>NC_083807.1:7712482-10112482 GCF_015708825.2 Lethenteron reissneri
TATGCTGATGCACTGAAGCCCTTAAAACAGAATTGGACTCACCGTAATGTGACCAAAGCCCAAAAGGATAACTTCTGTGCTTGCGTGGGGGAGTGAACGGAGGGGGCACTTAAGCAGGGCAGTCTGGGAATGCATTATTTACGGGTGTGCAACAGTGATCCGCTCTTAGTGCAGAGTAAACATTGTTGGTTCCTCTCTGCCAGAACCCTGGGAGGAGCGCCTTCTCTTCACTCTGCAGCGCTGATTATTTAGTGTGCTTCCTGCGAGAGTGCGCGGGTCGTTTGTGTTCTCAGGTTTGGTTTGCGGTGTGGTTCAAGCACCAACTGGGCTCTTCGCAGACTTTGCAGTCCACAAAATGGGTGCTCAGAGTTGAGGGTAAATGGTATGACATGCTGCTTTGCAGGGATGTGATGCCCGTAATTTTGTTTTTACTTTGTGAGTTAATTTATGTTTCTGAATGCCTACGGAGATACAAAACGGCCAATTGCCCTACAGTTACATCATTCAAATCGCCATTGGGAGGTTGTGAGTTCCATTTCCAGTTATCGGTTAACTCAGGATGCCATTCCTCCACGGTTGATATCAATGGGAAGTTTATTGGGGTCATCCTGTGAGAGAGACTAGGGGCCCCGCCATGAGAATGTGGAATTGCCTCTTCTGGCTCAGGACTGCTTGCAGGAAAGAGCCTGCGACTTTTATTTTTATTCTTTGGGTTTTTCGGAAAAGCCACGTAGATAGAAAAAAAAATTGTTTCGCCTGTGAAATTAACAGCTATGTGCAATTTAACTAAAACCAGGGGGGGGGGCAAACCAAAATAACGAGAAGAGATTTTTTTCGAATTTGGTAAAAAAAACCTATATTTCAAGAGCTGCATGTTTCCGACCCCTGAACTAAACCATTTACAAGTCAATGTATATATATATATATATCATCGATGTTACAATGATGTGGTGTATGCTTTAAGTTTATTTTATTACGTCACAAAGTCTTCGTGCCAACATTTGTCAGAATGGAAGCCCAGTTGAGTCCATCACGAACCAGATTTTGATTTTGCCACTTTCTAATTTGTCGTCTGAAGACAGCTGGACTGGATGGAAGAGTAGGCCAAAACACCCTCTAGAGCGTGACGTTATTTATCAAGAACCACCGTCTCGTATTCACCCACAGTGCATTGCGGCTCTTGAGACATTGATTCTTTTTTTACCGAATTCTCCCCCCAAAAAAGTCTCCTCCTGTTGTTATGGTTGCCGACCCTTGTTCTAGACTCTAGAGTCTAGAGGGATCTGTATTGAGCTCTCTCTCTTTTTTCTCCCTCGAGCTCCCCCGAATAGAGGCCGTTCCACCAGCAGTGGCCTGAGCCGTCCCAGCTGGGCGGAGTTCACGACGAGACACGCTGGGAGGCCCAATTGGGACAAACAAGCGTCTATTAAGTAGAGGAGGAGGAGAGTATACGTTGAAACCAACACAGAGGAATGATACAAATGCACCTGTGATGATGTTTCCCGAGTGGAATATGGTACAATTTTCAGACACGTTTTCGATACGGCACCATCTTGAAACTTAACTTTGGGGCCATCCATAAATGACGTCACGCACCTAGAGGGGGGGGGGGGGTCAGACATTTGTGACGTTTTGTGACGATGGGGGGGGGGGGGGGTTGAGAAATGTGACGTCACAATCAAAATGCGCAACTTTAAATAAATATAGACAACACGTTCTACTTAATTAAATAGACTTTTTAAGAAATGTTTTCTCCTACAACATCAGAGTGCAGCGCCACATTAAATACGCACTTCAATGACAATAGTTTAAAGCGATTTGAAGCAAATTTTTTTTGGGGGGGGGCAGAGCTTTGTGACGTCATATTTGAGGGGGGGGGGGTCTGACTTTTTGTGACGCCGTGTGACGATGGGGGGCGGGGGGGGGTCAAAAATCGTCCAAAATCGCGTGACGTCATTTATGGACGGGCCCTTTGTTTATACATCACATTAACGGTCATGTATATCTTAAATAATCTAAATCTCATTAAATGCTGTGGTGAACCATTCTGGTGAATACATTCATTAAATCACCTTCCAGTTATAGTTCCAACATGAAGGCAGCTCTCAGGCGCGCTTACGGGTTGCGATGCGAGTCGTTCGGCAAAATGTCCGACGTTTCGCTCCACATGCTGGGAGCTTCTTCAGGAACTGAACTGAAGCACAAAATGAGAACACATCGGAGAGCTATGCAGCACAATCGCGAAAACATACGGAATATAGATTTCAGTCTGTCATATATCTTTCAGACTTATGTTCACCACCAGGCCTTCCTCTCTTCACTATGAAACCAGCCCAGAGTGGTGTTTGTTTTAACAAATGCTGATTTATTTGTGCTATTTTTGCCATAAATTATTTGTGATACTAATTACTATTGCAGGCATAAATCTGTAACCCAGTAGTTTGGAGGTAGGATTGGCAAATATAGTGTGCCCAGTATCTGCAGTACAGCAAATAGGTTGCTGACCTGTGGTGTACATGTTTTTTTTAGGGGTAGCCTCTCACACACTTCTAATTTCTTCGGGGTGCTCGGATGTCCTTGCACTTACAAAGTCGAGTTTGCAAGCACGGATTGGCCAAACGTCGCAAATGCATTCCTCTCCTTAAAGATCGACCTCGGACTGTGATGAGTCTCGCGAATTGTGGCGTGGTGGCCTGCCAGTCAAGACCACTGGTTCCTGCACCTCCCCCCCAGCCCCCCACAATACACAATGTCCACGTCCCGAGTCGATGCGGTGTTCACAAGGCATGCTTTGCGTGTTGTGTATTTGTGTGTTTTGGTTGTGAACCAGTGTGTTTTATGTTAGGAAGGAACTTGGTGGCGACATGTTAACTCCCTCACCTGGTATACAGGAGGTTGTTGGTTCGATCCCGATCCCGACCCTGACGCCTGTACATTTGGAGTTTGCGTGTTCTCCCCGTGGTCGCGTAGATTTTTCTCCGGGTCCTCCGGTTTTTCCCTCCTCATTTCGAATCAACATGCGTTTAGAGTATTTGACCTTGATACATTTCCACGTGGTAAGCCGCCTCGTTGAACTATGCATTTCGTGGCCAGGTTGCTTCTGGAAAAAAGAGCTACACAGCTCAGTGGGCCATAGCTGGTAAAACAAGAAGAGTTTAGTTTTAGTTTCATGTTGCACATGAATGCGTTTTTTTTGTTACTGCAACGTAGAGCTGACGTTTCCCACCAACATTTTTTTCCTGCACGGCATCCACGCCACAGCCTGTGCTCATCCACGAAAGGCTTTCAGGGAAGTGTGACACATGGGTTCAGGAGCGCTGCTTAAGTCTCAGCGAAGATTTTTTTTCATGGACTATATAAAGGACTTTTTATCGTCAACCTTTAAACCTAATTTTTTAAAAGATAGCCATAGCACATTGGACACTCTTTAGATAAATACATTGGGAGCCATTTCCCATATATTAGCTGTCATGTTTATATTTCCCAAACGTGCAGGAGATAGGAATGTGTAGCTATATTGGAGAATTTATGATGTATTAATAAACGACCCATAGAACGTGAATAAATCAACAGTACCCAAAAACGCACGATTCGCTTACTTGCATGGTCTGAAAAGATGACTAAACCACCTGTGTTTGGATTTCAGAGTCATTGCTCTGATTTCTGAAAAACGCACAGATGAATTAGTTCCAGTGACTTGTATTGATGTATGCAAACATATTGCACGTACTACGTGTGTTTATCAGAGATGAACACTGTCACAAGATGCATTTTTGTTACATATGTAAAAGTCGCAATATATTGTCAATTGCCGACCATTGCGACAAACGTACTTGTCACGTGCTGGACGTTGGCATGTAGTGCATAATCGGAAACTACGCAAAATTATATTTCCATCTGTCGTGATTTTGTATTCATCAAGATAGTATTTTTCCTTCTTCTGAAATCTGGAGCTTTGTGTGGCTTCATAGATATTTTATTTGGTTTGAGACATTTAAACATTACTGCATGAGATAATCCATTCCAACTAAAACAGACCCTGCGATATTAAATATGGATTCAATTTAACGCAATTCATCACCAACAAATAAATACAGTTAGAAGTCAGACCCACAACTAAGAAAAATTGCCCCCTGCTCATCCATAAAATCCTTATTTGTAAATCTGCACTATGCCGATCTAATTCAGTTCAGCCCATTGTCAAACCCAAGACACCTAAGACGTCCATTCAATTGCCTTTTAGTTTTCCCACGAACTCATATTGGGGTACCGCGTGTTGAAAAATCGTTAGAAATTGATGCACTTATGCGATTTGTACGCGTGCACTTTATTTATATTTAGTGACTTTCTTAGCTTGCCTATACATTGCACTCCTATCGGTTTGCCAGCGTGAGTAGGTTAAACGTTGAGTTTTATAAGGGCACCACGGGGTGACCAGCCCCTCCCCACCCAGCCCCACCCCTCCCACCCCCCACCCAGCCCCACCCTCCCCACCCAGCCCCTCCCCACCCTCCGCTCCCCACCCTCCCCTCTCCACCCAGCCCCACCCCTCACATGTTTGGATGCACGACGGACGGACGGACACAATAATCCCCTGTAGGCTGGTGTAACCAGGAGGTTCCTACCAGTATAATGTAATTACATGCACACATATAAGCTGTGAACACAAGTCATTATTCCCAACCCTGAGATGGATATTTCCAGAGTTTATACTTTACCTTTTTTAGTGAATGTCAAACATGTTTACCCGTGGCGCACCATGGGAAGGGAAGTTGAGAGAGAAGTGAGAAGCAAACAGAAGTCACCGCATGGAGGAGCAGTGCCTGTTTTCGTAGGTTAGAGGAGAGGGGAGGGATTCAGAGTGGTGGTGGCCACGCAGAAATCGCATTATTTATCAGAATTACAATCAGCATCTGTATGTACACTGGAGGAATCCGATGAGCTATAAAGCTCTTTTTCACAGATGTCAAGTCGGGGTGGGTCGGAACGTCACAGCAACAAACAACACAACAACATGGTAGGATAGCACAACATAGGAATGGTAGGTACTGTAAAGCATTCAAATGATAGACGAATTAAACTAAACAATTTTATTTTATTTTACCAGGTAAAGCCCACTGAGCTATTAGCTTATTTTTCAGGAGACCTGGCCACAAATTATAGCTTACGAAGTGGCTTAACATGCATACATGTATAGCAGCCAAATAATCAGACTAATCGAAAAGCATGTTTCTAATGTGGAGCAAAAATCCAGAGGCTTCAGTTGATTTAGACATACAGTACAGTCTATAGATTTGAACACTTTCACATGATGACGAAGATGATTACGAGTGTAACAATCCCGTAACTGGCCTAACACAGGGAAATATGCATCAATTAACATATTCCCAGCTGTGTAGAGTAATAACGCTGAAACGAATGTGGAGCATTTGAATTGGCTCCCAGCAAAGGATATAATTCGATTTAATGTGATCTCCTAGTCATTGCTTATCAAGGATGGACATTTCCCAGCATAGTTGTGCGAGATCTTTACAAATTATCACGAGCGTTGTATGCTTGTGTCAGGAGATAATATACTAAAACAAAGATCCCCCGTATAGCCTAAGCAGGCTGTTTGGGAAAGTGCTTGTTAGCGAGCACCTATGAATGTCTGCACAGCACACGAGGGGGTTTGGTTGCCAGCACAACCACGCCCGGCCGCTCTTGTCTCCCCAGCGGCAATGTTTTGACACACCGCACGACGTACTCGTTTGAGGCTGAGTCGACCTAGGTGAGGCCCAAAACCGGTTCAAATAATCAGCACTGATGTTTGCCGTGAGCGGGAATCGGACCCGGATTGCCGGGTTCGTAGCGCAGCGCGCTGCCGCTCCACATGTACTCTAATAGTGGAATGCTGCCATGGTGTTGAACGTTCAGAGGTCAACAGTTCAATCTCCCGGCGTGGAAGCTGAAACAACAGCCAAATTAACAAATGACCGGCCCACCGCGGTTAGTCGATCAGCAGGTAATGAGTAGTAGGGGTGAAGTGTTGTTAATCCTACGTCTTCCAAGATGTATGGTCAGCATGAACAAGTATAAGCCGTAAAAACAAAGTTTTTCACTATAAATCCTTTATATGCGTGGCGGCTAGAGTCCTCTCGTCCTCTGGCTTGAGATGGCTGCCACCTATGGGTCAGATGATTGCATTGCACCATTAAGCAATTGGTAATTAAATATATTTTTGTCCTAAAAGTGTAAAATTTTGGAAAAAAATGTTTCACGAACATTAATTGTCACGCACAAGGAGTCTGTGTGCAAAATGTCAGCTCGATTGGATCACGGGGAGTGGGTTAAAAAACGACCGAAAGATTTGCACGGTCGTAAGCAAGCAAGCACACAAGCAAGCAAGTGAACGTAATATAAAGGATTTAAAAAGTAGACCAAATACCCTCTAAAGGGGTTCCTGCCAGCAGTAATTGCAGGGCTGAACCTTTGCCATGTTTAAGGTGGCTGGTGTTCCAATGTTTTTGACTATATTCTATGCTCATGCTTTAGATGTGCAGTGAAGTGTTTTAAAGTGTTTTCTTTGCCGAAATGTACATTTATGTTCTTGCTGAGGTGGAACGTTTCTTGTAGCCAATGTTATTTCTCTTGCGGGTGTAAATTTGACTGAACATGAAAAAGCATTTTCAGGGGTCCAATTTTCCTGTCAACGTTCTGAAAATTGTTACGTATGTTTCACAATGCTGCAGTAGTCAATATAATGGCCTCGGTGCATTTTAAAGTGCATATTATTACGTATCAAGGCGCATAATTGTCTTATTTGAAGTGTCAAGAAAGTAGAACAAAAAAGTTGAGGTTTTATAACCCAAGCAGGACAATAATATATTTGAATCTTAGAAGTAATGTAATCAAAGTGTGAAATGCGTACAGTTTTTTTGGTTTATCTCTAAAGTAAAACTATTGTGAGGAGCCTGATCTTCCTGAATTGTCTGCGCTTGTCCCTTGCATTACCCAAAGCTGCTGATAATAACTTCCCCGTGATGTTGCCAGTGCATTAGATTACTCATTAACAACATGAGATCGAGATCAAACCCTGTAATTGCTGCCCATGCAATCGCAGGAGGAAGGGCCTCTACGAGAGAGCCCCACTAAATGGTGATTTTTCCTACTTTCCGACACAGGCCAGACGTCTTGGAAGAGGTGGGAGTCCCCACACTTCACCCCACCGAGACTGCCAATCAACTGTGGTCAACTCACTTATTCCGCAGGCTGGAGAGGGCAGCGAATTTGAAGAAATGTTCCCATTGTTTGAACTGCCACGCGAGAGGATTTACGTCACTATGTTAACTCCCTCACCTGGTATGCAGGTGGTCGTCGGTTCGATCCCGACCCTGACGCCTGTATAATTGTAGTTTTTGCGTCTCTCTCCCCGTGGTAACGTGGAATTTTCTTCAAGTCCTCCGGTTTTTTTTTTCTCCACATTTAGAAACGCGCGTTTAGAGCAGCGTTCTGCACTAATTTTCAGAGGGGGGCCCACTTCCGAACGCAAAGACATCGATGTGAGGGCCGCCACACATTTGAAAGCATTGGGTTGGACGGCCCAATGGGGTGTTTTCACATTTGTGAATTGCCAGGGTGCGCACGTCACAGGCCGCCAATGGCCCGGGGGCAATGCGATGAAGAACACTGCTTTAGAGTGTTTGGCTGCGATACAGATCCACATCATTGAGTGATCATTTGTGGCCAGGTCGTTTTTGAAAGAAGAAAATAAGCAACAGAGCCTTACACGGTAAAATACAAAAAGAGTGTAAAAAACATAATTAAGTTGTAAAATAGAAATCCTTAGTTTAGCAAGTCCAGCCCGCAAAAAAAAAAATGCACACCACCCCCCGTGGCGGCAGCGTCCACGAACGGCATTTTTGTTGCGTTGTGGCCCAGGGCAGCAGCCGCGCGGTTCACGTGGCCGGCTCACTGGGAGGGTCTCGCACCACGAGCCCCTCGCTGCGCGGGGCGTGAGTTGATTTGTTGGCGTGGGTCGCGAGGTGGGACCGTGGGACACTGTGGGGGGGGGAGTGGCTGGAGGGAAGGTGACCCCAGAGCTCCTCGTGAAACAGGAAGGAAACTGCTAATAGACAATAAAAGTTATCGGTCAGCGGTCCCAGTAATGCAATGCAAGATTTATCGTTCAATATAAGCATTACCTCCTGTCCTTGAATGCGGAGTGAGAAAAAGTAACTGTGCATAAACATTCGCTGTGACCTTTAAAGTGAGGATATAAAAGGCTACAATTTGCCTATACATACATGCATGCACGTGTGTGTTTTTGGAGAGAGATCAGTGGACTAGTGCCATCATATCCGGTCACATAGGTTCAATTCCTGGCCATGTCCATCAATGGCGAATGGAATCTGAGTATGATTAGGCACTCCCCTATGTTGACTCAGCCTCAAATGAGTGCTTTATGCGGTGTGTAAATATCAACACTGGGGAGATAAATGTGTCCAGGCATGGATCTGGCCACTGCTGCACCTCATGTGCCATACTCATCTTTATAACTGATCGCTAAAAGCACTTGCTCTTACCTTGTTATGGTCCTTGTGTTTATAGCTACATCTGCGTATGACTAATGTCTGGCTGTGTATACACAATGCACGCCTATACACATACAATTCAAACACGAAAGGATATTTTCCTTTTAAATAGCTGCACATCTCTTTTTTTTTAGTTTAAACTACATGTTTTCATAACTTCAAAGCAGCTGTTGAGTTTATACCCAAATCATTCACTCTCTGTTTGGTCTTATACGATTCCGCCGCGCGCTACAAAGCTAATGTACGAAAAGGAAAACATAGCCGGCGCAGCTCTTGGCTTAATGATGCAGAGCAATCGCTCACCGGGTCATTCCACGCAGGCCAAACAAGTCTGCCTCCGCTGCACTCCCCAGACAACCTCTGAGCCCCCCTTTTATTTTTTTTTACAACCCGTCGCGCTGGCAAGCACATCGTCCTCCTGTCTCAGCCAAGGGAAGAAAAAAAGAAATCGCTTCCCCGCTCTGTGCCTCTGAGACTCCCGTGGGCCCGTTTGGTTGTTGCTGCTGCGAGCGAGCGAGAGAGGAGCGATCATGTCACGCTCCACTGCGGCGGTCAGATGTAGAACGGCGTCCATTAGCAGGGTCATGTAATGGGGGCTGTAATTGGACTTACAATGGGGATTGCATCGGTAGCCATAATCCCACTCGTGCGCTTGCCTTCGACAACACACACACCGTCGTCTCTTGCCCGGGAGGACAGTTGTTAGGGGCAGGTTGAACATCTGCCCTCAACAGACCGTGTTTTTAATTACTGTGCAGTCTATGAAGCCACATGCATGAAATCTAGCAACAACTTCTTGATTCCACGGCAATGGATTTTACAAGAACAGTACGACATATTTCACATGAATGGGATATTTTCTGCACTGTGCTAACCTGTTGTGTAAGTACATTTTTAAAAAAAATTTTTATCAAAATTCACATTTATATACCAAGAAACCCACGGTTGTTTGCGTTGTGGCCGAAACGTCGTGAGAATTATTTTATTGTTTTATTTTTATTTTTATTATTTTATTACTTCCCTTCTCTGTGACTTTACCGAAAAAACCAAGAAGAAGAAACCCACTGCTGATGTAATGGTGAGAAAGAAGTTCAGCATGCATATGTACAAAGTGGAATTCATTTGATTGACCACAGAAGGATGTATTGACTATTTCCACCCCCTAACTTGCCTATGGATCGATGCCGCTCCATTTGGGAGTCAATGTGCCTTGCTGTGCAGGAGCGGTCTTTGGTTTTGGCTGCAGTTGTGGGGAGGGGGACAGTTTCAAGTGGTCAGCTCACTGCGCTATTGTGTGTTCGATGGGCGGCCATGGGATTAATGAGTGGCACGGGACATCCTTAACCAGTCCTCAGCTGCCCGCTCATCACCGACGCGCGCTCGAGCAGCGTTGCGCAGCATCTTCGTCTCTCCGATCGCTAATTCTGTGGCCCGTGTCGTGACGGGTACTGCAAGATCCAACCACTGTCAGTCGAGTGCTCGCTGAGCCTCATTGGCTTCCGGTTGCCGAACGAATAAGTTACAAGGTTGTGCTCATCGCACACAAAGTGCTTGCCACGAGTGGACCTTGCTGGTCTCGTCAAGGAGCGTGAACCATCATCACGCGGACTCCGGGCATCCTTGCAGTGGCTTTTGGCAAGTCGTTGAATGAAGACGGTCACCGCGTCTCGCGCTTTCAGATGTGCGTCTGCGGCCGTCTGGAACGCTCCTGCTTCTGATATTAGGAAGCCAGTGGAGCTATGCACTTTTAAATCTAGATTGAACACTCATTTTTCGATTTAAAGCTTTCGTGACTGCAGGGCTCATCTTTTTGGTTCTTTTGGTAAAATCACGTAGAAGGGAAATAATAAAATAATAAAAATAAAACACAAATAAAACATAATAAAATACAATTTGTATTGTATTATGTTATATTTTCATTATTTTATTATTTCCCTTCTACGTGACTTTTCCTGAAAGAACCAAGAAGATGAGCACTCACTCTTTTAGAACTACTTTTTTGCGTTTCGTTTGCTGTACTTCTCCCGCACCTCTGAATAGCACGTACAGTGAGAACCGTGCTAATCTGAGGTGCGGGATCAACACACATACACGGTCAAGAAATGCATGCGACTCGTATAGCATGCATAGGCCTTCATCCAGCATTGAACCGACATAGGCATTATACAATTATTGAAAGTGTTTTTACATTGTTAGTTAATGCATTAAACAAAAAAACTGTTATTTGTTGTTTTTGGAATTTAATCCGATTTTGTGTAATTAGGTAACGAGTGGTGAATGACGGTTGTTGTTGTTGTGTGTAGCAACCACCTGCAGCGCTATGCAGTGGCTTGAGCAAGTGGGTTTGCTTGGCAAAGGTAAAGGTGCAGCTCTGCTGGTGGGCATTTTTGGCCTACTCTTCCACACTGGTCAGACGTTTTATATATGAGTTACCAAGTTATTTGGGTATATTATTCAAGTGCTGTAGCCTCGTTGTTGTTGTTGTTGTTATGCAGGAACATCAGTGTGCGTGTTTGTTAAATTACATGCTTGAACACATTATAAAATCTAGCCGAATAACCACCACGGTACATAGTGTTTTAATATTGAAATAAAAATAACAAAAACCACGCACAATAAGTTAAAGCACATTGTGTTTAGCGTCTCGTCGTGTTTAATTTTAAGACGTAATGAGGCGTTCTCCTGACTGAGCTGAATTCGAAGGACTGAAAGTATTTTCTTCGTATCCAAGTTTTGAGCTCATGTCAAGATGAATATGCATTGTAATGCTGCACATATTTCCCTTTGTCCTGTGACTCATGTTACCGAGTGTCCCTCACTTCCCAATTTATCTGACAATTTTAATCAAACCTTGAAAAGCACGAACAGAATGTTGTATATATATAAACGATCTGGAAAGTTAAATATTTGGAATGTATCTACATTGGGTTTTTTTTTCCATTAAAATGTTATTTTTATTGGAATATGTACAATATTTATGCAAACACACGCAAAATTGCCGTTAAAAACATTTTTTTTTAAACCTTTGAAGGATGTGATGAAAATTCTTGTGCTTAACCTTCTCAATTGTTCATCAGACTAATGACATTAGGGTACAACACATTGGTTTTGACTCTGAGCTTGGATGTGAATTCTTGGACGCGAAGTTAAAAGTTTCCATTTCAAAACAAAGACGAAGAAGTGCGATTGACGCGGAATTATGTTCGTAATTTAAATCAGTAACAATGAGACGGTATTTGTAAAAAAAAAAAATGCTGTACAGTAATCCCTCGCCACTTCGCGATTCAAGTTTCGCGACCTCAGTGCATCGCGGATTTTTGGAACTGATTTAAAGGCCTCATTATACCTGCGCAGTAACACCATCATCATCATTCATCATCACATTCATCGAACTGCACAGGTCTGTCATCGTCGTCATTGTCATCGTCATTGTCATCGTCGTCGTCGTCATTACCATAATACGTATCGTATGAGAGAGAGAGAGTGAATGTATAATATTAAGGTTTTATAATTAAATAGATTTAAGTAAAATATATATAAAGTATAAATATACATATTTTAAACATTCTGGTACCCACACACACATATACGGAAATTCCTAGGGCGGCCAATCCTACTTCGCGGATTTTCACCTATCGGGAGGGGTTCCGGTCCCCATTAACCGCGATAAACGAGGGATCACTGTATACGTTATTTAAAACAATGAAACGTGGCCATTCGATTTGCCAGATAATTTGGTCACGTTATGATTATCTATTACCGTTAAGTCAATGATTGAATAGGAATTGAGCTCATAATAAACATACCAAGCATGGATTTCGACAAATTGAAATCTAATTGAAAAGTATTGAATTCCCGATAATAAAATTGTCTGTTTCACTAATCACTTTTCAAACATATCCGCGCTTCCTTTAGATATGTGGATGCATTTGAATGTACAAGGTAGAGGTGCAGTCCTGTAAGTGCTCGCCCGTGCCATTGCTGGTGGAACGGGACTCCACTAGATGGAGCTCTAGAGAATCCCTCTGGATGGTATGTAACCTACATTTTAAATGCTGCTATGCAATCATATTTCTATATACATATATACATGAAAACCGTGAAGACCCCCCCCCCAAGTTTAGCTTTTTGGCAGTGACTCAAACAAAGCCCTGGCCACATTTGTCTGCCCCAGAGTGCTGATGATATCACACCACGCAAGACTTTGGCTTTAGGCTGAGCCAACCTAAGGAAGCCAAGGTCTCGATTAAACAATAATTTGCTGTTGTGCATGGCCAACAATCAAACTTGTTCTCGGGGATTGTGGCCCATTTCAATAACCGCCACTCTACCACTCACCGAAACCCATACGTCAGCGGGCGTTTATACACAAGTGGGGGCATGATGATGACCCTGATATAGTGGTGGAAAGTACTACTGTGCAGGTGTTCACGGTTGAGCCGAGTAGCTCTCCAATGTTGTTCCTCTGTTGTACCACATGTTGTTTGGCGCGGTATCTGCGCGCCCAGGACTTCTGAAGCTACTCCAGTCACTGATGGGGGCTCTCAGCACGTCAGAGTAGAATGTCAGAGAACATTCCCAACAGCACGCAGTGCAACCCAAAAACACATCGGAAGAGTGGTGACAATTCTACTGTTCCCATGGTGTGGGCCAGTCTCCCCATTGAACAAGGAATCTCGGTTTTTGACAAAGTGGTAACTATTTTAACCATTCTGAAGGGATGGCACGCTGAACGAAATCCTACAGCCAGCATTTTAGCTCTCACAGCCTTCCACAGGCAAGTTGAGCAGTCTAAACGGAGCACCACACTTTGCCAAATCACAGCTGCGTCCTCCACACGTGTACACCTCATCACCATCATCAGCCGTCGTCAGTCGCCTAATGGACGAAGGCAAGGCCGTAATTATAATATATATTGGAGGGGGGCACATATTGGGGGGGACAAATTCTTCCCCAATATTCAAATATGCTCAAAATGCCCCCCCCCCCCCCCATTATATATTGCTATAAAATATACTTCTATTTATATGATTGTGGTTATGGTTGTACTTTATTAATCCCTAATCTCTGCCATTACATACAATGAAACAAGAAAGGAAAAAAACAGCAATACAATGTAATACAATACACTATTAGACATGATTGTAAAAAATTAATAAAAAGTCCATCCTATGTGTTAGTGAATTTTTTTATATTTTAGGCAGGAAATGGCAGGAAATGAGTTTTCAAATTTAGATTTTTTTTTTCTGGGGGGGGGGACCCCCAGACCCCATGGAAGATCCCCCCCCCCCCCCAATGTTGACTCCATGGCTACGGCCTTGGACGAAGGCCTCCACGATCCGCTGCCACTTCTCACGATCCTGCGATGTAACAAGTAGCCGAGCGCTTGCACGTGAACTGATTTCATTGCTCCATCTCCCCTGCGTACGTACACTCGGATGTGCTCCATTCGTTGGCCTGTACACGTAGATTTACGAGAGAGAGAGAGAGAAAAAACAACCCTTGATGAAAGTCACGTCTAAAAATACAATTTTTTAAATAACTTACAAAAGAGAAGGAATAATAAAATAATCACACCGCAGATGATGTGACTTAAAGCCCCAGTGTAGTATTGTATGGATTTCCTGTCTCCCTTCTGTTGGTAATAAAGCAGTTGTAGCTCATCTAAAGCATTCAGAGCAATGATTACTTTGAAGTGCAAGTCATGAGGAACATTTTAAGAACGTAACTGGATTTTTTAATATAAATATATAACATAACGCAATGATATGGCAGTTTAATTACCTTTGTCTATGCACCAGGTGCAATGGATGATCAAAGAGTATGTGGCTGAACATGGAAGGGGTGGTACTCAATCAATAAGAAAAAGTTACAATGACCTTACATTTCTCAATGATTTGAACATTTTATAAAACAAATATATATACATTCTCCCTTTTACAGTTTACTTTCAACACATTTTCAGGAATGTTTTAACTGAAAGATGAAGAAGTGAAAAAAACACAAATTAAAAAAATATGGATAAAACTCCAGGCTCGCCAGGACCTCGTTCCGATGTATTCGGACGCATAGATTCACTTGTGGACAAGGCGATTTATAATGACAATTAAACTATGTGCATTGTGAACAAATGGTTAAGAAGCCAGACAAGAGAGGGCTTCTGGGAGGCGAGTAAGGGCTTAGATTGTTGCTGGACCAAGTGCATTGCACTCTCATTTCCCATATGAATGTGGGATTTACACGACACTACCAGTTACTAGGCCTGAATATGAGACGACCACAGTGCCACACTCAATTGAGCAAGAAGCACATTTTA
Organism: Lethenteron reissneri; assembly: GCF_015708825.2. NCBI lineage: Eukaryota > Metazoa > Chordata > Hyperoartia > Petromyzontiformes > Petromyzontidae > Lethenteron > Lethenteron reissneri. The sequence continues at coordinate 7,727,372 of NC_083807.1, forward strand.
CTCGTCAGTATAAAATACTCGAAATATGGTGGCGTCTCCACAGCACCTCGTAAGTGGCCATCGTACGAATATTTACTGAATCGAAGCTATAATGTTTCAGTGAAATGTACAAGTTATTTGATCGGAGAAAGCACATTCTCTAAAAGAATATAGTTAACACACGTCTACAGGTACCTGAAGAAGGACGCTTGCGTTGCGCCCGAAACGTCGTGATTTAATTTAGTTGTTTTCATTTATTTTATTACATTGTTTACCTACGTGACTTTACCGAAAAAAACCATAGAGTATGAATCATTGCAGTCACGAAAGCTTCAAATGTAGAATATAGTTAACAGTTCGGTTGCAGATCATTCATTGAGGACGGCGCAATTGCATGATTACAGTAAAGCAGAATGAATAGCGTATTAAGTCAGCAGCTGTCTCTTATTGCTTACTTTGCACTGGTCTCTCCTCAGCTCCACGCACAGAGCACTGGCGAGGAGACTGGCATGGCTGCTAACAATCACGATTTATTCAGACTTCCGGCTTTGTGAAATAAAATCAATTACACCTCCATGCAAAGCAACGACACAATTCCACTCGAATGCATTTGTTCACTCGACAATGCATTATTGTTCACGTTATGCGGATGCCGCTGTGGTGTCATGGTTAGCACACCGAATTTTTTTATTTATTCTCCTGGCACGGCAGTTGCAAGAAGTTCTTAGCTCCCACCGTTCCTCCACCCAGTAAGTATAAATGGGTTCACCACATCTTCTTGATTCTTTCGGTAAAGTCACGTAGAAGTGACTTTACCGAAAGAACCAAGAAGATGAATCCCTGCAGTCACGAAAGCTTTAAATCGGGGTTCACCACAGTTACCGTATTTTCCCGCGTATAGCCCGCATACGCCTATACCCAGGCAAAAATAGCGTTTTGTGAAAAAAAATCAGATAGCCCGCAACCTCCATATACCCCGCAGGGTCTTGTTTTGTTTGTAAAAAGTGGTAAAACCCGCGGGTTATATTCAGGAAAATACGGTAGTCGATCGGCGGGCACCCGTGGTGGGGTAAGTGTGAGTCCTGCGGCCTCTTCCAAAATGTTCGGCCAGTGTCGGTTGAAGTTCCCAATAGAGGGGCACTCTAGAGCTCCCGCTTGTGGAGGGCCTTCCACCAGCAACGCCATGCCAAAGCAAATTGGAGGACTGCACCTTTATCTTTTGTTACATCGATTATAGTGCTCCACTCACAGTCGAGAGAGGTGAGTTCAAATCCTGTTAGCCGGTGGATTCATGCCATCATTCCTGCAAGAACCATGAAACTGGCCCTCGCAGTGGGAATGTGTCTGGCTATTTTGAGACACAGAGTGCTTTAAAGCAATATATTAATTTTATAATCTCATGTGAGGCTATATTGAAATAAAAGATACCGATTGTCAACATCGTTTTTACAATGTTTTCACATTTAGCTGACTATATTGGCCATGCAGAGGTTTCCCCCCCCCCCTCCCCACTAATATCTCAGCGGTGTGTGTGCGCGTGCGCCTAACCTTTGCGATGTTTGGCCTCAGATTTGATGCACAGTGACGCGTGCCTCCATTGTCAAGCTTTCTCTGCCAGAAGGGTGCTTGACATTAGACCACAAACACAAAAGGGTTTGCCCCCTCGGTACAAATGATGCATTTTCGCGTTTCCAGGATCGTGAGGCGCGCTGCAGCGGATGGTTTTCCCCGTTGTTTTGGGACTCCACATATCCTCGCGATGCTAATTAAGTAATTGCCTTGGCCAATGAAAATATGCAGCACCACCAAAATGTGTTCTTTTTATTCCACTTTTGGAACAAAGGCAGAAATCAGGCATCAAGAATTCACATTCTTACGAAGAGAGAAAAAGACCCATCTTGTGAGGTTAAAGGAAAATGTTGCTTAGAGTTCTGGATGAATTAAAGGATTCTTTAGAATTATAAAATATATATATTTTTAATTCCTCTTGGATATATTAAAGGTTATGTGTTAGTTGCCTACAGGATACACTAATTTATTATTCATATTTGAAATAGTTGTATGTTTATTTGTCCTCCCCGAATTACTTATAAATACTTTTACATTTTAATCTGGTTCCCATATTTTGATGCACACCTGTAATTTACAGTTGTGTGTGTGTGTGTGTATATCTTGCTGGCCACCTACCCCCTCGTGTGCTGTGTCGGCCTTCATAAGTGCTCGCTGACAACTCTTGCCCCAAATGTCTCTTAAGGCTATACGGGAGATCTTTGTCTTGTTATGTGTGTGTACCGATGAAATTTCCATCTGGTATTATATAATGGGAGGGTGATCGATATCCGGGTTCGGTCAAGGGATGGCTCCCTGTTGGATTAACCATGTTATGTATGCTGACGATCTGGTGATTGCTGCCCAACTCTGAGAAGTTGGAGACGCTACTACTGAACATGGAGCAAGCTACTAAGAGATGAAGGCCTTACCATCAGCCCCACAAAAACACAAAGCACATGCCTGGATATTGTATGTCATCAAATGCTCCCCTCGCTCAATTCCCCATGAGTGATTGGGTAGTTGCGGAGAGAGTGGAGATGTTTCCGTACGTGAGCAGTGCACTGCTTACAACCAGCTCCGGTTTGGCAGACGAGGTCCCACTCCGAATCAGCGATTTGAACCTACAACCTTCTATGTAACTGTGCTCACTCTAGCTGCAGCTAATATGCGCGTTGTCACCTTTCATAGGCATACGTTCACTCTTTTGAATCCGTTCTGTTTATTTGAAAGTTGAATTACTTGAAGGCTTTCTCCATCGACATATGTAAAGCATCATCATCATTGCGACTTTCATTCTGTGTTGAAGGTAGCTCATACAATCGCGATTCCGCAGCCATTCCTATGTTTAAACACATTTACGCTGGGTGGCAGATTTCACAGAAACCGAGCCACACTGATGCATTAATCGGTCCTCGTTCATTATGTGAAGTTACACAGGTCAATATTACATTCCTCTCATGCATTTTTGCATATATGAAGGCTTCCTATTAAAATAAACGAATCTGTTACAGAAATGTTAGATTAATATCACATGGCGTTTTACGAACAAGGACAGAGAGTTGGATGGACAAAAAAATCAACCACACATTTCTGCAGAATGAACTGCACACGTTGACGATGTTTAGTTAAACAAAGTGAGTGGGACCGGTGTCGCAGCGATTAGCCGTACCTCCGTTTAGGCTACGTACGGTGCGAAAGAAGTTCAGCGGACATAAATACTGACATTAGCGCACTGCGTAATGAACCTGGCACCAAAAAAATCTACGCCCGGCAGGCAAAGATTGATTCCCAGCCAAATACCCAACGTCAAGAGTGATATCTGAACCGTCTATCCTCCCCCCCCTCTCTTACCCTTCACCAGCCGACACTAACCAGCGTGGTGAAGTATGGTTAACAATGAAATACCCATGACCAATAAAGATTTCGGAGGCTTGCATCTCGTAGCAGAAGGACGAAGGGTTACAAGATATGTGGTAACTACAGTTAATGAAATACTGAATGACTTCACTCTCACTGAATCTTGACTATTCACACGTGACAAAATGTTTTTTTTTGCCTTAGTTGATGGATGGATCTCTGAGCAGTTGATATATATATATTGGGCTGAACGCTTGCAGTGGTAGGCATAACGTTCTTATTTAAAGACAGATACCCAGATGAAGACAAGCTGATAATCACATTTACTTTAAAATCCCACCAATGCTAGGACTATTTCTTGCAAGATGCATTTCAGCGGCCTCCATACATATCAAGAGAGCTTCGTGGTTGCCATGCTTGAGGCACGCGTTGAAGGATACGTGTCCGTCAGGGTCCCGAGAAAGTAGGGCAGGTCACCGGGACAAGCGGCAGAGCGGCAGATGTCAACGGCGAGAGAGAAGACCTCGAGGCAGATAGTGCTGACGATGAGATAGCAAGAGCTCACATCTTTGCAAACAGCTGTAGGATCTGGCATAGGGAAGGAAACGATGGCGAGGTGTGGTGGTATCAGGAGCACTGGCTTTGCTGGACCTCTTACCCTATTTTTGTTTCTGTATAAGAACCTATGATTCGATTGGAAACTATTGCTTTTTTCTTCTTGGTTCTTTCGGTAAAGTCACGTAGAAGGGAAATAATAAAATAATACAAATAAAACTTAAGAAAAAATGTATTATGTTTTATTTTAATATTTTTTTTCATTGTTTTTATTATAAAACATAATAAAATATTTTATTACGTTTTATAATGTTTAATTTTTATTATTTTATTATTTCCCTTCTACGTGACTTTACCGAAAATAATAAAAATAAAACATAATGAAATATTTTATTAAGTTTTATAATGTTTTATTTTTATTATTTTATTATTTCCCTTCTACGTGACTTTACCGAAAGAACCAAGAAGATAAATCCCTGCAGTCACGAAAGCTTTAAATCGAAACTATTGCTTTGTTTTATGTCCATTCAAAGTACACGATACCACTGTGATGATTTGGAATGTACAAGCTCACAACACATATATTAAAGCATGTGAACACGACCAAATTTGGAGCAATGGCAAAGTCCAAAATAATGTTATTCACTGGATTATATAATTAAAAATAGGACTAGCATTGTATTCTAGCCAAGTAAAATACATTAAACACCAACAATGTCCAATATTAATTCGACTCTTTGGAAATGTAGACGTATTTTCGAAGACAGCTACAATGATTAAAGCGATCACATCATAACGCACTTAGACTTTCTTTGTTTCTTAACCACGACTACACTTCCAAACCCATTTTTCTGAATTTTTGTAGTTCCTAAAAATCAGATTGTCTTCTATTTTTTGCGTGATGTGAATGATTTAACTTTATACAGTCTTCAAATGACATAATCGTTACTTTTGTACGTGATTATATTTTTTTATCACGGATGTTAATGCCTCGTAACTTAATCCTACCAGCAGAACATTTTAATGCTTTGATATGAGTTCACTGAGCTCGAGAATAACGGTGTCACTGAAGCCAACAGAAATGATCAAAGATGATTAATATTTAATATTGATAAATGAAATGCTTCTGTGAGTTGACTTCCCATTATCCACTTAGTGAAACGTTTCCAGCCAGCTGCTGACAGAGCAAAATCGAACTGACAATTGGTGTGGAGTCCAAATTTTGCTTGGAGTCAGCTCAACGCATGAACTCATCTGGAGTAGATACAATAAGTACGACTGTGTGGGGAAGTTATGGCTATTGCCTGATGCAGACTGTCCTCTGCTGTAGGAATGTGGAATTCCCACCAAGAGTAAAGCTCTAACTGTGCAGATGAACCATCACCGCATGGTCATTTTACCACGCACACACATTGACGTTGGCAATAATAGTTTACGTTAAAATACCATTCGCTTCTGTGGTATAGTGGTGAGCAAAGTGGACTTCGATCTCCCAGCGGTGGCAGTAAAAGCACGCGTCTCTCCACTCATCTGTACAAATGGGTCAACCCCAGTTAATTAGGTCGCTCGGTGCAGGTCACGACTGGTGAGTTAAAGTGTAGGTCCAATACCATCAGAGAGGGCCTTTTAGAGCTCTCTCTAGTGGAGGCCCTACAGCCAACAGTAGTGTCAGGAAGCCGTTGCAGGGCTGCAACTTTACCTATTGCTACATCTATAAAGCTTTCGTGACTGCAGGGATTCATCTTCTTGGTTCTTTCGGTAAAGTCACGTAGAATGGAAATAATAAAATAATAAAATAAAACATTATAAAATAATTCTCACGACGTTTCGGCCGTCCTCAGGTGGAGAACAGGTCTGTCGGGGAGACAGACCTGGTCTTCACCTGAGGACGGCTGCTTGCGTTGTGGCCGAAACGTCGTGAGAATTATTTTATAATGTTTTATTTTATTATTTTATTATTTCCATTCTACGTGACTTTACCGAAAGAACCAAGAAAAATGTGCATAGTGTTCATGTTTCATTCCATATCGTTTATTTTTACATTTTAACTTGACACATCATGTGTTAAAGCGAATATTAAAACCGGTATTTTTCAAGCAACTATCCGGCAGCATTTTCTTCACAAGCTCCACATCCATCTGCTGATGAGACCCAAAGTGTCGGAACCGGTTGAGCGTTTTCTCGCTTAAACGGATGCTGTTGGAAAATATTGGTCTGGAAAGCCAATGGGCTGATATAAAACACATAATGTTAAAGAATGTTAATATACTGTGTGTGTATATGTGGGCTTGGACATTTTAAAACACTTACCTGCGTGGGAAGTCACCCCCCCCCTCCCTGCCCATGCAGGTGAGCAGGTGAGTGCCACCCACCCAGTCACTTGTCTGAGCATGAAGACACTTTCGCGTTTTTATACATGATTAATTACAGTACACGTTTCCGTTGACGATGCGTTCCTCTGCAATTTCCATTCTTCACATCGTCCATAGCGTACTGTTTACAAGACAACGCAGTGGCCAACAACACAGAGCGAATCGCTACGCGTTCCGAGCACTATCCGTAAGGATCTGAATGACATGGGCCAAGCGGTATGTGTGTTCAGACAAGGGGAATCTGGCAATCCAATGGTAAGGCGGTGGTATTCTGAGCACACTTGCTGTGGCCAGAACAAATAAATAACAGGAGATGGCTCTTTAGTCAGTTTGTGTAATGACTCTAATAGAAAGGACATGTGATTTCTTGTGTTTGCGGTGCAAGCGCTTTGCACATGCCTTCTTCCACAGCCAATGGGTGCCAATGATTATTTCAACTGCTTTAGTACCTTAGCAAAACATGATTTGAATTCCCCAGTGCAATAAGATGTAGGGAGAAAAACAATGATTGCTTGGAAACATTTATTAGAAGCAGAACATTATTTTGCTTTACATTCGTTTTAGGCTTGAATTTCTACCCACAATCTATCCGTGAAGTCTGGCAATACTTTTTTTTTTCCCTGAGCTTAAGATAATATACAGAATAATTATTTTCTGCATATGTTGTAACGTGTTCTGTGTTAATTTATAGCAGGTTTGCCATCAAAGTTGTTAAGAAGCCAACATTATGGAATAATCGTTGAACTTAAGCTTTGACAAATGTCTTTATTGAGCATGTACATATTCGTCTCACATATTTACCAAAGAAAATTCAAAGATCATTCGGATGCAGGTTTCTTTTCTATCCCCACCACTTCACTGACTCCCACGACCAAGTCGTTGGATGCATGAAATATCCTTTAGTGTATGAGAACATATGATACTTACGAATATTAAATAAATGACTACCAGGCTTTAAGGTGCACCCTATATTGTGATACCATATAACCCACTTTGTTCAGTGCCGCCGTAGAAAGTTTTTTCTTTTTTCTGTGCTTTTCTTGTGCCTCCAGGAGTTGCTCACATCAGATGAATCTGCAACATAATAGCCTTTTTATAAAGGCTTTCTCAAATCGAATTATTTCCCTGCACAGCACGACTTGTAATGCATCGAGCCTCGAAGAAGAGACGCGCTGCGCTTAACTTTGAAACTCATGTTCGCAGTGGCTGTGAGCGCGCTGAGCTTGATTATACTGTCACGGACACCAAACGTTTTCCCCGCACACGGCCAATACCTTCAAATTAAATGCGTGCACTCGAACATGCGTAAAATGACGTTAAGATGTACGTTTCGCCGAATATTTCTGCAGACGAGCCAAAAACAACGTTTTTCTAACTATCTTATAACAGGAAAAAAAAAACTTAATTGATTATGAATAGCAATTAAAATTGGACATTTAATCTGCACTTTAATTGGCATCACGGTTTTGGTGCATTAGCTAATTACGATCTGAGCCGTGGATCAATGCCCTCTCTGGTGTGTTGGCAGTAACCTGCTTCAGCTGGTCACATTTGTGCCTTGGAGAAAGGGCCCTCAAAGGCAGATTGAGTTACTCACCACTTTTGGCTTTGCCATCAGTTCGCATATGCTCCAGGCAACTAAAAAATTGTAGGACCTCAAACAATAGGTTTCTGTAGGACAAATTAACAACTTCTGGCCATGTATCCCTGGAAAGAGAATGGTTATGCTTTTGGAAATGTTCACTGGGAGAGGAATACGGGGAGGCATTGCTGCTCCTGTTATGCACATTTCTGCAGGCTACTGTCTTTCAAGTAACTACATCTACGCGAGTCATCTTTTGAGGGTGCATTTTTTTAACATCCGTGTGCCCGCCGGCAAAATAGGGAGAGGAAAAGGGGGCCTTTTAAACGATCAAGTATTGAGTTCCTTTGGTCCAATGAGAACACTCAGTGGTTACACATTCCAGGGTGGAACCAAAATGAAAGATTTAAGAAGAAGTCTGATGTGTGAGTGTGGGAGCAGTGGGGAGGTACAATAATAATAATCGTACTGAAGTTACATGTGTTGAGTTTCTGCTGAAATAAACATTTGGGGTGGCACGCACCTCTCCATTGGTGATCCTGAGCCAGTGGTGGATATGATTAATTCCCTTGGTGGGCAAGTCTATCCAAATCACGCGCACCGTTGACGTTCCACAGAGTTACAATTTTATTGACCTCGGGTGAGCGATGGACTCAGTCAATGGACTGTCGATCACTAACTGGGATTTTAATATTTGCAATGTTCTGATTCAGTTGAGTGCCAGTACAGCGTTGTTCTATGAATGAATATGCAATGAGAATTTTTTTTTAACAAATATTAGTGAAATATGTGTGTGAAAATATAAGCATATTTTTCCACCAGCTGGCCAGAAGCAGCTTTGGGAAGCTTCTGTCCCAAACACAGAGGTAAATCATGACATCACTGGTTCACTGCATAACCAACTTGATTCTGACAGCCCCTACCAGGAAGCACCATTCATTTCATAGAATCAAATGGTATCCCTATTAGAATCACGGTTTTGGCAGAATCGTGGAATCTTGTTTAATGGACAGGCTGTGCGGAGCACATGGCGCCAGGGTGGCGAGATGTCCACTACCTCACCTGGTATGCAGGAGATTGTGGGTTCGATCCCGACCCTGATGCTTGCATATTTGGAATTTGAGTGTCTCTCTCCCTGTGGTCACGTGGATTTTTCACCGGTTTTTCCATCCACATTTAGAAACATGCGTTGAGAGTATTTGGCTGCTAGAAATGTCCACGTGGTAAGCCGCTTCGTTGAGCTAATATATGTGGCCATACCTGGCAAAATAAAATTTAAACATTGCTTAGTTTTAGTGGAGTGAGCATTATAGTGTGAAACAAGGGTACGCAGGAACCCGCCGGCTTCATGCCATCGGAATGAATGGGGATTCTCCAAGGTGATTCCTATGCCCTCAAATAATCCCATTAAATTTCAATAGATAGGCAAGAATCTCCACTCAGTGTGAGGTCGCTCAATCTCCTCTGCTGCCCCCATGGTCCGGACCTCCCTGCTATCCAGTCTCCCGTGCTGTTGATTCCCTGCCTCTGTTCAAACCTATACTCAATGCCTTCCTATTTTTAAATCCTTTATATTAAGTTCGCTTGCTTGCTTGCGTGCTTGCTTGCTTACGACCGTGCAAATCTTTCAGTCGTTTTTTAACCCACTTCCCGTGATCCAATCGAGCTGACATTTTGCACACAGACTCTTTGTGCGAGACAATTAATGTTTGTTTAAATTTTTTTCCTAAATTTTACACTGTTTAGGGAAAACAAATTAAATATTTAATTACCAATTGCTTAATACTGGCAGACAATCATCTGACCCATAGGTGGCAGCCATCTCAAGCCAGAGGACGAGAGGACTCTAGCCGCAACGCATATAAAGGATTTAGAGTGAAAAACTTTGTTTTTACGGGTTATACTTATTTCACTTCATCCCAGGACTCCACTAGCATGTGCACGGTGTCTACGGTATATCTATTTGTGCACGCCTATGTGTCTCAATGTAAAAAAAAAAGTATTATTCCTCGTGGGTGAAAAACCAGATGCGTATCCTATGAGTGAAATCAATTACATGCGCGATATGCCACCTCATCCATAACGCTCTTGCATCCCACGGAATCCTGTCCACATGCCTCACCGCATGCAGCTTCTGTATCTACGCTCGTGACTGCATTCACAAATGTGTTCAACGTATCCACAGCTTTGTGTGAGAAAGAGATTTTTTAAGAGGACGAACAAAAAAAACATCCCATGTGGTTTTGTAATATCTCGTACTTGTGCCTGCTATTCGTAGCTGGCGTTGTCTCAGAACAATATCATTGTCTTCCAGGAGATCGTATGATGTATGTTCGCCCAAAACCTAAACAAACACAAACGTCTTGGGTCCGTGCCACAACGCGGCAGGCAACCGATAGGCACGATCCGCGATGTGGGCGGCTGTCGAGGGATGAGATGCGATTGTGGTGCAAGAGCCGAGAGCGTTGAGCGCGTTGTGCAGATGGCTGGCGAAGGGGCTATTTTAAATGTGCCTTTTTCTGCTGTCATTTCAGCCGTGCCCGCTCGCGCAGGAATACCGCAGTCTTTCTGCAGGCATCTGAACAAACAGCAATGGTTCCACTGCATTTTTATAGCTCCTCTAATCTAATCTTGTACGTTTTAATGTTTTAACAAGTTGCGACCTTTTTTTGTTGCTTTTGAGTATTTTTTTATGACAATCAAAAAACGAGGGTATGAATTTCACCAAAATATTTGGCATTAAATTGTGTACTCGATACGTGAGCATACATAAATGTCCGTTTGTCGAGCATGTGGGTTGCATTTTATATTCGAATTAGAACAAGAAGTTTTAAAGTTTACTGGCTTCGCTGGTAATAATAGTAAAACTATTTAATGTCCTTTATGTATCCAAAAAAGCATCACCGGAGTCTCAAGACGTATTATCAGGTGTGCCCTACATTGTGCTGTTGGGCAAAGTGAAACCATAGCGTAATCGGTTGTAACTAAACTATCCAGAAAAAAAAGCCCATAACACTCAGATAAATGGGCTGACACATAGAGATCCACACAGTTCACTTGGCAACCCAATTCCTCCACTGCCAACTGCATGTTACCACACGACACCCAAACCGCCAATACATTGGTGACTCTAAACTAAACTTTATACCTCCTGTATACCAGGCGAGGTAGTTAAAATCTCGCCACCGTGGCGTCCCCTTATAGGACTTTCCTTGTACCACCGGATCATGCAGAATCGTTTATTGTCTTGTCCAAAAGCAACCTCATAAATACTGATTCCTTCATTTATATTGATTAATTCAGGCTGGTTGTAAAGCAGTGGGATTTTCAAGCAAAGGCTTTCAAGCAATGACAAACTTCTTAACGTATCAACGGCTTTCACGGTTGTCCTGAATTCCTGAAGAGTAACTTTAATTCAGTATCTGAAGAAGCTCCAAGCACGTGAAGCGGAACGTCGGACATTGAGCAGATCAGCGCAAACACGAAAGCCCTTTGATGTCTCCGTGCTCAAAAGGGCCGAATAACAACTGTTGCTCATTTAACTAACATAAATGTGAATAATTACACTGTGTAACATTTTTTTTGCTCCTGGGTAGTATGTGTTATTTCCTAATCGCGTATGGCTTCACAAGTACAGAAAATGGCTATTATTCCCCACAAACTTAGCTTTTGTGACCAGCACATTGATATTTAGAAATTTACCTATTTTCCAGAACATTCCAGATAGATTCAGTGCTGAGTAAACTTGCAGTAACTTCTAGAACATTCTAGAACTTTCCAGTAATATAAATAGTAGTATAAATACAGGGGCCTGAAGCCCATCAGTTCAGTTTAGTTCCAGCTGCCGAAGGGAATACATATCTGCATTTTTCTGAGATGACATCAAGAGGCTGCAAGCATGCGGCAGGCGCATTTTGCTATGTCTGCGGCCAATTTATCAAGACAAGAGCGAAAAAGTACTCTGTGGAAGCATCTGCTAAGATGTATGAGGCCTACAAGGCATATTTCGGCATGCCTGTCGGGGATCAACACAAACTCTGGGCACCTCATTTCACCTGCGAGCAATGAAAAAAAACTCTGGAAGGTAAGATGGACAATTGTTGCTTGGAATTTAAGTCATAAAATGTGAAAAAAAACATGTTCAATTGTAAAAGTTTTGAATTTTTAAATGTTTTACAATTTTCATTTGTTGTTTTCATATTTGAAAAATGTTACGAGAATCTCTTACACATTATTCATGGGTGAAATAAGTGTATTTTTGTAGGATGGTACACAGGGGAAAAGAGAGCCATGAAGTTCGCTATCCCAAGAATTTGGCGGGAACCCACTGACCACTCAAGCAACTGATACTTGTGCATGGTGGATCCTTACAAACGTCGGATTGGCAAAAATGCACCTGCTATCACGTATCCAGACCTTTCTTCATCCATCGCCCCAGTGCCACACTGCCATGAGCTCCCCGTACCTACTCCTCTGGAGAGAGAGCAGCCGTCTATAGAACAGAGCAGCAAGTCAGAAAGCGAGGAAGACGTTGTAGATCCAGATGACAATTTCAGAGGTGAAGCTGAGGAGAGAAACCCATACTATCCCAACCAAAAAGACCTCAGCAATTTGATAACAGATCTTAGTCTTACCAAGCCCAATGCCGATCTTTTGATGTCTCGGCTCAAGCAGTGGAACTTGTTGGATGAAAGTCGCAGATCAGAGGAAGTGTCACCAACCTTTTTGCAGCTTCTTCACCCGTCAAGATGGGCTCTGCTTCTGCCACAATGTGACCAGTCTGTTCGAGGTAATCGGAATCGCCTGTAACCAGAATGAGTGGCGCCTCTTCATTGACAGCTCATCCAGGAGCCTCAAAGCCATGCTGCTCTTTCATGGTAACAAGTACCTGTATCTTCCCCTGGCTCACTCGGTATACCTCAAAGAGGATTACAACAGCATCAAGACCTTGCTGGACGCCTTGAAATATGATGAGTATGGCTGAGAGGTCATCAGCGACTTCAAAATTGTGGCATTCCTGATGTGTCTCCAAGGCGGTTTTACCAAGTTTCCTGCTATCTTTGCCTTTTAGGACAGCAGGGACACCAAGGCACACTACCACAGGCGGGACTAGCCACAGCGGCCCGAGTTCTCTGTGGGGAGGAACAACGTCAAGTGGGAGCCACTGGTGGACCCCCTGAAGGTGCTGATGCCACCACTGCACGTCAAATTGGGCCTTATTAAACAATTAGTCATAGCTGTAGATAAGGAGTCGGCAGCTTTCAATATCCTTCAAGACTTCTTCCTTAAGCTCTCTGAGGCAAAGGTCAAAGCCGGTGTATTCGTCGGACCACAGATAAAGAAGATCCTGGAGTGCAATGAATTCCCCAAGAAGCTCACTAGTAAGGAGAAAGCGGCTTGGGACAGCTTTGTCGCAGTGGTTTGTGGCTTCCTGGGCAATCACAAGGTCGATAATTATGTGAAGCTGGTTGAGACTGGCGAAAAACTACGGCACAATGGGCTGTAGGGTGTCCCTCAAAGTCCATATTCTTGATGCTCATCTTGATAAATTAAAGGAGAACATGAAGGCGCACTCAGAGGAGCAAGGCGAGCGCTTCCACCAGGATATACTGGACTTTTAACACCGCTACCAAGGACAGTCTAACGAGAACATAATGGGAGACTACATTTGGGGGCTGATTCATGAAAGTGATTTACAGTATAATCGTAAATCTCGAAAAACTACTCACTTCTAAATCTTTAGTAGTCATCTTTGTATTACTTTAGTATAAATACATGTACATTTTTATTCATATGTTGTTTTTTCTGACTTTATGTGAACGAAAAGACACAAATTCGCCCGTTTTCTCATTGAAAATAGGAAAATTTCAAATATCACTGTCCTGGTTATAAAGTAAAGTTTGTGGGGAATACTAGCCTTTTTCTATACTTTTAAGGCATACCCAATTTCGAAATAACACTTACTATCCAGGAACAAAAATTGTGTTACTCGTTTTATTATTAACTTACAAGATGTGTCAGTTCACTAGCAATTAATACATATCCAAGATGATATTGGATGTATCCTAATGTTGTGAATATTGTATTTCCATCCATTCAGCCGCGGAGCTAAATGGTTCGAATATTTTAATTAAAATCCACAAAAGTGGGTTACCTGAGCACATCGTTTATCCAGGGTTGATAAAATAGTATCACTGTGTGGCCTCTGCACCCATTGCGGAAATGTTGAATCCCATCGCCAGATTACGGCTGTCAATGGACATGAGTTCCACGGCAGTAATCATTTGAGCAGGCAGACGTTGTGACTTTCACTTTGACCTCCAAAAGACCCAGAGTGGGCCCTCTCAAATGGGTGCTGTGAATGATGAATGAGCCTCAGGGCTCCCTTAGCACCAGAATCAGTAAACATGCCAGCTTATAGCCCCTAACGCCTCCCCCACCCCCCAAAGGTAATAGCTGCACCCAATAATAATCCTGCTAAATACGATTTAATCTTAAACAAAAATAGGCAGGATTTTTGGCAATAATCGTGCTTAATTCGTAGCAAGTGTGAAGGCTAACTGCGTGTTGTTGACACAGTGCTATTTCTGGCATTACCGCATGAGCAAAAGTGGCAGCAATTAATCATGGTGAATGCTCAAATTGAAATTGCTGAAATAATGTCATGTTAGCCCGCACGGAGCTCGAGCTGGTACCCAAGTGACGTATATAAAAGGAAAACATGACCCATAAAAAAAACACTTCGTTGGAAGCGCATTTATCAAGTAACGTCAATCGGTTGATCACGTGTGGTGGGGCAAAGCGTGGTTACTCCATCTCTTCCAAAACGCATCGGCCAAGCCTGGAAGCATGGACGAAGATGCCCCCTAGACGGATCGTCGAGAGCTCCCCTATTGGGCGGCCTTCCACCACTAGTAGCGTATACAAGCGATTGCAAGGCTGCACCTTTAAATGTATCAATGCATTGTAATCAACCCGCATCTCAAAATCTATCTTCCAGCTCCCAGGTTAGTGTGTGAGTGTCACTGCATGCACGGCACGTTGTGCTGTAGCTGTGATCATGGAACCAGCATTGCCACTTGTACTGGTTTTGCCAGGACCATTCCTCTCGTTGACGGAGCTGCTGTCCTGTAAGTGTGACCGGGGCATTTCAAGTCCTGCCTTTTGTCCGATGCGTACTAATGCAAGACTCAAGACAATACATTTACACGCAGTTATCATCTCTTCCAGTATTGTGAGATAATCTTCTTCAATAATGTGTTCAAGTTTTTTTTTTATTCCTTGAAACTTGTGTCAGTCAGCCTGTAATTAATATCCTTCCTAAGTGTACATATATTTAATGCTATAAAACGGCTGTTCTTTTTTGTTTGTTGCATTTTTCTTTAAGCACCACTGTAATGATATGAACTTTTGCAGCGTCAATTGTCACGGGCAACATTCTTCTATTCACTGTACAACATAGACTAATACTGGTAGGAACCACCTGGTTCCACCAGTCCACAGGAGATTATTGTGTCCGTCCGTCCGTCGTGAATCCAAAAATGGGAGGGGTGGGGCTGGGTGGAGAGGGGAGGGTGGGGAGGGGCTGGGTGGGGAGGGTGGGGAGGGACTGGGTGGGGAGGGTGGGGCTGGGTGGGGAGGGGCTGGTCATCCCGTGGTGTCCCTTATAAAACTCAACGTTTAACCTACTCCATGTTGCAGCGAGCAATGCTGCGGTGGCGGTGGATTCTCGTGACAAATGGACAGAAGCGCGCGTGGTGCGCGCCTGCGCCCTACATGGCTTTGCTTTGTGTAATGCGGAACGCATGACAGCAAATCCGTCAGCTTGTCTGATATACGCGTGCTGCCCATACGCGCCGTCATTTCCTTTGAATTAATAGAGGGTCTCTTTTCGTTAGGAAAAACGTTTTGTCCAGGCGCGGATTTCCCTTTGAGAATTTTTTCATTCCCGAATGTTGCAGATTTTTTAGTTTGTTCGTAGAAAACTTCGAAAGTGTTCGCCGTCCCGTCATGCAGAACGGACGATAGGGCAGCGCACGTGTGTGTCATCAACCCTGTGCGCCTGTGGTGGAAATTCCACATTGTTGAGCTGATGCCACGGCAATGCGTAATTGTTGCCATCGCACAAAGAAAAACTTATTTTACAGACAACATTCCACATCGCCACACAGCCAGATCATCATTAACAACCTCAGCCATGGTCGGTCTGCCACTGGATGAAAGTGTCCCCAATTCCTCCGTAATCTTCGACGACCCTGCGATGTGACAACCCGCCTAGCACTGCACAAAATCCAATATCATCCCTCCGCATCCTTAGTGGACGTACTCTCTAATGCATTCCACTCCTTATCTGCCACCGTGATTATTCTTGACTCTCAGCCATCAATTGCCTCCCGCGTCCCTCTCGAACACCGCTTACTCTCCCTGACAGTTTATGCTCTCCAATAACAGCTGCTTAAATCGCATGACGCGCATGCCCGTTGCAATGCAAACGGGAGGAATGATATGCCTTTAAATTGCGGGATTTATTGGGAAGATGTCTGTCGCAATTTTAGAACTGATTACCTGGAAGCTGCATGACGTGAATCGACTTTGAAATGTAAACATCATCAGGCACTCGAGCATTGCGCTCGGTTACATCGACACACAAGCCGCGTTCAAAAATTGAATCGCTGTACAAGATCTCGCCGCTTCTAATGCACAACAGTCCGCGCTTGATATCATCTTTCCGAGTTCACCCTCCGTTCATATTCGGCACGGTCTTGAACGAAGTCTCGGCTTTCCAGGCAAACGGAGCTCATCCAGAATACAAAAAAACATACCGATGATCATCCTGGCCATGCTATTGTAACACAATTTTTTTTATAATGTTTTCAACTTTAGAGTTGAAATACAAATGCGTTAATAGTGAGCGCGTGTGCGTGAACACATCCGTAATAGATTGCAGCCCCGTCTGTGGCAGCTGAATCCAGGTTCTGTCTGGCAGTTCCTTTATTCCTTTTCAATACTTTTTTCTCAGAATAGCAATAGCCCAGCCTTATCAACGGCATATTTTTTTCATTCTGTTTCTCCCCATGTGCCGTAAATTACCATCAAACTCTATCCGCAGACCAAAAAATCCAACGGCTTAGCATGACCGACAGTGGCTGAACGATTTCAGGTTTCCCATATACAACACGCAGTAATGTACATTTAAACTGTGCATTTGCTATAATCTAACGCCACTGTGTATGCTAAAGAACGCTTGCCTTGAAATCGAAATGTTGCGGGTTTAAATTTCGCTCGTGAGTTGACGTGAATTATCATCCTTTTGCTCGAGATACAATGTGCACCACTTTGTCGAAAGTGAATTTGAAGTTGTCGCATGGAAAGTTCAGACCTGTCATGCGATTGTGGAATTTCACCACTGGCTTAGGTTTATGAATATATGCATGTTGAACTTATTTTGCACTGTGCATAGCCAACCGTGCAAATGGAAGGTGCTTGGGAAGGATGACAAACTGTTCCTTGTTTGCAGAAGGAGATGTTCACCAACGTAGCTTTACCGAAAGAACCAAAGAGTATGGATCCTTGCAGTCACGAAAACTTCAAATCTAGAATGAGATCTTCTGATTTGACTTCTCTTTGAACACTCGCCACGCTCAGAATACTGGGCACACGTGCAAAGTGAATCACCCCTAGAGTACACGGTTCCAAATCAGCAGAGAAGAGTGGCACATTGGCCAGTTTTCTATTCAATATCAGCGGTAACGGCACAACTGCCAACATTTCAATTACCCCTGTTCATGTTAATGTTGTATAATGCGATTACGTTATGTGCTATAATCCTGGCTTCACGTAGATGTTCTTGCGAACAAACATTGCACACATTTAATGTAAAATACTAACATCAACCTATACACATCTGTGATTCACTCTATTGCATTTTGTGTGATTGACACCACACACAATGTACGAACAAGGATGATTACATACAATTGGCATCAACATCATTCTTAATTCTTATAGTGCCAAGCTATCACGAAAGTGCAATGTTGCTCGGATGGATACAGTCTGCTAGCAGGGAGCGAAGTTGCCACGTGGTTTTACCCAATTAGATAATTATATAATTTGTGGGCCATGTTAGAATTTGGTAAATTTGGACCGTGACGCTAATACGCGTGGCCTACTCGTTTCGAACAGCACCGCGGGATCTGAATGGTTCGCCTTGTAGCACGAGTGTCGCACATATTTTGGCATTAACCAGGGCAACCACCAGGCTCGAACCGCGAAAATCTGCAACAAATTGTAAACGCCATGCAGGGTTAATGGTCAATTATATGAAGTTCATATGTTGCTTCATTTGTCGTAGGCTTCGTGAATGAAAACAAATTACAGTACAATATATTTCAGCAGAAAATTATAAACAGTAAATAGGACCTATTTTGTAAGACTAATATTCGAAAAGTCAATGTTGGCTCTCTACTCTGAGACGGCAATTGAAATTCCGCGTTCCTGCTACTGGAGAAAATAAATTCACAGGAATATCTTCATGGGTGCACTTTTCAATGCAATAGTATGGTTAAGTGTGTGTTCCGTGCAGTGGCGGCTCCTGCAAAATCTCTCAGGGGGGGCAAATGTCTGGATGATTGATAAGGATAAGGTCCACCCATGCAATGGATAAATTAACAGCTTGAGCATGTAAAGGCAACTTCACTTCTTTAATATTAATGAAAAATAAAGTGACTCTTACAATACATCTTGTTTGTTTCTATACTCACTATTAATACAATCCACTCAAGTTTCTTTTATTAAAGATTCCAGTAGGTGGCGATAAATTACGTTGTTGGATGAAACGTGCTTACGTATGATGACGTAAGCACGTATGATGACGTAAGCACGTTAGGGCGAGCCCTCCCGGAAGCCATAGAGAATGCATTGCTAGCGCCCCCCGGTCGAAAAAAAACATCTTTGAATGTAAGTCTATGGGGCCACTCGGGGCGATTCTCAGCCGTAGTGAAATCGCCCAAAAAGAGGCGGTACTCCACAGAACGTGACATGACGCTGATTGGACTATATCCAGAGGCTGCAGTGACGGCTAGCGTGACTCTGTGGTTGAATGACATTGGTGGTGCGTCGCCCAATCGCCCTAATGAAGAAACCGCCCCTGGTTCCGTGTAATATGATGTTGTTGTGTATAAATTCGTTTCAATCGTTTTGACGACTGCGTTAAGTGTGTGTCCGCGTGTCCTGTGTGTTCATGCACAAGTCGACAAACTGTATCGATTTATTTAATAATCATTCTTATCATCACGATCATCAGCCATGGTCGAGCCACTGCTAGATGAAAGTCGCCCCCCCCCCTCCCTCCTCCACCCCACGCACAGCGCTGCAATGCCCAGAATCCATCTCGCTCCTTCGTCACTCCGTCAACTCAGCGTAGTTCTGCGCACGCGTGTCTTCGTGATTTTTTGGACAATTTTTTTCAGCATTCGTTCGGCTTTCTTTGCAATGTATTTGAATGCTTTGGAACTTGTGTTAACGGCATTTACGAAACAATGGGGTGAAACATTGCATTGCTGTCACGTGAACACTAGAAATTGTATACAATGAAATGTTTACTTTTCAATAACGCTCATGCGAACTGCAGCATGTAAATCATTTGCGCCGAGCAAGGAAATGTTGAGGCTATGTTAGTAAAGCGTTGACAGCAGGCAGAGAAGATGTGTAACATGGAAAGGGCATCTGATTGCCTTTATATAGACATAAGTGAAGTTGTTCTGCAATGTGTACAGGGGTATGCGGAGAATGGAGCCAGAACACTAATCATGTACATAAGTAGTCGGTCTTTAATTTTTCCAAGCGTTTATATGGATGTTTATCAATCCACCTGTGGTCGGCACCCGGAGGAAGAAAAGCAGAACTAAAGGAATATTGCCAAACCCAAAAAAATTCCAGTCCAGCACTTGGACTTTTCATGGTCAAGGCGAATGTTCCAGCGGCTGGCTGTGTTCACTAAAGAAGATGTATCATACTATTTTGGAACACTCTCACACTTCAGGCTATTTCTTAAAAAATTATCCTGAAAACAACATCATAGATGTTTCAAAGGTTTTGTTGATGTGAAACATAATTAAGGAAGTGGTACGCCAACTGACATTATTTTGGTTGGCGTTCCACTTTCCGTTTGAGTGTAATAGTTTTGTGAAAGTTCCCATGTTTCACCCATTTTTTTTTCACATTGCATAGCTGAGCACAGCAGACTACAGGTTTGTGCTGATGTGCAGGCGAGGGTTCACCCTGCCCCACGGATCAACAAGAGCAACAGACCCAATGTCAACGATTCCATTGCGCACTTCGCTATCACTCCCTTCCTTCTGCCAGATCCTGAAACGTGTTTTTACAGCTGAAACCTGAGATCCACTATCTCACCAACGTGTGAGTTGGCAATCATCCGCCCGTCCCGGTGACCCCCACTCCATCTTGTAGACGGCTCTTACCCATGACAACCCCTGTCTTCCGATTGCGTCTACGATGATGGGACACTGCTAGGGCATAATGGTCACCGGTTCAATCTTCCCACGTGGCTATGGAAGCATTTGGCAAGTTTTTTTTTATGTTTAAATCCCATCGCCTCTGTCCACCCCAGCAATATGAATGGGTGTGCCACAGTTTGTTGATGGGCAGGTCAAGCTTGATTGCGTAAAGTGTGAGTTCTCACGCCTCTGCGAAGATTTATGGCAAGTGTGGAAGAGTAGACCAACCCTTCAGAGCGGCTCTCAACCGCTACTGCTAGTGGAAGCCCTTTTACCAGCAGTTGTGTGAGGAAGCAATTGCAGGGCTGTACCTTTATCTATTCTACAATGTTCTAATCTTTCACACTGATTGTGTTCTTCAACCATTAATTCACAGCATATCCACTTGCACCTGTATTCAAAGTCCAGAAATGTATTTTCCAGCGAATGTTTGTTAAAGTCCAGTCCTCAGGGCTATACGGCAAGAGTGATGTCGCTCTTACCTCAAACTCTTAATTCTTAACACTAAAGTTCACCTCTATAATCTCCCAGAGCGGTTGGTGTCAGGATGTTATCAAATACGAATCTAGCTCATTTGTTTGCACATACAGCGTCCAAAACATCGCTTATGTAAGCCTGCCCATGTTTTAAAAATAATAATATGAAACTGGTAGATTGCCAAATGTGGTGGCACATTCCTGTAATGCAGAAAACGGTATGGTTTGTTTTCGTGAGAGATTTTGTTTCTGTTCGTAACAGATAATTGCATAGAGCAGTGATGTTTTATGTACGTATGTTGAACTTCTTTTGCACTGTACGTAAGCCAAACTTGGTAATCGGAGGTGGGAGGGAAGGTCAACAAACTAAACGCAAGAAGCAGTTCTAAAGAAAATCGTTTTTCAACCGAGATTTATAAGTGCATAACTCCAGTGGCATCCGAATATCGAAAGGAAGAGCATTCCAGATGAGCATCTGAAAGTGCGTTCCGTGGTGGTCGTTTTTGATCGACGGCTCGCCAAAAGCCGCTGCTAGGATGACGGGAGATCACGTGATGGTTTATGCTCTTTGACGAGATCAGCAAGGGATTGTGGTTAATTTGTGGCACGCACTTCACGTGGAACGAGTGTGACCTCATAATTCATAATCAACGTTTTTGGGTTTAGATCGCGTTATTTATAAATGTGTCGTAACCCTCCACCACCCGACACGGCCAATCAGTAAAAAAAGTGTCACGTTGACAAAAGACAAATAGTTCACTGCTTTAGCCCACCGGTGTGTTGAAGCCACAACATTTACAATTGATTGGCCGTGTCGGGTGGTGGAGGGTTACGACACATTTATAAATAGCGCGATCTAAACCCAAAAACGTTGATTATGAATAACATTGGTCGCGAAAGCCTGCTACGTGTTAAACTGACCTCATAATGTATTCGTTTGGCAACTGGAAGCCAATGCAACTCGGCGAGCACTGGGTGAATATGATGTGTCTATGTCGAAGTTCTTTCGCACCGTACGTAGCCAACCTGTGCCAATGGGAGGTGTACGGTTAGGGTCGGAGGCAGTTGCAGCATGTAGGTTGCTGATCTAATTGCACGGTGGAGTTGAGCGTGTTATAATCGCTGTCAATTCGCCTGTTTGATAAAGGAAAGCAATCACCGAGTCTCATGACTCTCTTTTCAGGAGGGTCCTGCCAAGTTTCCGCAGTAGGGGATGCGACGTTGCTGCTGCGTGCGATCCGAAATGAGCAATTTGCAGGTACTGTTTTCAGCATCGCGACGTTTGTCCAACATTAGTTGCGTGGGTGTATGTATCCAGGCTCGTGGAAGAGGGACAACGTGCCGCACGCTCAACGTACATGTTACAGCCGTCTTTTCGGTCTGGGTGACAGCCGCCTGCCCGCGCCACGCATTGGTTTGCAGGAGGTTGATTTGACCATAACTTCGCCAGGCTTGATCGGTGCGGGTCGGTGAAGCGGGTGGATGCCCAGGGCCGGTTTAGATATCGGAGTGTTATTTCCCTTTCGTCGATTCTTTGTTGTGGTAATGCTCGTCTCCTCCGACATGCAGTCGTGTAAAGCACAGGCCTGAAATGTCTTGCTCACGCCACTGATGGCGGAAGGGCCCTCCACTAGAGGGAGCTCTAGAAAGCCGCTCTGGGGGGTAGTGGGCCTACTCTTCCACGCTGGCCAGATGCCATGTATGTTGAACTTCTTTTGTACCAGTAGATAGTCAACCGTGCTAATCGGAGATGCGGGGGGAAGGACAACAAACTAAACGCAAACAGCAGTTCGAAAGAAATGCGTTTTCTATCCAGGCTGAGTTTTCAATCTGGATGAGGCTGAATTACCCACACAAGCGGGGTTTAAGAATCGTGTTGTTTGATTTAAATGTCGCACCGGGAATATCGACCCAGGGGACTCCTGGACCGCAACTCCAACAGCCTCACGGAGGCTATTTTGTTCTTAGGGTACGGTGATTACTTCATTTGCACAATGGGCACATCGTTCGCTTGCCCAACTGTGCAATGTCAATGCATTGGAGTCTCTCCAATTGTGAATCACGAAAGGCCTGGAGCCATTCACACGTTTCAACCCCAAAAGCCATCCTCCTCCCATCCCTCTCTCTGCGAGTGAACAGGTGATTAATTAAATATTAATGCCACACTGATTGCACTTAGCGGGTCATTTGTAAGAGTCCATTTTAACATGGGAAGCCAGTTTATTATGATTTTTTTACTGCAATAATTTCTTGGCAAAGCGTGACAATCGAGGTTAAATGTTGATTAACAGAGCGTGGATGTATACGTACAGCCCATTTGTCAATCCAATGCTGGATGAGGGCCTCCTCACAGTCGTGTCGGCCGTGAAGGTCCTTTGACCATACTTCACCACGCTGGTCAGTACAGAGAATCAGTAGATTCTGCTCCCCACAACGTCCACGCCACGTCGGGTCGTTGTGCACCGTGGTCTCTCATCCAAGCTCTGTCCAGACCGAAACATGCTGAGTCTTTCGGGGTCTGATGGGTTTGAGCGCATTCCATGTGATGTGGTCACAGGGTCAAGAGGTAGGGTGCGCATATACAAAGCCAATTGAAAGTGGCACCATGCAAAGATGAATGAGAGGTGGTGTCCACCTCCAAGGTGGAACTTCCACACATCTACGGCAGAAGCCAGCTCCTTCATAGGATGGAAACCGTGCAATTTCCACAATAGTGGGACTCATTGGATGAACCCTGAAGGGGATGATGGCTTTCAACTCGCAGCTTTATGAATGCGCATCAAGCACTCCAACCATAGTGCCACCTGTCGTTACAGAGTGCACATTTCTGCGTATGCAAGACAAAATACTCGAATGTGCTGTTACCCCACGGAGAGACGGGCCCTGCCACGTGAATGTGAAATTCAAACCACTGGCTATGGGCCACCGACAGATGTACCATGCCCCATTGCTCGCTTGAGCATGGAGACAATTCGAATTCTGTCTGATTTTGATAAATGAGTAGGAGGGAATATGGCTTTGATTGTGGTGGGTTATTTGGCTGTCACACCAATGCACAGAGGCTCGCTCTTGAAGAGTACCGTGGGATCTCGAGCACCTTCAAGCCAACTGCGCAGAGGCCTCACTGTTCCCACTGTGCTGGAAACCCAGCACCAGGGAAAGGATTCAGTTACAAGGCGGTGAACCTTCGACTTACTTGGATGCGAACTCTGCCTTGGCACAGGGAGTGCAGCTCTCATAAGCCTGGATTACCAACCCTATTGCACTGCGGCAGTGTAGACGCAATGCAAGAGTAAGTGCGTATGCGTATATATGCTGTGTGCAGTGTACAATATATATACTGTCTATATGAATGGTGATTGAAAAGGCATGACAACGAATGGCCGACTATAATGAACACGACATGCGTGGGTTTCCACGGCTGTGCTGGGAAGATTCTTTAGGCCGTGAATAGAGGCATTTCACGCTCTCCCACGGTGCACCGGCCATTATACAGGGTGGCCCAAAGTCAGGACACGGAGGGCTATTTAATTTATTTTAACACTGAAATTCGGACATTGTTTACTTTTATAAGTTCATATTTAGTGTTATCTACGAGGAATTATTGACGTCTATTTTTCACGTGGGGGCACCTCAAATTCGTCGTTTCCAAAACTTGACCAAGAATCCTGTGAACGAATTGAGACGAAACTAAATTGACGAATTCTAGATTTGAAGCTTTCGTGACTGCAAGGATTCATACTCTTAGGTTTTTCAGGTGAAGTCAAGAAGGTGAATAAATAAATAATAAATACATCATATTACTAGTATAAATAATAATAGAAATAAATTATAATTCACGACGTTTCGGAGGCAACACAAGTCTCCGTCATCAGGTGGGACCGTCACAGCTATATTTACTGTATCGTCGTGATTTATTATTTATGTATATTATTATTTATATTATTATTTTATTATGTATTTATTTACCTACGTGACTTTACCGAAAAAAATCTAAGAGTATAAATTGACGAATGTTCTAAATATTACACGCGTGATCTTACATTTACAAAAAGTCCTAAATTAATTTCAAAAGAGAATGAATGTCTGCATTAATATTAATAGGAAGTGAGTTTTAACGTTTGTTGAAATGTATTAAATCAGCCTATGTGATTTGTTAAAATAACTGTAATAACCCGATGTGTCCTAACTTTTGGGCCACCCTGTATAGCGTTGCCTGCTGCTGCTGCTGGGAGTTTATTTGCTCGGTCTGGTAGGAAACTTCGGCAGACCTACAGCAGACACCAGCGGCAACCCGCTGTGCTGCAGCATCGAGGGAGAACGCAAGCTTGTTAATTAATTTCCTTTAGAAGCTGCCAGCACGTGGAGCGAAACGTCGGGCATCGTGCGGAACTAAAAACACGAACAAAAACATGACTATTGCGAATCTGCGTGGGATTTGGCACCTTTTTACAAGGAGTCATGTTTGCATAGACCGCAATACCTGCAGTCGTAATACAAACAAAAGACATAACTTTGATAATGTGCACTGTCCTTGAAGTTGATTGGTCCACACCCGAGACAGCTTTCCTTAGAGCCTAGTCTCACATGGGTTGGACCAGATGACGCCAAAAGTGTAGAATCTGCGTGGGGTTGTTGTCTACGTGGTCTCCTTGAAGTGCAAAGTGCTTGCTCGGCCGACGTTTCGAGGCTTTACTCCCCGCCCAGGAGAACCCATTCACAGCCCAGGATGCTTCATTGTCACATGACATTCGATGTCCGCACCATTCATTGATTCTTTAGCTGCGGAAATTAAACGGAAGCCGCTGGGACCAACGTCCGATGAGTTCTGCGTTTCAACCAGAGTGCGTGTGTGTGTGTCCCTGATCGTCTTGGTTCTTTCGGTAAAGTCACGTAGAATGGAAATAATAAAATAATAAAATAAAACATAATAAAATAATTCTCACGATGTTTCGGCCACAACGCACGCAGTCGTCCTCAGGTGTCTCCCCGACAGACCTGGTCTTCACCTGAGGACGGCTGCTTGCGTTGTGGCCGAAACGTCGTGAGAATTATTTTATTATGTTTTATTTTATTATTTTATTATTTCCATTCTACGTGACTTTACCGAAAGAACCAAGAAGATGAATCCCTGCAGTTACGAAAGCCTTTAAATCGAAATGTGTCCCTGATGTTTGCACGGACAACTCGTGCCTTCCATTCTCACGCGATCCACAGCATCACAATCAGGCTTGAACAGTCCGCTGCTGGATGAAGGCCTCAACACATCTCCGCCGTGCAGCAGCGTCTCGCCATGCCGCAACCCGTCTCACTGCTGCACACACATCGCCCCATCTCTGCTGTGGTCGTGCTCCGAGGCTTGCACATCTTCCTGAGGCTGCACGCATTGTGTCACCAGTCTTGCCTTTCGCCATGTTTCAGTGTGCCTGGTTCTGACCCATAAACCATAGAGGGTTATATGCACTGATTGATATCTTTCGTCTTTTAGCATGATGGTATTTCACTATCAGGTTTTCCAAAAGCACTCCATTCTACTTTTATTTGTATTTGCATTCCAATCGTTTTGTATTCCGGTATGCCTTTAACAATGTCCCGAGGTGTACATATTCTTTAGTGGTTTCTAGTTGCATTTCTGTGACAATAGTTGCATTTGACTTGTTGTGCGTGCCTTTTTATAGGCACATGCATATACGATGTCAGCACTAATAGGTTGCTATGAATGTTGGCGATTTCTCAGAATCGTTGTGCTTTTGACTGAACATTCACCATGCTTTGTACCACCGCGCCTTGTATCGTCTCAGGCCAAGGACTCACGGACAAACTGGCCACCTTATTGGACAAGTGAAATTTCCACCGATTGCTTTGGAAAGTCAACAGAGGTGAGCAGCGCAGCATCCCATGTTAGTCAACAGGGTGCCACCTTCCACGGGAAGCCAGGACAACCCTCGACCGCTCGAGAACAGGGCCAGGGAAATGGGTCAATCATCCACGTGCTCAACTCCTGCCATGAGAGATCGGTTCCCCGTGGCATCGTCACCACTCACTCTGCCTCGTCTGAAGCTGCTAAATGGATCGCTAACCTCGACATCAAACTGCACCTGCTTCCCCAGCCATACGAAGAAGAAAAAGATTTGAACTTGGTGTCACATGTGGTGTAATTCTCGCGTCGGTGCAAATTCTATTTTCGGGCATTTGCTGAAAATAAAGAAGCCAAACTTGATTTGAAGAAAGCCAATTTGACAGATTGGCAGAATATTATAATTATGAATGTGTTCTTTTCGTTTATTTCATAACACATGCACATTTATATTTTTAAACGTAATAATGTGATAGTTTTAATTCATTTACGATTTTTATTCTCCGAAGGATGTTGTTGCTTTCATTCAATATGCCTCTATAATCATTTTATTTAATCTATTCCCTGATTTTCGTGGGAAATTTCTTAGCTGGCCATTTTATATGCATCAGTCCAAGGGGCACGGTAGTAAAACCCCACAACTTCTCATCGGAAGGTCCCAAGTTCAAAGCCTCTGGTTATGGGCCACTTTGTGGAAAGTCAACGCCGGTCGTCCAAAGAATAAACTCGCCTCTGCCACACTAACGTGGAATTTACACCACCGCACATCTCCCAGGGCCAACGACGGAGATGGCCATTGCCCCATACTCATTGTGTGGATGGAGACACCAGACTTTCCTTTTTGGCCGGGGCCGACATCAGGCTACCATGAGACCTACAAGAAGCTGCTGCTACTGACCCCTTGCGCACAGAAATTGCCGACACGTGTTGGCACCGACAGCGCGCCCTCCCCATTCCCTCCTGCCAATCCCTTCCCCTTGGCTCCCTTCGTATCCCCTCCCTTGCTGGCTGTGCCAGAACACCCCCGGGGTGCATTGGAGGTTTGGCGCATAGCAGCAGCAGCAGCAGCCAGTCAGTGCTCCGCCACCCCCTAGTGTTTTAAGGGAGGTCGTGCCTGTGTTGCTCTTGGGCTGGAAAGCGACGCGCGCTGCCCGTTTGTGTAATAAGGCAGGAATGCGTGCATCACTTCTGAGACACTCGCCGTTGTATGAATGCCGTGCACACATACTCGTGTGCTTGCAAAACGCCGTTGAGCTCAGACTGCATTTCAATTACCTCCTTAATCTCATTGTCCACGCTCATTATTCCGGCGCCACCGCATCTCAGCATAGTAATATTGGAGCATGGTTTTGCCGTGTAAAACAAACAAAAAACATGTTCAGTCGCGTAATTCAATCAGTGCCTTACCACTTCGCCCGCAAACGAATTCGATGGCTGTGCCCTGATCCGTATGCTAGCAGTCATCGTGAACCATCGCTCTGCTGTTGCAGTGCGCCTGCATTTCGTGTCCGTACCACGGGACGTTTAATACACATTGTAAGAACAAAAATACATAGGAGGCATTCGTTTTCAAGCAACCCTCGTGATACTGTGTTTCATAATGTGTGTCTGATGCCAGTGGTGGAAATACCACGAATTCCATGTCAGGTCCCGGTCCCTCCATTGGAATTCCTACAGTCGCCTTGTACAAATGAGTTTTAATATCGCTGACACTGAGTGCCATTCACACGTGGCTATACACGCGTTAACGTTCATCATCGTCATGGCCACCAGGCATTGTCTACCTAGTGCTCGATGAAGGCCTCCCCGTGCCATAGCCACCCCTCAAAGTCCATTGCTGCAACCATCCATCCCACCCCTGCACATGGAAATATCTCTTCGCCCCATCTTTGCGTTGGGCTTCCTCTTGAATGTGTCTTGTCCATCGGCCATTCGTGATGTCAGAATCATGATCTGAATATTTAGTCATACTGGAGGAATCCGATAGGGTCAGGTAAGAACGTTACAACAGCAAACAATACAAACAAAACACGATAGGAGTCCAAAGTATGGGAAATGTAAGCAGATATTGCCTTGTCTTGATTCTCAATGTGATGTCTATGATGTGTATCTGTGTCCTGAGCCATACGTTCAATTTTCTGTCTGGTCTCTCAATGTAAAGTTGCATTCACAACAATGTTGAGCACTTGATTGAGTTGCACTTTTTCTCTGCTAATGAGTAATTGAGTGACACAAATCCTGCATTTATTGAATACATCAATTCACTCTTCCCTCTCTCCTCATTATATAACGTTGATTCCTTTACTGCCAGTGAGGCATCCACATGAATCAGTGAATGAAACTTGTGGTGAAGGTCAATAGTTCATCGTGACCTATACCATGGATAGCATTACACCTTACCATCGCGTCCTTCCTTCTGCTAGATCCAGCAGCTGTTGCACTGCTGATGAACATCTTCCCAAGGCTACTTTACCAGCATCTCACTCTCTGTTCTTTCGGTCTTTTCATTGGTCACCGACCTGTGGGTTCCACTCAAATGGCCTGCCTCGGTCACATGCCCTCCACCATCCTGAACACGTGACCCCCTCCACCAAACTAAACCTCCACTTCCTGATTATATCTGCAACACTTCCTTGCCACTTTCCTCTCTGAACTTCAAACATATGTTTTACCCTACCCTGCCACGCAGTTGCCACGATATCCTCCAAAAGCTTCGTTAAAGTCTGGCTTTCTCACTGTAAACTAATAGACGTGAATTCTGTCTCAAACACCCATCTCTCAACGCTACATGTGACCCCTCTACTCATCCACAGTGGTTTCTTTAGTCAATAAAAAAAAAGTCATTTGAAGTTGACTGCACCGACTTCTGGTTGAGACCACCGTGGGACATTGTATGTATGTCGAACTTCTTTCGCACCTTACCCAGCCAACCGAACTAATCGAAGGCTAGCGTAGTTGGCTGAATGTATGCGCGTGTTGCGTATGCCATACTCGCTCACCTCCCTGTCATCCGACTTGAGTGCGGACAGCCGCGGAGACATTATGTGCATTACCTGTGACCCCCCCCCCCCGCCATAGCACACTGTGAGTGTTGATGTGCACATGTTGGGCGCCTTGTTACCTGTCAACAAACAGTTCATATTTGCAAAGGGCTTGCGAGCAATTCAGGAATGCCCCACCAACGCTGCCAAATCGAAACCACCGTGGCTTGCTGGACACGGTACGTAGAAAGCTGTTGTGAGTGCTAGCACTGGGTGATTCATGTGTTTAAAAGAAGAAAAAAATCGAGCTGTGCACCCACCGCTCATAGATTGGCACTAACAGTGGAAATGTTTTGATGAATAAATTGCCATATACGGACTAAAAAATTGAGTAGTTAATTTTACAAGTGGAGGGACAGCGAAACATGAGTTGGGCAGTTAAATTTCGATTTAAAGCTTTCGTGACTGCAGGGATTCATCTTCTTGGTTATTTCGGTAAAGTCACGTAGAATGGAAATAATAAAATAATAAAAATTAAACATAATAAAATAATTCTCACAAAAATATGGAACGCTTGACGAATTTGCGTGGCCCCTGCGCAATGATGACACGCAAATTCGTGAAGCGTTCCATATTTTTGTGAGAATTATTTTATTATGTTTTATTTTTATTATTTTATTATTTCCATTCTACGTGACTTTACCGAAAGAACCAAGAAGATGAGTTGGGCAATTTGACGTTGAAACTTGACAGCGTGAAGTTGAACTGGGCCGAGGGAACGTTGAAGGTTTGGATTTGCGGAGGGAGCTGCCTTGCGACAACGTGTGATAGAGAGCCACGATACATCAACATAATTATGATGATGATACATCATTATTGACGTATATATATGGCCACGTGGTAGTGTGCTGAAAGCACTCAGCTCACAGTGAAATGATTGTGAGTTCAAGTAACAGTTAGGAGTTGGCTCAGGTCATCGTCTCTTCAAGGTCAATATCATGGGTAGCGTTCAAACCAGTGTTAGGTCGTGGTAATTTATATTGACAGAACTGAGACAGTGGGGGTTGTGATGGTGAGCCTGACTCATTTAAGGACAACTACTGTTGACTTCCCATATTATTTCACTGATATTGTTATAAACTTTTAGTTTTCCCATTTTCATTCCAAGTGTGCTATCGGTGTCACCAGTAAGATATGAAGAGGTGTCATTTGTGGATTGTTGCATAGCAGTGCATCACCCGATGTTAGAAATGATCCCACTGAAGTAATTATCATAAAACGACTTCTGAAATGTCTTAACGTGACATCACACATGTAGACTACAAGTGGGTGCACTTTCCAACACTCTGTTTCAGAGAACTGTTCATCGCATGGCAGTCAATACAATACTGTGTAATTCTTACAACTGGAATTTTGCCAAACTATATAACAAAAAACTAATTTAAAATGATGGATGACAGGCTGAGACCCTCAACTCACCACTCGTGGGAATTCATTTTGATCGCGGGTGGTTCGAACCAAGATTCGAACCTATGCCTCAACGCTGCCAGCTCAGGGAACCATTGAGGCCTATTATTTTATTGACCCAGGAGGGATGATGGATTAAGTGAACCCACGCCAGTGATTCATACTCACACCCTCCCAATGGGCGGTCAATTGCTCTTCCGCAGAATACACAGCCAAATAGTGTACCTGTAAATCACATTCGTTATGCACTAACTGGCTGTGCACAATTGCAACAGAAAACGTCCAAACGATGCTGATGAGACTCAGAAAGTTGGAACCAGTTCACAGTTTTGCCTGCTGAAATGCTTCTGGAAAACACGGGCCCTGAGGGCCCACGAGAGGCTGATGGCCCATTGTTTATGAGGTGGCAAAAGTATCTTGTCCGTCTTCTCAGTGAAATGTCTACACATCAGATCACGTAACGAAGAGGTAAAATAAATTACTTTCTCACGCCACGATTAGCAGAAGTGCTTTCCGCTCTTGACAGATGTTTTGGAAGAGGTTCATACCAGAAACATCTTTTTTTAAGACGGAGTTGACCTAGGAGAGGTCTAGAACACCTTCGGACGCCACTTGCCACTGATGTTATCCATTGTTCGGACTCAAACCCAGATATCCGTAACGATGTGGGCAAATGACTCCCGGCAGATAAAGACAAAGATCACCTGTATAGCCTTGACAGGCTGTAGGAGCAAGTGCTGTTAGCGAGCACCTATGAAGGCCCGCACAGCACGTGAGGGAGTTTGTAGCCAGCACCATGCCCGGCCGCCTTTGTCTCCTTAGTGGCGATGTTTACACACTGCACCAGGCACTCATTTTAGCCTGAATCGACCTAGGGGAGGTCCAGAACCGGTTCAAATATTCACCACTATTATTGGCCGTGAGCAGGAATCGAACTCGGGTGGTCGGGTTCGAAGAGCAGCACGCTAACCACTGCACCACCGCTCTACACACACGACACACGCACACGCACCCACTACATATATATGCATATGCAAATATTTATATAACAGTGTTCATTAATTTTGCGTTCTGGGCCACGGTGTCAGCGTTACGCGGGCTGGCGGCGTGCGCGCTTCCAGCCGGAGCGTGATGAGAATGTGCCGCACGCTGCGAGCGAACGAACCGTGCTGGGAAGGGCCCCTCTCTCCCATCCCCTCTCTCCCATCCCCTCCCTCCCCTCCATCACCTCCACCCCCTCCCCTCCCTCACTCCCCCCCTCCCCTCCCTCCCTCCCCCGCATAGCGCCGCGCTCTGCGCCATTTACCTGGCGCGACCCGTGCAGGTGCGGTCATCAATCAGGGCGCTGCGTGTTGCTGTCAAGACTCACGCCACCACCACCACCACCGCCGCACCAAAGATAAATAAAAAGATCCCCCGTATAGCCTGTAACAGACTGTTGGGGCAAATGCTGCTCACGAGCACCGATGAAGGCCGGCACGGCACACACGAAAGGGGGGGGGGGTGACCAATACCACGCCCGAACGCCTTTGTCTCCCCAGTGGTAATGTTTACCCACTGCACCAGGTACTCATTTGAGGCTGAGTCGATATAGGCGAGGCCCAAGGGCTGGTTCGGATAACCGTCACCGGCGTCAGCCGCGAGCGGGAATCGAACTCGGGTGGCCGGGGGCTCGTAGCGCGGTGCGCTACCTGCTACACTACCGCTCCCCGCCGCCAGCGGCACCACCCACGCCCATCGATGGCCGTGCCAGCTGTCTGCGTCGTGTGACTCGAATGATTAATGAGAGAGCGGAAACCCCTTTCTGATTATTTGCAAACAGTGTTAGTCGGCGAGGCCACGCCACGCGGGGCTGAATCGGGCAGCGGACCGCGCACCCCCCCCCACCCCACCCCCCCGCTGGTGCTCTCAGCTCGGTGAGGTCATGGATATTTAAAATGTGATAACAAAAAAACTGAATGCCGTTTAAAAACAGGAGCGTGCGTGCTGCTTTCTTGAAATACATTTCATTCAGTGATTACTTTATTCGCGGCGGTCAGGTGGCGTCAGAGATTCGATCCGGTGCCGCGAGGAGGACCCTGGGTTTAAACCAGGGGTGGGGAACGTCAGGCCCGTGGGCCGTACGAGGCCCGCGAAATCATTTGGTGTGGCCCTGCCAAGGCAACCGCAGGCGGGACTCGAAATTCAATAAATCTAGGAGCAAACCTGGAGAAGCAGTTGCGAGTAGCAACATCATCAATACCAGCTAACATCACACGCCTCGCCAGAGAGACGCAGTTCCAGCCATCACAGTAGGGGGGCGAGTTAATTAAATGTTTGACCAAATATAACAGGCTAATTTATAAGTTGATAATTTTGTATGGCCCTTGGCAGAAAGAAAGGTTCCCCACCCCTGGTTTAAACCCGAAGCAGCTTCCCGTCACGACACCGCATCCTCAAAGTGATGACCTCAGCTTTCATTTGTGGCCGCTCACAAGAAACCACCGCAATGTTGAATTCGGGTTCTGTCCCTTCAGCATTCAATTAAACTATTCAACCATTTTGTTTTCATTATTTAATCACATAAGGCCCACCGAGCTATGGGGCCGTCCATAAATGACGTCACGCACCTGGGGGGGGGGGGGGGTGGTCAGACATTTGTGACGATGTGTGACGAGGGGGGGGGGGGGGTGAGAAATGTGACGTCACATCAAAATGCGCAACTTTTAATAAATATAGACAACACGTTCTACTTAATTAAATATACTTTTTAATAAATGTTTTCTCCTACAACATCAGAGTGCAGCGCCACATTAAATACGCACTACAATGACAATAGTTTAAAGCGATTTGAAGCATGTTTTATTTGTTTGGGGGGCAGATCTTTGTGACATCATATTTGAGGGGGGGTCTGACTTTTTGTGACGCCGTGTGACAAAGGGGAGGGGGGGGGGTCAAAAATCGTACAAAATCGCGTGACGTCATTTATGGACCGCCCTTACGTAGCGCTTTTCAGAAGCGACCTGGCCACAAATGACATCTCAACGACGTGGCTCGTCATCGTGTGGAGATATTCACTCGTGCATGCTGGCTAAACCCGGGACCCCCACGACATGCCAATCGACTCGCTGTGTTGAACCCATTCACACTGCTGGGTGGACAGCGGAGGGCCAGAGACTTTTGACTTTTAAACAACTTTTATTGACGCCGGCAGCAACAACACTGGAGTCGATTCCGATATGAAATACACAAAGTCACCAGCAAACAATTAACAAACGCTATACAAACACGCGCTGCGGCGCTAGTATGTAAAGCACACAACACAAAATGAAAGTCACGGCGACGAGCGAGCGCTTCAGAAGGTGAACACGAGGGTGCCGTCCACGCTGGTACAGAGAGGGGCTTGTCCGGCCCCCCAGCGTTCGAAGAAGACGCGAACATCACTGACATGTGTGTGGTATGTGTGCTCCTGACCCCCCCACCCCCTAGGTGCGTGACGTCATTTATGGACGGCCCCTAAAGGGCGCACCAGCTAGGCGGTCGACAGGGTCGCACGCGTCGTGGTGTCAAGGAGAGGGGCGAGCGAGCGTCGCTCTCACCGTCTCCGGAGCAGCAACTCGAGAGATGGGTGACTCGGCGGCTAATAAAGACGTGTGGCCAGCGTGGAAGAGTAGGCCAAATACCCACTAGAAGGGGGAGTTCACTCCAAGCGGATGTCCCTTCTGCCAGCGGCGAGCAGCGCGAGCAAGGATTTGCAGGGCAGCAGCAGCGTCCCTTACCTTTGTCACTACGGACGTCGAAAGTAAAATAAACTTCAACATCAAACAACTAAAACAACCTCTTCATTTGAAGCGTTCGTGACTGCAGGAATCCATACTCGTTGGTCCTTTCGGTAACACAAGCGGACGTCCTCATCACAACACAAGATGACCGCTGTTGTGTTGCAATCGAAACGTCGTGATTTATTTTAACTACATCAACCAATACAACTAATATAACTAATACAAAACAGCACAACAATCCCCGTCAGGAGGGGGGGGGGGGGACAAAAACAATCTATATAACCTTGACCTCTTGGCCTGGTGTGTTTGCTCTTGCTTGTGTTAACTTATATAATAGGCAAGTGTTTCCGAAGCGAACGCAGTTCACGCAAACAGGGGTGGTGCTGTTTCCATCTGCTTGCCAGCTCGATATGGAAATGCATAGCTGTGCTGTAACACTAATTTCAAGGATTTGCATGGATGTGGAGGGATATTGTGTTTTTTTTTGCCGATGTTGTATTTGGCCAACGGCATTGGCACACAAAGGGCCACCTCTCGGGACCGCGAACATCTGCGAGCAGACGCGCAGCTGCTGCTGATAACGTCTCCAAGAGCCACGGCTGCAGTGGGGAAGGAATAGGGCAAGCATTGAAATCGCGAGGCACGCGTAGCACCTCTGTGGTTATTGCCATGTTTCGCAACAAACACAAAAACAACGTTCAACTTGCGTACCTCTTGCCAGTAGCGTTTAAAAACACGGGCGGTGAGGTTTTTTTTTTATATCTCTCCATGAGCATCGGTGTGGCTTGCGAATGTCAGAATGACTCACGCAATCACCGTTAAATCCCACGGTTAAATTCCCAGCCTGTCGCAACTGTTCGGCAAAGTGAAGTGAAATGGATGTTGAGCAAGATTCGAATAAAGCGGCATAATAATTACGTGTAAGGAATACTTTTCAAATGTACTTGTTTTGACATTTCAGGCAGGC
Source organism: Lethenteron reissneri (assembly GCF_015708825.2). Taxonomy (NCBI): domain Eukaryota; kingdom Metazoa; phylum Chordata; class Hyperoartia; order Petromyzontiformes; family Petromyzontidae; genus Lethenteron; species Lethenteron reissneri. The sequence continues at coordinate 7,763,292 of NC_083807.1, forward strand.
CGATTTGTGATGAGAATCTACGCGCGGTGCACGAAGATTGCTTTTAGGGCACTCACGTGCAGGAAATGATTACTATTATTGTTACATTTTCAATATGTGTCTTGCTTTTTTTTTGTTGTAGTACGCTCAGAGCAGCGACTGTGCCAAGAGATTCCGCTTGGGATTGTCCCGCCCGCAGCGCTCGCGCGTAACACCGCTCGCCCGAATGAGTGCGACGGGGCTACACCTCAGTCGGGCTGTCAGCTACGGGACGCGCCGCCGTGGAAATGAAGCGAAGTAACCTCGCTGACGGCGTGCAGTCGCCCTATCGTGGAAACAGTTGAAGCGTTCATTCGCGTTTACTGTGTCGCACTAATTGTTTGTAGTCAACAAGCCGATGAGAGCAACGCCAAATCCATCTACTCTTTCTTTGAAACGTGTCGTGGGCTAAACAGAATAGATGCAAATAAAAACACGTTCACGCCAAGTCAAAGTGCCTCCACTCTCGAACGAACTGGGGGGCGATGCTCAACTCCATTGGAAGCCCGGAGCCAACGATGGAAATTCCACATTACCTCGGCATGGACCTGTCACTCGGAGACAATGGCTGTAGACCTCTCACAAAGTGCTATTGATTTGATCGACTCTCGAGGAAGGAAGGGATGTACACACACACCACACACACACAGACACACACAGACACACACACAACACACACACAACACACACACCCACACACACCACACACACACACAGACACACACACACCCACAGAGAGAGGCTGCTTTGTAGATTTGCTATATTAGCGTTGACATTTTATCTTAGGATATGTGATGGGCAGCAGAGGGCAGTGCACCAAAATCGATTGTTGTACCGTACATTCTGTGCTCCCCCAAATGTGTTCTCTGGCTTCACCCAACACGCACTGACCAGCGAGGGTGAAGAATGGTCAAATAACCCCCACGACTGACAGGCCCAGCGTGGAGATGCCTTAATCCAGCAGTGGATTGACAAGCAGACTGAACATTACCTCATCCTGTTGAACACGTAGGCTTTCGCGACCAATATCATCCATAATAGATGGTTGTTTTGGGTTAGATCGCGTAGATATATAAATGTGTCCATAATAAAGGCTTTTGGGTTAGATCGCGTTATTTATAAATGTGTCGTAACCCTCCACCACCCGACACGGCCAATCAGCAAAAAATGGGTCACGTTTACAAACAACAAATAGTTCACTAGTACAGCACTAACCGGTGTGTTGGAGCGCCAAGCCGCAACATTTACCATCTGAGTACGACGTTTCGCCAGTAATTACAACTAGCTTCATCAGGCGACAGCCAGATTTGTCCTCAGCCTGCCTGTACAGTTGCTCTGCTTCGCTCAGCGAGGTACATTCAGCCACTAACGGACGTGAGGCATCATGCGTGGATTTATTTTTTTCGCAGGAAGACGCACACACAGAGAGCGACTCTCAGTAGCGATGATGACTACGCTGGAGCTAAAACTACTGGCTGGAGCTACGCAAACATTCGAGACGGGTGGGGGATAAAACCCGAGCTGGTCTCAGACCCTTGGTTGCAAATATGAACAGGAAATGTGAAGTTGGCCGTCAGAAAACCAAACCGAAAACAATTATTTCCAAGAGCTCTTTTTTTTTGCACATCTTCAAAAAAAATAATATCGCGCTGTGTAGCATCGTCCAAAAAGTGCGTCATGCATTCGCAAACACGAAAAAGAGCAAGTTTAATCATCTGAATGCGTGCCGTTAGCGAGCGGCAGGGCTGTTTTTCATCATTGACTCATTGTTTTCCCTTTGTTTGGTGGGTTCCCCCACATCCCCGCAAGCTTCCCAGATCCCTGTACGTGGCGCTGTGTTTGTGAAGTTAAGGAGGTGATGCACGCGCACACGCGCAGCTGTTTGAGTCGGCATCCGCCGGCGCGCGCGGCCGCTCTGAGACTCGATGTCTCCCGTGCGAAGGTTTAAACTCTCGCCTCTTCATGTTGCAAACAACCCCCACTGTTGCTGCTGGCCGAAATGAATAAGTCAGCGCCACGAGACACGCGCTACATCGCGGGGTGTTCAGTTGTCCGTGTGCGAGGACGCAAAACCAGTTGCTCGTATTTCCTGCGGAAGAAACACTGCCCACCACCTTTGCTGTCCGGGTTTGAGAAACATTTCTCCGAGCCAGCCTACATGGCTGCCTTGTTCACTTGTGGTGGTGGTGGTGTGGGGGGTTATTTCGTCCTTGGTTTTCTGTTGTTGTTGTTGTTGCTGGGACAAAGGAAGTTGTATTGCGTGCACAAAACGCATTAATCGTTGGATGTGCGGTTACTGGGTTGTATCCAAAGCGGGCTTTAATAACGCCTATAAAATATGTATCAATCACGGCGAGAGAGCCAACTCATTCTGTTGGTTTAAACAAATATATATATTAGAGAGCATAAGTGCCGGGATTGATCCGAGCATCTGGTATGAGTGGGCAGAAGTTAATGCGACTCTCGCCCACACTGGGCAAATTAAATTGGCGTTACGCTGGTGTTTGAGCAGGCACTGTTAACATGGCAGCAACAGCAGCAGCGGCTTGCTTGTTTTGCTTCCTAACAACACTGTTACGGTGTCACCGGGCGCCGTTACCCCCGTACGCAGCACACGCATGCGATTCAAATAAAAGCAATATCGTTGACTGAAAATAACACAATAATTGAGAATTTTTTTTAAAAAGTTTCGTGTTCAGTAACGGATTTTTATTGCATCCAATGCTTTTATTTGGCCTTTTGGCCAAAACCTTTCAACGTGAATCAGCTTGGCTGGGTTGATGTGGTCGTAAACAGCAACATTCTGGTCTTAAATTGCAAATGTGAAATCCACGTGTGTGTGTGTGCACAGAAGTCCGTGAAGATTTTAGGCTTCTCGTTTTCTCCCAGGGGAAGCAGCTACGATGTCTTCCACCGCGCTTCATTCATCTACAATTGTGCACGCATGTTTGTGTATTCTGTGTGCGAGTGTGCGTGTGTGGGGAGCGGTAGTGGAGCGGTTAGCTCACGGCCAACGCCAGTGACGATTATCTGAACCAGTCCTGGGCCTCAAATGAGTACCTGGTGCAGTGTGTAAACATCGCCACAGGGGAGACAAAGGTGTCTGGGCGTGCCGATGGCCACCCACCCACTCGTGTGCTGTGTCGACCTTCATAGGTGCTCGCCAACAGCACTTGCTCCTATGGTCCGTTAAGGCTATATGGGGGATCTTTGTCTTTTGTGTGAGAGTAAAGTCGTTAAAACACCGCTCTGTGGAGATGTTACGGTCATTTGATTTCCAGCTAACTTCATACTATCCTAAAAAATAACATCATGCCAGCATTGCTTACGCGAACGCAATGTTACTGGACATGTTGTGGCTACTAGGACTGCAACCCTATCAATCACATCCTGCTGTCGCACGTATAGTTAGTGTAATAGTTAGTGTAATAGTGTATTAGTTAGTGTAATAGTGTAATAGTTGGTGTAATAGTGTAATAGTTAGTGTAATAGTGTAATAGTTAGTGTAATAGTTAAATAGTGTACTAGTTAGTGTAATAGTGTAAAAGTTACCACACTGGACATGCAACCCAGAGGCCTCCAATTTTGGGGCAATTTTCTTAAATCCACCCCCTGCCACACCAGCCTGAATCCATCTAGCAGTATCAATGGGTACATCACATGTGACGGGGTAAACTGTGGCTACGCCCACCTGTTCCAAGAACGTTTGGCCAGCATGGAATAAAAGACAAAATATACTCCAGAGAGGCTATCCAGAGATTATCTCTAGTGGAGGCCCCTTATGCCAGCAATGGCGTGAGCGAGCAATTTCAGAGCTGCAACTTTATCGTTCTTGTTGTCCTACCAAAACCTGTCGACATGTCAATTTAGTTTTTATTGCAATTTGAATAAAGTCGACGTTTCTCCATCGTCAAATGAGAGTGGGATAGTGCACACTACTATTCGTGTCCCTGCACCAGTCTTGGAAATTCCACATTCCCATGGTATGATTCATTATATCCATAGTTTAGTCACTGTTGACTTTTTCACAAAATGGTACTTGTTTTATCAACTCTGTGGGGATGATGGACTGGCGAATTTGATCCCCAAATGGGATTTGAACTCCAAATTTTCCAACTGTTGAGCTGAGCACTGTGGCAGAGTTCCACTTGGCAGGATGCTCGCATTTAATTAAAATTGAAATATTTACATATTTTTCTTTAACTGCCAGATTGCCATTTTCTTCATACATGGAACTCAAAAATCACTTGTACCCCCCCCCCCCCCCGCACCAAACCCCAGTGCAAAAAAAAGACATCTTGGCATGAATGTCACCTTTTGCTTTATTGCGGCGCTATGCACCTGCAAGCTGTGACCTAGCCATCGCGCCAATTATGGCCGTGACACAAGTTATGAAAATCTGCCAGCACCAATTTAAGCAGGGGGCCTCGAAGACCGACTGCAGACAGAGCTCGCAAGCTCTCAGACGGAAGGCCGCTGCCGAGCTTCTGAGCACGCTGCTAGGAATATGGCTTCAAACGGCGCGCCAGGTGCACACACCTTCAAAATAGCCTCCATGTGCGGCGGCAGGAGCCGAAAGAGCACAAAAACTGTTTTAAGAAAATGTCTTGGCTCGATCTTCAAACGCCAGCGATGTGGCAGTGATGTTCCAGGATAAAGCGTAGGTGAGAATCATCTGCACGGTGCCTCAGCTGCTGTCTGGTGGTGTGAATTTGTGCTCGGAGTTATTTTTTTTACCTTCAATTTTACAAGAATGCATTCCTCGGAATATGGGATTCCTGACATTGCAGGCACCACAATGTTTCAATTTCATCCTCACAGAAGTCATGTTTTCTCACGGGATACAAACGCACTTCGTGCCGCGTTGAACGCTGTGATATGCGACGGAATCTTTCCTCGTTTTTGATACCGGTGATGGAACAGCGAGCAGAGCAGGGAACACGACCAAAAGGACACCCATCGTGCAGCTGTAGCAATGAGATCAGCTCATACGAAGGTGCAAGATGGATTGTGCCACGGTGGCGAGATGTTAACTACCTCATCTGGTATACAGGAGGTCATGGGTTCGACGCCTGTATATTAGGAGTTTGCATGGATTTTTCTCTGGGTCCTCCAGTTTTTCTTCTCCACATTTATAAGAACATGCGTTTAGAGTATTTGCCTGCTTTACATTTCCACGTGATAAGCCACTTCGTTGAGCCATCATTTGTGGCCATGTGGCTTCTGGAAAAAGCTATGAAGCTCAGTGGGCCTTACCTGGTAAAATAAAAATAGTTTAGTTTATTGTTTGGCAAGACCTTCGAGGATAATATGGAGAGATCTGCATTGGGGAGGCCTTCATTTCAACTTATAATGAAGTTACTTTAAACATCTTGATATAACATCGTTATTAAGGAAAGTGTCTCAAAGTTATTCTATCCATTCTTGTAAATCCGTTTCTCAAGCGGGAATTCTCAGGGAAAACGCACTCTTACGAGGGCAGATGACTTCTATTCCATGCAGGTAGGGGTAGCAAACAAAGTCCTGTACTAACAAACATCAATCGATTGTTTAAAATTATATAAATATCCACTGCAAGTGATGATTTTATCGCTTCAATGTAAAATAAGACATAATATGAATCTGCATTAATATGTGTAATCTGCACTGATGCCGACTTTATTGAGGGCGATATTGGCATAAAAAAATTGATTGATTGATAAGAACTGGAGCTTTCGGGAACGTTGTTTGAACGTTTTGTTACCGAAAGCTACGGCCTCTGAGAATCATATCCACACACGTGTCTTGCTCTGTCATTCCGTGATTTTTATAGTTAATGTGTTTACTGGAAATTATGGAATTCCCACATTTTTTAAAAGTCTGTTTAGGAACAGTTATGAGCTACTATTATGATTTTTTTTTACATCTGCCATTGTGATCTATTTCAATTTTCCGAGGAAATGGCAGTGTTCCTCATATTAAAATGCACTTTTTGGCTGGATGAACTCACCGTGTAGTTGAAACTGTCATCGGCTACAAATCACAGTAACCCTTGGAGTTTTGAAAATTCATCGTTTACGTCAAATGCGAGTCAGGGCAAATAAACGCCCAACGGTGCACGCGTGTTGTGAAAATCAAAAGCATCGCTCAATGAAAATAGAAATTCCACATTTACTATGATACCCAGTCAAAATTCGCCAATATGTATTAAAAAAAACCCTCAAGTTTCAAAGAGTCTCGCTGCTCCAATCAGCAGTGAGTGTCTCCCCACTGGAATTACAGTGGAGCGGTACTCATCTCGATTGATGGCCCCAAGCCAATGTAAAACAATTCCGCTTCCAAATGTTGTGAGCCTGACCTCCATAGGACAACCACTGGTTGACCTCACATCAAAGTACGTAGCACTTAATTGTATCAACTCCCGAGCGGGTGACGAGTTGAGCCAATTCCCCCGACCAGGATTTGAACTGAGCTCAAGATCTCAGGGTTGCGAGTCAAGTGCTCTGCCACGGTACCACTCGGCAAGTTTGGCAGCCACAGATGCATCAGATCACCGCAATCAGCAGCAGTACCCATGACGAATCCACTGCTGGATTAAGGTGTACCCAAGGCCACTGCCAACAATTACGCATCACATCGATGATTTTGATTCCTTTTAAAATGTGCTGCTGTCTGGAGATAAATGATTCGGTAATGCTGCTCTAGGCAAACACAATTCACAAAATAAAAGTCAAAGCATGCGTCAACAACACCGCAGCAAAATGAATTAAAATAAAATACGCATTAGGTGACGGCAATGACACAACGATACCAAGGCGTGCTACGGATGATGACCATTGCCCTAGACGTGACCCATTGCGTGTGTGTTTTTGTTTTCAGCTTTGGGGTGGTGTTTTTGACGAATTCGTCGAGTTTTGTTGTCGTTGTCTTGAGACACTCGGTTCATGGCCGCGTCTTGCAGGCAACGTGAAGCGTTGGCGTGCTGCTCGCTGCTTCGGCAAGGGCCTCAAAAAGTAAAATAAAATGTGGCCACAGCAACCGAGAGGCACCGGCGTTCGTTCCCAGTGGCCTGCGGAATATCTCCGTGCTTACATGGCATCTGGAAGAGCTCAGGAGCACATGATGTACTGAACTTCAGGGGCCGAAAAACAGTCCTTTGCATTCCCTTGACAATCAGCCAAGCATAATAGCCCCAGGGAGGGACCTCTGGGCCCTGCACAGGTCTGCATAGTGCTTGACTGTGTGTGTGTGTGTCTCTGTTTGGATGTTACCAGGAAAATTAGGACCAAGATAAACAATCGTCTGTACTTGTGCGTCGCTTAAAGGAAGACGCAACTCGAGGCAACAAATGGCGTTCTTCTTGTAGATGCGTTCTTCGGCTGGGCGTGGGTGTGCGGTGCTGCCCAGGATAGCTTTGTTCTGGAGGATAAAATTATTTCAAGTTATGGGGAAGCAAATGACATGTCCGTGATGGTGCTCCCGTACACTCTAACATGGAAACGTAGCGAGGTCACGAAAGCATCCGTGACAGGACACAAGGCCTAGGATACGCACAATTATACACACGGCATGTCACCCACAGTGTGCTCAACCACGACACCGCAAAGCAGAAGACTTCTCATTATGCGTATTTCCTCACACTGCTCAACTTTGGAATTCCCTCCTATCGTCTCGTTGCTAAGTTCTTGCAACCTTGCTCTATTTGGACATTGGAAATGCTCCGTAATCATGATTTAGAATAGATACATATACTAAGAGGTCGTGCCTTTTGGATTGTATCGTCCATTTATTAATTTCCACATTTGCAATTGCTAATGTGAATGTACCACATAGTCAAAAGTTAAACATGTCGCCCTCTTCAAACGAGTGTGAGTCTATCCTGAGCCAGTGGTGGCAACTTCCCATTCCTAATGCGACGGTCGATCTATCCACAGAGCAACCACTGTTGATCAACCATAACACGGTGCAAATTGTATTGACTTCTGAGGGATTTGCAACATACTCATTGCGAGTTATACATTCTGCCAGTTCCGCCTGTTCATGTTGAATACGGCTGTTGAATTATGGTCACCCGTCGGGTTTTGTTAAAAGCCTCAACACACAGCAATCCCAATGCACGCTGCCTCCTTCAGATGCAGATATCCTCGTTATATTTCGTCATGTAAAACAAAATAGTGCAAAAGTACTTTCATACGGGATTCGCTTGAGGTCAAATGAGCATGCAATGATCATTTAAACCTTAATTCAAGAGTTACTTGAAAGTCTCTTTCTGTGCTCAAGTTTGCTCATTTCCATAGACATCAGAAATCGATAATATTTTTTTAGATAACATTTTTACTTTATGGGTCCCTTTTTCATTTGCACACTTCATAAAGGTTGCAATCTCAGCCTCATATCGAATAATATTTGTTTTCGTAAATCGCGTTGATACAAAACGAATACATGAATCATTGGACATTAGAACGGTACCTTTGATGTGAAAACAACAACGAAAACTTATTTTCACAAGCTCTCACTTTCATTAAAACTAAATAACTCTAAACAGGCTACACATTGTGCATGGTCACCAATATAAAGACTGCTCACAATTTCCCAAACAGTTTGCGCATAAAGTAAAAAAAAAAATTATTGCTGCCTTTCGTTACACATTGAGAATGTAGGGGTTCTATTTAAATTTCGATTTAAAAGCTTTCGTGACTGCAGGGATTCATCTTCTTGGTTCTTTCGGTAAAGTCACGTAGAAGGGAAATAATAAAATAATAAAAAGCAAACATAATAAAATAATTCTCACGACGTTTCGGCCACAACGCAAGCAGCCGTCCTCAGGTGAAGAACAGGTCTGTCGGAAAGACAGTCTGAATTTCAGAAATTATTTTATTATGTTTTATTTGTATTATTTTATTATTTCCCTTCTACATGAATTTACCGAAAGAACCAAGAAGATGGGTTCTATTTAATCGGGAAATGTTAACCAGGACCGAGGTGTTAAGAGCGTTCATGTCTAGGTGCCAATGATTGAGCAGTGTGTTCAGAATTTCTTTCACACCAGGATCGTTTGCTCACGGCGGCACGGGGAAGGGCTCTCCTCCACGCATTGCCTCCAGCCGCTTTGCTCATCCAACGCGCCTCGCTCCGGCCGACCGCACAGCCCCCTCTCCTGGTCTCTCGCGGACTCTCCCATCGGCACCTGCAGCTACTGATCTATGCTCTTTAAACGCGTGCGACTTTCGCGACCAATATTGTCCACAAAAAAGTTAACCCGTAAAAACAAAGTTTTTCACTATAAATCCTTCATATGCGTGGCGGCTAGAGTCCTCTCGTCCTCTGGCTTGAGATGGCTGCCACCTATGGGTCAGATGATTGTCTGCTAGTATTAAGCAATTGGTAATTAAATATAAAAACAAAATTCTAAAAAGTGTAAAGTTATGGAAATATTTTTTTCACGAAAATAAATTGTCACGCACAACGAGTCTGTGTGCTAAATGTCAGCTCGATTGGATCACGGGAAGTGGGTTGAAAAACGACCGAAAGATGTGCACGGTCGTAAGTGCGCAAGCAAGCAAGTCGAACTTAATATAAAGGATTTAGAAAAATGTTTCTTGGGTTAGATCGCGTCAATATGAATGCGTCGTGAGAGCCCCGCCACCACCTGGCACAGTAAATTCGTCAGGTTGGTCACGTAGACAGAACGTGCCAATTAGTTACTGATGACGATTGCTTGTGTTGCAATCGAAACGTCGTGAGAATACTATTGTTTTATATTTTTATTATTTTAATATTTTACTTCTACGTGACTTTACCGAAAGAACCAAGAATATGAATCCCTGCAGTCACGAAAGCTTTAAATAAAAATTCGTTACTACTTCAGCACACCGGTGTGTCAGAGAGTAAACTCACAACAAACACATGTTGAGTACGACGTTTCGCTGGTGGTCACAAACCGGCTTAATCAGGCGATTAGCCAGAATAGCGAAGAAGTCCTCCTGTTGTGGTGATCTATACTCACTGCCGACAAACATCAAGGTGTGTGCACACGTCTTCATACTCTTTGAGCCAAGGCCGTAGCCATGGAGTCAACATTGGGGGGGACCAAATTTTCCAGGGGGTCTGGGCCCCCCCCCCCCCCAGAAAAAAATCTAAATTTTAAAACTAATTTCCTGCCATTTCCTGCCTAAAATATTTTTAAAAAATTCACTAACACACGGGATTGGCTTTTTATTAATTATTTACAATAATGTCTAATAGTGTATTGTATTACATTGCTCTGTTTTTTTTTCTTTCTTACCTTTTCTTGTTTCATTGCATGTAATGGCAGAGATGAGGGATTAATAAAGTACAACCATGACCACAATCATATAAACAGAAATCTATTTTATAGCAATATATTGAGGGGGACATTTTGAGCATATTTGAATATTGGGATGTGTCCCCCCCTTGCTTTGAGCCAATGGACAGAAATCTGTGGGGTTTTTTTTCAAGTGAGTCGGTGCCGCTACCCAATTATTTAAGCAGCCTTGAGACAGGAGTGGACATTCCACATTCTTAAAGTGGAGGCAAGCCACCCCAAAGGACAACCACCATTGACTTGCCACGAGGCTGTGCTTTCATTAACCCTAACGAGGTGAACACCTTCCTGCGGAGGGAGCTGGTAGGAACGTTGGGTTGCTCGGTCAATAGCCAGGGTCAACGGCGGCGTGGTGTATTCCGCAAATATGCCCGACTGTGAGGGTGGGCACAAGCCGGCGTGAGTAGGTTAAACTTTGAGTTTTATAAGGGCACCACGGGGTGACCAGCCCCTCCCCACCCAGCCCCACCCCTCCCACCCCCCACGCAGCCCCACCCTCCCCACCCAGCCCCTCCCCAACCTCCCCACCCAGCCCCTCCCCACCCTCTCCACCCAGCCCCTCCCCACCCTCCCCTCCCCACCCAGCCCCTCCCTGCACGACGGACGGACACAATAATCCCCTGTGGGCTGGTGTAACCAGGAGGTTCCTACCACTATTAATGAATAATTAAGTTGATCTTCAACCATGATTTGAACTTGTGAATGTGAGATGAGAGCTGTAGCCACAGCATCATCAAGCCAAATAGGCAATTGAACTGTGGAAGTTTAGTTTTTACCATACTTCCCCATGCTGGATCATGTAGTTTACATATGCACTTGCCACTAATATTAAAGCACAGTGCAATAGCCAGTGTCCCACTGCTGCCTGTATCATAACCATTCGAGATAAATGCTGCATCATTATAGCATGGAATGCAGCGTATGGCAATGCGACACATACATGCTCCATACACACCGGATAAATAATCCAACTGCATATCTGATTGCACCTCACGTGAAAGGCAACATGAGTGTCAGCACCACGGTTAGTCTGCATTACATTTACATTTTATTTCGTAGAGATGAAGGTGTGAATACTCGCTCGCACTGCTGCTGGCAGATCCTCCACTCGAGGGACCTCCACAGAGCTCCTGTCGAGGGCATTTGGCCTACTCTTCCATGTGGACCGGACATTTTGGAAGATGTGTGAGTACCGACAAGTTAGGACCTGTCGATCGACTCTGGTGAACCCATTTACACTGTTGGGCAGACAGAGGCGGGAGGGATTTAAGGAATCCCTCAATTGTTTTAACTGCCACGTGTTCTTTGGTTTTTTCGGTAAAGTCACGTATAAAAATAAAATAATAAATTAAATAATAGCATACGACGTTTCGATTGCAACACAAGCAATCATCATCAGGTATAATGAAATAGCGACATAGAATATAACCAGAAAACTATAGACAGACATATAAGCAGACAGATATCACCAAGATACATAGAGAGAGCAACCCAGGTACTGCTCTCTCTATGTATCTTGGTGATATCTGTCTGCTTATATGTCTGTCTATAGTTTTCTGGTTATATTCTATGTCGCTATTTCATTATACCTGATGATGATTGCTTGTGTTGCAATCGAAACGTCGTATGCTATTATTTAATTTATTATTTTATTTTTATACGTGACTTTACCGAAAAAACCAAAGAATAATTCCTGCAGTCACGAAAGCTCCAAAATTAAGACTGCCACGTGTTGTTTCAATTCATACATCATAAGAGCCCCACTATGGGCATGTACATTGTTTCCTGTAGAACGCATTAAATACATTGCAGCTGTGTGCTGGCAATATTAAGCGATGTACAATGTCTACGTAGGAACATCAACAGGAGAGATGTGACTGCCATAGTAGGATGGTCGTGGTTATCCTACGGAAAGTCTGGCCTCCATCATCGGGATGTGGAATTTTCAAAAATGTTTCAGGGTCACAAATGGTTTTCAGTGCCTTACCCTTCATTTAATCACGGAGAGACAAGCTGTGTCTTTAGTGTACGTTTTTCTTTGAATAATATTTTTTATTTGGCTGAAAAGGTTTGGTAATTTAACTATTGATAAAATATATACATGTACGTCCTTGTAAATAACATAAATGAATACACAGCGAGCAAGAAAAGAAAATAATAACTTCGGTTTCGCAACCAATATTGTCATTCATAATCGATTTTTGGTTCAAGGCCACTTCATTGATCAATTTGGTTGGGAATTGATGGCTAAATTCCCGGTGAGCTGACACAATTATTGGCGCTCGTACGGGTGACAACTGAATGCGATCGCCAATGTCGGGTGGGGGAAGGCCAGATCGTTTAGTGGCCCAACCAAATAATGAATTACGGACCTTTCAAATGACGCGTTTTGTGTAGTTGTTCTCTTTGTGCAAGTGAAATTATTTCTCACTGCCACTCTGACTTGACGCTGTGTTCGACATGCCGTTGTAAGCATTCCACAGACCACATCCAGACTCCTCTCTGGACAATGAGAGAGCCAGCAGGTGGTATACAATCATCATCATCATCTTCCTTGAGATCGTTTGCTAATTGAAAACAGACGCATTGGGTTCAGAGTACGCCAGTGGGACGGGGGGGGGGGTCCCAGGTCGACCTTTAATAATCGCTGAGCACGGCCACTGGAACTTATAACGCGAATGTCTTACCTCAGTCGTAGAGCGCCGCAACTTCAGCATCGGGTTTCCGCAGCTGTGAAAACAGCGGCACTGATCCAGGGTTGATCTCACGCCCGCCCGCTTAACAGCCGCGCTGTCCCCCCCCACCTACCACTCCCACCCCCTCCCCCGACTACGCCTGCGAATGGGGCACTCATGGAAACGTGCATGAACACGCGTGCACACGCACGCGCAAAACGTGCACACGCGGGGCGCGCGGAGCGGAAGATTAACAGCCACCGTTTGCAACATTTAGGTGACGGCGGAGCCCCCCCCCCCCCCCCGGGGCATTTGTGTCAGGCTAGACGCCCTCTGCGATGACGTGGGGTGAAATCCTGCCGCAGCCACCGGGACAGATCGAGATGCGATGGGTTAAAATACGGGCGAGTGAAAACAAAACAAATACTTCCTGTTAGCTTTGCTGAAGCAGAAGGGCAAGTGCTGTTAGTGATAACACACACACGCGCACCCATGTGATGACACCTTAATGTAAGATTTGTTTTGGTGGGGGGACAAGGGAAATGTTTATGCAAGGTAAATATAGGAATGTTGTACGTGACGCCAACTATAAAGACGCTAATCTAAGAATCAGAAATCGTCGTGAAAACTAACGTGTAAGTGCGAAATTAAGGTCTTATTTGCCATCTTTCAACTGGCACAATATCATGCATTTTTATTTATTTTAAGTCTATTAATCAACTCAGCATTTTCAGTGTCCATTTCCATTGGCAATCATTCTGGTTCCAACAATATAACATTTGCCAATATTCAACACATTTTGGTCGGAATAATACTCAATACATAATGAACTCACAAATAAAAAAAAGTGTTGTCATCGAGGTTGTGTTATTCTTGAGCAACTATTCCACTCCCAGCTGAGTTGGGGTGTGCGTTCAAAAGGCGGGCAGAGAAAGAGCTTCTCAGATGTCGTCCTCAAGGCCAACACGAAGAAGCGCTCCATCGACAACAACTCATGGGAGACTGGTACAGGATCACCTCCGATGGAGACACACACACACACAGAGATACTCTATTTCAAGGATCCAAACATATTTTAAAACTCAATAGCAGAAACAGGAAGAGCAAAAGCGTGAACGGTGTATACAGCACGCTGCAGCCCGACTTACTGATGCAGTTCTACCCGCCACTCCTTCTGGACACGCGGTGCCCGAGCTGCGGCACAATCTGTCCATCACAGATCGATCTCTTCAGCCATCTTCAGACCCACAGATAATCCAACTTTTCGATGGAAGACAATCATCCTCGATTGCGAGGGATAGCCTCAAATGATTCTTGTTAGATGACAAAAACATAAAACTGAATTCACGTGTTGGCCAATGAAATGGATATCATATGAGCTACTGATGATGGCATGATCATGACTACGATGATGATGATAATCCGAACTCACAATGAGACTCACTTTTGGATGGTTTGTGAGCTCAAGGCCTCGTGGGGAGTTAACTTAGCCCATCATCCATTGGTCTTTGATGCGTAAGTATCAAATTGCCCGATGATGCTGGATGCAATTACCAGCGAAACGTCGTACTCAAATTGTAAATTGTTGTGGTTTCACGCTTCAACACACCGGTGGGCTAAAGCAGTGAACTAATTGTCTTTTGTCAACGTGACACTTTTTTACTGATTGGCCGTGTCGGGTGGTGGAACGTTACGACACATTTATAAATAACGCGATCTAAACCCAAAAACGTTGATTATGAATAAGTACCACTCTATAGGAAATCAAAAGTAATCATTCTACAAATAGACTGGACTATGCCAAAACAATGTGAAATTTCCACTGCTGGTGTATAGATGACACCAGGAAATCCTCGTCGAGTGTGAGGACCTTTACAGGTTAGTCCTGATAACGGTGTTGGACAAATCTTTTTTTTTTCATCAGAGCACCTGAAGAAACACTTGCATATGAAGAGAGAATCCTCCAATGTTTGATACAAGGGCTTCTCCCAACAGATCGTGAGGCTAAAGGAGTGACGTTGTGTATGATTTTTAATCATCATCAACCATGGCCAATCCACTGCTGGATGAAGGCCTCTATTTTTCATGATCCTGCAATGTAGGAGAGTGTATGTATACGCGTCTGAAATATACTGCAGTTGTATTTCATGAATATCCATCATCAGCCAGATGTATTTTCTCTTACTGAACCACTTTCAAATGAATGAATTGGCTGATTGTACTACCAAATGCATACCAGTTACAGCCAACTGGGGCTTGTAAAACAGAACTATTCCATATATCAGCAGCATAAACCTGCTACAGTCTAACTTTAACATTTTAAATTTTCCAAAAAGAATATGTCACCCTTGTTTGCGATATTTAAAGTAATTCCCACCAATGAAGCAGCAGCTGTGCCTTTATTATTCCCCCGATTAATAAAAGGGGCAGAATTTAATGTGCATTTATTCACCGCTGAAAGTAAAGTTTAAAAAAATCCGAAGTGAATTATACAATTGTAGCTTAAATATGGTCGCGTGTCCTTGGTAGTTTTTATTATTTTATTATTGAAGCCACTTGCTTGTTCCTTCCCATTTCACACAGGCAGCTCAACTCTGCCCAAAGCATGTTTCATATTGCGTAACTCCACAGCTGCAAACCTTCACGACGACAGCCTTAGAAAGCATGTGGCACCCTGTCTTGTGTAGAATATATTTTTTTCCTACCGCTAAAGAATTACAAGCCGTACCGGTTGTGCGGGAGTGAGTTTAACTCAACCTGCCCTAATACACCTCAACACAGCTCGTGACACTTACAGCGCCTATGCTCACCGTGTCACGCCTAACCTGGTCACGAAAACAGGCATTTCCTTTCATACCATTTGGCTGTGCTTATGTGCAACCCTAGGCAAGCTTTCATTCTCTCTCTCTCTCGCTCTTCCCTGTGCCCTCTCCACTCAGTGAACCGTGTCCGTGAGCGTGCTGACGTAACGCTGCGCCGTTCCCGCTTGAACGAACGTGGCTCCGAGTAGCGGTTCACTCTGCAGACAAATGTGCCATCGTTGCCAGCTACTGAAAGGTCAACAGTGTGTTTAGACAAGTGCTTCCACTTTTTAAGTTTGCATGTGTTCTTGTGACCGTGTGTGTGTGTGTGTGCACATTGTATGTGTGGCACGGTGGTTAGCGCCTTGCCCTAAGATCTCAGTGACCCTGGTTCAATTTGCTAGCTGTGCACATTAGTGGAAATTGGTTTCTGAACCTATCCTGATCCTTCACTGGGTCAGGTTGCCCATGTATAAACATCAGCAGTGGGGAAACAAACCCCGCCGAGTATGATTCTGGCCACAGTACCTGCTTCACGACCTGTTCTGGCCTTAATATGTGCTTGATAAAAACAAGCGCACCATGGTCTATAAGGCTAAATAGGGGATCTTTGTGTATGTGTGTATGTGTAATAAAAGGACTCAGACACTTCTTGCTGACTCCGTGTCCTTTATTTGGGGTTCGCGTTCTCCTTCCCACACGGCACTCCTCCTGAGACTCTCTCCCTGGCAGCCCCACATCTGCCTTCGCTCCCGTAGCCTTCCACGCTCCTGCAGCTCCGCTGCAGGCTCTTGGTACAGCCCTCTGGCTGCTCCCCCAGCAGCTCCATCTCTGCTCCCTGTTCCTCCGTGCGTGGCGATCTCGCCACCTCCCAATGTCAGCCCTTCGTGGCCTCTATGGCTATCTCGCCATTTCCTACCTCAGCCCTTCGTGGCCTCTGTGGCTATCTCGCCACTTCCTACCTCAATCCTCCACTCTCTCTTCCACCCCGCTGGCTGGCGCCGTCATGAGCCCCTCAGCCACCAGGCTGAGGCACGGCGACCACCCAACGTGTTCACCACCCTTCACTCCCCCGACTGACCCAGATAGCTTCCTGTCTCCCCGCTATAACTTCTCCCCCACGTCACCCTGACTCCTCCCTCTCGGATCGTCATATCCGCCCCGCCCATTTACGCCCGCATTACATATGCATGCACGCGTGGGGAGCCGTAGTGTAGCGGTTAGCGCGTTGCTCTACCAAACCGGTTACCCGAGGTAGATTCCCGCTCACGGCCAACAAAAGTAACGATTATCTGAACCAGTCATGGGCATCCCCTAGATCGACTCAGCCCTAAATGAGTACTGGTGTGGTATTTAAACATCACCACTGGGGAGACAAAGGCGGTCGGGTGTGGTGTTGGCCACCCACCCCCTCGTGTGGAGTGCCTGCCTTCATAGGTGCTCACTAACGGCACTTTCCCAAACAGTCTGTCCAGGCTATATAGGGGATTTTTTGTCTTTTTTTCATATGTGTGTAACCTGCACTCATTTCCTCACCACATATAACATAAATGTAGAGTTTCCACCTGTATTGGTATTGATCCGAACAGTTAATGAATTAGCATCTGTTTTCGGTGACAATAATGCATGTATTTGAAGAACTGGCGGCATTGTGTTGCACTTTATAACAGCATACTCTTGATAGACCTTGGGCTGTTCTAGAAATGTGGCCCGGCTCTGGTCTGCGTAAAAGGTGGAAACCCTACCTCAGTGGCACATCGCATTTGCATCTTTACGAAGCCGTCCCCAGGTGATGAACACCTACCACTGTGTGCAATCAGCACAAAGAAGACAAAGGTTAGGGGCCGTCCATTAAATGACGTCACGCGATTTTGGACGATTTTTGACCCCCCCCCCCTCCTTCGTCACACGGCGTCAAAAAAAGTCAGACCCCCCCCTCAAATATGACGTCACAAAGATCTGCCCCCCCCAAAAAAAGATATAAAACATGCTTCAAATCGCTTTAAACTATTGTCATTGTAGTGCGTATTTAGTATGGCGCTGCACTCTGATGTTGTAGGAGAAAACACTGTATTTAAAGTATATTTAATTAAGTAGAACGCGTTGTCTATATTTATTTAAAGTTGCGCATTTTGATGTGACGTCACATTCTCAACCCCCCCCCCCCAGATGCGTGACGTCATTTATGGACGGTCCCTTACACCCCAACGTGCACTGTACTCCACCAGCTTACATTGGCACTCGTAAACGCACTTAGCCCGATATTTCTAGGGATGGATCATGGGATTTTCTGTGTCTTGGTGTGTGCGCGTGCGTGTCCAAATCATTGCGGTTGTGAGTGTGTCGCACGCTTATTGTGTGTGCGATTGTTTTGCTGCTGCTCTCTGGACTTGTTGCAAAACATTCTCGGGCAGGCTCGGAATGGCCACAGGGTAGCAGTCCACACGCCAAATGCCCGGTGGGCCGGTCTGCGTGAGGAAATTGCAAATGTGATCCGAGTAAACAAATGTATATTTTGCTGTTGTTAAAATATTCTATTACCCCTAATGTGTACGCTTCATTGCTTATTTACGCTCTCCGTTGGCGTTAGGTCCCCAACATATTCGGCAGCCGCAAAGATTCCTACTCAACGTCCCCTTTTGTTTTTAGATTTTTTTTGGGACCCAGCCCGAAATGGGGGGCCAATGAGCCCACGTCGGCAATTAGGTCCCAGTGTGTTAACAAACGTCTGGGCCGATGTTCAGTCCCAGTCCTGCCACTTGTCCTCAGCTCTCCACGGTTTGCTCAATCAGTGGGGAGTTAGGCGATTGGCTTGAGGCTCCCCACTGAAACCACCAGCTGATGCACGCTTTCGGATGCCCCAGTCCGGCAGCTACGCCCAGCGGTTGCGCTCAATGGAACTGCTCTTCCTAACAGGGGGTCGGCAACTAATATAACAAAAGGAAACAATTTTTTTTCGAATTCGGTGAAAGAAAACAAATCGGTATTTCGAGAGCCCCAATGCATGTGAATAACTTCACGAAGCAGTCCTTAAAGCAGGGGTGGGGAACGTCCGACCCGCGGGCCGTATAAGGGCCCGCGAAATCATTTGGTCTCTGGCCCTGCCAAGGCAACCGCAGGCGGGACTCGAAATTCAATAAATCTAGGAGCAAACCTGGAAAAGCAGTTGCGAGCAGCAGCAACATCATCAATACCAGCTAACGTCGCACGCCTCGCCAAAGAGAAACAGTTCCAGCCATCGCATTAGGGGTGAGTTAATTAAATGTTTGACCAAATATAACAGGCTAATTTTTAAGTTGATGATTTTGTATGGCCCGCGAATGATGTTATACATATCCAAATGGACCTTGGCAGAAAAAAATGTTCCCCACCCCTGCCTGAAAGAGTCGTAGGTTGCTGAGCCCCTGCTGTCTAAGGAGGCTCGGTCCAGCAGCTTCACCGTGAACGCGCTCACTATTCACGGCATCAAATACGAACGGGGGCCACGTCCATCCCTTGTACCCGTTTTCCACAGGCACACCTGAACCACTGCCAGTGCGGAGCCCTCGCCTAAAGGGGTGGTTTTCCACTCGCTATTTGCCAAGCGAAGCCAGAACTACATCGTGAAACTCTGGCATGACGAGGACATTTGAATCTGCCTTGGGTCCATGCAGAGCCTAGGGACATGTATGTATGTTGAACTAATTTCGCACCGTACGTAGCCAACTATGCTAATCACAGGTGCGGGTGAAGGACAACAAACTTAACACAAAAAGTAGTTCTAAAGAAGTGGTGAATATACCCCATCATTGGGTGTGACAACAGTGGCGTGGCTTAGGTTCTGCAGTGGAAAAATAACCCGGCGCCCCCTGAGCTGCACCAGGATGGCTCGGCAAACTCACGGCGTGGCTCAGCTGTGCGGTGGAAGAGAGGTACTCTTAGTTTTTTCGGTAAAAGTCACGTAGGTAAAAAATGAAATTAAAATTAATAAAAGTAAAATAATAAAGATCACGACGTTTCGGAGGCAACACAAGCTTCCGTCTTCAGGTGAAACCGTCACAGCAAATATCTGTATCAAGTGACGGTTTCACCTGAAGACGGAAGCTTGTGTTGCCTCCGAAACGTCGTGATTTTTATTATTTAACTTTTATTAATTTTTATTTCATTTTTTACCTACGTGACTTTACCGAAAAAACTAAGAGTATGAATCCTTGCAGTCACGAAAGCTTCAAATCTAGAATGGAAGAGAGGTGTTTATGTGTTGGGATTGACGAAAAATCTCTGCCAGAGAAAACCGATTACCTCAAAACACATGAGCTGACAGCATCAACGTAGAGTCAGAGTGTCTCTGAGCTCAATGGGTGTTGGGTAGTGCTCATCTCTGTTAGCAGTCCTGAGCTTGCAGCTTCATTCCACATTTACATGTTAGTGCAAGTCCCTTCCGAGGACAACCACTAGGCATGTTACAATTCTCCTTGTCACAATTCGATTCGTCACGATTTAGCTACAACTCAGTTATAGATTTTTGTTATTTTTTTGCCATTGTCTGAAATATGTCAATGAATTTGCAGGGTTTCCGTCAACTAACCACCTAAAATAATTTGTTTGTTGGAAATACTCCACACGATTCTTACAGGCACACGATACAATGCATGTATCATGAGCATGGAAATGTATTTTAATCAATATATTGATCATTTTTTACAAGGATAATCATGATTCTTGTTTTTACAAAAAATAGTACTCATTATAAGACACAGGAGGAGTAATGGCTACATTGACTTTCACATGGGATTTTAACGTTCACCCTTTAAATTGTCAGTCAAAAGCTCTAACCAGAGCACCTTGAATGTGGGTACAACAGTTTGTTTCTAAATCTGCCCACATCCTAGCTAGCAAAGAGTATCAAGTTCTTTGGATTCAATTTAAATGATGCCAATTTGCACAATATGAGTATTAATGTTACAATAACCAATTGGTTAGCCAGCCAACATAACAATTTATAATACCATTCCACTGTGGCAGAGATGTCCTCACAATAAGAATATTGTGAGTTCAACTGACGTGCAAGGGTCAACTCAGCCTATCATACCCCATGGGTTAATATAAGTGATACTATTTCGGTATTCATTGCATTGATTGACTGCCCACCACAAAAGATATGTGAAATTTCCACTATTGGCTCAGGACCATACATTAACATTAACTAAAACATTTTTAATTGATTTTTTTTAAAAAATCTTATTTTACCAGGTAAGGCCTACACTCATATGAGTGGAGTTTGACTTTGGCAGCGCAATGGAAATATTTATTCCACCGTTTGTGTAAAATAATAATAATGATCAAGAAGTGAGAAACACAAAAACCACCGTACGATTATCACGTTCAAGATTTAAGATCTCAACGCCTGCTTCCCCATCTCCTCTTACACTCTGTACTGCTGCCCAAATATTCCCCAACAGAAAACAAAATCCAAAACAACAACGACGCAATATCGCCAAATATTTATGCAACTGGCGTGCCAAGTGTTGGCTGCAAAACTATAAATAAAGATTGCAAAGTAGGAGAAAAAAGGCAAATGAGAGATCTCCCAGGGAGTCGTCTGACATGCAGGAGGCGATGGTCGAAGTCAGGGGTCGGCAACCAAAACAAGAAGATAAATTTCGATTTAAAGCTTTCGTGACTGCAGGGATTCATATTTTTGGTTCTTTCGGTAAAGTCACGTAGAAGGGAAACAATAAAATAATAAAAATATCAAACAATAAAAATTCATCTTCTTGGTTATTTCGGTAAAGTCACGTGACTTTACCGAAAGAACCAAGAAGATGAATCCTTGCAGTCACGAAAGCTTTAAATCGAAAAATAAAAATTCTCACGACGTTTCGACTGCAACACAAGCAGTCATCATCAGGTGTGAAATCGAAAGAACCAAGAATAAGAAGAAGATTTTTTTTTTCGAATTCCGTAAAAAAAAAACTGAATATTTGAAGAGCTACAATACACGCGAATACGAGACGGTGTTCATAAATAAATAAATAACGCCGCGAAGCAGTTCTGAAAGAGTTCGCACGCGGCTCCGGAGCCGAATGTTGCCAACCCTTGGTCTAAGTGCATGCAAACAGGGACAACAACAAAAAAGGCGATGGCATATTTAATACATTTCCCGGACCTGAAGTAATTTCACGCTTTCTCGAGTTTCCCACTTTGAGTGGCCAAAGGAATAGCAAAGCTTAAACAGAGATTGAATTAAATATAAATGCATTTACAGTATTTTGTAAGTGCACTTTTTAACTCAATCTCACGATGGTCAAGTAGAAATAAGTATAACCCGTAAAAACAAAGTTTTTCACTATAAATCCTTTATATGCGTGGCGGCTAGAGTCCTCTCACCTATGGGTCAGATTATTGTCTGCCAGTATTAAGCAATTGGTAATTAAATATTTAATTTGTTTTCCCTAAACAGTGTAAAATTTTGGAAAAAAAATTTCACGAACATTAATTGTCTCGCACAATGAGTCTGTGTGCAAAATGTCAGCTCGATTGGATCACGGGAAGTGGGTTAAAAAACGACTGAAAGATTTGCACGGTCGTAAGCAAGCAAGCAAGCACGCAAGCACGCAAGCAAGCAAGCAAGCGAACTTAATATAAAGGATTTAAAAAGCACAGCATTGTCGGTGTCAGCACTCCTGTTATTAAGTGGAAATTCGTTGACTGATAGATCATGAATGATGGGCTTGGAAATTAAAGAAATGCATTTAAAAAAAACATTCGCTTTTGTAAGGCAGAACGGAACATTCAGAAAGTCAGAATGGTATGTACTTGTGGGAATGGGCATGAGTGGTGTTAGGGGTCGTTCAGGGGCTAATGCCCACATTCAAATGCTCGTGTCATGATTTGTTAATTTAGCCCTTTCAATAATGAGTGCACACACAAAATCCCACCACATAAATTGTGCTTTTTCTTTAAATCTCAAATTTTTGGCACTGAGGACTATCAATATCAGTTTATCATGCAACTAACACTCATTTCAGGGCATGTGGAGATGTCCCGACTTGTGCGAAAAAGAGGCCACTTGGAGTATTTCTTTAAAGTCAACCTCAAGGTGTCATTCTCCGTGAAACTGCTTATTGTGAGATACAAATACAGCAATGTCTTCATTTATTGGTCAAGCTGATACATATTTGGCAACATAATTATGAAAGGGTAAGCCATTATCAAGAGGTGCATGTGGATAAAATACATTTTATTTCTTGTTTGACTACCTACACATTGCAACGATGGCATACTTTTAAAGTCGCAAAGCTGATTATTTTCTAAATATATCACAATTAAAATACTTTCAAAGAGCCAAGAGTGAAGACAAAGCGTATCCTTGCACTTACAAGCATCGATGACATAAATCAGTGGCGGTCAATCCACATTACCATGGCAGAGGATGATGTTTCCACAGCACCATTGCTGACATCCCATAAACTAATGTAACTCCTTATCAAGTTCCTCTGACTGGGATATTAAAGGGCAACCTTCTAAGTATGGGTAAAGACCCCGGGACACGCTGGCGGGACGATATCGCTTGGCTGGCCTGAGAACGCCTGGGAATTCCCCAGGGAGAGCGAGAGTCTGTGTATAGTAGTGTAGTGTGTAGTAGTGTATCGTTTACTACTAATATGAGCCAATAATGTCTGTGTGTCCCGTGCGTGACGTCACTCCACATCGAACAGCCCCGCTCATTAATAATCATGGACAAGTGACGTCCTCTTCATGGACCCCGCCCCTCATTAATAATAATTAGCAGCTGACGTCACTCCACATCGAACAGCCCTGCTCATTAATCATCATGAGCAGGTGACGTCCTCCAAATGGACACCCCCCCCTCATTAAAAATAATTCGCGGCTGACGTCACTCCACATGGGGGATGGGCGAGGCGCCTCCTCCCCCCTCCTCAGCGTCAACTTACAACCCTCACTACAAAGGCAGAACCCTCACGTCACGTGATCTCCGTCACGCTGTTGAGACACCGAAGTAAAAAGGACGTCATGATGAACAAGGGATTATAACCTTAAAATGAAATAAGTCTGTGTCACTGCGGCCTTACAAATTGCACACGAATTGATGCAATGAATATATCACGTCGCGGTCTGCTATAATGTATTGTATAGTAGTGTATAATGCAATGTATAGTAGTGTATAATGTATTGTATAGTAGTGTATAATGTATTGTATAGTAGTGTATCATGTATTGCAAAGTAGTGTATAATGTATTGTATAGTATTGTATAATGTATTGTATAGTAGTGTATAATGTATTGTATAGTCGTGTATAATGTATTGTATAGTAGTGTATCATGTATTGTAAAGTAGTGTATAATGTATTGTATATTAGTGTATAATGTAATGTATAGTAGTGTATAATGTATTGTAAAGTAGTGTATAATGTATTGTATAGTAGTGTATAATGTATTGTATAGTAGTGTATAATGTAATGTATAGTAGTGTATAATGTATTGTAAAGTAGTGTATAATGTATTGTATAGTAGTGTATAATGTATTGTATAGTAGTGTATAATGTATTGTATCGTAGTGTATAATGTAATGAGAAAGGGAGGTGTGGACCGCCCTACCCAACACGCTGCCGCCGTGACCCTCACCGGGATCGATAGACGAACCTTCTCCCTCTGACCCAGTTGACGCTGCTCAATTCCACGACAAGCGTGATTTCTGAGCAACAGCATTCATACATAATCAACGTTTTTGAGTTTAGATCGCGTTATTTATAAATGTGTCGTAACCCTCCACCACCCGACACGGGCAATTCGCCAGATGATGCTGGAGCAGTGAACTAATTTTCTTTTGTCAACGTGACACTTTTTACTGATTGGCCGTGTCGGGTGGTGGAGGGTTACGACACATTTATAAATAACGCGATCTAAACCCAAAAACGTTGATTATGAATAATATTGGTCGCGACAGCCTACGTGTTAAACTGAGCATTCATACAGTTACCATGTCCATCCACTGCTGGATGAGCATCTCCCAGCGCCACGGAGTTATTTGAACGTAGAACAACTTCACCACGCTGCTCAGTGTAGGTTGGTTTAAACAAGAAGAGTGTAGAGGATTTGGGAGTATTGTACCGTTCAACGGGAGCTACGAACTTCGATTCCCGCTCACGGCCAACACCATTCACGATTTTCTTAATCGGTCCTGGGCTATCCCTAGGTTGACTCAGCCTAAAGTAAGTACCTTGGGGCCGTCCATAAATGGCGTCACGCGATTTTGGACGATTTTTGACCCCCCATCCCTTCGTCACACAGTGTCGCAAAAAGTTGTGTGACGTCATTTATGGACGGCCCCTTGTGCGGTGTTTAAACATCGCCACTGGGGAGACAACGGCGGTCGGGTGTTGTGCTGGCCACCATACCCCCTCGTGTGCCGTGAACGCCTTCATAGGTGCTCGCTAACAGCACTTGGCTCAACAGTTTGCGAAGGCTACACGGGGGTTATTTGCCTTTCCTTTGTACAGATGAATCGATTTTGTTGCACTGCCCCCTGCCGAGCACGTAGCCCCAAACAGCAGCAGCTGACAACTGTTTTATACTGGTAGGAACCTCCTGGTTACACCAGCCCACAGGGGATTATTGTGTCCGTCCGTCGTGCATCCAAAAATGGGGGGTGGGGCTGGGTGGAGAGGGGAGGGTGGGGAGGGGCTGGGTGGGGAGGGTGGGGCTGGGTGGGGGGTGGGGCTGGGTGGGGAGGGGCTGGTCACCCCGTGGTACCCTTATAAAACTCAACGTTTAACCTACTCACGCTGGCTTGTGCCCTCCCTCACAGTCGGCCATATTTGCGGAATACACCACGCCGCCGTTGACCCTGGCCATTGACCGAGCAACCCAACGTTCCTACCAGCAGCTCCCTCCGCAGAGATGTGTTTAAATGTGGTCGCAAATCCACGCGCCATCTAGGCTCAAACCTGCTTAGCTGCTGAGATCGAATAAATTCACTCACAGTCCGGGTGATTTGGTCATAGGCAGTTATTTTTATTTACAACAGCGATGGCCGATACGTGGCTCACAAAATATTTTTTGGATCTCAGGACAAATCAGAACAGACATGGGCAAACAACAATTCTCGTCAAGGCTGATGGCAATCGAAATCCCCGATGAAAATGTCATGGATTGCAAAAATAAATGCTTCTACAAATAAATGGCTCTACCACCTTGTGTCTATAGTATATTAGAGGGTTAAATCCATCCGGTTAATTGTTGGTCATCACTTTCTTGTGGATCGTGGAGGAGCACGTTGAGATCCACCAGAATGGATCAATGCTCGGTGATTTGGCCACCGTTGATTTTCACAGAACATTAAAGGTCATTAACTCATCTAAGCTGATACGAAATCAATTGTGGTCATAATTTACGAAGCAAAGTCCTATAAAATCTCCACTCCAGCGAAATGCAATCTACCTATCTAATTCTGAATAATATTTTAGTCATGCCTCTCTCAACGGGAGTAGAATGTTCATGTTAAATAAGTTCAAGTATCCACTGCTTAATTATCGCACTAATGTTGAAAACAGTAAAACAAACTCTCCATGCTTAAGTTGTATTAATCTCTCATTGGTGGCTCTGAGTCAGTGATATAAATTACACATCCCTGTGGTAGGGGCAAGCCTCTCCATATGACAACAAATGTTGGCTTCCCATAAAAAGTAATGTTCAATGAATGTGGATAATGTGTTGTGGTTGCTGTCAGCCGGTAACTTCCCACTGCTGGGCAAAAGCCTCCCCCAATGTCTTCCATTCCTTCCTTTCCTGAGTTGTTCTTGTCCGGCAGTGGGCCTCCGGATTCTGCGATTTCACCTTCTCTTGTCTTCTCTCTGTGTACACTCCGTAGTTAATTTTGCCTCTCATCTCTCGTCAGTTGTTATCATGATGTGGCCTGCCCATTTCCAATTGATTTATTTTGCGATGAGGATCTGTCGGAGCCCTATCTGGTATTTGAAAGCGCAACGAACTCCCCGATGGCGAGTGAGCCACTCTGTCACTGCACCATCCAGACAAGAGCTATGATCTCAGTGGCCGCTTCATTTAAAAATTCCATACCTATTATAAAGTTTGGATACACTTTTCATGCCCACTTTTTGTCTCACTCTTGTATACAAATGACATATATTTTTTTAATTAAAACTGACAGAAGCCATTCACCCACGTGAGGTGTTCAGAGGTACAACTTCCCCCTCTCGAGGGTTGAAACATTCCACAATCACGGCTCCACACCTGTACGGCCTGCAACACCCTGTGCGAGGACGCACACGTGTTTGTGGTTAACAGTGGAGCTCACCACTCTTGGTGGGGGTGTTTAAATTTCGACAGGCACCTTGGGATCGTCTACACCTGCTCAGCGTGAGTCACGCTGCGTGACCTTGAATCCAATATTCATCACAGCCAAGTTTAGCAAGATTAAATAATTGTACATTGTTCATGTAATAATAGTGTGCTATCTTGTCCACCTTTGGCACTGTGGATAGAGCCACCATCGCACATTGGAAGGCTGTGAGTAGAACATGTTACTGTGCCAGGATAAACTCAAATAATCATCCTTCAGGGATCGGCGGTTGTCCTATGCAGAGATTGACCTCCGCGAAGGGAATGTGGAGTTTCCACCACTGGCTCAGGGCCACGGACATAATGAGAGCAAATGCTCATGAGCAGAGGGATCCATTTTCTTCACTGACAGTAAAACTCGCAAAGCCAGAATTTAGAGTAAACTGAAGAGACTGCCTAGACATGAGGCATGTAACACGTAGGCTTTCGCGACCAATGTTATTCATAATCAACGTTTTTGGGTTTAGATCGCGTTATTTATAAATGTGTCGTAACCCTCCACCACCCGACACGGCCAATCAGTAAAAAAGTGTCACGTTGACAAAAGACAAATAGTTCACTGCTTTAGCCCACCGGTGTGTTGAAGCCACAACATTTACAATTGCCCGATGATGCTGGATGCAATTACCAGCGAAACGTCGTACTCAAATTGTAAATGTTGTGGCTTCAACACACCGGTGGGCTAAAGCAGTGAACTATTTGTCTTTTGTCAACGTGACACTTTTTTACTGATTGGCTGTGTCGGGTGGTGGAGGGTTACGACACATTTATAAATAACGCGATCTAAACCCAAAAACGTTGATTATGGATAAAACATGTACGTTTAAAAATAGCTAAGCTGCATGTGTTAAAATGTCGCATGTCACATGCATCCGCCGAGCATGCAGTACAGCTCTATGCGCCTCATGTTTAGGAAATATAATGTGCTGGGCAACACTAGGTAGTGTAAGATGATATCCCTGACCATTATAATAAACACAATTGATGTGCGTATGTGCATTATAAAGTTATACAGCATGTTGTGACTTACTCCACTTAGAAAGGCACCCGAGTGGGAAATTGAATACAGGCACTTCTTTTCTACAAGCATGTTGAATTTCTTTCGCACCGTACACACCCAACCGCGCTAATCGGAGGTGCGGGGAAAGGCACAGGTGACGAAGTGGTAGTTGAGAGAAGGAATCCACATACCGCTGTGGTGCAATCGTTAGCTCAGTGGACTGTTGAGACGAGGCCATGGAAAAGGTTGTCTCTGGTGTAGGCCAGTTTCAAAGACAATGCATATATTATCAGATCAAAACGGCCGAATGCACAAATAAAGTCCACATGCATAATATACATACATTATGTACTATGTTGATTAACTGTGAATAAGCCCACCAATAATACTGTAATATCCATTGTAATGGGTATGGCTGCATTAAACACGCCTCTCTGGTATTCGCATCTGATTGGCTCACAAGTCACGATGTCTCATTACCTCATTTGAAGGACGTCACCTGCTCATGATTATTAATGAGGAGGGGTGGGGGGTGTCCATTTGAAGGACGTCACTTACTCATGATTATTAATGAGGGGTGGGGGGTGGGTGTCCATTTGAAGGACGTCACCTACTCATGATTATTAATGAGGCGTGGGGGGGTGTGTCCATTTGAAGGACGTGACCTGCTCATGATTATTAATGAGGAGGGGTGGGGGGGTGTCCATTTGAAGGAGGTCACCTGCTCATGATTATTAATGAGGCGTGGGGGGGTCAATTTGGAGGACGTCACCTGCTCATGAATATTAATGAGGGGGGGCTGGACGATTTGGAGTGACGTCACGATCGCTAAGGACAGACATTGCTGGGTGATTGTAGTCGGTATTGGCTGTGTCGGGTGGTGGCGGGTTTAACGACATTAATATTTACGCGATCTCACCCAAAACAAAACGCGTACATAATATTGGCCGGGAAAGCCTCCGCGTTAAACTTATCAGATCATGTTTTTTCGCATGTTTTTACCACAAGTAGTGCCTGGTAAATGCAGACTTGATGCCTTGCAATATTCGGTTAAATCTTAACTTAAAGCTTTCGTGACTGCAGGGATTGATATTCTTGGGTCTTTCGGTAAAGTCACGTAGAAGACCCAAGATGATATGGTTGGTGTTTGAACATCTTCGTGTTTTATTGCCATATCAAGGGTAAAGCCTATTGTTATTTTTTCATGATTTTGTGTGAGCCTCGGCACGATTGAAAATGCGTCACTAGATGGCAATGTTGGACTGCATTTGCTAACTTTGCTTAAAGGCCATCACTCGGAACTGCTTTATCAAATTTAACTTTTTTTACTGACAATGCATTCAATCTTGACTTAAAACTTTCGTGACTGCAGGGATTCATATTCTTTGGGTCTTTAGGTAAAGTCACGTAGATAGGTTCAAAGAAAATAACAAAAAACGTCGTAGTTTTTTGTTATTTTAAAGTCACGTAGATAGTTTCAAAGAAAATAACAAAAAACGTCGACGTTTTATTATTATTTTATTTTAAACTATCTACGTGACTTTACCGAAAGACCCAAATAATATGACAATGCATTGTTTTACTGTCAATGCACAGGACAATCCTGTAAAGATACATAACAAATATATATTGCAGGTGATTAAATTCTTAAGAGGTTTGAAGTACTGCTTGTTAAATAGAGACTGACGTGGCTTTAACTATATTTTTATTGCCTGCAGTGAAGACATACAATTCAGACACTGTGCTCTTTGAGTCACAAGATAAGCATGTTTCCTCCACGTATCTGTCTCTCCACATCAACATATATAAAAGTATTTTCCGGTACATCCCAACAGCCTCACGGGCCTTCTGGGAGTACAGTAGAACCTTCGGAGATCGAACGCAACAGAACTCGAACAAATCGGTGTTTGAACGATATTTCCGAACATTTTTTGCCCCGGAAACCGAACGAAATTCGGAGGTCGAACGGCCAATCGCGACTTGAAAGAACCTGTACAGCTGAGACGCGTGTGGCCAGCGTGCATGACGCTTGCCCAAACAAAGGGTTTACCATGTGAGAGGCTCAGTTAACACGTAGCTCTCACCCAGTGCAGTTACCCGCAAAACATCGTTCTTTAACTTTTTCGTTAATTTCCTTTATTTTAGTGATAAAAGAAATGTGTGCAAAATGGGTTGAGGTACAGAATTTTGTAGAAAAATATCACCTAGATAAGGCAGTAGCCAACCGAGTGAGCAATCTTTTTAATGATAATGCAATTTGTCATTTTCGAAACATCCTAAAACGGAGGCAGAAACAAACCTCTTTAGATAAGTTTTTAGTCAGAAAGAGCTCAAGTGACTCACAGTTAGTGGCAGAAAAGAGGCACAAAAGAGAGAGAACCCCAGAAGGGCAGTTACCCGACGTTATTATGGAAGGGGACTCCCCTTCCAAACAATAACACCACCACCTCCTTCTGCTCACCACCTTCCACTCAAGCCATCAACTTTATTTCATTTATTCCATATATTTATTAATGTATTCCATTTATTTATTGTGTTTCTTGTTTTTTTGTATGATTTTATGCACGTAATTACTGTAAACTTCGTGTAAAATGCTTTATAATGAGAGATTTCTTGTGTCTGGAACCAATTAATGTAATTTACATTAATTCTTATGGAGACAATTAATTTGGTGTTCGAACAAATCCGTGTTCGAATGGACTTCTGGAATGAATCAAGTTCGATCTCCGGGGTACCACTGTACATCATTTCAGCAGCATTGATGTGGTAACTGTACAAGCAAACTCTGCAAAGGTTTCAAACCAAGATCTAGCAACCATAGCTTAAAGCGAGGACGTCATTGCCTAACACATCTGCCAAGTAATCAGCAATGATTCAAACGTGACTACATCTGCTGATGAAACACTGTACTGGTCCAAAGGTTGCTTGCATCGAATCAATGGAGCTGAACTAATGCACTGCAAGAAGGCAGTGTGGCCTGCAAGTTGTGTAATATATATGTGGGGACAAATGTCTGAAGGAGACATATTGTTTATCTATTGTTTTTCTTTATAGTCTCCACAACTATGCAAATGATTACAGTAGTTGGTGTTATTTAGAATAAAATGTCGTGTCGAACTAGGGTCCATATGTTAAATAGGACCCATCTCCTAAAGGGAGAGTCCACTATACGATTTTTAAAAGTGGTTTTGACTTTAAAACACATTTTTCGCAAATGCCGTTACAATTAGCACGACTCATAATGTTTTATTGGCTCAGATGGCATATGTTAAATAGCCCCTCCTCTACCCTATACAGCCAGTGCACTTAAGCATTAAGAAAGTGGCAAGTTTGAGTCACGTGACAACGTAAAGAATTGGCTGAGGGTGTACGACACACATTTTACTTGCGTAATCTGACCCCCAAAAATAAATTATCAATCACGTTGGGCACAAAAGCCCATGTGCTCAATTTACAAACAAAACATTGCTTTGCCCACCCCCATTTTTTTTTACAAACGGTGTAAAACGAAAGCACATTCGACACGTTAATTCGCTTCATGTGTATTGTAGAGCACTTTTAACAATAAGGTTCAAGTTCAGAACTTCTTTCAAATGTACACACTTCAACACTGTACAGTGATGCATTGCCCTGTAAGTGCGCAGCGATTTAACCGTGTAAACCCCGAAATGAAAGCAGTGAGCACATTCTCTGTTGAGGAATGTTCACTGTCAAACAAAAAATCCCCTTCCTGTTCTCGTGACGCAGGTAATGTTTACTTCTCGCGGTCGTCACTGTTGAAACTTCAAGACCATTTTTGACGACTCTTACTGTGTCGTAGGGTTGTACTCGATCTTGAATCGCTTAATGGTGGCTCGTTATGGCAACTTGTTTATCGCTGAACAAGAAGGTGCTAAATTTTTCGATTTAAAGCTTTCGTGACTGCAGGGATTCATATTCTTGTTTCTTTCGGTAAAGTCACGTAGAAGGGAAATAATAAAATAATAAAAATATAAAAGAACCAAGAATAAGAAGGTGCCACGTTATATTATGGCACATCGAGGTTGTGGTCAAGTGTGAAAAGCAAATGACCATAGATATTCAGCGCTGGGGCCATCGATATTTTATATTCACACGACATGTCGCAGGCTTTGTAGCAAATTGGCTGGATCCCCCAGGACATTAACTTATCTCAGTCATTACAAAAAAAAATCACATTGCAAATGGATTTTTTTTCGTTCTGTGCTGTAAAAATCACAACTTTCAAAACCAAATGTTAATCGTATGCAGCAACCAGCTCGCCAGGTTACTGTGTGACATTCTCCACGAATAGTACAGACGGTATGTCGTCAACAGAGGGAAGTGAGGCCAAAATGATTGCACTGTATTTTGCCCCAACGTCTATGCTCCCCCACATTCACCAACGTGCAGGGACCAGCGTGGTGAAGTATGGTCAAATAACCCCGCGGGGAAGGCCCTGCTACAGCAGTGGATTGTCAACAGGGAACAAACATGCCCTTATACACAGCACTGTCATGTTTGACACGACAATATGGCAGGGATTACATAGATTAATTATGATTGTTTTATCCAGTGATATGTTTTAGTAACAACCGTTACAGTGACATTACGAACGAAATGCTGAAATGAAAATTACGGTACCGTAGTTATTTATGAAGCAATTCAGTACAGGATGTGAAATATTCCGGAAGTCACATCCAATAAAACGTAGTGGCTATAAACTTGAAAAAAACTCTCTCGTCACCACCCCACGATCATCAAATTCACTCCCCACTCAATCGATGATAATCAACTCGTTACACGCTCAACGCACCCGATGATGGCAATTGTTAAACCCGTCCTACGTGATGCCCCGAGCAACGAACGCTGGCTGCGTCGCACATGCTCCACGTGTGTAAAATGTGCGTGCGTGTTTCACGTGTGTACAGGCAGAGCCGGCCCAGCCACTAAGCGACCCTTGCAATTGCAAAGGGCCCCGTGGCCAGCAGAGGGCCCCCTAGAGTCACTGCGAGCTCGTGGGTGAAAAAAATCATACATCAAAGGGGCCTCCAACCAAATTTTGCTTAGGGCCCCCAAAGGTCTAGGGCCGGTTCTGTGTACAGGTGTGTGTGTGTACATACGTGTAACGCAGATCTTACTTTGAATCGACGCTATTTAACTTTCAACGAGTTTTGCCTGTAAACATTCAACAGAATGGAAGGCATGCATGCAGGAATGGTGACCAAACCAGTTCCACCCACGCACTCCACAATGACGTGGGGACACATCAGCCACACCTCCCGCTTAACGCTTTTATTTGCCGCTGGAACGACACGAGGCGCTGTATAATAGGCTTCTTCACCTATTCGTTTATAAACAAGCAGGCGATACGCCCCCCACCCCCCCCCCCCCAATGCGTAACTCCTGTCAGCGGCCCTATTACCCGCAACTCCTATCCGCGACAGCTAAAGGGTCCGCGAAAGCTCAAATTGTCCGGGCCACAGTCTTCCAGTTATTCGCGATTTTACCCTTAGGGGTCGTCCATAAATGACGTCACGCCATTTTGGACAATTTTGACCCCCCCCCCCCCTCGTCACACGGCGTCACAAAAAGTCAGATCCCCCCACTCAAATATGACGTCACAAAGCTCTGCCCCCCCCCCCCCAAAATATATAAAACATGCTTCAAATCGCTTTAAACTATTGTCATTGTAGTGCGTATTTAATGTGGCGCTGCACTCTGATGTTGTAGGAGAAAACATTTATTAAAAAGTCTATTTCATTAAGTAGAACGTGTTGTCTATATTTATTTAAAGTCGCGCATTTTGACGTGACATCACATTTCTCAAACCCACCCCCCTCGTCACACATCGTCACAAATGTCTGACCCCCCCCCCCCCCCAGGTGCGTGACGTCATTTATGGACGGCCCCTTAATGCATAGCCAACGGATTGATAAAATACTAGCAATTTAGCCGTGGACTCAAAGAGTTTGTCAAATTCATCGTGTTCTCTGCGATCTGGTACCCCGCGGATACGGAGAGTAAATTAGCGGATAATAGGATCCGTAATATTAGTTTCCCCTAATATCGTCACAGATAAGTTCTGTATAATGCATGACTCTCTACGTGCTATCAGCCACATCCGCCTTTTGGGAGTAATTTCATTCTGGTTAACACGTAGGCTTTCGCGACCAATATCTTCACATAATGTAGGTGTTTTTTTGGGTTAGATCGTGTAAATATATAAATGTGTCGTGAAACCCGCCACCACCCGACACAGCCAATTAGTAAAGTTTGTCACTTAAAAAGAGCGTGCCAATTCGTCACTAGTACAGCACTAACCGGTGTGTTGGAGAGCAAATCGACAACATTTATAATCCGAGCACGACGTTTGCGCCAGTATTTACAACTAGCACCATCAGGCAAACAGCCAGAATTGTGGAGAAATCCTCCTGTTTCGTTCCCTCGAATTTCATTCAGAAGCACTGATGTTACAAAAGCAACCACTCCACCGGTTCAACGTTGCGTTGTCAAAATAAATCGATCCGGGCTTAAAACCAATCATCGCTGATGAACTGCCAGATGTTGGTGTAGACAAAGTTCCCCTCTGTTCGCGGGATCGGTGGATCGCAGAACAATCTTATGAAATGCCCTCACCATAAGAGCCGAGGTACAGCGATATAACCTCATCGCCATCTGTTTCCATCTGTACGGGGATACAGTTGTTGGTCCCATTGCGCGCCTGGGCTCATGATCATTGCCTCATCGCCATCTGTTTCCATCTGTACGGGGATACAGTTGTTGGTCCCATTGCACGCCTGGGCTCATCATCATTGCCTCATCGCCATCTGTTTCCATCTGTACGGGGATACAGTTGTTGGTTCCATTGCGCGCCTGGGCTCATCATCATTGCCTCATCGCCATCTGTTTCCATCTGTACGGGGATGCAGTTGTTGGTTCCATTGCGCGCCTGGGCTCATTATCATTGCCTCATCGCCATCTGTTTCCATCTGTACGGGGATACAGTTGTTGGTCCCATTGCACGCCTGGGCTCATGATCATTGCCTCATCGCCATCTGTTTCCATCTGTACGGGGATACAGTTGTTGGTTCCATTGCGCGCCTGGGCTCATCATCATTGCCTCATCGCCATCTGTTTCCATCTGTACGGGGATGCAGTTGTTGGTTCCATTGCGCGCCTGGGCTCATGATCATTGTCTCATCGCCATCTGTTTCCATCTGTACGGGGATACAGTTGTTGGTTCCATTGCGCGCCTGGGCTTCATCTGGACGCTCCAGTTTGCTCCCACTCGCATAGGCAATCGTTTGCTGAAAGCATCGTACACTGAACAACAACACAAACCCAGTGCAAGGACTTTTCTGGATATGTAGGAAAAAGTAATATGGGTCCTAGTTCGATCCAAAACCATGACTTGGCGGCAAGGTGTGCCATTTAAATATTGGATATTTAAATATGCCCGTGCGGAGGATGGGCGCGCATGTCGCAACGGGGATTTCCTGCGCGCCTGTCGCTGTTCAGCGTTTTCGCGCTGTCGAAGGGCGCTTTTTTTATCTCCCTATTCGCGAAGCTTCCAACTCACACGTCAAGTATACAAAGTGTGTCGAGGGTTTTATGAACGTAGACGAGGTGGCTTTTTTTATTTTCTTTTGGATGAACACGTTGAGTTTGATCAAAGTTGTATTTCTTTGGCACTGAAGTTTCAGCTTCCTTCGCGTGAAGACCGGGCCACCACTTCCCGGTACAGTTTTGCGATCGCGTTTGCTTTTAAAAACGTGTCTTCTTTATTGCTCAGCTTGTTTTGTTACGTCCAGTGTTATGGTAAACGACAAGCACAGTTGATGATAAAAATATATATGTTACCTTGAACGTACATCACTTGTTCCATGTCACTGTCGTTTTATGCTGTACGCGTGCTGATGCAAGCCGGCGCTTCAAGGGACGTATTGACACGACGAGATCAGATCTCGTATTGCTGTGGTGGTTAAGTTTGTGCAAGTGGTCGTTTAAGTCTGTGCTTGCGGGCTTCGTCCGGCAGTGCAATGACCATGGCCGATGATGATTGTGCACACAAGTATTCGATATTTCGTTGCGCTTATAAGCGTACCGTAGTTGTGGATGGTTGCACTCGAAAACGCTTGGACTGCCTGACAATATTCACTAGTTCTTTGGGGAAGTGCTGTATTGAACTGATTTATGGCCCCCAATGAGCGGGCCATTCACGTTGTTTATTTGTTCATGATGGAAATGATTAAAATAAACTATCCACTTCGCATGCCTTATTCCAGCAGCCAATGCGCTGGTGAATACCGCTTAGCGAAAGCTTGTTTCACAACTTAGGCTAACTTTTCCAAAAGTATCTGAACTGCTTTTAGTATATAGTATTGCAGGGTTATAGGGCAGTGGTTCTCAACCAGGGGTT
The DNA here is from genome assembly GCF_015708825.2 of Lethenteron reissneri. Taxonomy (NCBI): domain Eukaryota; kingdom Metazoa; phylum Chordata; class Hyperoartia; order Petromyzontiformes; family Petromyzontidae; genus Lethenteron; species Lethenteron reissneri. The sequence goes on from NC_083807.1 coordinate 7,799,892, forward strand.
ACACGGGAACCCCTGGGGGGTACGCGAGGTGATTTTACAAATGTGCGAAATTATATGATGCACGAGAGTGATTGGTGAATAGTCATCGTGTACGACTATGAAATGACGACGATGCAATGTTTAATCCATACGGTAACCTAAAACGATATTTAAAAAAAATACTTTCTAAGCTCATTGATCAGAGAGCGCAAATAAGTTCCGTCATGCGGGCAGAGCGTCTGTTGAATGTGCAGTTACAAACCAGTTAGGATACGATAATTGGTTTTTTTACCCTTTTATCTGGCAACAAAACTGACACCTTTTTACAAGGAGTCATGTTTGCATAGACCGCAATACCTGCAGTCATAATACAAACAAAAGAACATAACTCTGATAATGTGCACTGTCCTTGAAGTTGATTGGTCCACACCCGAGACAGCTTTCCTTAGAGCCTAGTCTCACATGGGTTGGACCAGATGACGCCAAAAGGTGCCTGCAGGTATTGCGGTCTATGCAAACATGACTCCTTGTAAAAAGGTGTCAGTTTTGTTGCCAGATAGAAGGGTAAAAAACCAATTATCATATTTTTACTGGCAAATGAGGTTCCCATAGTATAGTTAGGATATCTCACAATATTTGGCAATAGGTTTAATCCATACGGTAACCTAAAACGATATTAAAAAAAAAACTTTCTAAGCTCATTGAGCAGAGAGCGCAAATAAGTTCCGTCATGCGGGCAGAGCGTCTGTTGAATGTGCAGTTACAAACCAGTTAGGATACCTCACAATATTTGGCAATAGGTTATCCTATTGATGTTCATTATTCGTATATGTATTTCTCGGAACCATGTTAGGTCAGACAAGGGGGTACTCGGTTGAAACAGCATTTAATAAACGGATGCAAGTTGCCCAAAGAAATGTTGAGAACCACTGGGACTAGAGGGCATGTTCGTGGTCTGGTGGTGGTGGCGTTAACAGAGGGCTTGACACACAAGTTCCCATCCAGGGATGCTTGTTCCATTATTCCACCAAAATACCTGAAATTAGTAGTTTATCCTTGTTTGTTTATATTTGTTTGAAGTCAACCATGGCCGTATTATACATTGGCCCCTGCCATGAGAAGATGCCCGTTTCACACTTTGGCTCAGCATCGCCCATTGCTATTCGCATAGCCTCACTGAGCATTTGAACGCGGGGCCACTGACGTTTTAATTTCACAGCAATGATACGTTTCTTAACATGTTGATCTGAATCCGTTTTTCACGAAAACTTTCATCTCGTTACAGATGGCAGGGGTTGCTGCATTGTGCCTCCTGGCCATTGTATGGCACAGCAATGGCTTCCAAGCTCTCCCCCTCGAACACCGTCACGACAGACGTCAGCCATTCAGGGGTGACAACTACGTTTGGTATGACGACCTCACCGGCCGCCCCATACCTTGCTGGAGGTGCACGGCTGGGGAGTACGTGACCATGCACTGCAAGGAAGGGGTGCCTGAGAGCACAGAGTGTGCCGCCTGCCCCAAAGGAACCTACACGGACATGCCTAATGGCCTGGAGAGGTGCCTCTTGTGCGCAACGTGCCACAACTTCGACCACCACTACATGGAAGCCCCCTGCAAACCGTACAGCAACACATTGTGCCGCTGTCAAGGGCGCATGTATAAGGAGGGAGACGTCTGTCTGCATTGTGACCCTGGCTACGAAAGGAGAGGTAGGTGCTATGCCATCTTGTCTCATTTCAATCACACCCATTTCGACTGGTGCTTCCAAGCCAGTGCAGGGCTGTCACGGTTTTTTTTCCCACTGGGTATTTTCCAGAACAAAAACTATGATGCGCTAATCTCACAATACATCTGAATCTGTTGGCCAAGAAAGGGCATGGGTGGGGATAATTATGCTTTAATTTTGCATGACATCAAGTCAGTACACTTTTTTGAGCACAACAGCATCAAATATGTGTCTTGACTAATTTAGGATTCTACAGGAACACAATGTCACACTGTCTTGTCAATGACAAGCATAACATTTTCGAATCATCCCTATATGTTGCATGCAAAACATTAAATTTTTCAATTAGGATAGTACTGATATTTAAATCTAGTCTGTTAATAGTTGTTAATATGCCATCTTCTTGGCACAGTGTACATTTGTGTGCATATCACTCAACTATAAATCTGAAGGTCATGGGTTAATGTCCAGGTCAGGGATTGACTAAATCCATGAAGCTTGTCAATTCAACAAAATAAGCACCATTTTATGGGATGTTAAAAATCGTAAATCCGATGAAGAGGGTGGCCCTACCTTAGGATGTGGAATTTCTACCACTGGATCATAGCCTGGCCAGCTTGGAAGCAATTCCCTCTAGATCACCGCTATCGTGGAGGGCCTTCTGCCGGCCGTGCCATGAGCAAGCAATTGCAGGGCTGCACCTTTATCTCAATGATATTTAGTTTTTTCATGTAAACTTTCCCATTGATAACAGAGGGAACCACTCTTTTGTACACAGTGGCAAGAGAGCCCCGTTCAGAGACTGGTAAAATAAACTCCGGAAGGCTGTTATTTGAAAAACTAGGATGTCAATTTCCAATCAATTTTCAATCTAATGTAGTTTATTGCCTGGGTAACCGGATGCCAATAGCAAAACTGGCATGTGCTTTAATATAGTTTTTACTACAATGACCATGACTCACACTCATGTGACTGACCAAGCCCATCCTTGCAATGCTATTCACGTAAGGGGCCGTCCATAAATAACGTCACGCACCTAGAGGGTGGGGGGGGGGTCAGACATTTGTGACGATGTGTGACGAGGGGGGGGTTTGAGAAATGTGATGTCACGTAAAAATGCGCAACTTTAAATAAATATTGACAACACGTTCTGCTTAATTTAAATAGACTTTTTAATAAATGTTTTCTCCTACAACATCAGAGTGCAGCGCCGCATTAAATGCGCACTACAATGACAATAGTAATAGTTTAAAGCGATTTGAAGCATGGTTTATTATTGTTTGGGGGGGGGGCAGAGCTTTGTGACGTCATATTTGAGGGGGTCTGACTTTTTGGGACGCCGTGTGACGAAGAGGGGGGGGGGGTCAAATATCGTCCAAAATCGCGTGACGTCATTTATGGACGGCCCCTACACCAAATATGTTATACCCATTCTATATCTACCACATCAATGAAATGGCTGGAAATCGAACGCGGATCGCTGGGCTAATTACGCAACACTGTACCACCACTGCACAGTTGAAACCTTAAGCAGCATAAAACCTCAAACGATTGTTGTTTAGGAAATAATAGCAATGCACTGTACGATAACAATTAGGTAACCTGCTTAAAACGTAGGTTTCTGTAGCCAATGCCACGATCCTTGTTTGTTCTTTGGTTAGGCCACGCAGTAATTTGTGCCAAAAGACGTGTCATTAACTCTTGAGTGGCAACCCAAAGCATATCCTGTGTGTGACTGGTCGCCACTAACTCCTAACCATGGACCACAGAACCTTGTACTGTACTGCCCGAAAGATAAACTCCCAAGGCGGTCTACCTGGAATTCACCCAATGCTCAGAAATAAGCAAAAGAAAGGCACAATCACTCACAAGTGGATCTCTAATAGTGGCTCTTCATAGACCATACGAAATATTAATATCGCATTCAGAAGTCGTATTCCAAAGGTTAAAATGGGTGTGTGGCAGTTTTTTCTGTTGTCGGTCCCAGCCAGTGATAGAAATTGCACAATGCTATGCCTGGAGTTCTTATACCTAAGGCAACGAATGCATTAAATTAGCAGAACAGTATTCCCTCGTTATTCGCGAGGGATACGTCGCAGAGATGCTCGTGAATTGCAGATTTCTCAGATAATTATATTGGTTCACGAAAACCTATATTTTTAAATGAATGACCTTAAAAAATACGTTAATAAGATATGTCCATAGTGCAGTGCACAGACAATTGCAACCACAACTCGAAAATAGTATGATTTAACCTGCATAACCAGCATGAAGTTACAGTGGCGAGATGTTAACTACCTCACCTGGTATACAAGAGGTCGTGAATGCGATCACGACCCTGATGCCTGTATATTTGGAGGTTGTACGTTCTCCCCGTGGTCGAGTGGGTTTTTATCTGAGTCCTCCACATTTAGAAATGTCCGTTTAAACTATTTGGCAGCTATATATTTCCACATGGTAAGCCACTTCGTTGAGCTGTGATTTGTGGCCAGGTCGCTCTGAAAAATAGCTATATAGCTCAGTGGGCCTTACCTGGTCAAATAAAAAATCGCTTTCTAACAATTACAATTTTCTAAGATAAAACCACTGCAATGTAACTTCCTTTTTTATATTCACCAACGTCTTATATAAATGTATAAATAGACGTACAGTCATTTAGTAAGTTTACTTTGCAGTTGCTTTGATAGGAATGTTTAAAATTAATTTACTTTGTCACTTTAGTATTATTATAACCCCTGACCTTTGTGCAACTGTTGTGGGGCTAAAGACGTCCCTTAACACATTCACTTGTACAGGAGGTATTAAACAAAACTTAATGTTTCACTAAGTAAAAGTCGAGATTATTAGTCATCGAATGTAGACATGCAAAGTGCAGTCTTGACATTTATAAATATATTGTTTCACTTAGAGATGTCAGAGTTAACACATTTTGTTTAAGGATTGTACAAGTCCTCTTTTCAACACTTTACCGATATGGTGTTCTTTTGAAATGTCCCACCAACGTGAACAATAATGGGTGTTGCACAATGCTCGTGGCATCCTGTATCTACATTTGTCCAGGGCCTTTCCTAGCTAGACTCAGTATGTACCTGATGTGGTGTGAAAAACATCCGTTGCCAGGTGTGGTGTTGACCACACCATCACTCTTGCAGGCACTCGCGAACAGCACGGCAGTATCTGTAAAGCAACGACATGGGATCTTCGTGTGCGCTTAATCAAAACAACTGAACTTTGCTCGTCTATCTGCTGCTTCCAGAATCCGTGGATGGGGAACATTGCCGCAAGTGTCCTACGGGATCCTTCTCCTTCCCATCTCGGGGCCAGGACACCTGCCAATCGCACACCAACTGCAGTGCCTTGGGGAAGACATTGCAGAGTGCTGGCACCCATTCATCTGATGCCACCTGTGCACCTGTGCCTACAACTGCACCACCTGTCAACACGCCGCCGCCCAAGGATATGGGCACTGCGGGTGGACCCCACTCGCGCACAACTGACGCCGCAACTTCAGCCTCCCCCGCAATCCGTGAGTGTCGTCCGTTGACATAATTACAATCTCCCATTGTAATAAAATGCTCTTTGCTTTTTTCGGTAGCGAAAGCACAACCATCACCTAAGCGGTTGTGCTTTCGCTACGTTGTCCCCACCTGAAGAAGGATGCTTGTGTTGCGCCCGAAACGTCGTGATTTCATTTATTTAGATTTTTTTACCTACGTGACTTTACCGAAAAAAACCAAAGAGTATGAATCCTTGCAGTCACGAAAACTTAAAATCTAGAATTAATAAAATGCTGTTTGTCTACCTGTCATTCACGGACCCGGTGGGGGCCTGGTTAGCCACGCTGGGTGGGGTGGGAGGGGGAGTAGTTGATAGGGGAGGGGCTGATGACCTCAGCCAACTGGGCAGTTGAGTTCCTACGTCACGGAAGATTGGTGGGGGGGGGAAGGGGGGTCACGGGACGTAGAAGCTTGTGAGGAGAGGGGAGGGGGTGATGACGTCACGCAGCACTGAAGTAGAAAGCTGTTTTCAAAGCGCAATTCGAATTAACTCAGCCCAATCATCCCTACAGCAGTCATTGAAATGAGTATCACTTCAACTAAACGCATGTTTTTTTTATTTAAATCAGGTAAGGACCACCTGAACTATGTAGCTATTTTTCAAAAGCGACCTGGCCACCCCAAATTCTAGCTCAACGAAGCGGCTTATCACGTGGACATTTCTAGCAGCCCAAATACTCTGAACGCGTGTTTCTAAATATGGAGGGAAAACCCAGAGGTCCCAGAGAACAATCCACGCAACCACGGGGATAACGTGCAAACTCCAAACATACATGTACAGGTGTCTGGGTCGGGATAGATCCCACGACCTCCTGCACACCAGGCAAGGGCGTTAACACCGCGCCACTCTGGGAGGTTGACAGTGGCTGCTCAATGCAGAACCTGGACTTTGCCGTGGGGAATTTTTTCAAATTTAAAATTTCCCCACGACAAGCCCAGGACTGTCGGTGTTCATTCATGCAAGGAGATATTATTTGATTGTTAATAGTGTAAATCTTGACTTAAAGCTTTCGTGACTGCAGGAATTCATACTCTTTGGGTCTTTAGGTAAAGTCACCGAAAGACCCCAAGAGTATGTTCATAGTGTATTTGTTTCATCATATTTTTTTATTCATTTGATTAATATTTTAACATTTTTAACAGCTTAATATTAACATTTGCATGACTGTTTTCTTACATTGCTTACGTGGGAAACATCTATTCATTTCCTTTTAGGAGTCGACCTTATCTTAGCAGGCACAATGTGTTTCCTTTCTCTTGAGTATGGTTGAATAGAGTATATGTAAACTTATTGTGACAATATGACAGCTGTCTGTCCTGCTTTGTAGTAGTGGAACCCCAGTAATGCCCCACATAGTTTCCAGCAGCCAGTGGTTTATTTTCACAGCGTCCCTTTGAGGGACAAAATTAAATTTAAACAACGTAGAGCATAGACGGGCCTTGTAGTACGAATCACAGCACCTTTGCAAGTAGTTACACTTTGGCCATGGTTTCTTGCAGTGCTGGTATTGTGAGCCTACGACAGTGTGACCACTGTGCACAAAAGAGTGACAGGTCTTGTGGACAGTAAGGGATAGTGCAGCAACATCCATTGCGTTGCTCTGCACCTTCACAAACCTGCACCAACCTGCGTTGACCATGCCGAAGGACGATCAGATAATACTCGCGGCCCGCAAGGCAAGGGGAGGCCCTCATCCGGCAGTGGATTGACAAAAACAGCTGTGAATGTACATGTACATTGCTTGTGTAATGGGTTCAACTGAGTCGCAGACGTGGAATTGGAGGCAACACATTTATTCAGTTTCAACACACGATGTAACTTTCCCCTTAACAGAATAACAACCTATGGTGGTGACCACCAGGATAACTACACTAGTTACTACGTGACGTGGAGGGGGGCCATGATCCCCCTCAGCCCCTGGGGGGTCTGGGGTGTCAACCTCCAGTCACAGAGGGGCGGGGGTTTGACCTTAGGTCAACCCCTACCAGAGGTCGCAAACGGGTTTTGATTCCTTACACATACCCTACCCGAAATGAGTGACAAACGGCTACTCACCAGTGACTCACGGCCTACCCATACCCGTACCCGGCCGCACCAGGGTCGCAAACGGCTACCCGTATCCGGCTGGGTACGGGTAGCCGGGTATCGGGTAGGGTACGGGTATCGGATACTCGGTTGCGACCTCTGACCCCTACCCACCTCGCTCTCTCTCGGCGGCCCCCTGTCGGCCCGTAAGCGTGGTGGCAGGTCAGCCGCCTACAGCGCCTTATTACGGCGCAACACACCCCACGCCCTTGTGGTATCCGCGATGTCGCTACACCGCACGCCGTGACCCTCTAGGGCCGGCACTGCACCCAGCATGTTGACATCCAGCGATGTCACGACACTTGCATTGTTTGAAAAATTGAGAAAGATCCATTTGCACGATAGGAACATTACATTTCAAGCAAGTGTTCAGAGCCGACAGTGATGGGAAATGCCAGGTGGGGTCAGTTTTTATTATTCAATTAAAGTTTTAAATGAGAATAAAATAATAGAGTAAATGTACTCGAGCGATGTGCTTATGTCAGGCAACAGACTCCCCATCTCTGCTATGCAGAAGAGCCTTTGCTAAAAATGCTTTCAATAAATGTAATAATTTACCTGATATACTTTTTTTACTATTTTTATCTATGATCAAACAGTTTAACACATAGGCTTTCGCGACCAATATTATTCATAAAGGTTTTTCGGTTACATCGCGTAAGTACAAATGTGTTGTAACCCTCCACCACCTGACACAGCCAGTAAGGGGCCATCCATTGAGTACGTATGCAAATATCTGTCAAAACTTGACCCCTCTCTGTACACACGCGGACTTTTTACACCCCCCCACCCCCACCTGCGTACGGACGCTTGACGCAATCGTATAGAACGGCCGATATTTAATCCATGCAGAAACGATCAAGGATTGATAATATGAACGTGTTTAAGCAAACAGACAGTCCACCGCCGAACTATCTAACTCATTTGAAGGCCAATGTAGACAAATAATTATTATCGAGGCTTCAACCCCCCACCCCCCGCTTTTATTTTGAACGGTTTTTGAATGACACGCACAAACATGTTTATGGGATGCTTAAAATCGAGATTTGGGGGCCTTAAAATGAAAAATCGCGATTTTTTTTTCTGTTGTGTGTGTCCTAAAAGCTACCTATCTACACAATTTCTGCTTTCTACGTTGTCGGGAAGTACCCTCGATGTTTTCGAGACATACAGAATTAAGGTATTTATCTATATAGATACCTGGTGCATTGTGAGAAAATGAACACGAGGAAGATTACTTTGTCGTGTTCAAAGAACACGACATGACAAGATGGTGTTAATAGGATATCCGTGAATGTTTGGAATTGTGAATGCACTTAATATGTTTTCCCATTCCTTTATTTGTTGCAGAACATTCTTCTTTGTCTGCATATGACCCTACCAAGCCATCAGATACTGGTCACGCATCTCAAGGAAATATCATTATCGCCCTCATGTCCGTCATATTACTCCTTCTGCTGGCATGTCTGGTGTTGCATTTTTCCGAAAGAATCCGCAGAAGAATATTAACTGCTATGCTATCCAGAGAAGAAAAAGGTATGTTCAGAAGAATCAAGTTCTTTAAACAATATTTAATGCTTTCAATGATTGCATGTAACATTCGAGAGAATAATGTAGGTACATACAAAAAAATGTCTGTCATGGTTATAAACTCTATGTCCACGCATTCTTTAGAACTATAAGGTTGATGTGGAATGGAAATGCCTGGCTTCTCGTTGCGATGTGCAAAAATTCACAACACTGGCAGAAGAGCCCTTTTTTTTTTACAAAGCACTTGAAAACACTTCCCATTTTTACACCGCAACAAAAAAAGATGAGAGGGGCATTGCAACAGTGCCATCGTGATGGCACGGGGATTGGTTAGCCTGAGATACGTCGAGCAGAAAGCCAGCATGTACAAGTTCTGATATGAACGCGTATAATGAAATGAATCGGAATTAGCTCAAGAGATTTGTTTTGTAACCAGTGTATTTAATTACCGTGATTTCCTGAAAGTTGCCAAAGTCACGTAAGACTGTTCATGATTCTTAAAATTCAGTGTAAAGGCTAAAGACAGCCAAACCAAATCATGTTATTGAAGATACGAAGACTATCTTTTTGGTTCTTTCGGTAAAGTCATGTAGAAGGGAAATAATAAAATAATAAAAATGAAACATAATAAGATACAATTCCCACGACGTTTCGGCCACAACACAAGCAGCCATCCTCAGGTGAAGAACAGGTCTGTCAGAAAGACAGCGTCTGAATGCTGTCTTTCCGACAGACCTGTTCTTCACCTGAGGACGGCTGCTTGCGTTGTGGCCGAAACGTCATGAGAATTGTATTTTTTAATGTTTATTATTTTATTATTTCCCTTCTACGTGACTTTACCGAAAGAACCAAGAAAATGAATCCCTGCAGTTACAAAAGCTTTAAATCGATACGAAGACTAGTGGGAGATAGACCCCACGCCCTGCTGCAAATCCCAATTATTTGTATAGGCAAACTCAACACCTCTCTCATTCCTTATGGGTGTTTGAATGTGGGCATGCTTAATGCTATGTATATATTTACTGTACAAATATATAAATGTCCGATAAACCTTAAGCAGAACGAACGTGTAACGTAGAACAAGCGAATGTGCTCGTAATTGCATTCACTGTTGGATATATCTTTTTCCGTTTTCTTTTTTGCAGATATCTTTTTACAAGTATCAGAACGTCTGGGCTCGGATTGGAAGCGTTTGGCGCGAAACCTCGGATACATCACTGAAGTCGACATTGAAACAATATCGATGAGCCATGATTCCCTTAAGGACAAGACGTACATGGTTCTCATTAAATGGAAGCAGAATTCAGGAAAAAGTGCCACACTGAGAGAATTGGCGAGAGCCCTAAACAGTATGGACCGTAGAGACCTGGCTGAATTAATCTCATCTACAAATCAAAATGAGATTTCCATGGGTTCGAGAGCTGTGCTGCTTTAGAAAAACTTCAATACTGGCTTGCCCACTTGGAATTAGTCTTGCTTCAAACGTGGGGTGTTGTACATCTGACAGCTAACACAATGGATTGCTTTCATCAAACGAATGTGTGGTTTGGAGTACCACATGATTCCGGAATGTGGACAAACAATATGAGCCGTGATCTACAAGCCACAGTTAAATATAGGTATGTGTGTGTGTGTCAATGATCAGCGTTGTTGCACACTCTGATAACTGGCTCAACACTAAATCACCCATCTCTGGGTGCTCTATATCATGTAGTGTCAGCTACTGCTCGTAGGTTTGGAGGTTGGAAAGTAAGGAGCTAAGAAGTCAGGTGCTGGAGTGAAAACGTGACTGAATGTCCGCATGAAGCAGGCCGCCGGGAGCTCTGACTCGACCATAAATGACACTGCCTCATCACTGGGCCAACAGTGGCCGCCAACTGCCTGGTTTGTTGAATCAGCACGGAGAGACCACAACTGTATACGGCTTCATCGATTGAGACTTCAAGTCGAGTTTTTCTCCTTGGCCACGGGGTTTCCTTCCACTTGTACAGTAAAAAATAAGTCTGCCAAGTTCATTGCTTGCTAAAATATGATTTCATACACATTAGACAGGACGGACAAGATCAAAGAGCTTGCATAATGAACACGCTTAATGTACATTGACTCAGTAATCCCCCCGCTGTGCGCAAGAGCGCAGAAGCGTGGTCACCACATCTACGCCTCTATATGAGGATCGAAACAGACTTCACTAATCTGGCTGTCGCCTGATGAAGCTCGTTGTAATTACTGGCAAAACGTCACGGTACTAAGATTGTAAATGTTGTGGCTTCAGTTTTTTTTTTCAGTTTAATTTATTAGGATTTACCCTGTGAGCCATTTGGCTCTTGATTTGGGTTCAACCGCTTGGCTCTCCAACACACTGGTGTGCTGTACTCGTGACGAATTGGCATGTTCTGTTTACGTGACAACCCTTACTAGTTGGCTGTGTCGGGTGGTGGCGGGTTTAAACGACACATTGATATATTTACGCGATCTAACCCAAAAAACCTCATGGATAAAGTGATATCGCTCGGAATAGACTATGTAATTTATTTAAATGTTAAATCGTTTCCATGTGGTGATCATCTATTTCCGGTTTGCCTATGACCATTTTCATAATGTGCCCAATATACTCAGGTCTCAGAAGCTAAGCAATGTTTGAGCCTGGGTATTACATGGATGGGTTACCATCAAACAAGACAGGTGTTACAGGTTGTTGCCGCGCTATGTTGTGTGCAGCAGAGTGCAGTGCAGCAATTTATGTTTTGTACTGTACGGGCAGTCCCCGACTTACGAATGGATGTCGTTCGTAAATGTATTTGTCCGTATCTTAGAACACACTCGTGTAATGCATTTTATTGCACATACGGTCAGCGTAATAAAATGTGTTACGGTTCAACAAAACAGGGAAGCTTTGTTAAACTTATAAATATTGCAAATAGGTAATAAAGTATCAAATACCATATAGTAAATAACAATATACAATAAAGTAACGTGAAAAGAAAATCCTGATGCTGGCTTGCTTATGCAGGAGAGATGGATGATTAATTGGAAGAAGATTGAGATGCAGGTGAGGATAGAGATGGGGAATTTTCAGGATATTCTAGAGATGTTGCTGAAGAGCTCGATGGGACTGTTTCTGGCTGTCTTTGCAATCTTCCTGAAACACCTATCAAGGGAAACTTGGACAGAGGCCTCCTCCTTTTTGTTCATAAATTCCAAGCAACTCAGGCCATCATTGGCAACTCTACAGACATTTTGGTGAATTTAGATGAGTTTGGGTCTTGTGCCTCAATGATGGCGAAGCCAGCTTCCAAATCCCGCAAAGCTTCAACCAATTGTTCGTGAATATCTCGAGTGACCTCAGCTTCAGCTTTATTAGCAACCTTGTGTGCCTCCACTTCCACGATATCCTCATTGGTTAGCTCTTGTAAGTGGGAGCTGAGTAACCGCTGAACATCATCAGCCTGAACTCAAGCTCAAGTTGATTTACCAATTCAATTACTTTTGTCAGTCACTGTGTGCATAGTGTCGTCAAACCTGCTTGTACTGTGTTCCAAAATGTATCCCTCCCCACCGCCTTCACCAACCTTCACTGACCAGCGTTATGAAGTATAGTTTAATAACCACAATTACCCGCATGGGTCATGATTGCCATGAGCCTTTAAAAAATTCAACATTCATTTGGTGGGCACCAGTTTCTACATATGAGAATTGTTAACATCCCACACATCGGTACTATGTTATTGACCCAGAGGAATGATGGGCCAAATCAACCACTGATGGGGGTTCAAACTCTAACCACACCCAGTGTTGGCATATCGCTAGATGATACATTGGTCGATAGCAGTGGTTGTTAACCTGTGGTGCACTGATTGGTGCAGGGAGGCGCCCCAAAGATCATTGTTTAAGGCCAGGGAATTAAACTGATTTGGAGGAGAAATTCAAACGTAAAAAGCGGGATACGAGGATTGACTGTCGGAGGAACTGTTGCCAATCGGATGATGGGGATTGAGCGAACCTTCGAGGAAAAGGGGGCTCGAGGGATATAAAAGTGGATAGCACAAGGGGAAGGGAGGGTTGTAGAGAAGACGAAGCTCGGGCCTAAAGAACAGTGCTCGTGTGTACAACAAAGCCTCGTGGTAAAGCAAGAACGTGTGCCGGTCGTCGTCACACACACACACCACACCCCGGGTGTGCGAGATGCCCTCTCCGGGGTTGCGAGACATGGCCAGATTTCTTTTTTAGAAGGCAAATCGTCGACACATTAAGCACGAGCGCATAAGTACAACGATTTTATTTTATCAAACCCTATGTATTTATTAACATGTGTTTTTACTTTCGAGAAGCTAAGGGGTACAAAGGCTGCAGTAAAGGTTAAGAACCACTGGTTTATAGGGTCCAATATTAGTATCGTGTGTAGCTTCAGTATCAGTGTCTATGTTGGCCTATGAGACTGTGGTGAAATCTAACCCCATCATAGGTTATTAGCATATTCATTCTGTACTGCACTGTCTCCCTTGGAGATATTTAGTCGAAAACTTGGAAATACTCAAATTCTATAGAAAATTCTCAAATTATGAAGCATGTATAGATATTAGCCTATGGTAAACTAAGCATGCATCGATATTCAAATTATCAATTTACATTAATGATTACGTTCACGATACATTGAATTGTGCATTTAACCATCTCTGGTTAACAAATCTGGTAAATTATATTCCATTACCTTGAGCTAAAGGTGTCGACTAAACTGTATGGAAATGGTACAGAAGAAAGCAAGAATGTAATACAGTTGAGACGTGTGTGGAAAACCGACATGTGGTCATGTTAAAAGGTGCTGAGCTGTTTTCCTGGACTGAATGGATTCATGGAGCTGGTGGAAAACTCATACCTGTCAACCCCTTATCAGCGCCTACCTTATTACAGACCAATTCAGACCATATTGGTCACCCCGTGGCCCTTTAAATCTCAACGTTCATCCTACATAGTGCCATCACAAGGGAGAAACACAAACCAATAGACAAACAATTTGTTTTGCCCGTACTGAAACGGCTGAATGCCGTGTGGACGTGAAAGCTAAATTTCCCTTTACAAAAATACGGGTAAACCGTATGGGTTGACAGGTATGAAAATTGTGTTTTACTGTTATAAGACGATGCTGAGTGTGATCACCTTTGACTACAAACTTAGTGGGGTGCTGAATAAGGAAATAGACGACATTTCAGGTGCGGGATGAACATAAAGCCTGAGAACAAAATAAAATTGCGAGTGAATCAAGGTGTATAGTACAACCACGTGTAAAACTGAGCAGTCTCATAACTCAAAGCTGAAGAAATAAGTCAAAAGTGGACGTTAAAGTGGTCTCAGAATGTCAAATGGGAATGTGCTGGGACATTTGTGGACCGTCTAATTTCACTGAACTGTGGCGTTGCTCCTCTGCATCGAAACAAAACTTCACCCAAACTTGATTTGAAGCTTTCGCGACTGCGGGAATAACCCTTTGGTTATTTCGGTAAGGTCTACGTGACTTTACGGACAAAACCAAAGAGTAAAACTGCACCCCTCACCGTATGAGAATAGGTTTTCTCCTTGTTTTCTGGCAACAAAACAGCTGTGTTAAGATGTTAAAACACCAAACTGAATCAATTTACAAGGAATCATGTCCGCATTAACCACGATGCTTGTGGTCAGAATGCAAATAAAAAACACCCTCTGATAATATGTGGCGCTGTCTTTGAAACTGATTGGTCCACACCAGAGACGGCTTTCTTTCGAGCCTAGTCTCCCCTCACCGTCGATATGCAGCAGCATGCCCTACTCGTGCTGCTGCTAAACACTGTGGCAACTGAGGAGGCAGAAGTGAGACCCTTTTTTGGTTTGCCAGGAAGGGTACAACCGATATTTATTTTTCAAAAATTCATACCCAGGCAGACGTGTTTTAGTCGCTGTAGGCCAGGGGTGTCAAACATACGGCATCGCAGGCCGGACGCGTTCCGCCACGACGTTCCATTGTTAACGACTGATATTTAATATATATACTCCGTTGGTTCTTTCGGTAAAGTCACGTAGGTAGACGAGAAAATAATAGATGACGACGTTTCGATCGCAACAAGACGGTCGCTTGTTGTTGTTGTTTTTTTCTACCTACGTGACTTTACCGAAAGAACCAACGAGTATGGATTGCTGCGGTCACGAAAGCTTCAAATCAAGATTGATATTTATATATATTAAAGTATTTCTAACCCCTCTCGATGCCCCACACCTCGACATCCAACACCCACCCCACTCTCTCCCCACCCCGCCTCCTGCCCTTCGCCTGATTGCCTCACAAGTGACGGCGTCGCAGTTTGACCCCTCGATCTAAGACCCAAACAGCAGGATTCTGGCTTGTCGCGTGATGATGCTGGTTGCGATTACCGGCGAAATGCGATGCTCGAATTGTACACGTTGTGGGTTTTACTCTCCCAACACGCCGGTGTGCTGAACGGGTAACGAATTTGAATGTTTCGTTTACATCACAAATCTTACTCATTGGCTGTGTCGGGTGATGGCCGATGTAACGATGCATTGATATTTTTTATATTCTTCGCGAACGTCTATGCGTTAGACTGAGTGGGACATCCCTGCTCTCGAATGATCAACGCTGCTGGTTTCTACTGTATCATGTTTGCTAATTTTGCTGCTATTGTGAATGTTGATGCTTTGTTTCTGTCTAAACCGAGACCGATGTAACTGTCAGAGAGATGACATGCGTGGTCATGTTTCAAGGGGCAGAGATCCTTTCACGCTGTATTTGGAGAAGCGATTGGAAACGTGGCGTGTTGCTGGAAATCCGTGTTTTATGGTTCCGATGTGTTTCGTTAATTAGTTTTACAAGACCACCCTGAGTGAATTGGGTGCTGAATAAGGAAATAGACTACGGACGTCAAATGTGAATTGAATCGCAAAACCAACTCCACCCTCCACACCAATTTCACGGGTGTGTTGGCTGTTTACGACAAATATTTAACGACTCTGTAATCACTGATACAGGACATTAATCGTATGGTGGACTTTGTTATTGAAATGAATACCAATGCACTGTATTTGCTCTCCATACATTGGTCATGACTTTATAACAGCGTTAAACATTTAGGGCCATAGATTAAGAATACAGACTGCCGTCCTGCACAAATAAAGTATTTGTTTCCATGTACATCCGATTGTGCCTGCTGTCACTATGTTTCAATATAGTCAATCGGAACACTAACTTTTCACTATACAGGAAAACCTTGCCCGACGCGGCTTTATCAAACGCGTGTTTCGGTTATAGATCTAATGACGTCTGCAAATGGGGGTGATGATGTTTTGGCGATACGCGGTTTGACACACCGTAAATGTTTCCGGATGCATCTCGCCGCCCACTCGTTGAGGACTTTAGTCATATTGGATGCCCAGATGGTTAATGATAAACGACCAAGTGACAGTGATAAGAGGGGAACAGTTGGCTGGGAATTCAATGTCAGGTGCGAGCATTGTGCGTGAGTGGGCCATGGAGACGGGCTTTGTATGTGTTGAGGTGGAATTTAAAAACAAAGAGTGTACACAAACAAAACATGGGAAGCGACTCAGGTATTTTAACAAGGGCGGAAATCGCGTAGAATTAGTTCACCTAAGATGGAGAGGGTGATCATTTCAGACGCAGCAACGCAATGTTTACCATAAGGTCTATTATTTGTCGAACACGGTTTTGTTCAACACGGCATTTTCCAAAGAATGTAATTCCCGCGTTCGTCGAGGTCGGAATCAGAATCTTTATTTATCCTGGGGAAATCCGATGAGCTATGAAGCTATTTTTCACAATGTCCAGTATGGGCGGGTCAGAAAGTTACAGTAACAAACAATAGAAAAAAAACGATAGGAGCGCATATATGTATTTTAGCAAATCACTAAAAATAAATACGTATAATAGATATAGTTTTTAAGTTCAAATTGCATATTACACCAACTTCAAATCTTGGGCAAGGCAGAAAAACAACAGCAAGAACAGTCCGGCCAAGACAACACACAGTCCCTCAATAAAATTGTACATCCAAATTTTACTCATGATACATTAGTAACGATGAAATCATATTTGCAAATGCAGTTGTATCCAATCTAGATCTGAAGTTTTCGTGACTGCAATGATCCAAACTCTTTGGTTCTTTCGCTAAAGTCACGTAGGTATAAAATATTTTTTTTTAATAAAAAAAAATAGTTATAAAAAATGGTTTATACCTACGTGACTTTACCGAAAGAACCAAAGGGTACAGTTGTATCCAGCACGAATCCTCTGCTTCAGGATATTTTTCTAAGGAAGATTTACGATGCTAAGGGAGGAAACAAAGTTGTTCCAAAACGTTGATGCTGCAACGGCAAAGCCTTCGTTAACCAATCTCTTTGTTTTTCTTCTTCTTGGTTCTTTCGGTAAAATCACGTAGAAGGGAAATAATAAAATAATAAAAATGAAACAATCAAATACCGCCCTTATTATTTTATTATTTCCCTTCTACGTGACTTTACCGAAAGAACCAAAAAGATGAATCCCTGCAGTCACGAAAGCTTTAAATCGAAATTCAATCTCTTTGTTCTTGGGATAGTTAAAAGGCAATTTGATGGACGTCTTCGGTTTCTTGGGATTGACAATGAGGTTAATTAGGTTAGTATAGTACAGCTTGGCAATGAGGATGTTTTTGGATGGACCTAATGTCGCTTTATTCTTGCATCAAGTGATGTGAGATTGGATTGTAAGTAGATGTCACAATTGCGCGTCCTGTATTGTACGTCCACTGTAAATCAAAGCGTAGAATGATATGGCGGGTTTAGTCTGTTTAGTGTTCCATTAGTATCTGATTTGAAAGTAGTGTCACAGCCATCAAAAAGTGGTAGAATGATAGCTTCAACCATTTCCAGGTGCAATCAAATGGGAAAACAATGTTTCTGTGTACTTTTGATTTCATTGAAGATGTGATCAAGGCTGCCAGTATTTCCATACTCATTGTTTCCCTTCTCAAATGACCATTGGGACAGCAAAGTGACAGGTTGGTGGGCCCTGAGCCAGCAAGGGAACTTTCACATTCCCCCAGCAGGATTCAAATGATCCATAGAACGACGACAATTAACTTCCCAAAGAGCGCTCAGGTAGCTTTGATCAGAGCACTCGGCTAACACCACTATGATCATGGGCTCACGTCCAGGCAGCTGTGTTAACACTCTAGTCTCGGCCAGGTCACCAATAACGACACGAAGACATCACATTGAATTTCTAAACATTCCTGCGGAGGGAGCTGGTAGGAACGTTGGGTTGCTCGGTCAATGGCCAGAGTCAACGGCGGCGTGGTGTATTCGGAAAATATGGCCGACTGTGAGGGCGGGCACAAGCCGGCGTGAAGTAGGTTACACGTTGAGTTTTATAAGGGCACCACGGGGTGACCAGCCCCTCCCCACCCAGCCCCACCCCTCCCACCCCCACCCAGCCCCACCCTCCCCACCCAGCCCCTCCCCACCCTCCCCACCCAGCCCCTCCCCACCCTCCCCTCTCCACCCAGCCCCACCCCTGCCATTTTTGGATGCACGACGGACGGACAGAATATACCCCTGTGGGCTGGTGTAACCAGGAGGTTCCTACCAGTATAAATTCTAGCACTGTTCTGTTAGACCCTAGATCAGTGGTTTTTTACCTGGGGTGCACGCACCCCCTGGTGGTGCGAGATGATGTTTCTGGGGTGTGTGAGACTTGGGCAGATCTTTTTTCGAAGGTAAATGATCGAAACACAAATTTAGCACGGGCACGAAAGTACAACTACTTTGTTTCATCAACATTATACATATTTTAACTGATTGAGAACAAAGGCTGCAGCAAACGGTTAAGAACAACTGGCCTATATATGAATGCAACAATTTCCACCGAGTCAAATGCGATTTGATCCTCTACAAAGGATGAACGCAATGTTATTCAATGCTGCTTCGTCTCTTCATTAGTTCATAATTGACGATTAATATGGAAGTGGTTTATGGTCGGAGACACTTTTTGGTTTCTAATTGTGACTGAAAGCCTCGATGATTTCCACTTATTTGTCTCCAGAAATCTGCATCAGAGTTTATACGCACAAGATTAAAAAAAAAGGCTAATGGGTCTGTACTTCTTCAAGTCGGGTTTACCAGCCTTTTTGAAAGTCTGAATTATTGAGGCATCATTTCCACGAATTAAGTATTTAATTGTAATCAATATACATCCCTTGCCATGACATGCAACAGTAAACACTGGCATCGACAAGGGAAGGGAACACAATCCGAAAATAAAAGAAACGGTGTGAGTCTGCAATTATACCGAGAGGAACGCGTCGATCATAATGCACGCGAGTTTGATTAATCGTGTTGACTTAGGAAAAGTAAGTGGGCCTAGGCAGGACGCGTCCCTGGAAGAGATCATGGTCCCGTGGTTGAGACAAACGACTGAGTGGTCGCCATGAAACCATCACGGGAACTCCGGTCATCCTAACGCCAGCGGCTTCTGAGTGACTCATACAGCCAGCTATGGCTGCAGAGTTTGGTAATACTGTACATGTTGTTTACGTCGTTTATTGTGAAAAATCGGTCACAGTACCTATGATCACTGTCTCATTGCTTTTATGGCTTTATTTTGGTGATTTTTGAAAAGATTTTCGGTTTGGCCATGTTTGTTTGTTGTAGTGCAGGGTTAGACTGATGGCATGAATCTAAGTTGTCTTGTGGTTGTTGTTGTTTGACTTGCATCCCACTGGGATTTTTGCACACAGTGTTGGTGTACGGTGCTTTTTCTACAATATTTTGCTGTCTTTTCTTGGATTTTCGGTTTGCACATAGTCACTTTAAGTTGTTTTCTTGTTCATGTTTTTGTTTTTTTGTTTGTTGCGATTGCACCCGATTCAAGAGCCGAATGTCTCACAGGGCTATACCTAATAAATGAAACATGAAACTTCTGGCTGGCCATCGAGCAAAGACGGCGGTGACCGCATCGCGCGCTTTCAGATGCGCTTCGGCGGTCGTCCGGAACGCCCCGCCTTTAGGAAGCCACTGGATTGTATGTCTGGATTGAGAACTAATTTCTTGAGCACTGCTTTGCAGAGGTGGGACAAAGTCATTGTTATGCAAGTCCAAGTCGAGTCTGAAGTCATCAAATTCATGACTCGAGTCTGACTCGAGTCCAAGTCACATGACTCGAGTCCACACCTCAGAGGTGGGACAAAGTCATTGTTATGCAAGTCCAAGTCGAGTCTGAAGTCATCAAAATCATGACTCGAGTCTGACTCGAGTCCAAGTCACATGACTCGAGTCCACACCTCTGCTGCTTTGCGTTCAGATCGTTGTTCGACCCCCAGACTTCCGATTAGTTCGTTTGGCTACGTACGGTGCGAAATAAGTTCCAGATGCATACAATGCACAAGAGTAAGTTCTCCGCGAAGACGGAGTGATGAATCCAGCTCGTGTGCAGGAGTTAGATGGATTGTTGCACCTTGCACGTATATTAATTCTTCGCAAGCTGTATGTTAAGTTCGTATTTTAACTGTGTCAGCACTGCAGTGCAACACCGTTAATTTCCTTTGACTGGGAGTTGCACACTGCCCAGCGCCAACAGACGGCGACGGATCCCAACCTCAATGTCACCGTTCAGTCACTCATCTACAACGCAATCTTTATTTAGCCTTTAACTGGGACCTGAATACGTGAGCACTGGAAGTCAAGGTTATGTTGAGCCTCAGGACGTCCATTATATCTGGGAATGGTGATGACTTTTTAATGCACTTCCTTCCATTACACAAAAAATAAAAACAGCAACCCAACTCTACGATGTTATCGTTCGCGTTATTGAACCTCGTGCAATTCGTCTCGAGGCTATTTAACAAAATGCGGCCACAGAAACTACTGCTATGATTAACGAGGGCACAAAGAAGTGCAACTTCTTTCAAGTCACGTGTCAGACACCACATCCCCAAGCAGCCGGTAGATGGCAGGAATGCGACATCCACTTGCAAGCAAACCACTGACATCACTTTTGAGTCGTCCGCAATGCATTGGTTTCGATCGAGAAAATGACCTCACTGAGACGCGAGAACGGCGAACAGCGACCTCCAACGCGGTGTTCATTTTATTGACGAAATTAGTGACGAAAGTATCCATCGACGAAGTCTTTTTTTTGCGTTTTTTTTTCTATTGTAATCGACGCGTAAAAGCGAACGTCATGAAGCGAGACCATGGCCATCGCTGCCACCCACCAAAGACGTCAGCGTGGCTCGTACGACGACAATGAGTTAACTCGAATGGACGAAGACACAGACTGAGATTAATAAATAAGATTCATTACAGATTATCAGTGCGCTGATGAAAACCGATAGTGGCTTTTCGATATAAGATACTGTAACTTGGATGCAGTAATACCCCGATTTACGTCCCCCCCTTTGAAGTCGATTTGCAAATGCGTCGTTTCTTTATTAAAACCACGACCTGACTGCGTCGCCTAAACCCGCACGTCGTTAGCAGCAGCAGCATCATCATCCATCCTTTCTCAGCATCCCTCGCCTCCACCGACTCTGTAAATCGCTTTGATTGACGTTGTTTCGTTATTCGTCGTCGCACATTGCAGGAACGCATCCCCGACGTAAACCGGGGTATTACTTTACATGCAATGATATACTCAGGTCACTGATTGACCGGCCTGGTATTATTGGAGGGGGTGAGAGTGGTGGAAAATGGTTCTCTTCACACCAACATTTAATAAAGGAGTAACCTGAATGTGAGCACTCGCTTCGGTCGACCGAACTTGTACGATGGGACCTGCTTATTGCCCTCATGAGAAATAATAAATGTCAAGGCAGAGCCGGCCCAGCCACTAAGCGACCCTTGCAATTGCAAAGGGCCCCGTGGCCAGCAGAGGGCCCCCTAGAGTCACTGCTAGCGAGTGGGTGAAAAAAATCCTACATCAAAGGGGCCTCCAACCAAATTTTGCTTAGGGCCCCCAAAGGTCTAGGGCCGGTTCTGTGTCAAGGCATACGGCTTTGGTGTCTCCGCACCTATCCGACCCACTTAGTTTGTGGCTGGTCATTGCAGGTGACCTTTGGGACATTTTGGATACATAATGTGTGACTTCTGTGTGCAGAGTGAAACGATTGCAAAGAGACAACCACAGAGACTCCTTGAGAGATTCACGTAAGCTGCTATTCGGTAGCTCTCCGATGTCTGTGCGTTTATTTTTTACGAGGCTAAGAGTCAAACAAAATCGAAGGGTATTAATGCTCAAAAAAATGTGGAGAAGCACTCATCCCCATTGCTCGCCCAGAGCCGATGCGATACATTTCACATTTTCAAGGCAGCGCCAAATGTTTGTTTCACATCAAAGGGGTTCTCTATGGGAGATGCAGTCGATGCGCAGCCAGGAATTGAACTACAACTTAAACATCTTTGTGACTGGCTCACCACATAACTTGCCCGGTTGGATAAGTACTATTATTATTATCGTGAAATAATTATTATTTACATTCGAAAATCAATCCTCAAATGAGTTTCGAGCACGCTTTTTCAGGTGTGTTCTGCTTGGGATTGTTTGTCCATACTCTTAGTTTTTTCGGTAAAGTCACGTACGTCAAAAAATGAAATAAAATTAATAAAAATAAAATGAGAAAATTTTATTTCATTTTTTTACCTACGTGACTTTACCGAAAAACTAAGAGTATGAATCCTTGCAGTCACGAAAGCTTCAAATCTAGAATTGTTTGTCCAATGAATTGCCTGGCTCTTTGGTCACAAGGAGGACGTTGCATAACCGCACCAGTTTAGCCAAGCAGCGAGGGGCAGCTCACGTGTGGTGTCAGCTACCGTCTGTTGAAGGCTCCCCCCCTTAAATACTCACAGTCAACTCATTCGTTATACAATCTGTCTGCAATATTTCTGGGGAGCGGGTTGCGGGGGGGGGGGGGGTGCGGACAAAATGCAAAAGTTTATACAATTAACTGATGGGCATCGCAGCCTTTCCTCGTATACACAGGGGGTGAGATCTAGAGAAGAGTGCCTTAGAGGCTGAAGCAGATCGTATCGTTTCTCATTCTGTTTCGCGTTAATAGTGTGTTTTAAGTTTGTTTAACATTGCCAGTTTCGCGCAGCCCTTGTGGTTTTTTGGTATGCCCCCCCCTCCTACCCCTTAATGCAAGGTCACACCGCGGGGTTGATTTGATGTTGCATCTACCAATGGCATCACCATGATCATCGTCACGCTCGTTTTAATGGGGAAACAAACCACTCAACACATTGGTCTTTAACACTGTGGCCTTAAAAATAAAAAAAGTTTATAATCGGCGAAATGTCGGGCAAAAGTCCTTGTCCACAGCACATAATAAGGCCAGGGCCGGAAAACGAATTGATGTCATGTCTATGACATGACACTGAGATCATCATCGCACACATCTTGGTCATTGCACTCATGCCAGTGACACAATCATCAGGCTCGTGTGAATGGAGTTTGCATGTGCACAGCAGAGCGAGTGCATCCCGTAAGGTCACATGTTGACCGACATGCGTCTCACGAAAGCCCTGCCTTGTAGCATGAGTCTTGGCAGTGGGGGCAATGCTAGAGTAATCGTTTGTGAAAGGTAAACATTCAAACGCCCTGAATCACTGCACAAAGTAAGCCTTCTACATCAAGTATAAGGGGCCGTCCATAAATGACGTCACGCACCTGGGGGGGGGGGGGGTCAGACATTTATGACGATGTGTGCCGAGGGGGAGGGGGGGTTAGAAAGTGACGTCACATCAAAATGCGCAACTTTCAATAAATAGACAACGCGTTCTACTTAATTAAATATACTCTCTCCTAAAACATCAGAGTGCAGCGCCACATTAAATACGCCCTACAATGACAATAGTTTAAAGCGATTTGAAGCATGTTTTATTTGGGGGAGGGCAGAGCTTTGTGACGTCATATTTGAGGGGGGGTTTGACTTTTTGTGACGCCGTGTGACGAAGGGGGGGGGTGTCAAAAATCGTACAAAATCGCGTGACATCATTTATGGACGGCCCCAAGGTACTTACTTTAGGCTGAGTCGACCTAGGGATAGCCCAGGACGGCCCCGAAATCAAATCCATGTGCCACTGTTTGCAGTATATACTCTTAGTTCTTTCGGTAAAGTCACGTAGGTAAAAAATGAAATTAAAATTAATGAAAATAAAACAATAAAAATCACGACGTTTCGGAGGCAACACAAGCAACACAAGCTTCCGTCTTCAGGTGAAGACGGAAGTTTGTGTTGCCTCCGAAACGTCGTGATTTTATTTTTTATTTTTATTAATTTTAACTTCATTTTTTACCTACGTGACTTTACCGAAAGAACTAAGAGTATGAATCCTTGCAGTCACGAAAGCTTCAAATCTAGAACTGTTTGCAGGGCCTAATCTTGGACTCCCGGCAGCATCGTGGCACGGTTTCCTCGCCGCCGGTTGTCTTGTTCCGTGGGACAGGTGACTCGGGAGTGCGAACAGTGAAGCCCCAAAACACACCCCCTGGTTGCCCGTGTGCCGAGATAACAAACCACGTCCTCAGTGACGCGTTGGGCACAAACTCTGCAAAAAACTAATAACGTCTCAAACAGGGCCCGTCTCTCTGTGCCGGTGTGCATTGTGCGATTT
Source organism: Lethenteron reissneri (assembly GCF_015708825.2). Lineage (NCBI taxonomy): Eukaryota > Metazoa > Chordata > Hyperoartia > Petromyzontiformes > Petromyzontidae > Lethenteron > Lethenteron reissneri. The sequence continues at coordinate 7,824,427 of NC_083807.1, forward strand.
TGTTCTTTTTACCAGAAGGGAGAGGTAAAAAAAACTGTGCATTTTCAAAAGTATTCCATTTACGCAGTAAGATTTAACAAGGTAATGCGTCAGAGCATTTCACACACACACAGCGCTGTGTATTAAACTGGAAGTGTGCCAAGTCTCACCAAATTACTCTGGTTCCATTTTGTGAAATGTCGCCACCCACGTTAATTGTTCACACAGGCGTACTCTCTCGTTGTTTTTCTCTTTTTCTGTTTGTGTTCTGGTTATGCCTCCAAAAATTATAATTTATGATCGATTGAATGCGTGATTGATTGATGGAGTGCATGTGTAGTGATATAGAATTATCGATGTAGCAGCATAGCGCTGGCTGCTGGTGAGGTCAATGATGTCACGCGATTTTGTACGATTTTTAGACTGATGGCCTTAATCTAAGTTGTCTTGTGGTTGTTGTTGTTTGACTTGCATCCCACTGGGATTTTTGCACACAGTGTTGGTGTACGGTGCTTGTTCTGCAATATTTTGCTGTCTTTCATTGGATTTTTTGTTTGCACTCAGTCACATATTCACTTTAAGATGTTTTTTGTTCATGTTTTAGTTTTTTGTTTGTTGCGGTTGCACCCGATTCAAGAGCCGAATGGCTCACAGGGCAATACCTAATAAATGAACTTGAACTTGAGGAAGGGGATCTGCAGCTTACAGCAGCCCTGACAGCAGGTCACGTGATAGGCCAGAGGGGGATGTAGGAGAAAGGTCACGGAAAGGACACACCAGGAACCCGCGGGTAGGTTCTAGAAAGAGGGCGTGGCCGGGAGCGGAGCCAGGCGGCCCCCCAACAACCACAGCCTGCGGCACCCCCCAACAACCACAGCCTGCGGCGGCCCCCAACAGACTGGTCAAGTAAATCCTTACGATCCACTCGCACGGCGTGTGGTGGGCCTTCATCCAGCAGTGGATTTAAGCACCAAACAAACTCAAGTACTAATGTAATGGACAGAGCACAGCTCTCCCTCAGGGCAGCAGTGGACGGAGCACGGCTCTGCCTCACTCTGACTCACCCGTCTCCTCTGAGCTGATAGCGATTGTGTGTGAGTGAGTGTGAGTGAGCTGTGTGTATGAGTGAGCCATGTGTGAGTGGATCGACCGTCAGCTTTCCGTGGCTGCGTCTGCGGCGCTTTGGCCATGATGTTGCTGCTTCTGGAAGTGGGCAAGCTCGCGGTCACGTGACGCACTTCAATCAATCCGGGGGCGTTAATCACAGTCACAGAAGGACAGATCTGGGCTATTATATATGTGTATTATTTGGAAGTGTTAACCCGTTGGTGCGTGTTAATAAACAGTGCCTCCAACTCTTAGTGTCTCCCCGATTCAGTCACTGCACATGTATGACCACAATAGACGTGGTGCATTACATTCGGAAACTGTGACACTGATGGTACAACAAAGACGTCACGCGCGCGACACACCGAAGGACACTTGGGAGCAATGCTCATCTCAGTTGGTCACCGTGAGCCAGTGATGGAAATTCCACATTCCTATAGAGGGGACGTTTATACGCATTTGGCAACCGCTGTTGACATCAGAGCAATTAAACATTTCCATGCAATATGATGGACAAATAATTCACATTTGCGCCGGATGGAATTTTGTAAATGTTGTCGTGATGCTTAATTTTCATCTATTTTTAAATCCTTTATATTAAGTTCACTTGCTTGCGCGCTTACGACCGTGCAAATCTTTCGGTCGTTTTTTAACCCACTTCCCGTGATCCAATCGAGCTGACATTTTGCACACAGACTCGTTGTGCGTGACAATTTATTTTCGTGAAATTTTTTCCCCAAAATTTTACACTTTTTAGGGAAAAAAAATATTTCATTACCAATTACTTAATGGTGGCAGGCAATCATCTGACCCATAGGTGGCAGCCATCTCAAGCCAGAGGACGAGATGACTCTAGCCGCCCGTTTCAAAGACCAATGTCCTTATATACGACTTTCCTTATATTTAATTTAAAATACCAACGTGATAAAAATGAAACTCTTACTCAAGAAAAACAGAAATGAATAATAAAATAAAACCGATGCCACGCATATAAAGGATTTATAGTGAAAAACTTTGTTTTTACGGGTTAATTTTTTTACCTGTGCGCACACACACACACGGGTGGTTGTGCGAGTGTCAACAATATCCCTGGAACCCTCCACGTATAATGTCCTTAACAGAACCAATGCTATCTGGCCACGTGGCTCAGCGCAAGGGCGAGCGGATCGTCATGGCGAAGGTCGCGAGTTCGAATCCAGTTTGGAGGATGACTCAGTCCGTCATCCCTGTCGAGTCGATGAAATGAGTACCACTTTTGGGGGTTGTCCTGTGGAGAGACTCATCCCGCCGTAGAAATGCCGAATTTCCACCATTGGCTCGAGGCTATGAACAGAGAGACTGATCGCTGCCTTCGATGCTCATTGGAGCGCGGACATTTCTTTAGCAATTCCAAAACCCATTCATGCATTTTCCTTCGGTTCAAGTGGCCACAGATACAAGCCACTCGTCATAGTTTTCATTCTCCAAGAAAAACAAATATGCTGCAAGACATTGCGTGGATGGTTCAAAAATAGTTCGCATTGATTTGCAAAGGAATAACCAAAGTAAAATCTATGAGTATGCTAATTTACTATACAGTATTCTATTAGCTTCGTAGCACCTCATATCTAGGAAACATTAATCTCTTCCCACAGTCATCGGAGTGTAAATTATTTAATCGAAATGCATGGTCCTTTTGTGCCACATTTCATTTCGTTTCGAACGACCGTTTCGTTCTCCTATCCTGCAGGGTCAATGTAGTGATTGTAATAATAACCAGAACAAAAAAAGTGTTACATATATTTAGAAGGATCCCTCATGGATATTATGGACAGTTATATATTTTTATATTATTGTCACGTTAATAAACTGAGTCAAAGTGTGATGCGTATTTTATAACCTACACAGACATGATGATGGGCTGCGTCGAACCGTGAATGGTACTTCACACCTTCTGACTTTGAGCCCAAAGCTCTTCCAAAAGGGCTCCCCGGACAGAGCAGTTAAAAGTGATCTGATGACTCATGGCATGAATCGTGAATAAATCATGGCAAACCAAAACAAAATCTATTCAAAGATTTAAAAAAAAATCATACTTTTTTTTCATACTTCTTTTGTTCTGCACTGGAATTGATTTCGGGTCTCATGTCATGGTTAATTCACGTGAGAAGTGGGAAGGTCATCGCATGAAACTTCTAATTTCTGCCCGCGATTGTGGGCGCTTCCGATGGATAATTGAAATTGACACGGTGTGAACCACAGTGCACAATCGTGCTTTTGCAACGGAACACTGCGTTGTGGTCCATACGCAGCTGTTTATTTCTACCCACTGTTTATTTGCTGGTCAATAGCAAATCGTGAAATAAAGGCATCAGATATAAAAAATATGTCGCTGTATACTTCAGCGATCTTGACACAATGTCGTGACCTGCGGTGGCATTGTGAGATAATGGAAATGAAACCTGCAGGTAAACCTCCCATATTTCAGAGATAATCCAACGCGACCACGTGAGCACTGCGCTTGTGTCAAATCCGCCGCTACAACTCGGATGTTTTGCTCTCCGCGCAGCCGATGGCGCGAGACCATTTGTTGCACATTGGTGTTTGCTTTCACTGTGTGTTTGCATTTCATTTTGTTAATTTGCCATGAAGTAATGTCATCATTTAGGGATACATTAATTCGCTTTAATGGTGTTATTTGAAAATAGTCGTGAATGTGTGACTTTTTTTATTTTTCTATTTGTATTTCATGGGTAGAGTTTTATGTTAATATATTTCATTGTGATATACATTGTAATGGCAAAGTAGGTTGTTTAATGACATGTTTTTGCGGTGTATATTTTTGTGCCGTGTCTATATTTGTAGCTTTTTGTCTGTTACATATATGATCACATTATGATTTCTACAATGCAATTCATGCATGTATATATATTACAATATACATATTCAATGATATATCACGGTAGCTATCCAAGTCACATTTAAGCACATGTTGCGAAACAAAAACAATTTGGCACGGTGGTTTAGCGCGATGTTCCACGAACCCGGTGAACCGGACTTTCACTCCTGTCGATTGCTACCATCAGTGGCCAGCGATGTCGGAACCACTCCTCGCCCCCTTCCTTCACCAACCCACACTTGCCAATGAAAAGGCTGATCAGCGATACATTAATTAGTAGTCATCAGTGGTCATTGAATAACCTGACGCCTGTCACATGAATGTGGAATCGTCTACCGACTGACTCTAGGTCACCAATGGATGTGACCACTGTTCCGTTGCTCCGTTCGGTAGACGAACACTCTCGCTTTCTCTATTTTAAAATGCAAAAAAACATGCATTATATGCATTTTCATACTCATTTTGCACGTCCCCTACAATCCAATCGGCCGTGTCTACATTCTGATATTCATTCTCATGAAATTGGAAAATAGAGTACATTAACCATTTCAGTCCCTACACTGTGTCCATGTACCGGAGGCATCCATCGTGTTGCTGTGAGGCTGTTGCAGAGCTATCGTGTGTGGCGCGTATAAATATACAAAGCGACGCTTCTATAGACACGTACAGTGAGGGAAAAAAAGTATTTGATCCCCTGCTGATTTTGTACGTTTACCCACTGACAAAGAAATGATCAGTCTATAGTTTTAATGGTAGGTTTATTTGAACAGCGAGAGACAGAATAACAACAACAAAATCCAGAAAAACGCATGTCAAAAATGATTATAAATTGATTTGCATTTTAATGAGGGGAATAAGTATTTGACCCCTCTGCAAAACATGACTTAGTACTTGGTGGCAAAACCCTTGTTGGCAATCACAGAGGTCAGACGTTTCTTGTAGTTGGCCACCAGGTTTGCACACATCTCAGGAGGGATTTTGTCCCACTCCTCTTTGCAGATCTTCTCCAAGTCATTAAGGATTCGAGGCTGACGTTTGGCAACTCGAACCATCAACTCCCTCCACAGATTTGTTTATGGGATTAAGGTCTGGAGACTGGCTAGGCCACTCCAGGACCTTAATGTGCTTCTTCTTGAGCCACTCCTTTGTTGCCTTGGCCGTGTGTTTTGGGTCATTGTAATGCTGGAATACTCATCCACAACCCATTTTCAATGCCCTGGCTGAGGGAAGGAGGTTCTCACCCAAGATTTGACGGTACATGGCCCCGTCCATCGTCCCTTTGATGCGGTGAAGTTGTCCTGTCCCCTTAGCAGAAAAACACCCCCAAAGCATAATGTTTCCACCTCCATGTTTGACGGTAGGGATGGTGTTCTTGGGGTCATAGGCAGTATTCCTCCTCCTCCAAACACGGCGAGTTGAGTTGATGCCAAAGAGCTCCATTTTGGTCTCATCTGACCACAACACTTTCACCTAGTTGTCCTCTGAATCAATCAGATGTTCATTGGCAAACTTCAGACGGGCATGTATATGTGCTTTCTTGAGCAGGGGGACCTTGCGGGCGCTGCAGAATTTCAGTCCTTCACGGCGTAGTGTGTTACCAACTGTTTTCTTGGTGACTATGGTCCCAGCTGCCTTGAGATCATTGACAAGATCCTCCCATGTTTCATTCTAGATTTGAAGCTTTCGTGACTGCAAGGATTCATACCTACGTGACTTTACCGAAATAACTAAGAGTATGAATCCTCCCGTGTAGTTTTGGGCTGATTCCTTACCGTTCTCATGATCATTGCAACTCCACGAGGTGAGATCTTGCATGGAGCCCCAGGCCGAGGGAGATTGACAGTTCTTTTGTGTTTCTTCCATTTGCGAATAATCGCACCAACTGTTGTCACCTTCTCACCAAGCTGCTTAGCGATGGTCTTGTAGCCCATTCCAGCCTTGTGTAGGTCTACAATCTTGTCCCTGACATCCTTGGAGAGCTCTTTGGTCTTGGCCATGGTGGAGAGTTTGGAATCTGATTGATTGATTGCTTCTGTGAACAGGTGTTTTTTAATACAGGTAACAAGCTGAGATTAGGAGCACTCCCTTTAAGAGTGTGCTCCTAATCTCAGCTCGTTACCTATATAAAAGACACCTGGGAGCCAGAAATCGTTCTGAATGAGAGGGCGTCAAATACTTATTTCCCTCATTAAAATGCAAATCAATTTATAACATTTTTGACATGCGTTTTTCTGGATTGTTGTTGTTGTTGTTATTCTGTCTCTCACTGATCAAATAAACCTACCATTAAATTATAGACTGATCATTTCTTTGTCAGTGGGCAAACGTACAAAATCAGCAGGGGATAAAATACTTTTTTCCCTCACTGTATGGCCGACAGACAGACAGACATCAGTTGACTCCATTCTTAAACAGTGCACACATTGAAATGTGCAAACATAAAGACCGCCATGTCGTGTTGTTAACGGTGCATTATTTATTTACCACCTATAAATGCATTCGTACGCCCAATTCGTTCTCTCGGCACTCAGCCTCAGCGAGAGCGTACCTTTATATACACACACACACACAAAAAAAGTGGCACATTTTCTGCCACAAAAATTGAGGTCCGCTGCGCCATTGTCAGTGGGCAGCGCTGAGTGTGCCACACGCGGAGTCGAGCACAATCGCCCGGAGTTAAATGCAAATGGAAGGCACAAGCCTGTATTCACCTCCCAGGCGAAAAAAAGTTGTCTGAATGAAAATCGAAATGCACTCACTCTCAGAGTCTCGCATACGACCCTCCCGTGACTGCTAATGTGTCTGCTGCTGCTGCAGCTGCGGCTGTAACAGATGAAGTCACCCGATTCGGTGGGATGCCTGCATGCGGGTGTGGTTGGCTGGCGGCGCCGTGCTTGTCGCGGGAGGCGAGAAAGAGAGAGAGAGGCAAGCGAGGAGAGTGGCTGATGGGGGTGCCGTTCTTGTTGTCGCTGGCAGGGTAATAATAGGAAAGGGCTCGCTGGTTATGGTCTGCGAGAGGCAGATAAGGCTGTAACGAAATTGCAATAAATACGCCAGGCTCTGCCACAGTCCTACCAACAGCACCAGCACCACCGGTGCGAGCCATCATGATTCCCGATCGGTGGTTCGAGGTGACGGCTGATTATAATTGAATGGAGAGATCAGTGAGGGTTGGCGGGTGTGTGGGGGGCGGGGGGCCGTAGGGGGCTCGTCTCATTATTTATTTCCTTAATCCTTGGTGCACGTCTGGGATTGAATCGAATGTTTGCTTTAAAGGGGGGGAGCGGGCGTTAATGTTCATTACAGTAAATTGGGAAATATATAATCGACTTGCTAATGTGGTATATTTATAATGAATATTATGTGAAATGTAGGATTTGGAGAGAATTTTTTTTATTACAAAAAACGACAATTTGAGAACATAAAAGAGAAACTCGATGTCCACCCATTGGGGTGGCTTTACTTAAGGAAAATATAAATTGCAGTAAAGGAAAGCATTTTTTTCTTCGATGTATAGTTCAGAAAAAAAGATGATTTTAAATGCGTATATACATTTGTGTGATCACGCTGAGCCATACATGGAAATGCACGACAGAAGCCAGTTGCATGTCGAGTTATTCTGGACCTCACCTAGGTTAACTCAGCCTCACGTGAATAATTGCCAGTGTGTGAACATCAGCGCCAGGTCAGGTGGTTAGGCACAGCTCCGGCCCAGGGGTAAGCAACCTGCAGCTCCGGAGCCACGTGCAACTCTTTAAGGGCTTCTTCGTGACGTCATTCATTAAAGGACCACCAGTCTCGTATTGCCCACACTGCATTGCGGCTCTTGTGAGTGTCTCTTTATTTACTAGCTTTTTGCCCGTCCAAGGACGGGTGCATTGCAGTAAATCTGAAACAAGCAAGCAAAAAGCAGACCACGACGTCATATGCATTGTATCCATCCGTGTGTAAGGCTGCGGTGACACAGACTTATTTCATATAAAGGTTATAATCCCTTGTTCATCATGACGTTCTTTTTACTTCGATGTCTCGACAGCGTTATGGAGATCGCGTGACGTGAGGGTTCTGCCTTTGTAGTGAGGGTTGTAAGCAGGGTTGCGATTTCCGCATGGAAAATGCGGAAGGAGGGTTCAAATTTTCCCGCATTTTTGCTAAAGTCAACCGCAAACGGTGGAAAGACTACTCCTATGACCGCGCGCTTTTAACAACACGTTAATGCGTTCTATTGGAAAGGATACATCATGTACATGTGCTCGTAATCACGGCTCCGCATTTGAATAAAGTATGTGGTTCTTGTGCGGAAATGCGGAAATCATATATTCATTCCAATCAGTAACTCAAAGCCCTACGTGATGCTGGGCCTTGCATGTATCCTTTCCAATAGAACGCATTAACGTGTTGTTAAAAGCGCGCGGTCATAGGAGTAGTCTTTCCACCGTTTGCGGTTGACTTTAGCAAAAATGCGGGAAAATTTGAACCCTCCTTCCGCATTTTCCATGCGGAAATCGCAACCCTGGTTGTAAGTTGACGCTGAGGAGGGGGGAGGAGGCGCCTCGCCCACCCCCCATGTGGAGTGACGTCAGCCGCGAATTATTTTTAATGGGGGGGGGGGGGGGGTGTCCATTTGGAGGACGTCACCTGTTCATGATTATTAATGAGCGGGGGCTGATCGATGTGAAGTGACGTCATGGGCGTTAAGGACAGACATTCCTGGGTGATTATCATCGGTATTACCGAATTCGAAAAAAATGTCTCTTCTTCTTATTTCTGTTGCCGATCCCTTCTCTGGCCAAACTGCCCCGTCGTGTTCCACTTTAGCCGAAAGAGGCGCTCGCTAACCGCACTGGCTCCCGTCTGCTACAAGGATACACAGGGGGAGTGGGGGGGTATTAGCACCGCATGTCTCCATGTACGCGTGCATGCATGCATGTGAATGGGCACAAGAGGCTATTGAAATCCTCTCCAATGCCGGTGAGCCCCGTTTCTTGGGGTTTCATATAGTGAGCTCGCGATTGCAAACGTAATCCCAGCATGGCCTTCCGTCAGTTGACTCAGCCTAAAATGAGCATTTTACAGCATATGTTTTATGTTGTGTTATTCCTGTGTCAACGGGACACCCTGGACAACCCTTTGCAATAGAGATGTTCCATCTCAAGCGATGTTGCAAGTAAAATATACTATAATGAGGCAAGAATGTCTGTTTGTGTGTAACGTGCGTGACGTCACACCACATGCCGCACCCCCTGTTATGAATATTCATGAGTGGGTGAATTTTTACACTCACGCAGAAGGTCGAGCGAATTTTTTTTTGTTGCAAATTCGCTTTAAGTTTGACCTTTCTTTATTGAAAGTCAATCTTATAAATAATTCTACGCAGCAACAAAGTAGATTTGGTGTCTTTATTTATTTCTTCAGCACTTGAGACAAAAGGTAAGTCTAATTGATGCTTCTACATTATGGTAAAATAGACATTTCTCGGTGATTTTCCAGATATTTTATCGATTTCCAATTAATTTCAACCCCAGCGACCGAAAGCAGAAGAGTAAAAAGTATCAGAGCAGTGAATTTTAACAAATTGATGGTCACTTATATACACAGTGCTACTGTGACGTGAAGTTCGTTGTTTCATGACATAGTTTTGTGCAAGAATCACTGCCATTAATACAGCGCTACAGTAAAATGCCGTTAAGGGTTTGATGGTATACTTTTGTGCAAGATTTACTGCCATTAAATTTACACAAGATACAATCATACCCTGCTCAACTTTTTCGTAAATATTACAGCTTCCGTCCTAGGACGGGCAAAAGGCTACGAGTAAAATTAAACAAATTCACTTCCCCGAATAATTTAATGAATTGTCACAATTTGAGGCCAAAATTTGATTCAAGACTTGATTATGTTACCTCATGGTTACAATTGTGCTCACCACATTAGCTTGTGTGTACTAATAGCATGCAATTGCACGTGCTTTGCATACTCGACAGACACATCTATCGTGAGCATTAGCGTAAACGCTCATTTAAGCGTCGCTGTATTATTAAATGCTTCATACCTGCTAATGGCTGTTATCTTCAACAATGGGGAGACAAAGGTGGGCGGGCTTGCATAGTGAAGCACTGACTAGGGTTGTCCACAATAAGTGCATATTTCCACCACCTGTCCCACCAGTCTAAACCCGCGCAGTCTATGTGCTAATGCCTTTGGCTAGTAAATTAAGGATTTACAGGAGAGTGTGCCGTAGTTTTCAGTCGCAATCAAAGATGGATAAGTTAGCTCCACAGAATATATAAAGGAACTCTGGCATTTTTTTTTACTTTCATTATTTTTAACAGAACCATAAGTATTGGACCTTCAAATCAAAATGGTACCATTACGTCTTTCAAAAGTGGGGAAATTCATTTAATTTACGGAATGTAATGCACTGCTATAGGAACTGTCCACTCTCGTACTTTTTTTCTAATCTGAATTAAGTTAATACCCGAGCCTTTATAGCCGTGCCTAACTGAATGTTACAGCTGTCCGCTTACGAAGATCTGCTTAATGCTGGACTCGTGGGAGTTTTGCGGCATTATTGGCGAGAGCCCCGAGCAGATTCCATTTAATGCCGCCCCAAGCCACATTTACGACAAGCGACTTCACTGAAGGTTAATGAACTCGTAAAAGCAAACATAACAGGCGTGCATGTGTGTGTGTGTGCACGTGTGTGTATGTGCACGCGTGTGTGTGTACGTGTGTGTGCATGTGTGGTGTGTGTGTGCACGTGTGTGTGTGTGTGTGCACGTGTGTGTGTGCACGTGTGTGTGTGTGCATGTGTGGTGTGTGTGTGCACGTATGTGTGTGTGTGCACGTGTGTGTGTGTGCATGTGTGGTGTGTGTGTGCACGTGTGTGTGTGCACGTGTGTGTGTGTGCATGTGTGGTGTGTGTGTGCACGTGTGTGTGTGTGCATGTGTGTGTGTGCACGTGTGTGTGTGTGCACGTGTGTGTGTGCACGTGTGTGTGTGCACGTGTGTGCACGTGTGTGTGTGTGCACGTGTGTGTGTGTGCACGTGTGTGTGTGCACGTGTGTGTGCATGTGTGTGTGTGCACGTGTGTGTGTGTGCACGTGTGTATGTGTGTGTGTGCTCATGTGTGTGTGCCTCTTTCAAGTTGCAGAGCGACAGGTAATTTTGGAGCCTTCGAAAAGCCGACTGTCGTCTTATCACCAATGAGCGAATGCTCGTTTATTTCAAACATTTAAACTGTCCGCCCACATTTACATTAAAAAAAAAGATCATTAGGAGTGACAGCCGACCGGCAGGGCGACCCACTCGGTCATTACGTCCAGCGGTGAACAATTTCCACAGCCACTCTGCGAGGTCGACTGCAAGCCATTATCCCCCTGCGGAAATTGCAACACACTTTGCGCTCCACGCAATTTTCCGTCAGAACGACTTCGGCTTGCCACTGCGTGTCCTTCGCGTGTATTAATGCATCGGCGGTTGCATTTTTGCGGGTTTGGTGGCGGTTTTTACCGCGACGGCGTGGAGTCCGTCGGAGGGATAATCCGGACCGCGGCGAGAATGACACCTTTTGTTCTTATGATTAACGAAGGCAATTTAAATTAGACGTAATAAATTGTCTCCAATGGGAAGAGCTGTTTCGGCGCCAAGTGGCCCTGAGCTAGACGGTTGCACTGGCATTTGAAAAGTTTCGATGTAAAGCTTTTGTGACTGCAGGGATTCATCTTCCTGGTTCTTTCGGTAAAGTCACGTAGAAGGGAAATAATAAAATAATAAAAATAAAACATAATAAAAGAAAAAGAAAATTCTCACTTTTATTTTATTATGTTTTATTTTTATTATTTCATGATTTCCCTTCCATGTGACTTTACCGCAAGAACCAAGAAAATTTGAAAAGTTGTGGATTAAAATCCCATTCAGCGGGAAATGCAGGTCCCTCGGATCAATGCATCGGGTACCACTGTGTAGCAAGTTAACAGTGACTGTCTCATAGACAAACGTTGTCCTCGCTCCAGGAATGTCAATTTGTCACCAGAGATGAGCATTCTCTTGTTGCTCAGTTGAACAGGGAGACATTTTGACGTCAGAAGGCTGTAACATTTCATCCGTGGGTCAGTAGGATTTTCAGAGTCATGCTTTCAATTCATTGTACCCTGCTGCATGAAAGCATTCCTATGTGGTGTCCACAATGGATGTGTTTTGACCATACTTATCGAAATGGGTCACTGCCGATTGGTGAAAGGGGGCCGGGGTTCAATAAATCATTCAGATATTACTCACTAATGTCGGCTGTGTCCAAGAATCGAACTCCGGTTGCACAGCTGCATAGCGCATTGTGCTAACCTCTGCGCCACCGACAGGCATTGTTTGATATGTTATTGTACCATCACATTTATTTCCTGATTCATTTCCAACAAAAAAACGAAGTCCGTCAGCCAAGAAATGTTGTTTGTCTGGGGCAGGGGTCGGCAAACAGCAGCCCCGGAGCCTCATGCGGCTCTTTAAAGACTGGTTCATGACGTTATTCAATTGCGGATCTTGAAAAATGGAGGTGTTTTTTTTTTACGAATGGAAAAATAAACGACTCTTCTTGTTATTTTCCTTGCCGACCCCCGGTCTCTGGGGACCTATCAGTCATTTTATGGAAAACAATTTGTCGAGCAGAGCTTAAATGAAGTCAGGCCGATTGTATGGTTGCCTCCGTATACCTATGTAAGATTAGCTGATGTCGCAATTTGCAGTGTTTAGGAAAATTGTTTCCCTCACTCACCAGGTTGTTGATCTGTCCCAAAGAACTGTCAGTCAATAGCGATGACCAATTTCACCGGGACTGTGAAAATCTGATGAGTGGTGCTACGGATAAACGAGACCGAATATGGATGGGGCGGCCGTGTTGAAGTGCACGGCTTTCTTTGCTGTGCCACCATTGATCCACTCCACGGCTCGCAATGATTTCAGAACACCATTTACTTCGGCTTGTGATGTCTCTTTACCCCCCCCCCCACCCCTCAGTTTTCTTGCTACTTCGCCCGATTGTAAATTCGTGAAAAGACCTCCATTGGCACCTCCGCCGCACAAAATTCACAAAAACGCGGTGCGCCCACGTTGGACCTTGAGGGCGCACGGGGGCTTTTCTCAGCCGTGGGTCAAGCCACAGATTAATTCTGGATGCAAGGGTTGTCCTGCTGTTAGCCGCACGAATCTACCTCGTTCACAGTCATCGCCCTTGCGAGAGGTGTGTGACGCAGCGGCAATGTGCAATTGATTACGGAATAATGTTTGTCCTGAGGGTGATCCGTCGCAATCTTTTCTTTCGCGTGTCGTCTATTTTTGTTTGTTTGCTCCTTGGCACCTTACGGATTGTGTCGTCCGAGACGATTGCCCTTTGGATGATTTTGTGACGAAAAGTAAGTCTTTAAACAAACCAAAAAAAAAACTTCCGTTGCAACGAACACAAATGCATCTTTCAGCAGCAAGAAAGAATAAGCGTCTCTTTAAAATGTCACGCCACTGAACTCCGCTGCCTGTTGACGTCACGCGCACACGCACATTTTATACAGTTGTTGGTTCTAAGTCAATGGTGGAAATTCCACATTTCTATAGCAAGGGCCATTCCTTGCCTGTAAACGCCACATCTAACAATGCTAACGACAATGCAGCTGCGAATTATATATATATTTTACGACGACAATGTATGAACTTGAACTTCTTTTGCACCGTGCATAGCCAACTGTAACAATAGAGGCCTCGTTGTGTGAATCGAATTTCCAAAATGTATTATTGGGAACCTTTCGAAAACGAACCAGACAAACGTGGCGGTCATATTTCCAAGCACGTGCGAAAAATCTAAGAAAAAAGCCGCAGCACCTTGTCTTAAACATCTACTCGCTGGGCAAAAATTGGTGCAATTTTAGCAGCATGACCGCGCGGGTGAAATAAACGCTGCCGTGTCAAGGAAGAATGTCTCTGTGCTCCATCCGGTGTGGAGTGGCACTAAACCAACGATGCAAATGCTCCAATTCCCATGGCAGGAGTTAGTTTAGCAATGGGGCATTCACTGTTGACTTCCCAATGCAATTATGCTCGTTGGTACCAGACAGACGATTCAGTCGATCTGCGACCAGGATTTGAACTCACATCCATGCTATTCTGAGGCAACCACTCTCATGATGGCAACACCGAATCGGATGATGTGATATCAATAATAATCAAAAAATATATCCACATTCATCTCAATGGCATTACCCTGTTATTCGCAGCATAATATATTAGCTATGCTACATGCATGAGGGGTTTTGGTTTATTGATTTGTTGACTGACACACTATTTACCTGTAATTGTAAATTAACCTCATGGCGGGACGCCTGGGTCCCGAATAAACGGAAGTGAAAATCGTTATGAATGAGTTTATTTTTGGCGACTCCGTCCCACCGTGCACATCAACGCCACGACCCGCCTGGCGCTGATCGTCCTGTTGTCGTGTCGTCCAAGCGCAGCGGCGAATGCGCAGAAGAAACATATCTTTGAAACGTTCGATTATCGCATCGTGTAGAGCTCGTCGAGAGGAATAGACCGCCGTGTCGTTTGCCTTCGACAGACATAAAATGACGTCGCAACGCAGTTTATGCGAAAGCCGGGAGCCTATGGGACCCTGGAGTTCCGCCATAAGGTTCAAATACTTAAATGATGGAAGCGAGCACGCTCACGATTAACGTTGTGGCCACGGCTCATGCTTTGTTTATTTCTTAGCTCGCATTGCATTGTGTTTGCCCTCTTGCACAATGTTGCAAGTGATATTGTTGTTGTTGTGATCTTGTTGCTCGTGGAAGTAATGTGTTTGTCTGTGGTGCCATCGAAGTGGGGAATGGTGGCACAGTGATTCCCGCTCATGGCACACATCGGTCGGCTAATTATCTGAACCGGTTCCTGGGTCTTCCCTAGGTCGACTCGGCCTAAAGCGAGAAACCCATTGCAGTGTATGAACATCAGCACCGAGGAGACAAAGGCTGCCAGGCCTGGTGCTGGCCAGCCCACCCCCTCATTTGCTGTAACGGTCTTCATCGGCTTTTTCTTACGTTACTTGTCCCAACAGCCTGCACCCTGCATTACCATCTTCTAAAATGCGGAATTTATTGCCATCCAAAAACAACATCAGTGTATATGAACCTGTGCTGAGTTTCAAGGATTGGTGCCTTCAGCCAAACGCCTCCAAGATTGTCATCTCCATCTTTGACCTGAACAACAGTCCCGTGGAACACCGCTAACACACGGCCAACACCCCCGGCACCTAGCAGTTCCTCTCAACCGGGCACTCACCAACCACCACCAGTTCGAACAAAAACACGAGTAAATATTATACAAAAAACTTGCAGGAGCAAGTTACCCCCCCCCCCCACACTCCCCCCTACTGGACATGTGTGAAAAAGAGCTTCATGGCTACTCGGATTTCTCCAGGATAAATACTAATTCAGATGATGACAACATGGGGAAATGAGGCCCACACGTTGAAGATACCGACGCAAGCCCTGATCCACTCCACCGCAGACGGAGCACCGTGCCCCAGTCTGGAGTGCCAGTTCTCACACAGATCTCGTCGATACCGAAATCAACACCGCACTTCGTATCGTCAGCAGCACGCCCTGAAGTCCATTCCACTCCCGTGGCTTCCAATAGCAGTGAACATCGCCCCGGCCGTCATTCCGGCACGATGCCGCGACGACCCCGGAGTAACCACGAGATTATGGACATCATCGCTCTGCCGCCACAACGAGACCTACAGGGACCCTCACGCCATTGGCTGAAATTCAGAAAACCTTCATGGAACGGGATTGTGGGCGGCTATGGACGTTGAAAAGAAATACCTCATTGAGGAGCCGACTGCTGGAAGTACAGGGATTCTCTCTCCCATGATAACAATGGACCTCGCTAAACCACACCCAATCGCGACATGGGAGATGCGCGTACACCTTCCACACGTGGAAGAACAAAGATTTGCCGCATTACAACTGCGGTGAAGTTCAAACCATCAAACACATCACCAACGAACGCGTCACCCACGCACATCCTGGCGGTGTCACTGCAACCCACACGGTGTCGACTGCTTCCTTGCATTGATTGAACAAAACATTGCATTCGAATATAACACGTCTCAACACTTAGTAGTAGTAGGTTTTTACCCTTTTAAACTGGTACAAAACTGACACCTTTATACAAAGCATCATGTTTGCAATAACCACAACACAAGTAGTCAAAAATGCAAACAAAAAGAAGCAACTCTGATAATGATAATAATATGCACTGTCCTTGAAGTTGATTGGTCCACACCCGAGACGGCTTTCTTTAGAGCCTAGTCCCCATTGGTGTTGGACCAAATGACACCAAAAGGTGTACAACTCAAACACAGTGCAATATCAGAGTATTGAGAGCTCGGGGTAAGCATTTACACTATGAGACCTCTTTTACCAGTGGCAAAATATAGTAGTAGGTTTTTACCCTTTTAAACTGGTACAAAACTGACGTCTCAAACAATGTTGATTTTCTCACCTGCCATCCTCAAGAAGAAGTCCTCGTGGACAGAGATGGCCAGCGTGGTTCTGGGAACACCATCTCACTAAGCGTCACTCCGGCCTCATGGCTCATTTATGCCACCGACATGAGAACTCCTGCTATTCACATCGAAATTGTGATAAAATATCGCAGATCCTATTATCTGCCATCCCATCTACAAATTCACTCCTTGCAACAATTGCGGATAACCACGGATAACAGGATGAATATACCATGTGACTCCTTCTCCATGGAAATTTGCAGATCACAGGAGCCGTTCTACAATGCAGGTTGGAAAACACGCAGATAATCACAGATAATAGGAGTTTTCACTGAACTTAATTTTCCTGTGAATATTAGGAGACGGGTCATAGCATTGCAGATTAGAGGAGTTAGGCCGTATTCAGGATTGTTATGACATCAGCCATGGCCAAAGGGTTCATCTGTTCTCACAGCACCAAATAAATAATATGGCTCATGAACAGACATCGGCTTATGGGCCTACGACACGCAGTGATTCTCAGCAGCATATGTTTAAGCAGGGAAACTCTGGGTTGGTCTCGAATTGCCAAAGCACATGCCAAGTTTTATAGCTTTCCTGTTTCTGTTCCGAATGGACCCGATTGTGAAAATGCAGTGCTCATACCCTATGACGTGGCAACTCCGCAAACCTGACTGCTGATGAAATCTAGCAGGTCAAAACTGGCCCATGGTCTGCCTGCGTGAGTAGAAGCTGCTGGAAAAGATTGGTCTGAAAGCAAAGTGAATTTCGTTTAAAAAGCGAGTAACAAAAACAAAACTCCAATAAAGCGTCAATTTTATTTGAGGCCACGATGGCTGTGGGTGGACACAAACATCCTGCAGCGTGACGAAGACTACGAAACATGACCCACCAAAGGATGACTCTGACGGGATATAATTCACGATTCTCAATGAAGACGCAGACCGATGCAATTAAGGGACGCTATTCGAGACTGCTGTACACTAAGCAAGACCAACAATGGTTTTCCCGTATGTGCATCTCAATATATTTACTGAGGTCATGATGGGGGGGGGGGGGGGGGCAATAATATATTTAGAGTGACGACATGAAATCCACAGGCTGACTTCCCAGTAAACCTGCAACGCTGGCCCTACATTGCATGTTACCATGGATCATCATGGGTAAGAAAAAAATATATGTTGTTATGTATTATGCGGAACACAGAATGGAGTTCTACTTGCTTCTTTTCGCAGGAACATTGGTTGTGAATGAGTATGAGGGTTTCCCAGCATAAGCAACAAACTTGCAGAGTCAATAAATCACTAAGAGTAAAATAAACTGCTGCTGCTTCAGAAACTGCAAGGCGGTGAAGAAAAGTTGAAATCAAATGCCTTTTCGTGAATGGAAGCGAAAGCTTTGACCTTCATTCTGAGTGGGGTTATTTGATCAAACGTTCATTGATGCCGAATTGAACGCTTGGTGCAACAATTTGAGAATTCATTGCGAAAACAGTCAAAAGTCGATTCAACTGCAATTGTGTTTACTTGCAAGATCGGCCTGTGTGTATTTATCGACAGTACATCTCGCTGGGTGGCACAATGGTTATTGCCTCCTACCCTTTTCCACTGATACATCTGGCTCAAAACGTGATCAACATCTGAGCCGTGCTAGTGTGGGCCCCTTGCAATGTGATTGGTTACGTCTTGGCTATTTTCAATGCCGAGCCAGAGCAAACCAATAGCATGATGGCCTCACAAGATACCCCGGGGCTAAGCAGGGCCAGGGCTAATGAAGCGTGTATGGCATATGACATCAATCATTACGCTGTGAGGATACAACTGTCATCACGTCATCGACATACGACTCGACTCATGTGTTGCGTGTGATGACAGTGGCGTGGCTCAGCTTCCGCAGTGGAAAAAAAACGAAATGTAACCACGAGGCCTCGTGATTGCATTTCAAATCGTGACCATTATTAGGAACATTTTCTCAATGTGATCTTGATTAACCTTATCAGTGTTAATGGTAAAAACGCTCAAAATTACCTCCAGGCAGTTCGGGATATAGTGTTGGGTTTGAGTGCGAGCAGAGAGTTATACAAGTTTAGTGAGCGACTACCGACACACGTCTTAGGGTTGTCCATAAATGACGTCACGCACCTGGGGGGGGGGGGGTCAGACATTTGTGACGATGTGTGACGACGGGGGGGGGGGGGGGGGGTGAGAAATGTGACGTCACGTAAAAATGCGCAACTTTAAATAAATATAGACAACGCGTTCCACTTAATTAAATAAACGTTTTAATAAATGTTTTCTCCTACAACATCAGAGTGCAGCGCCACATTAAATGCGCACTACAATGACAATAGTTTAATGCGATTTTAAGCATTTTTTATTGGGGGGGGGGGGGGGTGCAGTGCTTTGTGACGTCATATTTGAGGGGGGGTCTGACTTTTTGTGACGCGGTGTGACGAAGAGGGGGGGGGTCAAAAATCGTCCAAAATCGCGTGACGTCATTTTTGGACGGCCCCTTAGTAGAAGGCTACTTGTTTATTAAGAGCACACAGGGCGATTCACTTCGTAACACGGTTCCACCCAGGCTGCTCTAAACACGCAGCCCCTTTCCGCTGGCTGGTTGACGAGCGCAGTGGCGGCGGCGGCGACGGAGCTGGTCTTGCAGAAGAACAGCCACGTTGTCGAAGACGAAGAGATGACGACGGCAGTGACGCAACCAGGACCCAGAGCCCAC
Organism: Lethenteron reissneri; assembly: GCF_015708825.2. NCBI lineage: Eukaryota > Metazoa > Chordata > Hyperoartia > Petromyzontiformes > Petromyzontidae > Lethenteron > Lethenteron reissneri. The sequence continues at coordinate 7,843,668 of NC_083807.1, forward strand.
ACTAACAGCGCCGAAGCTCTGGTTCGGTGCTCCTTATATGTATCTGCCTGGCGTAACCAAGCTCCCTCTCTGGCCACGCCCACTTTCTAGAACCTTCTAGACCCTTCGGTATGGTATTCTTAGGTTTTTTCGGTAAAGTCACGTAGGTAAAAAATTAAAATTAAAATAAAATAAAAATAAAATAAAAAAATCACGACGTTTCGGAGGCAACGCAAGCTTCCGTCTTCAGGTGGAACAGTCACAGCACGTGACTGTTCCACCTGCTGTGACTGTTCCACCTGAAGACGGAAGCTTGCGTTGCCTCCGAAACGTCGTGATTTTTATTTTATTTTTATTTTACTTTTATTATTTTTAATTTTTTACCTACGTGACTTTACCGAAAAAAACTAAGAATATCAATCCTTGCAGTCACGAAAGCTTCAAACCTTCGGGATGGTTTCCGGAGCTTCTCGCCTTACACCGCCCTTCACCTTTACCCAAGATACGCCCCTTCACAACAAGGCATTATGTAATGCAGCTATAACCGTAATTACCCCAACAGGGTAGCAGGTGTCACCCTGTCATTACACAAGTAAATCGTGTTTCATTTATGTATCATTGCAGTGGTTTTCAATAGCAAATTTTGGGCTCAACATATATTTTTGTAGGTATTTTTGTTGTTAAAATATGAATGTGTTTTATATCGATCCGCGGGCAACTGTGGGAGTGAGCAACGTGGTAGTTTGTGGCGTGTGTGCCAATGTGGTGCCTCTTGGTCACTTTTTGCAGAGATACGAGAGCTACCCTGAAGGGCACTTTTGAATGAAGTGTTTCCGTTACGTGACCCGCTCGTGTACCGTTTTTGTTTTTGCGTGACAGTCAATAACACGATGCAGAATAACATCTGCAAATCGTCCCCGAATGCTTGGTCAGCCGGCCTTTTCATTCGTTATGATCACAGGAGGAGAGAAGCAAGACGGTCCAGCTACACTTGGACTGACCAAATCCACTGGCGCATGACAGCCAATACGCGTGTTGTCTTTTTAAAATATATAACCATGTGCAGACCTGTAACCATAACAACGCCGAATATCGGGTGAGCTCCCGAGTCCTTCCTAGCTGCTATTTGGCCTACTCTTCCACACCTGCCAGACGCCTTAGAAGAGGTGGGGTTACCCACCCGTTACCCCACCGCACTGGAGCTTCCAATCGACAAACTGGTGCACCCGTTTACAATGCTGGGGAGACAGAGGCGGTAGAGGATTTAAGAAAGCAAATTGTTTCAAATGTCGTTCTGGGAGCTTGAACCAGCGTGCTAACGATTACACCATAGCAGCATCCCTCCTGAAATGCAAGTAAAAATGCAATTAATGCTGTGTCATTTATGAGTTCTGCTGCAATCAAATTAGTGTACAATTGTCGATGCCTATTCATAGCATCATTGGCCAAATCATGGCCAAGCACTTGTGCAATGGTGGCTCTGCAAGCCAAACTATAAACCAGTTTGTTGTCCTTCATTAAACCTCCTTTTCCAGTATCAAAATATAATAATAGGGTTTCCCCCCCCCCCCCCTTTTTTTCTGGCAACAAAACTGAAACTTTTTTTGCAAGTAATCATGGTCAAAATAATTGTGGTTAATGCAGACATGATTCCTTGTAAAAAGGTTTCAGTTTTGTTGCCAGAAAAAAGGGGGAAACAACCCTATTATTATATGTTGGTACTGGCAAAGGAGGTCTAATGATGTAGATGCTCACCTTGAGCCCTCATTAATTTGATAGTGCATAGTCTTTGAGCTGTACGCCTTTTGGCGTCCTCTGGTCTAGCACCAATTGAAACGAGGCTCAAGAGAAAGCCGTCTCTGGTGTAGACCAATCAGTTTCAAGGACAATGCCAATATATTATCAGATTGTGTGTTTTTTGTTTGCATTTTGACCACAAGTATTGTGGTTAACGCAGACATGATTCCTTGTAAAAAGGTGTCAGTTTTGTCGCCAGAAAAAAGGGAGAAAAAAACCCCTATTATTACAGTGTCTTGTCCTTCACCGCACCTCTGATTAGCGCGGTTGGCTACATACGGTACGAAAGAAGCTCGACTTACATACATATCGTAAAATAATAGCTGCGCCACTTCAGCTCCTGAACATAATTACCATACGCAAAAATGCAATAGAAATTGGCCAAATTGTTCGAACACTCGGGTGGAGCCACAACTCTGCGCGCTGTAGTGCTGCTGTCCGGTCCACGAGGTGAGGGCTCGCAGAAACACAACACATCTCGGTATTTACACTCGTGCAACAAACTGTCAGGGAACAGAGGTGCTAACAGGTGGGACGACGGCGCACAGCCGTTATGAAATTTGTAGGGAGGGAAGGTGCATGCTCTTGAATGCGGCAGTGACATTGATAAAGGACGTCTGACTATGGAAGAGGGCTGCACAATGGGCGGTTTCTGCAGCTAAACTTTTAGTTATGACAGAGTCTTGACGTAGAACTAACCGATGTATCTGCCTACAACTATGTGCACTCGTGACTTGGCAGGTTGGGGGTGATTCATGTGTGCAGGATACAGCCAACTCCACTTTGCAATTACAATGTATGGCAATCGTGTGCTTTGATGGGCTTTCAGGCTGTATCGGGTGTTTGGCGTGATTGTCCGAAGTTTTGTTTTCAGCATTCTGGGAGAATTGAGGGTCAGGAGTCATACCTAACAATACGTGGATAGACATTTGATAGTCCATACGGCAACAGCCGTGAAAAACTCCGCAGGGAATGTGCTATGAAAAAATATTCCATGGTAATCTTGAAGGCCTGTCTGTCACAGAGGTTGATTAATTAATTTGTTTTTATATTTTAGTGAATTCGTTTGTGGTCAGAGCAGCCATCTGACAATGTGTTTGTTACAAGTTCAAATCATTGTAGAAGAGTAACTGGGCCTATCTCCCTTCTCGGTCCATTAAAATGTTTACCACTTTGTGGGAGGTTAACGGTGGAAATGGAATTCCTCGACTGGTCATGGGCTGCGAGAGAAAAGCACTGCACCATAGTCAATTGAGCATGGGATACTTTAACTTTTTGGATTTTTACATACGATACAACTATATCCATGTGTGGATGTGAATGTGTGCACAGTTAAACAATAATAAAGGGATATATTCTGTTTTTAAACTTGTAGTTAAAAATATAAACATATTCAACTTCATTTTAAGTGTTTTCTCATTTTCAGTAATTGTGTATACATATAAGGTGAAGTGCTAAGACAGTTGCCAGCACTCAACCCGGATACGAGAGTTCAGTTCCTGGCCATGACCAAACTACGGGGCACTCATACTCTTTGGTTCTTTCGGTAAAGTCACGTAGTTAGAAATAAAATAAAACAAATCACGACGTTTCGATTGCACAACACAAGCAACCTTCATCAGGTGTGGAAACCACAGCAAGACAAAAATTGCTGAAGTGGGCGAGAGAGCTGCTGTGGCAAGAGGTTATATAGGAAAGAAAGGAGGGGGCACTCCCTTAAAAAATCAACACTGACCATCACGGTGACCTATATTTTCACCCTACCTAGGCTATAAGAGCATATATTGCGATTCACAATTCGTTTTTCTTGGGATTATATCATGTAGGTGTAATGTCAATTAGAAGTGTAAGCCTCCACGTGACGACTCGATTTATTTGGCTCTGTTAGGTGGAAGAGGGTCAATTGATATGACACCGACACGACCTAAATTATGAATCGTGGAGAAGTATGGTCAACAGCTCCCATGGCCGAGTCAGGGCTGCCATTTGTTCTTGTTATTAGCACACATTTAATTTACGACGATATGTTTCTCTAAAGCACATTTTTTGCCACGTTTATATTCTCAGCTATGATGATAGCAAATACAAGTTGACTCTGCGGAACAACTGGAAAGTGGGAACAAAATGATAAAGAAAACCTCGCTGCCATTCGGAACAAAAGCTTTCTATATCCCTGGACATTGGATGTTGAACAAATATAAGCTAAGTGTGGTTTTCGAGATAAAGCCTGCACAGAATGAAAAAAAGTCTCATTAGCAGTGCGATGGTGCAGCGCACCCTTGGTTATAAATGATAAGGTCCCTTGAAAAGAGCCGAGCATTTATCATACCCAATTTTCCCATTGTGTGTGTTTTAAATGCCCGGGATCACAAATAGGACCGCCTGTCTTTGTTTGAGAAGGCAACAGAATGGGCTTCGATTGAAGGCAATCTGCATACATTATTACGCCTGCTTCCTTTCCGATGTGAATTGTAATTTATGCATAGAACTTTGCGCCTTATCCACCGACGCTGCATTCTCACCCCCTTCTCGAGAATCGGAACTAGTTTCACGTATTAAATGTCCCCGATAAGCAGCTTGTCACACACAAAGCTGTCGCCCGCTCCGCTCGCTCCTCCCTTTCACAAACTGCGGCTGCTTCCCCGCGCTAAAGTGAATGAATTTTATTTCAATTAAACCACTCGCTTTTCTTTTTAGTGGAAATGTACGCGCGAGTTACGGAGGTGGGGGGGAGGGGGACAGAGTCCGCGCGTAATTAGAGGCGCGATGCGGAAGAGGAACGGTGTGGCTGGGGTTGGAAAAGCGCGCTGCCTGTTTCGTTTCTGCTGCGCGCTGCCGGTCGCTATCGCACTCGAGCAGGTGTGCCTGGGCTGCCTTTGAGTAAATTCCATCGGTCGGCGAGACGCTGACAAGTCAATCATTTTGATGTGCGGGGGGGGGGGGGAAACAAACGGTTTGCGATGTTTGCGTCCGTGAGCTTCAACTCGGAAAGCGCACGTGTCCAAGGGGGTTTCTAATCCCGGCTGTGACTAAAGCTACGAGCTCGCTGTTCATATCCCCTCCCCCCCTCCCGTCGATAATAGAATTATTCACCGATAATTATGCGCGGTGGGCTTGTACCCTGATTGGCACTTTGTCGCAATTATTGATATTATTTTAATGTATTTTTTGGGTCTTTCGGTAAAGTTCACGTAGATGGCTCAAAGAAAATAATGATAAAAACTACGACGTTTCGATCACAACACGAGCGATCGTCATCAGGAGGAAATAATTATTTTAAAGGTTTAGATTAGGCTCGGTGGGAGGAATGGGTGACCAGCAGACAAGCACGGCAGCCTTTGTCTCCCCACTGCGCTCGTGTTCACACTCCGATGTTCACACGCCGATTTGAAGCCGAGTCAACCTGTTCGAAGCACGTCAATGTTTTTTTTTCTTCCACGGAACAGGAATTGCGCCTCCGTCACCGGCACCGGTGACGGAGCACGCCACCGGGAAGTCGAGTCAGCCCATCAATAACTCTGCGCTCAATAACATTCGTGGACATTCGTAAGGCGTTGCATTGGAGTGCATCGAGAATGTTGTGACGAGCCCCGGCCTATGAATGTAGATTTCCAAACGCTGCCTTATAGACCCGCTCCCCAAATAAAAGAGTTGATTACCACCGCTTTAGCGGTGAGCAGAGAGCGATCCGTTGACTTGTGATGCGTACATGAGCATGGGCACCGTCAGGTTGTGGACAACATGGCAAGTGGTAAGTCCCGCAGTCATAATGCAAACAAAAAACATAACTCTGATAATGTATGCACTGTCCTTGAAGTTGATTGGTCCACAATCAACTTTTAGAACAGTGCATACATTATCAGAGTTGTGTTTTTTGTTTGCATTATGACTGCAGGTATTGTGGTCTATGCAAACATGACTCCTTGTAAAAAAAGGTGTCAGTTTTGTTGCCAGATAAAAGGGTAAAAAAACAATTATCATATTTTTTACTGGCAAATGAGGTTCCAATGGAAGTGGTAAGTGACCCTTTTGGCCGTTTGCCTCCCGTTGCTTTTGCCTCCCGTTGCTTTTGCCTCCTCGGCGATGTTCATTTCGTCGCATGTGGATTGGATGCCAGTGTGAGTTGCCTCCTGAAGAAAAATAAACAAGAACTCAGCCCGGAGAGCTGGATTCACGCTCGGACTCAGTGGGGACGCGCACGCTATGGGGCCGTCCATAAATGACGTCACGCGGTTTTGGAGGATTTTTGACCCCCCCCCCCCCCCCACTTCGTCACACGGCATCACAAAAAGTCAGACCCCTCCCTCAAATATAACGTCACAAAGCTCTGCCCCCCCCCCCCCCAAAAAAAAAAACATGCTTCAAATCTCTGTAAACTATTGTCATTGTAGTGCGTATTTAATGTGGCGCTGCACTCTGATGTTGTAGGAGAAAACATGTATTAAAAAGTCGATTTAATTAAGTATAACGTGTTGTCTATATTTATTTAAAGTTGCACATTTTGATGTGACGTCACATTTCTCACCCCCCCCCCCCCCTCGTCGTCACACATCGTCACAAATGTCTGACCCCCCCCCTCCCCCTAGGTGCGCGACGTCATTTATGGAAGGCCCCTATCTCCATGCCAATGTTTTGTTTCTTCCTCCGCAGCAAAGGGGCGCAACCAACCGATTGAATACATCAACAGGAAAGGGTCCGACCGCGCAGACGCCGAATATCTCGGGATTGGGTAAGCGGCGTGTCGACACCAGACAGTTTTCCACGTGGCGTAATGTGCGGGTGGAAGATGAGGCCAAATACCCTCCAGAGGGGGAGGGGGGGCTCTACCACTCCCTCAAATGGAGGTTCTTCTGCCAGCAGTGGCTTGAGCAAGCAATTGCAGCGCTGCACCTCTACACATCCAGAAATCGCTTCCACTCTCTCTTCTCGCCCCACCTTCAGTGGAACAAAGTCCCCCCTCCGCACTCAAAGCCCACTTATTGTTACCTGGCTCAAGCCACGACCCCCCTAATCTCCCCTTCATAACCACCACCGGCACTGCTCCCTCTTCATATTCTCATTAGATGGCGATCTCTCATTACCCATTCATTCAAACCATTCGTCGTCATTTTTCTGCCATCAATTTCGCCGCGTTCACGCATCATCACAGATTGCTTCCTCTCATCTATAGCGTTCACCTAATCTCCACCATTACATTCATATGTACCGGTCTTAATTCTTTGTAAAGCGCCTTGAATAAGGCGCTTTGTATACTCTGTGAAGATACAATACGGGACATTGAGCCACAGTTGGAAGTTTTGCAAGATCTATTCCTGGCCAAGGCTCAATTCAGGCCATCGTCCCTTTGGGATGAAAAACGCAGCACCGAATGTGGGAAGACAACAGCGACCTGCCATGCGCATGTGGAAGTTCCATCACTGGCTTGGGGACGCAACCTCAACGCACACCGGCTTCAAGGAACAATTGGACTGAACTATCGAATAGCAACGATGATGATGATGTATGGTTGAACTTACTTCGCACCGTACGTAGCCAACCATGCGAATCGGAGGTGCGGGAGAAGGACAAATAAGCACAAGTGGTAGTTATAAATAAATTAGTTTTCAATCTAGATTTGTTTTAAATCATGATGATTGATAAGCTGATGGTTGCATTATGTAAATGATGATCAAAAATGTACTCCTGCCATGGGAATGTGGAAATGCCATCGCTGCCTCAACGCCACGAACCGATAAAAACACTGCCCCATGCTTGTTTGAGCAGAATGACACGTTAAATTAAACTACAAACTACAAACACCACGTGTTTGTAGTTTAACACGCCCGAATAAACAACCAGTTCTAAAAGAAATTATTAAACTTTATAAGAATAGATGTTGAAGCTTGTATTCAGAAATGGGAAGGCTTGCTCCATGAACTTCCACGAATGGCTGGCATTTCAATTAAATGAGTTGATTTTACTATGTAATCACACGACATACATTTAGAGGAAAAATCCCATCAGGCCGCTAAAGAGAAAGGCACAATTTCGCTCGGCCAGTGTCATTGGAATTCTCACTAAACACAACGCAAATAAGAGTCAAGCAATTCACAGATGTGAATTATCCTAAAGGTTAATGATCCAAAACTTTAACATTGATTATTTACGCTCAGCAATTTCACCTTCGTGAATTCTTGTTTTTTAGGTTATGAAAGTTATATGCTGGATGGCCTTCATGTGTTTAATGACTTTTTATAATTTGCTTTTTATTGTTAAAACGTTTGTCGCGATTAAACATTTGCCATTTACCTCATATAGGATGCTTCGAGGGTAGGATCTTCATTATCTTCACGTAGAATAATGCAAATGTATTTACAGGTCCATGAAAGCAAAACTGAGCCTCAGTACTTTTTTTCAGGAGGGTCCTGCTTGTGATGGATGTTGTCGTGGTGTCATAGGTAGCACACTGGACTTGCAATCCATAGGTCACTAACAATTCCATTCAATCGCTCGGCAGTTGAAAAAAATAATGCAAGTTCATTTTAAAATATCCCATCGCCTCTGCCCACGCAGCAGTATAAACGGGTGCACTGCAGTTAGTTGATGGGCAGTTTTGTTTGTGGGGTGGGGTAAAGTGTCGATTCTCCCACCGCTTTCAAGACATCTGGCCAGCATGGAAGAGTAGGCCAAATACCCTCTAGAGGGCTCTTTTATTTTCCATATAGCGAAGGCCTTTTTGCCAACACACAATGCAGGGCTTTTCACCGCTCTGTATATTTAGAGAGTACATGTTTCGTAATGTTTTGCATGTGGGAAGAAACCAGAGCGTCCTCTATGAGGAAAGAATGCGAAATGAATGCATACGAAACTCTCTGGTTATTTCGGTAAAGTCGCGTAGGTGTAAAATAAAATAAATCACGACGTTTCGATTGCAACACAAGCAATCATCGTCAGGTGGCTAAACCACAGCAATATTTTTTTTTTTTGCTGAAGTGGTAGAGAGATGCTGTGTTAAGAGGTGAAATAAATTGAGATTGAATGCATACGAAACCCACTTGCTATCCTGCAGGTGGGTGTCTGACGGACGTGACATGAACACGATCCATCAACCCTGTTTCCAGGGTGCTCGTTTATGTCCAACCCACGAATGCTCAATTTTATATCTTGAAGTCATCTATCAAATGCGCCGTGATTGAGAACTTAGAGGAATTCTTACTCAGGTAGTGGTGATTTTCGTTCTAACAGGACTTGACTCATTGGTAGATTTTTTTGTTTGTTCAATGAATGCATTAGCTTAAGGCTGAACGTGTTATTTTTGAACATCCATGATATACATTTTTTGTAGTAATAATAATGACAAAAAAAGTGCACTTGCAGAGTGACTCCTGGCGAGATTTTCGTAAGGACTTCTGCCTGATGAAGACGGGCTTCCATTGTGCGCATCGCTGGAGAACTAAAATTCCGCGAACATAACCACCTATACAGTCCCTGCCGGTGCACTCAGGGTGTCCATTCAAGAGCATGCAACATAATTACAAATCCCCTTTGATTGCCAATCAAAAGCAACGCGAGCAGAAGGTGAGTGCTACCGGAGCCATCCTACCACTATGCAATCACTGTCATCGTTCACACTAATGTTCACCCTCCGGTACTTTTCGTAATACAAAGAAAAAAAAAATATCCGGGGGGAGGACACGCTTCTTTTCAGAACGCGCGTGGCGTTCGAAACCTGCAATTGGCGATCGCGGGGTCCCCCGTTGCCCACGCCACCTCTGGGTCGCATATTTTTGCGAAGGACGGCCTCATCACAAAGGACTCGCGGTTCCCGTGCGCGTTGTCACCGGCGCTACCATCCCATTACCCCTCCTCGTCTTCTTCGCCCAGTCGCTCCGGCACGACACCTGCCCTGCCAGCGACGAAATCTCCGCGTCTGAATCACGCGGGCGACCGTCGGAGCGTGTCCAGCGAATCCTCCCCGCGAACGGGGTCAGGTGCAGCGATGACTGCCCCCCTCTTCTTTCGCCGCCCACCCATTCCCTTTTCTCCCCCCCCCCACCACCGATCTCTGATGACAGTGTTTTGTCAATCTGCACCTGCCCACGGCTCTCATCATTCCGAGCAGAAACATCGCACCGGACATGCCGAGCGGGCGCGCGTGGCGTGGCGTGCGGACCGCGCGGACGATGTGGCAGGCGGTGGTGGAGTCTGCACACCAAGGCCGTAATTATAATATGTATTGGGGGGGGGAGGGGACACATCCCCCCCCCCCCCAATATTCAAATATGCTCAAAATGTCCCCCCCTAAAAAAATTTTTTGCTATAAGATAGATTTATGTTTATATGATTGTGGTTATGGTTGTACTTTATTAATCCCTAATCTCTGCCATTACATATAATGAAACAAGAAAAGGTAAAAAAAGAAAAAAACAGAGCAATATAATACATTACACTATTAGACATTATTGTAAAAACTAAATAAAAAGTCCATCCCATGTGTTAGTGAATTTTTCTAATATTTTAGGCAGGAAATTAGTTTTAAAATTTAGATTTTTTTTCTGGGGGGGGGGGGGGACCCCCAGACCTCCTGGAAGATTTGCTCCCCCCCAATATTGACTCCATGGCTACGGCCTTGCTGCACACACGTGTGTGTATGTATGTGTGTTGGAATTCTTTAGCACCGTACATAGCCGACCGCGCTAATAGGAGGTGCCGGGTGAAGGACAACGAACCAACACGAAACGCAGTTCCAAATAAATTATTTTTCAATCTACTTCACACTCACTGCTGTGTGAGCGTATTGTATGATGACATTCGTTTGCACCGTGCGTAGCCAACTGCGCTAATCGGAGATGGGTGGGGAGGACAACAAACGAATTAATTGAATATTCATTCGAGATGATTTTAAAGTGCATCGCTCCCAGACGCCTCCTAACATCGGGAGGAAGAGGGTTCAAGACGGACGCCGAATCGCATCTGAAAGCGCAGCTGCTGCTGCCGCTACTGCTGCGAGAATGACCGGAGTTTGTGTGATGGTTTATGCTCCTTGACGAGATCAGTATGAAGGCATTGTTGTGGTGCCTCGTGCCCAAGCGAGATGGCATTCGCTCGCAGACGTCAGCGCACCGGTAAGTGCACTGACCGTAGCCGATTAATGGTTATCGATATCACATCCATCACCCGTCCTATTCTGCGGCACCTACAGCTGCCGATTTCCAGAGTTTGTTGACTGTGTCAAATTAGTTTTATGACCCAATGCCCATGTGTTGACGTAGGCTCAGCATAGGATCGGCTCGTGGCAGAAGTCGTAGAAGGCTAAGGATTGATACTGCAAAAATAGGAAAACAATGAATTGTGATTGACTACTATAATGAGCCAAGAATGTCTGTGTGTCCCGCGCGTGACGTCACTCCACGTCGACCAGCCCCCCTCATTAATAATCATGAACAGGTGACGTCCTCCACATGGACACCCCCCCATCATTAATAATAATTAGTGGGTGACGTCAATCCGCATGGAAAACCCCCCTCATTAATAATCATGAGCAGAGGACGTCACTCCACATTGAACAGCCCCCCTCATTAATAATCATGACCAGGTGACGTCCTCCAAATGGACACCCCCCCCCCCTTCCATTAATAATAATTAGCGGGTGACGTCACTCCACATGGGGGGGGGGCGAGGCTCCTCCTCCCACCTCCTCAGAGTAAACTTACAACCCTCACTACATCGTAGGGCTGAACGATTTGGGGGAAATATCTCATTGCGATTTTTCTGTCAGATATTGCGATTTGATTTGAGATTACATTTTATTATGTCAAGCTTCAGTTCAATATTCACTGTGTAATCGATTTAAAACATGTGATGGAGCATTACCACATGATACCATCAAAATATGAACTGCTCCATATGTTCTAATGCAAGGATGAGAACTTTAAATATATGAATTGCTTCCAACATGTATTTATTTAATGTTTTAATTGAAATAGAACAATCAAACATATAACTAATCGATCAGACCAAGCAGAGCTCCATAAAACCTTCGGCTGCTAGATAACCCAGATTATATGGCCTTCCAAAAATCCACAAAGTAGGTACCCCGCTTCGTCCCATTGTCTCCACCATTAACTCACCCACCTACAAACTGACCCGATTTCTTTCTAAGACCCTGCTTCCTTTCACGGGCAAGTCCACCTAAGCTGTACTTAACTCAGCTCACTTGGTTTCTCTCATCAAGGACATCTCACTGTCTCCAGATGATTTGCTTGTCAGTTTCGATGTAGTCTCTCTGTTCACCAATGTACCTGTACCTGACACCATTGCAATCATTGAAGACTTGGTCCAACAAGGACTGAATCCAGATGTACCAACTTTGGTAAGGCACTGCCTTACCAACACATACTTCACTTGGAATGGTACATTCTACAAACAAAATGAGGGTGCCCCAATGGGTTCTCCCTTATCGCCAGTGGTAGTGAATGTTTTCATGGAGAAATTTGAGACAGATGCCATCCAGACATTCACCCTACGTCCTTCCTTGTGGAAGGGATACGTGGATGACACGTTCGTAATCTGGCCACATGGCCTGCCAGCCTCGAACCAATTTCTCAACCACATCAATTCCATACACCCGTCTATCAAATTCACCATGGAAGTGGAAAAGGATGGCAAGCTACCATTCCTGAATGTTTTGTTCGAGAAGAGACCTGATGGTTCGTTTGGACATTCGATCTACAGGAAAGCCACCCACACGGATGCCTATCTAAAGCCTGACTCCCACCACCATCCAGCCCAGAAGAATTCCCTCATCAAGATAGTACACCACAGGGCCCGTTGCATCTCCAACTAGCCAGTGAGTTGGAGCACGTACACCAAGCCCTCAGGTGGAATGGATACTCGGGCCATACAATCCGCAAAGCTGTCTCCCCAGCCATGCGGAGACAACCTTCTGAGGATCCGACCAAAACCATCACTTTACCGTTACATAGCAGGAGTTACCAAAAATATTTCCAAAATCTTAAACAAACATAAGATCCAGGTTCGTTTCAACACAGTACGCACAATCTGTGATTTAATCCCATCTGTAAAGGATGTGATTCCTGACATGTGTAGTGCCATAAGAGAGGAGGGGCTGCTGGGGGCTCTGGGATCCTAGGCAGATAAGCCCTCGGCGCCAGGCGCTAGGATCCCAGTCACCCCAGACAGTTAAGCCCCTTGGCGCCACCAACGGGGGGGCTGTGTGTGCTCTGTGGGATATCTGGGGGCGCACACAACCCCACCCCTCGTTGGGGACGAGGCATAAAAGGGCAGCTCCCTGGCTGATCGGGACCAGTCGCAGCTCAAGACCCAAGACCCGCCAGCCGGCCAGCTTAGGACCCTGGACCCCCTCGTCCCGCTTGTCCTTGTAAGGGCTGGGACGCTGTGAGGGCCAGTGGTGGGACTCTGGGACTCCCGGCTCTACGTCCTTGTCAGGGCGAGTTCCGAAGAAGCCAGAGTCCATACCTGCACTTTGGCTGGGTCGGGTCAGATAGCCTCCCCTAGGGTAATTGTAACTGGAGGACCCCAGAGCGTAGCCAGAGTAGTATATCTAGGCTGTGTACATAGGCTGTGTACCTAGGCTGTAACAGAGTATCAGGACTGTTGGAGTGTTGTATTGTAATAAAGAAGTTACCTCTACAAGTGTCTCCGGAACCCATTACACATGCAATATCCTGGTGTCTATAAACTGGACGGAGGAACTCTGCAAACCTACCGGCTACCTTCAGAGATTTGTTCATGAAGCCATCCAGATATATAAACACAGACACAACTTCAACTGAGAGGATGCGTACAAACTGAGCAATCATTGGAAGGACGTTATTAACCAGGCAAAGTCTTAACTGACTGTGATGTTTCCATCCTACCTGCCTATATCAGCTGTTATTTCTGACTCTATGTGTGTGTCTCTCTTTATGCCTCTCTCTTAGATCTCTCATGCTCACATGTCCTTTGGATTGCACTCTCATGCCTTTGGATTGCACTTTCATGCTCACATGCCCTTTGGATTACACCCTTTGGGTTGCTCTCATGCCTTTCGATTGCATCACTCTTCGATTTTACATTAACATGCTGATCACTCACATTAACATAGCCACTTCTGTACACTAGTCGAGAAGGCTGCTTTGGATTGCACCACTCTTCGATTTCACATTAACATGCTCACCTCTGACATTAACATAGCCACTTCCATGGCCTCGTCAAGGAGGCCGCTCTCCTATCTTACAGTTACATGCTCATTTCTCACATTAACATCACTAGCCCCGCCCACTTCTTTATGACCCTTGGGCTACACCAATTTCAAACATTCTAAAAACAGTCTGCCTCAGCAGCAGACCATGCTTTCCCACCTGATGACGGACGCTTGTGTTGCGCCCAAAACCTCGTGATTTATTTTATTTTATAACTACGTTACTTTACCGAAAGAACCAAAGAGTATGGATTGCTGCAGTCATGAAAGCTTCAAATAAAGATAAAACAATTGTTAAGTAAAAGTAATAAAGTTATAAGTTTCAAATTGCGATTTCGATTTGAAATCGATTAATCATTCAGGCCTATTACAAAGGCAGACCCCTCACGTCACGCGATCTCCATAACGCTGTTGAGACATATAGGTAAAAATGACGTCATAATGAACAAGGGATTTTAAGCTTTAAATGAAACAAGTCTGTGTCACCACGGCCTTACAAATTGCACACGAATGGATGCAATGAATATCACGTCGCGGTCTGCTTTTCGCTTGCAAGTTTCAGATTTACTGCAATACACCCGTCCTTGGACGGGCAAATTGCTCGTGGTTATATAAGAATATATCTAAACTAACGTAACAACAAGAGCCATTTTTTTTAATTCGGTAAAAAACTCAACGTTTCAAGGGCTGCAATGCAAGTGAGCACGAGACGGTGGTTCCTTAAGGAATGACGTCGTCACGAAGCAGTTCACAAAGAGCCACAGGTTGCCGACCTCTAAACTAACCAGTGGTGGCTCTGCTCATAGAGTAGCCGCGATGATGGCCAATGGTTGGGAGTGATAACAGAGCGCCAGCCAGAGGAACACACCAAAAACGATGGAGTTGTAGCGATAAGATCAGTTCGTTTGTAGGTGCCATTCCCTCGTGGAATTGTGCCACGTATGGCGATGACTTGATTCGGCTTTCATCCAGCAGTGGACAGGTCATGGCTGATGAGGATGATGAATGTGTGAACCGTCAACAGTTGGCTCACTTGTATAAAATAACTGGCTCCCACTAATTGAAGAAAGATTGTCCACGTCAGACTTAGGAAGGCATCACAACAGGCAAACATTTTTGTTTGTCCACTTAAAATTAAAAAGGCAATTTCAAGGCACACAACTCCATCATTCGCTGCTGACGACGATTAAGAGGGAGCTTCATTCACGTCACTTAATTTGCACAAAAGACGCGAGGAGATTATCCACCGGTCTGTGCCGAGCAGATGTCCAGAGGTGAAGGAAAGCCACGCGATTGATGCACACCGCGCCGGACATTTCCTTCAGAGATGCCCGAGGACAACAACAAGACTGTGTTGGTCACAGCGTGGTGTAGAACCCCCCCCCCTACGCGCCTTAAGGGCTCTGCGTCACCGCTCTTCGCAAGCGACGCAAACAAAAAGTTGTGAAGTTTTCAGTCATCAACCATCGCTGTCACCTTAAGGCGCAGTGCCGTGTGGCAGCTTGCAAGACCCCCCACCACCCCCCCCCCTGCCTCCCTCCCATTGAAACATGTTTACGTGTGCCAGTCGTGGGTGGTGTGTTCATATACATCTCGAGTGAGTATTGTGTTTGAATTCTTTATATCTAATTGTTCATATTTAATTACGTGCATTACCCCCTTCTCCACCGCCGTGAACGTTCACTGCCCAAGGACAGGGGAGAATATTTTGAGAATCTAAACTCATTTTCTCAGAGAGCTACCGGAGGCCATCGCTCCGGTTGGTAAGTGGTTCCTATTTATGGAGCAAAAAAATTAATTGCCTCGGTAACCGCATGAGTGATTTAATAATTTCGAGCCCTAGGGGTAAAAAAGTCTCTTCCAAAACACATTGGGGTTTCCGTTTAAAAATAGGCACTGAATGTGTCCGTACTTAGGCAGACAAATTAATATGGTTCACCACAAGCGCTCTTTATGCTTCTGCGTGTCTCAATCCTTCCACAGAAAACTTTGTCATGAGCACAGGGCATAAACGTATTGTGCTCACAACAGAAGGGCATTAATCCTGAAAGTGAATTTTACATATTAAATAGAAATGTTTCTGCATATGGCAAGATGTGAACTTCATTGCCTGGTATACAGGAGGTTGTGGGTTCGATCCCGACCCTAACACCTGCTGTATATTTGGAGTTTGTGTGTATTCCCCGTGGTCGTGTGGCATTTTCTCCAGGTCTCCCGGTTTTTCCCTCCACATTTAGAATCAATGTCTCGCGTTTAGAGTATTTGGCTGCTGTACATTTCCACACGACAAGCTACTTCGTTTAGCTATTATTTGTGATAGCCAGGTCGCTGCTGAAAGAAAATGCCTACATAGTTCAGTGTGCCTTAACTGGTAAAATCAACGTGTTTTTATACATGTGTAGTGGTTCAACTCGAAGGCAGTAATTGTTGGAGGCACTTCTTTTATTATGCTCACAATCTCCCTTCACACATCCTACAGTTGCCTAGGCTACACACACCCTGTCTATACACAACACTAGCCGTCTAACACCGATGGCGCTGACCGGTACAGCCAACAACTGTATAACAGCGCAATATCAAGCGACGACAACTGCGACAACTAAGAGAAGAATGGTAACGACGACGACGATGGACTTGAGCAGCACGACAGGGATCCCACTTACAGTCAACAGCCGCGAGGTCCCCTACAGGGGCCCCTCTTATACTGTCAGCGTGGCCTGGATCCGCCCCGGCCACGCCCCTTTCTAGAACCTACCAGCGGGTTCTTGGTGTGCCCCTTCTGTGACCCCCTCTGGTGTATAACCTGGCCTGCTGACGTCAGGGCTGCCGTAAGACGCAGATCCCCTTCCCTGCCAGCAGCCAGCGCTATGCTGCTAGATTACTAGTCTATGCCACTGCACATGTGTAATTATATGATGACACCTGCTGGCTGGGAAAGAGGAGCACGGGTCCGGGCACGGTTAAGATAACATCCAATCGGAGAGGGAGAGGTATCTGTGGCGAAGGTAGTAGGTGGGGTTGACCGAGATGCTCCAGGAACCTGCTCGAATGTTCCACGAGAGGGCGTGGCCGGAGGCGGGGCCTAGCCACGCCTGGGGGCTGAGGAGATATAAGGGGGAGCGGACCCGGGGCTCGGGGTTCGTGTGTGGGGTCTTGGGTCCTGGCTGCGTCGCTGCTCGCCACGATTATCTCTCTCCGTCGTCCGGCCACGTGGAAGATCTCCTGCGGGGTTTCGATTGCCTTCATCGTCACCCCGCCAGCCAGCGGTGTAGCCGTGTGAGGGCGGTGGGACCACGCCGAGTGATCAGCTGTGTGGAGCCAGTTTCGACGTTAATATCTCGTGTTGTACTCAGTGTGAGGAAGAATAAGTGTTGGCCTGTGCTGTGCCCAGTGTGAGAAATAAAAGAAGAAGTACCCTCTACTCGACGTGTCGCGGAAGTCGCACATTACACGTGCATAAAGAGGATTCTGCCATGGTTTAATGGGTATCACCACTGGTTCAATTCGATCTTCCGGTGCGGCAGTTGAAGCAACGGTGCAAGCGAATTCATTCCATCTGCTTCTGTCCACCCATGAGTGTAAATGGGTACACTGCAGTCGAGCGGCAGACCGCTTATGGCGGGGAATATCGTGGGTACTTCCACCTCTATCAGTTCACTCTTTTAAATTAGACATTCTTACTTGGTTAAACGAAATACAATTGAATGTGAACTCTTCGAAGATGCTTGGCCGGTGTGGAAGAGAAGGCCAAATACCCTCTATAGCAGTGGCAGCTCCTGCAAAATCTCTCAGGGGGGGCAAATGTCTGGATGATTGATAAGGATAAGGTCCACCCATGCAATAAATAAATTAACAGCTTAAGCATGTAAAGGCAACTTCACTTCTTTAATATTAATGAAAAATAAAGTGACTCTTACAATACATCTTGTTTGTTTCTATAATCACTATTATTACAATCCACTCAGTTTCTTTTATTAAAGATTCCACTAGGTGGCGACAAATAATATTGTTGACTGAAACGTGCTTACGTATGATGACGTAAGCACGTTAGTGCGAGCCCTCCCGGAAGCCATAGAGAATGCATTGCAGCGCCCGCCGTTCGAAAAAAAACATCTTTGAATGTAAGTCTATGGGACCACTCGGGGCGATTCTCAGCCAGAGTGAAATCGCCCAAAAAGAGGCGGTACGCCACAGAACGTGACATGACGCTGATTGGACTATATCCAGAGGCACAGTAATGGCTAGCGTAACTCTGTGGTTGAAGGACATTGGTGGTGCGTCACCCAATCGCCCTAATGAAGAAACCGCCCCTGCTCTATAGCTTCTTGAAGAATTTTACCTTTACCGTTTATATCCACGTGCTTTGTATGCACTTCTCCACGCTTCTTTGGGACATTTCCAAATCTCACGACGTTTTGTTTGCACATGTCCACGTGTCTCGTCTATTTAGGTGCACGCTTGGACGTCCACTGGGACGACAAGAACGAGGAACACGTTGATTGGAGACGATATCCATGTTCGAGACACCATGATGGCTGTTGAGAAAAGCAAGTGGTCTTTAGCAGAGGGACGATGGCAAGTGCTCAAGGCTTTGCGGAGTGGTAGTGCAATGGTAATGTGCACTGCGTTATGAAACTGACCACATGAGTTGGATTCCCGGCCGCGGCTGACGTCAGTGGCGAGCGGTATCTGAACTGGTCCTGGACTATATTTCCAGCGTATTGAGCCAGAGGGCCGCCGTCCACGCGGACGTCCGAAGAAGCGATGGATGGACCGAATAAAGGAAGACATGAAGACGGTCAACGCATCCCCTGAAGATGCCCTGGACCGAGCCAAATGGAGAAGACGATGCCGAAAAGCGGACCCTGCGCCACAGCGGGAACAACGCTAGGAAGAAGAAGAAGGTGAAGTATGGTCAAACAACTCCCATCACTGACAGTGTGGGGAGGCCATCATTCTGCAACGGATTCACAAAGGACTGTAGGTTATTATTGTCATGATTAACGCGTTATATGACTTATTTGAAGAAAGTAACCGTTCACAAAATGCAATCAAACAACATAAAAACTATCATGCACGTACAGAACTATGTCATGTTGCTTCAAAAACGTCAGGTAATTATCAGTAATGGGATGGATTACATGTTCAAAGCAACGCTGCTTGTGCATGCACATTTTGTGCACATTTAAGCAAACTATGAGCATAGGAAAGTATGTTTTCTTTCAGTAATGGATCATTAATTATATGTATTTCATAAGGGGACTTTGAACTGTTTGCTGGATGTAGATTGCGCGATATTAACGAGGCGAAATGTTTCTGTTGTAAATTACGGCAGCGTCGTATTTCGTGAGATGAGCAATGACATTAAATGTAATCAGCTGAGGACCATGATTTGCTAACTAGATAATTAATCGCAACCTGCTATCCCGAGATTAGAAAGGACACCACTTTTTTTGGTTTATATTAACTTCTACTATTTAAATACATGCTGTTATGAATATCAGAGATGGCATGCATTGATTAAAGATCACTCTAATCATATATATGATGCAAATATAATGTATAATTCTGTTCTATGGCAACGTCAAATGAACAACGTTGTATATGTATGTGTGTATTATATGATGGTTCGTGGGGAACGATAGTGTAGTGGTTAGTGTGCTGCGCTATGAACCCAACGACTCAAATTCGATTCCCGCTCACGAACAACACCAGTTACGATTAACTGAATTGGTCCCGGGCCTCCCCTAGGTTGACTTAGCCTCAAATGAATACCCGGTACAGTGTGTTAAAATTTCCACTATTGAGACAAAGGCGGCCAGGCGTCGTTAGCCTCCCACCCCCTCGTGTGCCATTCTGGCCTTCATTGGTGCTTGCTAACAGCACTTGCCCCAACAGTATGTTGAAGGTTATATGGGAGATCTTTGTCTTCATATCAAGTCTTTTAAGCCATTCAGTAGCCTCTGTGCATGGAGGCTTGGTGGATGTGGGTGATGTTTCCCGGAATCGGTGTCGCAGACAGTGCCGGGACACGTGAGCCATGGTGTCCGCGGCCACATCGTGGAATCTTCTTCATTTTCTATTGATGAGCGCGATATCAGCGGTTGTTGAGTAAGGTTCCGATGAGATGGGTGGTTTCCTGGCATTTGATGAGCTGAGCTACTTTCAAACTAGCCAACTAACTGGATATTTGTATTTTACCAGCGAATGCCCACTGAGTTCTACGGCTCTTTTTTCAGAAGTGACCTGGCCACAAATGATTGCTCAACGAAGTGACTCACCATGTGGCCATTTATAGCAGCCAAATACTCGAATCGCAGGCTTATAAATGTGAAAGGAAAAACCGGAGGAGCCGGAGAAAAAAAAATGCACGTGACTACGGGGAGAACATGCAAACTCCAAATATACAGGCATCAGGGTCGAGATCGAACCCACAATCTCCTACATACCAGGCGTTGCGCCACAATGTTTTCGTACGGCTGATGTAGAGGAAGAGCAACAACTACAATTTCACATGCAGGTGGTCAAGCGCAGATAACTGCACCAGGAGCAGTGGATTGTATCGCTGTCATGTCTCCTTCGTATCTGTGGATCGGTCTGTTCTGGATGACCACGGTGACAGACTACTGAAGAGTTTTTAATTGTCCTTTTGTGCATCAGGTATCCGCATATGCCATGGTTTGTTGAGATGTTGTTCAGGGTGGACAATGAGCTTCGTGGAAGAATCAAACCCAGGGATTTTCTGCGTTGGCTCTTTCACAAGGTGTCTGTGTGTGCTTCGATAACAGATTTCAGTCTTGGGTAAAGCGGGACAGGTTGGCGACACCGGACACAAGCTCAGGGTGAGCAACTCGAGGCCCAGCAACGAACAGCATCGACAACAACGAGCACCGGAGCCGGGGCATGCGACCGTCGGCCTCGGAGATTGTGAGTCCAGAGCGTGGGCCGTCACACGACGACGGCACGTATCGACCACTTAATTCTAGATGTGAAGCTTTCGTGACTGCAAGGATTCATACTCGTTGGTTTTTTCGGTAACGTCACGTAGGTAAAAAAATTAATGAAATAAATGAAAACAACTAAATGAAATCATCTTCTTGGTTCTTTCGGTAAAGTCACGTAGACGGGAAGTAATAAAATAAGTAATAAAATAATAAAAAAAAAATAAAAAAAAACATAATAAAATTATGTTTTTTTATTTTTATTTTATTACTTCCCTTCTACGTGACTTTACAGAAAGAACCAAGAAGATGAATCCCTGCAGTCACGAAAGCTTTAAATCAAAATTTAAATGAAATCACCTAAATAAAAATTTAGTCGTTTCCATTTATTTTATTTTTTACCTACGTAACTGTATCGACCACTGTTGCCCCCCCCCCCCCCCCCGTATAATGTTACTCATTATATCGACCCTGAAGGGATACAATGGGTTGAATTAACTCCCGTTCGACAAAGCCCTTTGACCACGGTGTCACCAAGCTGCCTGGGAAAATAATGAAGTAAGAAAAAAGCAACGAAATTCATTGTCTGACAGTGAAGAAAATATCTGTTTCATTTATGAACATGTCGGGTTATGCCACGATAACAACGAAATTGAATTACATTTTTGGAATACAAGACCAGCATCGCACACTGACGTTTAAGCCTGTGCACATTTAGTTTTACGTAACAGACAAGCTGATGAAAATGCGTATTGCTATTATCATCCCATTGTGCTAAACCACAACCGTTCTCCCTCCCTGTTTGTCATAGGCAATGTCACACGGCGGCTTCACTGCACGTCCATTGAGGCTCGCGGCTGTCTCGTCCGCTCCTCGGTCGCCTTCCTCCTCTCATTAAGTTGCGCATGCAATTTGTGCTTTCGTGCGTTTTGCGCATTGGCCGCGGTGAGGCCTTGTAAAGGTGGCCCGATTCACACGCGCTAATGGTCGGGGTTGACTCCGCATGGATTCCTCGCGGACAGATTTGAGTCTTTTCCAATAATTGCATGTGGTACCAAATCCTATTTCATTTAGCTGAGAAGCCCTAGCTCGCCATTCGCGCATCGGGGACCCTTTTCAGTGGATGTGTAATGCGGTTGTAAACGGCCCTTCTGAGGTGCCGTCAGGGGGGGAGGAGTTAGGTCACGTGGGGGGAGAGGGGTTGAGTATAGAAGGAGGGGAACCGGAAGAGCAGGGAGAGTGACGGGGAACCAGGAACAGAGGAAGGCCACGAAGGGCGAAGCGGGGTGTGGCGAGATCGCCACGAACACGGGGGGAGCGAGGATCGGCACCGTTGGCCAGCGGTGACCGACCCGAAGCAGCGAGGAGGCTGCAGTCAGCAGCGGGGCTGCACAGAGAGAGTGGGCAGCGGTCTGCATACAGTGACAGCCAGAGGGTCTGCACATAGGGGTAGCAGCAAGTCTGCAGGGATGAGGTTACAGTAGATGAAGCAGAGAGTCAGAGGGGTGAGGAAGCTATAATAGCAGTGAATGGCCGGGGGCTACAAATACAGGAGTTATAACAGAGTGCCGTGTGGGTAAAGACGTGAACCTGAATAAAGACACGAAGACAGAAAGAAGTGTTCGAGTCCTTTTATTACACTGGAGTCAGAAGTGAAACGGCATGGCGAAACAACTGAGGAAGAAGAATATCCCATCTCCGGCGTCGGCTTCATCATCGGACGACGACGATCTTCCTCCTGAGGTCGGCTTCACTTCGGCGGAGGGAGAGATCCGTGAGGGCCCGGGTGTGGAGGAGGTTGCCGCTGCGCCCGACCCATCTGCGTTGAAGGACGAAGATTTAAGATGGACCCGGATGGCGGAGCAACTGGCGACCCTAAAAACCGTCATCACGGAGTTGTGTGACCTTGTCACGCCAAGGGCGGCGTTGGAAGGTGATGGTGGTGATCGGCAGGAGCCCGGGTCGTCTTCGATGGCGCCGCCATCGACCACGCGGCGTGAAGACGCCATCTTGGGCGTGGCGCACCACGGAAGGCGGGAAGCCGCCATCTTGGGGCCGCCACGAAGATCGTCCGCCATCTTGGCGACACCGCGTTGCGACGCCTTGCTGAACTTGCCGCCGGAAGAGTCGGTGACGGACGGAAGCAGGCCAAGGAGCCGCAGTCGTCACCTTACAACTGTTAAGGAGTTCTCCATCGGGGGCGATTGGAGTGCGTTCGCTTGTCGATTTTTGGCGGCGGTACGAACGGCAAGGTGGACGGACGCCGAGGCGCTGGAGGTGCTTCCGACTCTCCTTGACGATGAGTCTGTTCGTTTTTTTCGCTCTATAAAAGCTGCGAAGAAGAAAACATTGCGTGGAGTGTTCGACGAAATGGCGGACGCGTACGAGCCACCGGATGACGCCCATCGCCGCTTCGTGCAGCGGCAACGCGCACCGGAGGAGTCGCCTGTAGCGTACAGGGGCGCCGTGCTGGAACTCGCGATGGCCGCTTACCCGGAGACGGAGCCTGACCTGCTGGAACCTCTCATCTTGGGGAAGATGTTGGAGTTATCCCGGGATCTGGGCATTCCTATGCCGGCTTGCGGTCACGAGAAACTCACGTCCCGGACCGCGGCTAAGTGTTTGGACGCCCAGTTCAATCTCCGCCGCTGGAAACAAGTCACGGCGTGGACGGGCGGTCCTGTCGTCGATGGGGGGGCCGTAGGGTGGGACCCTACAAAGGCCGTGTACGTGCCGGATGCGACCGGCCCAAAGGAGCTGTCGGCCGCCTCCACTCCGTGGCCGGCTCGAAGCGAGCCGGGGCCGCGGGCTCCGCCGCCGGCGCGGCCACGTCGGGACGGGGTGCCTGCTGCGCGCCGACCCGACGTCGACTGTTTCCGCTGCGGCCGTCGGGGCCACTATGCCAGGGACTGCTGGGCCCGGGTTCCGGGGCCGCCCCAGCAGGAGGCCTCGATCGCGGACGTCCCAAAGAAAGACCCTCCGGCACAAACAAGCCGGCCGTGACAGCGCAGGGAGGAGGACCTTCCACTTGTGGGACGCCGACCGGAGCCGCAGAACCCACGGGACCTGCAGCTCTTCCTATCCCTCCGCGGACGCGAGTACGGGATGTTTCTGGACGCGAGCGGGACAGTGGCGGGCCTCCAATGGCGACGGAAGAACTTGCGCCCGTCGCCCCTAAAACCCTTCCACGTTCCCGCTCGGCGGGTGGGCCGCCGACCGTCCGGGACGGCCCGGCTACCCGTACTCGCTCGAAATCCCTCACGTTTCGTTAGATTGTGTTGTGTTGTGTTATTGTTATAATGTTCTTCAATGCTTCGTGTCTTTTTGCGTGTTGGCCCTTTACACCCGCATTGCTTTTCAGGTTGCAATTCAGCCGAGGTCGGCTGGATTTTCTTTAGGGGGGAGGGTGATGTAATGCGGTTGTAAACGGCCCTTCTGAGGTGCCGTCAGGGGGGGAGGAGTTAGGTCACGTGGGGGGAGAGGGGTTGAGTATAGAAGGAGGGGAACCGGAAGAGCAGGGAGAGTGACGGGGAACCAGGAACAGAGGAAGGCCACGAAGGGCGAAGCGGGGTGTGGCGAGATCGCCACGAACACGGGGGGAGCGAGGATCGGCACCGTTGGCCAGCGGTGACCGACCCGAAGCAGCGAGGAGGCTGCAGTCAGCAGCGGGGCTGCACAGAGAGAGTGGGCAGCGGTCTGCATACAGTGACAGCCAGAGGGTCTGCACATAGGGGTAGCAGCAAGTCTGCAGGGAGGAGGTTACAGTAGATGAAGCAGAGAGTCAGAGGGGTGAGGAAGCTATAATAGCAGTGAATGGCCGGGGGCTACAAATACAGGAGTTATAACAGAGTGCCGTGTGGGTAAAGACGTGAACCTGAATAAAGACACGAAGACAGAAAGAAGTGTTCGAGTCCTTTTATTACAGATGTCTGACGACCTGACGACACGTGACAAACTTTTCGCTTGTACGGAGCGTTTACTTCCTCTTCTTCTCCGCACGCAGAATGTTCCTCTCGACGTGTGCGTGCGTCTGAGCCGCGCAATTCATCTTGCATCGGTTTCACGTCCTAAAACGCAAAGGGCCATTCCGTATTTATGATTAATGCAAATGCTCATAGAAAACACATTTGCTTTTCCTTTTCGTTCGCGGTTTTTTTTTTATTCTTTAAACTTATTATTTGTAACCCTCGCTCATTTCCTCTGATCTAAAAGCATTTTCGTTTTATACATTATAATTTTTGCGTCCGTAGCATTTACTGATTATTGATTACTTTTATGATAATAATAATCTCCCGACTGTTCAGCTCTGCAGCTGACGGCCAAGGCGGAGAAAATAACGGTGTAATCACGGTTGCAATTTTGTCTTCATCCCCTGTTGCCGCGAGTAAGTAAGAGGGATGTGTCTGCCTCCCCGTGCGCCCAGCGCTGCACGTAATTGTCACAGTCGCTCAAGCGGAAAATGCACCTCCTGTCACAGCTGCCAAGTGACGCTACTCCCACTCCTGGTGCATTTATCAAGTTAGTGACCCTTAAACCCTTCCGCGGCAAAAAACACCCGATCGCTGGGATGCGTTGGGAAGTGATTACTGGCGGGCAATGCGAATTAACAAAGGTGCAGTCGCAAGCGGCGATGAATCTCCTTTGCGCGAGAACATCGTGGTGATGATGATGATGATACGTAGGAAAAAATCGCAAAGCGCCGAATGCAAGGGCATCTCTTTCGCCAAGAAGTCTAACGGTGCGAGGTTGAAAAGGTCTGCCGCTTTTAAGACGGGTTAACGGCTGCCTTGGCCCTACTTAGCACACATTAACGCCCACGCAGGGGAAATTGTCAGGGGACAGTGAAGACGCGATGGCTTCTGGGTTATTTTAAGTAAGCCTGCCACAGGGGTGGATTCTGTAAGCCCTGCTTCTTGTGTGAATGTGTCTCGATAGCCGGCTGTTTGGCCTCTCTCGCCGATTGAAGTACGTGATTTCAAGGAGGTGAAAAAAGGATACTAACATAGAACCTTGGATATGTTTTCTGTTTGTGTCTGTTTTCCATAAATGTTCTGCCTTTATGTAAACATGCAATAGAAAAAAATCTAAATTTAGGCCTCTTTTGTAGACAAATGCATTGGCACATTCTTATTCAATTGTGCCTTAGAGTGTACACAGAATCATTAAATGCGATAAATGTTACTCATCACGACAATTAATTCACAACAGTACATTGTTTTGATTGTATCGAACAAACTAGTTTTCAAGATTGGGGTTTGTCGTGCTGTGACTCAGCATGAAGCCGATGTGACTTTTTTACGCTATGACTTCTCTGCTTCAGCTAAGTGATCGTGCACATTCTCCAGAGCCTGAGTCATTCTGTACAAGAATTGACCAAACTCAAGGTGTTTCCCTGCCCAAATCGAGAATTGTGGCCGTGCTTATTGCTAGCTCTTAACCAGTGGTGTAGTGGTGGAAATTCCACATTTCCATGGCAAGGTTGTCATAATTTTTTTTACGTGGAGGCTGTAGGAGGCTAACTCCCCCCGCGCTCCAAGTTTATTTCAAGTCCACTATCAGCGTTATGTCATGATCTAATGTGGAGAGGGTTCTCAACTGATAATCGAACAACCACGAGGTCAAATGAACACTGCTCATCCCTCCAGGGTTGATACAATGAGTCGACGCCCCTTAGGAGAGACTGGCACCACGATATTATTCTGGAATAACCATCACTGTCTCAGGGTCTCCAACAGAGAAGAAAACTACACGTACGTCGTTCTCGTTTCAGCCGGGAGACTCTGTGACGCAAGTTAGATAAGAATTTGCGTGCACAGGGCGCTCACTTAAACGCCTTCACCTTGCTGCAGTCTCGCCAAGGGGGACCCCCAGCGGCAGCTGTCCCCATACGGTGCAAGCTATACACAACACTGGCCGGCAAATGGACATCAGCCTGCCAGTCGGGCGGGTGATTTTTTTTTTTTTGTACCAGAGTAAGTCCGTAATGTGCGAGCAATTTAGAATTCAGTCATCGTCGCCACACCGTCGCGGTCCTGCAATGTCACAATCTGATCTCGCTCCATGCGCATGAGCTCATCCCATCGCTCCATCTCCACAGGGGTACATCCCCCCGTTGCCTGTGGCTGACATTGTGTTACTTCGTCCTGGAAAACGACGCCAAGTCTCATGGCGCTGTTTTCTTCAGCAGGGTCCTGCACTGTTAACCAGGGCGCCCTCTGGGCTCAAGCTGCGAACCTCTGCAACCAAAGGGCCACACGCATTGCCGCTCGGCCGTGGCACCACGCCCCCAATTATAAATGTGATAAATACTGAACTTGTACACGTGTTATGGTACCATTCATTTATGTACGCATTTAAACACGCAATTTTGTTTGGAAAAAAACAATAAAAATTATTCAGAGTTTCAAATGAACAACTGAACATTTGTGAGACTGAATAGTGTTTCTGGTTCAGAACATTCACGAATATAACTTACCACCTCCCCCTCCATATGCATATACTGTAAATACTTGAAATAACTTACTACATTAGCAAAACTAAATCATTGGCTGCATAAAATTAGATTGTTTCGGAAGGGTTAACCGGATTTCAATCAATCCACTTATATGGATGCTAATTCGTAACAGGAAATGAATGCAAAAAATAAGCTCTCTGCGGGCTTCCAAACTACTTACATTGTTCAATTCCGGTTGTTTTTAAATTGCCATGGGTTGGTGTGTGTTTATTACGTGAAGTCTATTTTCATGCATTATCACAGCCGAATGAACACTTTATCTCCACAGCAGCTATTAGAGCCATTGTGATGTTTTTTTTTCTCTATAGTCTCATGCGAAATCTTACAAAATTGCATTATTTTTATTCTCACCACGATATAAAAAATTTTAGGAAGAATGTGCATGTAAGTGTCCCGTGAACTATCAGAATAAATGCAGATTTGTGAACAAAACAATATAAAAATCTTTAATTACACGTGAGATATTATTTTTGTGTAATTGTTGGTTTCTTGTATTGTGAAATTAACATAATTGTTGCATTGAAACCGGAGGCTTAACAAAGGATTGCTAATATCGCAATCAATTCCACGTTGATTCATTTGCATTAAGTATTGTACGAGCATTATTAGTCATATTGGCAGGCCGTGCAATTACACAAGAATGCACTGTGAGTTTAATTGGATATTCATGAAGAAATTATATTTTCAACAAGGCCCAACGAGCTGTATGTATTTATGTTGAACTTCCTTCGCACGGTACGAAGCCCGCCGTGCTAATCCGAGGTGCTGCTTAGAAGACAAAGATTTTAAATGCAATCTATATGCTATGGTCATATATTATATTCAAAACATAACAGGGCAGCCCATGCCCATTAGCTTGTGATAGATGTTGGAGTGTATTCATTTATTAATCTGTCATTGCTTGCATAACAATTTGTAGTGAAACATTAAATCAGTAACTGTGGCATAGGCGACCACAGTGCCTCCTCAATACATAGTGGGAGGTGGCTGATTTAATCGGAGTCTGATGCCATGTCACAGCACTGCGCCGACACTGCCGAGATTCCTGGGTTCGAGTCCAGGCCGCCACCCATGAAAGAACTGGGCTCTCGGATATGTATCAAGTTGATGGTCTCACTACCCCGATCTTGACCACTACCTTATCACTACCTCAAGCCCTACTGCTACCCCTATCACTACCCCAACCCCTAACACTACTGCAACCTCAATCACTACTCCAACCCCTATGACAACCCCAATCACTACCCCTATCATTATCCCAACCCAAATCACTACCCCAATCACTACCCCTACCCCTATCACTGCATCGACACCTATCACCTCCCCAACCCCTATTTACCCACTCCCACCTGTTCTCTTGCCACCATAACCACACCGCCACGTTTAATAACCCCACTTTATTATAACCACTATCATCTTATGTACTATTTTATAGTTGTTGTAAAGTGCCTTAGTTTAAGAGACTATACACATCTATGTAATAAATTGCACAAAATAAACAGTGAACTTGCAAGCCATACGATCTGCAAGTGTCACAATTTTCCCTCCTGCTCCCTGTCGCCTCTGTCCAACCCAGCAGTGTGAATGGGTACACCAAGGCAGGGTGAATTGTGGGTACCACCACCTCTTCCCGGCAGCCTGAGAAAGTAGATAAAACACCCTCTGGAGAGGCTCTTAGGAACCCCCTGTACTTGAGGCCCTTTCACCAGCAGAGGGGTGAGTGAAAACATCGCAGGGCTTACTCTTTATCTCTTTGACTTTTGAATTGAGTCCTCTTACTTTGGCATATTGCCATGCGGCAGGTGCCTCTAAGGTAGTTGAGTGGAATGGTGCGTCGCCTAATATGAATCAGAATCAGTTGAAGGGATCTCAGGAGTAGGCCTGTGGTATCACGCGGAATAGTTTGGTGATTTCACCTTCCACCTTCCCTAATCACCTTTTTTGGCACCGTGCACAGCCAAGCGTGCTCATCTGAGGTGTGGGATTTTGGCCTACTATTCGAGTGAATGTTCCGTTTATAATTCGTCGTCTTGTGACACGAAACCAATGAGCGCAATTGGAATGTGTATCGTGAAATTAAAACATGTCGAGAGAAGGAGATTCCTCTGCGGTACAGTTTGTGATCAGCACAGTTATGATGTGTACTGATGCTGGGTTTTTTAAAAGCTATTACAGTTCAACACAATTAACTGGCATTTAGTGCAATAGGCATCTCTTTCTGTTGTATTTATGTTAAAATTGGAATGCATAATAAAATAAAAGTACCGTACGGAAATAAATGTTAATCCATGCGTTGCTCTCGGCGAGAAGATCACAGCTGAGCCATGGTGTAACGAAATGTGCTTTCCTCTAGGGTCTAGTTGGCTTAGCTTGGGTCTCTTGGCCTGCAAGACTCTAGGTGTGTATAGCAATGGCTTGCTGGTGAGCTCTAATGAGGGGGAAGCATGTCTGTATTTCTCTTCACATAGCCCAGAAAAAGGTTTTTTTTCTCAAGTCTGTCATCCAACAACATTGAGCAGAATGTTGTAGTGAGTAAGAACTATAATTTTGCTAAGATATAGTGTTCTGCATCACGGCAGGTGTTTTGCTCCACGGCAGGAGTGGGGGTGTGTGTATACAGGAATTTCCTGTTTTGAGGTTGAGTTTGGTCACGTGACCAGGAAGTTCCGATTTGATAGCCTCTCAGCCACGAGGCTGGAGGTCCGCCATTACACAGAGTTCAAGATGGTGGCACAAATCGCGTCCCAGTGAATACAACTGTAACTGTCCATTGTGCGACTTTAAGAAGCATTGTCTGTAAGTTCGTTTATGTTCTTATAATACTGGGAAAGCTGTTATAATGTTAGAATGACCGTTATAATGCTGTAAATGCCTCTATAATGCTGTTAAATTGTTATGATAAATACGAGGCCTAGTTAACAACGAAGCCTGCAACTTGCCTTATTGTGAATGTTACTTGTAATTGAATAAGTCGAGTCAAACTTGAGTGCAAGGATGACGAAATGTCTCATCCACAGCTCTGTTATATGCAGTGCTGTACATTTGGGGTGCAGTGTGATGATTACACGATGTGCCTTTATTTAACACTGTAGCTTATTCTCTTGTATAGCTGTTCAGTACTAATGTAGGTGCCTGGTCCATCCAGGATCTATTGTTGAGTTTCAGGTTATCTAAGACAATGTTATGATGCTGTAGTGTTCATTCATTGTATTGATTTTTCCAGGTATTAACAGATGCTGTATCTGTGCTGTGTTTTTCCATCAGTTTTTCCTCGTTCAATTCAATAAATTACGTGTGGAGTTAGA
Source organism: Lethenteron reissneri (assembly GCF_015708825.2). Classification (NCBI taxonomy): domain Eukaryota; kingdom Metazoa; phylum Chordata; class Hyperoartia; order Petromyzontiformes; family Petromyzontidae; genus Lethenteron; species Lethenteron reissneri. The sequence goes on from NC_083807.1 coordinate 7,874,406, forward strand.
TGTTAGCTACTCGAATAGCGGTGCAATGCAGCGCACAGCGAGGCCGAGACATATAGTTAGTTTATAAACCTTTCTAAAATAGCATCGGCATGTATACTATAAAAAACATTTAAATGTGCCATTCCAAGTCCAGGAAAAAAACACAGGCGAAATAAAATGAAGCTGTCGTTAAAATCAATGATCCGTAAAATGCATCACAGAATTCTCGAATGGAAGAGGTATTTATAGAAGTTTACACGAGGAGTGAGTCATTCGTTCTGTGTTTTACAGGCACCCACTCTCCGCTGAATGATGTTTCAGCTTCGTGCAAGCTGCAGGCCTTCAGGAATATGATAAACTGTGTGAAGGTTCATGGGACCTCCCTTGCCAGTATCAACATATAAGCTTAGGTTTTACCCTTTCCGGCAAATGCGTATACCACCGGAGCATGTTTTTTTTTGCATATTCACCGCAAGTATATGTGGTTAATTGCAGACATGATTGCTTGCAAAAGGTTTCAGTTTGGTGTTTTAACATCTTATTCAAATTTTCTTGCTGTGGATTTCACACCTGATGATGATTGCTTGTGTTGCAGTCGAAACGTCGTGAGAATGTAATTGTTTTATATTTTTATTATTTTATTGTTTCCCTTCTACGTGACTTTACCGAAAAAACCAAGAATATGAATCCGTGCAGTCACGAAAGCTTTAAATCTAAATCTTAACATATGTTTTGTTGCCAGAAAGGGTAAAACCTATTATTATTATATGTGTGAAGGGTGTTTTCTGTTAAAAGTGATGCAGCATCCGGACAGGTGGCTCAGTGGAGAGAGCGAGAGGCTCGCAATTGAAAAGTTGCGCGTTCAAAAATCCTGGTTTGCGTGGTTGACCCAGCCCATCGTCCAACTGGTGTAGATAAAAACACGTACTCCTTTGTGGAGAAGTCAATGGTGGTTGTCCTGTGGATACTTGCCCCTGTCTTAGGAAAGTGCCGTTCCCATCACTGGGAAGCGATGAACAGTGACTTACTGTTCATTTGAATGAAAAACGGGATCGTAGTTTCAATGGATAGTATTTTACTGAGTCCAACGTTCTGATGATCCTGTAATTGTTTCAATAGCCAATTATGGCCGATTTTGTATTAATGTAACTAAGAATAACACCTTTACCTCGTTTTGACATTTTATGCTGAAAAAAGTTTTTTTTACAGTAAAAAGTGTTATGAGTTCTGGGATATTGTAACAACAGACCCTGGCGGTCGGGTGTCAACTTAGCACCTTGCAAACATGTTTGGCAGAAGGGAGGAAGCAGTGGCAAGGAGTGACCGCATTGCTGGCAATGACTGTGATAGCCTGCTGAAGTAACCTTGCCCCATGTATTAGCGTCTGCACGCGGTTGTGTGCGCCTCCAGTGTTGCTACTTGTACCCATTACCCAGGGTTGGTGGATCACACCGTGATAGGGTGTACACGGTACACAAGAACAAATACGCAGTACCCTGGGGTTCCTGTCGGAGGCAGTGTAGTGACATAAGAAGGGAGGGGCTGCTGGGGGCTCTGGGACCCTGGGCGGGCCAGGCGCTTAAGCCTCTTGGCGCCAGGCGCTGGGTTCCCAGGCGGGTCAGACGCTTAAGCCTCTTGGCGCCAGGCGCTGGGTTCCCAGGCGGGTCAGACGCTTAAGCCTCTTGGCGTCAGGCGTTGGGTTCCCAGGCGGGCCAGGCGCTTAAGCCTCTTGACGTCAGGCGTTTGGTTCCCAGGCGGGTCAGACGCTTAAGCCTCTTGGCGTCAGGCGTTGGGTTCCCAGGCGGGTCAGACGCTTAAGCCTCTTGACGTCAGGCGTTGGGTTCCCGGGTGGCCCAGGCGCTTAAGCCGCTTGGCGCCACCAACGGGGGGGGGGGCTGTGTGTGCTCTGTGGGATATCTGGGGGCGCACACGGCCCCACCCCTCGTTGGGGACTAGGCATTAAAGGGGAGCTCCCTGGACGATCAGGGCCAGTCGTAGCTCAAGACCCAAGACCCAAGACCAGCCATCTCAGGACCCTGGGATGCTGTGAGAGCCAGTGGTGGGACTCTGGAACTCCCGACTCTACGACCTTGTGAGGCCGAGTTCCAGAGCGTAGCCAGAGTAGTGTATCTAGGCTGTGTACCTAGGCTGTGTACCTGGGAGTTGTTACAGAGTATCAGGACTGTTGGACTGTTGGACTGTTGGATTGTAATAAAGAAGTTACCTCTACAAGTGTCTCCGGAACCCGTTACAGCAGTACAGCATTTAAGTTGCTGAGCGATCCGTGTGCCATTTCGTTTTTGCTCCACGCGGGTGGGTGTCCCGCACAAGCCCTCTCCGAAACGAGATGGCCAAATATTCGTGTAGCGGTGGGGCATTTCATGCGCTCATGGCGGAGACGAAGTCTCTCCAGAGGATGACCACTGCTACGTGACACCATCACCCATGCATCGTTCTTTTAACCACTGTGCGTGAGATACGAGGGAAGAGATTTTCCTGCCGTCCTCGCCAACTTTGGGATAATTCTGCACGAGTGTTTATCTGGCGTAAGTAAGTCATTGGAAGGGGAGATAAAAAAAAAACACATCTCCAGCCTCATTATGAATGTTATTGTTCCACTAAATCGTTTGCGCGTAGGGTGAAAAAAAGCTGCCGAAATTTAAAGCATTGTATGCTGGGCCAAGATCAATACTAGTACATATTGAATTGGGTTTTTGTCACCATTAGAGTGTTAATTAAGATTGAGGTTTATTGTGTGTGTCACGCCTTGGAGGGATACCATCGTGAATTAAATTGTGAATGGCCTCGCAAGCGTCATTAACTGAATTGTGGCCCTCCATTGTGATTAGATTGCACTGGATATAGTACCACGTGTGATGTCAGTGCTTGCGATGCATTGTTGTTGTTGCTGCATTACGTAAAAACAACATTCCGCGGTGGCCAAAGTATTGTCCGTATACCTAATTTTGTTTTCAGTTTTTTGTTTAAGAAAGAAAAATCCCATGCCAAAATATCCGAGTAAGCAAGCAACGGTAGGCCAACGGTGGGCCACGTTTGCTGGGAATGTATTAGGTGTTGTGCTGGTTAGATCGCATCATTCGCAATCGGAGTGGTATGGGTTGAAACCCTTCTGTTTATTATTATTATTATGATCTGAGACCAAGTTTAATGGTGGTTTCCATAGGAAATGTGGAATTTCCACCGTTAGTTTCAGGACTACAAGTGGAGATGAGAACTGTCTCCACTGGCTTGCATGCTGTGATGCAGAAGGATCACACGGGCAGAGAATTATTTATCCATTTTTCCCTCGATAAAAAAAATATACATTTGAATTTAAAAAACACAGAATGGTTCTAACCAAGCTACTTTATAGTATTATCCCACGAGGACTGATGGTCCTTATCATGATGTGCTTAATAATAAGCATTGACCAGTTTAGTGGCGAGGCAGATAGTGCTGTGAATAATGCTCACAATGTGGGCGCACAAAGTATGAAATAGTGCCTCATCACAAGGTCTATGCAGCAGTGCTCTATCAACCACGGCTTTGGTCACTTTTTCAAAATTGCTCATTATCTTTCCACTGCACTTTTCAACACGAGCGCTTAATCATCATATTGATTGGGGTTATTATTATGCTATTATTATCAGCATTCTCTTACGAGAGTGACATTATAATTAATGCTGCCTTGTCAGTGACCAAAACAGAAATTGCATTATTATCAACGACCATGCATCACGTGGATTCACTCTTGAGGCAGAGATGCTGGATTGCATAATGCCTTTCCGTGAATGGGAAATAACCTGGAATACGTGGTCAAAATGACCGGTGATTAAACCCTATCAATACTTAAATTTCAGAAAAGAAAAGTAAAATTTCTGTCCATTAAATAACGACTTGGTAATTTTATTTAAAAAACATCTTGGGTTGTCTTTCTGTAAAAACAACTGTCTTTCCATGTGCCACTGTGCATTCTGATGATGTTGAACAGTGCACACCATTTTTATATATGTATACTTGATTGACATTGTCATCCTTGTAAATGAAGCAACGCACGGAATATCTGTATAATTAAGGCAAATATCTGCTATGGTGGCAAGATGTTAACTACCTCGTCTGGTATACAGGAAATCGTGGGTTCGATCCCGACCCTGACACCTGTATATTTTAAATTCGCATGTTCTCCCCGTGGTCGGATTGTTCCCTCTATAGTTCAAAACATACGTTTAGAGTATTTGTCTGATACACATTTCCATATGTTAAGCCACTTCATTCGGCTATCATTTGTGGTCAGATCGCTTCTAAAACTGAGTTGTATAGCTCAGTGGGCCTTACCTGGTAAAAAAAATATATAAATAGTTTAATTAAAATGCTTTGTCGGTAGGATCCTGCTGTGATGTAGTAGTAAGCACACTCGACTTGCAATCCAGAAGTCGACGGTTCGATTCCATCTCCTGGCGAGGCGGTCAAAACAACAATGCACATTTATTAAAGTTCCCCCTCCTCTGTCCACCCAGCAGTATAAATGGGTACCGCATTTTGTAGATCAGCTGGTGGTGTTAGGCGGGGTAAAGTGTAGGGTACAAAGATGTCGAGCCAGCCAGCATGCAAGATCGGCCAAGATCACCATCAGGGAGGGGCTCTCTGGACTTGTCGTGCATGCTGCTCCACCAGCAGGGCCGCGTCATCGCCCTCGTGGACTTGCGATTCTATAATCTATCTCGATACGACCTCGAATGAGCTCTTCTCACCGCACCTTGGTCATCATCATTGTTCACTGTCTTGGCTGCAATTCATCAACAGTTCAACAGCCGTCATCCTTTGTCGCGATTAGCCATTCCCAGGTGCCATTGCCTGTACTTAACAGTCACTGTGATTTCTCTTATTTTGTGTTGGTTCAATGATCCATTTGTACCTCTGTCTGCCTCCCAATGTAATTCCCATGCACAGTTCCACACTGAATTGTGTACATTTCAGACCTTGTTCTGGTCTCTTCATCAGTTTAGACATATCGTATGTCATAATAGGTTGAATGCAGCGATTGACAACGTCCCTGTTCAGCCACTCCATCACATTGCTTTTTTAATAAATAAAAAATGTTATACAGATTCGGAAAATCTAAATATGATAACAAAGAAGAATTGCCTTGCTGGTCGAAAATGCCACACGACCACCACTGCCACTACCTTCAACGTTATCTAGAATACAAATAAATCTCATGCAAGCTGCACAGGGAGTGGTGGTGCAGTGATTAGCACGCTGAGTTGTTATACCCCATCGACCAGAAATGGATTCCCAGCCACGGCTAACATCAGTGGTGATTGTTTCGCTTTTCGTCATCCATTGCAAACGGGCCGTCATTGCTGGCGGAGTTCATCTATCAGTGTGTTGATGAAGGGATACACGTAATTATGATTATCACGGTGATGTAAAATGTTGTACAATTGCCCCCCTTATTCAGAGCATTCAAGAATAACAAACAAACGAAATCCCTTTCATTTGTCGCGGTCATATATCTGCCCGATATTCTTTCCACCACAGCCCACCTGCTTCACAGTAACACGGCTCTGACCTCTGCACGACTGAGCAAATCTATCGCCCGTCCGCTGGATTATGGGCGTGCGACAACGCACCTGGACAGACCAACCTCGACGGACAGGATAACAAGTATTTAACACAAACAGCAACAGCCTCGTTGACGAAGACATCTAGTTTGCTCTGCGGACAACAGACACAATGCGTGATGCCCACTTCATGCAAGGTTGTTTATGAAATAACGGGTAAAAAAATAGATGTGTCTGTGGAAATCCCACACACAAGCAGTCTCTCTTCTCCGCTGGGAGACGGGATACTGAGTGTGTGAGTGCTCGCTGCTGCTGCTGCTGATGATGATGCTACTGCTGCTGCCGCTGTCGCAATGTGCGGCTGTTACAGGTGAAAAAGAAAGTAATTTCATGTTCTATCACATTGGGATATTACTCAGGCGCCGGGTGTGAGTCATCCGTGTCGATAGCGGAGACGGCGCTCTGTTCCGTCACTCTGATTTTTTGGATGGAGCGGCAAAGTGGAGATGACCGCGTGCCGCATAATAAGCAGACGCATGCAGCCCGCGCGTGTGGTCGTATCGCGGGGTTAACCCTTTCGTGTGTGCAGTTGGGAGGTGTTGAGGGGGGGGGCTGGAGTCATCAGACTGTTCATAATCAGTGCACGGGGTGGGGTGTGCAAGTCACCGATAGTGCGAGAAGGACAAGCTGCGTCTCAAAGGGGACGCGATCATCGACGTGAATCCAAGCCGGAGATTCGGAGCCCTGGGAGTTGGGCCCTCTTGTGTGTCTCGAGTGGAGTTCTGATGCGCGTTTGTCCTTTTTTTTCCTCCTGCGTTTGGGCAATCTAGTGAAGGTGAAAAGCGAGAGCCGTTTGTGGAAAATCCACGTGATCGATTCCAGTGGTGGGCGGCCAGCCTCGTCACAGTCTTGTTGGAATGATGAAAAACACACACGCCACGTTTGTCATTAACAACGCCTTTTAATGACATTTCTGGCAATGGGTCTTCAGCAAAGCAAGAGATATGTCCAGAAACATTGACTCTCTTACAATTACCATTAACTTCTCACAAAGTGATACATATTTTACTTTCCACGATAGGGATGTTGGCTGAGTTGATGTCTGATCAGAATTTCAACTCGCAACTTCTGATTGGGATTTGAGAGCTCGATCACCGCAGCGTGGCTGTAGGCACTCAAACGTACAGGCCTTGTGTGAGAGTGTGCGTACGTGTGTGCACTTACTAACATATCACGACATCTATAATCGTGAATAGCGGAAGTCATGATGTAGTGGCCAGTGTATTGTGTGACCCAGGTTCAAGTTCTGCACACTCTGCGCAACACCAATGGAAATTGGCATCTGAACCGGCACCCTGCAGATGAAAACAAATAGGCATCATGTTGGGCAATGGCTCTTCTTTATTGCACATTGAACGAGCAATGACCAAAACGTCGCCTATTAGATACTTGTTTCATGAACTGTGCTTGCGCGCCACTGCCAAACCCAGCATCGCCAAACAATCCGTCTTAAAGAAGCATACATTTGCAATGAGTGCATGAGCATGAGTGCTTAACTAAGTGCCACTTACGAATCCGTACTTATTTCGCACGCTTTGAGGGCTAAAACACAAGCGTGTACAATTACCTCTAAATTATCCACCGTCAATTTAATGCGTGGTAAACACGCAGTTAAGTATGTTCACAGGTGCTGAATGATTACTGCTTTAGGGATTTAATTGGCATTTTTATGGCAATTTTAATTCAAAGTAATGTGCACATTGTTGTGTTACTTCAAAAAAGACGCGTAAAAATGTATCCAAAGAAGAAAATGTCAACAAATTAATTCTGAATTAAAACATTTTATTTTGCTGTATTTTTATGGAAATCTTTTCAATTGAGTGGTACTAAATGAAGCAGCTATATTTATATATGTTGTTTAACAAATGAATACATTTCTCGTATGCTGTATGTGTATTCATAGTTAGTGTTATCACCTTGTACACGCGGGTTTTCACTTGGCACTCTCGATTCCTCCCATGCGGACAAACACAACAACTCGGTACATCCTGACGGAGCTTTTGTTCCACAAATGAGCATCGCCTGCCAGTAGGGAGCGATATTGTTACGTTGCTTTTTCACCTAATCGAGTAATTTGCAAGGAATTTTTTACCATCATGCCGGCACACATGGCCTAATCTTGTTTAAAATAACGTCAGATGAACATTAACATGCACTACGAAGTAGACAAAGCACGTGTTTACGGATTATTGAAGCAAATGCCGCATGCTTTGGTCTTGTCACCAAAGATCCTGAGCAGGACTCTCTGAGCAAAAAAAGAAAAAGTCACGAGCCTCGGTGATGCTTTCTTGAGCGAATAAGATAGTTTAATATCATACCACTATTCCAAGTAATATATGCTGCGAGTTTCCTGGCTGGCTGCTGACTGAGCTCCTCTCTGCCTCAATAATAACTCTACCGTCAGTATCCGCGAGCGGTTTGCCACCGAAATTAGCCGAGTAACTGGCTAAATGGGTTTTTTTTCATGCAAAAAATAAATATTGAATTAGTATTTATTAGCGACAACGAAGAGGTGGGAGTAACGGATAAAGACGACTAATGCGATTTATTTAAAATTGCTCTAACTTTTATTTTCGTGCTCCTACTAATGTCATTATTTCACCAGAATATTATTGAAATGCTAGAGCATGGAAGACACACATTACAATTCCAACGATCTTGGAATTCTGCGACATAAAACTGCAGATCGCTTTTGGTTCCCCGCGTGCAGCATTGTGAGACGAGTATGAAAACGACGTCTGTATTTTATATTCGTTGGTTCTTTCGGTAAAGTCACGTAGGTAAAAAAATCAAAAATAAGAAAAAAAATTGAAATAACTATTTTTTTAAATATTTTTTATTTTTTTATTTTTTTTTCACCTACGTGACTTTACCGAAAGAACCAACGAGTATGGATCTTTGCAGTCACGAAAACTTCAAATCTAGAAAGTCTGTGTTTTATTTTCCATTACAGGGCTACGGTTTTTCGACACGCATATCCTCGGCTGTTCTCCTCTCACGTGGTAGTTGCGCTCCTAAAGAACACGGGAACATCGCGTTATAATCGATAACGTCGGGTAAAGCACAGTCCACGGTAACGCGTGAGATGCGTAGGCAGGCTGAACAAAGACTGAGACGCGTGGGTAGCGTCTCGAAGCATCCAGCAGCATCCTGCGTTGTGTTAGCCAGTAGTATCGGTAGTATCTACTGACTCTGTATATGCTTATACACCCTACATACAACACTAGTATCTACTGACTCTGTATATGCTTACACACCATACATACAACACTAGTATCTACTGACTCTGTATATGCTTACACACCCTACATACAATACTAGTATCTACTGACTCCGTATATGCTTATACACCCTACATACAATACTAGTATCTACTGACTCTGTATATGCTTATACACCCTACATACAATACTAGTGTCTACTGACTCTGTATATGCTTACACACCCTACATACAATACTAGTATCTACTGACTCTGTATATGCTTATACACCCTACATACAATACTAGTATCTACTGACTCTGTATATGCTTACACACCCTACATACAACACTAGTATCTACTGACTCCGTATATGCTTATACACCATACATACAACACTAGTATCTACTGACTCTGTATATGCTTATACACCCTACATACAATACTAGTATCTACTGACTCTGTATATGCTTATACACCCTACATACAATACTAGTATCTACTGACTCTGTATATGCTTACACACCCTACATACAATACTAGTATCTAATGACTCTGTATATGCTTACACATCCTACATACAATACTAGTATCTACTGACTCTGTATATGCTTACACACCCTACATACAATACTAGTATCTACTGACTCTGTATATGCTTACACACCCTACATACAATACTAGTATCTACTTACTCTATGTATGCCTACACATCCTCCACACGCGTTATATGAAAATTCGCACCGTCGTTATATATATTTTAAATGTGTTCTCTAATATATTCATCGCGTGATATCCAATTCGCGTTATGCAAACACGTGTTACAGGAAAACAAACTGTATATAATAACAATCAATGACAATACCCCACCTGCATGCACTTATTAAACACCCTCACCCCGTTGTCAAATCTGATAGAACAAAAGTCGTAGGCTTGAATCGATATCAGCGAATGCGATGCAAGTCACGTTCACAAAGTTTACGCACTTTTAACAAATTAGCATCAATTAAGTCCGCGGGCCGTCGGCCAGCTGATTCGCGACTCGTTTCGAATTTCGCCCACACAGACGTTGCCTTTTGGATGCCAGCGACGCTCAACTCCGACACAACAGTTCCTGCTCTGCGTGCGTTCACCCTGCCCCCAAGAGGACGCGTATCAGTGCGTCATACTCGCCAATTGCGTAACATATGCTGGAATATAAAAAAAATTAAATAAACCGCGGCTTATACTTGCCCAATGGTGCCAATGTAGTCTTAGAATTACTGTCGGAAGGGTTAAAGAGAATCGTGGCTGACAGCACTTTAATCAAAGAGCAACTGTCTAGAGATCCCATTCACTGGATCATTGTTATGTCACTTTTGCTATTTGGCTTCTCTGTAATTCTTGTGCCAGATTATTGTGTCTCTCTGCGTTAATTCTGTACCTGTCACCGGGAACAATTGCGCTTCACAAAGGAGTGAATATTTAGCGGATAAAATTTCGATTTAAAGCTTTCGTGACTGCAGGGATTCATCTTCTATTACTTCCCTTCTACGTGACTTTACCGAAAGAACCAAGAAGATTTAGCGGATATTTTGTTTCCTTCGCTCATTTTTTTTGTCTTTAAAAACGTACATCGTGTTTTAAATGTGTTTAATGTTCATGAGCATGGCTTGTTCTACGCGAAATAATTTTGTTATCATCGTCGCCGCCATGATCAGACGCGTTCTATTCACTGCTGGACGAAGCCCTCACCACGTCATCACCGCTCCCCATGGCCTTGCTATGCCATCTCGATCCTATTGGGTCACGCACATCAACTCATCTCGTCGCCCCATCTCCCTCCGCGATGGGCGTCGTTTTTGGGGTTATGCCTCTCCAAGCCACCGTTCCGGTCACTCACTTCACGTGCAACCTCAGTGTGGCTCTTCCATCTTCACACGGTACATGCATTTTATATGTTCGTATTCATTTCTTATTAAAGCCTTGGTTTGTCTTGGAGTACAATATAAATTTGCTGTAAAATTGTCATGTCATTGTCTTCAAAAGCAAGAAATACTATTGCTTGTTATTCATTCATCTTGAGAATGGGGTTTCCCCTTTTTTCTGGCAACAAAACAGGTGTTAAGATGTTAAAACACCAAACTGAAACCTTTTACAAGGAATCATGTCTGCATTAACCACAATACTTGTGGTCAGAATGCAAACAAAAAACACATACTCTGATAATATATGCATTGTCTTTGAAACTGATTGGTCCACACCAGAGACAGCTTTCTTTCGAGCCTCATCTCAAACGGTGTTAGACCAGAGGACGCCAAAGGGCGTACTACTATTCATTAATCTTTTCAAGAATCTGATCGAATATAGGTGGTCAATAGTAGATTGTTTGTTTTGAATTTCAGATTAATTTTTTTCACACGGTCAGTTTACACAAACAATAGTTCATTCAAACAATAGACAGCATGTGATCTGAAAAACTCTGTTGGATTGGGCAGAACACATCACGAGAAGTGTAGATGGCCAATGCACGAGACTGGTGGTCAAATCCAAATTGGAAGAGGAGTCAGGCAGGGAGATACGTCTCACTAAGAATATTCACAGTAAGATCGGAAGAAATCTGCAGAAATGTTTTATTTAAAAACAGAAATTGACAAAAAATATTTGGAGACATATATTTTTAAAAGTCTAATTAATAATCTTTATATAACCTTGGAAATGTATTCCAAGAACTTTCTTTACATAAATATGCATAAAGTAGTGAGATTTGTAAATCAATTATTTTTGTATCGTGTGCGTCTTTCGCAGCGACAATTTTATTATCGCTACTGCAGAGGGCTTCTCAGTGCTCTGCGCCTCGCCCGTTCCCCCCACTGATGTCCCCCCCCTACCCCCAATGTGTGCAAATACTACTGACTCTATTGTATGTAGGATGTGTAAGCATATATAGAGTCAGTAGATACTACTGATACTACTGACTCTATTGTGTGTAGGATGTGTAAGCATATATTGAATCAGTAGATACTACTGACTCTATTGTGTGTAGGATGTGTAAGCATATATAGAGTCATTAGATACTACTGATACTACTGACTCTATTGTGTGTAGGATGTGTAAGCATATATATATAATCAGTAGATACTACTGACTCTATTGTGTGTAGGATGTGTACGCATATATATAATCAGTAGATACTACTGATACTACTGACTCTATTGTATGTAGGATGTGTAAGCATATATATATATAATCAGTAGATACTACTGATACTACTGACTCTATTGTGTGTATGATGTGTAAGCATATATATAATCAGTAGATACTACTGACTCTATTGTGTGTAGGATGTGTAAGCATATATTTAATCAGTAGATACTACTGACTATTCTATGTAGGGTGTGTAATAATAAATGTTTTTGGGGGGCGGGCGGGGGGAGGGTTCACGTTCTATAATTGTCTGATTCAAGCCTTCTGAAAGGCTCTCATTATTTAGTTGACGGAAGAACGGAAACTCGGGCTTTTATAATCGCAGAGATAGAAGTTGGATCGTGATTGCATTGACGCCGAGTGGATATTGTCTCTGCGGCATTGCATTACCAAGAGAGAACAATTAGTTTGTACTTTAATAACAATCGGACATTTCATCAGGGTGATAGCAGGCCGAGTAATTTCCCCATTGAGATATGAACTCACAACCTTACTTGATTGTCAGTATAGTGCTCTAAACACGGCACCACCTACTAACAGTATGCATTCTGCATATTAATAACAACAATACCGTGATGACTATAGCCCATTGGGTATCTATAACGACAACAACAAAAACTTTGACAGGGTCTCACATTCATACGTTTTAGGAATATATACTTGCTTAGGGTGTCTTTGTTGTTTCCTTTAACGTGGGAGAAACCCATAGCGGCCAAATAAAACGCACTTAAGTGTGACTGCATGCAGGCGGCTCTCACACACGATCTAAACGTGACCCACCAACCCCTCCTCTGTCGACCACTGCATCGCAGGCTTGTCGTCGCCACAATGTGAGCCACCTTACATGGCCTTTGTGAGAATGTTCCCACTTGTGCACATTAAAGGCGTGTGTCGGGGAGGTATAGTGGCATTGTGACACTGAACGCTGCCTTTGATCAGGTAGCAATGATGGGGCACTTACCGAATGGCCACGGTCCAACCTCTCACCCAGAGGAAGGGTGAGGTTCGCTATGGGCCTGCCTGTCCGAGGAGCAGAGAGGTAAACCGATGTGCAGCGATTTAGAAATGCTGTAGGCTGAAGAGGAGTATGATTCAAACATGCTGTAGATTGTAATATAATGGCATTGCTTAAGACTGCTGGATGAAGGGCTCTCCGTATTGCTGCCACCTCTCACAATCCTGGGATGTAATAATCCACGCGGCATCTCCACGCGATCTTACTTCATCGCTTGCTGGATATCCTCTCGGATGCATTACGACTGCAACACCGAGCTGTAACAGCTGAGTGAAATATAAAATTACCGCATATTAATCATCATAATCATGTTATAACAATGAAAGTGGTTGTATATTGTCTGCATTACAAGAATGTTTAATTGCGAGCGAACACATGATGTACACAGTATTTTCAAAATGAAAGCCATTGTTGCTTAAATTTGAAATTGCACATTCGGACATGCGTCTTCATACCAAAGTGGGTAATGGGGAGGTGCTCGTCTCTGTCAGTTTAGTGGTGGAAATTCCACATTCCTATGATGGTAATAGTCTCAAAACAATAACCGATATTGATCTCCCATAAGCAATACAAATTGTATTGACTCTAGAGGAATTATGGGTTTAGTTGAATCGACTATAATTTGCATGCACAATCGCATAACTCTAATCACGTCTTCTCCCAGGTTGGTATTAGAACAGTGCATAATTGCAGCAGTTTGATTGTAAAACATATTAAGGTGATAATAGTAATTTATACGACTACTTACTGCGCAAACATTAGCACGCGTTTTTACCGTAAAGACAGAAGCCATGTGGATTTGAATGTGTTATACTGTAGTTGGAGGTGGTTTATAACGACCATCTGTTGGCATTCAACATAGCCATTGAATATCATATTTATACATAATCATTGCAGATCAATGGCTATGTATTAATGTAACACGTTCCTGCAGAGGGAGCTGGTAGGAACGTTGGGTTGCTGGGTCAATGGCCAGGGTCAACGGCGGCGTGGTGTATTCCGCAAATATGGCCGACTGTGAGGGCGGGCACAAGCCGGCGTGAGTAGGTTAAACGTTGAGTTTTATAAGGGCACCACGGGGTGACCAGCCCCTCCCCACCCAGCCCCACCCCTCCCACTCCCCACCCTCCCCTCCACACCCAGCCCCTCCCTTCCCCACCCAGCTTCTCCCCACCCTCCCCTCTCCACCCAGCCCCACCCCTCCCATGTTTGGATGCACGACGGACGGACGGACACAATAATCCCATGTGGGCTGGTGAAAGCAGGTGGTTCCTACCAGTATAAAACTTATTTTAACCTTATACACCCAGAGTTTAAGTTCTACAAAATCCTTAATTGGTGGAATCTAACAAGGGCTTAAACGGGATTCATAGGGTTGGGTACACATCTGAACTGTATGAACCATTACAGTGATGTTTAAAATCATTACTGCCCATGTGTTGTGCAGAGGCTGTTTACTAAATTAACGCGGTGCAGCTCTCCGATGATGGGTATTCAACTTGTGCCGCGTGTTCTTCGGCACAACGACCGACGTTTCGCTTGGCATGCTGGGAGCTTCTGGAGCTGAATTAAAACACACAATTGAGAGCTGCACAGCACAAACCTCAAACACCGACGCAGCAGTGCCATATTATTTATCCTCGTAGCAAACGTAGCTACATATGTAGTAGCTCCGGGCCCCGCACTTTCAAAGGCTCCGCGCTAAATGCTTTAAAGCTATCGATTCCGGTTCAGTGATTCTGCACTTGCTCTATTTACTATAGTACTATACTGCCTTCAACTTGGACGAACGACTGGGTGTTTAAGGTTAGCGATTTGTCGTATTATCTGGCTGTATAGCAAATGATAAAAATACAATTACTTTACTGTCCAAGTTACACATTTGTGTTTTAATAAGTTTTTTTTTTATTTAGGGCCCCATTACAACGTATGCTGTGGGCCCGGCACTAGCTTCGTCTGGCACTGCTACGCGGCACGCAGGATGACCATTGTATAGCCAACCAGGCGTCAAGTCTCCTCCACAGAACAACTGCTGCTGGCTGCTGCTTTCCCACAAAGTGATTCTCACTTTATCGACCACGGCATGATGATGGGCTGGGTCGACGCGCTCGGCCGCGTTGCGAGCTCACAACCTTTCTGAGCGTTAGTTGAGTGCTCTAACCTCAGCAACCACCCAGTAAGATGCGCCTAAAATCACACTCTTCTACTGTCACTTTGCACTCCGGTTGCACAGATGAGCTGTGTGTGTTTTTTTCTTTTTTTAAAGACCACCACTGAAGCTGTGACAGAAATTGCTTTGAAATCCTGCGAGAAGAGGGCATGACACCAAGCGCCATGCACCAGGACGTGCACGAAAAACAACCTCCGAGTCAAATTGGCCACGCTTAATTGGCTGCTGTTAGTTAACAAAGTGCTGATCAACACAGATATAAATCCATGATCCTACTGAATGTCGGAGCTGCGGTATTGATTTGTAAAACATTTATACCAACCCAACAATACTGTTGACAAGCAGTTTCTCAATGGAAATAATTGGGGGACCTTTCAAAAACATTTTTTTACAGCTTGTTCGTTCACTTTTTTATGATTCTAGTTGTTTATTGGCACGTGTACATACGGGGGATGTACTCACTGAGTGTAGGTGGAGGGGAAAGTGCAGCCCTGCGATTACTTCTCCAAGTCACTGCTGCTGCTGGAAGAGCCTCGACTACAGAGAGACATCTAGACCCTAAAGGGAGCCATATCGAGACCCTCTATAAGGCGTTGTAGTATTTTATCCGACTCTACCCACACGTTATCCAACCGCACCGTGACCTGTCCATCACCTAACCGGTGTAACAGGCTAAAAATAACCCCGGCCCAGGCCAGAGTCTACCCGGGGGGATAAAGTGTCCGAGGCTAAACTCGACCCCCCGGGGGTTTAAACTCGACTGGGCCAGGCCATACCCTCCATGCCAGAATATGCCCCATGTGAAAGTTCAAAGGCAAGTATCCACACAGAGAACAGCCGACAATGAACTTCAATCGATATCTACAAAGCGTCTAAATGGAAGTAAGAATCTCAATTTGATCAATTGAAGCATTTTTAGGGTTAGGGTTATTATTAAAGTTTTTTCTGGTTGAAGCAATCAAAGTCTGTGTTTACAGTTTTAAATAAAATGTTGGAAAAATTTAGTAACTCATGTGTATATCGCTCAACACTATTACTATCATGGGGGTATGATTTGGCCTAGAGGGGCATAATTTGGCCTAGGCCATAATATACCTGGGTATAATCTAGCCGAGGCCGTTTTAACCCCGGGTATGCTACGGCCTGTTACACCGGGTGCACCCATTCATGCTGCTGGGTGGACAGAGGCCGATCAGTGTCATGAGCCTGAGCATTGTTCAACTGACTCACCGGGAGGTCGAACTGGTGACCTCTGGATTACAAGACCAGCGTGCTGAGCCTAAAAACACGCCAGCATCTGCCTCGTATAAGCATGCATTAATAATAAACGTTTTTGGGTTAGATCGCGTTATTTATAAATGTGTCGTAAACCTCCACCACCCGACACGGCCAATCAGCAAAAAAAGTGTCACGTTGACAAAAGACAAATAGTTCACTCCTTTAGCCCACCGGTGTGTTGAAGAGTGGATCCATAACATTTAACATTTACAGTTTTTGAGTAGTACGACGTTTCGCTGGTAATTACATCCAGGATTGGCAAACTCCTGTGAAGGGGTCTTGAGGCTCCGTGGAGGTTCCAGCAGAATTTGTAGTCGGGGTTTTTCTCTCTCCGTCCCCCTGCTAAGACCTTCACAAGCTGCGGACTTAATTGTCATGCTTTACACACCGCCTGATTCCTCCTCTTTGGGGAGATAATCATCATCAGCAGCAGCAGCAGCTTTATACGGATCAAGCGCTGCTCTGAATAAAAATGCAACGATTTTTTTCGCTGGCTGAGAAAAGAGAGCCTCTCTCTCTCCAGCGCGTCCACCCAAAGTCTAAGTGGCTTTTACTGGTAGGAACCACCTGGTTACACCATCCCACAGGGGATTATTGTGTCCGTCCGTCGTTCAGGGAGGGGCAGGGTGGGGAGGGAGGGCCTGGGTGGGGAGGGGAGGGTGGAGAAGGGCTGGGTGGGGAGGGGCTGGGTGGGGAGGGGAGGGTGGGGATGGGCTGGGTGGGGAGGGAGGGAGGGGCTGGGTGGGGAGGGAGGGACTGGGTGGGGAGGGAGGGGCTGGGTGGGGAGGGAGGGGCTGGGTGGGGAGGGTGGGGCTGGGTGGGGAGGGGAGGGTAGGGAGGGGCTGGGTGGGGAGGGGAGGGTGGGGAGGGGCTGGGTAGGGAGGGTGGGGCTGGGTGGAGAGTGGGAGGGGTGGGGCTGGGTGGGGAGGGGCTGGTCACCCCGTGGTGCCCTTATAAAACTCAACGTTTAACCTACTCACGCCGGCTTGTGTCCGCCCTCACAGTCGGGCATATTTGCGGAATACACCACGCCGCCGTTGAACCTGGCCATTGACCGATCAACCCGACGTTCCTACCAGCTCCTTCCGCAGGAATTTGTTTTAAAACAGTCTGCATCAGCAGCAGGCCATGCTTTCCCACCTGATGACGGACGCTTGTGTTGTGCCCGTAACGTCGTGATTTTTTTATATTTTCTACCCACCTGACTTTACCGAAAGAACCAAAGAGTATGGATTCCTGCAGTCAAGAAAGCTTCAAATCAAGATTGTCCTTTTTTGTTTGTTTCATAACAAGTGAGGCTCCCTTTGATCATCTCATCATGGTGCGTCATGCCACATTCTACATGTTTTTGCTTGTTTTTGAATAACCGGCACGTCTACCACAAGTTCAGTATTGATCACTTTTATAATTGTGTGGGGTGCTAGGGTAGAGCGCCAATCCGTTTGCCGCTTTGCTTGCACAGGTTCGCAGCTCGAGCCCGGAGGGCGCCCTGGGAAACACCGTGGCGGGTAGCAGCGTGTCGTGTGTACGTGTGAGTACATCGCATTTATGTTGGACTTCTTTCGCACCGTACGTAGCCAACCACGCGAATGGGACATGGCACCCTCATTCCATAGGAAAAGTGGTGCCACAAACTGCATCGAGTTGTTCCAATGTAAGCTGATTTTCTCAAACATCAAAGGGTTCATGCAAATTGCGTCTCGTCAGGTGGTGAAACCAGTTGCCGCAAATTGCCCATGCTCTGCCAGTGCTCTTTCTGTACCTGAAGACGTTTTCAGCAAAGGTGCGTTTGTACATGTGGGTGGAAACCAGAGCGCCAGGAGAAAACCCACACATGCAAGGGCGCAACACTCTATCCCATACGGAGGAGGCAGATGATATTAGTCCACAATTTGCTGTTCCGCCATCTGGCTAGCCAGGGTCTGCCATCTCGATGCCCCGAGGAAGGGAGTTTCGCAACATTTGTGCGATCCACCAACGTGCACCTTCCACAATGCTGGATTTTATTATCGGTGTGCTCCTCCACTGCCCAGCTTTAGTAAGATATAGCACGGAGGAGTCGTACAAAATAGCCTCTACAGGCCCTTTGGCCAGCAGTGGTGTGAGCTAAAGATGATAGGGCTGCACCTCGACCTTTAAAATAAATTAAGAAATCTTGTTAGACTAGCGCCCATTGACATAATGGTAACGGTGGTTGTGGGTTGTTGTGTAGTTTGTTCGGTGCAACAGGGGTTGTTGCCATGGTGTAATGGTTGGCACAATGGACCCACTTATCCAGGGATGTGCGGTCAGGGGAGGCAGGGGAGGCAGAGCCTCGCCTGTCATACTCCAATGAAAATAGCTGTCACGAAAAAAGATTCATAAAATAAATAATACGATTTTTCCACTGATCTGTGTTATAAATGCATTTTCTGTACGATTCCAATAATTTTTATAGTCAAAATTGCCAAATTTGCGGAGCTCCGCTGCAAATACAGGAAGAGACGAGAGGTGAGGCAGCGACGAGCTCAGCCTCCCCTCTGATTGCGCAACGCCTCAGAAACTGGATGGAGCGCAGGCAATAAGCGCGTGCCTATTACTATCTCAGTATGTCACCAATGTAATGTTTGTAGACCTCTTCATTCCATGTCTTCGCCTTCCATACTCCAGGTAACTTATTTCACGTATGTGTGTATAAAGATATGTAGGCTCGCTTGTCTCGTCATGAAACTGCAATGATAAAGCACCAGGGGAGGCAGCTCTCACATCTGCCTCACTGAGGGGGGCGTGTTAGACACGCCCCCCTCGATGAAGCCACGCCCCTTCCGTGAGGCCACGCCCCCCCCTCAGTGTGTGAATCTGGCTCTGACACAAGCCAGTGCCTCCCAAGATATTGACCTCACCACACGTCACTGCTACAATCCAGAGGTCACCGGTTCGATTAACTGTTGCAGCAGTTGAAGCAATGGGCCAAGATTCTTAACTCACCTCCACCTCTGTGCACGCAGCAGTGTAAGTGGCTGCACCACAGCTAATCAGTCGGTCTTGCATGGTAGGGTAAAGTATGGGTAGTCGCGCACAGCTCTTCCGAGATATTTGGCCAGTCGAGAAGAGCAGGTCAAAGCACCGTGTCTCGTGTTCCCGCTCGTGGAGCCCTCACTCATCAGCAGTGGCATTGGAAAGCAATTGCAGGGCTGCACTTGTATCTATTTAGTCAACGACTGCAGCTGCCCTTGCACGAGCACAAGCCCGCCTCGTTAGGATACATTGTTTTCATGAAAAAAAAAACTCTGCAAATAATTACAAATCAAGCTGTCGATTCTAAATAATGCAATCTGATTACACACTGAAAAGGAGTAAGCGTGCAAGATTACTAGTTTCCTGCCTTTAGTAATATGATTACGGTACGTGATACATCATTCTCCTGGCAGTGGTTACAGCCCGGCTGATTTTCCCACCTCTGTGCATCAGAAGTAACTACGCAAAGGGCAGCTGCAATCACTGGCACACGCACCCCACCATTATTGTAAACAGGGAGATGTCTCGCCGTGGACGGGGTCTTTCTAAAGCAATGAATGCGCTCTGTGTGCACGGGGCAATTCGGCAGAAGTGATACCGCGCTGAATGTTAAATACCGGTTGGAGTAAATCGTGCAGAAGCAATTAAGGTGCATTTGGGCTTCTAAAGCGTGACGCGGCACGATAAGGACACCACGCTGTTATGTAAATAACATCAGCGAGACTGGGGATGGACACAAAAAAACCTCCTTTTTAAGAGGAGCAGCCGCCGTGCCCCTGGGATTAATGCGAAATTAATAGCGCGCAGGGGACGATGTTAATGCTTCTCCCGTCGCGTCGATGTCCCCGTGAGCGTTTAGGTTCGGAGGGAAAGTGGTTGTGTGGCCGTCGGAACAAAATCGCATTACCGAGTCTCGGAGACGCTGGTTCAGTTCCCCGGCCATGCATTTCACGATTGACAGTTGTCAGTCTTCGACTTGCTCTGGTTGACTGCTTGAAATGTGCACTAGATGCGATGTCGACTGCTTAACATGCGCTGACTGCACTACAATTACTGTGCAGTGGCCTCCTGAATAGGTGCTGGTTAGCGCGACTCTCAGTCTCTGCTGTGTCTCTGCGTGGATTGCATTTCCGTTTGGAAGTGTCATTTCCAAAAAAAACCCACATTCAATGAAAACGTTTGGTTTGTTAACAGATGCAAATATTGGGTAGTTAAACTCAAATTGGGTGGAGCGGTGGTGCAGCGGTTAGCGCACTGCGATACGAAACCAGTGACCCTGAGTTGTATGCCTATCTCCGTCTAATATCAATGGTCAACGAAAAAAACACATTTTTTTCTGGCCTGGACTTTTGCAGCTGGTTAAACTAATTTCAGGGTGCTGATTCCAAATCTGATCTCAGATTTGCTCTATCACATCTCATTTTATGCTATCGGATTACCCCATTTTCATTGATTTTACCCGAAATTAACTCTGTCACTTATGATTGCAAGTTGTTGCGAGTCAGTGACTGCTTTAGGGTTAAAATATGGTGCTGTATTTTTAGGATAGTGTGTTTATAATATCATTTTATGTAGATATCCACATTTATTTAATATTTTTCTTCTGCAGTTTTTTTTATCGAAAATGCAATATTTGATATCTCAAAAACCTGATGTGATAGACAAAAGCTGATGCCAGATTTGGAATCAGCACCCCAAAATTACATTAAAACCGTTGGAAAACCTTATGCCAGAAAAAGTATGCTGACCAGTGTATTAGGAGAGAATTTTATCTGAGACCAGTCCAGGATGCCCCCAACCTGCTTGACCAACCAGCATGGTGAAGTATGATCAAATAAAAACAAT
Organism: Lethenteron reissneri; assembly: GCF_015708825.2. Classification (NCBI taxonomy): domain Eukaryota; kingdom Metazoa; phylum Chordata; class Hyperoartia; order Petromyzontiformes; family Petromyzontidae; genus Lethenteron; species Lethenteron reissneri. The sequence continues at coordinate 7,895,701 of NC_083807.1, forward strand.
GCAGTCTAATATCGAAAATACACATGCCATCAACCGTTGCCCCATATCGAACACGTATATAAGAAAGTCATAACTTAATTGAACTATCGTAACAACGCTTACCACATTACTGCAATGTGCCTACAACCGGAGCCTTGAGATCTCCATTGTAACCTCACTTGAAGAATCGTTCGTTCTTGTCAAGAATGGTTACCATATCCACGCCGTTACACGTGTCTCCTGAGCGAGCACGTGTCCTCCATGTGCACCACCCTCGCCTTCATAGGTGCTCGCAAACAGCACTTGCTCCACCATCCTGAAAAAGCTACGAAGAGAAGCTTCGTCTCTACACGTGATAGTATTCTGGCTCTATGTGTTCAGGTTATCTGACGTGTGTGCGTTCGTTTGTCTTGTACGTATAGGTGCTCACTAACAGCACTTGCTCCAACAGTTTGTTGAAGGCTATTAGGGAGATCTTTGTCTTGTGTGTGGGTGTATATATGTGTGTGTGTATGGTTTTTGGGGAGCGGAAGTGTATTGGTCAGCGGGCTGCGCACCGAACCTGGAGACCCGGGTTTGATTCCCGCTCACGGCCATAAACCACCAGTGACGATTATCTTAACCGGTCCTGGGCCTCTCCTAGGTCGACTCAGCCTCAAATGAGTACCTGCTTTGATGTGTAAACATCACCAAGAGGGAGACACATGTGATCGGGCGTGGTGCTGGCCACCCACCCCCTCGTGTGCTGTGTCGGCCTTCATAGGTGCTCGCTAACAGCACTTGCCCCAACAGATTGTTATAGGCTGTACTGCAGATGCTATTTTTAATGGTTTTTGGGGGAGCGGTGGTGCAGTGGTTAGCACGCAATGATTTGTAACAAGTGAACTAAGTGCAATTCCCGCTAAGAGCCAACATCTGTGATGAATTTAGAAAGCAGTGCTGGGCCTCCTCTAGGTCGATTGAGCCTTAAATGGTGTGGTGTGTACACATCAGCATTGGGGGGATAAAGGTGGCCTGGCGTGGTGCTGTCCACCCACCCCCGTGTGTGCCGTGCCGACCTTCAAAGGTGGTTGCTAACAGCACTCGCCGATCTATTAAAAGCTTCACGGGGGCACTATGTCTTTATATGGTTGTTGTAATGGTGTATTTCTATGAATGTTATTATTTCATGTGTGCTCGAGTTATCTTCCCTTACTGCATTAATATAGAATAGCAAGCGTTTAACGCGAATAATGTCAATAAACATCCATCTATTGGAGGTAGTACAGAAAGTAGGATTCTTGCATACCTGTTAAAGGTATTTCACGCATCTTCACTGCAGTGTCTTCCAACGCAAAATTGTATAAATCAAACCCAAGTAGAATAGTTACTCAAAACGTCGTAAAACACCCAACGAGATTTTATTTAGCAAGTGAAGAGAATAACGGATAATGTTTTGGGCTCAATAATTTAAAAGGGGACATTTTGCTGGAATGTGAATGAGCACAACAAGATGACCAGATGTAGTCAATCTCCACAAGCAGGGTGATGTGTTTTGTTGCGTGGATATCAAATCCCAGTCATCATCTCTGCGGGGTGATTCAAATCTAGTACCATTTTGTGGCAAGTAAAACATTGGAATGGACTGGTCACTGCCATATAACTGTGGAACTTCCACAGCTGCTTTAAAACCACCAACGACCATGAGCCCTGCCTATTTCCTGTTCAAACAGGGATATACTTATGCCATTAAAATATATTTATTAGAGCAATCCATCATCCCTCAGGGGGTCGATAAAACGAATACCAGTTTGTAGGAATGTCAACAGTGGTTATCCTTTGGGGATATTCACCTCTACCATAGAAAGGAGAAACATTCATTCACCTGTGGTTCAGGGTTGTAAACAGTACTGCCTCAATGCTTGTTTAAGCAGGAAATCACTTTGACTTTGTAACGATCAAAACGTAGATTTGTTGTGTATCAAACGTGCATGCAGTGTGTGTATATATATGTTGTATATATGCAGTGGTAATGTATAGTATAATTGCAATACTGTATTTAATTCACAAAGTGGCTCATTTCATGGCTTTCTAGTTCAATTCACTTTGGTCAATTTGATTCGAAACTGATGTACGATCGCCAATACCATTCCGAGCCAACACGCGCCCACGCTTGGTATGACTCAGAGAAAATTGCCCCTTGACTTAGTTTCTGAAGAATCGGGGAAGGAAAAAAAGATGAGCTTTCTGTTGTTGTTGTTGTTACGGAACAAATTTACTCTACCCGAATTCGCTTCTGGGATAAGCCGTCTTCAGAAGCTACACATTAAAGTAGCACAAATCTTTGGGAGAGAGAGAGAGAGAAAACAAAATCTATAAAAACGCGGTTTTCAGACTCGCGCGGTGTCTTATCGCTTGCCTGTTTGGATTATCGGCTGGCCCAGCGCTTTACAATTACGTGACGACTTCGGGGTGGCTGTGTGGCTCAAGAGGCTAATGTCTGTGTCAGGTCCGTCATCAGCGCCGCTGAGACGCCGGGCTGGAGACCAAGCGACCGTCCCAGATTAAACCAAAAACTCAGCAGATCATCAATTAGGCTGCCCGCAAAAAGGAGCACACACACACACATATTTATAAAATAGGTGGATATTTTTGGTTGGGACGTGGGGGGAAATTGGCCTACATCAGGGGTCGGCAACCAAAATAACAAGAAGAGCCATTTCTTTCAAATTCGGTACAAAATTCAGTATTTCAAGAGCCGCAATGCATCTGAGTACGTACTCATCGTCAAGAAGCAGCCCGTAAAGAGCCGCATGCGGCTCCGGAGCCGTAGGTTGCCAACCCCTGGCCTACATCATAGTTATCTGGCCTATTATCTATGTTGAAAAGACAACTCGTATTTAATTTTTAATTCCTCTTTCAGGCAGTGTTATTGACGAATGTGATCAGTTTTTGTTCGTCATGCTGGTGCAGCATTTGCCTGCGCAGTGTGGCACATTCATGATTAAAGACAGATTGGTAAGCGTAGCGAGTTGATTTTTGCAGCAGTTACAAATGCAGTATTGCGGTGTTACTTGTGCGTGTGTTTCAATTAGGAAAATGTATTCATACAAGAGGAAATTAAATACGAGCGGCTTGGTTGAGGTGGTTATGAAAGTGATTCTTGTGGTGACATTGCATTATGGAAAGTTTCATTTATCATCATGACGTGAGCAGTAGCAACCATTGGGAAATCGTTTGGTGACATTTCTTAATTAGTTTATTAATTTTTATTTTATTTTGCTTGTTAGTCGGGTTTTCATTTGTTTGATGGTGACTGTATATGAGATTTGGTCCTTATATGAAATTAATGTACATCGTTATGGGATGCTATTAGCATTGATGACGCCATTTCAAATGAAAGTAATATTATTGTTATTATAAATCCAAAGAATATTTTAGAAAAAATACATTATTTATCTTCTGAATTTTGCAAGCGGCCGAAGAGGGAGAGTAAAATGTAATCATTTGGGCTTCCGTTTGCAGTAGAAATTGTTTGTGGTCTGAAACTTTTGATTTTCAATTTCAATACAGGAGCTTGAGGAATGGACCATCTTTGCATGAAAGGAACGTGTTCACAACTTTGGACATACGTTTCCGACACTTGACAGAGTGTGTGGGTAACCATTCGCATAATCATAAATTAGCAATTTGTTATGACTTGGGCATAGCATCTCAACCAATTAGAAGTGTGATTTAACTACGCAACATTTGTCCACCTTTCTTGATAATGGAGAAATGGTTTATAAAATACTGCAGTTTTGGACGTACTCAGACGGTTTGTTCATCCACGCTGGGATGGTGATTGTGCATTCAGTTTCCGTATGAGTCAGACCATCGATGTCATATACAAATAGGCCGTATTGTCAACAAATAACCATCGATAATCACCTTCACAGTGACACACCACATGTGTTATTAGGACTTTAACAATTTCGCCGTGAGGTTTCCGAATTTGTCGAACTGAAAAAAATGACATTGGAGGCGGGGGGGGGGCTCTGTGAAGCCATAATAGTACGTAAATAAACAATTGTCAGGCCTTTGTCAAGCAACTGTGGATGAAGGCCTCCGCATGCTGTGTCAGTCATCGGGGTGGTTTGACCATACTTCACCATGCTGGTCAATGTGGGTTGGTGAAGGGGGGGGGGGCGTGCTCAGTCTAGCTATCACTCTTCATCGCTGTGAGCCATGTCCAGGAATTAAACTCACGTTTCTGGGTTCTTAGTACGCTGTGCTACACGCTGCACCACTGCTCCACTACGTACACGGTCCGTTCTCCTATAACGCCGTGTGTTTTCATGACAAGAATTGGATACGACGCACATTTTTTCACAACGACGATGCGAATTGGATGTGTAACGCGATTGAATGAACGGATCTACGTCGCGCGAGTAGGAACAAGCGGTGGTACGGCTGCCTCGGCGTAGCATCGCACAAGGCAGCGGGATGCTGCTGGATGCTTCTCGATGATACCCACGCATCTCAGCCTTTGTTCAGCCTGCGTACGCATCTCACGTGTTATCGCGGACCGTGGTTTACCCCCTACATTATTTATTATAACGCGGTTTTTCCATAACACGGTGTTCTTCAGGAACGCAACTACCGTATAATAGGAGAAAATACTCTATATACACACACTGCAGTATTTTATTGTAATTGAGGTCAAATGAGTATTTGGGACTTCAGGCAGCACTAATTATAGTCTAGCTGTGTGGATCTGTATACGAAAGCGCTAAACTCACAATTAGAAAGTTGCAATGTCAGAAGGACTGACTCGCCCACAATTCATATTGGATCCTAAAATGAGTAACACTCTGTGAGACTCCAGCAGTGATTGTCGTAGAAATGTGGAATGTGAAATGTTCACACTTGGCTCAGCACCGCCAATGCAAATCAACAAACACCCGACATTTGAGTATGGAGACACTTGAACTCGCATTAATATTAAAATTCAGCTCGGCCATTTATTCCATTACAGTATTCATAATGGTCCCATTTAATAACGATAGTCATCTTATTTGGAACGTAATGTTTATTCCATGCATAATCATTGCCACTGCAGCAGCCACATAACCACTGTTTAAAGCACATTGCCACTGCATGTAATCTATTTTGTTTATGGTTTTGGTTAAATATTTTTCAATTATTCGCACGTCTGTGTGGTCATGCTGCCAGTGGCTTATCAAAATTGGAATATTATGCAATGTGCACGCTTTAACGTTTGCAAGCAGAACGGCCAATGTCTGGCTAAATGGCCTCTTCGATATCGGGAGACATACGTCTATGCAGTTCCCATCATGAAGCCCCTTTGGCGACGCTGCATTTTAAACTAATTAATTTGAACACAATGAGAATTGTGCCACCACATTGCATCTCTGGCATCCGTGCAACGTGGCCACATATTTATTCATCTTCTTGGTTTTTTCGGTAAAGTCACGTAGAAGGGAAGTAATAAAATAATAAAAATAAAACATATTATTTTATTACTTCCCTTCTACGTGACTTTACCGAAAAAACCAAGAAGATGAATCCCTGCAGTTACGAAAGCTTTAAATCGAAAAATATTTATTCATATTAAGATAACCAAAAATTGGTTGTGTTGCAGTTTTGAAGCTTAAAGCCTGTGTCTTAAAATAAAAAAGTCGGTGGGACTTCATCCATTTAGGCAAAGTGAAAACATCTCCCTGCCCAATTGAGCCCAAGAAGCAGCAACAGTCTCCGTGGGTGGCCCTTGGTGGTGAAAATTCCACATTTTCATCGAGGGGACCCAGATTCTTCATGGCACTGCCGCTGTCGAATTCCTATGAAGCTGCATTCATTTTTTTTTATTGACCAGCAGAAGGGTGAGTCATTGCAGAGACAGGAATATCTCATCCGACGCTTTGCCACAATTTTCAATTTGCATTTCATCCTTGGCACTGTGGCATTCTCCGGATTAATGGGTAACTCGAAGCAGACCCCCCCCCCCTCCCTCCATTGATCGTCCGTATGTGTAATCAGAGTTAGGGATCGGGACGTCACTGTCCGTCTCGCCGTGGGCCGCCTCGCGATGGCTCTCCGTCCCCATCGATTCCTCCGCGTTCTCTCTGACGGGGCCATAATTCAGCTTCGGCTGCCCTTTATCAGTTATCAGCGTTTCACACTCCACAGCGCGCCGGGGTCATTACCGGGGAAATCTTTGCCCTCGCGATGCTGCCCGCCTATCAGGACAATGGCTGTTCTCCAGCTCGTGATGGATTTTTTTTTTCCCTGATCAAATTTTCTCAGTAATCTGGAAAGACGACAGGTGAAAATGCTTAAATTACACTGCTTCATGAACTTAATAGCATTCCACTGTTTTACACTCAAGAGGAGTTTTTCGAAAACGTAAAGTGCAAATATGCTAATCATATCAATCGCATTATTATTTTACTTGACAGCTATTATACGTCGTAATTTGTAAAACTAATTTTGGTCAGTTTTTTTTAATCTCTTTTGGTTGTCCCCAGGCCAATGGTGGAAGAGCCATGTGCATGTGACAATAACATTTGTAATATTATCATCAGACAGGCTTGCGTTTGGTTAAGAGTGCTGGACTCACTATCACTGGACTGTGGACTAAAATCAGTCATCCTCCCACGTAATTGCTTCATCAAATCAGCCAATCATCCGCACAGTGCGTTCACAAACTGAGCACCAGCTTTTTGAGCAGTCAACAGGGGCCCATCCTACGGAGGGACCAGCCGTCACCGTGGCAATGTTTAAATTCCACCGCCGGTTTAGCGCCTGCGATAGAAACGAGTTCCCTCTTCATTGCCTGTTTGGTTTTGCATCGACTCACATTTTGTTTATTCGCCCGGCTGTTCATTGCCCGAGTTCTACCCCCTCGACGCTGTTGTCAAGTTCCGTGCACTGGTATGTGCCGGTGGATCGTTTCACGTGAGTGCAGTTTACCTCTGATGCTCCTTCAGCTGGAGAAATATCCTTTGGATTATGGGGACCTGGAGGGTATGGCATGCGCTGCTCATTTTCATCGCGCACACGATGGCATTTACAGAACCACTTTCACAAGAAGAGGAGCACATTATGCAAGAGGGTGCCTTGTGGACCGGACAGTTTTGATGAAATGTTGCATCGGTTATATGGTTTAAGGTCCGCTCACGATGACGCACTCTCTTGCTCACCGACTGCTGACATAAACGTCACGAAAGCGTGCGTGTGTTTGGCTGATCTTCGTGTGCGGTGGGGCACGCGTGTCACCTGCGCAGGTTTGTCTCCGCACCTTTATGCGTCAACTCAGGCCACGACACGGACACGTGACACGGACACGTGGCGGGGCAGGGCTCTCGAGTCTCACGCATTGCGCGCGCGCCCTCCCGCGCGTTCGCCCGAGCGGTGGCGTCGTCGCCTAAGCGGTGGCGCGAGGTTCGTGGTTTGAGCGCCGCGGTTGTCCCGGTTGACACTGCGGTGTTGTTTTCGCCGTGAATTGCTGCGCGCTGTCCACTCTACGGTGGGCGCGCTGAAGATCCCGTGACAGAACTTGAGAAAGGGTCGGCTGTCATCTTCCAGGGTTTGCCATGTTGGGAAAAAATTACCTGCAAATTCCTCAATTTAGGGAAAAACAGTACTATATCTCCGCTTATCATAACGTTACAGCATGCTATATTTGTTTGTGAAACATAGCGCCTTCATGATAGCCTCACGTTACAAGGCATTTTCCGACGATACCGATTATTTGATTTGAATTCTCACTTCTTCCAGCCCAAACCCTGCACTGCCACCCCCTTCCTTGGCAGCCGAGTGCTGTGTTGGCTGCGCTGTGCCGGCCCGAATATGTGACGGCGAACAGCACATGCTCTAAAGCCTGTAAACGCACGTACGTGATTTTTGAGATCGTTCATAAATTATTAAAGTGAGGATCAAAGTGACTCCATGATCAAATGATCACTGGGGTGGCTCTCACCTCCAGTGAGAGCCATGAGCCCGAGGATTAAAAGTCTACATTCCCATGACGAGCACTGGTTCCTCCAAAGAACAACCACTGCTGACTTTCCACAAAGGGGTACTTTGAGCTTGACCCCAACGTGGATTTGAGCTCACAACCGTCCAAGTGTGAGTCGGTCACTTTAACCACTGTGCCATTTTGCCAGCGGTGTCATACATACGTAAAATAATTAAACGTTTTTAAATCCTACGGTTGCCTTAATTTTCACACAGTAGGTTTCTTTTATTGATCAGCACAACCGCATTTGTCCTGATAGCCTCAGAAGTATGGAAACATTTACAATTGTAGTAAGTGTGGGTTATTCTGCAAATCTGGCTACTGCAGTTGCCAACAATGGTCTCTGGTAGGAGCACAGATTTCAAGGGGAGGCCTGTTGGCTCAGGGGTCAGAGCACTGAGCCCGACACCGCTGCTGAGATCCAGGGCTCAAAGCCAGATCTCAGCCACTGCCTGCGATTAAACTGGGTTCTCCAGTGGAGTGAGTGGATCAAGGCAACCCGCTTACCGATGACTGCACGAAAATAGCATCGCAATAAATTAGGCCCAGAAATTAAAATGGAAATTTCCAGATTTTAGAATTAAGCATATTTGTTTTACTGCCATACGACAAACGTTAATCTCATATGCAGAGCAGATAGGAAAGTGCTGCGTTCTGTATGGACCAGAGGTCACTTGAAGGGATCTCGGAGGCAGCTCTGTGATATCTACTTCCGTGGAACATTTCCGTTACAATGGGTTGCAATGCTCTGCGGGGGATGCGATTGGATGCTTAATTTGATGACATAACGCCGCACATTCGGATAACATTGAGAAAATACCTTGACAAAAAAATTCAAGTTTTCTACAGCATGGAGAGACAAATATGGCAGATTTATAAATATACATTGAGCAGTTAATATAAAAGTCACGGTGTCCCCATGCTCAAACGAGCATCGTACAATGCATCGAGGCCATGGTGTAAATTCCACATTTCTACGGTGAAGGCCGTTTCCTCCATAACAGATAAATTATTCACCTCCCAGAGAAGTGCCACTAATTTTATTGACTCAGAGGGATGATGGGCTGGCTAAGATACCGCCCCAGAAGAACGATGCAATGATTTAATGTTTATTTTCCGGTCTTTGGTTTTATCACCTATTATATCCCAATTGTCCCATTAGATGAGTGTCCTGCGAATGGCATCCTTCCCGTACTTACCTTCTGACACCAATTGTCATGAAGGACGATTACACCACAGGACAACTCGTGTGTGTGTGTGTGTGTCCCCAATGGATCTCTTTTGCACGGCCACTGAACAGCGTTCCTTTTCACTCTGCGTTCAACGGAAGTTTTGGCCTGTGACCATTGTCTGATTTAAAGGTCCTCTTAGCTGTGTTAAACTGATATTAAGCGAAGAGCCAAGCTTTATACGAGGATGCTTTTGTGCAGTCACTGGTCACGGGGCTGAGAACATCAACTGACTGCACTTAAGAAGCTGATTTATCTAAAGTGACCACCTGGAATTCAAAGCCAGGATTTTGTAGTCCCTGCTGTTCATTGCTCTGTGTTGACTCAGAAGATATTAGTCACCAAAGAGAAGACAAACGTCTTCTGAGTCACTGCATATAGGAACAGTCAACGTGTCTCCCTGCTGCTCAAATGAGCATTGGGGTGGCATTCATGTCTCTTGCCATTGAAATGCCACATTCCCATGGCAGTAGCTAGTCTACTGCTGCTAATTACTCACAATGTGGTGACCAATATGTCGATTTCTTTTCGAACCATTTCTGTGTTATTATACTCTCTGCAACAATGTTTTTTTCCGTTCAAGTTTTACACGTGTCTTTTATTTTTAAGCAAGCTGTCTTTCCCAATCAGGATTCACGTATTTGTTGAGACAGTGTGGTATGATTATGTAATTAATTATCACAAAGAAAGGGATTTAAGGAGGACTTCAAAACGGACACATCAACATATGATTCATTATTCTATGAATACAATTTGCATTTGTCCTGATATCCAATCCAGGTAATTATGATTGGATTGACATGTGTTGCTTAATACTGTAACAAAAACACACGTGTCAATAACGCTGCCTTAAAAAGAATAGCCAAATATAAGTCGCAACGTTTTGGGCAATATCCCTTCGCCAAAGCACATAAACCAATAAACTATGACGATGGCCCATTGCCCAAAATGCCACCGATAATATTGATTCTGTATTGTAAAGCAGTGTTAGTGATGGGTGCGTTGCGTTGTTGATTGTGCACAAAATTCCAATGCAGCGTCACCAAATGACCTGATTAAGAAAAAGTTTAATGCAAGGCCGTAATTATATATATTTGAATATTGGGTGGGACACATCTCCCCCAATACTCAAATATGCTCAAAATGTCCCCCCAAATATATTGCTGTAAAATAGATTTCTGTTATATGATTGTGGTTATGGTTGTATTTTATTAATCCCTAATCTCTGCCATTACATACAATGAAACAAGAAAAGGTAAAAATAAAAGAAAAAACTGAGCAATGTAATACAATACACTTTTAGACATTATTGTAAAAAATTAATAAAAAAGTCCATCCTATGTGTTAGTGAATTTTTTTTTATATTTTAGGCAAGAAATGGCAGGAAATTCGTTTTCCAATTTATTTATTTTTCTGGGGGGGGGGGACCCCAGACCCCTGGAAGATTTGGTCCCCCCCAAAATGTTGACTCCGTGGTTACGGCCTTGTTTTTATGCAATGCTTTTGGATTTCAAAAAAAAGAGTGCACATGCCATTTATTTATCCAGACGAACAAAAACAAACTTCTCAACGAGTCTTTTCTTCAGCGGGATCCTGCATTGGGATGTTCGGCTAATACCGTTATCATCAATCGCATGTTTTGCGTCACGTGGGTGGAAACTTGATGTACCTTGAGGAACCCCCACCGTGCGTATGAGGGGATGACACCCAAAGGTCTGAACCGATGGGTTCATGAGCCTGCTTGCTGTACTGCCATCGTCTCGCTGCCTCGAAGCCGAGTGAGCTTGGGAGCGTCACAACTCTCCACGTGATCCAACAGCTGTCGCCTTTAAAATCACAAGGTTACAGGCGCGCACTGCAGCTACAGAGCGCATTTTGAGAATCGATTCTAGACTATAATTACGAATGGCAGCAACTAGCGATTCCGATACTAAAGCATGGAAAAGCAACGATTTATTTGATCAGATCACGACTCCGGCAGCTGCTGTCGATTCCAATTGTGAATGCATCATTAACAAGAACAAGCTCGTGTATCGAAGTGTGACTCTGGGAACGTTTCGATGAAATTAATGATCATTTTCGAAAAAAAGCAATAAAAAAAGCGTGCTTGTGCGTGGATTATGTGTTCGTCGCTGGAAATATTTAACTTGCGATAATAACGTGAGGTTGCAAGTCACACACGCAAATGAGATTGAGTCACCCTTCATGCCATTACGCAGCGATATTTAACGACATCACGTTACGTCATCGCCGTGTCTATGTCGCGTCGTTTTTTTGTGTGTGTGCATGGCCAAGTTTTTTGGGGGCAACTCTTTGATCAAAGTGGGGAGTTTCCTGTGGGCTAAAGCCCAACTATCAACGCAGTTGTCTCCTAAAGTACAATTCCTGTTGAATCATCTTCATCAGAGTTATGACCTCTGACACGGACAGATGGACAGAGGGAGCACGGTTAATGCTGTTCAACCTTAACCTGGCCATGCGGCTTTCTGGTAGAGCGAGCGGCTCGCAACTGGAAGGTTGCGGGTTCAAATCCCGGTTGGATGACAACTCATCTTCGTCCGATGGCTAGACCCACCCACACAATTAGGAATGTGCTGTTTATCCTCGCTGGCTCAGGGCTGCAAACGGAGATCACCACCTCAAACCACTCATTTGAGCAGGAAATCACCTCGATGTTGCCTGTTAACCTTAGTCGGAAAGCCTTAAATAAAAAAAACACAACATCCGATCACCCAGTGAGGGCGTGATCTGATGGCGATCGCGTCGCGTGAGGGTGCCCCGGTCAGTGGGCCCCGTTCGCTGAGACCATTCTGATTTCCGCTCTGCACCAAATCCGGCCGATGTGATTGCAAACTGAACTCAAGGTACACCCCCTTGCATTTAGTTTCTCCCCCCTTGCAAATGTGTCATCCCCTACGACCATCGAGCAATTTACAAGACACGGCGCATAAAGTGGCGGTCCCGCTAATGACGTTTTATCATTGCAATAGCCAAAAAAACAACATTGCGGTCTTCTAAGTGCGTAGTGCCAATTTAACGTTGGTCCCAAATGTGTTTCTGAGGTAAAAAAAGAAAAAAAAAACACCCCCGCTGCCCTTAAATCCAATCACGAGGCGAAAATCGCCGCCTCGCGAGACAATCCAGGACAAACCCGTTTAAGTTCAACAATTCACGAATGAATGGGAGCAGCAACAACAACAACAACAACAAAACCCCGCCAATCTCATTTCTTTGTTGCTGTAATTGACGTGGAATTTCGGAGTAAACACTGAAGAATCGTCGCGGGCTTAGCGCATCAAATGGCGTTGGTCCTTCCCTTTGCTCACCGTACCGCGCACCGTGGAGGAATCGTGGGCCGCAGTCCATGGCGCCTCGTGCAAAGACCGACGCGCCCCGTACGACGCCAAGAGTTCGGGAAATCAACGCCGATGATTTCGATTTAAAGCTTTCGTGACTGCAGGGATTCATCTTCTTGGTTCTTTCGGTAAAGTCACGTCGAAGGGAAATAATAAAATAATAATAAAATAATAATAAAATATTAACAAATTACTAATAAATACAATAATAAAAAGAAAATAATAATTATGTTTTATTTTTATTATTTCCCTTCTACGTGACTTTACCGAAAGAACAAAGAAGACAACGCCGGTGACTTCGCCGTATCAGAAACTTGGCCACGTGGCGCTTGCGGCAGATGGTAGTGAGTTCGTGTGCCGGTCGGGAGTCCGCTCTACCCATCGTCCCTCTGAATTTGGTCAAACGAGTGTCAACATTGTAGACATTATGCCGTGATTGTCCTGTGCGGAGACCGGGCCTCGCCATGCCATTATGGAATCTCGCAGCTGTGTCAGAGGCTGCCAGTGGTGATGGGGACTGCCGTGATGCTAATTTGAGCACGAGAACATTTAGTCTCTGGCGGTGTTAAGCAATTAATGCAATTATATCGACATGCCTGTCAGTAATTTAACTGCCAAAGTTTCCATTGTCGAGGAGTAATGGGGATTAAAATTTGAAAATCGAACGCGAAACTTGCTCGCAGACAAATACAACTCTACAAGCCTGTGAAGCGCGTGCACGCGTGTGCACATTTAAGACATAACAATTGCACCGTCAAAATTTGTTTTTTTTATATCTATATAAAAGTTGTGCATTTAAAAAAAAATTCTGTGCAACTCCAGAAAAATAATATCTATCTACTAAGCATGCATTTTTTAAACTGATGGCTTTCGTTTGTGTGTCCAGGTTTTAAGTTCATGCAAGGTGCCATCGTTGAAATGATGGCGTATGCTGTCACAGTGCAACGGTGAGTGGTAGCTGGCATCTTGTCACGGCGGGGGTGCGTACCCGTCACAAAGACATCTGACCAGCATGAAGGGGAACCAAAGATGACCTCCAGGGGGTGTCCTCTAGAGCTCCCTCGAGTGGAGTTCCTTCTGCCTAAAGTGGCGCACATTAGCAATTGCAGGGCTGCTCCTTTACCGCTTGTCTTTAGATTATTGTTAAAGTAACGCATTAAACTGTGCATTAGCACAGATGGCTAATGGTAGCTTACTAATTTAAATCCTCGTTCAGGAGTTAACTTAGCTTATCATCCCTCTGGGGAGAGTAAAATGAGTATCACTTTGCGGGAAATTAAATGTAGATTGTCCTATTGAACGTCTAATCTCGGCCTTAGGAAGGTGTCATTGTTACCACTTGCTCAGATTGTAAGTGGAGATGATGATTTGTGCACATTAGTTGGCTATGCCATTCTGATGAACAGCATGCCATCATACAGCCTGCAGGTGGCATTTCTGGGAGAACTGTTTACTGAGAGATCGAGTTATATTCGTCCAACATTTGTCCCAATTCCTGATTGAGTGTTTTTCTTGCGAAATAATCCACAGGTAGCCAGAAACAAACACCACCCTAAGCATACGAGGAGTACTAAAGAAACGGTCGGCATCTACGTCAGCCACCAACTTGCTGTGCTGTCCACGCCGGCTCTCCACAGTCCTCTACAGATTTGACGTTTCACAAACACCGGCCGCGTCACAGACGTGCACCGCCGCACGGTCGCTGGCATGACCGCGCATTCGTCTTCCACCGAGCCAAGGCGTAGCACACCGAGCAGAGCGCTCACTGCCACTGCCGCAGCCTGGCGCCGGCTCCTCGCCCACACGTTGCCGCGGCCGCGACGGGCTACAAGGGTTAAGGTGCTTCACAGTGTGATGAATGATGGTGCTATGTACGGTATGCATCAAGCGGAAAAAAACTGGGAGGAAATGTGTGTCGGGATGGGGAACGGAGGCACGGGTGGGTCAGATCACAGGTCATCCATAACGCTACAATTATCACTGCCGCTCCATCGCAGCCGCATAATTCAGCGCGAGGCTTTTTCTCTGCCGCAGACTGCACCCGCCGCCTTCCCCAGCGTGCCCTTCTTGCCCCTCCCCCCATTGCCCTGTTATTCATTCTTCAGAAAAAAATATAAGAGACCACATCAGCGCTTGCTGTGGGGAGCAAAAATCGTTTCTGGTGGGAATCCATCATCGTGCGGTGCTTGGCACACCGCCGTTAGCGTGCCGGTCCAGCCAGGGCCCGTTATATTAACCTCCCCGACATGCCGGCAAATAAAAATGATTTTTTTTACGTCTCTCGCACTGTCCATCTCGGAGTGCGCATGTCCTGCGCTGTCGCTTGTGCTAAGCAACTGCACGAGTGCCAGTCGGTACTTTTAAAGTGAGGGCTTAAAATGTTGGGATTTGGCTTCGCTTGAGAGAAAAAAATGTGCGCCAAGATGAATTTTTTTATTCAATTTACGATTTTCGTTTGGCTTTCTTCTTCTTCAGCATTTCTTCATTTTCAAGCCCCAAAAATAAACTCGAACTACCTTCGGCATGAATTCTGTCTGATAGCAGACACGTATATTTTGTAGGCTGAGGTTTGAGGTCTCTTCAACCAGAGCAACAGTAACACTGTGCTACGTTTAAAACGCAGCAACACTGGAGATGTGCAAGTTGTGGAGATGCTTCTATTTCCATTGCAGGCATTCGCAAGCATGAACACTGCTCAGTGAAAAAGGCGATGTATCGAGATCAACTGAAGTAAAGTGAATGAATCGACACTAGTTTCAAACTTGATTTGGAGCTTACCGAAAGAACCAACAAGTAACACTAGTTTCCTTAATCACAGAAACGATTCAATCGATTTGAACATTACGTTTTGTGTGTTCTTTGTTTTTGTATTCGTCTTTTTATAGCTATTTTTGTTGTTGCTTAATTTGCCTAAATTATAATTGGATCTTAGAGGGTGCACTTCGAGAAGCTGATGAATAGTATTTACGTGGTCCATGGTAGAGAAACCTTTACTAAACCCTGCTTGTCCCTGTGGTTGGTTGGCTTAACCACATTTTGTTATGCTCCTCCCAATGATCGTCCTGATCAATTTATGAATGTGAATATAAAAATAGGTCAGGCTTCCTTTCATGTTTGCGGTAGGAATGATTCCAATACTAATTAATGTGATGTGAATGATTGCCGTGTGAATGGTTGTGGTATGAAATAAATGATCTCGGTGTGAATGGTTGCAGTGTGAATGATTGCAGTACGAATGATTGCAGTATGAATTATTTCAGTAGGGAAAACTAATGAATGGCATTTCCCATTGTGCCTGGCCTCTGCAGACAATGAAAAAGCGTTCAACTCAGTGGAAACAGATGCAGCCATCCAAGCTTTCACAACCCAAGGGCAAAGTAAAAAAAAAACATGTTTAGAAATAATACAAACCATCAAAAATGTAACAGCGACATAAAGACCACACGAGGTATAAAAATGCTCATTAAAACGAGTCAGGTAAGTTGACACTTTCTCCAACGTTATTCATGGTGTCTCGGCCTCACTGTACACTGCGTTGCACCACTTTCAGAGCCAGGGTGAACATCCGACTCCGACGTATTTAATGAATAGCACGAGGTAAAACTGATGGAAAAACAGCACAAAATACAGCATTTGTTACTGGTAGGAACCTCCTGGTTACACCAACCCACAGGGGATTATTGTGTCCGTCCGTCGTGTAGGGAGGGGCTGGGTGGGGAGGGAGGGTTGGGTGGGGAGGGGAGGGTGGGGATTGGGGCTGGGTGGGGCTGGGTGGGGAGGGTGGGGCTGGGTGGGAGGGGTGGGGCTGGGAGGGGAGGGGCTGGTCACCCCGTGGTGCCCTTATAAAACTCAACGTTTAATCTACTCACGCCGGCTTGTGCCCGCCCTCACAGTCGGGCATATTTGCAGAATACACCATGCCGCTGTTGACCCTGGCCATTGACCGAGCAACCCAACGTTCCTACCAGCTCCCTCCGCAGGAATGTGTTACTTGGAATATCAATACGATGAATGAACACTGCATCATCATAACATTGTCTTAGATAACATGAAACTCAACAATAGATCCTGGATGGACTAGGCACCTACATTAGCACTGAATAGCTACACAAGAAAATAAGCTACAGTGTTAAATAAGGTCACATCGTGTAATCACCATACTACAGCCTAAATGTGCAGCGCTGCACATAACACTGAACTGTGGATGAGATATTTCTTCATCCTTGCTCTCAAGATGGCATTAAAGTTGCATAGGTATAAGTCTGACTCGACTTATTCAATTACAAGTAACATTCACAATAATGCAAGGGGCAGGCTTTGTTGTTAAGTAGGCCTCATATTTATCATAACAATTTAACAGCATTATAAAGGCATTTACAGCATTAAACGGCAATCCCAACATTATAACAGCATTCCCATTATTATAAGGACATAAACAAACTTACAGACAATGCTTCTTAAAGTCCCACAATGAAAAGATGCACCTGTCTTCACTGAAACGCTATTTGTCAGTCCCTCCAGAAAAACGCGGAGTTTTTTGGTGATTGTTGCGGGCAAAAATCGTTGATTATGCGGCACGTTTTCTTAAAAAATGCGATGCAATATGCGGGATATTTATGCAATTTTATGCGATTAAATTGCGGGAACTTGCAAAAATTGCGGTTTGATGAAAAAGAGAAAAAAAAGTGATTCCCACAACACCCTATTCACTAGGCTACTACTTTAATGTAAAGAGTCATTTCTTATTACTTCCTATGATAAGCAAGCATACTACATCACAGAAAGTGCTGGGAATATTTAAGTTCTCATCTTGTTTTATTTCAGACCTTAACAAACAGATGGCTCAAACTTACAAAACATTGAGTCGAACAAGTTCTGTAGCTTTACAAAATGAATATGCTACAACTTCTGTAAAAATGAATAAATAAAATATTAAAAAATAAAATGTGTGCTTCCTGTTTTACAGAGGTAGCTATACAAAACAGACATCTTCTGTTAAAATAAGTGTTTTCAGTGCACAGTAACGTAAGCAATACAGTAACAGTACAGTCTTACAGCAATGTAAATTTACATACTACTAACAAAAAAGTGCAATCTTACAACTGTAAAGTTGCATAAACTCCTGAATAAAACTAACTACGTAGCCTCTAACACTTCATAACGTTCCCATGGCAACAGGGGAAATGGCTGCGCTTGTGTGAAGTAAACGCAACATTTTTCAACTTTCTGCTAAGATATATGTGACTTTTTGCAACGAAAATGCGGGGATTATGAAATCATGCAAGCCCGCATATTTTGCACGCGGAAATCTGCAATTTATGCGGCAAAAGTGCGGCGTATTTGAAAAAACGCGCCCCCCGCATAAATATGCGGACTTTGGCTGATTTTGCGTGGAATCTTGCGATCGCATAATCGCGTTTTTCTGGAGGGACTGATTTGTGCCTCCATTTTGTACTCTGTGTAATGGCTGGCACCCTGCCTCATGGCTTGGAGAAACTTAAATCGTAATTTCCTGATCACGTGACCAAACTCAACACCATATCAGGACATTCCTGTGTAATAATCACCCCCACACTTGCCATGGGGCAGAACACATGGTGACAGGAGAATATATTTTTCCCAAAAAACTGGACTGGAGAAACGCATACATAAAATATAAATGGAGTGAAACTTTAACCATCTAAGATTGTCTAATGACAAAGCCGTGGTAATGTACAATGGAAATTAATTGCAGAAAACTAAATCTAATTCATATGTATTTAGACTGGAGAAATCCTATGATCTGTGAAGCTCTTTTTAAATCCTTTATATTAAGTTCGCTTGCTTGCTTGCTTAGGACCGTGCAAATCTTTCGGTCGTTTTTTAACCCACTTCCCGTGATCCAATCGAGCTGACATTTTCCACACAGACTCGTTGTGCCAGACAATGTTCGTGAAAAAAAAATTCCAAAAATTTTACACTTTTTAGGCAAAAAAAATGTATTTTACATATATTCAAATATAACTCATTCTTGGCTTTGGCTGAACGTCAGAGTGTAAGAGCCTAGAGCGTGACCCCTCCACAGGCCGTGGCGGAGTAGCGCAGTTGGTAGCGCCCTCGCTTCCCATGCCAAAGGTCGCGGGATCGATCCCCGCGTCCTCCACAGGCGAATATATTTTTAAATCCTTTATATTAAGTTCGCTGCCACGCATATAAAGGATTTATAGTGAAAAACTTTGTTTTTACGGGTTATACTTATTCACAGATGCCCAGTATTTTACCGATGCCCATTATACCAAGGTTAGGTCAGGATAAATATGAACAAGAGAAAAATCATGAACGAGTTCGATATTCAATCAGAGTTGTTGGTCACAGGAGGAGTACGGCTGGAGAGCACAGCAGACCGTGGATGCCTAAGGCATCTGTGAAAAGAGCTTTTTGGCTCATCAGATTCCTCCAGTTTAAATAAATATTCTGATTTTGATAAACGGGGGCTGAGAAATGTCTCAACTAATTAACTCATTGATTGTATCTATATTTGGATGAGAGCAGCTTCTGAAAAGTAATAAACCAGCGCGCCTGAAAAAA
The DNA here is from genome assembly GCF_015708825.2 of Lethenteron reissneri. Classification (NCBI taxonomy): domain Eukaryota; kingdom Metazoa; phylum Chordata; class Hyperoartia; order Petromyzontiformes; family Petromyzontidae; genus Lethenteron; species Lethenteron reissneri. The sequence continues at coordinate 7,914,831 of NC_083807.1, forward strand.
TGCTTATAATCAATGAATACCCCCTGCTATGATATAGATATGGTAATAAATATGTTAATTAGCAAAGAAAATGTTGGAAAAATTTACAATTGCACGTAAAAGCATGGAAGGATACGCGTTGGCAACTGCATTGAGACAGATCGGAACACATGTACGAGAGATCATACGTACGTTTATTGAATAATTAAAATTGTAAAAAAAAAAATTAAGAGAGGCTTGGGCTGGACACGTAACGGGAAGGGATGATGTTGATGATGATGGCCGATAATCAAGAATAATGGCGGAGTGTTAGCCAAGGAATGGAACGTTGTTGTGAGAATATTAACCCAGGAGATGGAGCGATGAAATCCACTCACGTACAACGGGTGCTGGGCGGATTATTACATCGAAAGGTCAAGAGAGATTGTAGTGGCTTGGCGAGGCCTTCATTCATCAGCGGATTGGTTATGGCTGATGATGATGGCTTCTCTTAATTCCATTTTTGCCATAGTTCTTTTTGTTATCACTGTGATTATTTGAAATATTAATAATCCGTATCCTGCCTTAGTTTGACCAGAAGTCGTCAAACTGTTTCCGCTCGCATTTTGATGGTAATTGGCAGGCATCTCACGAATAAAATCATCATCCATTACTCATGCAATTTCATTTTAACAAAAGTCACAACTATTACCGAGCCATTACTCAAGATTTTCAGAAGCACACTCTAACATTTGTCAATTAGCATCCTTACAAGGCAATTAACTGCGTCGTCGCCGTCAGTAAATTGTCTGGCTTTAACCTCAACCTTGGCCCACTGGCAGAAAGAGATTGCTCTCTAATATCAGAGTGAGGGCTGATGGCCAATGGAGCATCCTTTTCGCCTTCAAAATCAAAAAGCGTTGTGGCGATCACATATTTAACGACGAACCCAGATTTTTTTCAACGCACAAAATAACTTTCCTCTCCCAAGTAATTACTGTTATTTGATTAACGTGTTGCACTTTTGCTGGTAATGTACATCACCGTTCCTTGATTATCCAGGATGTTTTGTTTATATTAAATACAATTTGTGCTCATGGGTGCCGCTGCGGCAGACTATGTGACTCGGTACAAAATATGTAAAGTCTCATCGCTCATTAGGTGTAATTCTAGGTCATTAAAATAAGTACAAATTTATAGGAAGTCAGGAGACGTCATGCAGTCCTGTTGCAGACACTGGCCGCCACTGTAGCAATGTAGAACTCCCACCAGTAACTCGAGGTCACCATCAGATGAGTAGCAACTGATGCTCATTTTAGCACGAAGCCTCATTGAGATCTGAACATCCAAGAATGCCTCATTGAGTTTCAAGATTGCTTGTCATGCTCTGCTTGTCATATTTAGCCCATTCCTTCACCATTTTCCATGATCAATCCACTGCTGGATGAAGGCCTCCCCAAGCCATCACCATTTCTCTCAATCACGCAATCTAACAATCCACCCAGCACCTGCACACGAACTGATTTCATCACTCAATCTCCTCGGTGGGCATGCTCTCAGACGTTCACCGGGGAGATGGACTGTCATCATTAGCCTCATCATTATTTAGCATTTTGACGTACAGAAGGAAATCGGAGTACTCTATGAAACGGGGTCCCCAACCCCCGAGCAGTGGAGTGGTACCGGTCCGTGGCCTGTTAGGAATCGGGCCGAACAGCAGGAGGTGAGCGGTGGGCGAGCGAGCGAAACTTCATCATCTGTATTGACAGATGAAGCTTCATCATCTGTATTGACAGCCGCTCCCCATTGCTCGCATTGCCGTCTGAGCTCCGCCTCCTGTCAGATCAGCGGCGGCATTAGATTCTCATAGGAGCGTGAACCCTCCTGTAAACTGCGCATGCGAGGGATCTAGAGTTAACTCGAGCCAAAATGAGTAAAAAACAAACATCGCTGGAGAGATGCTTTGAAAAGGGGGAAAGACCCAATGATGACTCCCCCCCCCCCCTGCCCCGGTCGGTGAAAACATTGTCTTCCACGAAACCGGTCCCTGGTGCCAAAGACGCTGGGGACGGCTGCTCTAGAAGACCCACATATTAGAGGGGATGGCACTCAAGCAGTCAAAGTGGTGCTCAGGGGTGGATTTATAAACCTGGGGGCGCCACAGTGGCGAGATGTTAACGACCTCGACTGCTTTGCAGGAGGTCGTGGGTTCGATCCCGATTCCGACCCTGACTCCTGTATATTTGGACTTTGCATGTTCTCTCCATGGTGGCGGGTTTTTCCCCTTTACACTTTCTATAAAAATGCCTTTAGAGTATTCGGCTGCTATAAATTTTCCACGTTATGATAAGCCACTTTGCTGAGCTATCATTTGTGGTCAGGTGACTTCTCAAAAGGAGCTGCATAGTTCACTGGGCCTTACCTGGTAAAAAAAAAAAAACATAGTTCCCATTGGTGGAACGGTTCTGACATGTTTTTCAATAGGGCCCTGCGATAAATAGGACCTTGCATTAAACACCCCATGAACAACATTCAGTGTATTCACTGATTAATATCAATACAATATATAAGAATAGGGTTTTTCCCCTTTTTTCTGGCAACAAAACTGAAACTTTTTTTACAAGGAATCATGTCTGCATTAACCACAATCCTCGTGGTCAGAATGCAAACAAAAACACACTCTGATAATATATGCATTGTCCTTTAAACTGATTGGTCCACACCAGAGACAGCTTTCTTTTGAGATTCGTCTCAAACGGTGCTAGACCAGAAGATGCCAAAAGGCTTTCAAAAGAGTTCCAAGTCTCGGGTAGGGAAGGGCGTGGGTGGGTGTAGAGCAGGTCACTCCCATCACTGCCCCCCCCCCCCCCCCCGCTTGAGCCTGCCACTGCAGGCGTCACAGCGAGTGGTCTGCCACCCAGCTCGTAGCCCTGCTGCAGGTCGCGGTGGGGGGGGGTCTGCGACACGACGAGATACGAGGCACGGGCATCTGTGCACTATCTGGCATCCCTCCGGGGCACTTTGTGCATATCTTGAACCGCAAATGCGTGTATTATTTACAAATCCAGTTGTTGTGGTGTTTATATATATATGTCTAAGTGCTAATATTCATGGTATTGGTTAAAACAATATATTTTACATTGGAGCGAGTTAATTATGGCGTTTATTGTTCTTGACATTTTTCATCAAACAATACATTGTACGTGTGTTCTTTCTGCAACGTCTTTAAGTTTATCTGTATTTCAGCTCGCATTGCCATGCCATTTAAAATCCTCTTTTATATCCCCGTTGTTTTTAATTTGCCACAAGCCACTCGCACTGCAAGGAAATGCATTGCTTGTGCTGTTATCATAGTGGTCAGGATTGCAGTCATCCAACTAAGTATCTGTAATTTCCATGTTAAAGTGGTTATAATTGTGCCGTAGTGAATGGTAAACTGCTTGTGTAAGTAGCGAGACAATTGTTAGGGTCATGCACTCGACTGGTCACGTGTACCCGAACCATTAAAAAAAAAGAGGCAGAATGTAACACCACGTGAATTCACATTGCATTGTCGTGCCAATGTTTGTTATACGACGTATGTGCACAAGCAATGATTATTGTAAAGTCCATTTCCTGTGTTTTGTTTAAATTATTAGGCTTGTGCGCAGTTGAGGCATCCATGAACCTGAGGTCATTCGTGTTAAGAACATGAACTTTGCCCCAGCCTTGTGTTAGATGCCTTCACTTCCACCTCGGCTGTCATCTCGTGTTGGTCGTTGTATCTTTTTTCATTCTGCTGTGCATTTCCAGATATGTTTGTAGCCCCGGTTATAAAACATCAAATTACATTTCGCTTGTGAAGTAATAATTTGAAAAATAATATGAAATTCAAGTTGTACACCTATAGTAATGATGGAATGTATGGTTACACGTGTTTCTGTGTGTGTGTTCAATTAACTGTATTATTTTATTCTCAAACATTCGAGTTTGCCAGCTGTCAACTAAAACAGCTAAATATCTGACTGCGTTGGCTGTTAGGGTTCTCCCCACTGGCGGAACTATTCTCAGCCAGTGGGGGAGGGTGGGGTGGCACGTGCCCCCCAAATGATCCGATCGAAATCCCTAATTTCGATCGGATCATTGGTGTTTAATAGTAATAAATCGGCATTTTGCGAACCCCACTGCTAATGTGTAGCATATTATTATTATGCGCCAGGGACTCTATGAGATGATAGGACAATAGTCTGAGTCCATAATTGGCAATAAGTAACGGCAAAGCGGTTATAAGTGACTCAGAATTGTCATCAATTGTGACTCACAGAACAGTTGTGTATACATTACACGACTTCCCTGAAGGCAAACACCTTCAGCGAGCGCGATGCCGATCACACGACGCGGTTCGAATTCGAACCTCGATCGATGGCTGCGCCATCGCCGCACACGCGTCGAATTAAAATCAAGGGACAAGTCCTTACTTACTAACAACTCCTATCATTTTTCATTGCTGGAGCGGTTGCCCCCTCTAACTGAAAATCCTGGCTCCGTCATTGGTTCTACCGCATGCTGTTTGGTAATTCAGTTCCTGAAGAAGCTCTCAGCACGTTGAGCGAAACGTCGGATATTGCGCCGAATAATGTGTGGTACAACCTGAAAACAAATGGGATAGCAATCAATCAAAGTTGCATTATTAGTCAATAATATGGTCTGTTTCTCACACAACAAAACGGTTGTTGTCCATGCAGGCTCATGTGCTACCATCATGTATACAGGCATTTTTATTTTGACAGTCACATTTGGTGGTAGAAAGAAATCCGTGTGCAGCCTAAGTGCGCGAGGAAACTGGAGAGGGACACGTTCGGGATTGCATCGAGAGACGTGCAGAGGAATAATGTGGTTTTGAGACAACGCACCGGTTTAAGATATCGCATAAATTGTGCGGGAAATTGCATTGGCTATGGAATCATGAAGGATGCCTCACTCGAAGGGATGATAGCCGATTGTCAAGAATAATGATGGAGTGGCAGCCAAGGAATGGAATCGCGTGCGAGAGAACTCCAACCTGAAGAGGTGGAGCGATGCAATCAGCTCGTGTGCGGCATGTGCTGGGTGGATTACAACATGGCAGGGTCTTGAGAGATGGTGGTGGCTCGGAGAGGCCTTCATGGAGCCGTGGATTAATCATGGCTGACAATTATGTTTTTTTTATGATAATGATGATGCTCATTTTATTGTAATACTAAAACAATACGCTTTCGATGGTGTCCTGGTCTGGATTTGAACCACATCCCCGCCTGGCCAGCTATTAAAGAAGGTGATTACAGTGTGGGATATACTCAGGGCATACCTTAACAGTACATCCTTCCACTTCAATGTATTTAGCAAAGCCCCTTATGGTTGTATTGCCAGTTCACAGTCAATGCAGCAGCTGTGCAAGAGGCCTGAAGTGTCGGTTCAGTCACTCTGTGGAATGTCCGATTTGGTTGGTTGGACCGATTTATTGATTCGTTTTCTTCTTCTAAATCAAAACTAAGTTGAAAAGGAGTATGGGTAATGGCCAGGCAATCACCACGCAATGACTGCCCCCTTACGCAGGTGCAGTGTCATTCTCTGTATGGCCCGAGTTATTCACCGATTTGTCCTGTGATGGACAAGTTTGACTTCGTGATTCAACCTCCCCCCCCCCCTCCATTCTCTACGGTGCAAATCAATTTCTTAACAGCCGATTCAGCATCTTACCGTGTCGTATACACTGCCCAGTAGCTCAAAATCCCACCACTTTCTGTAATTGATGAGAAAACTCAGGGACACCTGGAGTGTGGCCGCGTGGCCGTCTGGATAGAAACCGATCTTACAACACACGGAGATTCGCTGCTCACCAACAGCAGCAAGGGGCGACCAAGTGCCTTGCGCCTGATTGTTCATCTCTGGCTTACACGAGACTGAGAGGGTTGCACGTGCAGGTGTGATCAGTGATAACTGGCTCAGGCTGTAAAGCCGTAACGTTTCAAACTACACGCAAAAAAATACGTAAAAGCACCCAGCGTTTGTGCAAACACCATCGCCGTGTCGGGGAAAAAGTGGACTGCGGCCCTCTTGCCTTCGGTCACCGTCACAAGAGATTTGAGCAAATGTGACCGACGATCAGCTAAAGTAGGAGTGGTGCAGTTGCAGGTAACTCACAGCTGCTGACGGTCGATCACATACCCATTGCTTTTTTATTTGCACCAAGAATATTGATTCCCCCTGAAAACGACGAGTTTGGTCATCCCGTGTGTTTCTTCGTGAGCTTCAGAAACGAGTGCAGTATTCGTTTCTGAAGCAGGAGAAATATGCTGGAAAATTCTAGAATATTGGCTCCCCTTTTTGCATATTTGTACCCGTTTATTTTACTTGTAAAAGAGCAATGTTACTTTACACACGAGATTATATCCACGCATAATCAACTAGAAACTGAACTCTCACGCCACACGTGCCAATCTTATTCGACAAGCATCTTGCTCCTGTTGTTTCAGAACCTACATTTGCTCATTCACACCCATCCCTGTTGGGCGCGAACATTTTTTTTTCTTCCACCCAGAGTAGCGCTTAAGGCGAACTCGAACCCTTCAGATAACTCCGGAGGAAAAAATGTTAGCCGATGTAAACCTGCAATCAGTGAGCGACCAAGCCTCTAGAAGCCAGGCTCCCACACGTGTGTGGAGCAACACTCTTCCCCAGAGCATTTGGAACTCTCAGTCGGTTGAGTCTTTGAGGTCCCGCGTCTTAAACACGATTGTTTTCGCTTGCTTATCCGTCCGTGTAGGTTATGTGCCTTTTGTATATATATATATTTTAAAATACTTTGTTGGGTTAATTCAGAGCGTTGTGATGCCTTGTGCCAATGGCGCCGGATAAAATCGAGGTCTCGTTAGAACAACACAAAATATCCGTTCCAAATACAAAATGTTTTAAACACTTCTGAGCATTTGCAAGAATACCACGAGAGATGTGCCTCTGGGCTCTGTAAACCACCTGGAGAAGATTCCAGGCACGCGTTGACAACGATGGCGAACGAGTGGGAGACTCTTTGACTTTTTGAAGCTGTTAACATACATTTTTTTTATTACGTCACAGCGTATTCTCCGTTAATTTCCCATTGAAAACGATAGTCCCGTATAAGTGTTCACATTTTTTTGAAGCACGCTGCATTCGAGAGCACTAATGCAGAACTTTGTTGACATCAGCAATTGAGCTCAGGCTACCTGGTCCGTCGCACAGCAGCGCACGAATCGCTGCACCGCCACTCGACCGTGGCAGGGGGCTGTTACCCCTCTTGCTGCTGTTGCTGCAGTTGCTGCTGTTGCTCCTCTTGCTGCACAGTCCTCGCGGGGTCTAGCGGTGGCAACGCGCGCGCTAGAATGGTGACGGTGAAACGAGCAGCGTCGTTACCTGCGTGGGGAGTTGAAGCATAGTTCAAGTTGAACGTCATCGCCATGGAACTTAAGGGCCCCCGCCACCTGCGTGGTCCCTGCGCAGAGGGCTTACGTGCTTTGAAGTCGCCTTGCCCTTTTCCCTGATTCTTCTGTAGGCAGTCTGTCCCATACCGGCCTCAACGCTGGGGGGTGGAAGCTGCGATCAAATGTCAGTGTCCACGTGTCGACTTGCTGTTAGGCGGGACGCCTCCGCGCGCCGCTTGACGCACTCAGGAATTAATTTCCCTTTCACTCCTCGGGCTCTTTAAAGATGCAGCCTCTTGTGCCCTCGAAGGGAGGGGGTGGGTACGTTTGTTTTGTACACATTTTAAAGCGGCTTTTGAAGTCAAATTATCGCCTTCGTGGGATTAGTTTGAGGATGTGGGGATAATAGGGACAGATGGCGATACGGTGGTTGGCTGACCTTGAGGTTGGGCGCTAATTTTATGTGAAATCTTGCGCTTTTTTATTTTGCAGAGAACAAATCTATTTTCCTCTTCAGAGGATATCGGAGAATAGATTGCGTGATTTGGGACAGTTTTTGTTCTTGTTTTTGCTGCCTTACCGTAGCTTGCATTTTTAGTGCCCATACTTCACCTTGCTGGTTAGCGCGGGTTGGTGAAGAGAGGGCTAAGGGGGCAGTTTGATATCATATGCCACTGAAGTTACCGCAGCGGTGAGATGTTAACTACCTCACCTGGTATGCAGGAGGTCGTGGGTTTGATTTCGACACTGATGCCTGCTGTATATTTGGAGTTTGCTTGTTCTTTCCGTGGTTGTGTGGATTTTTCTCGGGGTCCTTCGGTTTTTTTCCTTCAACATTTAGCATCAACGTGCGTGTGGAGTTGTTGGCTGCTGTACATTTCCGCGTGATGAGCCACTTCATTGCGCTTTCATTTGTGGCCAGGTCGCTTCTGAAAAATAGCTGCATCGGTCAGTGGGCCTTACCTGGTAAAATCAAATTGTTTTAGTTTTTTTATTTACTTGAGAAAACAAAAACACAATTCAAGAAACACTCATTGCTCTTCCTGTTTCATTTGAAAAGCCTTATAAAAAATGATTCCATTACGGCGTTTTATTTTTTGAAAGCATTCACACTAAACAACGCTTTACAGCGGGGTTCTTTCCTCGTTACCATGGCAACAGCTGTAATGCACTTCAAGAGAAAAATCAGTTTTTTGTTCAACTGGTAAAGTACAAATTATGGACAAAAATGTGCGCGACTACAAATCACTGTTCATTAACAGGACACAAACATGAAGCACAACAACACAATCATTCGTGTCCCCGTGGAGAATATGAGTAACTGCATGGATATGCGGACTATGCACCTTCCCATATCTGTCCATCCACACAATTCTTATTTTTATACATCTCATCAGTCACACAAATGTCTAAATCGGTCCAAAGTTTTGGTTTGTTGCATTAATCCTGCTGACATGATGCACTCCTAGAAGACTGTGTGGATGATGTGACATGTACAGTAAATAAGTACCTGCGTTTGTTTTCATGTGGAGGGTCAGACAGAGGAAGGTGTAATGTTTACTCATTTGTTTTGGACGTGAAGGACAAAGCCATGAAATGTTGATACATACCCTTGCAATATGTTGATTAATCGGGTGAGTGAGTGGGTGGGTGAGTGTGCGAGTGAGTGAGTGGATGAGTCTGTGAGTGAGTGGGTACGTGGGTGAGTGAGTCTGTAAGTGGGTGAGTGAGTGGGCGAGCAAGTGGCTGGGTGAGTGAGTGGGTGTGTGAGTGGATGAGTCTGTGAGTGGGTGAGTGAGTCTGTAAGTGGGTGAGTGAGCGAGTGAGTGGCTGTGTGAGTGGGTGAGTGAGTTGGTGAGTGAGTGGGTGAGTGAGTGGATGAGTCTGTGAGTGGGTGAGTGAGTCTTTAAGTGGGTGAGTGAGTGGCTGGGTGAGTGAGTGAGTGGCTGGGTGAGTGAGTGGGTGAGTGAGTGGCTGAGTGAGTGAGTGGTTGAGTGAGTGTGTTGTGATCTGCAATGCGGTGGTTGAACATGATGTGAATGAGACAAAACGGTGAGTGTGGTAGATCGAGTTCTCAACATGGGTGGAGGAATCAGTGAGTACAATATTGAACAATAGTGACCAGTGCATGGCAAGGATTTGAATTGAAAATAAGAACATCAAACGCCATTAATCACTAAATGGCGGTGGCATCACCACGACGCTTGCACAAGGCGAGGTGCACCTTGAGGTTACGTGAAGTCTCGAAGGCTCAACAGCAGCAAGTCACGGAAAAGACTCCAGGTGCTACGGGTTGACTGACTGAGGAAACCGGTCAAGGCATCAACTGTGCTCCCCACTGTGCCAACGCTCTGCATTGTCGCTGCCCGGCGCTCCGCTCGTTGGCGTGAGCGTCGCTGCTCTGCCCACCGTTGCTGTTGGAGGGCCACTGCCTCTAAGTGCCCAGTCGCGTCCTTCACGAGCCTCCTTCACACTGCTGGTATTTTTTTGATTTAAAGCTTTCGTGACTGCAGGGATTCATATTCTTGGTTCTTTCGGTAAAGTCACGTAGAAGGGAAACAATAAAATAATAAAAATATAAAACAATAACATTCTCACGGCGTTTCGACTGCAAAACAAGCAATCGTCATCAGGTGTGAAAAAAACAGCAAGAAAATTTGAAATTTTGAAATGTTCTTGCTGTGTTTCGTGAGAATTTTATTGTTTTATATTTTTATTATTTTATTGTTTTCCCTTCTACGTGACTTTATCGAAAGAACCAATCATATACTGCTGATATTGTCAACACACACACACAAAGATCCCCCGTATAGCCTTAACAAACTGTTGGGGCAAGTGCTATTAGCGAACACCTATGAAGGCCGGCACGGCGCATGACGGAGTTGATGGCCAGAAGCACGCCCGACCGCCTTTGTCTCCCCAGTGGCGATCTTTTTACACCAATTGGTGTTGGCCATGAGTGGGAATCGAACTCGGGTCGCCACGTGAAGTGTCGAACGCCCGCTGGCAGGAGGTCACGGGGCAGACCCAAGTGCCACGGGTCGACTGACTGAGATGACTGAGATGACACACGCGCACGCTCACACAGACATATGTGTACATATTAGGGATCACCTTTATACGTACTGTATAAAAAAATATTTGGATTTTCAAAAGTTTAAGGAAATTTCCGTATGTTTTTCAGCTTTTGGGATAATTAACATTACGTAATATTTTCACGTGTGTTTGTGCAAACAGAAGTGGCGTCACCTAACACTGCGCGATACTTCTAAAGACATTGCGTGGAATGGAATTACCTGTCATGTAATGCTTTTTGATGAATCCTGAAAGCTTTAGTTTTCCCCAGATGATAACGACATTTTGTATCGAGGCCCAATCATTGGAATTTTCGGATTAATCCAAACATCGGCAACATATTCCCACTGCATAAAAAAACACAATACAGTCTTCGTTCATAATTTGTGGTTGTACACCACTGCCAATGCAGTATTACCAAATTATTTTTTTCTTTTTTTTACCTATAAATGTCATTTTTGTCTGTCTGTCTGCATGTGTGTGTGTGTGTTTGCACACTTGCAAAGATTTGGCTCTCAAACGGTAATGTCTGTAAGTGTGTGTAAGTCGATGTGTGTGTCTGTCTTTTTTACCCAGGCAACACCGGGCACTTCATGCGAGTCATTTATATATATATATAAATATATACATGTCAGGAGCAGTAAATGCTTTCAAAACAATTACCGTAATTGAAATACAAACATACTTTAGTGATTTATATTAGTTATTTTCACTACAAAAAAAACCCGTTGTTAAAGATTGCAAACACTCTATAATGATACGTACTTAATCTGGCATACGATTAGTACGCAATAGATCAGTGCCTTCAAAATTCGCTCTCAATTTACTCTTTAGCATCTTCTTTTTGAATGTTTTGACCATCTCGGCCACAGACACGCGCGCGTATGAAAATAAATGCAAAACTGATTATGGAAATTGCTCGGCTAATGACCATGATGATGGAAATGAAGAGTCTATCACACGTGCATTGCATGGCTAAAGGTGTGCACACACTGGCACGTTGCTGACCCAACGGGGATGCAACAGCGTGGTCTCTGCCATCTGTCCACTCAAATAAGAAGAGGCAGCCAGCCCACCGTGGAATGTGGAATCTTGCCAAGCCAACGCTGGGGGCTTTCATGCGACCGTCCACAAATTAGTTTGATGATTCATTTAAAAGCGTCTCGAATAAACACGTGGGCCCTCTGTGTCACTTGGGCCGCGTTGATTTAAGTGAGACACGGTAATCGGTGCTCAACCCGTACCGAGGCTGCGTCGAGACAGGCCGGGTAGTGTCTCCATGCATCGTTGCAGCTTCCTGCCCGTCTTCTGACCCGCGTCTCGCCACCGCCTGTGCTGCACATCCCACCTGCTACCACCCACGCCGCCTAATCATCATCATTGTCCTAATCGTCATCTTCAGCAATCAATTTTCCATCCATAAATCAGCATAATTATTATTAACCATTAATCATAATCATGACCATAATTTCTATATATTTTTATCACTGCCGAGGTTATATCCAATCATCTGTCAGCCTCGACTTATGTCTTGTGTTTGGCAAGCACAGCTTTTCATGCGACACGAAGGGCATGGTTTCCAAACAGTCTGCCCAATAAATAAAAAAACGAATCCAGGGACGGTGCTTGTGACCATAGCCTAAATTATTTAAGAATTATTGACAGCGATGATTATATTAATCACTATAATGCTCCCTCAATCATCATCAACCATTATTGATCATAATCTTTACTCATCAACCATCATCATCATCAATCATCATCATCAATTGCATCATCGATCAGCGATCCACCGGAAAAGCGTCAGTGCTGGTTCAGTCATGGGAAACATTTATCAAACGACGGTGCGGGAGACCTCCTGCCAGCATGGAGGAGCATCTTGGGCGAAGTTGAGCAAGGCACTATCCGCCTTGACTACGAAACAGAGCCAAAGGGGTGAGCGGGGTTAATGATGTCATGAAGCGAGTGTCTCGTCCCGTTCACTGTGTCGCATCATCGCCGGTTGCGCGATCGGCCGGGGGGGAAGGGCAGTGCTCATTGCCGAGTAAGCCTACGGGGATGCTGTGTTCACTGATAGAGAGCACCGCTATGCCACAGCTGTCTTCACGATAGACAGCAGTGGGTACGACGCCCCTCTACCACAGCTGTCTGCCATGGGGACAAGATTCATTCTGTCCACTGCCTGGCATCACCGTGAGTCTCAGAGTGGTTACAGGAGGTAAAGGTTCAGCCCTGCAATTACTTGCTCACGCCACTCCGTATGGAAGGGTCTCTCTAAGGGTAACTTGGCCTACTTTTTCACGCGGTGGGAAGTTCCCACACCAGCTGTGAATGCACCCTCTTCCACCGCCGGTTGAAACAGACGCGCCGGGAGATGGGAACGCACGTGCGTCGAGCTCTCTCGTGCACCGCACGCAGCCAAGCGTGCGGATCGGAGGTGCGTAACCGATGACCTCTGGATAGCGAGTCCAAGCGCGCCGACCATTAGGCCATGGTGGCTTTCTCCGGTGGTGGATGAGACGACACATCGCTGCTTTTACGCACAGAGCAGGCACGGCTGTCATGCAAGATAGCCAGCGATATACTCGATTGGAGCACTTTCCTCTTGCGTTATTGCACTAAAGCAGCTGTCCACACGAGATCCACTGAACTAAAGTGATGTTTGTTTGTTTGATATTCTTCTTTTTAACAGAACACCATTAAAAGTAGCCCTGTGTATGTGCAATGTGTATGCTGTCTCTTCATGTTTATGTCCACCTAGCCTGGCACAAGTGCCGCGGTGACATCACTGCCACTGAGTGGCGAACGACAGTCATTATCTGCGTATTAATCCAGTGTGGGGTGGTCGAGTGGAACCCCTTTGTTGAATATCAATACATATTTAAAAATATATATTGAGAACAATAATAAGTACCCTTGGTATTTGAATGTCATAGTTCATTGCCATGAGTTGAATGAACGAGTATTGAACTCATCACTATTTTCCAATTAGATTTTATTTTTTTATGAATGCAACGCTGATTTTTTTTTTCAGGTAAGGCCCACCGAGCTATGTAGCTCTTTTTTTAAAGCGACTTGGCCACAGATGACAGCTCAACAAAGTGGCTTATCAAGTGGAAATGTAGAGCAGCCAATATCTCCAAACGCGTGATGTTGATTCTAAACGTGGAGGGGAAAACCCTGAGGACAAGGAGAAAAGTCCACGCGACCACGGGGAGAGAGACACGCAAACTCCAAATATACACCAGGCGTCAGTCGGGATCGAAATCACGACCTCGTGTATACCAGGCGAGCGAGTTAACATCTCGCCACCGCGGCGCCCCTAGTAGAAGGAAATAAGTGATGGAGACGTGGAACAGCATTGGCTGTGATTACTTAATTAAATATATAAAGGAAGCAAAGATCCAGAACTTATGAAAACCTTTATTTAGAATTATTAAATCCCTAACGAGACAGTGTTAAAGTTTTCACATTCAATAATTGTCAACGTGCAAGGCTTGAGTTGACAGCATCTTATGTGGCTCGATCGCTCACCACTTCAGATGCTAATGTGTCCAGATTGGCAGTGGTGGTGGTGGTGATGAAAGAATTTGGGACTGCATATCAAGGCAATCCACCTTCACTTTTTCCAAATTCTCCATTCCATTAAAAGTGTTGTGTTTTTTTTGTGTTATATACCACCGCTCGTGAAATTAACTCTCAATCCTGGCGGTTGAGAGGGGGGGGAGGTGGGGGAATGCACCTGCAGAAAGCCGGAATGACAGCTCGATTCTCTGCAGAGGTGGCTGGCCTTTGAGTGTTTGAATGAAAAGTTGACAACCCAATCATGGCCAGTGAAGGGTTGTAGCGCAGGGAAACATTGTGCACCCTCCCAGCGGCACGTTCAATAATTACGTTTTTTTTAAGCCAACAACACGTGTCCTCGAACTTACACAGCCATTCATTTGTCTCGGTGCGCCCTTAGACGGCGGTGGACAATCCACATTCCTATGCTGGAGACCAGTATCTCCATAGGTTCTCCCGAACCTTTTGCATCGCCAAAAGAATCGTCCTAAATCCATCGACCGTGGAGAGACGATGATGCACTGCTTTGTTGACCCCCGAACTGGCATTTTTTAAAACTACTGTGTGCACTAATTGCATGCTTGAAGTCATATATTTTTTTTTCATTCACGTAATAATGTTGGGAAAAAAACAACCCCGTCATTCATACACGTGTTGCCATTGCTGTAAACAAATCTGAGATTTGTTCGCTGTGCACAACCAGGCACAGCGACTCGTGCCACAGCTGGATGATGATTCGGTTACTGCTGTCGACTTAAGGCTGAGCGTTCAATCCCGGTTGGGGTTTGACTGAGACGATCCCCCCCCCCCCCCCAGTCCCCATCGAAGATGATGAAGTGAGTACCGCTTTGTGGGAAGTCGACAGTGATCTTCTTGGAGACAGACTTGCTCTTGCCATGGCGCTGTGGAATTTAGAATAGAATAAGACGCAGGGTCAGTCCGATTATCTCATTCGGACAGGGAGACACTTTATAATGAGAATCATTATGAAGTCCTGCGCGTATCCAAGAGTGCACTGGATGGAGTTGCCCACAGATAATCACGGCTCTTGAAACCAGTGCAAGTTAAAGCTCATTCTAATAATTGTCATATTATAATTACGCGCAATCATGTCCTCGTTAAAATCGCAATTTATTCTCCGGACTGAGCAGATATCTGGTTTTCACACCTGATGATGATTGCTCGTGCTGCAATCTAAACGTCGTGAAAATTTGTATTATGTTTTATTTTATAATTTAAATATTTTCCTTCTACGTGACTTTACCGAGAGCACCAAGAATATGGATCCCTGCAGTCACGAAAGCTTTTAAATCGATGCTGGGTTAGAAAACGATGGACCCGGGAAAAATCCACGCAAATCAGAGCACGATGTATCTCTTGTTCAGTAGGATCCTGCATCGGGTTGTTTGCCATTCGTGAGTATTTGCTTCGTGAGAAAAACCCGGATTGCACAGAGAGAGAAACAACAACAACACGTGGAATGAGAGGACACCATTGAAATCTCCAAATAAATGTATTCAATCCACTTGCTGTACTGCCGTCACCTTGGCCACCTCGTAGCCTAATCGGCTCAGGCGTTTCACAGAGCCATGTGATCCACCGACCTTCGCCAGACAAAGGCTTGGATTCCTGGCCCTGCACCGCTGCTTGTCCTAAGAGATGCGCCTCCTGCCTTACTAATCACAACAAACCGACAATTCACGTATCCATCATTAACTTCCATTACACGTCCCCTTCCACGGCCAGATGTTTACGGCAGCAGAAGACCTCTCGCACAGCGGTCACTGTGCGAGAGGCTAAAGGTGCAGCCCCGCAACTGCTGTCTCACAGCCCCGTTGGTGGAAGGGCGTCCCGCTAAGAGGGAGCTCTAAAGAGCCCCCCACCCCTTGTACACATTGGCCAGATATCTTGCAGGAGGTGAGTGTGCCCACACGAGACCTGTCCGTAGACTAAATTGTGGTGTGCACCACATTTGACACCGCTGGGAGGATAGCGAAGAGGGGGGGGGGGGGGGGGTAAAGAAACTTGCCCCATTGTTTCAACTGCTTCCGTGGGAGATGGAATCGTCGACCTCTGGATGGCAAGTCCGGTGTGCTGACCGTTACCACGGCAACTTCCCGCACGCTGTGTCACGAATCTCTCTGCTCGATGCGGTCTTCATGTCACTCAGCCAAGATAATCAGCTTCTCGTTGTTTTATTTTTGTTACCAAAAAAATCGCATTCGTGTGCCGACCTGCGACTTTTAAGGCTGCGTTGAAGACGCCAGGCCACTTCGTCACAGAATCTCACAGTTGTCAATGCGTCATGGACGCACCAAACATGTGTGTGCGCGTGTGTGTGTGTGTGCGCGCGTGTGTGTGTGTGTGCGCGTGTGTGTGTGTGTGCGTGTGTGTGTGTGCGCGTGTGTGTGTGTGCGCGTGTGTGTGTGTGTGCGCGTGTGTGTGTGTGCGCGTGTGTGTGTGTGTGCGCGTGTGTGGAGCGGTGGCGCAGTGGTTAGCGTGCTGCGGCTCCTGCTTACGGCCAACATCGGTAAGGAAAATCTGAACAGATCCTGGGACTCCCCTAGGTTGTCTCAGCCTCAAATAAGCACTTGATACATCATCACTAGGGAGACAAAGGTGGCTGGGTATGGCGCTGGCCACCCACCCCATTGTGATCCGTGCCGGCCTTCATAGGTGCTACTCGCTAACAGTACTTGCCCCAACAATCTGTAAAAGGCTATGTGGGGGATCTTTGTCTTTGCTGACCTAACGGCCAGTCTGTGCAGTTAAGGAAATTAGTAGAATCCTCATGAATGACAGATAATTAACATTAGTTATAGGGCTTCCACGCTGTGCTGTGTGGACACTTCTTAATGGGCTCAGTGGGTGGACAGATAGATTTAAATTTATGTTGTGGCCTTGTTCTCTAATGACAACGAGAGTTACAATTAATAGACGTAACTTGATTTATTTATTATTTTTGTGAATAAAAAAAACATACGCGTGGAATCACAATCTATGCTAAAACAGCAGTGCGCGAGAAGGGGTTTGTTTTTTTATCATTGAGAATGCAAACCTTAAACGTGTACTCTAGATTTACATAAAGCATGTTTCCTTACGCACTATTCGTGTTGCTGTACGACCTAAAACCTGGACAAATTCCTGGCTGTCACTCTGTCTCGATGACATTCAATTTCACGTGTAACACAAGTAATTTGGGCAAATTCCCACAGGGGAAATGATCAACTGAACGATTTTCTTTCCTCTCTTCCCCTTTTTGTAATAGTCGTAATAATAGTAACAGCAGCGCATTGCCATCACCGTAACCTCTCACCGCACGTGATACGAAAGATTATACATTCGTAAGCGTAAACATGAGCACGTTTGTTTAGTTAATCGCATTTTAGTTATTGTTTGTTTATTTTGTGGACAGCTGCATTGCTGTGAAAAAAAAAAGCCGCGATGTTGCTTCGGGTTAAAATGCCAATTGATGTGCCTTTTTTGCCGTCAAGAAATAAATTGAATGGCTTCCATCCTGGCGGTGTTCGTGGGAGCAGGCCCACGTATGGCCTTTCTGCCTTCATTGCATCGCAACCTCCGGTGCTGTTAACAAACCCACTTGTTTTTTTTTTGCTGTGGGTTAAAATGCCACGGCTGGGCTTTTGTTTTATTTTCAACCTTTTCAGTGCTTCTGCTTGCTTGCTCCCGTGCCAGTGCACTTTCAGTTTAATAGTTGCACTCAATAAAACGCAGTGAATGTCAGTCTTGTGAAATGAACTCGATATGTACTCCATACCTTCCCCTAAGCCCACACATGTGACTAGTGATCCGCATTTGTTTTTGGTTTGGGCCACGTGGTAGTATTATGCCAAAATTCTTGTCAGTACCCTGGCACCAACCACCCGATAAGACTGCTACGATTACACAGATGTTGTTTCTGTGCGCCGATGCGCAGATCACATTCCCACGGAAAGATCTCAAGCTCACCGGTGACTTTTGACTCTTCACGACTGAATTTAATAACATACGAGGACGTTTACACAAATAGGAAGTGCTCAACTTGGGAATATAATCAACAACCACCGTGCGGCCCAAACCAAAAAGAAGAAAAAAAATTATATATTTTTTTAAACCCACATTTTAGGTAATGTGACCAGTGCTCTACAGCATCTAATGGGAATTGAAAAGGTACAACCAGTCATTGTAATATTTGTTTTTGTCTTTTGTTTATCCACTGTTGGATGAAGGCCTCCCCATGCCGTGTTCGTCATGGTGATTGTTTTCCATACTTCACCACGCTGGTCAGTGTGAGCTCGTGAAGGGGTGGGCCCCATGGATGGGAATCTAACCAAGGTCGCCGGGTTCATGACGCAGTGCACACATCACTGCACCACTGCTTCCACTTTCTCCCGTGAGAGGATGATGTGCAGAGGATTATGGACCAGTTAATTACCCTTCTGTGCTGGGGTTACTCATCCATTGCCTGCTTTGACTCACTCGATGCAGATTTATTATCAGCGATACCTTGTGACTTCTGTTTCCATGGGAACAATTTAAACAAAGCCGAATGATCGTCTCCATTTGGTAGCCGATGTAGCAAAAGGTGAAAATTGCATGTTTATGTGGCAGAAACAAGTCTAATACGGTAAACTTAACAATTTAAGAGAATGACCTTGACGTTGTCCACGTAATCCTTTCCGAGTCCAAGATATTGGCCGAGGAGCTGTCTCAACCCACCTTACCCGGACTTGAACTCTCAACCCTTGTAGACATCGCACGCTCAGCGGCGTTTGGTGGCGCTTACTTGACTCTGAGTCACGGTCTCTCCCGTTCAATACAAATCAGCACACTTGATGCTGTGCGCCATTCATCAATAAATGCGAGGGTGTTAACCCTCCATAAAATCCTATTACAGGTCAATGGGCTTTCTGGCCTGGACAAAATTCCCTTCACCTGGCCAATTCTCCAACCAAACATAAAAACTGAAATAACAATGCTGAGAGGTGGTTACGTATTTGCGATGCGCAACAAAAAAAGCCAGAGTGTTACGTGGTACTAGAATGTAATTTTAAAAAAGTGGTGTTTACAAGAAAAAGTAATAGTAAATAAAAATCCGGAGAGGATCTTAACATTTAATGCGCGCTGATTGCAGAGATTACGCGTCGAATAGAGTTATTCATAAGGCATGGTCCATTGTGCACTGATTTTATTCATGGCCAAAGCAAACGGATGACGTAGGCTGCGTTGTCCAGATAAACAAGCTGCACTGGGAGCCTTAATGCAGATAAACTGAATGGCAACATTTAAACAAATGTTCTTGCTCTCCTGTCAAAAATGCCAAACACAACTCAAGAGAGTGCACTCTAATGGGCGAGCCATTCAGTTTCCTAATCATTTTAATAGTGTCTTGTGCTTACCTGTACATTTGCTATAATTTGCATTGAGGCTCAGGTTTTTCCATTTTATGGAATAATCCGTAATTTTTAGTTAAGTGCATGGATTTCCATCCGGTTTTAAATAAGAATGTTGGACTACTGGGTCGGGGCTAAGGCATAGGATTAGCACTAAGAGTCCCGTGTTCAGCGTGGATGTAGACAAAGTCACTTCGGGCCGAGTGTTATGTTGAGGTCAATGCTGAGTTCGAGAGCTCACCATGTGCCAATGGTACCACTACACCTTGCCATCTCTTCCTACCTTCTGACAGATTCTGAAACCGTTGGTACCGTTCGTCAGAAACCTCTGGGGTGTGAGGCCCGTGTCTATCTCTGAAACCTGCTCTGCTCCATCCCGCAAGAACCAGGCTCACCAATCGCAACCTTTGAAACTGATTACGTCCGCGACGTTTGCTTTTTTTGCACTAAAAATTGTGTTTAGCAGCAAACGCTACATAAAGATGATTGAGAGAGTGACTTTGCAGGACAGGCAGGTCAATTAACTTCCAGGAAGGATATATTGTCTGGCCATAACGTTTCACTGTTATCACATTTCACACATTGGCAGGGGGAGAATCTGTCTGGAGTCTCTCCTGTGTAACAGGACAAGAGGATTTCAGGTGACGCCCACGTGTGACACAATGTAAAGATAAACTGCATCTTGTCAACGTGAAGGTAAAAAAAGTGGACCCACCGTAGCTTGATCTGACAACGACAAACGGAAAAACACCAAGAGCAGTGGGTTATTGTGACACAGTTACGATTGTATTTACACTAATTGCAGGAAATTGGTTAATGAGGACTTACCTGAAATTGGCCATGTGGCGATGTTAGCAATATTCGAGGAGTGGCTGTGTTAGAGGTTGACACAGCCCATCGTCCGAGGTCAATACAAATGAAAAGTGGGCCCCGCTTTCGGAGCGTGGGTCCTTCAAAAAAAGTGGAATTTCCAGCACCGGCTTAAAGCAAACAATGGATGTTACACTGGCCTACGCGGCTTGGATGACTACATACATCTCCACTGAAGCAAGTCGACAATGTAATCTGTTGCTTATTTGTCTCTTTCAACATGTGATAGACGTTGCGTGGTCAATGATAGAGAAAGTTTATTAAATCCGGCTTGCTCAAGCGATTGTTTGGCCCCTACATTTTCCGCTTTTTTATATTCCAAATGATATTTAATGTGCAATCTATAAATGTGGAATAGGAGGCAAATATATCTGGAGTAAAGTCAACTTCATCACCGTTTCTTTTTTTAAAGAGGAATGACAGAGACTTCGTTCCGATTTTGAAATGTTTCATTTCTGGGTCAGGATTTCGAAAACGTCAACTACTGTTGTTGAAATAACTCGCCCCACTTCCCGTGACTATGTCGACAGTTTGCTCTCATGTTGTGAAAGGTAAAGTTTGAGCTTGAGCTCTTCAAGTGTGATATCCGAAACTTCTACCTCTCCATCTGAAAATCTGGTTGATTCCTGGGAATTACGATTTGTAGCTATATATATAAATCTGAATACTATTCTTCCAGTAATTTTAAGAGTCCATCTCAATCATTAGTTGTGGGTTTGTTCCAATCGCCAACCTCCTTCTTGCTGCTGTCGTGCTCCTGAACGCAATGACGTCTACAATAATCTTCGCGTTGCCGTTTCTCATTTCCTTTGCATTCGTTTCAAAATCGTTTCTTGTCCGAGTTCCATCTACTCAACATTTAGTTTAGCACCTCCATACGTTTGTAAAAGCTCTCCTCTTCCTCAACACACCGTTTGCGATTCGAGATAAGTCGAGATAATGAAGATAGTTTACGAATTTGGAATGGCTAGTCCGCGATTGCATGAAGAAAGCGCAGGCAATGACGTGTGCGAGACTCAGAGTCAGACGTGCACTCACAAGGACTCTTCACGGCAACCGTGGACAATATTTTCTGAAATTGGATTGGATGAATAATAGCGTTGACCTAATTTGCGAAAATATATTAACCATTTCATATTTACCGATGACAGTCGTTATAACAACCAACGGAAAATTAGCTGCACAAACTGATTGAAGGTATTAATAAACAAGGTTGTTTTGTTAATGCAGTGCAACCTGGCCAGATTGGATAATTATTGGATTACACTTTGTTTCGTGACTCGCTGTTTGCGTCAATTATTCTCAGATACTCATGCCATGTACTGAATGTGCGCGGTGGAGTTTGAGTTAATACACTTTTCCGACAAGCGGTGTTTATGTATTTTTCATTACAGAAAAATGGGGAAATCAAAATTGACTGTGTATAATTTGCCAGCTGAATAAAGTAATTGAAGTCACCGTTGCCTTAATTATTTAATCTGAAACGGCGCGTAGCTCCGTATTTTCAGCTTGTACCGCGTGTTGTTAGGCACGATGTCCGACGTTTCACTTCAAGTGCTGGGAGCTTCTTCAGGATTTGAATCCAGCAGCTCACGGTCTCCCTCAACTCCGCAAGAGTTGCCGGCTGCTACTGCTGCTGCCGGTGAACTCTAAAAAGAGAGAGAGAGAGAGAAAAAAAACATCCTTTAGAATTAGCCATTCGTGGGAGAGAGGCACCCTCTTCACACGAATAGTGAATATTCTCCGTAAAAACAATGAGGTCCCCGTGAAATAAGTGACAGATATTTCATTGGCATCGCATGTTAAGTTCACAGCGCTGTCGAGATGTGAACGGACACTTTGTATTAAACGTGCGTATATGCCGTGGTGCAAGGTGCGATGGTTACAATGTTGAAGCGCACGGGACGTGCATTCTGGGTTGCCGGTTCAATCTCCCGGCACGAAGTTGACACAATGAGCAAGCGTTTTAACCACAGGACTGCGAGAAGAGTTATGGGAATGACAGCTGTCTCTTGCTTTCCTCTTTAAGGACAACACCAGGTTTTCTACTCGTAGTGATAAATGGCATTTAGATGGCTTCGTGAGTCATTCGGTCGGCCGGTGTGATTGTTGAGGCCCAATGTGTAGCTCAACCTCGTGCCAATAGGGGGCACTTTTGTTTTATTGAAATTCCAGCGGAAGGGATCTTGGTGGGAGGAAGGGATGACACGCGATGATGGTATCAGTGGTATTGGCCATGGTGACCTTTTGGCTTTGATCTATTCCAATTAAGGTTCGATGTGAAACTAAATTTTATCGAACTGCACGGCCAGCGATGGCAGAAACCTGTGTTCTTCACTCATTTTCAGAGGGAGGGGGCCACTTTCCCCGATAAGGCATGATCAGTGTGAGGGCCACCACACATTAGAAAACATTGGGTTTGACAGCAGCACGACGGTGAAGGGGGGGGGGTGTTCACTGTTTGTGTATTGTGTCAGGGGCCGCTTGTCAGGGGCCGGACTAAAGGCCACAAGGGGCCGCCAGTGGCCCACGGGGCCTTGCAATGAAGAACAGTGGTACTAAGAGATACACAAAACATCTCATCTCCATGGGTTGCCACCTCTGAGCCAGAGGCGGATGTAGAAACTACCCGCTTTGGGGGGGGGGGGCAGTCCTGAAATGTCAAGCTTTATTTAAAACAGGGCCCCATGTTAATGGAGAACAGCCACAGAATGTAAATAATAGGACCAATTTTCGAGGTCTCGAGGAGCGGCTTGCCGATCAAGCCCCATCGTCCCACCACTGCAACTGAGAGACCAACACGGGGACGTTACACAAATAAGAAGGGAGAACTCTTTTAGTAACTGCAAAAAAAAACCCTCGAATCTTGATGTTTAATGTCCCGACACGCAGAGCAAATATACACATGACGCATAAGCCATAAACGTATAAGTACCACATACATGTCCAACACACAGACAACGATCCCCCGTATAGCCTTTAATAGACAGTGGTTAGCCAGTGCCTATGCAAGCTGACACAGCACACGAAGGAGTGGTGGGTGTCCAGCAACCACGCATGGCTTTGCCTTTGTGTGTCCCCATTGCCGATGTTTACACACCGCATCAGGTGTACACTTTTAAGGCTGAGGCGACCTAGGGGACAAGCTGGACCTGTTCAGTTGTGTTCGTCACCGATGTTGGTCGCAAGCAAAACTCGGGCTCGGGTCGCCAGCTTCGTAGTGCAGCGCGTTGACCACTGTAACACCGCTCACGCAAACAGCACATACACACACGCGTACAAACACAACACAAACAGATACTGTGCAATAATACATACGTGCACACAAATGCGCACGCATGCATAAATACCTGTACGCATAGCACTTACACGCACAGCACTTACACACACGCGTACATACACAACACAAATAGATCATGTGCAATAATACATACGTGCACACAAATGCGCATGCATAAATACCTGTACGCATAGCACTTACACGCACAGCACTTACAAAGTGTGCTTTCATGCAACGCAGTGGATAAGTGAATAACAATGCGAAGAAAAGGCCGGGGTTGGATCGGGGAACTGTGCTCTGCTGCTCGGATATAATGGCAGTTTCTCCACCGGAGCAGTGATGCAATTCGCTTCTCTCACACAAAAGGTAAACTAACCTCGGGCGCTCTATGGCCTTAAGATGATTGGTTTATATTCAAAATACAAATCTGAATGTGTATACAAAAAAAATATATATATATATATACACCGGGTTTCTCCATCAGCCATCCCGTGATAAGTGCAGCAGTCGTGCTGTCAACCCCGAGTAACCTCGCGTTTGATGGCTTTCATAACGTCCCCATTGCTCAGAATTTCTTGATAGCACTCGCCAAATGGGGTTCTGGGCGGCGAGATTCTGAACGCACGTGCCTCGCGACATTCAGCCCTCTCCATTGAGTCCATTTCAACATTTTCAAATTTTTATATATCTTTCCGTAATGAAAATTGTTTTTTTAGGAATTATTATTGACGTGAACAAAACATATTTAAATAGCGATTTAAAGCTTTCGTGACTGCATGGATTCATATTCTTGGTTCTTTCGGTAAAATCACGTAGAAGGGAAATAATAAAATTATATAAATAAAATATAATAAGACGTTTCGACCGAAACGTCGTGAGAATTTTATCTTATTATGTTCATTTTTACTATTGTATTATTTCTCTTATACGTGACTTTACCGAAAGAACCAAGAATATATTTAAATAGCACTGCAACGACGTTAAAAATGCACTTCTGTTGTTACAAAAAAAACGATAACCGAGGAAAATAATTATTTTGTTCGAAACTTTGTGGGTTCAAGGTTACAGGACAACCATGTGTAGCTTCGCGCGACGCGAATGCGTGCCCCTGTGCCATTGACGCGCTATCATTAGCGACCGAACACTTTCAATGCAAGAAGCACGGAGAGCCTGGTGAGATAATCCACGGCGAGAACTGCACACGTACCGAATACAGGACATTAGTAAAAAAAACGAGCGGCACGTAAGGGAACATTTCCATCGCACAGTTGCAAATGTATGATTACATTGCGTTATTGAAGTCATTTCTTATTGTTAATAGTATTTCTATATTCTGAAAGCCTCGACATTTATGTGAGACTTTGTGTAGGCTCACACACGGCCGGACATGCGTCGAGGCATTCATTAAACCGAACGCATTGCTACAAACAATATTATTTACAGGCGCGTAATGGTTCTAGGCCAAATTTCGATTTAAAAGCTTTCGGGACTGCAGGGATTCATCTTCTTGGTTCTTTCGGTAAAGTCACGTAGAAGGGAAATAATAAAATAAAATAAATAAAACATAATAAAATAATTCTCACGACGTTTCGGTCACAACGCAAGCAGCCATCCTCAGGTGAAGAACAGGTCTGTCGGGAAGACAGGGTCTGAATGAAACACCACCACGCTTGGAGCGTATATTTAAGCTGGGTTGGAGGGGGAAGAGCGCCTTGACAAAATAATTTGCATATCAAGAGGAATTTAGCATATTTATGGGTAATGCAGATATGGGATTAGTCACTACGTGTGAAATGCGTAGGAGGTGGCCATTCAAACCAATCAAACCATGGCCACGTGGCCGGGCAACCTCTCTTCATAACCTGTATGTCAGTGGTCGGAAACCTATGGCTCGCGAGCCATATATGGCTCTTCCGGTGACGGCATATGGCTCCCAGACATTTTTGAGTTGAAAAAAATAATAATAAAAAAATCAGTTTGGAACTGATTTTTAAATACTTGTGATATTGCTTAATAATACTGTGTCATTTTAAAGTAAACAGAAATTAGTTTTGAAGATAAATTTCACGGGTCACGCCTGCATGAAGCTCAACCTCACCACGTACGAACCAGACTACAAGGCCATCAGCAAAACCACGCAGCACCAGAAGTCGCATTAAAAGTAAGACATATTTAATTTATTACACGTTAAAAATATTGTAAGGCTCTCAATGCAACACATTTAGAAATATTTGGCTTTTATGGCTCTCCCAGTCAAAAAGGTTCCCGACCCCTGCTGTATGTCATTACATTCCTGCACATGGCGAGATATTCAGGGCCTAAATGCCAATGTCAAGGTCCGCTCGCCGCAAGAGGGCTTCAGGAAAAAGTTCATTTCGTGTTGTTATTCCTCTATTTAAGGAGCGAAGACTCAAGATTCGTGCACCGTGTGGTCCGCAGTTTGTGTTGCGTGACAATAATTGCACCGTGGCTTGCATTTAAATTCCCATTCAGGAAAGAGAGGTGTGTGTGTGCACGTCAACCTGTCGATGTCCTGGTGCGTGGCGAAGTTATGCCAGTGTCTGTGAGCAATGTCAAAGCCAGGAGGTTGGCAGCGCGATTCTAGAAGGGTAGGGGGGTGGGAAATCTAAACTTGAAGTTTGGGTACTTTTTTACAGGTAGGAACAACAGGTTTCACAATGCCCACCAGGGATTATTTGTCTGTCTGTCGTGCATATTTGTCTGTCGTGCACTCTACGCAGTTCAGTGACTGTGACTGTCTTGGCATATTGCAGTTTGCTTGACTGCAAAAGTTTTCTGTCGCGATCGCCGACGTTCAGTGCAACCATTGGCAGTGTGGAGATAGTGGGGATGTTCGCAACCATCGGCGACGTCTGGCCACCACCTCCAACACGTCCAACACGACTACGGTATCCTACACGGATCGCACGAATGCGCTGTCCAACCAAGTTCCTACCTGCCCACTCCGAAGGAACGTGTTGACGATGGGTAGGTGGTTATCGTCGGCAAGAGAACGTGTCAACTCCCTTGCGGTGTTTGCCTATTCGGTGGCAGAATGTTCGCGAAAACAAGGGGATTGGTGTCTGTTTCAGTGTTCTGGCTTACGATGTGCGTTGCGTTGTTTAATTGTGCGTCTGGCCCTGCTTGTGCGCATTGATGCTGGAGGATGTTGAGTCTTGATTTGAAGCTTTCGTGACTGCAGGAATCCATACTCTCTGGTTCTTTCGGTAAAGTCACGTAGGTAGAAAAATAATAAAAGAAACACGACGTTTATTTTACCTGATGACGGACGCTTGTGTTGTGACCGAAACGTCGTGTTTATTTTTTTTTCTATCTACGTGACTTTACCGAAAGAGCTGGAGGATGTTGTTGTCAGTGGAAGTTATTTGGGGGGCTTGCTCCTGAGAGCTCGGAGGTGGCCAGGGAGAGCCCACCACAGCCGACGAGCGGCAGAGAAACGGCCATCGCGTGTGGATTACGTGAACAGGGAGACGATGAGGAGAGAGCCCTCCAATATTGAGGGGTCTTAGGTTTCGCAAAGGTCCGATCGCCAAGGACCAAGCCTGAGAACCTTCGAGAAATGCACATCCCGTTGATGAGGTTGAATCACCATTGGAACCTCATTTTCCAGTAAAAATATGATAATTGGTTTTTTACCCTTCTATCTGGCAACAATATGATAATTGGTGTGTTACCCTTCTATCTGGCAACAAAACTGACACCTCTTTACAAGGTTGAATCAATTGGGAAGTGGCACACGCTGGGAGTCGGGGCGAATGTAAGCGTCTGTTGTGACACCATCGGGGCTCTGGATCTGGGAGTCCGAAGCTGTCGTGAGGAGTCAAAAGAATCCGGAAAGCAGACAGCGAGAGAGAGACACCTGGAGATAGCGCTGCCATGAGGCTTTGTAAATGTACGCGTGCCCACGTGGCACGGTGAAAGACAAAACCAGGAGCCCCTTTCGTGAACAAGGTGGTGATCACAGCGAACGATGTTAACGTGACGATACGAATTTAGTGGAATAATAGGATACTAGGATACAATGTTTTGAGATGTGACCTGAGTCGTGGGTGGAATCAACGCGTAGTGCAGATATCGGCATTGTGAGTTGTTGTTTGATAGTTGGAGTGTGTACAATGTCTAGACCACCAATTACAAAGATTTGACAGCACGCAAAGGTATGCTCACCAACAGCAGGAATCACCACTTATATCATGCCTTACATGCACGTCATGTGACCACCACATTTGCATGTACAATTCTCTCAGCCTTGTCTAGACCACCAACTCCAAAGTATTAGCAATACGCAAAGGTGTGCTCGCAAAACAGCAGGTAAGCGCCACCCCATCATGACTTACATGCACGTCATGTGACCACCACATGGAATGTACAATTCTCTCAGCCTTGGCATGGCACACATGTGTGCATGACGCAGGTGGTTTCTTGATGCTGATTGCGAGAACACCTTTGCGCGTGGTTATATGTGTTTTTGTTTGGAGCCTGCACACACGTTCCCGTTTTGCGGTTGTGGGATTTCTCACCGTTTACTGGAATAGATTTGAAGAGGAGAAAAAATCCACGTGTCCAACAGCCATGCCGTGCCATCTCGTAGCCTACCGTGTTATGTCCCGAACGGACAATCTAAACTAAAACCTCAACTAGTTATTTTACCAGGTAAGGCCCACATAGCTCTTTTTCAAAAGCAACCTGGCCACAAATGATAGCTCAATGAAGTGGCTTATGCGGATATGTATAGCATGCCAAATACTCTGAACGGATGTTTCTCAATGTGGAGGGAAGACCGGAGGATTGGGATAAAAATCCACGCGACCACGAGGAGACACGCAAACTCCGAATATACAGACTTCAGGGTCGGGATCGAAGCCACGACCTCCTGTATACCCGGTGAGGTCGTTAACATCTCGCCACCGTGGCGCCCTCTGCGTCAATAGCAAATCTCTAAAGTTCCACATTTCAGGCACGTCCGGTTTGCCTTTAAACAACTCTATGTTTTCATTGTAGTAGCAATTGCTTGCATTTGTAAGGGATATATGATGTAAAATCAATGCACATGTTTCTTCTTTAACTAATGGTCAAACGAACACTGTCTTGGTGCTGAAATGAGCAGTCCTGAGTAGGCGCCGATAATTCCACAGTCCCATTACAGATATTAGTCTCTCCACGGGACAACATTGTGTTGACGTTCCACAAAGCAGTACCCATTGTATCTGCCCCAGAGTGATGATGGATTGGCGAGACTCCTTTAAAGCAGGAATTTGAATCACAACCTTTTTAACGTGTGTCAAAGTACATGACCACGGTGGCACCAGCCAGACAATAATGGAAGGTCTCGGAGTACGCGGACTCTGAGTACGCGGACTTCGCTCATACACGACCGACCCCGATTCACACTCGTACTCTTTGTGTGACTCGTGCTTTCGCCACATGCACGGGTCGTGAAGCCAGGAGTCAAATCAACCCCCTCCACAACCCACGCCATCACGCGCACATGGATTTGAGGGCCTGTAACTATTGCCTGCGCAAGAAATGAGCCCCCCCCCCAAAAAAATATAGTGTACCTAATATAGTGTCTATAATATACGGTTCCACCTAAAGACGGAGGCTTGTGTTGCTTCTGAAACGTCGTGATTTTATTTAGTTTTTCATTTTAATTTATTTAGTTTTTTACCTGCGTGACTTTACCGAAAACCCCAAAAAGTATGGATCCTTGCAGTCACGAAAACTTAAAATCTAGAATTAATAATAATAATACTACAGTATTATTATCTATCTGACATGGATGCTACCTATGATTAATTCATCATTTACTATACACTTGTACAGTACTTTATTACTTTATTAAAACATTTCTATACAATTTTACATATTACACTCATATAGTAATATAGTAGTGTATAGTAGTATATAGTGTAGTGCATAGTGTAGTGTATATTAGTATATACTAGTGTATAGTAGTATATAGTAATAAAGTAGTGTATAGTAGTATATAGTGTAGTGTAAAGTGTAGTGTATTGTAGTATATAGTAGTGCATAGCAGTATACAGTAATAATGAAGTGTATAGTAGTATGTAGTAATATAATAGCATATACTAGTGCATAGTAGTATATAATAATATAGTAGTATATAGTAGTGTATATATATATACATTTTCATATCTACACTCGTATAGGCGAACCCCAACTTACGCGAATTCGTGCTTACGTGGGTGCACACGGAACCTGACCCACGCCGCGTTCTCGGAGACCTTCAGGGGCATTGCCAAACAATTCTATGCAGCGCCTCGAAACTGAATCTGGCGCGGTGACTAACGCTGCCTTTCCCATTACGCGACGAAAGGATTTAATCCAACAAGGCATGGTGGCATGTGTTTTTGGCCGTGGGTGGGGGGGAAGTAATTTAAATCAGAATCCAATTGTTTCGATTTAAAGCTTTCGTGACTGCAGGGATTCATCTTCTTGGTTCTTTCGGTAAAGTCACGTAGAAGGGAAGTAATAAATAATAAAAATAATAAAAATAAACCATAATAAAATAATATAATATCATTATTTTATTATGTTTTATTTGTATTATTTTATTACTTCCCTTCTACGTGACTTTACCGAAAGAACCAAGAAGATTAATCCAATTGTTGTAATACAACTAAATGAAACCTAAAACCTGCATTCAGTGCTTAGTTACCATACGTTGCTTCGGGTTAATTTACTTATGCATTATTCGCGTGATTATTTATTTCGTTCTTGAAAACACTTACACCGTTTCGCAAACGGGGTATAATGCGTCGATTGTAATTCTGTTATTGCTGCGCGCGTTCATTTGCTGTCGACATCGGTGCGAGCTGTGGTCCAGCAGCACGTGCCCGTGATCGAGCCGAGCTGTCGGCGGATGACGCACATAGTGCTCGTTCACACGGCCAGACACGCGGTGTCTTCACCAGGAGACGACGGCAAAATGGAAGAGGATACGATGAATACGCGACAGAATTAATGCTAAATTGTGTTAATTGGCAAAGGAATGCAATCAGCGTCAAGGGGCGGTGGAACGTGGGCTTTTTCGATGAACAAATCGTCTTTTTGATATCCAGGAACAATGTGACAGGAATAACTTTAACGATTTAAAAAAAAGTATTATAAATATCACAGCTATGTGTTCGAGCATGGATCAAGCATGGATCAAGTTTTGTATCCTGAACAATTGATCGATTCCCATATTATTGGTTCTTTCGGTAAAGTCACGTAGAAGCTGTCGGAAAAACTGCGTCTTAAGACACTGTCTTGCGTTGTGGCCGAAACGTCGTGAGAATTTCATTTCATTAATTTTGTTATTATTTTATTATTTCCCTTCTCGGTGACTTTACCGAAAGAATCAAGAATATGAATCCCTGCAGTCACGAAAGCTTTAAATCGAAAAATGTTCGATTCCCGTTTGAATCGAGCCTTGGATCGTTAACAAGCCGTCGATTCCCGTTGCAGTATTCCTTATACGGGCAAAGCCACGCCCGATAACTCCATATATGGACCTAAAACATTAAAATAATTTATCATTCATTCTGTAGCAGATTCATTTGATCCTGTTACAGCGCATCAGGCAAACGCGTCATTTGGTGATACTGCTGCGTTGGGCGTGGTGCGATCGGCAAATTTAAGATTTAAAAAACTCAACACATTCATAAATAACACTGTGACCTTCAAAAACAAAATATATTATCATCGACGTTTCGAGCAATGGCCCTTCTTCATAGCACATAAAGACCAGAAAGATAGAGTGGATAATAATAATAATGGTTGGAGACTGTCCGTAATATCATGGGCCTGATGAGAATTAAAATTTTAAAAAAATTTCCGATGACCACGTTTTAAATTGACATAGACAGAACCCTTCAACAATCGCAAAGTATAACTACAAGATAAACACGCTTATATTAAACAGCAAAATTACTTTCATTTGCTATAAATAAAA
The DNA here is from genome assembly GCF_015708825.2 of Lethenteron reissneri. Taxonomy (NCBI): domain Eukaryota; kingdom Metazoa; phylum Chordata; class Hyperoartia; order Petromyzontiformes; family Petromyzontidae; genus Lethenteron; species Lethenteron reissneri. The sequence continues at coordinate 7,946,367 of NC_083807.1, forward strand.
ACAGGATTTTTATATATAGAGAAAATTAGTTGCAGAGGAAATGAGTTGTAAATTCAGCTTTGAATTGATCTTTGATTGTGCCAATTTCACTGAAATTGGCTCTATTTGTGGATGACAGATGTTCCAAGTAATTGCCAGTAACCGTGCCCCCAGTTTTTGTTTGGAAAGCCATTATTTATTTATTCAGGCGAGATTAATGAGAATCTTGATTATAGTTGGGATAAATCTGCCCTGTGCTCTGTAGCAAACAGTATTCGCCCAACTCTTTTACAAGCAGCATATGCTGCACCAACTGTTTGCTAATCGCTGAAGCCGGTCAGTTTTTTTTAATTCACAATCGCAATATGTTGTCGTCAATTGTAAACGCGTGAGACTGGTATTAATCACATCACCACACTTAAATATTTTATATATGTGCCTACGTGTACCATTGCTTGTTTTCGAGGAATGCTCCCTTTGTGTAACGGTCAGCATGACTGTGAAATTTCGGTCAGTTCCTATGATCACTGTTACATTGCTTATGGCTTTATTTTGGTGATTTCGAAACGTTTTTTGGTTTGGCTATGTTTGTTTATTGCAGTACGGAGTTAGAATGATGGCTTTAATCTAAGTTGTCTTGTGGTTGTTGTTTGTTGTTGTTTGACTTGCATCCCACTGGGATTTTTGCACAGCGTTGGTGTACGGTGACTTTTTTCTGGAAGACTTAGCAGTTTTCTCCTGGATTTTCTGTTTGCGCATAGTCACTTTAAGATGTTTTCTTGTTCATGTCTTTGTTTTTTGTTTGTTGCGGTTGCACCCGATTCAAGAGCTGAATGGCTCACAGGGCTATACCAAAAACGTTGATTATGAACAAATAAATGAAACTGAAACTGAAAAGAATCACACTGGACTTGCAAATACAGAGGCCACCGTTTCCACTCGATCTCGTGGCGTGGCAGTTGAAGCGATGGTGCAAGTTTATTCCGTCATCCTGCCTCTGTCCACCAAAAGCAATGTACATTGGCTGCGTGTGGTGGGATTCAGAGTGGGCACTTCCACCTCTTGCCAAGGTGAGGAGGCTGGCTGAATACCATGAAGAGGAGGCACCCTCTTGGAAGAGGTTTCAAGCGCTCCCTCTCGTGGACGTCCTTCCACCAGCAGTGGCGTAGATGTGCATGTGTTGAACTTCTTTCGCACAGTACGTATCCAACCACGCCTAAGTCGAAGGTACGGGGAAAGGATAACAAACTAAACACGAGGGGCAAAAACAGTTCTAAAGAAATTAGACTTTCCATTTAGATGTAAAAGTGCACAGCTCCCCGTAGCTTCATGATATCGGAAGGTAGAGCGTTCCAGACGGCCGCAGCAGCGCATCTGAAAGCGCACAATGCGGGCACTGCCTTTGTTCCATGGTTAGCCAAAAGTCGCTGCGAGGATGGGTTATGCTTCTTGACGAGATCAGCGACGTTTTGTGGTTCATCTGTGGCAAGCACCTTGTGTATTGGCTCAGCAACCGGAATTTGTGTGCGCAAGCAACTGCAGTGCTTGCTTAGCTAATCCTTCAAGAGCAAGTTGGGTGGTGCTGCAGTTCAGAGCACTTAACGTCTCGCTATATCGCTGCGATTTCAAATTCTGGTCAGGGGGTCAATTCAGATTGCTATTTATTTAAACGCAATGAAAACCGGACAGTTTTGCGGAACATTTTAATCCTAAAGATTGGCCCCGACTATGGGAATGTGGAATTTCCACATCCGACTCACGGTCACCAATGGAGATGATCATTGCTCTATTGCACGTGTGTATAGGGATACACCTTCATTGTAACAGCCTGCATGCGTGCGCTTGTGTGTGTATTTTTTGTAAAATGGGTAGTGATGCCATGGCGGTGAGCACACTGCGCTTTGAACCCATTGACCCGAGTGGAAGTCGAGCAACCCCTACGATGGGCAGCAACAGATTGACAATCCGCTGCAAATGATTCATTCTTATTATTATTAACGATAATAACATCCACTTACCGAGATTAATGTGCAACTGAAATTCCTAATTCCAATACCTGTTAACATACATTAACACACATATTGTATCAACGTGAATATTTATTACCTTATTAAAATGAATAATAGTTCTGCAGTGTTAAAGACAACGTTATAAATTGCCCATATTACGCTTGCATCTTGCTTCATGTATATTTCAATCAGTGCGTTGTCGTGATCAATCCTTTTCACATATTGGGGCTGACAACGCTGTGTGGCCACGTATAGAGCACGCTCACATCGTCCATCCATCACCATTACACTGGACCACGCCACCGGGCCCCTTCACAGTTCACCGGCACAGAGTGCGCGCCGTCTTGGGGGGCCGTGGCTTGCTTGGCACGTCCGCCACCTGTTGCAGAGGTCCGTGGTTCGAACTCGGCGGGTCGCCCCTGGTTATCGTCGCGGGTGTGTATTTGCCATGTGTATTAGCCATGTGTATTTACCATGCGTGTTAACCATGTGTGTTAACCATGTGTGTTAACCACGTGTATTAGCCATGCGTGTTAACCATGTGTGTTAACCATGTGTGTTAACCACGTGTATTAACCATGTGTGTTAACCATGCGTGTTAACCATGTGTGTTAACCACGTGTATTAGCCATGCGTGTTAACCATGTGTGTTAACCATGTGTGTTAACCATGTGTGTTAACCACGTGTATTAACCATGTGTGTTAACCATGTGTGTTAACCATGTGTGTTAACCACGTGTATTAGCCATGTGTGTTAACCATTTGTATTAGCCATGCGAGTGCACAAAGACGGCCACTTTCAGCGCACTCTTTTAATTGCGCTTCTGCGGCCGTCTGGAACGCTCTTCCTTCCAATATTAGAAAACCACTGGGAGCTGTGTGCTTTTGGATCTAAATTGAAAACTCCTTTCGAACTGATGTTTGTGTTTAGTTTCTTGTCCTTCCCCAGCACCTCCGATTAGCACAGTCGGCTACGTCCGGCGTGAAAAAAGTTCAGCATGCATACATGCCGCCTATTTCACACTGAACTCATTTGAAACTTGCCAAATTTGAAAAGTTACTTGAAAATCACCCAATTGGGATTACACCAAGCAACATCACCCGCTCCTGGCAGGGCTATATCCATCTGTGAAACATCGCGCCTTCGTAATAGCCCTGCACAATAAGAATGGCACAGGTTCCAAATGTACTAAAATAATATTATTAATATCATTATGGTCGCATTTCAAAATTGAAGCAATTTTTCCTACAGAATTGCGATGCTCTTCTTTCATGAAGCAAAAGAAACCCAACATCCATTCCTTTGCCAGCGCCGCCCTTCCAAATATAATTTCGCGATCTCTTTAGAAGACATTGCATGTGAGTAACAATGTCCTGACAGCATATTACCACCTACTATGGGTTTATGTTCAAACTGACACAATAGAGATTTTGCAAAGTATTGTCCTCGTATGGAACATCTGCAATTCCACGTACCTGCTTATCTTCTTCAAGGATAATTCGTTGATATTAGCATTGAGGCTTGCAGAGGCACAATGCCTTACACTGAAAGCTAAAAGGTTATTCATTATGAATAACTCCAGAGTATTCGTAGCGTACAAGTGCATACTGCCTTTGTTGATTATTGTGATTGTAAAACATTTTGAGAAAATATTATTGACGAAATAAATTACAAGCAAGGAAGAGGAAATCACCAAAACAAAGAGCTATTATATTTAGATTTAAAGCTTTTGTGACTGCAGGGATTCATATTCTTGGTTCTTTCGGGAAAGTCGCGTAGAAGGGAAATAATTAAATAATAAAAATATTAAACAAATAAATTCTCACGACGTTTCGACTGCAACACAAGCAATCATCACCAGGTGTGAAATCCACAGCAAGAACATTTTAAAAAAGTGGCGTTTTTTTTTATTTTCTTTTGAAAAAGTGGCGTGATTTTTAATTTTCTTGCTGTGGATTTCACACCTGATGATGATTGCTTGTGTTGCAGTCGAAACGTCGTGAGAATTTCATTGTTTTATATTTGTATTATTTTATTATTTCCCTTCTACGTGACTTTACCGAAAGAACCAAGAATATAAAGAGCTGATAATTGTTTTTTTACCCTTCTATCTGGCAACAAAACTGACACCTTTTTTACAAGGAGTCATGTTTGCATAGACCACTATACCTGCAGTCATAATGCAAACAAAAAGCATAACTCTGTATGCATTGTCCTTGAAGTTGATTGGTCCACACCCGAGACAGCTTTTCTTAGAGCCTAGTCTCACATGGGTTGGACCAGATGACGCCAAAAGGCGCCTTTTGGCGTCATCTGGTCCAACCCATATTAAACTTGGTCAACCTTCACTAGCTAACCCCTCCCCCCCAAAAAAGCCCTCTACTCTGGATGATATTGGTCGCGAAAGCCTACGTGTTATATTAAATACATGATGTTGGCTGTTAAGTAACGTACGGTAGGTGCCGTTGTGGCCAGAACACATCCTTCGTGACAGCCAAAGGAAGGGGACGGCCCCAGTGGAGCCGTGAGATCAGGTCCGTGTCGAGGTGCTGGCTGAGTTGTTGCATTACGTGATCATGAGGGGACAGCCGACGGCATGGGGAGGCCTTCAGCCAACGGTGGATCGATCGTGTGAATTAACAATGTGCGTGTGTTTTTTTTTTACATTGATATTCATACGTGTTGAATAATCATTTGAAACAACAAAGGGAATTTGAAAAAAAAATTAAAATACGACCAAACTAGCTTAACACATTATGGAAGTGATTATCCATTCAATGATTGCATTGACAATTTATTAAACATCACTCAGCAGATGGAAATTGCCTGCGTAAGAGCGCAAATTGTTTTGTTTTCACCTCTATATGGGTAACCTCAGGGTTATATTCAGCTATTTGCCTTCGCATTTGAGCAATTACCTGTGCATTACACAACACTACTCCCTGCATTCTAATGGCCAGGGTGAAAATACGATGCATCATTACGAGCACATTTGTCCAAAAATGCCCCTAAATCTGTATTTTGTAACCCATTTTATTATACCATGTGCATTATTCAGCCCTACGGATAGGCTTGCCTCCGCTACAGAAACACGGAGTTTCCGTCAATGGCTCAGGTCGATGTTAAAAACACGAAAAAATTAACCCGTAAAAAACAAAGTTTTTCACTATAAATCCTTTATATGCGTGGTATCGGGGCGGCTAGAGTCCTCTCGTCCTCTGGCTTGAGATGGCTGCCACCTATTGGTCAGATGATTATCTGCCACCATCAAGCAATTGGTAATTAAATCTTTTAAAAAAATTCCCTAAACAGTGTACAATTTGGGAATTTTTTTTTCACGAAAATTAATTGTCATGCACAACGTGTCTGTGTGCAAAATGTCAGCTCGATTGGATCACGGGAAGTGGGTTAAAAAACGACCGAAAGATTTGCACGGTCGTACGCAAGCACGCAAGCAAGCAAGCAAGTGAACTTAATATAAAGGATTTAAAAAGGAGATGAGATGAGCACCGTCGCCCCGCGTGCTTTGGGCAATCGATGTTGGTGCCGGCTCCTCACCGCGTGGCTGCTGCCTCCCTTCCCGCTCGTCCGCCGCCGTTCCTCGTCGCGACCCCCTCTTCGGGAGCGAGTGGATACCACGCGGCACCTTGCAGATCGAAAGTACCATTTTATTTCTTTCGTTGGAGGGCACATTTCTTTAGACGCTGAAACCCCCCCCCCCCCCCCCCCCCACCCACCTCCCTCCCACAGGAAAAACATCACCCGGCGCCCCGGTTTGTTTTTTTAATCGACGAACTTGTGGCTACCACGTGAGAATTAAAGAAGTTACCGAGAGAAAATCCACAGGTGGAAGGGAAACGTCTCGCAAAAACTCCAAAAAGAAGAGCATGGGACCCCCCCCACCCCCCAACTTGTCATCGTTGTCAGTCAGCAAACTTTTCACTGCGTGGCAAAGGCCCTCTCTCAGCGGTGTTCTCCCGTTGCTTCCTTTACCGTCGTTACTCGCTGTCCAGCGTGGCCTCCGAGCTCTGCGATGTCGCCTCGCCTCTGCCGTCTCTTCCGCCGTCTCTTCCTCTGCCTCCGTAGCCTCCTCTCGGTCTCCACTCCGCCGTTAGTTTCGTCTCTTCGAAGTTCTATCACCACGATGTGCGCTGCACATTTACGTTCGGGACCCGGTGCTTTAAGAGCAGAATTGGTGGGCCCCTGTCATATTCCTTATTTCTCAATTCCTTAACCCATCGCTTCAACTTATTCATTACGCACTTATTTCCATAGATCTTTGGAAAACCTGTAGATTGTTACTTAGTTCATAACGATTGACTAAAATTGGTAAAAGTGCGCTTTTTTTTTCCTTTTTTGGACGATATAGGCAGATTTTATTTCGTGAAGTATTTTAAGGATCAACTGCATTTGCAAACATTTGCCAATTCTGTTCTGGATTTATTTTTCACATCTTTACACATGACCTCACGACGGTACTGAATTCCCTGTGCCAGCATACAACCGATAAGGTTAAACGTTTCACAGGACACACCGATCTTTATCTGATCCACCAGCCGGACCCACGTAGCACCGCCTGAGAGGTGTGCACCACCACACACGGTGCAAGGCTTCCAAAACCCTTACACCGTCAAAATGATGTCCCTCTCTGCTTTGTCAACCGCTTTGTTCCGTCTTTTCCTGTGCGCATCTTAAAAAATCCTTTGCTTTGCCTCTGAAGTGCTGTAAATCAAAGCTTGACAAAAAGTGATTTTTTTTTTCTTTCATAAATGAGCTGCATTATCCTTCGCGTTCATCTCTGCGTGTGACCGTGCAGACATTTCAGGGCCATTAGCCCAGCATGTCGACAGCCCGCTCGGTATCGCCGAGACGGAATGTCACACATTTTGACATTCCCTCGGATTGAAACATTTCAATTTTCCCGCAAGTAGTTTAATCCCTACACCATCTTATCCATTCAGCTAGTCATTTGCAGTGCTGTTATTGCCTTTAAATGCCATCCTTGTCTTGACATAAATATGCAATAGGAAGTGATTGTTGCAGCGTATCATCACTAGAGGAGCCTCGGTAGATTCCATGTGCAGTTGTAGAGTGTGTGCTCAATTAAACGGTCAAAAAATTACAGGCTTCGCAAATTAGACATTTGGATAATTCCCTGCGTAATAATATTACTCACTCTCCCAGCAGTTGCAAGACATTAAAAGAACTTGGCTTCTGGCGCCTTCCATCATAGCTCGCGATTGTGAATATAATTGATATTGTGAGTCGTGTGTTTGTTTGCCGAGAAAAGCACATCGAGTCTCAAGACTTTGTCGGGATGGCCCTGCTTGAGGACGTTTGGCCAATTCCTGCAAGTAGGAGGAAACTGGAGTGGCCAGGATCTGCACTTATGAGAGGAGAGTGAAACAACAAACCACACAAGAGAGCCCCAGCAGGTGGGTGTATCACGCATATTACGGTCCCCGTCGCTATACGATCCACCATCCTCACCGACACGTTTCTAAATTGCAGGCTTGCGACTACCCCACCCGACCGGTCAAGTTGACGATTGTATTCGTGATACGAACTCAATGTAGGCGAGTGCCGGTCGTCATTATCCACTGGGTTCAAACACTTTACCTAGTCTTTGTTTACTTTTCGAAAGAACATATTTGGCAATGAAGCGTTGTAGATGGATTGAGGAAGAGGAGGTTTGCGATGGGTAGGACAGAGACCGACATTCCAGTGGCACGCAGACGCTGGTGAACACGAACAATACCATAGACCAGAAGCATGCGATATCGTAAAACCATACCTTGAAGGTCAGTGTTTTTTTAACTGTGCAATGGCTGGGGCATCTAGCGGAAGGAAATAAGCGGTGGTTAGGCATTGACCGTGTGTCACCTCCTGCAGGGCTTCCACTCATGAGTAGTCCTTTGACCCTCACACTGCGATTAAGCCGTGACTCTGGTCATGCCAGAATATTCAACTTAATCACGCGTGGGCAAACCTGTACTTGAAATATTATGGAGCATGAAAATGCAGGAATTAGCAATGATATGATTTTTTTCAAACAAGAGACATGACCAAATACATATGTCAATAATATCGGGCGGACCATGTATTTAGTTATTATTTAATCCAACTGGTGAGTCTGTGGATAGCACACACAACAACAAACACGAAGATGCAGCCCTCGGAAAGTCAACAATGGTTTCATTTTCTTGGTTCTTTCGGTAAAGTCACGTAGAAGGGAAGTAATAAAATAATAAACCGAAAGAACCAAGAAGATGAATCCCTGCAGTCACGAAAGCTTTAAATCGAAAAATGGTTTCATTTTGGTGACACCGTGTTGTGTGTATTTTATGAGGAAGTCCCATAGGGGTACAGCAGTTTATAAATGGTTACACGATCGGCAGTTTAGTTGTGGTGGGGTGAAGTTGTGGGTACTTCCACCTCTTCCAAGCCATCAAGCCACATACCCTCTAGGAGAGGGGAGGGGGGGGGGGCTTTCTTGCGAGTCATCTCGTCTGCCAGCAGTGTCGTGAGCCAACACTTGCAGGGCTGCACTTTTACCTCCACGGACACCACCCATGGGAGTGTGGCATCTCTCCCATGCGCTCAGAGCCACTGGTTCGCGTGGAGGTAAATTGTACGTAACGTGATGCTCGTTTGAGCTTGAAGGGACTACGGATTCGTTGCGTGCTGACGCATTCTCTCCGTTGAATGCGTGGGTAAATAAATAAATATATACACGTGGCGCAAGTGCAGCATTGTAAATCATTCAGAAACTAAAACGATGTTCTAATTTTGTGAAGGTCTGTTCAGTGGTTACAGCAAACAAGAGAGTTCTGATTAAACTGTGCACCGTCGAACCGATGCGTGATGAAAGTAAATAGCGCAGTTGTGGTTTTCCATATGAATTGGTGTCCTTCCCCCGCATCTCTGAAGAACAATGTTGGCTGTGTACGGCGCGAAAAAAAGTTCAACATACATACATACACACTAACATTTTATCATTTATATGGATATGTGATGAGTTAAGTAAAATGTTTTTTTTTTTCATTAGAAGTTTTAATGTAAAAAAGAAACGCTGATAAGGCAGCTTTCATCTCTTCCCGAAATGTCCGTGCAAATGCGCTGCTCAAAATTGGCCGTAACTTAGCGTGTAATTTTTTTTAATTGGTTGAAAAGTGTAAAACCCTTGCTGAAGCAGCAGCAGCAGCAATTCCAAAACAGTGGCTCAAAAAGAACCTGAAAGAGTGGCGGCGACTTTGAAGTTGTTGCGTGCGTGTGTGAAATCGTGCGCGTGCTGTTGGCTTTAAGTGTGGTGCATGCGCCACTGAACGCACGCGATGACTCCGCAATCGTTCAAGGAACAGCACCAGGGACTTTTCCCACCGGGTGGCGCAATCAAATGCGGATGCTGGCGGCGAAAAGCAAAATCAATCGAATGAACCGATGCTGATTTTAATTTCCTTCCAACACAGCACAAAAAAAAAGGTTTTTAGAACGGCAAACATATAAAAGCAGACACTTATTTGATGCGTATTGATCTCCTATCCTTAATCTGGATGGGAACTGGGGGCTAGAGAGATGCGTTGATAGAGCAGTGAACATCGATTCTTGACACAGTTTATTTTTTTTTCACAGCCGCTGAGCACGCGCACAAAACGACAAGCAGCCAGAGACAAACGGCACTCTTGAAGGAGTCGTAAATAAGAGTTAGAATGTCACTTGAGTTCTATGTATGTTGCACTTCTTTCGCACCGTACGTAGCCAACTGTGCTCATCGGAGGTGCGGGGGAAGGACAACAAAACGAATTTTCTAAAAACTCGATGGAGAAAAAAATGACGGGAGGGAATTCCAAAGTCGATCAGTGTGACGGAGGAAGCAGAAATAGAATGTGTCCACCTGCAGCGTGGCTGATGAACACAGTGCGCATGTGGAATTATCTGCCACGTGTGAGCACCTTGCACTGTGAATCTCAGTTGTTTGACCTGACCTTTAGAAGGAATCGCTGTAGGTGATGTTTAATTTTGTTCAGCAGGAGTCAAGGTCGATGCAAAATATCAGCCGAAAGGAGATTGGCCTTTGGCTTTGGGTGTCCAGAATTACGGATTTGGACTCATCCCATATTGGTAAATGTAACGTTTTGTCGAACATGTTAGAATCAATTTAGAAAAAATGAGCAGGATACATGAGAGCTAACTGATGCCCTGCCACCAGATTTTCGCTTTTGAAACTCTTGCTTGTTGCTTGATAACGCAGTTGCGCTTGTTCCTTGGAGCTTTGCATTCGGCATGAGATGAGAGATACCGACGGCAACTCCAACTCGTGTAGGCTCGCTCTTCGGAAGAAACCGCATCAGACTCTGTCGCCTCGACGGACCTGGTTTTCACCTGAGGACGGCTGCTTGCGTTGTGGCCGAAACGTCGTGAGAATAATTTTATTATGTTTTATTTTTATTACGTGACTTTACCGAAAGAACCAAGAAGACGCTGCTTGGCAGTTAAGCTTAAAACCAGAGTGCAGAATGTATCTTCCCAAAAGTTTCACTGAGTTATTGGCACCATGTCATTAAACGAGCTGTTTATTCGGTAGAATGGTGGAGTAATGCGTTGCTCTTGTGAATTCATTTGTTATATTTTTTTATTTGATCAGGTAAGGCCCACTGAGCTATATAGCTCTTTTTTCGGAAGCGATCTGGCCACAAATGATAGCTCAAGGAAGTGGCTTATCACGTGGAAACTTATAGCAGCCAAATATTGAAAATGCACACGAGTGGCACTGAATTCCCCCATTTACCCCGCTACAGAAATGCCCATTGCGTTGAAATCCAACCAAAAATGTAGTTGCCAAATGTAAAGAAACACCTGATATCATGGTCTTTTTCGTGTGATCATGGTGATCGGGCTAAAAACTCCCTCCACTTGAGAAGCCAGGACCACACTTGACTGACCAGATGCAAACTCAGGATCTCCGAGTTACTGGTTTAGTGATCTGACCCCACCCCCCAGAGTCAACCGGTTACTTCGCACTTATAGACATTAAAATATATATATGTCTACACAACGGTGAGCGTGAGTGTACACGATCAATGCAGAGTCAACTCCGCTCATCAATCTTTCAGGGGCAATGGAATGAGTGGCATTTTGTGGGAAGTCATCAGTGGAGGGACGAGCCGCTCTCACCTTCATCTTCCATCCTGCCCCTTTACAGAGACCGCTGAGTCCACGAACTACCATCAGAGGTTCTTCATGCTTGCCGGTCATCGTCATCATCGTCATACTCCATCTGTTGCTGACGTGTCCATGTCTTTTCTCTCCATTATAGTTCCTCCTCTGCTCCATCAGTCCATCTTTTTCCCAGTTATCCTCTGCCTCTGTTTCCTTCCACCAGCGTTTCCGTTGATGTTGCTGGATTCCTGTGCGGCGGAGTTCTGCTGACAAATATCTCTCTATGTTCAACTCCGCCACCAGGAATATGGAAATCCCATCACTGGATCAGGAACTGTCAACAGCAATGGGCACCGCATCGAGGTTCTTGTATGTTTATCACTCTAATTATTTAAGCGTAAATAAATAAATCTGAATTAGAATATTTATATATACTAGAGGGATCCGATAAGCTATAGAGATAGTTTTCACAGATGTGCAGTAAAAAAAAAGTTGCACAAATATATAACTAGGGCAGGCCTAAAGAATTGAAATTCAATATCGTATCTAAGAGAACTTTCATTTTGCTGTTGCCTGGATATAATCCTTAAAATCAATTATCCACATGTTTGCCAGTGATTGATATAATCTGAAATGAAATTTGATCAAAACGGTTGATACAACTCTCACAAGCACCTATTTAGATTTCCAAACCGCGCAGATAAGAGATGTATTTCCTCGGCAGGCTTGAATTAATGTCTCAGTGAAAACCTCAAAGCAAGTCCTTGGTTCAAAATGTACAAGGATGTATACGCAATGCACCTCTCCGAAGCTGCACAAGTCTACACAAACTCGCTTAATATCGCATTCCTTCATCCGTATCAGGGTGACACTTCATCTTGGTGATAATGAAATAATTCTAACAATAATCGTGTACTAGCTCTTTGCCTTCCCATTGTCGGATAAAGTTCTCACCATGACTTATGGGTCATAGGGGTTGTTTGACCATACTTCGCCATGTCAGTTGTTGTGAATTTTGCCAAGGCAGGGCCCAGGAACTGTTCAGAAATTACTTTCCACTGATGCTAACTGTGGCTGAGAATCCAACTCAGGTTGCCTGCTAAGTATTACAGTTCAGTGTACTAACAACTGCACCACTCCTCCCCACCAATCTGTTTGAGGCCCTAAATTAAGTAGTTCACGTTCCACATTGCTCTGGCAGAGGTTAGTACATGCAGAGGACAGCTCCCATTTACTACCCCCATATAACTGATCGAGGAAGGATGACGAGCTGAGTTGACCCCAATCTAGTATTTGAGTAATCTAATCTCTCGAGATTCAATGTGCCAGCTGATTGTATGTTCTGTGTGCTGTCATATTTTAAATCAGTTTGTACACAGGTCAAAGCAAATGCGAGTTTGTCACCTACTTTGATTAAACTCAAAGACTCGATCTTATCTGCAAAGGACGGGGGGGGGGGTGCTGGGGGGTTATTGAACTTGCTGAATATATTTTGTCCGGCTAGAGCAGTGCACTCCGCCCCTCCAACACAGGCGAGTCGCAGCAGTTGTCCTCACCTCACAAACAGGAGCCTGCACGGTGGAGGTTGTCATCCCATGCCATGTACATCGGCTCTTCGGCAGCGCGGAATAACAGCGTGGCATCGGAGATGTAAACGCCGGGTCCGGTCACGCACTTTCCTCTCGTGGATTTCGCCAAATTATATGCAGCCTGTCAGGTGAACTGCCGGGACATCTCGCATGCAATTGAGCACTTTTAAGCTGCCAGAGAAACGTCTATAATTCAGAGTGCACCATTCAAACTCATTCCAGCGGCACAAAAGATGCTCATCTGCTCACGTGCAATTGCCAAAAAACGTGTGCCTTGATTGTGCTTGGTCAATGGCAGCGGCAAATCTTGTGGAAGCAATTCAGACGCTGAATATGTGAGATAGAAACTGGGTGCTCGGGGATGTGTCTTTGGTGGATAGAGTATGTGTAAGGAGTTGTGTCGGCTTGTGAAGGGGGCACGAGTTTGGGTACTCACTAACTCGCCTGGTATGAAGGGGATCGTGGGTTCATGCCCGACCGTGACGCCTGCTGTATTTATTTGGAGTTTGCTTGTTCTCCCTGTGGTCACGTGGATTTCTCTCCGGGTCCTCCAGTTGTTCCCTCTTCATTTGTAAAAATGCGTTCAGAGTATTTGTCTGATATAAATTTACACGTGATAAGTCACTTTGTTGAGCTATCATTTGTGGCCAGGTCGCTTCTGAAAAAGAGCTATGCAGCTCAGTGGGCCTTACCCGGTAGAATAAATAATTGTTTTGTTTTTCGTGAACAACGTTTACATCACCACATCTATTCTGGGGGTGGAGCGGTGGCAGAGTGGTTAGCTCGACGACCTATGAACCAGGCACCCAATTTCCATTCGTCCAATCCCCCTTTCACCAATCCACACTGACCAGTGTGGTGAAGTATGATTTAAAAAAATCACAGAATTGACATAGTGTAGAGTAGGGAGGCTTTCATTCATTGGTGGTTTTCGAATGGCTGGAATTTATTTTCAACCATTGCTATTTTCTGTTCTGGACATACGTACTGTGTATGACAAAATGAACAAGCTGATGGAACACACGGGTAAGCTCATTATACCGACTCCTTAATTTTCACATTTGCACCGTTCTATCGCTATCTGCTGCTGAATTGGAACACCCCATGTTAATAGCACTTCACATTAAAATCATAAGTGTATCATCTTGATCGCCACGAATAGCCAATCTCTATTCTCTGCTACTAGTCAGTACGAGCAGACCAGGCAATTCACTTGCCAGTGCCACTTGAAAATACAAACTTTAGTGGTACCAATTTCTAGATATGGCTGATAAAAATGAATGAATACACCATAAACTTTCTAACTCCTGCTGCGCCGGTTTTTGTGATTGTGCTGTAACAGCTCTCCATTTTCCCTGCAGCTGAACATTCATTTCCCTGAAAAATCTTCCCACACGTGGAGCGAAAAAGTAGGACCTCATGCCGAACAACACGCGGTAAGAGCAGGCAACACAATGGTGAACATTGGTACTGGTTTGCTACTGCAGGTGGTACTGGTTTCTGTTTCGGATCGTGGGCTATAGGTGAAGACCTCTCAGTGCTCAAACTAACATCAACAGATCGGCGCAGCTGCAATCTTCTCTCTCATCACGTCCTGTGAAGCTCTCTTTTCTCCGTCCCTTACCTGTTGATCTGCCTCGCAACATATTCTCTCACTTGGCTGTCCTTTTCAGAATATACCGCCAGCCTCCCTCACACACTTTCTGTGTGGGATTTAAGTCTAAACCCGATTCTTCATTACCTGTCAGGCTCTCACTCAAGCAAACCCAGATTATCAGTGAAATGTTCTTTGAAAAGACATTGTGTTTAGAGGTAATACATGTCACTGGTAATTCACTGATATAGCTGCATTTACATATGGGTGTTTTCATCATCATCAGCCTTGATAAAGCAACTGCTGGATGAAGGCCTTCTCAAGCGACCACCATCTTTCACAATCCTTCGATGCAATAATCCACTGAGCACCTGTACATAAGCTGATTTCCTCGCTCTTTCGCCTTGGTGAATGTCCTGCTGATGCGTTCCATCCTTGGCTGCCACTCTGTCATTATTCTTGACCATCGGCTATCAATACGGTGGTCAGTTCACATTCACCAACATGTGAATGCATTGAGAGGTGATCATACGTGGATCTTGTAGAAGTTTGCTAGAGGAAAGCTTTTCCCAGGTCCTGTCTCGTTGTCTTCAATGAATGTCCCTTCTGTTATCCTACCCTTGTGTTCTCAAATGTGTGTGTGTGTTTACTATAGGTTCTCAACTGTGAACACAGCCATTGGGTTAGCTACCAGTGCCACCATTTACTTTAAAGCAAGTGCATATTTAATTGCCATCAATGATTGTGAACGCGAGGGCATTTACTCTGCGAGTCCACATGTCGTTGGCGTGGCCTTTTGCGGGATCACGCCTGGCTGATTGTTGCAAATGGTTGCGGCTCGAGTCCAGGGCTTGCCCTGATCAGGCACTGTGGGTACAGAATATGAAACCGTGACAGTACACGCTGCGTGCGTCGCAGTGGACGTTAAAGATCCCGTGGCGCCATTCAGGAGAGGAGGCCATTGTCGCGTCGGCGTCATGGTCCAAATCTGACAGCAAGAAAAATAATTACCCACAAATTACTTCATTGGAATATACATATTCATCATCGACCCCCGCCCTTCCGACTGAGAAAACTTGGCAGGACCCTCTTGTATGAGAGCCATGGCACTCATTGAGGCTTTCCTGGGTAAACAAGCCTGATAAGAAATGTAATAATCCTGTGAGGACCTTCCAAGACCGGTGCTATGCGTGACCCTCCCCGCGGTGTGCGCAGTGAGCGCGTGATCTGGAGTCGTTAGCGCGAACCCAGCCACCCGAGTTCCATTCCCGCTCGCTGTCGACACCGGTGACGATTATCTGAACCGGTCCAGAGCCTCCTCTATGTCGACTCAGCCTCAATCGAGTACCTAGTGCGATGCGTGAAAACATTGCCACTAGGGAGACAAAGGTGGTCGGGCGTAGTGCTGGCCACCACCCACCCCCCCCTCGTGTACCGTCCCGGGCCTTCATCGGTGCTAAACGCTAACAGCACTTGCCCCAACACTTCGTTGAGGCTACACTGGGGGATTATTCTTTGGTTCTTTCGGTAAAGTCACGTATAAAGAAAAAATAATAAATTAAATAATAGCATACGACGTTTCGATTGCAACACAAGCAATCATCATCAGGTATAATGAAATAGCGACATAAAATCTAACCAGAAAACTATAGACAGACATATTAGCAGACATATATCACCAAGATACACAGAGCGGGCAACACAGGTACAGAGAGGGGTGATCGTCTCTGTGGGGTGGCCTTAAATAGACAGAGGGGGGCGGAGGCAGCGAGAGGGAGGGGGTAGAGACAAAATTTACATGTCAATGAGTACAACAAAAGGGAGTGAGCAGGCTTAGGGGGAGAAAGAAACACACTAAAATTAAATAACCTAGCAAAGTATCGAAATGTTATGTAAAACGACAGAGAGAGTCGGTCAACACACAATTAACGCGTAGCCTGGTCGATTACGTATTTCAAAGATTGCTAAGCTCCAAAGTTAAGATTATACTGGGGGATTTTTGTTGTACATCTTGACCACTCTTCCCTTCCGTTGTCGACACAAAGACACGCAAGGCTGCCTTGGCATTAGCATGTACATGCACTGGCAGCTCCATTGGGGAGACAGCTTATATTGTAGACCTCACGACTTCATGGGAAATTGTCCCTGTACTGAGGGGTCGTCCATAAATGACGTCACGCGATTTTAGACGATTTTTGAACCCCCCCCTTCGTCACACGGCGTCAAAAAAAGTCAGACCCCCCCCCCTCAAATATGACGTCACAAAGCTCCCCCCCCCAAAAAAATATAAAACATGCTTCAAATTGCTTTAAACTATTGTCATCGTAGTGCGTATTTAATGTGGCGCTGCACTCTGATGTTATAGGAGAAAACATTTATTAAAAAGTCTATTTAATTAGGTAGAACGTGTTGTCTATATTTATTGAAATTTGCGCATTTTGATGTGACGTCACATTTCTCCCCCCCCCCGTCACACATCGTCACAAATGTCTGACCCCCCCCTCCCCCCTAGGTGCGTGACGTCATTTATGGACGGTCCCTGAGATAGATATCAGTTTGTTTATATGTTGGCACTGCTCCTCTTAAGCTCAATGCATGGAACGTAAACTCCAGACCAGTTGCAGTGCATTAAGTAGACACTTCCACCCAAAGTGCATTTCTCCACACGGGAATGACTGCAAACAGATATATGCCATTACCCTACTGCAATGCTGCAATTGTATCCACTCTGCTGGGTCCCCCCTTGTACGAGATAGAATCTGAAGTAGCGAAGATAAAAATGCACAATAATCCGATAGAAGCGACAAAGGGCCCTTTCGTAATGGTGGCACTGGCCTCCTCATAGAACAAGATACCAATGGCTGTAGTGCACAGCATCTAAAGCCCCAGATGTAGAGTAAATATCACGATACTCCAAAGGCTCGTCATAATTTTCCCCAGAGACATAGTGCTCAAGAATAATATATAGCATCCGTTTATCCAAAAGACAAATACAGTAAAACCTTGGATTGTGAGCATAATTCGTTCCGGAAACGTGCTTGTAATCCAAAGCACTCGTATATCAGTTGTGATCACGTGACGCTCGGCAGACAAAGCGTATAAACGAACTACTCGTATTGCAAGACCTCGCTCGTTTATCAAATTAATATTTATTTTTAAAAAATTATCGTCTTGCAAAACACTCGCAGACTAAGTTACTCGCAATCCAAGGATTTACTGTAACAAGAATTGCGCTTTTAAATGTTTTACACCAGTAGCATAGATTATGATGGAGCGGCAAATGCCATTTACTTGATTAAAAAGAGCAGGATTATGATTTACAATTTCTAACAAACAATTCGTTCTGATATAATGAGCCGGGGGGTGGTGACTATGCACATGGCCTGTAATTCAGCGCTGTGGAAGCAGCGAGGGTTTGTGGGTCGTTGCACAGACATTGCAAAACTCCCTTCCCGTGGGCATCAAGGAGAAGCCGAATCCCTTATCCACCAGGGAATGGCAGAACAGCAAAAATGTGGACTCCACCTGTTCCGTCTGTATGGGATCGAGTGTTTCCCCCTCGCACACGTGGGTTTTCACCGGGCCCTCCCACATATAAACACTCACTAATTGGCCTATAACACCTTCATATGTAGAGGGCTGCAGAGCTTGCGCAGTTGTTGGCACTGGCTCATCGCATGGCTGCCCTCCTGTTAATAGTTTATTGCACCTCTGAGTCGTTCATTCTCTACAAGAGCGAGTGTGCAACAGTGTGTTGCGAATTTAAATAAGTTTAATTATTCTCAATTAAATCCCAATTTGCTGACATCACGTAATAGTCAGAGTATCTGTTGTTTGTGTATTTTATAGGGTATCCGATGAGTCTTACACATAGTATGTAGTAGAGTAGAGCGCGTGGGGTTTTGCAAACAGTTTGCACGCACGTGTGAGCGGTGGAGAAGCGAGGTCAGGTCAGGGCACACAGGTGCCGTGAGAGAGCAATCCAGACATCGACGACCAATTAGTTGTGAGTTTTTTTGTCGCATTTATTATAGGTATAGCCCTGTGAGCCATGTGGCTCTTAAAGTGACTAGGGGCCGTCCGTAAATGACGTCACGCGATTTTTGACGATTTTTGACCCCCCCCCCCCCTTCGTCACACGACGTCAGAAAATGTCAGACCCCCCCTTGAAATATGACGTCACAAAGCTCTGCCCCCCACCCCCCAAAAAAAACGTATTTCAGATCGCTTTAAATTGTTGTCATTGTAGTGCGTATTTAATGTGGCGCTAGGCTCTGCTGTTGTAGTAGAAAACATTTATTAAAAAGTCTATTTAATTAAGTAGAACGTGTTGTCTATATTTATTAAAAGTTGTGCATTTTCATGTGACGTCACATTTCTGCATCCCCCGCCCCCCTCGTCACACATCGTTACAAATGTCTGACCCCCCCCCCCCCAGGTGGGTGAGGTCATTTATGGACGGCCCCCTACGCGCAACAGAAAACTAGTGTAAAAAAATTAACCCGTAAAAACAAAGTTTTTCCACTATAAATCCTTTATATGCGTGGCGGCTAGAGTCCTCTCGTCCTCTGGCTTGAGATGGCTGCCACCTATGGGTCAGATGATTGCCTGCCACCA
Source organism: Lethenteron reissneri (assembly GCF_015708825.2). Taxonomy (NCBI): domain Eukaryota; kingdom Metazoa; phylum Chordata; class Hyperoartia; order Petromyzontiformes; family Petromyzontidae; genus Lethenteron; species Lethenteron reissneri. The sequence goes on from NC_083807.1 coordinate 7,965,315, forward strand.
TTAAGCAATTGGTAATTAAATATAATTTATTTTTTCCTAAAAAGTGTAAAATGTTGGGAAAAAATTTCACGAAAACAAATTGTCACGCACAACGAGTCTGTGTGCAAAATGTCAGCTCGATTGGATCACGGGAAGTGGGTTAAAAAACGACCGAAAGATTGGACGGTCGTAAGCGCGCAGGCAAGCAAGCAAGTGAACTTAATATAAAGGATTTAAAAACACCAAAGTCTTCCATAAAAAGCACCGTGCATCAACGCTGTGTGCAAAAATCCCATTGGGATGCAAGTCAAACAATAACAACCATAAGAGAATTTCGATTAAAGTTATCGCTCTAACTCTGTACTGCAACAAACAAATCTGGCTAACCTAAAACTTTTCGCAATTGAGATGCATGGCATTGCTTGGCTGGCTGCAAATGCAGACACGGTGGAGGCGCCTGGGAGTCTGCAGATGGAGGCGATGTGGCCGAGACCCAGCCTGAGTGGCGGCTTAATGAGGGCTACCTGAGAACTCTTGATGAGTGAGGGGATGTAGGGCGATGTGCGGGGACACGCGGGAGGGGGGGGGGAGTTGTGAGTTGAGTTGGTCCGAGTGAAGAGAAGAGTGGACACAAGAGAGGTCCCGGGCCCGCTCTCCACACCTCGTGGGCAGACAAGCTAGCAGTAGAGAGGCTAGCAGTGGAGAAGCTAGCAGAGTGTATAGTGAGAGGCTAGCAGTGGAGAAGCTATCAGAATATAGAGTGAGAAGCTAGCAGAATATATCGTGAGAGAATCGCAGTGGAGAAGCTAGCAGAGGGTACGTTGAGAAGCAACCAGAGTGCGTAGTGACAGGCTAGCAGTGGAGAGGCTAGGAGAGTGAGAGAGAGAGAGAACAGGCTAGCAGTGGAGAGGCTAGGAGAGTGAGAGAGAGAACAGGCTAGCAGTGGAGAGGCTAGGAGAGTGAGGGAGAGAACAGGCTAGCAGTGGAGAGGCTAGGAGAGTGAGGGAGAGAACAGGCTAGCAGTGGAGAGGCTAGGAGAGTGAGAGAGAGAACAGGCTAGCAGTGGAGAGGCTAGGAGAGTGAGAGAGAGAACAGGCTAGCAGTGGAGAGGCTAGGAGAGTGAGAGAGAGAACAGGCTAGCAGTGGAGAGGCTAGGAGAGTGAGAGAGAGAACAGGCTAGCAGTGGAGAGGCTAGGAGAGTGAGAGAGAGAACAGGCTAGCAGTGGAGAGGCTAGGAGAGTGAGAGAGAGGAACAGGCCTAGCAGTAGGAGAGGCTAGGAGAGTGAGAGAGAGAACAGGCTAGCAGTAGAGAGGCTAGGAGAGTGAGAGAGAGAACAGGCTAGCAGTGAGAGGCTGGGATTGAGAGAGAACGGCTGCAGTGAGAGGCTAGAGAGTGAGGAGAACAGGCTAGGCAGTGGAGAGGCTAGGAGAGTGAGAGGAGAGAACAGGCTAGCAGTGGAGAGGCTAGGAGAGTGAGAGAGAGACCAGGCTAGCAGTGGAGAGGCTAGGAGAGTGAGAGAGAGCAGGCTAGCAGTAGGAGAGGCTAAGAGAGTGAGAGAGAGAACAGGCTAGCAGTGGAGAGGCTAGGAGAGTGAGAGAGAGCAGGCTAGCAGTGGAGAGGCTAGGAGAGTGAGAGAGAGAACAGGCTAGCAGTAGAGAGGCTAGGAGAGTGAGAGAGAGAACAGGCTAGCAGTGGAGAGGCTAGGAGAACGAGAGAACAGGCTAGCAGTGGAGAGGCTAGGAGAGTGAGAGAGAGACCAGGCTAGCAGTGGAGAGGCTGAGAGAGCGGAGCGAAGCAGGCGAGCGGCGCAAGCGGGAGAGTTGCGACGGAGTCGCGTGGCGTTGAACGCGAGGAGTTCTTATGCTTGGTTCTTTCGGTAAAGTCATGTAGAAGGGAAATAATAAAATAATAAATATTAAATAATACTATTCTCACGACTTTTCGATTGTTTGAAAGTGACACAGGAGAGGAAAAAAATAAAGTTGTCCGCGTGAAATAAAAACACTACACATGTAACTCAATCGCCCTACTTGCTTTCTCATGCTATGGTTATACCTCAATACTTTTTGGGAGTGAAATAAATGAATAAAAACAATCATGGCCACCTTCCAGCCAGCAATGTTTCGTGGACATGTATAGCGATGAGCATGTGCACACTGCCAACAACAATATAATTCCCTTTTACATTTCGACGTAGAGGTCAACTTATTAAAGACGTCCTACTGAAATGCGTCGGCCACAAATATCCTCCTATCATCGTTGCATGCGCTCCTACGCGTTCCCTCTCTGCATCCTGGGGGTCTACGGCACGCGAGGCCGTGTGGATGACAAACGCACGCTGTCACGATTTTATAACGTATAGCATGGCCATAGCCATCATTTATAGGTATAGAGCATTGCCTCTCGTGCTGTGTTCTTAAAGGGAAAAGCGATACATTCAAAGGAGGATCCGTGCTGGAGGAGAATAAATTCCCCACAAATTTGAAACAGCTTCCTGTCCGTGATGTATGGATGACATAAGTAACAAAGAAAATGCGATATATCGCAGAGTTAAAGTCTAGTACTTCGACAAAAAGTAGGTCAACTGTAAAAAAAAACGTTGACAAAAATATATTTTAAAAAGCTACTAATCTTTCCGGAAGAACTGGTGATCAGCCTCATTGACCAAGTCAAGAGGGCCTCGTCTCTTTAAGTTTCATATGCAACACAAATCGCCCAGTTCCATTTAACAAATGCTTGTGTTGTGGGCGAAAGTGAAAGAAAAAATGTGAAAGGTTAGCAGACGTGATTAGCCAGCAGGTGTCATTAACTGTCGCGTCAATTCAGTGTCACGCATCTCGGTCCCGTGCAACTTGTTTGATGGCACGATGGCCAAACATTGCAAAGTGGCTCGTTGTCTTGAGCCTGACTGAATGTGTACACGTCGCTTTTTTGAAATGTATTAAAATGACGCGCGGTGAGCGTCTTTGTCCTGTTGAGAGATTGGGTCACTGCCACGTGAATCGTGAATTTTCCGCAACTGGCTGAGGGCTTGCAAACAGAGACGAGCACCACCCCATGGACAGACACTTTGGCTTTTTGGATAATATTACAGAACAGCTTTTTTCTTTGTTTCTCAACAGCCACGCTTCGGTGTGGAGTAAATAAAACATGCGCCCCATAGCATTTCGTCTGCAAGCCGAACAAATTCATCACCCTAAAACCTCAAGCCCATCAGTTAACATGCAATGATGGCGTTCCAAAAAATAAGGTAACAAACGTTAATGGCCACATTTTTTTGTTTGTCACGTCGCTGTGTTTGTCTCGTGAACAAATGAAGCAGGTGGGGGTTTTTCAGGAAATTGCCCATGACCCATAACTGCATCAGTCAACCTGCCCAATGGGTACGTAATGTTTCACGTGGGCAGCGCAATGCGTTTTGAAAATCGAATGCTCTTTTTTTCTCCCCTTCCCGTTTTTTCCAGATGTGTCGAGCGGCTTTCCGGCAAGATAAGTCGTCACCACACAAACGTTCGTCAAACCTGCCACATCGTTCCATGGCGTCACGACATGCCCCCCACTTGCTCACAGCAAGCTTACAAACATGAATATTGGTGGCACATCGTTGTCGGCATGGGGCGTGTGTTTAAAGCAGTTGGAATGCGTGTAACGCTCAAACATGCATGATCATTGTAGCTGTCACATGTTATGTAATGAAGGGAGATTTTTTTTCTCTCTCTCGAAAAGTACTTGCTTCCTTGTTTTAAATGTCTTGTTTGGCCTTGAGCTCGTGGTGGATTTATCAAATTATCATGGCAAGGCCAAGTGTGTTTGCAAGATCTTGATGAATTTATACAAAGTTAGTCTCTTTCAAATCGGTTTGGCAATAGCACTGCTTTATCTCGTAGCGGCAGTAAAATTAGCTTTTAATTGCGTATTTTATTGCTAAACCTATCATTGTGTAGAAGTGCTGGAATGTAACATTGCTATCACAAATAGTTTACATTATCCTTGCTATGAAACATCTACTTTGAAACGCTACACGTAAGTCATCCTATGCATTTGCATCGTTTAAAACTAAGATTCTTGTCATATTTTTTTTCATATCTGGCCAGACGGGTGTGCGGCAATACCACACCTATCTCAGGATCTAAAACGTTTTAAAGTTTCATTCTCGGTTGACTCAGCCCAGCATGTCTTGACAATAGGAGGACCACATTGTGGGAAGTAAACACCGTGTCCTGTTGATAAACGAGTCCTATTGAAAAACAGGTTGTTTTGCCCAAGGGGTGTTGAATTTTGACCACTGGTTCGGAACCAGCACCACCACAACATTCTCAAGTGAGAACCTGACACCATCAACCTACAGAGCTGCATACAGTAGAATGCATTTTTTTCATCTTGTATTTTCATGGTGAGTAGCGCAATAGACTTTGCCATGGCAACCAAGTAACAGGGCATTGCATTGTGGGCACTCTGGAGACATCACAAGCAGAACAATTGGCAGCAATTTGAAAGAAAGAAAATAAATAGCATTGCATTGGAAAGCACTCACTCAAAATGCACACCGCTCTCCTCGCGAGGACTTCTGTGGTTTGCGGCAAATTACGCACACTCCATCAAGATTAACTCCCATTGCTCAAATGAGCGAAAGGACAGTGGCCCATCTTTGGTTGCGAGTCCTCAGTCGATGGTGGAAATTTCCGCATTTTTATCATAGGGCCCTTTTTTTGTAACCACGGGATGAGCACTGTTGACTATCCTAAAAGTGGTATGTACTTATTTTATTAACCGTGGGGACAGGGTCATATCCCACCTTGTGGGCCCCCCCCCCTATGCCTTAAAACTAAACCGGGAGTATAACGTCTCACATCGTGGCGTTGAGGCGTGGGCCTCACCCAATGTGCGGACCCAGGGCGGTCAGCCCCAAATCGCCGTACCCTAGGGACGGCTCTGCGTGGAGGGATGATGCGCTGAGTAACCCACCCCCTCTCCCAGCGAGAATTTGAACTTACGACCTTCCAATTGTTTTGGAATTAACGTTAAGTTGTGATTGTTGTTGGGTGAGATGAAAGCACTAATGTTGTACATTTGGTATCCGCGCTATTCTCAGAGAGCAAGACCATCGCGAACGTTCTATGTTTCACATAGTCTGTTTCACAGTTAGGTGGCAACGATGTTGCTATGTGTAATCCCAATTGGGTAATCAGCAGGTCGTTTTCAAGTTTGGCAAATTTGGACCCTGAACCTGGCACTAAATGGTGCAAGAATAACGTCGTGCGATCTTTAACATCCACTGTTAAGCAGACATCGCACACTTTAGAGTAATACACCGGCAGTATTAACCAGATTGGCCCACCAAATTTGAACTGCAAACCTCTGCAACAAGTGTGTGAACAGGCTTCCACTGGGCCGTGTAACCGCCTTAACTTCATGTGTTCTCAATGAAACATAGTTATACCTCGCCAGGCCTCGCCAACACAACAGGTTGCATTCATTATTTTTCAACCTCCCGATAGTCAATTTGTTTCCAATGAGACCACATTTGTCAAAGTTGGGTAATTTTTGTCCCATCAAAGGCTTGCACGATGCCACGTTATTGCAGAAAATAGCGTTAATGTTGGGATGTACATACACGCATTCACTTCATAATCCAATATTATTCATCCTGAGTCCACCTGTTCACTTCATCATTTCCTTTCATGGTAATGCCCGTTTTGATTTGGGACGAATAATAATTAAACATACGTCATTTGCCTTTTGAGAAACGATGCAATTCGATTTTGGGGGAGGGGGTGGGGGGGGAATTGAATGTCGAGCTCAGAAATCGAAGGGTGATGGTGATTAGATACATTTTTTTCTTTCTCAAACTGGTCTGGGCCAGGCATTGATCATCTCCATCGGTGGCCCCTTCGTCAGTGGTGGAATTGTCGCATTCCTGTGGTGCGATACGACGGCCGCTGGCGATATCCCAAATGCCGCCCGCAATGTCATTCACTCCGGAGGGATGAGGGACCGCGTCATCTGCAAAACGAGAATTCTAACTCGCTTCACGATGACGGATGATGCCTGAGTGTAATGGCTAGCACACTGGGCCTGCGACCCTGGAGGTCACCAAGTTCACTCTCTCGGCACAGCAGTTGCAGGGGGTAGAGAGTGTTGGTGGGGCGATGTGCGGTGGCCTCGACCGCCTTGCCCGTGAGGATATCTTGAGCTGTACGAGACGAAGCTTCAGATAACATGCCCAAGTTTTCTGGCTTCCTGTATATTCCCGTCGTGATCGGGGTTTTCCCGTCGTGTACAGAGACCTGGTGTTTTCGTGTCATCGAGCTCATGTAGTTTGCCACGAATGAATTAAAGTCGTCACGGAGCAAGTTTATTGTCGTAAGCTATTTTCCCAGATCTGTACTTGCTGAATCCACTTATTCAAAGGGCACGTCTAGTAACATCTATGAAGTCAACACGTTTATATTTTAAGCTAAATTAATTCATTGGAACATATGGATGTGTGAGCGTCCAAATTCATATATAATTGTGTAATTGTGTGTGCATGCATGTGTGCATATGTTGTCGTATATTAATGTAGGTATTCTTAGATGAAAATAGTTTTACATATTCACATTACCATCCTATCCGCACATGCTGAATCCAGGTATATTGTATGCATGTTACGTGTGATTAGTAGCACACTGCACTGTGAGGGCATTGGTTGCACATGCTTCCTGGACATACACGCTAGGTCAGCTCAGCCTTAAATGCACGATGCAAACAACGCTGGGGAGATAAAGGGGCCAGGGAGAACGGAATAGTGCACCATGATAGCCTTCGTAATCACTCGCTAATAACATTTGCCCCTTACATGTTATATAAACGCGAGAGAGGATCTTTGCATTTTGTGTTTGTGTGTGTGCATCTGTCTGAAGCCAGAGTGTATGTTTGTTTACCACTGTGGCCATGATCATGACTGCTGTTACCCAGCTTTGATGCCAGATGCTTTCCAAATAGGTTCCGTATAAAAGGGCTCATTACGAGAGAATGAGAGTTGTAAGTAGTCGGGGCTATATTCATGAATGCAGGGCCAGCTCCTAGATTATTCAGTGTCAGTCCCGGTGAATGAGGAGATATCTCTGTTTGCAAAGGTACTTTACATTGCAACTTGCGGGGGAATGCGTTTTAGAGATAGGGTCCATTTTGTATGGAATCTCATGGGGAAAATAAATGATATCGCTACAATAAGAGCACAAAGAAAGTAGGTTAGTCGTTCACTTGAGAGCGACGTTTAATCCAATTGCTCTGTGCAATGAATTGTTTTCACGTGGCCAAACTGGCGATGGTTCCAGCCCGAGCTTATTTGTTGACTTCACCGAGGATTCTAATATAAGGTAACACTGAATGACAGCAGCAAAGGTGTAATGAATGCAATCCATTGTTGGCTGATTCATTTAGTGCGGTTTACCATGCAGTCGGGGTGGAGTGGTAGTGCAGTGGTTATCGCACTGCGGTACGAACCCGGCCACCAAAGTTTGATTCCCCGCCACAGCTAATATCAGTGGTGGGTGTTGTATCTGAACCAATACGTCAGTCCACTTCTTTACCAACCTGTACTGACCAGCGTGATGGAGTATGGCCAAATAATCCCCACGATGAACACAGCGTAGGGAGACATTCAACAGTTAATTGATTAAAGGGTTTAAAGTTGTCTGTAAATTATCTCTAAATAAATATTGGATTATGGCTGCGAAGCTTGGTGTGCCATCACTCCCACACCGTGTTACCAATTCACACAGGCACAACGATGCAATAACACTTTGGAGGTGGATTTGCTGTATCATGCACAGACATGCATTCGTGAGTTGTGGGACTTCCAATCTGCTTGGTTGTGATGTGGCACTACATCAAGTTGGTTGGTGATAATAGGTTTTCCCCCTTTTCTTCTGGCAACAAAACAGGTGTTAAGATGTTAAAACACCAAACTGAAACCTTTCACAAGGAATCATGTCTGCATCAACCACAATACCTGTGGTCAAAATGGAAACAAAAAACGTACTCTGATAATATATGCATTGTCCTTGAAACTGATTGGTCCACACCAGAGACAGCTTTCTATTGAGCCTCGTCTCAAACTGTGTTAGACCAGAGGACGCCAAAAGGCATACAGCCCAAAGACAATGCACTATCAGAGTAATGAGAGCTCGGGGTTGAGCATCGACATCATGGGACCTCTTTTGCCAGTACCAAAATTCGATAATAGGTTTTTCCCCTTTTCTTCTGGCAACATGATGAAGTTGGTTGGTGCCGCACATGTCTGTGCCAATCTTGAGCGTTAATCTCTCACGTAAAAACGAACTTTTCTAAGCTATCTCATTTTAAGTAGTCAAAAAAACTCAATGAGTGGCAAATATCCAAAGCATGGCCCTCTTGAAGGGCGGTCGAGACTCAATGAGGCTTTGCTAGGAAGAAAATGGCGCAGGTATGGGGCACGGCCCTACAACTGCTGACTCGTGCCACTGCTTGTCAAAGGGCCTCCACTAGAGGAAGCTCTAAAGACTCCCTCGAGGTGGTGTTTGACCTCTGCTATGCTAGCCACAAAACATGGAAGAGGTGGGAGTACCCACACTTTACCCTACCGCATGCCACCTGCAGATGTAATGGCTGGTGTATCCAGTTGTACTGCTGGGCGGACAACAGCAATGGGATTTACGAAATGTGCCCCAGTGTTTCAACTACCACAATTGAACTGGCGTCTTCTGTGTTGCAAGACCAGTCTGCTAACCACTACACCAGGGCAGCATTCCATAAGATAAATATTTTTGTTATTAATATATATTTTTTGGGCGGGGGGAGGGGGTGTTGAAGCAACACTGAGATGTGGTGCATTTGTGGTTTAATTAAGCTACTGTTTTGCCCTAGGAAAACCATTTATCAAGCTGCATGGAAAGTTTTTTTTTTATGCAATTATTTATACAAACTACTTGGGGCTGAATCAGTGGTGCAGTGATGAATACATTTTATTGTGAAGCCTGGTGAACAAAGTTAATTTCTCAGTCACGGCTAACATCAGTGGCGAGAAATACCTGGACACCTGCACCAACCCACACTGACCAATGTGGTGAAATATGGTTAAACAACCAGCATGACCGACACAAAATGGGGGAAGGCCTTCATCCAGCATTGGATTTACAAAAGTCCGTAAATTGTATATATATATGTGTATGTAGTAGTTGTGCGTAGGATGGCTATAAGTCCAAGGGTGCTGCAGGCTCGCCTCCCCATCAACAAGAAGTGGGGAATGATTGTGGCGTTTAGGCTATACGGGCTATATTTTGCCTTAGTTCGTAGTTGCGAAGCCACCAATGGGCTGCCATTTTGATTGTTCCTCCGAGTGTTGCGATCAACCCCCCATAGCCAGGCCTCCTGAAGAGGCTCCCTGCCTGCATCAAGTGTAATCTCTGAGCACCAGGTTGAGTGTACGGTCGAGTTTTGTTCCAGATCAGATTTTTGCCCAAATTTCTGAAATTTGGCACAATTAGAGTCGAATGTTTATTGGTTTAACTCGTGAGTCAGGCTCCTAATCATAGGTCAGGGTCATGCTCATAGTGCAGGCAGGCTCATCCTCAACTTCTGCATATTGCTTCAGGTCTCAAGCTAAAACTTACACGCGTCATCAGCACTAAAGCCAATGTCTCCCTTTGAGTGTGACGCTCAAGCCAATAGAAAGTGTGCGAAGCCTGCTCCTGGTTACTAATATTAACGTTTACTACGCTTGGACAATGCTGTACTGTGCCATCCTTGCAGGCCTGGTTGATTGCTGATCTACAAGCAAATGCTGCTTCTGTCTTCACATCAACGCAACTGCTGCTAATAGGCCTCCATTTTCAACGTCATTTGTTTTAAATAAATGTTCACATTTGCCGTCATCATCATCATCATCGCCGTCGTCAGTTACGTTCAATCCACTGCTGGACAAAATGACTCCCCAAAATGTCGCCATCCCTCACGATCCTCGGATGCACACAATCCACCGAGCCCCTTGCACACAATTGAATTGCTCCATCTCCTTCGTGGGCATTCTCCCTCTGTCTCTCTCTCTCTCTCTCGGATGCGTTCCATCCCTTGGCTGCCACTCTGTCATGATTGGTGACCGTCAGTCGTTATCCCTTCCGGGCACGTTGACTGCTCAAGTTCACCTGCGTTTCTTCACAGTTACAGTTGTGTCTCTTACCAGCTTACGTTCTCTCCAATCGTTGGCTCGTGGGCAAAGGGGCCATGTCTGTTAAGTTACCGGTCCTCTGGCAGTTCACGTGCATTGGTTCAAGCAAAGTTCAAAGTTCAAAGCAAGCCTGGCCCTGCTGATGAGGCATTACATGTCAAAACCGGACCAATAGATTGGTAGTGTTGCACCAATACTGCGGGAATGATGCATTAACAGAGGACCGTGCGACCGATGAGATGAGTGCTTTTTTGTTTAAATGTAGAATGACATTTGCGAACGAGGCATTTTGTCAGCTTATTTATGTTGATGTTTGTATTCTCCACGACGAAGCTAATGATTCGTTGCTGCCATCTAAAGCGTGGTCTGTCAAACCATTCGCTCAGGGCACCTCCAAGCTCACGCGACTGCGCCTCCGTCTGCCTTTGAAGAAGAAAAAAAAGGAAACCAGATGATTTTACTGTCGGCCTTAACCCGCCACTTGAATGGCGGGTTAAAGACACTCATTATTCTCGCACGCCTTTCACCCCTTTGATGGGTTTCACGATTGCTGAACCGTAAGCTGGACAAAGGCGTGTGTAATGATGACTAACAAGCGAGCATCTACAGAACCAAAGACAAAGAACCCCCATATCGCCCATACAGACTGTTGGGACGAGTGCCGTTAGGTAGCGCCTATTAAGGCCAGAACGGCACATTACGCGTACTGTAAAAAGCCACGCCTTTGTCTCCAAGGTGCTGATGTGTACACACGTTTAAGGTTGAGTCGACCTAGGTGGAGCCTTTGGACCGGTTCAGATATCCAGATGACACATTGGCACACACACACAAAGAAACACATTGTTAATGACGCGCAAGTCGTAAGCAAATGCGCGCGCAGAACACAAAAGCCCGCGTGCGTGTGTGTCATGAGTGATTTTGGAATCATACTCTCCAAATGTTATGGGATGGTAGGTGGTTAAACACGCACACACACGCACAGGGGGTTGGGGATTGAGGGTAGGGTGGGAGGGAAAGAGGATACATATTTGGGGAGGGCGAGGTATCAGAACACAAAGACAAAGATCCCCCGTATAGCCTTAACAGACTGTTGGGACAAGTGCTGTTAGCGTTTAGCAGCACCTATGACTGAACAAAGACAAAGACCCCCCCGTAAAGCCTTAACGGACTATTGGGACAAGTGCTGTTAGCGAGCACATATGAAGTCCGGCACGGCACACAAGGGGTGGGTGGCCAGCACCACGCCCGGCCGCCTTTGTCTCCCGGGTGGCGATGTTTTTTTTAAAGCACCGCACCAGATAATAATTAGAGGCTGAGTCGACCTAGGAGGGAGGCTCAGGACCGGCTCAGATAATCGTCACCGGTTGTCGGCCATGAGCGGGAATCGAACTCGGGTTGCCGGGTTCGTAGCGCAGCGCGCTATCTGCTACACTACCGCTCCCCACACACAAGCGCGCACACACAGGGATCTGGGGAAGGAGGCACACGGCAACGAGGAGCGTTAGGAGGGGAGGGGAGGGCGAGGAGTCAGAACACACACCAGGGGGGCGGGGAGGGTGGTGGAAGACGACACGGTGACTGGCCGTGTCGTTTATTTTTTTTTTGTAACGCGTGTGCCGGAGTGTGGACCAACAGCTTAAATAAGACTGCGCTCTCTCCCCGTGAGACGGCGAGCGGACGCGAGGTGAGCTGGAGGCTGCTGACACGGCACGGCGCGGCACGCGACTGCCTCTATAAATACGACGGTGGCTTCAGCGAGGGTGGCTACTGCCGCCGGACGCACTGCAAAATAAGAAGAGGCTTCTTATTCCACGCAGCCGAGCAACCAACCTCTGCGCCTGCTGTTGTCCCTGCAACCAACTTCTCTCTCCTACTGCCTCTCTCTCTCTCGCTGTCTCTCCGTGTGTGCGTCTGCAAGGTACGAATTTGTGATGGTGATCGTGACGGTCGTGATGCACTCCCGCGGCGTTTATCTTAATTTGTTAATTGCGTAATTCACGCGGGTTTCGCGCGTCTCGCTGGAAATCGTCCACTTCGTTGTAGCACGCGGTAAATGAAAGGGAGAGGCTCGTGTTGCGTGTTGTGTGTTTCTATAATCATTCTCGAACAGGGCGCAGAGGCGGGTGATCCTGCTGCTGGTGACGTTGGTGTTGGTGTGTACGTCTTTCCATAACACGCTTTTTTATTTTTTCCCCAAAAGCACCGGCAGCGTTAATCGAGCGAAATTGAAAACGTGTTTGGGTCAAAGCGCCGCCGGTTTTGATGATAGGATTTGCCTAATTATATAACGTTGCGTCAAAAACATAACGGTGTCGGGTGATGTGCGTTGTATTCAAAAGTGCCTCTTTGCAGGTGCGCGTGGAGGGGGGGTTTTGGGAACCGCGCTGTTTGCTCAAAGAGCAAAATGTAAATCTGCTGCTTGACATTTTATTTCGGATTAAATATCACGCAAATTAAAACATTGACAACGAACTTAACGAAATCACTTTTACACCATTACGATACAGAATATATGATAATGGACCAGAAATTAATTGATGATTGCATACGCGTGAGTCTGCGCTGAAGCTGAGCGCGCGTGTGAGCGCGCACGCGTGTGCGTCAGTGAACTAATTATCGTTCGTGAACACGCAATGCGATTGGTCACACAAAGAAGTCCAAATTGGAGGAGACAGGTCATTGAGATACACGGTCAAAGGGCATGAGCCCAAGCCCTATTGTAATGGATTCATTCAGTATCATTAGCGGGGGCAATGGGGGGAAAATCGTAAATTCCGCATGGTGGAGCAAATGCCCCCCTAAAGATAGATGTGGGACCTTTTATTGAACGCATCAAAGAGTAGCCCTATACGAACGTTCTTAACCACGTAATGTAAATCTACTTTGCATGGCTGCATTTTATAAATTGCCAACGCTTTGTCGAATGTCATCGGCGATATCCCGTATGCAAAAATGGGTCACGCGCACAACAGATGCACAGCGAAAGCACCGACAACAACATGGGGCAATGCAGTTTGCATTTAATACTCATCATTGTCACTTGAAAGACATACATGTTTACAATGGGACGTGTAAATACACATATGACATACAATTAACAGGAGATGCATGTGTAAAATATATTGCAAATGTACCACCTTAATTTTGCGCTTCGCTGGGCCGTCAATCAGTAGGCACCTGGGTTTTACATTAGCCCTAAACCTTGGGTCATTTCCTTCACCCATTGGCTTCGAAATTAATCAACCCAGCACTTCTCCGTTCTGCGCAGCAGTAAATTGAGGGGTGGGGTAAACCGTGGGTGTCAGTCTATTTTTTTCTTTTCAAAACCCCATCCGTTCAACGTGTAATGGCTGGAGTTAAGGCTCAGTGTATCCTGTTGTCGAGTTTGGCCGTCCACATCGACACGAGTTGATTGATTTGAAGGGCTTAGAGCCATTACCCTCCGGCAAAATGAACGACGCAACGATGTTTTTCTTTTACCCTTCACGGGGTTAAAATATTTAAACGAAGTTTATGCTGCGGCCGTGTCCACACGTAAGGTTATGCTGGCCCGTATCGTGCGGATCTTGTGAGCGCGAGTTGTTCCCATGTAGTGGCGTTTCTCTGAGTACTCCAGGTTTTCCTCGACTCATCATGAAAAAGAACAAAAATATAATTTGAAATGAACAATAAAGCGAAGCTATTTTGGCGGTTCTGAGCCAGTGTTTGGAAATTCCACATTCCGATAACGAGCGATGTCGTCCCCATACGCCGAGCCCTTTCATTTATTTCCACCGCGATCTAACAGCCTACAAACCCTGCGACGACCAGATTCTGATGTAATCTCACGCGCTCTGACCACACAACGCGCTGGATGATGATGAAGACGTGATTTTGAATTTCAAGAAGCGTCTTGCTGCCGCTGCTGCGATTGTCTTTTTTCGTCGTTGGTCCATTCTCCGAACGCATTGCCCCAAATTGCGTGTCGCGAGACAGAGAATCCACTACGAGACACCAGTGCGGCACCGCGTGTCACAGGTGACGGGGCTTGTGATCCTTTACACAGTATGGGGGCGCGCTTGCCCGCCACGCCGCTGCACGCTGCCAATCTACGATGGGCAGAGAGTGCGTTTCTTGTGCAGACATTGACGTCAACACGCCGGCACTCGCTATCGATCACGGGTGACGGCTCAGTCGCCCCCGACCTCTGAGCCACCCGGCACCTGGACCTGCGTTTGTAAAAACATACACCTGGGAGGTTTGTCGGCGAATGTGGAATAAAGGCAGCTATTTGTGAGTGTGATGGCATCGAAGAGAAATGTCGTTCTGATATCATGACCTGAGCCGGCCGTGTGATCCAGCTCTTTGGTTCGCAAGGTAGGTAGGTCACCCATAATCTGTGGAACTTTAAAAAAAGAGAGAATATTACGTTTCTCGCGAGCTGACCAGGAGATGGCAGTGCAAGAAGTGGGCTCGTGATCCCGTCTGTGCGAACTTCCATGGGGAGCGGTGGCGCAGTGGTTAGCGCGCTGCGCTACAAACCCGGCGACCCGAGTTTGATTCACGCTTTTACGGCCAACGCCGGTGACGATTATTTGAACCGCTCCTGTGCCTCCCCTAGGTCGACTCAGCCTCATATGAGTACCGAATACGATGTGTAAACATCGCCACTAGGGAGACAAAGGTGGCCGGGCGTGGTGCTGGCCACCTCCCATATCGTGTGCCGTGCCGGACTGCATAGGTGCTCACTAACAGCACTTGCCCCAACAGTCCGTTAAGGCTATACGGGGGATCTTTGTCTTTGTCCCCAAGTGTTCCGGTTTCCTCCCACACGGAACAATCCCCTTGTTTGGCCCAAGGAGCGAAACTTCGGACATCACGACGAACAACTCAGAATTACATCGGGGAGCTTCACCGCACAACGGCGAAACCCTTCGCAGAAAGCAAAACCAACAATATATTTAAACATTTTGGAACAAAATTAATAGGAGCACGAATTCCTATGCGGCATTGTTAACTAAAACTTTCTTGGGAAAAAGACGTTTCATCATCAGAAGAAAATTAATATTTCTGCAGTCCCCACTCTCCCTTAACACTCGGGAAATGGGGTTTTGAGAGTCCTGGAAAACACCTATACCGCACTGTACTACATGATGAATTAATCCATGAGCTTCAATACCATCATATATATTCAAGGTGCATTTTTTATTGTTAATCGGATTGCCTCCAACTGGGTGGTAGCCTTAAGCTTCAACATGCCTGGAATTCTGCCCAGTCGTGCCTATTATAAGGCTGAACCAGACCCAACACTTGCGTGTACAATGGTGACAAAACCGATCACAACGGGAGGATGCTTGCGGGCGAGCAAACCGATTGCACTCGTTCATCCAGAATCTAAAGACGTTTTTTTCATGGAGCGTCCTGCCAAGCATTTCACAGCCGGTGGGCGGGGGGAGTGAAATTATATTACGACGAGTAATCTAATTTGGGTAAGTTGCAGATAACTTTGATGTTTGGGTAATATCAGTTTGCAATCGCGTGTGTACGATTGTTATGTTCAGTGTGTGTTTACATCCGAGGGTGACTGCATCGTAACGCTTTCAGATGCGCTTCTGCGGCCGTCGGGAACGCTCCTCCTTCCGATATCGGGAAGCCACAGGAGCATGTGAAAATTTTAATCTACATTTAAAACTCATCTCTTTAGAACTGATGTTTGTGTTGAGTGTGTTGTCCTTCCCCCGCACATCCGCTTAGCGCGGTCGGACACGTACGGTGTGAAAGAAGTTCAACCGTACACAACAGATGTATGTTTGTTATTGTTGTTGACTGCCGTTTCACCTCCGCCGTGCGTGCCGCTTGATTGAGCGCAGGGGTGGAGGGGAAGGAGGCAGGAGCAGGGGGAGCGGGGCGAGCGAAACAGCCGCAGGGGGCGATGGCTGCAGCGTCGTCGTTGCTGCTGCTGCAGCTGCTGCTGATGCCGCTGGTGGTGGCCACGACTTCGACGGCGGCGCGGGTCGGCACCGATTGCCGCGCTCGTTGCGCGCAGTGCGGAGACGATACTCGCCCCGGAGACGCGCTGCGCGCCACGGTGAGAGACGGGGGGGACACGCGCGCGGGATAACGCCGCCACGGGACCAATATTAGCCGCGATCGATGTTTGTTTCTTTGAGTTTTTTTGTAGTTTTTTTTGGGTGGGTTCGATCATCGCGTAAATATGCAGCGTGTCTTGATTTGATGCGTTCGTGACTGGCAGGAATATATACTATCTGGTTCTTTCGGTAAAGTCACGTAGGTAGAAAACATAATGAAAGAAACACGACGCTTCGGACGGACGCTTGTGTTGCCACCGAAACGTCGTGTTTATTTTATTATTTTTCTTCTATCTATATGACTTTACCGAAAGCACCAGTGAGGATGCAATGTGTCGTTAAACTCGCCACCACCCGACACAGCCGAATTGGTTTTGCCCGCGCAAACACAATGTGACAATTAGTTACTGCGAACTTACTGGACATGTGTGGACAAAAAAGAGCTTCATAGCTCATCGGATTCCTCTGGGATGAATTTATATTACGATATCTGACGACATCCACGCTCAGTGCTCATCGTGGGGTGTGGGAGGGGTGCGGATCGCGCTACGGAACCCGGTGACCCCCCCAGTTCGACTGCCGCTCACGGCCACCACCAAACCCCAGTGACGAGTCTTGGGGAGTCGTCTCCTAGGTCGACTCAGCCTCGACTGAGCACCGCACCTGCGCTGCGGCGTCTCGCGGGTCATCGTCGCCGCCACGAAGGGAGACGCACGCGGTGTGGGCTCGGTTCAGGCCACCCCGACCCCCGTTCTGTGCACTGCTGCTCACTCGCGCAGCACTTGCCCCAAAAATGCGTGAAGGCTATACGGGTGATCTTTGTATTTGCAATACGGTATGTGCGTACCGTATGTAGGAAACTACACATTTGTGAATTATCTCAAAAGGACAACAATGTTTATGTAAATTTTTATTTAAAGCTTTCGTGACTGTAGGGATTCATATTTTTGGTTCTTTCGGTAAAGTCACGTAGAAGGGAAAGAATAAGATAATAAAAAATATACAACAATAAAATTCTCACGACGTTTCGACTGCAACACAAGCAATCATCATCAGGTGTGAAATCAAACATTTCTTGCTGTGGATTTCACCCCTGATGATGACGACGATTGCTTGTGTTGCAGTCGAAACGTCCTGATAATGTTATTGTTTCATATTTGTATTATTGTATTGTTTCCCTTCTACGTGACTTTACCGAAAGAACCAAGAATAAAAATGTTTATATCCGTTTATCGGGCGGTAGGGTGGCGCTTGTGCCTAGGTTCGATTCCCGACTCGGGTGCTGTTCCAGGGCCTCCCCGTGCCACGCGGCTCTCGGATGACATTTGACCATACTTGCCCGCGCTGGTCAGTGCCAAATTGGTGTAAGGCCGGGAGCAGAGACACGGACGCATAGAAGTACAGCACAACGATGCATGTTTCTGCACCGCACACTACGAAGCGCTACATCAGCAGCAGCAGCAGCAGCCGTGGTCAATCCACTGCTGAATGAAAGCCTCCTCAATCCGTTGCCACCCTTCGCGATTCTGCGATGCAATGAATGCCACACGAGCTGATTGCACATCATACAGTGCACATATACTGCCGGCTAACACACACCGTGTACCCACACTAACGCATAGAAACACACACGTACAAGGTATACAGCCGAACGCGCGCGCACTTACTAACACGTGTATGCAGTATTAAAGACGAAGACATATCCCGATTAGACTTGTCGGCTGTCGGGGTAGGTAAGATGGTCTGGGCAACATCAAGCCTGGCCGCCTTTGTCTGCCCAGTGCTGCGATTTGCGCAGCGCAACAGATACAAGGCTAAGTCGACCCAACTCAGGTATATTGTTATTATTCCAATGGGAGGCCCTGGACCGGTTCAGATATTCGCCACTGATGTGAGCCATGGCCGGGAGTCGAACTCAGGTTAGCCGGGTTTTGTAACGCGCACTGCGCAAATGACTGCTCCATCAGCCTCCTCTATAGGAACACAAAGACAAAGACATACACATATACACTAACACGCACACATATATACAAATACACAAATACTAACATACACGTGCAGTATACACTCATGGATATAAACGGTACACTAATACACGTGTGTGTACTGTATATATACACACAGTATATTCACACACATGTATACTGGGTGAGAGCCTCGCCAGGTCACGGGGGTCCGACCATACTTCACCACGCTGATCAGTTCCAATTGGTGAAGGCGTGGAGCATACACATTACGTGGGAGCATAGAGATGCAGCATAACAATATAAGTATCTGCACTGCCAGCTGATGCTTGCTAATGGACCTCCGCAAGCCTATAACAACAACTGTGATGAGTGGTGGTTTGGCCGCCTAAAACGCCATCGTGTAGGGGCAACCCCGATTTAGTTTGCGAAATGGGAGATGGAATCAGAGGCGACACACGGACAGACCCCGTGCGCCGTAGAGCTGTCACTCATAATCATCGTGTCACCGTCATCATCATCATCAAAGACAAAGATCCACCGTGTAGCCTTAACAGACTGTTGGGGCAAGTGCTGTTAGCGAGTAGCACCTATGAAGGGACGGTACGGCAAACGAGGGAGTGGGTTGCCAACACCACGCCCGGCCGCCTTTGTCTCCCCAGTGGCGATGTTTACACACCGCAACATGTACTCATTCGAGGCTGAGTCGACCTAGGGGAGGCCCAGGACCGGTTCAAATGATCGTCACTGGGTGTTGGCTATGAGCGGGAATCGAACTTGGGTCGCAACGCGCTAACCACTACACCACCACTCCCCAAAAACATCATAACCACCAGCTGGAGCAGTACAGGCAGCAGTAGTATGCGAAATGCAAATCTCATGAATCGTCATTATCAGTGTCCTCATCATCATCATCGGCAGGGCATTTAATGTTGCATAATGTGTCATCGTCATCACCAGCAGCAGCAGCGGCAGTGGTAATAATCGTCTTGTGACAACACACTAATTTATCATCGGCGGCCTCGTCATCTTCAGAAGCGCGCTTGATGTTAATTCGTCATCATCGTCGGCTCCGGTGTCTGGTATCGAGTGTCGTCGTCACAATGAGCAGTCGCAGCAGCGTTTTTTGTTCTTCAAACATCACGCTTCATCTTCATGACGCTTCATTGGCGTTGATGATTGTTATACCAAATCGTGCCTCGCCTTCACAAATTACAATGCATTACACAGTAATTTTCTTTCATCGCCACGCTAAATCGTGATACTAATCATCGTCCATCATTCCATGTCCATTGCAATAATGACTCCTGCCATCATTGTACCCCAGTGCTTAATTGCAGCTGAAACAATCGGGGCGTGTCGGTGGCGAGATGTGAACTACCTCGCCTGGTATGGAGGGGGTTGTGGGTTCGACCCCGACGCCTGTTTATTTCGAGTTTGCGTGTCTCTGCCCACGTGGTCGCGTGCAATTTTGTATTCGGCTCCTCCAGGTTTTTTCCCTGCACATTTAGAAACATGCGTTTAAACAATACTTGACTGCTATATATATATAAAAAAGCCATTTCCACTTCGTTGAGCTATTATTTGTGATAGCCATGCAGGTCGCTGCTGAAATAAGAGTTACTACATAGCTCAGTGGGACCTTACCTGGTCAACTAAAAAATCTTTTTTTTTAGTATTTCGGACAAACGCTGTTCTGGGGCAATTTTTTTGTGTGACGCCACATCCATCTCGCCTTGCTCTGCTTATACCGTGGTGTGAACCTGTTCATAGGATTATCGAACTGCTATATATTACTTTGAATATATACCTACTGTTGGGTTATAATGTAAAGTCGTGCAGTGTCCGTCCGCTCGTGAGAGTTCGTGCCTTCCCCCGGCGATCTTCACACTCCTCCACGGCAGCCTTGCAACGTTCCGCGAACACATCGAGCGAGAAGTTTAGCGCTGATTGTATCAATTACCGACACCCAGCCGCCTGCACGTATGCACAATCGTCGTCGCAACGGGTATCCGTTCATAGCGTCCGGTATTTTATAGCCTGCCACAAATCAATGGGACGGGAATAATTAATGTGGGGGGTTCCAGAAATAGACGCGTCAACGGGTTAACGACGCTGCGTCAACGTCCGCTTGCGAATTCTTAGGTTTTTTCGGTAAAGTCACGTAGGTAAAACATAAAAATTAATAAAAGTAAAATAAAATAAAAGTCACGATGTTTCGGAGACAACTTAAGCTTCCGTCCTCAGGTGGAACCGTCACAGCCACGACAGCTGTATCAAGTAAATGAGAGATTGCAGGAGCTACCACTCCGTTTATATAATGGTTGGAGAGGGGTGGGGGGAAGCGGCAAGTACAGCACACTTTTTATTCATATGGTAAGGTGGGGCTTAAGAGGGTGAGCCTTTGTTATGGAGAAGTACGGTTTGTGACTCAACCTGTGACAAGGAGAAAACAACTGAACATGGAAAACCTGTAATAGTACGCTTGCGAAGTTGCTGCGTTCTCTCTAATTCGCGAACGCGTAATCAGCACACCCATTCAGACCCAGTGCGTGTGTATTCTGTGTGCGTGTACATGCAGACTTTAAACAAACAAACAAAAAAATCTGCGTTTGTCTAAATGCTTCCCTCTCGCCGTGTCGATGGTCCTGGTTGATTGTTTGACCATACTTCCCTATGCTGGTCAGTGCGGGTACGTAAGGGGGCGGGGTTGGGGCCGGATAATTCCCATATTCATTTCGCCCGTGGCAAAATACGCACGGAAGACGCGCGGCTTGAGTTGACCTGTTGAGTGCAATTTTCGCGACACAATTGTGTGTGTGTCGGCAACACACAAAGATCCCCCGTGTAGCCTTAACAGACTGTAGGGGCAAGTGCTGTTAGCGAGCACCTATGAAGGCCGCAACGGCACACGAGGGGGTGGGTGGCCAGCACCACGCCCGACCGCCTTTGTTTCCCTAGTGGCAATGTTTACACAGCGCACCAGGTACTCATTTGAGGCTGAGTCGACCTAGGGGGAGGCCCAGGACCGGTTCAGATAACCGTCACTGGTGTTTGCCGTGAGCGGGAATCGAACCCGGGTCGCCAGGTTCATAGCGCAGCGCGCTAACCACACCACTATCGCAACACACACACACATAAATACACACGCACGCTGCTCACGGCTATATCATTGTACCGGGGGTGGGGGCTGCTCTTAAACCTCTGCACTTTTGCGAGCAGCCTTCCTTGAGCGCTTATGATAATGAGACACTTTATTGCAACAAGCGTTATCAGCGTCATCCACGTGGCTCCGCTGGCCACTGCATCTGTCACTGATGCGCTCCGCGCTGCGACGCCAACGACGCCAGCGTGCACACACACTGAGTGGGGGAGCGGTGACGCAGCCACACCGCTCTAACCACACCGTTTAGCACGTTGTTTTGTACAGGCAGATTGAGTTTTGCGGGTCCATGCGGGGCGTACGGGCGTTTCAACGCGGGCACATTTGTTTTTCGTCCGTTTGTGTTTCTACCCTTGTGATGGGACTTTGCAGGATGAACGTTGAGATGTATAAGGGCCACGGGGGTGACCAATAAGCTCTGAATTGTTCTGTGGTAAGGTAGGACGTTGACAAGGGGTGAACAGGTAGGCGCAGCGCTGAGCGCACTTTCACGACCCCCTCCACTCCTGTCACTTGAGTTCGACTGCCCGTCAAAGACGTCATCAGTAGGAGGTGGTTAATGGATTTTTCGGTGGCGGGTCTCTCCTAGATCGACTCGGCCACAAATGTACTGGGGGAAACAAAGGTAGACCCTGCTATGTCGGCCTGAACAGCTGCTCACGAATATCAATTTCTCAATCCGGTCCAGAATGTTACATCGGCGGTCTTTGTCAGTGGATGTCTCCGTGTGTCTCTCTCTTTCTCTGTGTGTGTGTCTCTCCATGTGTCTCTCTCTCTCTGTGTGTGTCTCTACATGTGTCTCTCTCTCTCTCTGTGTCTCTGTGTGTGTGTCTCTCTCTGTGTGTGTGTCTCTCTCTCTCTGTGTGTCTCTCTGTGTGTGTGTGTCTCTCCATGTGTCTCTCCCCCATGTGTCTATCTCTGTGTCTCTGTGTGTGTGTCTCTCTGTGTGTGTGTGTCTCTGTGTGTGTGTGTGTCTCTCTGTGTGTGTGTCCCTCTCTCTCTGTGTGTGTCTCTCCATGTGTCTCTCCCTCATGTGTCTCTGTCTGTGTCTCTGTGTGTGTGTCTCTGTGTGTGTGTGTGTCTCTGTGTGTGTGTGTCTCTCTGTGTGTGTGTCCCTCTCTCTCTGTGTGTGTCTCTCCATGTGTCTCTCCCTCATGTGTCTCTGTCTGTGTCTCTGTGTGTGTGTCTCTGTGTGTGTGTGTCTCTCTGTGTGTGTGTCTCTGTGTGTGTGTCTCTCCATGTGTCTCTCCCCCATGTGTCTCTCTGTGTGCGTGTGTGTATCTGTGTGTGTGTCTCTCTCTCTGTATGTGTCTCTCTCGGTGTCTGTCTCTCTCTCTTTGTAAATGTGTCTCTCTCCTAGCCTGCATTCATTCATACCTGATGACGGTTTCTTGTATTCCAATCGAAACGTCGTATTCTATTAGTTACTTTATTTTCATGCTATACGTGACTTTACCGAAATAACCAAAGAGTAGAATATGACTATTGACTCATATAATCAGAAGGTTGGGCGTTACTTCCATCCGAGGCCGATAAAACAAGTACTACTTCCAGGGAAATCAAAATCGGTCGTCTTTTGGGCTGACTGATCCAGCGCCATGTGAATGTGACATTTCCACCACTGGCTTAGCGCTTGAGCGGAGGGAACGCTTTAATGCTGTTGTGTGTGTGCGTGTATGTGGTTTTTTATCGGTCGTAGTTTAGTGGTAGTTAATTGAAGGTGGAGGGGTTACCAGCCCTTCGCACCCGTCCAGAGCCCCCATTTAGCCGCTGTGGTGGTCACAGACGCCATGAGGGGAGAGGCCAATCGGAATTGGCCCTCCCCCAACGGCACTGTCCACGACAGCGTTGCCCGTCCGGCACCACGAGGAGGTAGGGGGCTGTAGGGGGCAGTCGCCCTCCAACAACAACGGAGGGCGGACGAGCGACACTCACAACAACGAGCGGAGCGCCGGGTGAATAAAACACAGCAAGTTGGCACAGTAGGGGGCACAGGTGGTGCATCAGCCAGTCATCTCGGTCATCTCAGTCAGTCGACCCGTGGCACCTGCTGGGTCTGCCCCGTGACCTCCTGCCAGCGGGCGTTCGACACTTCACGTGGCCTCAAGGTGCACATAGCCTGGCACAAGCGTCGTGGTGACGTCACCGCCACTTAGTCGCGAATGGCGGTTGTTGTTGTGTGTGGGAGGAGCGGTAGTGTAGCGGTTAGTGCGCTGCATTGCGAACCTGGCAACCCGCGCTCGATTCCCGCTCACGGCAAACACCAGTGACGATTATCTGAACCGGTCCTGGGCCTCCCCTAGGTCGACTCAGCCTCAAATGAGTACCTGGTGCGATGTGTAAACATCGCCGCTCGGGAGACAAAGGCGGCCGGGCGTGGTGTTGGCCACCCACCCCCTCGTGTTCCGGCCTTTATAGGTGCTCGCTAACAGCACTTGCCCCTACAGTCTGTTAAAGGCTATATGGGGGATCTTTGTTGTGTGTGCGCATTCAAGATTTGTTTTTTCTAAAGGACAATTTATTTGCTACAATGTAATCGTGACTTTACAAGCACCTGAGTATTGATTGCAATTTTTGATGACGCATTTTCTCATGCAGTTTTGCTATTTCAACGACAAACTGCATTTATAATGTGTCCCGCACTGATGCGATTTTGTCTTTAAGACCCCTTGAGCAAATAACTTAGGCGAGAGTATGAAAAATACGAAATTGCAAACATGTACGAAAATAATAGCTTCACCTTCTCATTATTTTCCGTCCAACTGCGTCAGCTGTATGCGTTAGCCCTGCGTCACGCTGTGCTCCTGCCACTTGTTGACAGAGCCCCCCCCCCCCCCCCCACTTCTAGAACAGACGAGACCTCTCAATGGGTTCTTGCCTTGTGAAAGTAAGCCACTGATGACGCTTATGTATGTACGCGGTCGTCCAAATGCCGTCAGCTGTATCTGTACAACACGTATGAGTGGATGACACTGAACCGTAAAGGTGGTTTTGGCAACATACATGCTGCACTTCTGGCCACTGACCAACCTCGCAGTGATACAGGTGGAGGGCCACCTTCTGTGATACACAAGAACAAACTCTACCCCGGCTCGTTTACACGAGTTGCTGAGCAATCGTCAGCTAGCGGTGGACATTTCTCCACATTGCTACGGCAGCCTCAGCGGTTGCAGAGGACGACAGCCGACTGACTCGCGTAAAGTTATGGGAAGATCAATGTGACCGAGCGCACGCAGAGGAACTGCGTTGTGTTGCTTGTCAGGAGACTGTTGTGATGCATGCTCTCGTTGGTAATGAGCGACACGTGTGTTCGTCCCTGCGTATGCTGTCACCTTCATATTCCCGCATGAATTCACCCATCCCTCTTTCCACCCATCCATCCATTAATATATCAATCAATTTATCTAAATTTTCACAATTCATACGGACATTCATGACAACATTCCATCCATCCACATGCCCAATAATCCAATTAATGCACCCAATTGGCTGTTCTTCCATCCAATACACATACTTACATCCACCCTCTCATATATCAATTCTTCCATTCACCTCTACATCCATGTACCCATCCCAACATCCATCAATTCATCAACATAAACGTTTATCCACCCACTCATCTACTCACCACATATCCACCCACCCACCCATTTATTTAAACACCCATTTATCCATCCACCAAACAACCCACCTATCCACACGTCCATCCATTCAATGTTTGTGTTTACATTAATCCACCCGCCCACCATCTCACCTATCCACCCGCCCACCTAGTGGCCCACGTATCCATGCATCCATCCACTCATCCACCACTCAATCAATCAATCAAACCATCCACAAATCAACACACATATCTGCCAACCATTCAGATCTGCACGCTGGAGTGCAGGTCAGGCCTCACGGTGGCGCAGTACTGGCGGGCGTGCCAGCTCTACTTGGGCCACGACGTGGGACACGCGTGGGTGCAGTCGAGGTCGGCGCCCGGGGTGGCCGATCCGGACCCGCCAGGAGACGAGAGCGGCCCGGGCCCCGCTTCGCCGCAGCAGCTCGACAAGAAGTACGGGGGCTTCTTTCGCCGCGTGCGCTCCCTGGTCCCACGGGCCCCCTCGGCTCCTAGGGCCCCTCTGACGGCGCCGCAGGCGGGCAGCTCCACTCCTTCCCTGGCGAGTGTGCTGGATGAAATCCGAAACTACCTGCAGACTCTTGACGGCTCCACGGCCTTGCAGCAGCAGCAGCAGCAATTGAACGGCATCGTCCTCCCGTCCGGCGCGGCGGACAAACGCTACGGGGGCTTCGGAAGGGGCCGCTTTCGAACCAAGAGGGGTCCCGATGGCCGCGACGACGGGGGCGACCTACGGTCCGAACGGGAACGCGCCGAGGAAGCGGAAGAGGAGGAGGAGGAAGAGGAAGAAGAAGACGAGGAAGAGAGGGAGGGAAACGGAGACGAGTCAGCGGCGGAGGTGGCGGACGACGATGACGAGGGTGATGAGGACGGTGGGCAGGGGGAGGACGGGGAGGTGGCAGTGGAGCGCGCCGAGGGGCGGGCGGACGGGAAGACCGTGCAGAAACGATACGGGGGCTTCATGCGGAGGGTGGGACGGCCGCACAAAGCGTCGTGGGCCAACCAGAAGCGCTACGGGGGGTTCATGCGCCGCTTCTTCGGGGTCTCCATCCGCTCGGAGGACAGCGAAGGGCCCGCAGACAAGAGATTCAGCGCGTACGCTCGACGCCGGCTCGTGCAGCAGTGAGGACGCGAAGGAGACACGGGATTCGGGAGGAGGGGAGGGGGGGCCTGGGTCTGGCCCTCGTGGCTCTGTTCCCATCCTCGCTCTTAGCTTTGGAATGTGGTCATCTCATCATGCTTTCCCTACACGGGCATCCACATAGTTTACATACACGCACGCATACACGCTGAATAACACATATATGGGTCGTGCGCTTGAAATGATAACAGTGTTAACGTGATTTCGACAACAGAAGGAGTTTTTTTTAAGTGAATCGTTTAAACTAAGATGGGTTTGCACTTACAGTTCGTTAGCTGACACTTGCTTAATACACTTACTGCAAGGGGAGTGAGTGTGTGTGTGTGCGTGTGTTCGCGTGTGTGTGAGTGTTGTGGCCGTGTATAGGTGTGTGTGTGTGTGTGTGCGTGTGTTCGCGTGTGTGTGTGTGTTATAGCCGTGTATAGGTGTGTGTGTGTAGAAGTCCGTGTGTTCATATAGAGAGCAGCTTCCGATACCAATCTCATGTCATGTACAAAGCGAACGTCAATTAACACTCGAGCATTAATGTGCATACAAAAAAAAATCGTGCGGTGAACATGCAGTGGTATATCCTTGCATCTCGTGCTAACGTTTTGTCTGTACGATGTCATACTCCGTGTGTATTATATATTGTCATGCAGGTGTACGTGTGTGGTGTCGTATTTTATCGTACGATGCGAGAAACGATGGCGAAGGTTGATATCGTCTTAGTAGAGTTTAACAACCCCGACGCTAACAATGTGTTGGAGGTTGGGGGGTTGGGGTCTAACACGGGTCGCATGGAATCACGCACGCTAGGTGTGTGCGCCTCGCCAAACAGGATGCTCCGAAAAGTTTCCCTTGTAATGGTATCTGGACCAAATGTTGTTGAGCATGCATATGTTGACTGCATACAGAAAGCATGCACTATATGTTACTTTTTTTTTAAATAAAAATGTCATGTTTACTAATGCAGTTACATACACCCCGAACGCACGCACGCAGCGCAACACACGCCGGTTTAATACCTTGAAATCGAGGCCGCGCAATTGCGTGAAGACAAACACTTCGTGTTGATAACATTCGAGCAGGGCCTGAAACAGACAAATTTAACTGCCAAGTCAGAGTGTGTAATCTTACACGTGCGCTGGAGCCGGCTACGTATCTCTTTGGCAGCCAAGTGGTGGAAATTACACATTCTCATGGCAGGGGACCCCAGTTCACAAAAGAGCATGAAGAGGTCGACCACTCACTGTTGACTTTCTGCAAAGTGGTACTTGTTTTAGCCGAGAGCTCAATGATGATGAGTCCACGAATAACTTAATCCAACGAAGCGCTTTTCAAAGTTTGTTTCGGAGTTTACTGTGTGCATTCCGATAAAGAGACCCGTGCTCTTTCTTCACGCAGGGTTAGGTCCGTTGCTGCAGATCCCGGTGATGGTCTCGTATCGGTACTCAACATCATCATGCGATACGAAAAAATACATCCGTAAAAACCAGAGCTTAAGCATTAACAAGTAACCCAAAATAGAAGGGAAGTAATAAAATAATAAAAATAAAACATAATAAAACAATTCTCACGACGTTTCGGCTACAACGCAAGCAGCCGTCTTCAGGTGAAGAATGAGACACTACCAAAATAGGAGCTTATATATAAGCTGCATTGGGGGTTGAAGAGCGCCTTAACAAAAAGAATGTGCATGTGAAGAGGAATTTAGCATATTCATGGAAAATGCGTAGGCGTTGGGCGGGGGGGTGTCAAAGTCATATTATGCCCATGCATTATGCAGGATCAGCAGCAACCAAGGGGGGTGCAGGGATTAGCAGTAACAAAGGGAAGGAATGTTAATGATATGTAGCTGCAGTTACTCAACAACCACGTAGAAAAACTAAAGTATAAACTACATAAAAAACTAAAGTATAAACTGCATCGCACCATCAGTATACTTACTATACTCTATAATAAGCGGAGTTAACTAACAGCAAGTAATACATTACCATTCTACCTCGTAAAAATTCTATAATATGCTTCCATCTAGACCTTATTCTCTTACATCACACGAGCATATACCGTACTATATACTGCCATAGATAAACCCAACATTAAATTATATACTGTATTGCTGTAAACCAACCTATATCTTATACATTTAATATAACACTATGTATTATTCTACACACCCTAATGTGTGTCGAATAATACATAGTGTTATATTAAATGTATAAGATATAGGTTGGTTTACAGCAATACAGTATATAATTTAATGTTGGGTTTATCTATGGCAGTATATAGTACGGTATATGCTCGTGTGATGTAAGAGAATAAGGTCTAGATGGAAGCATATTATAGAATTTTTACGAGGTAGAATGGTAATGTATTACTTGCTGTTAGTTAACTCCGCTTATTATAGAGTATAGTAAGTATACTGATGGTGCGATGCAGTTTATACTTTAGTTTTTTATGTAGTTTATACTTTAGTTTTTCTACGTGGTTGTTGAGTAACTGCAGCTACATATCATTAACATTCCTTCCCTTTGTTACTGCTAATCCCTGCACCCCCCTTGGTTGCTGCTGATCCTGCATAATGCATGGGCATAATATGACTTTGACACCCCCCCGCCCAACGCCTACGCATTTTCCATGAATATGCTAAATTCCTCTTCACATGCACATTCTTTTTGTTAAGGCGCTCTTCAACCCCCAATGCAGCTTATATATAAGCTCCTAGTTTGGTAGTGTCTCATTCTTCACCTGAAGACGGCTGCTTGCGTTGTAGCCGAAACGTCGTGAGAATTGTTTTATTATGTTTTATTTTTATTATTTTATTACTTCCCTTCTACGTGACTTTACCGAAAGAAACAAGAAGATGAATCCCTGCAGTCACGAAAGCTTTAAATCGAAATTTAACCCAAAATAACCATTGCTTGAATGCAATTTTACATCCAATTGTTCGTTTCGATTTTTTCCACCTGTCAATCCACTGCTGGATGTTCAGCGTGGCGCGGTGAAGCGATTGGAGGCGGTGGTGATGCCATCGGCCGATTCCGATGCCTCGCCTTGCTTGAGACTCAAACTCAGGTGGCTGGCTTCTTGGATCAGTGCGCGAATCCCCGCGTCATCGCCGCAACCCTTCCACCTGCTAGCGGGTTAAACGGGCGAATGCTTTAAACAGGAGTAGCGTCGTCAACAAGTGGATCGTGTGCTTGGTAAACGCTCAATTCGTCACGCCGGCCGTGTGTTTACAAAAATGACCGGTCCCGTCTGAACATCTCTTCTGTGTGTCGATCCACATCAGCTCAAGCCTCCCGTAGATCACATGAACCACGTGTGGCCACCCCCCGGCTCTGGACACGCTGCCCCATGCAGCTCACTCCTGCCTGCTTCCCTCGTTCGTCTCTCTCCTTTCCTCCTCTCATCGTCTCCCTCTCAAGCCGGACATCATGGCACCGATTGATTCCTTCTCCTCTTCCTCCCCGTCTTGCACGGCGCTCCCTCCCTCGTTCTTCCTGGCCCCCTCGTCTCGAGCCGTGGCCTCTTGGCCCCCCTCTTGCGGACTTCCTTCCCCTGCATCCCACCCCGCGCATCTTTCGCTGCCTGATATTGTGTCGCCACTGACTCTGCTCCGTTTCCCGTAGGTGCTGCGCCACGGATGCAAATAAAATTAAAAGTAAAATTTTTAAAAGATTGTTTTTAAACACGCTTTAATGAAATGTACCCTACTCGTAATGACAGAACTCCACGACTCCAGGAAGTGGCCCCGAAACTTGCCATAACGTAAGGGGGCCGTGGCAAATTACAGCCAACGTCAATTGAGCGTGGACAATTAGACCCAAGCCGAAACATAACATATGAAAATGAATGTTTAAAAATACTTTTTTTCTTTTTTTTGATAGAATATAGTATTGTCATCAGTATGACAAGTTTGCAGTCGATACCACATTGGGAAGTGGGTTAAAATTGAGTTGCAAGATTTGAGGATACGACAACAACAACAGACAGAGTGAGTTAAATAAACACGTGTAATAATAAAAAAGCGTTCATCTCAAACCATCTCATCCGGCCAACTCCGAGAATGACTCGTGTAATTAATGAGCTCATCTTAACTGGCGATTATTAGTTTTTTTAGGTAAATAAAAAGAATGCACTGAAAATGTTTAGCAGCAACAACAACAAAGCCACTGATGAGTAAGCAAGAACCACACACACAGACACACACCTGCAAATAGACATCGTCTTAATAACTTTCATAACAATGATCGTGTTCGCCGGATTTTTAAGACGTTCTGGAAAGAAAGACGCACCCAAAACGTGTCACCCATGTCAATAAAGCTACACAAATCTGGTGGCACACACACACAGACAGCTTATTATAAGACGCACACAAAACGTTTCCTTTATGGTACAGGATAGTGGAGTGTGTGTGGTGCGCGCGCGTCTTATAATCCAGAGAATACGATCACATAGGACGACACACGTTACACGACAACAAACTGCATTAGATCTCACAAAGTCCACGAGGTGGCCGTCGTTGTTGAGGAATGTTGATGGGACCCTAACGATCCTGGCAGTGCAACAACTCTGGGTGTGGCGTCTGGCAAAGTGCGATAGACTCACACGTGCACAGTCCCTCTCTCGCATTGGTGATCGCTATACGTTACACATTTTGCATTGCTGTGTGGTGTTACCGCAGTATATATGAATGCACATCATGCCGTCAGTCGCGACTGCATATATACAAGCAGTCTGGACAGCTTTAGCCTGCCTCATGTTATATCGGTTGACCACATGCTGTCGTGGTATACACGTAAGCTAGAGGTTTTGTTTTTTGCGGCCAAGTCCAGTTTTATTTTTTTACCATTCGATGATGCGTTTAAATAAACCATATTGCAAGCCTACAAAAACCACGAGATACGTTGAGCTGCCTCGTGCATGATTGGGCAACACGTGTCTTGTGTTCACGCGCTGAGACACCACGTGACGTGTGTCCCACTTTATTCTGGTGCCTCCAGTCAGAAGGTTGCGAGCTTCAAATTCCGACCCCGGGATTTGCACTCAGCCCATCATCACTCGAGGGACAATGCGATTAGCAGCACGCTTGAAGTTGTCAACGTTGGTTGTCCGACGGGAAAACTCTCTCCGCCATGCTACAGTGGAATCCCCCCCCCCCGCCCACTAACAGAGATAAGCGCTTCTCCCACCGCTCCTCGAAAGCAGCGTGACGATTTGACTGGACCTCGACTGTGATCGCATATGGGGACCACGCGGCACGCGTTTGGGAGTTTTGGACGGCCGTGGTTCTTCCATGAACGCACCCGGCTTCCTTTGTGAAACAATTACGTTACTTAAATTTCGATTTAAAGCTTTCGTGACTGCAGGGATTCATCTTCTTGGTTCTTTCGGTAAAGTCACGTAGAAGGAAAATAATAAAATAATAAAAATTTAACAGACCTGTTCTCCACCTGAAGACGGCTGCTTGCGTTGTTGCCGAAACGTCGTGAGAATTATTTTATTATGTTTTATTTGTATTTATTTATTATTTTCCTTCTACGTGACTTTACCGAAAGAACCAAGAACAATTACGTTACTTAACAATTGGAAGCATCCGCTTAGGTTGCGCCTTCAACGAAGCCCGCGCGTGATCAATCACGAAGTGGCGTTCAGAGCAAGAGGCACAGAAATTAGCACTTAATGTGAGCTCTTTTAACGGGTTGGCAAGAGCTGCTTTGAAAGGGACTTTAAATTAGTGGCTTTTAAATTAGAGACATTCCCCCCTTGGGAGAGCTGGGAATGGAGGGTTTGAGATGTGTGGGCGGCAGTGTGAATTAGCGTGGGGAGTTGTGGCGTCGTTGTTAGCGCGTCGCGGTGCGAACCCGGCCACCCGAGTTCGATTCCCGCTCACGGACAACACCAGTGATGGAATATCTGAACGGGTCCTGACCTCCCCGAGGTGGGTGGACTCATCCTAGAATGAGCACGTGGTGTCATGCCGCCGGGCGTGGTTTCTGAGCCACCCAAGCCCAGCATGTGCCGCCGTGCCGACCTTCATCGGTGCGCTCTCTGTCCGCACTTGCCCCAAAAGTTTTTGAAGGAGGGGATCACCTTTAGCTGTGTCTATGAAAAAAAATGCTTGTGTATAGGACGAAAGCAAACCACATAAATAATTATTGTGTGTTTTTTTTTAATATACGTATTTGTGAACAAATGAATTTTAGGTCACGTTTTTGATAGAATGCACGGGTAGGGACAGCATCTCACACTTGCCGAGGTGTTCTCAATCTCGGGCTTCTGACGATTTCCCCACGGCCCAAATTTCCACTTAAAACCCTTGGCAGATGTCCCCCCCCCCCCCCCCCCCGTGTGCGATTGCCTTATTTGCATTCGAATGAAGAATATTGCTCGAGAAGGGCAACTTATTGACGAACACGGAAATCGACCAGCGATGCAATTTTAGAATCACAGAAGTGGACGCACACGTGCGGAAATGCAAAGGACCCCTGCAGGAATTGACAGCACGGATTGATTAGATACGAGGGGTGTAAACGTTCCACAAAGACTTGTGGTGGAAAATGCCCCAGAGTGGTGAGATGTGACAAAAAATAAAACAATGGCCTAATGTGCAGCCATCTCTATGACCATATTGTCCGGATTATAGGGCACTCCGAAAAGTCAGATGGATACGAAATGCGCCATTATCATCACGATCCATTGTCAGATAGCCATGTAGGTGCCCACTGCACATTTAGTCATTTGTTTCTACTTCCCTATGTCTTGTGCCAACATGCTCAAGGAGTGCCACATCTTTCTGGCACCAATCTCTCATGTCGTCGTAGTCAAGCCATTCTCTGTTAAGTCTTCCCCTATACTCTTAGTTTTTTCGGTAAAGTCACGTAGGTAACAAATAAAAGTAAAAATAATAAAAATAATGAAAATAATAATAAAATAATAAAATCACTGTTTTTTTTATTACAATTTTTTACCTACGTGACTTTACCGAAAAAAACAAGAGTATGAATTCTTGCAGTCACGAAGCTTCAAATCTAGAATTAAGTCTTCCCCTCTCTACGGTTCCTTACATTTTTCCGAACAGCAGACTTTGAATTGTCCTGTTGGTGTCCATTTTAAATATGTGTACAAATAGTGCCAGCTTCATTACTGCCGCCATCAGATATTCTTGGATGTGCAGCCTTCTTCTCGCGTCTACGTTGGTCACTCTTCGGGTCCAGCTTAGATGCACTATCCTTCTGTAGGAATACATTTCCAATAGCTATTCTTCTTGGTTCTTTCGGTAAAGTCACGTAGAAGGAAAATAATAAAATAATAAAAATTAAAACATTGAGACGCTGTCTTTCCGACAGCTCTGTTCTTCACCTGAGGACGGCTGCTTGTGTTGTGGTCGAAACGTCGTGAGAATTTTATTTTATTACGTGTTATTTATATTATTTTATTATTTCCCTTCTACGTGACTTTACCGAAAGAACCAAGAATATGAATCACTGCAGTCACCAAAGATTTAAATCGAAATATCTTACCTGTCAGTCTTTTTTTCATTTCCAAGTCTCGCAGGCATACAAAGCTGCACTGATCACGCATGTTCTGAAGATGTTCAGTTTTGTGCTAGACGTCTGCCTTGTGTCAATAATGTTATACAAATATGGTCGCGCACCAAACATCCACCACGTGATAAGATACACCCACAACTTTTGCTTAAAAATACTGTACACGAAAAAAAGTGCGTCTTATATAATCCGGAGAATA
Organism: Lethenteron reissneri; assembly: GCF_015708825.2. Classification (NCBI taxonomy): domain Eukaryota; kingdom Metazoa; phylum Chordata; class Hyperoartia; order Petromyzontiformes; family Petromyzontidae; genus Lethenteron; species Lethenteron reissneri. Next base: position 7,999,176 of record NC_083807.1, read on the forward strand.
CGATCAAAGTCCCAACACCTTGTCGAGGCTCAGCTTCCACTCAACTAAAATGTGCAAAACTGCAAGCCTGCACACATAAGTTAACATCCATGTGTTATACCTATGGGTGAATGATAAACTAAACTAAAACTAAACTTTATTTTTATTTTAGCAGGTAAGGACCACTGAGCTACATAGCTCTTTTTTCAGAAGTGGCCACGAAGTGGCTTATCGTGTGGAAATGTATAGCAACCAAATACTCTAAACGCACGTGGATTCTATATGTGGAGAGACAAAACGGAATGCCCGAAGAAAAATCCACACGACCACGGGAAGCAGAGAGACACACAAACTCCAAATATACAGGCGTCAGGGTCGGGATCGAACTTCCTGTATACCAGGCGAGGAAATTAACATCTCGTCCTAGGATCGAGGATCAGGTTGCTGGGACATGCGTTGGACTGGCAATCATTGGGAAGACCTGGAGCCAGATGGTGATGATAATTGCTTGGAGACCCTTCGAAAATGGCAGCCGCATGCACACCCTGCACTCGCGAAGGTGGGAAACCCCCGAAGAGCCACACCCACCATGACGTGTCTCACAATGCCGATGCCAAAATTTCGATTTAAAGCTTTCGTGACTGCAGGGATTCATCTTCTTGGTTCTTTCGGTCAAGTCACGTAGAAGGGAAGTAATAAAATAATAAAAATAAAAAATAATAAAATTTCGATTTAAAGCTTTCGTGACTGCAGGGATTCATCTTCTTGGTTCTTTCGGTAAAGTCACGTAGAATGGAAATAATAAAAAACATAATAAAATAATTCTCACGACGTTTCGGCCACAACTCAAGCAGCGACAGCGTCGCCTCGACAGACCTGTTCTTCACCTGAGGACGGCTGTTTGCGTTGTGGCCGAAACGTCGTGAGAATTATTTTATTATGTTTTATTTTTATTATTTTATTACTTCCCTTCTATGTGACTTTACCGAAAGAACCAAGAAGTTGAATGCCGATGCCCTCTACAAGCCTCGCCCATCAGCTCCCATCCGCCAGCACTCGTGGGAACAGAGGTCAGACTCTATCGCCGAACTGTTTTCATATTATCACATTAGTCGGGTAATCACACTGAAAATTCGTAATCACTTCCTTAAATAATCGCATATCCCAGTTCTGATGTTGCTCCGTTACATTAGCCGATGGCAATGCTTGCTTTCATCATCGGAATGTGTCATTTCCATTTGTGGCTCAGTGCTGCCATTGCAGACATAGCAATGACCTACGCTCATTTGCGCATACGCTTTGGAATGTTTTTATTTCACCGTGAACAATTTAACGCATTTCGTACAGAGCTACGCGCGTAGGGCGAGGGTGGTGTAAGAGCCCAACGTGGAGTGAAAGGCATTCCTTGTGCTGGTGTTTAACGCTCGGCCATGATCAGGTTGAGGAACAGATCTTGGTGCCCTCCTCTCGAGGCCACCTGCTGCTGGATAGTGGAGCTCATCAGCCACATGTGAGCCCCGGGACACAAATGCCTTTAACCCCATGTAGACCTCTTTCTTACCACACCCTACCCAATCGTAATAATAATAATAGTGTCGATCATTGGTTGTTAATCCACCCACTGAATGAAGGGCTCGCCATAAGGCACGCCGATCGTGGCAATTGTTTGCTCGTACTTAATTGGGCCGGTCTGTGTGGGTCAATTGGTGATGGGGGAGGGGACCATCTCAGATATCTTTCGCCGCTGAAGTTAGCCGTGGCAAACACGAGCCGTGTCAAGGAATAACAAACACAATCACAAATATTTGGGTCCATGACACATTGCGATAACCACTCCACCCACCCACGCATACACTAATAATTACATACTCAACGTAAAAAAAAACTGAATTAGAAAAAAAAGTTTAGCTGGCTGGATTCATGGCTGTCTGTCTGGATTCCTGGCTGGCGCGCAGGTACGGGCATACCTGCGTGGTGACGTCACTCGCACTCCACAACGTGGAGCCGGGTCCATGCGTTCCGTCTCCGCCACCCACCCTCAACGCTGCTCGGCGCCCACGTGTTGTGTCACGCGCAAATGCGACAGGGGAGAGAGCGATAGAGGAGGGAGGTGCACGAGGGAGATGGAGGGAGGAAGAGACAGAGTGTAACGGAGAGCATGGGTGGGGAGAGTGAAAGGGTTGTGATAGGGTGAGGAAAAAGAGAGAAAAACGAAAGGAGGAGAGCGAGGGAAAGGAATAAGCAGTGGGGTGGTGGTGGGGGGGTTAGGGGCAGTCAAGAAAGCTTGAGATGGGAAAGGGAGGGGTGAAAATAAGGAGAGCGGGGGGGGTATATAAAGCAAAGCATTAAAAAAACTAAATGATGAATGAAGCAAAGTGCCGACTACACCGAGCATCTTCTTGTTTCCTCTGATCGTAAAAAAAATGAGCGAGGGGTGAGATAGAGAGAGAGACAGGGAGAGAGATAGGGGAAGAGGCATTCGGGTGAGATACAGTGGAGGGAGGAGAGGGGACAGACGCATAGAGAAAGCGATAGAGACAGAGCGGGACAACGAGGTGCATTGCGACAAACCGTACAGAGAATGCGAAAGAACGGTGGAGAGAATGGGCTCTATATAATTAATAATACATTTTTTAAAATGCTGGCTGCATGCACTGAAAAACACATCCCCTCGACAGCCATGCAGGCAGACTGTGCCAAGTGCTACGAGCAGGCACTCAAAATGTCTTCGCATCATCATCGCTGGCTCTACCGCTGTGTACACAAGGGGCACCTTTGTTCACTCACCGAACCGGACACTCTATTAATTCCAAATCGAGCCAGGGGAGAGGCGCATGACGAGTTCGCCAGTTGAGGTTGTGCACCGCCCATGTTAGCCGTGACCATGAATCAAACCCAGGCACGCTTGGTTCGAAGCGCCGTGTGCTTACCTACTGCACCACCGCTCCCCCTGATGTACCGAAAAAACACACAACACACACACAACACACACGCACGCACTCGTTTTTGCCGTTCACAGATCGCTCTCATTTGCTATCACGGCAGCGATCGGGAGCGCAGAGACGCCTGGCGCGGTATTGGCAAAGACCTCTTCCCCTGCGACGCTAAGTGAGTGACGTGGGTTGAAGAGGGTTAAGTAGGACGTAGAAGAGGTGATGACTGATATATTAATAATACATCACTAACTAAACATCGCCCCCCCCCCCCCACCAAACGCTAGATCAATATATTCATTTCCCAGCACCCCTTACAGGACCATTCAACGGTAACCTTTGTTTTAACCAGGTGAGCCCCGATTGAAACTAAGTCATGTTTTAGCAAGGGGTAGCACGACATCAGTTGCAATGTATTAGACGAGACAACAAAGATCCCCCATTTAGACCTGAACAGTCGGTTGCTGTTAGCCAGCAGCACGGCACACTTGCATGGGCAACACCACCACCCCCAGCCACCTTTGTCTCCCCACGTGACTTTACCGAAAGAACCAAGAATATGAATCCCTGCAGTCACGAAAGCTTTAAATCAAAATTTGTTTTGCTTCGCCTGGGTGTCGCGTCTCGGAAGAGGTGGGACGACCCGCACACACTTTACCCCAACTCATGCCACCTGCATCTGTATTAACCCTGCTGTACCCATTCCACTGCCATGTGGTTAAAACACACTTACATTGTTTCAACTGCCACGCCGCTAGATCGAACCAGCTACCTCTGAATTGCAAGTGGGTGCACTAACCATTACACCACAGTAAGAAGACAGTATAGAACGCTGATATATTATTCTGGATTTTTTTTTTACTTGGACTACCTTGCGCAGAACGGTATGGCATTGACAGCACCCTCTCCCTATTATTTTAATGTCTTCATGGAGAAGTATTGCAATTGTGAAACAGCAGCAGGGCCAGTAAACAGATGGTGGACATTAGAGAAACGCGGGGCGATGTTGGCCGCTCTCGTGTGAATGAACTTTCGCGGTACGACTCTTATTTTTATGTGTGGGATCCCTTTAGGCGCTCCGATAGAATAACACTGACAAAGTCGTTATCGAGGGCAAACTCCTCCGTAGAGAATCAGACGCAGGCTCGAGTGAGAGTAATGTCGACGTGTGAAAGCGAGAGGCGCTTGTCAATGAGTGCACGGGAGGTGGTGTGCGATGGGCTGCGTGTGTACACAGCATGTGCCGCAAACCTCGCAGCATGCATCTATCTGTCAGTGAAAATGCTGCACATTGCGTAATAACCCGCAAGAACAACGCATAGCATGTGTGTTTGTATAAATGGATAATAGTTGTATATACACTCATTTGTTGCTGTATATATATATACAGTGTTTACATACAATAAAACCTTGGATTGCGAGCATAATTCGTTCCGGAAACGTGTTTGTAATCCAAAGCACTCGTATATCAGTTGTGATCACGTGACGCTCGGCAGACAAAGCGTTTACGTACTACTCGTATTGCAAGAACTCGCTCGTTTATCAAATGAATATTTATTTTAAAAATGTGCTTGTCTTGCAAAACACTCGCAGACCAAGTTACTCGCAATCCAAGGTTTTATTGAATATAATTATAGTATGGTTGATCAACCCATTTAGTAGATCTGTGCCACTGATGGAAATTCCACATTGAAATCGAGGGAGACAACCACTGTTAACTCTTCGCAAACTGGTACCTATTTTTCGGCCCCTGAAGAGATGATGGGATAGGTCGATCTGAGACCGCGTTATGGACTCACAACCTCCCAAAGATGAGCTCCACCCCGCCAGTTATATACAGGAGTCAGTTTATTGCGCATTCCATCGTTGTTTTAGACATTTCCTAATTGGGTTTGGTCAACCCCTTAAGGATTTTTTATTGCCATTTTTTTCAATCTCAAGTCCTTCTATTGCCAACGAACGAGCTCGTTTTCATGGTTGACTTTTCAGTTCACTCGCTAAACACATAAATGTCATCGTTTTGCACGTCGAAGCGATTGAGTATGTTTCACGTGACAGCAAATCAGTTTGTAGAAATACAAAAAACACGCTCGCTGGCAAGACAACCACCCAGCTCGGCGCAACTATGTCGTCAATCTACTTGCTGTACTGCTTTCTGCATTCACATCATTGTCCCGTGGTAGCTTCTCTCAATTGATGGTCCCATCCCTGTGTGATCCACCACCCCTGCATTAAGTCGGTGGGTTGCGAGCGTGCGATTATGCAGCCAGGCACGGGCATGAATGGAGGGAGGAGGAGGAGGAGGGGGTGGAACACATGAGCCATGACTCATTCAAGAGAGAGACCTGGAGATTAGGCGAGTTTGCCCTTGGTCTGCCCGTGGAGGGTAGCGGAAGGGTCATCGATGACGTCTGCCAATGGCACTACGCTTACGGCAGTTGAGCGGAGTGAAGGAGGAGACGCCTGGCCGATCACATCGAGTGCCAGAGCCAACCTTTATCCAGCCCGGCTGTGAAGAGACAACGCCAGCCTGGGGATATTTGTTGGAAGCATGTCAGTGATGCTGAACCGTTATCCTTAAGTTTGTATTTTTTCCCCCCATCACTTGTTTAGAGCCACCAACAGAGATAGCCACGGCGCAAAACAAATGCTGATTGCCACTAATCTGACCGAGTTGCGCTGCGATCGAAATCTCGACTCACAATTGGAAGGTTTGCTGGTTCAAATCTAAGTCAGAGGTTATTGCAGCCTCTCTCGCCGCCGCGCCTCGACGAGGTGTCAAGATGTTAACTCCCTCGTTTTGTATGCAGGAGGTCTTAGATTCGATCCCGACTCTGAAGTCTGTATATTTGGAGTTTGTATGTGCTCTCTCCAAGTGATCCCGTGGATTTTTCTCCGGGTCCTCCGGGTTTTACCTCCACATTCAGAAGCAACATCACGCGTTTAAAGTTTATGTCTGTAATTCATTTCCACTCGATAAGCCACTTCGTTGAGCTCTCATTTGTGGCCAGGTCGCTTCTGAAAAAGAGCTGTAGAGCTCAGGTGGGCCTTACCTGGTACAATACAATTAGTTAAATTTAAAATATGTATCTTACAGCTGATCTTCCACACTGGGTCGATATATTGAGCATCGCCTTGACGAAGAGGTCACAAGCGGTTATACGGTGGTGAGTGCAGGCCGTGCCACGAACCCCGTGAGCTGATTCCCGGCCACATGGAGCACCATAGCGAGTAACATCTTCACCGATACCCCCCAATCCCCCTCCTGCTCTTACAACTCTCCCCCCAACCCCCACTGCTCGGCATGGCAGAGCGTGGTCAAACAGCCCCCACGAGTCACACGGAGTGGAAAATAAACCTTCGTCCAGCAGTGGATTGATGAGGGGCTCTCGGTTATTATTGTATATTCCTGCATCATTAAAGGAAGCGAACGTGAAGTCCTTAAGAAACACTTGTCCTTGGCCATAGAAATGTGGAATGTTCACGACTGGCTTGGGGTTGTCACTAGACATAAGAACTGTGCAAAGCTCACTTGAGCATAGAGACACAAATAGTTGTTTTAAATACAGCACTTTATTTCCATTCGGGTGGCAAACTTGCTACTATCCAAGTCGTGTTCATTTTTTTTAAATCCTTACACTAAACTACATTTCTAAGTCCATTTGTCAATGGTGCGTTTAGCTCATGAATGTCTCCAGTAGGTTGTATGTGAAGTTGTTAACTTCATGCATTCAAGCACTACGATGATCTTCGGGGCAATCAATCAATGTAATCGCTCTAAGACTCGTAACACTATTGTTCTGGTGACACCGCATATATCAAAACTTGGTCAATTCCATGGGAATACAAACTTGCACGTGGACGTACACGTTTTAGGAACGTCCTGCTACATAAATGAACAGGAAACTACCCGTGAAATGTCACGTTTGAAGTTCCCTGCCAATTATGCTTTTCTCCGCACAAAACTCCTGCAGAATGGGGAAATCACAGACCACACGCACGGACACACACACTAATTACACACTCACAGACCACACTGTCATAGACACTCAAACGCACAGACAAATACACAGATCCCCATATAGCCTTGACGGACTGCTGGGACAAGTGCTCTTCGCGAGGAACATATGACGGCTGGCATGGTACGCGAGGTCTCATAACCTGGCTCGAAACATCTTAATATATTGAGGACCGCAGAACTCGGGAAAACGTTGGTACAGTTTGTTCTCCTATAACGCGGTAGTTGAAGAACATCAAGGTTATTGAAAAATGGCGTTATAATAAATGGCATATAATATAGGGGTAAACCACGGTCCACGATAACACGTGAGATGCGTACGCAGGCTGAACAAAGACTGAGTTGCGTGGGTAGCGTCGAGAAGCATCCAGCAGCATCCCACCCTGTGCGATCCTCCGCCGAGGCAGCCGTACAACCGCTTGTTCCTACTCGCGCAAAGTAGAAGTTCCGTTCACTCGAACGCGTTGTATCCAATTCGCATCCTCGTTACGAAAAAAAATGTGTTCCCTAATACATCAGTCGCGTGATATCCAATTCGCGTGATGACAACACTCTTGATAGGAGGACAGACAGCAGGATGCTGCCTTCCCGCTCGTCTGCGGGTCCTTGTGCCTCTGGGCCTTTCTCTCCCTTGGAGAGCGACTGACCGCACTACTTGCGCGGCGCGTTACAAATTAACATCGCTGATTGCCACTAAACGTGTCCTTCACCTCATTTATACGGCGCTGCCCCCAAAACGTGCTTTCAAAAGATGAGAACACTCAACACGCTCGTCAATAACGCTGTGGCCTTACAATATATATGTTTCATATATATGTGAAATTGACGACGTTTGGGACAATGGTCCTTCTTGATAGCACCCAATTCGTTTCATTTCAAGCATGAGCAAGCTCTGAGCGAGCAACGGGACGCTATTCACTTCCATTTACCGGCCCCTTAATGGAAACAGATTTTTGTTTCGCTGAATCCTGTGCAGTTTGTATAACCCCGCCTGCCCGAGTGCGCAGCGTGTTGTCCAATGCTCCGGCTGTTCGCTGCACGACACAACAACCCTCTGCTGTGCAAATGTACTTGTGTTCTTTTGCTTCCACGCGGTGTATTCCCTCGGCTGATGCACCTCATCATACTCGGTTGCATCCAAGGCCATTAGGTCGACGTGTGAGTTTTTTTGTTTTTCGTTGCGGTGCTGGTTTGCCTTTTAGCTCGTGGTGCCGGTGTGTGTATTATTCACGACAACGGCATACCAGGAATCCCAGCGCTGGTGTCTTGTCTAATGTCCCATCCAAGCCCACTTCCTTTTCGTAATAGTTTAAACGATGTCTTTAATCTGCGTCTGCTCTCGAATCCGCGGTGAGGTGACGGCCCCATGGTCAAGATTAATGAGAGAGTGACAGCCAGGGAATTGAACGCGCCTGATATGGGACGTCTGCCAAAGAGATGGAGCGATCAGAGCAGACGGTCACTGCATCGCGCGCTTTCAGATGCGCTTCTGCGGAACCTCTGGGACGCGCTTCCTGCCGATATCAGAGAGCCACTGGAGCTGTGCACTTTTAAATCAAAATTAAAAACGAATTTCTTTCTAACTACTTTTTGCGTTTAGTTTGTCGTCCCGACCCTGATTGCGAGAGGTGGTGGCGGCGACTTGGCAAGGCCCTCATCCCGCAGTGTATTGACACTGGCCGATGATGGTAGGGTACGACACCTTGGAAGTTGAGAATGGAACCTGCGAAAAAAGTATCTATGCGATCAAGAAGAGGTTTGAATTGGTGGGACGTTTGTGCAGGGTGGAGGACGCATTACAGAGAGAGGCGGCGGAGTAGTACCAACAGGTCCGAGATCGAGGGGGGAGACGTTGGGGTACTGATCGAGTGGACCTTGGGGCTTGAATATCGATTTTTAAACACTTGCTAGACCTGGTAGAAGAAAGAAATGATGGCGATGTGTGTAGTGATGATCTCTTGATTTTGGGTGTTCACAAGTGCTTTGGGACCCAACAATAATTTTCAAAATGTTCATGTTCAGCCACTTTTTTACGGTTTGGGATGCAAACGGTTTTACAAAATACATTATTTGATTGTGAATAAAATCAGATTGGTTCTTTGTTTAGATTATGCTGCATTGTACAAAGCTGCAATGAGCTCTATTGTTGTCAGCTTGCACCGAAATGAGGTGCTTGCCCCAGGTTATTAGATTAATCCGGCAAATAATTTAATTTCAACCAAACGAACTGTCCTACTTAACAGCGCAGCGGCTGTTCTCTGGGGACCAATGTTGTCCAATCGGCTTTTTCAACAAGAGCGTAGCAGGGTATTACGCACTGTGAGGATAATAAGTATTGAACTAAAGCTTTCTCCCGGCGGGAGACAAACATGTCTTCAATTAAGTATCCAGCATTGCGTTACTAGGGCCGTGTTTTATTCCACAGAAGCCATTCATTAAAAGGTTCAACAAAATAGACAAATACGCGTGACGTTACCAGCACCTAAAGTACTATAAACTAAAACTATTTCTTTATTTTAACAGGTAAAGGACTACTGAGCTAAAAAAGCTATTTTTTTAGAAGCGACCTGGCCACAAATAATAGCTTCACGAAGGGGCTTATCGCGTGGAAGTCTACGGCAACCAGATGCTCGAAACGCATGCTTAAAATGTGGAGGGAAACCCGGAGGACCCAGAGAAAACTCCACACGGCCACGGGGAAAGCATGGAAACTCCTAATATACAGGAGTCAGGGTCGAGATCGAAACTAAGACCGGTATATACCAGGTACATCTCGCCACCGTGGTACTAACTAGTTCCGCATTGATGCAAAGTTGCAAAGGATCCCACAACAGAACAGCATCGGTGCTTAGTCTACAACGAAACGTTGTGAATCGTGATCCTAGTGAGCAACGGGCGTGGGCACTTATCTGCTTTGCTCGCGTTGAGAGCCGGAAGCTCCACGCTCACTTATTGGACGTCATTCTGTGCACAGGTTGACCAGGGTTTGATGCTCACAATGTGCTGTCAATTTTATATTGACCCCCCCTCCCCCCTCCCCCTCCCAGCCAGGTTTACCGATTGTGACTTGGGTTGGGGTGGCGGGGAGGACATTCAGGACAATAAACTACAACTGATATTACAAAGCAAAGTATTGGAAATCATCACAATACAATTTAAAGTAGCACAGGTATCTCTTCTTCTACGCTTCTTGCCCCACGCCGTGGAGGTGTCCCCTTGTCCTTGCCAACCTTCTCCACGCTGCCCTGTCCTGCGACATCTCTCACTCCGCTGCTCCGGCCACCGTGTCCGGTCACACCACATTGCCTCCCCCCCCCCCTCTTCTTCTGCCTTCCTCTTGAGCTCTTTCCTTCCACTTGCATCCCTTGCCATCTTCTGAACCACATCCTTGTCCTGTTGTCTCTCAACATGACCGAACCACACCAGAGGCTTCTCTCTCTCTCATCTTCTCTGTGATTTCTCCCACATTGAGTCTTCCTCTCACTTCTTGATTTCTCACCCTCTCCTTCCTTGTACAGGCACCCCTCGATTTACGAAAGGGATGCGTTCTTCAACAAAAAAAAAACAAGCGGAAAACGAAATTTCGTGAGTCGGAATGGCTTTTTCCCATTGACTTAATACAAAAATAGGGATGTGTTTTGGACAGTCATTGCAACTCTACTCGTAACATATATATATGCCTATAGCACTTTTCACAATACAAAAAAATTAATAAAGAACATACACATTAAATGGATTGAACAAAAACAATTAATTTTAGATTTGAAGCTTTCGTGACTGCAAGGATTCATATTCTTAGGTTTTTTCGGTAAAGTCACGTAGGTAAATCATTAAAATTAATAAAAGTAAAATAAAATAAAAGTACATTTATTTATTTATTTTTTATATTTTACTTTTATTAATTTTAATGTTTTACCGACGTGACTTTACCGAAAAAACCTAAAAATAAAAAACAATTAACCTTTTCATGCAACTCACCAAACGATCCTGCTGCATGGTCGGAATGGCTGGAGAGGCGCTGTGGAGGCGTTGCTACTGCTGCACTGCAAGGACACCGTGACGCTGTCACACGGGTGGATGACGAAGCCGCCTCCCGTGTGTGTCTTCTTGTTCGATGGTCTCGTGGCTTGTGCCGCGTGGAATTTCGTTCACGCGGAAATTCGATATCGTGAATCGAAAGTGCCCCCAAATTGTCAATCGCGTGAACGCCAAATTTCGCACACCGAACGTTCGTGAATCGAGGGATACCTTTATCTGTACTCTTAGGTGCTTTCGGTAAAGTCACGTAGGTAAAATAATAATAATAAAATAATAATAAATGAAAATAACTAAATTAAATCACGACGTTTCGGAAGCAACACAAGCCTCCGTCCTCAGGTGTAAAATTACTGGAGCAGTTACACCTGATGACGGAGGTTTGTATTGCTTCCGAAACGTCGTGATTTAATTTAGTTATTTTCATTTATTATTATTATTTTATTATTATTATTATTTTAACTACGTGACTTTACCGAAAGAACCTAAAAGCATGAATCCTTGCCGTCACGAAAGCTTCAAATCTAGAATACCTTTATCTGTTTCGCATTCTAAGTTGTATCCAGCTCCCATCATCATCATCAAACATGGTTTGCCCACATCATCATCAGCCATGCCTCCATCCCTTATGGTCTGGTGATGCCAAAAAACATCACCCGTTCACTAACGCTCGCCTTAACCCTCCATTCTCAGAGGGAGATGACACTGAGTTTAAGAATTACATACTCATGATCCCCCTGCCGCATGGATATCATTTGTTCGCAACGATCGTAGGGCACTGAATCATTGACAACAATTAAATAGATATAAAATGCCATTGTAAATAGCTTATATGGACGATGGAAAGACATTTAGATCGATGGAAACATCCAAGCTGTCACAAACCAAGGTCGACCTCTAATATGCATGCACAATCAGGCTGGGTGGTTTAGGCAGCATTCAACCCACCATCCTTCTGGGGTCAATGCAATAGGCACCACCTTGTGGAAGGTCAACAGTGGCTCTGTCCTGTGAATTGACTGTGGAATTCCCAAAGATTTACACCATTCCATTTCCCGTTTGAGCAGGACACTTTGACGTGACATATGCATGTGCTGGTTCTGTGCGTAACTTCCTTACAAAATTGCTTCCATCCACCTTCTATGAGTTTAAAACCCACCACCAGCCAACCACTCTGTATTCTCCCCTATCGTTGGTCAGCCGTGTACGCGGCTGGCCCTTAAGCCGAAGAATGTCCAGGGAGCCGTGCTTATGTTGTTCCGCTGCCTTATCTGCCGGGCTGTGCACATGACTGCACACCGGATAGACTTTGCCCACGATGGCACGTAATTGCCTCGCCTGCTCCCACCACCCTTTGTCGCCCCTTCCCCCGTGCTTATCTGAGTGTGCCACCACCACCATGCTTACTGCACACTGGAGATTCCCCGCCCCCCGCACCACCCTTGACCCTCCGGTTGAGATCGCTGCTGCGATTGCCGCTGCACAGGCAATTTTTAGTGTCACGGGCGCGTGACACCTTTTTTCTCATCATCGCATGTGGCCCTCGATGCGTCGGTTCGCTGTGAGAAGAGCTCTTCTTGTGTGCCAGCACCGAAGCCCCAACATTCGGTGCGACTCGCGGGCGGAATTTCAAAGTGGATCGCGTTGTGGCAAGACACCCGAGTACCTGGGGGGGGGGGGTGGAAGGTTACGTGTGGACTCGTGCTCAAGTTGCCACCTTGGCAGGAGCCCTCGATGCCACCACACCTCGCCCAACGCCTTCTACCTTGCGTTGTGCCTCCTTTGGATGTTCTTGTGTCGGTCCGAGGCGCTTTGCAGCAAACGTGACATTGGGCGTAAGATGACAGTGGTTGACATTAAGAGTGGGGTTATTAAAAATGGTGGTGTTAGCTATGGTGACAGCTACGAGGATAGGTGGGAGTGGTTAAGGAGGGGTTGTGATAGGGGTTGGGGTAGTGATAGGGGTTGGGGTAGTGATAGGGGTTAGGGTAGTGGTAAGGGGTAGTGGTAGTGATAGGGGTTGGGTAGTGATAGGGGTTGGGTTAGTGATAGGGGTTAGGGTAGTGATAGGGGTAGTGGTAAGGGTAGTGATAGGGGTTGTGGTAGTGATAGGGTTTGGGGTAGTGATAGGGGTTGGGTAGTGATAGGGGTTGAGTAGTGATAGGGGTTGGGTAGTGAAAGGGGTTGGGTAGTGATAGGGGTAGTGATAGGGGTTGGGGTAGTGATAGGGTAGTGATAGGGGTTGGGTAGTGATAGGGGTAGTGATAGGGGTTGGGGTAGTGATAGGGTAGTGATAGGGGTTGGGGTAGTGATAGGGGTTGGGGTAGTGATAGGGGTTGGGGTAGTGATAGGGGTAGCGATAGGGATAGTGATAAAGGTTGGGTAGTGGTAGGGGTTGTGATAGGGGTTAGGGTAGTGATAGGGTAGTGATAGGGTTTGGGGTAGTGATAGGAGTAGTGATAGGGGTTGGGGTAGTGATAGGGGTTGGGGTAGTGATAGGGGTAGTGATAGGGGTTGGGGTAGTGATAGGAGTAGTGATAGGGTTAGGGTATGCCTGGTCGTATCTGGGTGGCCAGGAGTAGCAGTAGAATAAGTGAGAGAAAATGTATGGGGGTTGGTTTGTGGGAGGAACGGAAGCAGGTTGTCATCGTGAAGATGATTGTTTTATATGCAGTGGTAGTTGGTTCCAGTGAAGGGGAGCAATAAGGGAGAAGGGACGAGAGCGAGACTGGGTGCAGAGCGAGAGAGGCACAGAGAGGAGCAGTCGAGAAGCGAGTCGTGGTGGGGCAAGTCCATGGAGGGATTTAGAGACGAGTGTTGTTTTGTCCCATGTTGACTTTGAGTTGTGCTGAGTGTACGGTGAGTGCACTGACTGCTAGTGTCTTGTTCAGGCTGTTGTATTTGAAGTGTGTTGTATTCTAGTGTCATGTTTTTGTGTGTTGCTTTTTTGACGTGTCATTGTGCCTGTGGGAGCCAGTGCGGAAAGTAATTTTTTTTCTGATCTGTCTTGCTGAATGTATGTATGTTGAACTTATTTCGTACCGTACGTAGCTGGCCGTGCTTATCGGAGGTGCGGGGAAAGGACAACAAACTAAACACAAAAAGGAGTTCTAAAGAAATTAGTTTTCCATCTCGATTTAAACACGCATAGCTCCAGTGGCTTCCTAACATCAAAAGGAAGAACGTTCCAGACGGCCTCAGAAACGCATCTGAAAGCGCGCGATGCAGTGACCGTCTTTGTTCGATAGCCAGCCAAACGCCGCTGCGAGGATGACCGGAGTTCGCGAGTTGGTGTATGCTGCTCGACAATATCAGCAAGATATTGTTAATTTGTAGTAAGAATCTCGTGTGTAAAGTGTGCGACGTTATCATGGATTCGTTCGGCAACAGAAAGTCAATGCAGCTCAGCGAGCACTGATCTTGCAGTACCCGTCACGACACGTGCTAGAGGATGTTGTACACGCTGAAGCTTGGAAAAAACACATTTTGCCAGACGTCCCGTAGAGTAGTGAGTTGCAATAATGGAGCCTCTTCGATAAACTACTATTGCCACACGCCATCGTGTTAGCTGTGTCGCGACTCAGCAGTGGTCGAATGTGTCCTGGAGCCCCAAATATGAGCATTCCAGGGACGTGTTTTACGATCATCCGGCGCGTGCAGCGTGAAACGAGATAATTCGTATTTGGATGGGGAGTAAATTGGTAAACACGGATAGAAGTAGCGTGATGAGTCGCGCGATCTGGAGTTTGGGAAACCCTGATTTAATGTAAAGTAAAAATTTAATAGAACATTTAACTGTCTAATATATTTGGGATACATAGTATAAAAATGGGTTACGTTGAGTTCAGACCTACATGAAAGGGCCAATATATTTACCACCACAAAGGGTATGCGATTCGATGGACGATGTTAAAATGTTACGTGGAGCAAGAGAAACAATCTCAGCCATCTCATTTTTAAGTTGGATTTATCCTGCCATCTGGTGGTTACAACTGACCATTGCTTCATCGTTTTACGCATCAACTTCACGTCAACTTTCCGGAGAATCCTATTAATTATGCTTGAATTCATAGGATTACAATTAAGCTATCCCAGAAGGCCTTGTATTTGTGTAAGAAATACTCTAATTTTTTTTTATATATACATGAACTTGACATTTTCCGTTTATTTATTTCGTTACTTATGCTCTCAATAATGACGCTCAAACTATGTCGTGTCATTTAAATTAACATGAGTCACTGAGCTTAAACATCATCTGCGAAAAAAATATAGCTTCATAGCCCATTTGATTCCTCCAGTCGAAGTAAAGATTCTGATTCCTGGTATTGTATATATTTTTTCAAATGTTATAAAGTATTCCTGCCCACACTATGTCAGTCGTAAGTGATGTTTGACCATGCTTCACCAGACTGGCCGGGCGGAAACGTTTATGATTTCCCCCACCGCTGACTTGAGCTTGTGACCAGCAATTAAACTCAGAGGGTCGTAGGGTTCACCGTGCAGTGAGATTACCGCGCTTACTGCAACCCACAACAAGTCATCATAACCAGCCAAGATCAATCCACTGCTTGGTGACGGAAACCCCAAGACATCGTCCAGGAATCGCCGTCCTGCGATGCTCCATTTCTGAAAGCTCCCGCACAGGAGCCGATGTCATGCCATCACCCAGTGGGCACAGCCATCAACATCATCATCGTTGTCGTCTTCATCTCCTCCAGCGGTGTGTCCTGCCCAAATCCACTTCCCTCAACACCTATTGCTGTGTTGCGTTTCATTGTTGCAAAAAAAAAACAATTATGTACGAAATAATTTCAAACTTGTAACGCGCAAAGTATCCGCTCACTCTCGGAAGAAGAAAAAATAACAACGCGGGGGGCGTGAAACCCCACGGAAAAGCGAGAAAGGCAGCCACGCGATGACACCAATTGGCCAAGCTCTGCGGGCCCCTGCATATGAAGATGTTATCGGCCAATCAATGGGTGTTTGCATGCAGGAGGAGAGCGAATTACTCAGAGAAAACCGACGCGTGTGAGGTGGAAAACACTGTCATGCAAACCGAACAGTAGTCCACGTGCTTGCTGTATTCCCATCTCTTGGCGAGCATTGGTTACGGCTCCTCCTCAACGCTCACGGACGGGTCCGCAACGTCTCTACCGGTGATCCACCAACCCTCCCCCCCCCCCCCCCCCACAGCGCTGGATTGCAGGCTACCGGGAGTGCCATACATTTGAAAAGGAGAGCCGACACAAGATTGCAGGGGTTTCGTCTTTTAATCCTTTTCTCCCATCCACACCTGTCCCCAGCCGTCCCAATCTCGTTCCCGCCAAAGGCCCCCTCTTCCCGCCCGTTCTCCCCTTATATCTACTCGATCACCCCTCCCACTAACCCTCCTATTGGTGGGAATCCTTCCCCTGACACCCCTACACATTTCACGAACTGAAAACTGAAGTGTTGATTTTAGTGAGATCAATGAGCGCGGGAGATGGGACTAGCTTGCCTCTACTTTGAAGTAAATCCTGTTGCCAGTGAAATGTACGTGGATCATAATCGGGGCTATTCAGCGCATTTACGCTAATTAGAGTTTCTGCAGACCGAATGTGGTTGCGGATATTAGTCGATTGGGAGACACGTGGCGAGATGTTTACTAACTCGCCAGGTATACAGGAGATGTTAACTACCTCGCCTGGTACACAGGAGATGATAACTACCTCGCCTGGTATACAGGAGATGATAACTACCTCGCCTGGTACACAGGAGATGATAACTACCTCGCCTGGTATACAGGAGATGTTAACTACCTCGCCTGGTATACAGGAGATGTTAACTACCTCGCCTGGTATACAGGAGATGTTGACTACCCCGCCTGGTATACAGGAGATGTTAACTACCTCTCCTGGTATACAGGAGATGTTAACTGCCTCGCCAGGTATACAGGAGATGTTAACTACTTCGCCTGGTATACAGGAGATGTTAACTACCTCGCCTCGTATACAGGGGATTAATAGGCTCATCCCGACCCTCACGCCTGCTGTGTATTTGGAGCGTGCATGTTTCTCTCTCCCCGTGGTCGCGTGGAATTTTCTCCGGGTCCTGTTTTTTTTCCCCTGCACACTTCAAAACACGCGTTTAGAGAGCATTTGGCTGCAGTAAATTTCGACAAGATGAGCCACTTCGCTGAGCTATAATTCGTGACCAGGTCGCTTCTGGAAAACAGCTATGCAGCTCAGTGGGCCTTACCTGGTCAAATAAAATAGTTTCATATTGTCTTGTGTAATCAGGAAGAAGATGCTACGATGTGGTTGGTGCCCCAAGGTTCATTGAACGTTGAAGCACAGGTCCATGTTTCCTGGGGACGAACAGCTGGTGAAGTGTTGTAGGAAGGCATCAGCGGCAATGTGATCGCGTCACACTCGGGCTCAGTGTGTGGCACGTGTGCTGACCACAGTGTGGCAGTATTTCACTGCTGTGTGTTGTTTTTGAATGCTTGTGTCCAGAAAGATGCTCTTGCCTTCGAGCAAAATGCAAGACAATTCGCGTCGTTGTGGAGACTATAAATAACAAAATAGATAAGCGGACAATACGTCTCCTTACGCATATATGTTTGTCGCAGAGGTGGGACAAAGTCATTGTTATGCAAGTCCAAGTCGAGTCTGAAGTCATCAAATTCATGACTCGAGTCTGACTCGAGTCCAAGTCACATGACTCGAGTCCACACCTCAGAGGTGGGACAAAGTCATTGTTATGCAAGT
Source organism: Lethenteron reissneri (assembly GCF_015708825.2). Lineage (NCBI taxonomy): Eukaryota > Metazoa > Chordata > Hyperoartia > Petromyzontiformes > Petromyzontidae > Lethenteron > Lethenteron reissneri. Next base: position 8,016,890 of record NC_083807.1, read on the forward strand.
CCAAGTCGAGTCTGAAGTCATCAAATTCATGACTCGAGTCTGACTCGAGTCCAAGTCACATGACTCGAGTCCACACCTCAGAGGTGGGACAAAGTCATTGTTATGCAAGTCCAAGTCGAGTCTGAAGTCATCAAATTCATGACTCGAGTCTGACTCGAGTCCAAGTCACATGACTCGAGTCCACACCTCAGAGGTGGGACAAAGTCATTGTTATGCAAGTCCAAGTCGAGTCTGAAGTCATCAAATTCATGACTCGAGTCTGACTCGAGTCCAAGTCACATGACTCGAGTCCACACCTCAGAGGTGGGACAAAGTCATTGTTATGCAAGTTCAAGTCGAGTCTGAAGGCATCAAATTCATGACTCGAGTCTGACTCGAGTCCAAGTCACATGACTCGAGTCCACACCTCAGAGGTGGGACAAAGTCATTGTTATGCAAGTCCAAGTCGAGTCTGAAGTCATCAAATTCATGACTCGAGTCTGACTCGAGTCCAAGTCACATGACTCGAGTCCACACCTCAGAGGTGGGACAAAGTCATTGTTATGCATGTCCAAGTCGAGTCTGAAGTCATCAAATTCATGACTCGAGTCTGACTCGAGTCCAAGTCACATGACTCGAGTCCACACCTCTGGTTTGTCGAAGGACAGAGTTTGCTGATAATGCCTGCTTAAATGATGTGCTCCCTGAAGGCGGTGGGGCTGATGGGATGTGTAAAACTAATTTGTATCTTTACATGGGGAGAGAATTGCATGACGAAGGCGTTGCCTACCGATATAGCTCTTCGGGATTGTATTATAATCAAGTCACGTGGTTTGGACCGGGCATTAATAAGATGTATTTCCACATAAGTCAAACAAACACTTTAATAAGCAATACAGTACGATAGTAATCTACATCAAGTCGGTACATCCACTGCTGGATGATGGAGTCCTCTCAGCTTGTGCAGCGTGAGGGATATTTGATCATACTTCGCCGTGCTGGTCAGTGAAGGCCTGAAACGCCTCCTACAGTCGTGTTTGTGTAGGCAATTCAAGCACCGTCTGTTGAGATCTGATGCATTCAGTGTGATTTGGCCATAGAAGGCAATGCAGCATTACAAGGTTTAGATGCCTGTTCAGACATTAAAGTAACAATGGTCAGCATGGCTCAAGAAATAGATGAAGGTGAAGAGGTCATGTAAATTGGCAGTGATGCCACCACGCTAGTCCACAGCCGACCTATAATGTCTGATCTCATAGTGTCCACGATCTGGATTTAGTAAGGACTGGAAGGATCTTTGTTAACGCAGGCATCGTCTGAGCTGGCATGGGGAATGTGTATGGGATCGCATGCCGTGTGGGTAGAGTGGTTGTTGGCCGAGCGCTCCTCTGTCAATGTTATTGGACGTTCTTGTCCTCTCGGGGTTCGTCTGCCTCCAGTAATTATACTGCACTGGGGACAGTGTCGTCCACTCTCACGCAGCACATGTGTCTGCACGGGGGTTTGCCGTATTTATCCACAGGAGAGCAAACCCAGAACATATTTCTCTCAAAACGAAACGATAAATTATTTGTATTTTACAAGGCAAGGCCCACTAAGCTAGACAGCTCTTTTTTCAGAAGCAACCTGGCCACAATTGACAGCTCAACTAAGTAGATTTTCACGTGAATATGTACAGCTGCCAGATACTCGAAACACGTGTTTCTAAATGCGGAGGGAGCAAACCAGAGGACTTGGGAAAAAATCCATCTGAACACGGGGAGAGAGAGCCCAAAAGTACGGGGAGAGAGACATGCACACTTCACATATACCGGGTCAGCATTGAACCCACGACCTCCTGTATACCAGGCGAGACAGTTAACATATCACCACTGCAACACCCCAGTCTCCACATTGTAAGCCACCTTTGTTGAGCTATGATTTATGGCCAGGTTCGCTTCTGAAAAATACGTTAATAGCTCAATGGGCTTTACCTGGTAAGATAGAATACACAGTTTTTTTTATTTGTATATTTAAAGTGATTTGTTTAACTTTCCTAGACGTTGCACTCCGATCCTGTTTGGTATTATTATTTGTTCTTGTAACGTTCTGACCCGCCCCTACTGGACATTTGTGATAAAAAGAGATTCATAGCTCATCAAATTCATCCAGTATAAATACATATTCTCATTCTGCCGACACTATGTAACACAATTTTTGTTCCTGGGTAGTAGGTGTTATTTCATAATTGCTTATGCCTAAAAAGTATGGAAAATTGCTATTATTCCCCACAAATTTTGCTTTTGTGACCAGGGCAGTGATATTTAGAAATGTACCTATTTTTTATGAGAAAACGGGCGAATTTGTGTCTTTTTGTTCACATTAAGTCAGAAGAAAACAACATATGAATAAAAAGTAACATGTATTTTAACTAAGGTAATACAAAAATTACTACAAATATTTAGAAGTGAGTAGTTTTTCGAGATTTACGATTATACTGTAAATCGCTTTCACGAATCAGCCCCCAAATGTGGTCTACCATCATGTTCTCTTTATACTATTCTTGGTAGTGGCATTCAAAGTCCAGTGTATCCTGGTGGAAGTGCTCGCCTTGCTCCTCCGAGTACACTCCCATGTTCTACTTGAATTTATCAAGATGAGCATCAAGGATATGGACTTTGAGGGACATCCTACAGCCCATTGTGCCGTAGTTCTTTACCAGTCTCAACCAGCTCCACGTAGTTTTCGACCTTGTGATTGCCCAGGAAGCCATGAATCACTGCGACAAAGCTGTTCCAAGCCGCTTTCTCCTTACTAATGAGCTTCTTGGGGAATGAATTGCACTCCAGGATTTTCTTTATCTGTGGTCCGACGAAGACACCGGCTTTGACCTTTGCCTCAGACAGCTGAGAGAAGAAGTCTTGAAAGTACTTGAAGGCTGCCGACTCCTTATCTACAGCTCTGACAAATTGTTTCATTAGGCCCAATTGTACGTGCAGTGGTGGCATCAGCACCTTCCGGCGGTCCACCAGTGGCTCCCACTTGACGTTGTTCCTCCCCACAGAGAACTCGGTCCGCTGTGGCCAGTCCCGCCTGTGGTAGTGCGCCTTGGTGTCCCTGCTGTCCCAAAGGCAAATATAGCAGGGAAACTTGGTTAAACCACATTGGAGACCCATCAGGAATGCCACCATTTTGAAGTATCTGATGACCTCCCAGCCGTACTCATCATACTTCAAGGCAGCCAGCAAGGTCTTGATGCTGTTGTAATCCTCTTTGAGGTGCACCGAGTGAGCCAGGGGAAGAGACGGGTACTTGTTACCATTATGGAGCAGCAGGGCTTTTAGACTCCTGGATGAGCTGTCAATGAAGAGGCGCCACTCATTCTGGTTATAGGCGATTTCGATTGCCTCAAACAGTGGTCACATTGTGGCAGAAGCAGAGCCCATCTTGACGAGTGAAGAAGCTGCAAAAAGGTTGGTGACGCTTCCTCTGATCTGCGACTTGCACACTTTCATCCAGCACGTTCCACTGCTTAAACCTAGACGTAAAAAGCTCGGCATTGAACTTGGTGAGACCAAGATCTCTGATCAAGTCTTTGAGGCATTTTTGGTTGGGGTAGTATGGGTTTCTCTCCTCAGCTCCACCTCTGAAATTGTCATTTGGATCTACATCGTCTTCCTCGCTCTCTGACTTGCTGCTCTCTTCTAAAGACGGCTGCTCTCTCTTCCGGAGGAGTGGGTACGGGGAGCTCATGGCAGTGTGGCACCGGGACGATGGATGAAAGAAGGTCCGGATACGTGATAGCAGGTGCATTCTTGGCAGTCTGACATTTGGAAGGGTTCACCATGCAGCAATAGCAGTTTCTTGAGTGGTCAGTGGGTTCCCGCCAAATTATTGGGTTAGCGAACTTCATGGCTCTCTTTTTCCTTCCGTACCATCCTACAAAAATACATTTATTTCACCCATGACTAATCTGTAAGAAATTCTCGCAACATTTTTCATATTTGATATATATTTTCAATAACATTGAAAATTATAAAAAAATTCAAATAAAAACTTTAACAATTTTACAAATTTTATAACATAAACTTCTGAGCAACAATTGTCCATCTTACCTTCCAGAGTTTTTTTTGCATTGCTCGCAGATGAAATGAGGTGCCCTGGGTTTGTCTTGATCCCTGATAGCTATGCCGAAATATGCCTTGTAGACCTCATACATCTTAGCAGATGCTTCCATAGAGTACTTTTTCGATCTTGTCTTGATAAATTGGCCGCAGACATAGCAAAATGTGTCTGCCGCATGCTTGCTACCTCTTGATGCCATCTCAGAAAAATGCAAATATGTATCCATTTAGGCAGCTGGAACTAAACTGAACTGGTGGGCTTAAGGCTACTATTTATATTACTGGAAAGTTTTAGAGTGTTCTAGAAGTTACTCCAAATTTACTGAATCTATCTGGAATGTTCTGGCGGGGTGAGGGGCCCTCTTTCCCTCCTACATTGTCTGTGCTCAGTCTCTTGTAAATGTGACTATATCGAATGAGGAATTTCCATCACTGGCTCAGAGATGCAAACCTGGCCCCCTTGAACAGATCCACTCATGATGTACAGCTAGGACAGGAGGATGGATTTGGGGATGTTTTAAACACGCTGCCGTGATGTTATGGTTATCACACTGGCTTTCCTGCAATTTTCATTAATTCCCCCACCTCTATAAGGGGATGCACCACAAGTAGTTGGCAAGTCACGTGCGGTGGGGTGAAAATGTTTGACGATGGAAGAGTAGTACTCTTTGGTTATTTCGGTAAAGTCACGTAGGTGAAAGAAAAAATAATGATAAACTCACGACGTTTCGGGCGCAACACAAGCGCCCGTCATCAGGTGGGACACAAGTTAGAAACAACTGCTGAACTGGGCAAGAAATCTGCAGAGAAACAAGATAAGACGCTATATTATGATTTATATAGCGTCTTGTTTCACTGCAGATTTCTTATTGCGCCCGAAACGTCGTGAGTTTTTATTTTATTTTATTTCACCTACGTGACTTTACCGAAAGAACCATAGAGTATGGATTCTTGCAGTCACAAAAACTTCAAATCTAGAATGATGGAAGAGTAGGCCAAACATTCCCTCGATTCAGAGGTCCGAAAGCTATTGCTGCCATTAGGGCCTCCACCAGAGCCATTCCAGAAATATCATGGCTGCACCTTGACTTCTCTTATATTTCAGTCGGCAGCCGGAGGAAGGTTGTATTTATTCATGGCCACAGAGGTTCACATGCGTACACGTGAATGGAGGACCCATAGTGTTCCCATGCACTGGGAGGCATTTAGAGACTTATTTTTCCTTCCTGACGTTTTGCAACATTCACAAGTAGCGTTTGCTTTTATAGTGCTCTGTAAATAGATGGCCAGTGTGTAACTGTAGTTAGTTTGTGTGTTCCGACACTGGTTCCGTGTCATTCCATGTAATCGTAAATATATCGGTGGAATTTCATCAATGGCTCAGAGATTCAAGCAGAGATGAACATCACCGTACTTTTGAGCAAGGGGAGAATCTGACATGAGAATGTTGACATTTTACAGCTCTATTGCTAAACGGAGGTCAGTGTTGTCATGTCTAAAAGACACATTATACTGGTAGGAACATCCTGGTTACACCAGCCCACAGGGGATTGTGTGTCCGTCCGTCGTGCATCCAAAAATGGGAAGGGTGGGGCTGGGTGGGGAGGGGCTGGGTGGGGAGGGGATGGTGGGGAGGGGCTGGTGGGGAGGGACTGGGTGGGGAGGGACTGGGTGGGGAGGGGCTGGGTGGAGGGTGGGAGGGGTGGGGCTGGGTGGGGAGGGGCTGGTCACCCCGTGGTGCCCTTATAAAACTCAGCGCTTAACCTACTCACGCCGGCTTGTGCCCGCCCTCCCAGTCGGCCATATTTGCGGAATACACCCTGGCCATTGACCCTGGCCATTGACCGAGCAACCCAACGTTCCTACCAGCTCCCTCCGCAGGAATGTGTTTACAAAACATCAGTGTCTCCTGGCCAAAATGAGCATTAGATGGGCAGGTGCTCATCACCGTTCATGGTTTTTAAGCCAGCAGATGAAATTCCACATACCCATGATGGCGACCAGTTTCTCCAGAGGACAATCAATCTCTGCCGATGTTGGGCCACGCAGAATAATTCACTGCACAGCACCTCTTGGTCAATCCACTGCTGGATGACGGCCCTCCCCACGCCGTATCAGTCATTGGGGTTGTCTGATCATCCTCACTCTGCGCTGGTGAGTGTCGGTCGGTCAAGAAGGGGGGGGGGGACAAGACCGGTTCGGATATCAGTCGACACTGATGTTCACCGCGAACTCGCACAGATCTACCGCACATTTACAAGCGGCATTGAAACCCATTGTGGCTGTCATTGAACGCCTCGTTAAGTGTACGTAACGTAACTCAAAACTACCGAGATTGCCCAATGCTGTATAGAGGCGGTTCCTCGACTTACGTTGGCTCCTCGACTTACGTCGATTCCTCGGCTTACGTCATTTCGACTTACGTCGATCGGCACTCACGGCAGGTCGCCAATCGTCACAGCCGCGTTGTTACTCTCGGCGCCGGTTCTGCTTACGAACTGACGTACGCACGTGTGTGTTGAACTTATTCTGCACATTACGTCTTATGGTTGTTATTGTTTGACTTGCATCCCACTGGGGTTTTTGCACACAGCGTTGAAATACGGTGTTTTTTTACTGGAAGACTTTGCTGTTTTTTCCTGGATTTTTCTGTTGCGTGTAGTCACTTTAACATGTTTCTTGTTCGTGTTTTTGTTTTGTTGCGGTTATATACCTAATAAATGAAACTAAAACGTAGCCAGCCGTGCTAATAAGATGTGCGCGGGAGGGAAGTGGACCAATCAGTGGGACTGCCGATTCCGCGCTCCGGTGCTAAACCTCTGTGCATTCGTAACTGATGCATCAGCATGTTTTAAATTTATTTCATCCTTTAAATATCGCTGATGAAAGGAAATGGGCAGCGCTCCAGAGATGACACTGATGTTCATTTACCTTCACATTTCTTGCAGTAATTCTCCCTCTTTAACTACAAATGTTCAGTTCAAATAAGCCGGGCATTATAAAGAATCGAGATAAGACCTTTCTAAACACTATTATTGTACTTTATATATGATTGGTAGTTTATTAAACGTGCTATTTGTATTCATATCTATAATAAATAAATAAAGTTCCATATCTCTGTGAAAATCGGTCTCAACTTTTCGTTACGACCAATGGCACGTTTTCTCGGAATATAACCTGATTGTGGGAAATTGCTTTAACAATTCTATCCACAATTGTGTTTCCTGATCAGAGTTCGTTGGCAAATTCATCCTGTATGCAGTCACCGGCATTCTTTCTCCCGTGGATACATAAAATAGATTCACAGATAAACGCACGGATCATATGATCCACGCTGTATATTCCCCACACTACCATGTAAAAGAGTTGTTTTGTTATTAATTTTGCAAGGCAACACACACAACAAACGTTATTGTGACCATATTTATTTATTTTTTAATGAATAAACGTATCATGTTATGGAAATAAATACTGTAGTTTTATACACCACTTCATGTAGTAGTAGTAGTAATAATACATAAAGTTGCACATATCATCACAAGAATACAAATCGAAATACTGAAAGACAACTGAATTACAATCGTACGGTCAACTGTTAAAATTCAGTCATAAAGGCAAATTGTCATCAACATACACACTGGCCTTCCACGGGAATAGAAGATGTTTTCTAAGGCAGCATCGGTGACCTGTCATGGAAATAAGTATTCGTGATTTCAACTCGCAGCGCACCGCCACCGCACAGAATCCGCTCGCTCTCCAGGACAGAGCGAGCAGCGACTCGGAGGAGCTAGGAGTAAACCACAGGCGAGGGGGGGGGGCAGCAATCACGTGGTGAGGAGCCGGTCCCAATGATTGCCCAAAGTTTAACACGTAGCAGGTTTTCGCGACCAATATTACTCATAATCAACGTTTTTGGGCTTAGATCGCGTTATTTATAAATGTGTCGTAACCCTCCACCACCCGACACGGCCAATCAGCAAAAAAGTGTCACGTTGACAAAAGACAAATAGTTCACTGCTTTAGCCCACCGGTGTGTTGAAGTGTGAAACCACAACATTTACAATGTTTGAGTACGACGTTTTGCTGGTAATTGCATGTCTTTTGTCAACGTGACACTTTTTTACTGATTGGCCGTGTCGGGTGGTGGAGGGTTACGACACATTTATAAATAACGCGATCTAAACCCAAAAACGTTGATTATGCTTGCGCAAAGCTCTGCCGTCCTCGGCCTATTAAGGTGTTATCCTTGAGGCATTCGTGGACAGCGCCTTACAGATAAATGTAAATTATTCTTATTATCATCAGCCAACTAATGAGTGCTTAAATATGAACGGTCTCTCGCATTCTACCGCATGAATACAAAAAAAGGCAGCGTCCAAATTATTGTGAAGAAAATGCCATGATCACTTGTGTAAGTGGTACTAATGTTATTAATTTAGGTTCCAGCCACAACTGAAAAACGTGTTCGCTGTATAATACATTGCGTAATTACTGCGAAATTGTTTCAACAGCGAAGATCACTTACGTAGGGTATACTGCATGCCATACGCACCAACACATTTCATATTAAAGCATATATCAAGTTGACGAAATGTCGACCGTTTGTCAATTAAGTTAAGCATGCCCTATTGCGTATTTATTACAATAGAGCTGTCATGGTTGTTAGAATTACATTTGATTGCTAAATTTGATCACAGCGCAGTCAATAATTAGCTTCATAAATCTAGAATCTAACCAGGCTATGTTCAGCATCAAAAACACTGAGAAATATCTCAGCAATTCAGCCAAACTTTAGCGCTTCATGCTGTAATGTAGTTTTCATTTTTTTTAAACTGTAAAATGAAACATTTGGATTACCCAACGCGTATACGTTCATTGTACAAGTAAAACTAAACATTCAGTAAGCTACGTTCATTGTAACATTTGGTTAGCACATTACACCATTGCCAATGCACTTCAGTAACTTGTCGGTGTTAATTCCACGCTGTTGACCTTCAGAACCTCAGCAACTTTGGTTTCAATTTCCACCTGGTTACAGCTCTGCATCGTTTGCAGTCATCAAGCCGTTTGAGTTCAAATTTGAAAGACACAAACACGGCCGGGCAGTTTGATTCACAGCAGGCGGATTGGTGGTTAATTGCGAGGCTATAAAGATACAAGATTGATCCCACCACTTATTTCAGAAAGTCCGGGAGGGATGCCGATGATCACGATGATGACGATGACGACAATGATGATAGCAAACGATGACGACGACGACGATAGCGATGACGATATTTTGTTGAGTTGACCTCAACTGAAACTTAACCGACCAGCAGCCCGTGTGTTACAGCGTAGGAGATGCCCTGTACTCTGCGTTGTCCTCGAAGATCCTGTTACGTGGCCAAAATCTGTCCGCATAAGTTCATCGAACTCGCAGGATAGATTGCTCCTCATTTTCCGGAGATATTTCGCAGATAAAATATGTTGCCACCGGTGACTCCTGTTATCCGTGGTTATTTATAGGATAATCCATGGGGCGTATATCCTAATATCAGTGTTTATCTGCAGAATCCTGTGAGATGATGTTGATGGATTGATGATGGTGATTAAGATGATGATGTTGGAGTTGAAGATGATGACGGTAAATTTCGATTTAAAGCTTTCGTGACTGCAGGGATTCATCTTCTTGGTTCTTTCGGTAAAGTCACGTAGAATGGAAATAATAAAACAATAAAATAAAACATAATAAGATAACGTCGTGAGAATGATCTTATTATGTTTTATTTTATTATTTTATTATTTCGATTCCTATTAGAAGAGTCGAGTGGCAAATTGCTCCTGTCATCTGAGTTATTTGTAGAGAGGCAGCAGTCCTGAAGTGATCGAATTACATTTTATAACGACTCGAGTGAGTGATGTCTGATGATTGTGAGCGCAGAGTCTCAGAGGAGAATCTGCTGAAGGTCAGGTGAGCGTTTGGCGGACGATCTACTCAAGGCTACGATTTTGGCACGGAGATCGTGAATCTGAATAAACTTTAAGAAGTGGCTTGAGACGCACGCTAGATTCGGAACTTCCTTCATTTCCTTTCAACAAGGCCATACGTCGGGGGCATTGGGGGGCGGGGGTGACTTTATTTAAACATGCAAACGGTCATTTTAACAGCTCATTCGCGTAATTTTTGTTCATTTATTTTTGTTATTACAAATATTGACACCGCTTTTAGGCGGGGCCGTCCTCCCAACTTATCCCGTGGCCAATCGACGAATGTACCCTTTTCTTCTTTGCTATCTCCCCGCCACCCGCGAATTTTCTACCGACAATCATTACCGGCGCCAATAAAGTAGCCTTAAGTCGCGAGTCCGGTGAGGGCGACCATGCGCCTCGCGCGGCAGCTACGCCTTGACCCCGTTGAGCGCGTTCGAGGCGACGAGGAAGGGCGCCCTCCTGCGGGTGCTCCTATTGCCCAGGGGGAACGGCGTCTCCGGCTGCTGCGGCCCCACGGCGCCTCGGCCCTTCATGGCGCGGTACCGCGCCGCGACGTCCTGCCAGTCCATGGCGTCCTCGATCCGCGTCGGTCCGTGCTGGCCCCTGCCCCGGTGAACGCCTGCGAGCGTGGCACGCGCGCACACGCACACGTGCGTACAATCGCAACGTACACGCACGTGCGCTACACTATGCGCGCGCACACTTACGCGTGCACACATTTACACGCGCACACTCGCGCGTGTGCCACTGGTGGGCAGATTGCAAAAAGGCAGACACGTGACTGTGCGCCACTAATCTAGAAGGTGCAAAGAGAAGGGCTGAACGTGCATCACAGTGCAGTGTGCTCACCACGTAGAGAAATAATAATATTATTATTATTCAACTTGTATCGCGCACTCGCTGCTGAAGAGCGAGAATGACTCGGAGCCACGAGGAACCACAGACACGCGGGAAGGCAGCCACATGGTAAGCTGATGCTAGCAATTGCCCAGGCTCTTCTGTGCTCCTATTGCCAGTTAGAAGTTTACTTGTGGGAGGAAACTGGAGCACCTGGATACAAACCATGTGTGCGACGGGTAAACACTATCCCATCACATGACGTGGATGTACAAAAGACTACGAGCTCTCATCAACCATACAGGCTGGTGGTACAAATGCTGTTATCGAGCACCTACTCAGGCTGGCAATAGCACAATGTTCGATTGAAAACTAATTTATTTTTAACTGCTTTCCGTGTTTAGTTTGTTGTCCATTCCCCGCACCTCTGATTAGCATGGTTTGCTACATACGATGTGAAATAAGTTCAATATACATACGTGGCTGATACCACGCTCCATTACCTTTGTATTCCCAGTGCTGAAGTTACACACAATGCCTGCTACTCATTTAGGGCTCAGTTTGGCCTTGGGGTGGTTCAACATGGGTTCAACTACACGTTCTGATGCTGGGCACCTGCTAACAGCACTTACCCCTGCTGCCAATCCAGCTGAATGCGAGCAGCAGTGCAGTAATGAATGTACTGGTCTCTCTAAGGTTGACTTAGCCTTAAATGTGTGTCTGGCAGTGTATACACATCAGCTTCTTGGAAGCAAAGGCAGCGAAGCGTGGTGCTGACTATGCCGTGCTGCCTTTATTAGGTGCTCACTAACAGCGCTGCCCCCTATGATCTATATAGCTAAATAAGGGATCTTTACTCTTTGGTTCTTTCGGTAAAGTCACGTAGGTAGAAAAATAAAATATAAATAATAAATCACGACGTCTCGATCGCAACACAAGCGGTCGTCCTCAGGCGGAAAAAATTATCCGGCTGTGGAACTGCGATCGAAACGTCGTGATATTTTTACTTTTTATTTTTCTACCCACGTGACTTTACCGAAAGAACCAAAGAGCACGGATTCCTGCGGTCACGGAAGCTTCACATGAAGGGATCTTTGTTGAGCGCCTGCAACATGCGACACGTCGGTACGGACAGAATCTCCGTGAAGGGCAATGCTCGTCTCCGCGTTGGCTGCTCTCAGCCAGTGGCACGAGATTCCACATTCCCATGGCAGAAGCCGCTCTCTATAAGGGCGGCCACTGTTAGATCCCCACCAAGTGGGGCTTTGTTTATTAGCCTCCAAAGGCGATGATTGGCTAAAACCCACTCTCTCAATAACCCGGAAAGAGGACAGCAAAGCCCTCTGTCTTCATTAGCCAAGACGCCACGCGCAGAGGGCATGCATCTAATGCAATCGCGAACCCCTTGAGTAGCCCAGCAGGGCACGAGAGGATCAGTGATATATTACCGTATTAACGAAATCAGCTTAGCCTGTATTCATTCCTGGAACACACTGCCCTGCCTTTGACAAGCACCCCAAGTTCAGCGTGTGTGCGTCCAGCAAGCCTCGCAGAACCTCGTGTGTGTGCGCGTGCACGTGTGTGTGTGCGTCACGACGGTAGTGGTAGCGATTCGCGCGCTGCGCTACGAACCCGGCGACCCGGGTTCGATTCCCGCTCACGGCCACCACCAGTGACGATTATCTGAACCGGTCCTGGGCCTCCCCTAGGTCGACTCAGCCTCAAGTGAGTACCTGGTGCGGTGTGTAAACATCGCCACTGGGGAGACAAAGGCGGTCGGGCGTTGTGCTGGCCACCCACCCCCTCGTGTACCGTTCCGGCCATCATAGGTGCTCGCTAACAGCACTTGCCCCCAGAGTCTGTTAAGGCTATACGGGGGATATTTGTCTTTGTGTGTAACCCCTCCAATGCAAGCAGCACTTTGAAATCCACCTAACCGTGCGGAGATCCTTAATCTGGGATTGGTGCTGGAATGCAGCCGGCATGCTCAAGTGCTGCCGTGCTGACACACACAGATTACACGCTGTGGCTTGCAGTGCTATGTAGAGGCGAGGTAAGGACGCATTGTTCAAGCCACTGCAGGTGCCGACGATTCTCTCTTCCATTCAACCTGTCCCTCCTCCTTCAAGTCCAGGCTCACTCTTTCTCTTCTGCCAACGATTGCCTATCTCCTCACTAGAATGCATAGACTATATATATACTACCGTCAGCATGACGCACATGTCAAAGTGTTTTGTTGAGCATCTTGAGATGCAGTTCCGCTCAGACGCTATATAAATCCGAATTGCATTGCACTGTATTCAATGTATTCAATGTATGTATGTATGTTGAACGTCTTTCGCACCGTACGTAGCCAACCCTAAAACAAACTATGACACCTATTTACACAGACTCAAGTAGACGGGGCACAATGTCAATGTTCTCAATGTCAATGTCCAGCCATAATTATTCAAACTTGTTTGAGTCCACGGACACAATTTGACTTGTTTAAAATTATCATTGTCCTCATCGCCTTTTATTACGTAACACAAATGTAATTTTTTGAGCAAGGTTAAAAGTGAGCCTTATAAATGGCCCTATTAATGGCCAGAAGGTATTTTAGTGAGTGACAAGAGGGGATTTCAGAGAGCATAGGGCCTTGTATAAGGCAGAGGAATTTTTAGTGGCGAGACGCAATTTCATGAGCAGGGCAGAGGGGCTTGCAAGTGGGCAAGGGGACATGATACATTGCAAAGATTAAATCTTGATTTGAAGCTTTCGTGACTGCAGGAATCCATACTCTTTGGTTCTTTCGGTGAAGTCACGTGGGTAAAAAATAATAATAGATCACGACGTTTCGATCGCAACACAAGCGACCATCTTCAGGTGTAAAAAAGGCACAGCAAAATAAGAGTTATACAGCAAAGTAACAGTTATTTTGCTGTGCCTTTTTTTTACACATGATGAAGGAAGCTTGTGTTGCCTCCGAAACGTCGTGATTTAATTTAGTTGTTTTCATTTATTTTATTGTATTGATTGTTTTACCTACGTGACTTTACCCAAAAAACCAACAAGTATGAATCCTTGCAGTCACGAAAGCTTCAAATCTCGAACCAAAGAGCATGCGAAGCTTCTGTTGGATTTTTATTGACTAAAGGTGTGACGAGGAAGAGGGCAACGCTCCACTGACTCTGCATGTTGTGTGGAGGTGAGGCAAAGACATTTAGTACGTGTGTAATAAGAGCCTATGTCGGATTCACGTGGTGATCGGCTTTGCCGGTCCTGCTTTACAGCCAATGGGGGGAGAGCCTGGGAGCATGGCCTCGGCGTGATCACGGGATGTCAGCTAGGTGATTGGTTTCGCTGGTCTTGGCCTCAGCCAATGGGAAGACAAGTCAGGGGCGTGGTCCCGGGAGTTGATGGGGGATCTGGAACATTCGGCGCAGGCTGTTGAGGATTGGCAGGAGTGTACCACGTGACCCAGGCATTAAATAAGGGGAGAGAGGAGAGACACGGGGTCAGACACGGAACGAAGAGAGAGAGAGGCCAAGCGCGAGTGGGACTCCGGGTGCCACGTGGTGGTGTGTCTCTGGTAGCTGTCTGCCCGCTTCCCGTTGCCTGCCAGCAACGGGAGTGTTTGTGAACTGCAAGAAGTGAAATAAAAGGACCGATTCCACAAGCCGTCTCCAGCGTGTTATTACACGTGTGGCAGCACGCAATGGAACGAGCATTGGGGGAGGGGGGTGGGGTCAACTCGATCGGCAGTCCTGAGCCAGTGGTGAAACGTTTAATTTGTTGAACCAGGTGGTGGTGAGAACTCAAGAGACCAGGATGAGGCATTTGCAAGGGTGGCCTGGGTCACCGTACAGATGGGATATCCACTCATAATCAACGTTTTTGGGTTTAGATCGCGTTATTTATAAATGTGTCGTAACCCTCCACCACCCGACACGGCCAATCAGTAAAAAAGCGTCACGTTGACAAAAGACAAATAGTTCACTGCTTTAGCCCACTGGTGTGTTGAAGCGTGAAACCACAACATTTACAATTTGAGTACTGTGACGTTTCTGGCGAATTGCGCGATGATGCTGGATGCAATTATCAGCGAAACGTCGTACTCAAATTGTAAATGTTGTGGTTTCACGCTTCAACACACCGGTGGGCTAAAGCAGTGAACTATTTGTCTTTTGTCAACGTGACACTTTTTTACTGATTGGTCGTGTCGGGTGGTGGAGGGTTACGACACATTTATAAATAACGCGATCTAAACCCAAAAACGTTGATTATGAGGGAAATCCACTATTGAATGCTCACTTGGTGAAGATCATATTGCTGAGCGAACAGGGACGATGGGTTGAGTTTAACGCCAACTGGAATTTAAGGACCGTTGGTGATAGAACACACATTTTATCGTACATAGTCCAACATTATGCAACAACTTTATTTATTTTCAGGAAAGTTTCCAGGAACATTTTTTTAAAGTTTCTGGCACACTCGGTGCAACCGAATCACCATCGTCCAAAATCTAGAGCAACTTCCTCATCGTCATCGCCATGATCACGTTGGTGACAATGATCACAACAGGTGCGCAATACAGTGGCACGAATGCGCACCAGGGTTGCGATTTCCGCATGGAAAATGCGGAAGGAGGGTTCAAATTTTCCCGCATTTTTGCTAAAGTCAACCGCAAACGGTGGAAAGACTACTCCTATGACCGCGCGCTTTTAACAACACGTTAATGCGTTCTATTGGAAAGGATACATGCAAGGCCCAGCATCACGTAGGGCTTTGAGTTACTGATTGGAATGAATATATGATTTCCGCATTTCCGCACAAGAACCACATACTTTATTCAAATGCGGAGCCGTGATTACGAGCACATGTACATGATGTATCCTTTCCAATAGAACGCATTAACGTGTTTGTTAAAAGCGCGCGGTCATAGGAGTAGTCTTTCCACCGTTTGCGGTTGACTTTAGCAAAAATGCGGGAAAATTTGAACCCTCCTTCCGCATTTTCCATGCGGAAATCGCAACCCTGGTGCGCACCCTGCACCAGGCATCCCCATTCGGGCTGAATTTGCTTGCGGGAAAGTTCGGAGCAGGAGCCACTGATCTTTGCCAGAACATGTTCAGGGCATCTCATTCACCTCTTTGCCACTGTGCAACGAACCGTGCCGGGGCCGTGCCAAGCCAGCCCGCGAAAGCAGCTGTCGTTACAACAACATTTTGGTGGGGACGACGGCCAAAATATCCGAACCGACTCCGGTGCGCACGGTGGGCAGTTGTACCCAACTTAATGTACGTGTGCATCTCGAACTTCTTTCGCGCCATACGTAGCCAATCGCACCAATCGTTACCGACCACGTGGCCGGTGGCCGCAGACGGCAAACGAAAGGCGTCTGTCCACCGCTACAGCCGCCGTGATGGAAAAAGCGACGGCGGTAAAAACGAGGAGGGGTGGGGGGCCTTACCGTCGGGCGTGACTCTCGCGCTGCGCCGCGTCAGCGACTCTGCCCACGTGCCCGGGTGGAGCTGCAGGTCCATGCAGCAGGTGTCGGAGACGCCGTCGAATTGCGCGACGTCGCGCGACGGCTCCGCTCGGCACAGCTTGCCTGCGTCCACGGGGCAAAGCGCTGCGTCGTTAACCCTTACGCCCCGTTCCGAGAAGCCTGCAAGTTGCAGTGTTTGCATGTTCTGCCACAAGTACGTGTGCTTAATGCGGACTTGGTGCCTTACAAAAAAGGTATCTGTTTGTTGTTTGAACATCTTGACACCTGCTTTATTGCCAGAAAGGCTCAAGCTCTATTATTATTATTCCATTAGGGTGGGTCCCGTTCACCGCCGAATCTCGGAATGTGCAAGCGGTTCGGCGTTAATTTTAGAGAGGCGTAGCGCCGCTGTTTTTAAAGGCACTGTATTCGCCGTGGAGAGCCGTCGTGACACGACCGCACTCGACGATAGCCGGAGCCAAACTGTGCCACGCACCCTCCCGCGTGGCCTTTTACTCCCGATTTCGTTCCATCGATGTACGTAAACGTACGTTGCTGTACGCGTACGTCATCGGAACGGGAAAAAGTTAAGTTGTGCGGTGCCCCGGCAAGGGACGGAGTGGGGGCGGCCGCGAAGGCGAGCGGCGGTAGCGGTGGCGGTGGGGCCGGTGGCTCCGAGGTCGTGCGGGTAGGCTGGGGGGGGGGAGCGGGGGGTTTGGGCTGGGGGGGGCGGGGGGGGCGGGGGGGGCGGGGGGGGCTACGAATACGGGTGACACGGGGAGCCGCGACGACGAGAGCTCGAAGCGAAACGGGCGCACGCGTTACCCCTGCGCCGGCAGCAAACGGCGACGTATTGGAAGACGTTGGTGAAGAGGTTGAGGGGCGACGCGGCGGACGACTTGCGCTTCATGTCCCGGATGAGCATGGCTCTTCCGAACTTCCACTCGGTGTCGGACTGCGCCTGGATGCGCTGGTACGTGTCGCTCATCATCGCGATCAGGAGGTTTATCAAAACGATGGAGGTCACGATGAGGTACACGCCGAAGACTATTTGGACGATGACGATGGTGAAAGGGGGCGACCGGCTGATGCTCGGCAGGTTTTCGGGCTCCACGAGTCCGAACAGGGCGAAGAAGAGCAGCACGACGATGTCGAGGGGGCTCTGCACGCGCGTCGCCTCGTCCGCGTCGCCGCTCGCGGTCACGTTCTCGGCCGTCTTGTTCTTCGGCGCCGGGTAGACGGGCTGGTAGACGGCGGTGAGGTGGAGCGTGAAGGCCGTGTGGAAGAGCGCCAGGATGATGCCGAACCGGGCGAGGTCCTTCATCAGGTCGCGGATGATGATGGCCCAGGGGCCGAAGAGGTGGTGGAACGTGAGGAACTCGAGGAACTGGATGAAGCACAGCGTCATCGCCACCGCCAGGAACATGTTCCGCGCGTAGAGGGTCTCGAGCCGCCCGTCCGTGCCGGGCGGGTAGGCGAACGCGAGCAGGTGGGACACGAAGCTGACGGCCGCGATGACCAGGATGATGACGCGGATCCAGGCGAGGCCCGCCCGCTCGCCAGGGTCCGTGAGCTCGGACACGAGCATGCCCGTGAGCCACGACAGCAGCAGCCACTCGTTCCACGAGGGCAGCAGGCGGCCGAGGAACACGGGGCTGAGCGGGGGCCACGCGACCGTGAGCATAAACAGCAGGATGAGGAAGATGTGCGACGCCAGGTGGCTCATGAACTTGATGATGGGGATCTTGTTGAAGCGGCTGCGCAGCGGCAGCGAGAAGGCGAGCCACACCGGCGGGCAAACCAGGAAGGCGAGGAACAGCAGCGACAGCTTCCAGTCGGCCCAGCCAAGGTCGCCGTACCACACGTCGGTGAGGTAGCGTTGCACGGCCGGGTGGGCCACCACCTCCTTCTGCTCGCACTCGATGAGCACGTCCAGCAGGCTGGTGGCGCGGTGGTCGACTGCGCGCAGCAGCACGCCGGCGCTGTGGTCGCCCGAGGCCATGGCGAGCAGCTCGACGGCGAGGCCCTCGCAGAACTTGGCGGCGCGCTGCAGGTCCACCGAGCGCTCCTTGTAGCGCAGCGCCGTGAGGCCGAAGGCACGCGACAGCTTGACGGCCGTCTCCAGCGGCGCAGCCGAGCGCAGAACCAGCTCCTCCATGAGCCGCGTGCTACTCTGCTGCTTGCCGCACACCATGAGGTCGAAGATGAACTGCGCGGGCGAGAGCGTGGCATGCGGGGCACCGCGTGAGCGAGAGCGAGGACTTTGTGGATTTGCATTTTCGTTGTCAGGGGCTCAAATGGCTCGGCGGCTCGATGCGCCGGACGTGGCATCTCCTCTCAACCGTTCCGTTGCTCTACTGCAGTCTGGGGCAAGGGGACCCCCGATGGTGGCAGCTGCCCCTGTGTGGCGCAATGTCAGCGGAGCACCAGAATAATCTGCCAGTAGGGGGGGGGGCAATATTGCTTCGTGGCTTTTCCCAATTATATAATCTGCAGTTAATTTACGTGCAATATTATGCAGGTCCACCGCTGGGCTTGAACCACGAACCTCTGCAACAAGCGGCAACTGCGCTACGGCTCGGCCGTGTCAGTCTCTCTGTTCAAATGAGCAATGGGGAGGCGATTGCCCTCATTGGCAACTCCAAGTGGCTGATGGCAATTCAGCATTGCAATGATGGGGACCAGCTTATCCATTGAATGACCACTGTTGACTATTCAGACAACCGCCGTTAATCTATCAACCCCGATGGGGCATTGAGTTGAGTTGAACATCAAACCAGGACTTGAATTTGCAACCATTTGATTGTAAATGGATTTCTTTAACCATAGCACTAAATGGCCTGATTAATAGCATGCCACAATCAGAAGGCTACGACTGCAAATTCGGGTCGGGGGCCATATCGGCTCAAAAATAACCTCCGGTGTCAATGAAACGAGCACCACTTTGTGGGACATTAACAGTGGATATTCAACGGATATTCTGGCCTCTGTCATCCAAATGTGGAGCTGCTACCACAAGTTACGGGCCATACAGAAATGAGTGCCACCCCTACACTCAATTGAGAGCAGGGACCCGTATACCCTTTTCCACTGGCACATCCGAGCCACTCCAGCACAAGGCTGGAGTGGCAAGGGGGCTTTCCACTGGCTACTTGATAAGCTCGTCTCACGAGACAACTGAATTTGGCTCGAGGCCATACAAGGCCTGGGGTGCGACTTATGACCCATTCATTGCGTGCGATATCAGTCAGCACGTAGTGTGGACACGAGGTCACCGCGTCATCTACAGGGGTCTCTCATTTACTTCGCTGTGCGTGACGTCAGCGGCACGTTCGGTTTCTGCAGTGGAAAAATATATAATCTGGCACCTCCTGAGGTGCTCCAAACTGGTCTTGAATGGCCCCGGCACGGCTCGGTTGCACAGCGGAATCGAGGCATTACACACGAGGCTATTGTACGAGCCATTTTTGTTCGCTGCAAACACAAATTAACACAACTACGAGCGAGAAACGTTTGGAAGCAGGGAATCCCCTCCCGTACCTCTCGGTCCTCCAGCAGCCGGAGCGTGTTGTGGCCCCGGTGCAGGAGGAAGCTCACCACGTCCTGGTGGTTGCTGGAGGCGGCGTACTGGATGGCCGTCTTGCCGTCTTTGCACTCGGTGGCCGGGGAGGCCCCGCTCTCGATGAGCAGCTGCACCACGGGCAGGAAGCCAGCCTTGGCCGCGAAGATGAGCGCTGTCCAGCCGAGCTGGGGGAACGGCGGGGCCCGAGAGACGGGCGACAGGCAGCGCGCCAGACAGAAGAGGTAGGCAGACAGATGAGGGGAAAGATCAAGGGACAATCAGGCAGAGAGGTAGACAGAAAAACAGGTAGATATAGAGGCGGATACCTTGTTTTGTATATGTTTACTGCTGGAGACAAATCAGCCTTAAGTAGGCGGATGGCAATGAGGAAGGTGTGGCTACAAGTTGGTGTCTTGCTGCAGCCACCCAAGCATCACACCACGAAACTGACAAGAGGCAACGTGTTGACATCGATGGCTTTGGCCACGATGACGTCTCGATCTTCATCTGGAGACGCACCGTGCGTGTTTAATTGTCGGGATACCTGCGTCAATTAAAAAATAAAACACTGCTGGAAAGATCCCTTAATGTGTGCGCAGTTTAGGGCGTGTTGCGACATCAAGGACGTGATTCGTGGGTGCTTTGCGTAACCTTTTTTGACCCCCCATTGACGGGTTCATGGCCTATGTATTCCGGAGCGGTGGGAAAATAAACAACAACAACAACAGAATTGGTACTGCATTGGCAGTGGTGGAGAAGCACCAATAATAACAAAAAAAAACACATTCGTCTAAAGTATAATAAAACATTCGTAGCATTCAGACGCTGTCTTTCCGACAGACCTGTTCTTCACCTGAGGACGGCTGCTTGCGTTGCGGCCGAAACGTCGTGAGAATTATTTTATAATGTTTTATTTTTATTATTTTATTATTTCCCTTCTACGTGACTTTACCGAAATAACCAAGAAGATGAATCCCTGCAGTCACTGAAAGCTTTAAATCGAAATTTATTCGTAGCAAAGATACGTATCTGCGATGATGTAATGATATTATGTGATGTTTTCTCGATAGGGCAATGTTGTTGGCGTCTAAGTTGAGTTTCTTTTCGACTGATGAGAGGTCGATCGATCGTCCGTGGCACTGGTGAGGCACAGGGAGTCGCCCCGACAGAGTGCACATGACGAGAGTCGTCACGGTAAAAACAAAACCTTTATTTTAGCTCTTTATCAGAAGCGACCTGGCCACTAACGATGGCTCGACAAAGTGGCTTGTGGAAATGTACAGCAGCCAAATACTGGAAACGCACGTTGTTGATTCTAAATGTGGAGGGAAAATCGGAGGAGGATCCCGGAGAAAAATCCATGTGACCAAGGGGAGAGAGAAACATAAAAAAATGAAATTAAAATTAATAAAAATAAAATAATAAAAATCACGACGTTTTGCTGCATCAAGTGAGCCTCACTTGATACAGCAAATCTGGCTGTGACGGTCCCACCTGATGACGGAGACTTGTGTTGCCTCCCAAACGTCGTGATTTTTATTTTACTATCATTTTATTTTTATTAATTTTTATTTCATTTTTTTGTACCTACGTGACTTTACCGAAAAAACTAAGAGTATGAATCCTTGCAGTCACGAAAGCTTCAAATCTAGAATTATGCACATACCAAATATACAGGCATAAGTGTGGGTGGTGGGGGGTAATCAAGAGTGTATCACGCTGTGATGATGGAACATGTGGACGAGATGAGCACGCCAGCCCACGTTCATTTTAGTCGGTGGGGGGGCTCTTCCCGACTCCTTAGCGTCACTCTTCTCGTGCCTGCCGCGGACAGTCTGCTCCGCTACCTTGTCGATCCCGTTGATCTCGGCTCCCTGGCCCAGCAGCACCCGCACCATCTCGCAGTGGCCCCCCGAGGCCGCCAGGTGGAGGCAGGTGCGACCGCTCTTGTCGCGCACGTGCAGCTGGGACGCCGACTTGCTGAGCAGGAGCCCCACCACCGCTGTGTGGCCGCTCTGCGCCGCCAGGTGCAACGGGGTGGCTCCCTACGGAGGAAGAATCATCATCGTCGTCGTCATCGTTACCGTCGTCATCGTTGCCGTCGTCACCGTTACCGTCGTCGGGTGTGAACGAGCAGCACATTCGTCACGGTCGCCATCGTCAGGCGTGTGGCTTCCGAGAGTGACAATCAAAATCGTTATCATCATCGTAGTCATCATTATCGAATCTTCAGCACATGAGTGCAGTTGGTAATTTCACAGCGCAAGGCTATCACGAAGGCCGTTGAGGTAGCCTCGCAGGCGGCGGCGTTGCTGCGTGGCTTTACCCAGCGAGATACTTTGCGAGCGGTTTTCAAAATGTGGACCGCGAAGATGGCACAAACACACAGACGGCCTACACTTTTACCAATCGGCATCACTGGAGCTTTATAATGTCCGCTGCGAAGCGAAGGCCGTGCATTTTTTTGGCGTTGGTCTATACCAGGGGTCGGCAACCTACGGCTCCGGAGCCGCATGCGGCTCTTTACGGGCTGATTCTTGACGATATGTACGTATGTACAGTATGTACTCAGATGCATTGCGGCTCTTGAAATACTGAATTTTGTACCGAATTGGAAAGAAATGGCTCTTCTTGTTATTTTGGTTGCCGACCCCTGGTCTATACGCTCGTTAATGTGGAACGCCCTTCCCTGAGACCTCAGAAAATCCGACTCCCCTGGTCGCCTTTAAAACTAGGACTGCAAAAGCATTCGTGAAGTTTTATGACAAAAAAGAATAACTCCTGCTGATTCCGTGACAAATGCAACGCACGTGTTTGAATGGGTTTTCTCCTTCTGCGCACTGCATACGGTAATGCTCTTGCGCTCTTTCTGTGACCTACTTTTAGAGTATTGGCTCTTGGTGAGTTTCCTCTTATTGCATGAATAGCTGTGAATCCCTCCCGTTTGTGAATTGTGCACCGAATAGATATAGCTGACCGTGACACGCGTGAGTGAATGATGCTCGTGCTAATGGCGTTCTAGAATAGATAGATAGGTCAAATATGTCACATATCTACTGTTAGAGCCTATGACAGGCTGTCCCCACTTTACGACGTTACAATGCTTTCCTGAAAACGACGTCGTAAATATAATCTTGTTTTTTTTTCCATAGACAGTAGAAACGGCAGAAACATCTCTTGCCGATGTATTTTTCCGTTTATCAGTCATATTGAACGGGGTTTAAAAGGTAAAAATCCACACAAAACACACCAAGTCACATCGCAAGCCAGGCTGCCTCTGTTCAAGTGTGTTCAGTCGTGTCGGAAGATGTGTCCGTAAATCGATCTAAGGTGGCATATAAACGTCGTAAATGTGGACCGTCGTAAACCGGAACCCACCTGTACATCTCACTAAAAAAATACCGATTTTTTTTTTTATAAAATAATTTCATACCCTGGGCTAAATTAAGGGTAAAATATTTAAAACTTTTAATTTTATAAACCCAGGCCTACAAAAGGTTTGTATAAGTGGTTTCGAAGGTTCATCATCGTCATCAGCCATTGTCTATCGACTGCCAGATTTTAGGCTTCCTCCAGGCCCAATCCTTCTGCTTTCCTCCTCGCTCCGGCCGCACGCTCCGATCCCGTCGCTCCGTCTCCGTGGCGGCGGACGCCCCCTGGGCACACGTTGAGCTGTTGCGACGACGGGGGCCCCTCACCTGCAGGTTTGTCTGCGCGTCGGCCAGCACGCCCGGGTAGTTGAGCAGCAGTCGCACCAGGCCCTCGTGCCCCGACTCAGCTGCCAGGTGCAGTGGAGTGAATCCTGACTGCGACACGCACAGAGAGAGGACAGAGAATGGGGGGGAAGGGGGGGGAGAGGAATTTAGCACTCAGCCTTCCGATAACGCTTTGGCAGCATCCACAGGAATCGTCGATGATCAGTCTACCCTCCGGGTGCCCACCAGGCTTCGAGGAGATTCGATTTTCTCATCAGCCGTTGGTTTCTGTCTCTCTTGGTGGTGCAAATCCATTGTTAAGGAGAACAGTGGTAGATCTGTATTGACAACGGTGCATGTTGCTGTTTGTGTATGTATGTGTAACTGTACGCGTGTGTGAGCACGTTTCTGTATGTGTGTGTGTAATTATGAGTTGTGCGTGCCAATCAGTCAACCCATGGCACCTGGGTCTGCCCCCTGACCTACTGCCAGCGGGCGTTCGACACTACACGTGGCCTCAAGGTGCACATGGCCTGGCACAAGCGTCGTGGTGACGTCATCGCCACTTAGTGGCGAATGGCGGTTGTTGTTGTGTGTGTGAGCACGTTTCTGTATGTGTGTGTGTGTAATTATGAGTTGTGCGTGCCAGTCAGTCAACCCATGGCACCTGGGTCTGCCCCGTGACCTACTGCCAGCGGGCGTTCGACACTTCACGTGGCCTCAAGGTGCACATGGCCTGGCACAAGCGTCGTGGTGACGTCATCGCCACTTAGTGGCGAATGGCGGTTGTTGTTGTTGTGTGTGAGCACGTTTCTGTATGTGTGTGTAATTATGAGTTGTGCGTGCCAGTTGTTACTTTGTGTGTGCGTGGGTGTTTGCGTATGCATGTTCGTGCATGTTCCCATGCGGGTACGTGATATGCTCGTCATGATTATCTTTGGGCAATGATCGCCGCCCTACCTCGTGCAAGTGCTCTTGGATGACGACGACGACGACGCGTCCAGAGACGCCTTTGGCGGCTGGCTCTGTACGGTTGCCGGCACCTTGGTCAGCATCTCCCGCACAATGTCTATTTGTCCAAAGTGAGCGGCCACGTGCAACGCTGTCATCCCGGTCTGTGCGGCGCGACACGCGGAGGGTAGGATAACACGGGGATCTGTTAAGGGGACGTCCATAAATGACGTCACGCACCTGGGGTGGGGGTCAGACATTTGTGACGATGTGTGACGAGGGGGGGGGGTGAGAAATGTGACGTCACGTAAAAATGCGCAACTTTAAATAAATATAGACAACACGTTCTACTTAATTAAATAGACTTTTTAATAAATGTGTTCTCCTACAACATCAGAGTGCAGCGCCACATTAAATACGCACTACAATGACAATAGTTTAAAGCGATTTGAAGCATGTTTTATATATTTGGGGGGGGGGGGGCAGAGCTTTGTGACGTCATATTTGAAGGGGGGTCTGACTTTTTGTGACGCCGTGTGACGAAGGGGGGGGGGGAGGCGCAAAAATCGGCCAAAATCGCGTGATGTCATTTATCGACGGCCCCTAATGGGCCGACTTGCAACCAAGCCGTGTCGGGGCTGCGTGCTTGTTCCTTCCCTTTGGAACCCTTGAGCCGTGCCGCCGATGACAAGCGAAGTGAACGCGTCGAAACGCGCGTGGGTGGCACGGTGACGACTGTGTGTTTGCGTCCGTACTGACGTGGCGTGCCAGACAATGAACGGCGTCATTATCCCTACCCCTTGAAACCCCCCCCCCCCCCTCCTAAGCCACCAAGCGAGATTCATATTTCGTCTTGCGAGGCCAGCTGATCGCGGTTTTAGATCCTGCTCGGCACGGCAAACAGCCAGTGGGCACAGGCGGTGGCTCAGCTCCGATGTGCCAGCGATAAGGAGGTGAAAAAGTCAAAAGTGTTACTTGATGCAACGCTCTACTCCACTGCCAGTCCTGAGCCAGTAGTGTGAAGTCCCTAGTCCTGTGGCAGGGGGCCCAATATATACTCATAGAACAACCACTGTTATCTTCAGCAAAAATAAAATGGTGCTCATTTAATTCACTCTGAAGAAATGATGGGCAGAGTCTTCCCCTGTGAACAGGTATGACCTCACAATTGTCTAATTGTAAGTCACATCACCTACGACTGCATCTAATATAATGTAAGTAAAAATACATTTTCGATATGGTCTTATGGTGATAATATATGCAACACACAACATATTACGTGTCGCACGACATGATTTCAGGAATACTAAGTTAGCTAAAAGCATGATAAATGACCAAAATAAATAGGCCAATGCTTAGAGTTTTAAACTGCTGGGGAAATAAACATACGAATCTTAATCACATCGTAATGGGCACCCATTTCATACTCAGCCAACCTACGTTATGTCCCTCCCGGCAATGTTGAAATACCATCTGCCACTAGTGTGCAAGCCAGGCTAGGAATCGAACTGCATCTGAGGTGCTCGAATCGTAGTTCAATGTGCAAGCCACTAAATCTCCTCTCTCCATGCACAACGTACACAATGCACACGTGGTTACTCACCAGCATGCGTGCACAATAAGACAAAGACAAACATCCCCCGTGCGGACTACATAGGCTGTTGGGACAAGTGCTGTTAGCGAGCACCTATAAAGGCCGGCACGGCCAACTTTGTCTCCCCGAGGCTGATGTTTAAACACGGTTGCAGGTACTTAAAGCTAGATTAATCTTAATCTAGGGGTGGCCTATCACTGGTCTAGTGGCCACTGGCTTTGGCTGTGAGCGGCACCCAAACTAAGGTTGCTGGGTACATAGCGCAGCGTGCTAACCGCGGCACCACCGCAAACGCAAATCCGATGTAAGCAGATAATTATGCCGAATGTAACGACGTGGATATTTTTTCCGGGAGCCTGAGCAGTGGGTGCATCGATGTTGCCCGTGAACCTCACCTTGGTACTCGTAGCTTTGAAAGAAACGTTGTCTTTGACGGCTTCCAGCACGTTGACGTGTCCGTTTTTCGCTGCCAGATGCAATGTGGCCATGCCTTCCTGCAGTGCGAGCAGAGCCACTATTACATTGAAGCATAACCACGGTTTAACAATTGGCAACACTTGCCAACGCTGTGCATTGCAGGCAGACCCATGAATGCCGAAAGGTTGTTGTGGTAAGAACATTCTCTCTTATCGCCCATTGCTGCACGTAAAATGTGAACTATCGAGACTGTCATGAGCCGAATGTTCGTACTCCAGTAACTGATTCATCGAGTCAAGGAATGGCCCCACAAGATGATGATGATGACGATGCTGGCAGAATTGCTTTTGGCGTCACTTAAATCGGTGCATTTCACCAAGAAGTTTATTTCGATTGAATCGGGCGAGAACTCGAGGAAGAAGAGGAGTGCGTATTTTTCAAGAGTGACCCCGGGTAAAAAATGTTTTTTTAAATAATGTTAAAAAAACATAGGCAAGTTAAAAAACAATGAAGCGTCACGGAATAAATCGAAAAGCAGTTCACAGGCATTAGTCGATATTAAATCAAAGACATTATACGAAAGTCGTGCTCATTATCAATTTACTTTAAAAAACCGCTCACAACAAAATAAAGTTACGGAAACATCACAATGGGTGATGGGCGATTTCTGCACTCGTACTGTGAACAGGCATGGAAATGCATCAAATAGAATTGCGGGTGAAGTAGTTGTAGGAATTGTACATCAGTGAAAACGTGCTTTATAGCTCATCGGATTCCTCCAGTATAAATACATATTCTGATTCTGTCACTGCTGCAGTAGTCTCTACAAACAGTACACATGTTGCAGCAATGATTATAAACAATTAAACTATTAGAGCAGGGCTAGATTCAATGAAATGAAGCACATTTTTCGTTAGCACAAGATATTGCTCGAACCATTAACCTGGAGCATGTTTTCGATTACAAATCAATGTTAATGATGAGAGTAAACGAGTTAGTTCTCGTACACCACTGCTTAATCGTATTCAAGTGTAAATAATGTTTTCCATGCAGTTGTTGCTGGTGTCTGAGTGAAGTCTTTCAACTCGCAGCAATCACCTATTTCCCAAGTGACTGTCCAAATTCAAATCCGAGATCTCAGCATTGTCCACCTCCGAGCCATGAGCAGCATGGCCATTTAACCCTCTCAGTAAAAAAAATAGCTTTTTAGCGTTCATGCGTTTCCATGAGCGGATGTTTACAAAACGCAAGGTCTGCATGCGACCCAATGGCAGCTGAGCCAATGCACCGCTCTGTCGTGTTTAGAGAGCGGTCACAATGCGAACATGAAAAAAAAAGCTTTTTTAATTTACACGCTTTTATTTAACTCACTCTGTCTGTTGTATCCTCAACTCTGTCTGTTGTCGTAACCTCAAATCTTGTAACTCAATTTTAACCCACTTCCCGATGTCGTATCGACTGCAAACTTGGTATACTTATGTCATACTGATGACAATACTATATTCTATCATTAAAAATACAAAACTATATATTTTTAAGCAATCTTTTGTATATTTTATGTTTCGGCTTGGGTCTAATTGTCCACGCTCAACTCACGTTGGCTGTAAATCACCACGACCCCTTGCGTTACGGCAAGCCTCGGGGCCATTTCATGGAGTCGTGGAGTTCTGCCATTACTCGTACGGTACATTTCATTAAAGCGTGTTTTTTTTAAAGTATTTTTTATATCTCTTATGAGTAAGGTGCTTGGAGGTCATCGAGTGATTCATTGAGACCGTCCGTTTGAATCATCGGCACCAATTTCCCACAATGCAATGTATGTACGTTGAACTTCTTTCGCACCGCACGTAGCCAACCGTGCTAATCGGAGGAGATGCGTGCAATGGGAGAGCCAGCGCGGCCTGAGTGAGACACACGTACGGAGTTTTCTTCGGACGCAGCAGCTCCAGCTGCCAGCAGCACCTTGACCACCTCGGCGTAGCCCCCAGCCGCGGCCAGATGCAACGGCGTGGAGTCGTTTGTCTGGGGCACAGGGAAGCGATTCGCGAGCGGTTCACCCGGCATCCGATGCCGGGTTCTGGCTGCTAGTTTCGAGTTGCTGCCAAAGGCAGGGGCCGTCCATAAATGACGTCACGCGATTTTGAACGATTTTTGACCCCCCCCCTCCTCATCGTCACACGGCGTCACAAAAAGTCAGACCCCCCCCCCTCAAATATGACGTCACAAAGCTCTGCCCCCCCCCCCCCACCAATTTATTTTTATAAAACATGCTTCAAATCGCTTTAAACTATTGTCATTGTAGTGCGTATTTAATGTGGCGCTGCACTCTGATTTTGTAGGAGAAAACATTTATTACAAAGTATATTTAATTAAGTACAACGTGTTGTCTATATTCATTTAAATTTGCGCATTTTGATGTGACGTCACATTTCTCAAACCCCCTCGCCCCTCCTCCTCGTCACACAACGTCACAAATGTCTGACCCCCCCCCCCCCTAGATGCGTGACGTCATTTATGGACGGCCCCTTAGGAAGGTGAGGAGTCACCGTCGCGCTCGATGACTTTACTTCGACCCGCAGCCACTTGCTGGCTGAGATAAAAACGCTTAAATTGTCAAAAACTTCCCCGACGCGCGGCAAACTTCACCCTGAGAAAAACTCACAGGAGAACCGTCAAACAATGCCCACGTAGCGGAAGCCTCGCCATTCAAGCGAGGCTCTTCTGGGCAAACACCGGGGGGGGAGGGGGAGCACGTGGCCACCTTAGCCGCCGGCTCCACGAGCGAAACCACCAAGCGCTCGTTGAACTTCTTTCGCGCCGTACGTAGCCAACCGAGCTCATCAGGAGGTGCCACACACAAGGCCACACAAAAAGATCCCCCGTAGAGCCTGAACAGACTTGTCGGGGCAAGTGCTGTTAGCGAGCACCTATGAAGGCCGTCACGGCACACGAGGGGGTGGGTGGCCAGCACGACGCCCGGCCGCCTTTGTCTCCCCAGTGGTGATATTTACACACATCAGGTACTTATTTGAGGCTGAGTTATCCTAGGGGAGGCCAAGAAAAGCTTCATATATTCATCACCGATTTTGGCTGTGAGCGGGAATCGAACCGGGGTCGCCGGATTCGTAACGCAGCGCGCGAACCGCGACACACACACACCGCGCACGATGCGCGCTCACACAACGTACACCACCACCACGCACACACAACGTACACCACCACCACGACCACGCACACACAACGTACACCACCACCACGACCACGCACACACAACGTACACCACCACCACGCACACACAACGTACACCACCACCACGACCACGCACACACAACGTACACCACCACCACGCACACACAACGTACACCACCACCACGACCACGCACACACAACGTACACCACCACCACGCACACACAACGTACACCACCACCACGACCACGCACACACAACGTACACCACCACCACGCACACACAACGTACACCACCACCACGACCACGCTCACACAACGTACACCACCACCACCACGACCATGCACAAACGTACACCACCACGACCACGCACACACAACGTACACCACCACTACGCACACACAACGTACACCACCACCACCACGACCACACACAACGTACACCACGACCACGCACACACAACGTACACCACCACCACCACGACCACGCGCAACAACCGTACACCACCACGACCACGCACACACAACGTACACCACCACCACCACGACCACGCTCACACAACGTACACCACCACCACCACGACCACGCACACGCGCAACAACCGTACACCACCACGACCACGCACACACAACGTACACCACCACCACGACCACGCACACACAACGTACACCACCACCACGACCACGCACACACAACGTACACCACCACCACCACGACCACGCACACACAACATACACCACCACCACGACCACCACGACCACGCACACACAACGTACACCAACACCAACCTTGTTGCGCGCGGACGTGACGCCCCCGCGGTTGAACTTGAGCAGCTCCTTGACGACGGCGACGCTGCCCTTGCCGGCGGCGATGTGAGCGCACGTGGAGCCCGACGCGTTGGCCGAAGTCACCAGCTCGGGCCGCTGCTTCAAGAAGAGCTTCACCACCTCGGAGTGGTCGTTCTCCGCCGCCAGGTGCAGCGGCGTCTGCCCGTGCTGCCCCCCCACCCCCCGCCGCACACGCCACGCGGAGAGATCGGTCAGGGCGAACTTTGTCCGCCGCGATGAAAATTTCCGCACAGAGAGCGCTTTCGTGTGCGAAACGTACAGGTTGCGTCGGTACGGTTTGAGATGCACGAAGAAAAGTCTACGCGGTTTTAAACATATTCAAGAGATTGTGAGATGCATCTTCAGCCCGATTTTAAAAACTGCAACACCTTCCTTATCAGACGCCGTTCATGGTGCACTCCACTTGACCACAACCTCGACCGGCACGCTGCACCAATGAACACCCTACACCTGCACCATGAACACCCTACATGTTGCACCATGAACACCCTACACCTGTACCATGAACACCCTACATGTTGCACCATGAACACCCTACACCTGTACCATGAACACCCTCCACCTGCACCATGAACACCCTACACACTGCACCATGAACACCCTACACACTGCACCATGAACAACATACACACTGCACCATGAACACCCTACACACTGCACCATGAACACCCTACACACTGCACCATGAACACCCTACACACTGCACCATGAACAACATACACACTGCACCATGAACACCCTAAACCTGCACCATGAACACCCTACATGTTGCACCATGAACATCGTACTCGCAGAAACCGGACTGGGAATCCTGATCCTCCAACTACGAACCCACAAACCTAGGCTATATAGCTCATAAACCTGGACTACGAAACCCACATCCTGAATTAGCAACCCGATAAACCTGGACCAAGAGACCACAAATGCAGAATGAAAACCCACAAACCGGGATAATGAACCCACTCCGAGCACGAAACCTCGTTCCATGCAGAAACCCATGGAACTAGCTTTCAAAGAGCTGGGTCTTCAGCAGCCCTTTGAAACGTGAATAAACGACCACCTTCTCTGATGTCAATTGGGAGGTCATTCCACAACCTGGGAGACAAACACTGGAAGGAGCATCCTCCCAAAATAACACATCTCGACCGAGGAACCGCAAGGGGGCTCTGCGCTAAAGCAACGGACACGAGATGCCAGGGTCGGTCTGTCGTCGGTGCTTTTACTCGAGTCGAGGGCGTGAGTTGGGCCCGCGAGATTTACGAATTGGCCGAAATGCATCGTCCTGCTCTGCCCTCTCCTCTTGCCGAGGTACCTGAATCTGGAGAGATCACCCATAGGGCACACGTGGCGTTGAAACTATGCCATGTGCAGGCTAATGAAGCGAGACAGAATTCTAGGGGGGAAAAAAAACATCTTCTAGCATGATACATATTTAGTATTCTTTGGGTCTTTCGGTAAAGTCACGTAGATAGAAAAAATTATAAAAATAATAAATATTATTTTGTATTATTGATTCTATCTACGTGACTTTACCGAAAGACCCAAAGAATATGAATTCCTGCAGTCACGAAAGCTTTAAGTCAACATATTTAGTAATTGCACGCTTTCAGATGTACTTCTGCGACCATCTGATATTGGAAGCCACTGGAGCTAGGCACTTTTAAATTTAGTTTGAAAACTCATTTATTTAAAACTGCTTTTTATGTTTAGTTTGATGTCCTCCCCCCGCACCTCCGATGAGCATGATTGGCTACATATGGTGCAAAAGATGTTCAACGTACATACATCAAGAAAGGTGTACTAATAAAATCAAAGCGTGCCTTTGCCCTTACACTGAAACTCGGCACCATTTTTCACTGAAACGATTTCGCCCTTTGTTTAACTTGATACGACATAACAAAACCTGAGAGCATTTTTTTGTTTGTAACGTTGAATGCTCTAAAATCAAATCCAGCTTTGTCTCAGGTGTTCGAGTCCATGTAAAACAAAATGTATCGATCTTCTTGGTTCTTTCGGTAAAGTCACGTAGAAGGGAAATAATAAAATAATAAAAATAAAACATAATACAATTATTTTCACGACGTTTCGGCCACAACGCAAGCGGCCGTCCTCAGGTCTGTCGGGAAGACAGCGTCATTCAGTCGCTGTCTTGCATTGTGGCCGAAACGTCGTGAGAATTATTTTATTATGTTTTATTTTTATTATTTTATTAATTCCCTTCTACGTGACTTTACCGAAAGAACCAAGAAGATGAATCCCTGCAGTCACGAAAGCTTTAAATCGAAAAATTTATCGAATCAATACTACTGCGTAGGCTGTCGCGGTTCTGCTCTGTGG
This sequence comes from Lethenteron reissneri, assembly GCF_015708825.2. Taxonomy (NCBI): domain Eukaryota; kingdom Metazoa; phylum Chordata; class Hyperoartia; order Petromyzontiformes; family Petromyzontidae; genus Lethenteron; species Lethenteron reissneri. The sequence goes on from NC_083807.1 coordinate 8,049,840, forward strand.
CTCTCCGACGTGCGTTGGGATCGTGCCCGGCACAAGGTCGGACGTTTTACTCCCACGTGCTGGGAGCTTCATCAGGGAATTCATTCTTCAGCCGTGTGTGCAGAATTTAAACATCTGGTTTTTTGAATGCAGGTGCAAATGGAGGCTCTCATGTATCTCACAGCAGGATAAAGTGGGAAACTCGTTTCTACAGAAGCTTCCAGCAGCTGGGAGCAAAACTCGGGACATCATGCTGACCACACGGTACTATACGAACAACCACATCGGAGAGCTAACCAGAAATCGAATCAACGTTCTGACATTGAGTAGGGGTAGCCCTGCGGTTCAGAACGGAACGCTCTGTGAGTGAGTGGCGGGCTCCCGGACAACACGCTATACCCACAATGTCAGTGGCGTTGATGTCTGCGTTCATGCGCAGGAGGCTGTTGCACACATTCAGCTGTCCATTCAAAGCTGCCAGGTGCAAGGGCGTCCTTTTGATCTGCATATCAACAGACGCACAGACGCACCACACAGAGCAACACAGACTGGTAATGCAAAACCCAAACAGTGGATTCTGCAGTGCAGCAAAATCCACTCTGCCCACCTTCAAAAAGCCGCACTGACCAGCGTGGGGAAGTATGGCCAGCAATCCCTGATAGCCCACAAGGCTTTTGGAAGCCCACTCATCCAGCAGTGGATTGACATAACGGGCCGTATATATGTGTCCTTGTATGGCGGAGGGGGATTAACAGTTAATGTAAAGTGATATCACAGTGGTTAGGACACTGCAGTCTGTGCCCGATTGTTTTTAATGTCTTATATGGTGTATGCGTAAATTGTATAGAGCATATGCAGCATCCATGATAGTTGAGCAGGCTGTGCTACGAACCCAGAGAACCAAGTTCGATTCCCGCTCATAGCCAACACCAGTGACGATTATCTAAGCCGGTCCTGGCCCTCCTCCCCTAGGTCGACTCAGCCTCCAATGAGTACCTGGTGCGGTGTGTAAACATCACCACCGGGGAGACAAAGGCAGTCGGGCGTGATGCTGGCTACCCACCCACTCGTGTGCCATGCCGGCCTTCATATGTGCTTGCTAACAGCACTTGCCCAAACAGTCTGTGAAGGCTACAGGAGAATCTTTGTCTTTGTTTTTTTTTATATCCTTTTGTTAAAAAATCCAATTACCCTCCACAACCCTTTTTTGTTTCCTGTTGAATGCCTGGATTTGGACACCCTGTCATGTCCCAACACCCAAATGTAAAGTTTTCCTATCATTATGAGATCAATAATCATCCTTGTGTGAATCAGACCTCTCAGCTCTTTCTAACAATGGAGATAAATGGCCTTCTACCTGCTTAAGGAAAGGAAATCAATACATTTTGAACGGGAAATCAATTGTTTTCATCATATTTTCAATACTTATTGTAATGGAAGTTCGGTGGGTTTTTTTTTTGCTCTCAGCATTGTGGGTCCCGAAATTAAGCTCCTGGATTTTGAGTACAGCTGCATATGTATGGAAGGAATTTCATGGAAGCATAACATAAGCAACTTGGAGGCCAAGTTTTATGAAGAAGACCTTGCTGTATCGTGGAAAGCACAGAGGTCGCAAGCTTTCCCTCCAACAACTGGCGAATCTAGACAGAAGGAAGGAGGCGATGGCCTGCGGTGATGGCAGCAAAGGGACCGAGTCCTCAACATGGGTGGCGGAATCAACGATTGAAGTTCGTGGCAACAGTAACCAGGGCAGTCGTGATAGAAGAGTGATACATGCGGGGAACGGACTGCCAGTGAGCGAATTGGCCACCCAGGGTCTCAAGGATTTGGGTACTCCTGACGACGACAACTACTGCGGTGAGGAAGCGTGTGGGATTCGAGGTGGAGGTGAAAGAGCCGAACAAACGCCCCGACCAGCTCGCCAGCCAGCAGCAGCGGCAGCAGCTGAAGCCATGCACTGACCAGCGAGAGGGCATCGATGGTGGCGTGGTGCGTCTCGCACAGCAGCCGCACCAGCCGGTTGTAGCCGCGCTCGGCCCCCAGGTGCAGCGGCGTGAGGCCCAGCTTGGTCTTGGCGTTGACGAAGGCCTTGTGCCACAGCAGGATGTCGGCTATGCCCTCGTGGCCGTTCTCGGCCGCCAGGTGCAGCGCCGCCTTGCCGAGCTGAGGCGGCACGGGCGTGTGTGAGCAAGTGGACGCACGCGTGAGGGCACGTGGGGCACGTGCGGGAGCACGTGAAACGCGATGAAAGTCACAAGGGGGTGCTCCGAATGTCAAGACACAGAGTTATTATATTTATATGAACAATTCACGTTGGATGATTTCATTTATTTTAACAAATGTTCAAACTCACTCTCATTAACATTAAAGCATGCATGCATTCTATTTTAAATGAATTTAGATGACCCCACAGGAAGAAGAAAAATAGACATTACTAATGACAATAGATAAAATATTGCCTCGAAGACTAAGCAATTAAAATGTTGTAATGCCAGTGTTAAATAAACGAAACAATCCAATATGTCCTGACTTTCAGGGCAGCCTGTACATGATGGTGGCTAGGCTGCACGTGGCGTGGCCTGCAACCCAGCCTTGTGGTGGCAGCAGCCAGGGTTGATGGATCACCACGCAAATATTGCGAAATTCCCTTCACGTGGCCAACGTGGAGGGCCCATAACCCTGGCTCGCCACGAGAAGGTGGTGAAGCGAACATGAAGACTCCAACCTGTTCCATCTGATGGGATAGAGTGTTTCCCCCTCGCATGCCTGGGTTTGCAGTCCTCAATATTTTAATATATAGAGAGGACTGCATCATTGCAAGTACTGCAACGCGATGTGAATACATAGTATTAGTATCTATACAAATAGAGTTGTAGCTACCAGTTTAAAATAAAATGTATCACAAAAGCAAACACATATTTCTAATACTGGTAGGAACCCACTGGTTCCACCAGCCCACAGGGGATTATTGTGTCCGTCCGTCGTGCAGGAAGGGGCTGGGTGAGGAGGGAGGGGCTGGGTGGGGAGGGTGGGGAGGGGCTGGGTGGGGAGGGTGGGCAGGGGCTGGGTGGGGAGGGTGGGGCTGGGTGGGGGGTCGGAGGGGTGAGGCTGGGTGGGGAGAGGCTGGTCACCCCGTGGTGCCCTTATAAAACACAACGTTTAACCTACTCACGCCGGCTTGTGCCCGCCCTCACAGTCGGACATATTTGCGGAATACACCACGCCGCCGTTGACCCTGGCCATTGACCGAGCAACCCAACGTTCCTACCAGCTCCCTCCGCAGGAATGTGTTCCACTTGCTGTACTGCCATACCCGGGCAAGTCAGAAGATGGCGACCTCACAGCCCAGCGGCGTTTGGGAGCTTCATGAGTGAGGGCGTGATCCACAAACCTCGCTGCTGCCTCCACAGTGCTGGGCACCACGGTGGAGTGGTGGTAACTACCTCGCCTGTTATACAGGAGGTCATGGGGTCGGTCCCGATCGGGGCCCCGATGCCTGTATATTTGAAGTTTGCATGTCTCTCTCCCCTTGGTTGGGTAGCTCATTTATGGCCAGGTCGCTTATGAAAAAGAGCTACATAACTTAGTGGGCCTTACCTGGTAAAACAAAAAAAAACACGTTCCTTCGGAGTGGGCAGGTAGGAACTTGGTTGGACAGCGCATTCGTGCACGACAGACAGACAAATAATCCCTGGTGGGCAATGTGAAACTGTTGTTCCTACCTGTATTACAGTTTAGTTTACAAGCGTGCAGCAGCAGCACCCGAATCAAAACCCCTCTGGCATTGCCGTCAATCGCCGTACCGAGTTAATAATAATAATAGTACAATTTGTAACGCGCGCAAATTTGCAGACGTAGTGGCCGCAACTCAGAGGCGTGGAGCCAAGCTCAGAGTCGCTCAAAAGCATGATTGTAGAGGTGAGTTTTTAAATGTCTCTTGAAGGAGGCGATTGAGGTGATGCTGCGAATGTGCAGAGGGATATCGTTCCAGACTGTTGGGGCTGCCACCGAGAAGCGGCGCGTAGACATGACCATCCTGGATCTTGGTATCGAGAGCGTGTGGGCTTCACGAGTGGAAATCGATGTTCGAGGCAGCCGACGTGCACGCGCCACCTCACCTCATCAAACACGTCGACCCTTGCGTTGTTTTTCAGGAGGATCCTGACCACCTCGACATGCCCCTTCTCCGCAGCCATCAGTAGAGGCGACCACCCGTTCTGTGAACCAGAGCAAACGCCGCGGAGTGACTCGCGCACCGATCTTGGCTACACGTGCAGCATCAGCGACCGCTCTCGGTCAATCCACCCAGCCTTCGTGTGCAGTTTTTTTTTGCTCGTGTTAATTGGTCATTCATGACGTTACTCGTATATACGCAAACCTTTTAAATAAATGATTCTGACCGTAGATGTATTGCTATCACTAATCAGCACTGACCAGCGTGGCGAGGTATGGGCTAAAACAACTCCAACGTCCAACCACAAGCCTTGGGAGGTTTGCATGCAGCAGTGGATTGATAACAAAGCTGTACACGCACAAAGACACGTGTATTTGAATGTAACCATATTTTCATTGTAGCTGTCTGTATGTAAACAGCTGGGCGGCGCTGTGTCAGAGCTCTCGTATTCACATCTCGGTCCAGGGTCAGCTGAGCCCGTACGACTTTGTGGGAAGTCAACAGTGATTGCCAGTGATAAACTGGCACCCACCATACGAATATGGAATCGCCACCATGAGCTCAGGGCCATCAATGGAGTTGACGGCTCCATGTTCAATTTATCCTTAAAGAGACTTTGATGTTTTAAAGAAAACTAAAACATTATTTGGGTCTTTCGGTAAAGTCACGTAGATAGAAATGAAAATAGGCATCCGTATGGGTGGCTTTCCTGTAGACAGTGTCCCATTGAGGAGCCATCAGGTCTCTTTTCGATTGGGACACTCTGTCTACAGGAAAGCCACCCATACGGATGCCTATTTTTATTTCTATCTACGTGACTTTACCCGAAAGACCCAAAGAATATGAATTCCCGCAGTCACGAAAGCTTCAAGTCAAGATTTAAAGCTAAAACTAATTTTTTTCCACCAAGTAAGGCCCACTCCGCTATGTAAGCGCGTTTTCAGAAGCAACCAGGCCACAGATGATATCTGTGGAACTTGATAGCAGCCAAATACTCTGAACGCGAGATGTTGATTCTAAATGTGGAGGGATAAACCGGAAGACCCGGAGAAAAATCCACACAACCACGAAGAGAACACGCAAACTCAAAATATACAACGGGCGTCAGGGTCGGGATCGAACCCACGACCTCCTGTATACCAGGCGAGGTAGTTAACATCTCGCCACCGTGGAGCCCTACAACCACTCCTATTGCATTGGCATAACCCTTCATAAACCTGGCTTAAAACTGCACCCGTGACCCAGTAACTTTGTACTTTTTCATTTCCACGGCTGGGTGGGCGCGTCTGCGTTGGCGTCGACCCATCGCCGAGAGCTCCGTGTGTGTGCACGCGCAGCGGATTAAGGAATTACCTGGTCGGCTCTGTTCAGCACATGTTGCATCTGGTTTGCGCCGATGTGCTTCAGCATTTCTGTCAAAATCTCGGCATTGCCCGATCGTGCGCAGTAGTGAAGGGGAGACTCGCACGTCTGCACACGGCGTCGCGACGACAACACAGCATACGATTGTGACGTGAACTGGAGCGCAATTCACAACGCGAACAGTTGGTATCGGAGAAGCACAACGTTAGAGGTACAGGCCTGCAATTACTTGTCTAATTCCACTGCTCGTAGAAGAGCCTGCCCTCGTGGGAGCTCTAGAGCAGTGGTTCTTCATTTTTACTGCAGCCTGGCTTGGTTCTCAATCATTACAAAGTGTAAACTATTAATAAATACATACGTTTGATGAAACAAAGAAGTTGTACTTACGTGCCCGTGCTTGATTCATGTGATGATTTACCTTACTCTTTGGTTCTTTCGGTAAAGTCACGTAGATGAAAATAATAATAATAACAATAAAATGAAAATAACTAAATTTAAATTGTATTATTTTTATTATTTTTCACCTACGTGACTTTACCGAAAGAACAAAAGAGTATGGATCCTTGCAGTCACGAAAACTTCAAATCTAGAATGATTTACCTTATTTAAAAAATCTCCCCACGTCTCTCACACCTAAGAAAGGGCATCTCGCACCACCAGGTGGAGCGTGCACCCCAGGTTAAGAACCACTGCTCTTGAGAGACGAAACTTCCATGCTGGTCAGATGTCTCGGAATAGGTGGGTGGGTGTGCCCATAGTTTACCCCGCGAACGCGACATCCCCTTATTCGTCTTCTTCTTTCGCGTGGCTAATGTAGACGCAGAGCTACAACTACAATTTCACATTCAGATGGTCAAGCTCAGATAACCGCGTCAGGAGCCAGCAGAAGTGTATCGCTGTAATGTCAACGTCGTATTTGTGAATCGGGCATTGCGTCGTTGTATATTTTCTGGTCTGCACCCGACTGGAGAGTTTTTCATTTTGCCTTTGTGCGTTAGGTACCCGCATCTGCCATGGCTTGTGGTGGACAATAAGCTTCGTGGGAGATCAAACCGTTGACTAACTTTTGATTTAAAGCTTTCGTGACTACGGGGATTCATATTCTTGGTTCTTTCGGTAAAGTCACGTAGAAGGGAAATAATAAAATAATAAAAATATCTAACAATTTGGTTTATATATATCTTTTTTTCGTTATAACTTGCGTGTCGATAGTTAAATGTTAAATTGCCATTGTATTGCGGGACTGCTGCGTGGTGTTGTCTTGCTGTGGACTGAGATGGTTTTGCTGTTGCTTTTGCTGCCCTGCCAAATCCTGATTAATCGGACTTACATCGTTAATTTATGTATCACTTATTTATGTTCATTTAGCGAGTTGCTTACCATTTCCTCTACTTTGCACTCCTATCTTTCTTTGTTTGCATTGTTTGCTGTTGTAACTCAGTGACCCGCCCATACAGGACATCTGTGTAAACAAAGAGCTTCATAGCTCATCGGATTTCTCCTGCAGTCTAAACTAAGATTCTGATTCTGATCGCGCTCTTGCCTATGAGTTGATCTCATTGTTCCATCTCGATGCCGTGTCTCTTCTCAGGCGCGTCCCCTCCCTCGTGTGCCATTCCATCACCAGTTGTGCCCATTCCCATTCATCTTCTCCCATGTCCCAGCCAAGTCAACTTAATTTTGTCAACGGTCAATATGGCGTCTCGAAGTTGCATTCGTTTTCCTGATCCATGCGTAGTTATCCTTTCTGATTCGCAATGAATATCCAGGCATGCATCTCTCAATATTTATTTCATGCGTTTCAGCTTTTGTTCCATTTCGCTTTGGCGGGGCCTATGTGTCGCACTCTGCCTGAAGAGGAAAGGGCTGGGGTTAACTTCTAATTCATGACCTGTAAGTGAAATAATGTGTACCGATAGCGAGCTGTGTTCTCCAATAATTCCATATTTACATGGGCATTGTGTGCAATGCGACGTTTATGTGCCTGGAATAAACAAACTATAATAGGTCCACAAATCTAGGATGATAGTCTACGGGAATTAAAATTTTCATCTCCATCCATGTTAACAATGCCGCTTTGTTTCACAACAACAACAACAAGAACGTTAGGTTGCATTACCATTTTCTTGAAAGTAAAAAAAAATTGATTGAATGACATACTGAAATATCAATATCATTTTTATGTGAGTGAAGCTTTCACGGTCCGGGTGACGCAGAGGTGACGGCTTTGCCTCCTGTTCAACGGGGCTGCAGGTTCAACTCGCGGTCAAACTCAACTCGGGCCATCGTGTCTCGCAAGTCTCGAAGACAGGTACCGCTCTGTGAAAGGCCAACAGTGTTGTTCCATTTAGAGATGAGGCTCCTGCGAGCAATTGTGCGCCGGTGGTTCAGTCATGTGGAGAGACAACGGGAAAATCATGTGGGTCAGGAGGTGCAAGTGATGCAAGTGGAAGGAAAGAGATCAAGAGGAAGGCAGAAGAGGAGGTGGGAGGGGGGCGATGTGGTGCGACCAGACACGGTGGCACCGAAGAGCGGAATAAGAGAGATGGCGCAGGGCAGGGCAGCGTGGAGAAGTTTGGCAAGGACAGCGGACCCCACATGAGTGGGACAAACGTGCGGAAGAAGAAGATTGTGCGCCGCCGTTGTCATGGTCCAAATTTTCTCAACTAAAAATATTTCCTGAATTCCAGTCAGTTTGTTTCGAGCGAGGCCCATTGAGCCAAAACAAGCCCTTGTTCAGTCACGATCCGGCCGTTTCAAAGGTGACCTCCTCCTGGAGGTCATGGACCCTGGCTGTGAAACTACTGCAGCCTGTGTCCCTGAATCATAGCGCCTTCGTGAAAGCCTTGCGCTGTGACAATAGCTTCAAACACCAAACGCATTACGTTATTGGTGCAGTGCGTGAACTTCCATCGGCCTCACTGCGTGCTCATCAGCCCCTTCTCTGTGTTATTTGCTAAGGTATGCAAGCCACTGTGTTGAGCAAATATGATTCACGATTGACCAAGGGGTCAGGGTAAACTATGGTAGTGTTGCCTTGGGAATCCATAAGAGCATACTCTTTGGTTCTTTCGGTAAAGTCACTTCAAATCTAGATTGAATCCATAAGAGGTTTTTGGGATAGAACACATAATACTACACAATCTAACCCAAAAACCTCTATTATGGATAATATTGGTCGCGAAAGCCTTCTACACGTTAAACAGCCTTGGTAATGTTACAATCTAAATAAAGCACATCATTGATTAACTGCACTAATTGGGGTTGACCCTTGCGTGGAAAAGCAATTGTGTGCAACTAATTGAACATCATTACACAGAAAGCATGCTGGCTGTAAAGAACAGGGGGCATTGGTGGAAGTGGGAAGCAAATCAAAGAGAGACTGCGAGTGGTGTGAACATACCTCACAACCAATTCAACAAAAACCCTGAATTTGAATGAGAGCACATTTGCATTTGATTGCAGAGTGCAGGTGATTAAAGTTAACAAAGAGACGGCTAAACCGAAGCCCCTGGACTTTCAGTATCGCTGCGATGGGTGGGGCACATGGGAAAAGCGTAAGAGAGCAGAGACAGGAAACGGGGTGTAACGTGTTTAGCTTTCATATACTTTGCACTGCTATCGGTTTTATATTGTTTTTTTGCTGTAACTTTCTGACCTGCCCCTACCAGACATCTGTGAACAAGAGCTTTATAGCTCATCGGGTTCTTTCAGTCTGAATAAAGATTCTGATTCTGCTTGCAAAGCACTAAGGCCAGATGGTGGGACACTTGCAAGAGCAGGCCTGGGAGGTGACATGTTGGCTAAGCAATAGCGCGATCGACAACGCAGACACCACAAGTTGCGGTGTCAACATCATTTAGTCGTGATGACCTCATGACCTTGACTAAAATGTGATTAAGTGTTGCTAGACAGGTGTGAAGAAAAATCATTTCAGGGAGGATCATGCGTGCAAGCGCGTGCATTTTGACGCAGCAAATGGTTCCACGTCTGCCAATCCCTCCTGGGCAAGAGGTGACTGTGCGTAGGTCGGTAGGTCAGTAGGTAGGCCGGGCGGTGGCGAAGAACATGCATGAGAATAAAGTAAATGCACTCACGGTTTTGGTAGATGCGGCGATGTCAGAGTCGTACTCCATCAGCAGCTGGATTATTTTGATGTCCTCGCCGTCGCTGTGTATCTCGTCTTTGGTGATCTCGGTAGCAAGGTGCATCGGGGTCTCCCCGAACTGCAACACAACCGGCCGAGTGCCCGTGGTTTTTTTTTGTGAAACACTCACACGCCCTCAGTTTGTATGTGGGGGAAGAATGAATAATGGGGTATGACCGACGACACAATTGATGGCACAAAGTGCGCAGGCGTGTCGAGGTGTACAAACAGTGCTCCGGTAAAACTCATTTTTCGTGATGAACCCTCCACCAAGGAAAACAGCCCCATTCCGTTATTCTAAAAGTCAGAGTTATAGTCAAACTTTATTAGGTATCTGGAACAAACTCTTTGTCATCCTCGCTGTGTTCTCTCGAGCATTTAGATGACCAGCCAAGAGGACAGGAGACACCCCCGGCCATTCTGAATCATCTCCCAGGAGACGTCTCCATATCCACTGTTTGTTGTTGCAACCTTCTGACCCATCCCCATTGGGAATCTGTGAAAAATATTCTTGCATATGTGGCACATTAGGAAGAGACTACTCTTTTAATGATATCCTTGTGCAGCAAGGGAGTAAAGTGTGGTTCTGTGAAAGTCCTGATGTGCTATGCAGTGCATCAATGCATGTGTGTACAGCAGCATGTGATGACTGAGTTGGGCCTGTAAGTGGCTGGCAGGGTTAATGAATAACCGGACATGGACACCAGTCACGTGGTTAATGGCGACTCGAAAGAAATGCTGTTTGTGACACATGTGCTGGTGCATTTTACAGAGTGACGGTGCTGTTCTTCCCAAGATTGCTATTAACCACAACAAATGTGTCTGCCCTCGATTTGGAGCACCTGCCCACGTCCTTCATTTCGAGTGTGCAACACATAGCTCATCGGATTTCTCCACGATAAATAAAGATTCTGATCTCTGCCCATTTAAGATGCGGCGCGTTCACAAAGTTCAATCTTCTCGGTGCCTCCTCGGTGTCTCCGTGGAGTCTCCAAGGCACCGTAATTCTCCCGATTACAAAATGCATGAACGTTTTGTAAACGAGCCCAAAGCTGTGCGCGTGTGTGCATCTTGCTTTCTGCAGCATCTTATAATCTGGAGAATACGATAACGCTAGAAATATCAATACCTGACATCCGCCACTAAGTGACGCACTCAGTGATGGTGACGTCACCACGGTGCCTGCGCCAGGCCAGGTGCACTTTGAGGCCACGTGTCGTGTCGAAGGCTTGCTGACAGGAGGTCACGGGACAGACCCAGGTGTCATGGGTTAACTGAATGAGACGACTGCAGATGCACCAGCTATGCCCCCTACTGTGCCAGCTCGCTGCATTTTAGACACCCGGCACTCCGCTCGTTGTCGCGAGCATCGCTCCTCCGCTCTCCGTTGTTGTCGGAGGGCGACTGCCTCCAATCCAATTGCCCACTAGCGGCGTCCTTCACAAGCCCCCTCCACAACGGCCTGGTCTGCTACCATCTGCACCACAGAAGCCGCGGGGTTCCCCTCGGCTGAAGATGGAGGAGCCCCCGACCACAATCCTCCCCCCCCCCCTCAACTCACCCCCCCCCCCGCCCCCCCCCGCGGCGTCGTCACCTCATTTTCCTGGTGGACGCAGGCGACGGCCTCCGCGTGGCTCTTCTCGTTGGCGAGGTGGTTCAGGATCTTGGTCACCACGTGCAGATGGCAGTTCCGCACGGCGATGTGCAGTGCATTGTTGCCTTCCTGCAGACGCCGCGCAAAAAGGGAACGCGGTCGCGTTCCATACGCTCCGAGGGCGGCGAGTTCCCGCCGCGCACATTCACTCATCCATCACCGCATAGCCAGCGAAGGACCGTTTGCGACAAACATGTGACGTCTTGCGACAGCGTTCGTGTAAACTGCTCCCGCTGCCGTAGACCGGCGTCTCGAGCGATTCGCTTGACCCGCAGATCACGAATGGGCGGCGCAACTACTTCGAGGGCAGTCGCAGTCCTCGCTTTAAACGTCACCCGCCAACCGGGGGGCGCAGTTTTGCCGCTGGACGTTTGCGCGTCAAGACGGGGCGACGCGTCCACAAGGCGACAGCCGGGTCCTCCCCCGGACTGAGCTCTCAATCGCCAGGAGACCGGTCGCTGATGCAACGGTGACATTTCTGACCGAGTCAAACCGTCGGATGCCAAGACGGCATCGTTGGCATCGCACATAGCAGTGCAGCAAAGTGGGTTTCGAAAATCACCCGTGCATATTTGTGAGCGATGTCCTCCTCGGGCACCACGGAGCGCTCCGAGAGAACACCGCGCGCACACACGGAGATAACACGTGCAAATAAGCACCTACTTGCTCCACTGCCTTGTACATTCCACCCTTGCTCACATCCTCGTAGGTGGTGCTTCCCGCACCTTGGTTTCTGCATGACGTACCAACTCCACCACCGCCAATGCAGCATCACAACATAATCTGTTTCACAATAGGGTTGTTCCCCTTTTATTATATTTTGGTACTGGCAAAGGAGGTCTAATGATGTAGATGCTTACCCCTAGCCCTCATTACTTTTATAGTGCATTGTCTTTGAGCTGTACGCCTTTTGGCGTCATCTGGTCTCGCAACAATTGAGACGAGGCTCTAAAGAAAGCTGTCTCTGGTGTGGACCAATCAGTTTCAAGGACAATGCATATATTATCAGAATGTGTTTTTTGTTTGCATTTTGCCTGCAAGTATTGTGGTTAATGCAGACATGAATCCTTGTAGAAAGGTTTCAGTTTTGTTGCCAGAAAAAAGGGGAACAACCCTATTATTATATTTTGGTAATGGCAAAGGTGGTCTAATGATGTATAATCTGTTTTTTGTTTGTTGCGGTTGCACCCGATTCAAGAGCTGAATGGCTCACAGGGCTATACCTAATAAATGAACTTGAACTTGAATAATCTGTCTCGTTATGGATACTCAGCCGTGGTCGTGCAAAGGAGGGACTGACCCCGTCCAAATTCCACAAATGGCTTAGGACCACCACGTGAGTTTTGGTTTGAACAGGTTAACAATTTGGTGGTACATAAATTCTGCATTAGACTTATCTGACCGACAGATACAGATTCCAGAATTGACAGTGGATGAATGCACAGACTATAACTCTGGTGTGTTTCTTCTTAGCGTGCAGGGGTGTGGTACAATACAGCGATGTTTAGTTTTACCTTGGATCTCCACAGAAGATCTCCTCCCTCCCTGATGAGGAGCTGCATCACCTTCAGGTGCCCGTGTCTTGCGGCAATGTGCATCGGAGTCTCACCGTTCTGGGGGGGGGGGGGGGGGGGAATAGAAAATAAATCCAAATCTGTTTAAGACGTAGGCTTTAGCGACCAATATAATCAATAAGAGGTTTTTTTGGGGGGGGTTAAATCGCATGAATATGAACGTGTTGGTAAACCCGCCACCAACGGACACAGCCACTTCGTAAAGTTAGTCACGTAAACAAAACATGCCACGATGATGAGGCTGGTTGTAATTACCGGCGAAACGTCGTACTCAACTTGTAAACGTTGTGGGTTTACTCTCCAACACAGCGGTGTGCTGAACTAGTAAGGAATTGGCACGTTCTGTTTACGTGATAAACCTGACTAATTGGTTTTGTCGGGTGGTGGCGGGTTTACCGACTCATTTATATTTACGCGATCTAACCCAAACCAAAGAAACCTCTGATGGGAATCCAAATCGACAAGTGTCGTTTTGTAATGTACACAGAGGCCACAAGTCTGCGGTGTGTTTTGACACGCCAAATGCGCTGCGCTTAAAAAAGAGGAACAGGTGCTCGCTCCACCTCGTTTGCATCCAACAATAATCCTCGTCACATCCCTGGTCATTACAGGAGCTAATTGCCTGCTCATAACACGCGATAATTGCTGCCCACAGCTGTACGAGGTGGCGCGTACAACAACAATGCTCGGGTTGCCGGCTTGTGGAGCGCATTTGAGAGTCGTGATGGCTACAGTTGAGGCTGCGTACAGTCAACCAGTGCTTTCATTAAAGGCCAGTGCTTTTTTTCAATTTTCAGACAATCGAATGTCACCTTTTGCCAAGTAGCGCATCGAGCACGCTGCGGAGAATTTATATCATGGAAAAGTTTCAATGATCTGGGCTAAAGTGGGAGGGATTGACGAGACAATGCTAAAACACGTACAGTCCACAACTTGAGCGAATCGGGCTGTAACGAGCAACGTTGTACCCGTGGCACACACCACGGTAAGGGGAGCAGAGTTAATGATATAATGTTAAGGGAAAATGCACAGAAAAGGGAAGCGAAAGAATGGGAAATAAGAGAAAAAAGTATGAGAAAGCAACTGACAAAAGAACCAACACACATACGCATGTAATATCATTTTACAGTATGTAATTACATTTTTCGTAAGCGTGCTTAATCCACAACTAATCCACACGCAGGAAACGTGAGTTTCAACGTATATTGATTGCAATATTTCAACTGTGCAAACAGTCGTGTCATGACGCAAAGGAATGTCATTCCATAGCTCCCTGCAGTCAGGAGGAGATCACGTTGCCAGGGAACTGGCCTGGAAAAGGACACATCAAGCTGTCGTTTGATTCTCGAGTTACTTCAGGAGTCACAACTCGCACCCAACACGAACAGAGCAGCACGTCGATTTTCTTCAAGAAGAGCCGTTGCCCAAAATCTCACGAATTATTAATATTTAAAGGCCGCGGTATTGTCGATGAATTCTAGATTTGAAGCTTTCGTGACTGCAAGGATCCATACTCTTAGTTCTTTCGGTAAAGTCACGTAGGTAAAAAATGAAATTAATAAAAATAAAACAATAAAAATCACGACGTTTCGGAGGCAACACAAGTCTCCGTTATCAGGTGGGACCTCCGAAACGTCGTGATTTTTATTGTTTTATTTTTATTAATTTCATTTTTTAACTTGTTGATGAAAGTGTTAAGTCTTTTTTTCATACAACGTTTTTTTTTCGAAGCAGCAGATGACAGAATTCCAATAATTTGATATCCGGTGTTCATAACAACACTGGCCCCGAGACGGGCGAGGTCCAATTAAGTTAAAGCCATCGTTGCGTGATGCTCTCCGTGCATTAGCGGTGACTCTAACATCTTCAGCTCAATCCAGCTTTTAATCAAAGTGTGTGAAGTCATTAGTGTCCAGGCTGAGACCATCGCATAAAACTTGTTTAATCAAGATATGCTGGCCAGCTTCATCCCAATATATCCAAGTTAAGCTAAACTATATATTTTTTACGAGGTAAGTCCCACTGAGATACATAGTTATTTTGACAGTTTATACATTCAATCTGGAATGTTTTGCCGGCGGTGATCTGGGACGCCACGAGCCTCGGGGTGTTTAGGAGTGAGCGCAAGACTCACGATTTTCTCATGGCTTTTACTTCGACGTCATTTCATTGCCTTTGCATTTTATTTTGGTGTACAATGTTCTGATACCCACTTGAGTGGAGGCGATATTACATATAACATAGAATACTTTTTTCAGATGTGACCTCGCCACAATTGATAGCTCAACGAAGTGGTTTATCGTGTGCAAATGTTACAGCTGACGAGTACTCTAAATGCGTCTTTATAAATGTGGAGGGAAACCCGGAGGACCCAGAGAAAAATCAGCGCGACCACGGGGAGAACACGCAAACTCCAAATATACAGGCGTCAGAGTCGGGATCGAAACCACGACCTCCTGTATATCAGGAGAGGTCGTTAACATCTCGCCACCGTGGTAGTTACTGGCTCAGAGGTCTAATGTGGTCCCTATGAGACCCCTATGGGGTTGATGTTACCACGTGTAATCCCAATTGAGTGTTTCACAGGTAATCTTTCAGCATCGGGATGTTTTAGCCAACACCAGTTACATCGTATGATTTTCATTATACCTGCGAGAGGAAAAAACAACGGACAAACCTGGAGGAAACCCATGGTGAACGAGGGGAGAGAACACACAAACATCACACCCGGGTCCTCCTTGCCGTGACGCACGGGTGTTATCGCCTCGCCACCTCAAAGTGAGTTTTGTCTCAAGAGGCAGGCGGTGCTGAGAACTGGCAGGAGCAGATCATACTGAGGGGCGTAAGTTGACAATCTCACGCGTCGCGCGTACGTTATTTTACTTGTGGCGTTTTATTAAATGCATTTTCCCTTGTTTCCCTCCCCTCCTCCCCTCGTCATCTCTTTACCCTCCCCCTTCCTTCCCTTTCACGTGAGTTATCTTGATAATTGTTTTTTTACCCTTCTATCTGGCAACAAAACTGACACCTTTTTACAAGGAGTCATGTTTGCATAGACCGCAATACCTGCAGTCATAATACAAACAAAAGACATAACTCTGATAATGTGCACTGTCCTTGAAGTTGATTGGTCCACACCCGAGACAGCTTTCCTTAGAGCCTAGTCTCACATGGGTTTGACCAGATGACGCCAAAAGGCGCACAACTCAAAGACAATGCACCATCAGAGTATGAGAGCTCGGGGCAAGCATCTACACTATGGGAACCTCATTTGCCAGTAAAAATATGATAATTGGTTTTTTACCCTTCTATCTGGCAACAAAACTGACACCTTTTTACAAGGAGTCATGTTTGCATAGACCGCAATACCTGCAGTCATAATACAAACAAAAGACATAACTCTGATAATGTGCACTGTCCATTATAATACAAACAAAAGACATAACTCTGATAATGTGCACTGTCCATTATCAGAGTTATGTCTTTTGTTTGTATTATGACTGCAGGTATTGCGGTCTATGCAAACATGACTCCTTGTAAAAAGGTGTCAGTTTTGTTGCCAGATAGAAGGGTAAAAAAACAATTATCATATTTTTACTGGCAAATGAGGTTCCAATGGTGAGTTATCTTCTCCCTTACCACCTCCGCCCACTGCCCCATTATAAATTTCTTTCACTTCTGTGCTAGAGGCTCCAGGACACGGGTACTGCGGAGATCCCAACCCGCCTCTCGTCGCCAAGCCCTGCCACGCGATCTCGGGCTTCTGCTTGCGGGGTGTAATGCCACCCCACCACCACCACCACCCCCGCTTCTTGTTCTGTGATCGTTGAGTTGAAATAAATGAATTTTTTTAAAAAGGCATCGTGGTGGGTGCGTGTCACCTCCTGCTCTGCATTCACGTCGGCGCCGCTCTTCAGCAGCATGTCGGCCACCTTCTCGCCCTCCTTGACCTGCGCGGCGATGTGCAGAGGCGTCTCCTGGGCCTGGCGGAGAACGAAAGAAAAAACGCAGAGGGAAGAATGAGTCGATGCAGTGCGTGGAACGCTCACTGTGCCATCCACGGTTCGTCGTGGCCTCGCGTTCTTTCGAAAGGGTGGAATGCACCCCTGTCACCATCATTGTTAACGCCTCTCGGTAATTGACAACAAAACGCTCAACAAATTCGTCAATGACACTGCCTTAAAAGGAAACATTTTTTAAAAACATTTTTTTCCTTAAAAGGAATTAAGATGTATTATATATATCATTCTCATGTAGGATTATTGATTTTTTGTTGTTATTGATACAAATTTCATGTCAGCTTAACCCCACCCACGGAGCCAGTTAAAACGTCACTGATACCAGTACCCAGTAAACACGCAGAGATGCACCAACGTTGGTGCAACGGTTGCAACCACATGCCAATGTTGGCGCTACTGTTGCATGTTTACTGGGTAGGTGTTACCAATTGAATTCCGTTCGTATTCATTACACTAGAAGCCTCAATGAACATACATAATAATAATATAACTGCATGTCCATGGGGATTTTTTTTGGAACGTAAATATTCGTGAATTTTTCGCAGGAAAATACCAACTAAAAGTGGAAACACAATCACTTTTCACCGTCTTTAACAGCAATCCCATTTTATAAACCGTCTCTACTGTAAATCCTGCAGCGGAACCCAAACACCCAGGTGTGTTCCCCTACTCTTTTCACCTTTCCGAGGCCCGGCCAGGTGAAAATCCCACATTCTCGGTGCCCCTAAACATTGCCCACTGTTGACTTCTCACAAAGGGGCACTCGTGGTATTGACCCTGGGCAAATAACGGACTGATAATGCAACTGTCAACCTTCTGAGTGCGAGTTTGGCGCTGCACCCACAGTGCAGTTTCTCACCCGCTCTGAAACACTGAGTGACCGCGTGTACTTAATTAATGCAATAGTGAAAATGCAGCGTTTTTACAATGCTTGGCACAACAGGTAGCCGAATTTCCAAAACGTTCTGGCAAATTGATTGTCTTGATAAATTCAGTGGGGAAGGGGGGGGAATGGTTTTTCACCAACATGCAAACCAGGTATTCTATTTTTATTATAGAGCCGTCAGGTGCTTTTCAGTCTGTTCTCATATAACGCCTCTAGAGTGGATGAGAGGTGGATGTCAGTCCGTTGACAGTTCATTCTTGCTGGATCCCAGGGGAAATGTGATGCGCACATGCGCCCATGTAGGTTGAGTGGAAAGAACCATTCACAAGACATGTAACAAGTAAAGGTGCAGCCCTGAAATGTTTTAATCACACCGCTGCTCGATAGCAGCGTGACTCGTGTCGGGCAGGCAGGGGTGCCTTGCACCCCCCCCCCCCCCCCACGGTGACAAAAGCGACGATTTGGGACCCCCTTGACAACCACCAT
The DNA here is from genome assembly GCF_015708825.2 of Lethenteron reissneri. NCBI lineage: Eukaryota > Metazoa > Chordata > Hyperoartia > Petromyzontiformes > Petromyzontidae > Lethenteron > Lethenteron reissneri. The sequence goes on from NC_083807.1 coordinate 8,068,121, forward strand.
TAGATGTGTTTTCAAAAACAGTGTAAAAAGGTGTCAGTTTTGTTTTGTTGCCAGATAGAAGGGTAAAGAACCAATTATCATATTTTTACTGGCAAATGAGGTCCCCATAGTGTAGATGCTTGCCCCGAGCTCTCATACTCTGATGGTGCATTGTCATTGAGTTGTGCGCCTTTTGGCGTCATCTGGTCCAACCCATATGAGACTAGGCTCGAAGGAAAGCTGTCTCGGGTGTGGACCAATCAACTTCAAGGACAGTGCACATTATCAGAGTTATGTTCTTTTGTTTGTATTATGACTGCAGGTATTGCGGTCTATGCAAACATGACTCCTTGCAAAAAGGTGTCAGTTTTGTTGCCAGATAGAAGGGTAAAGAACCAATTATCATATTTTTACTGGCAAATGAGGTCCCCATAGTGTAGATGCTTGCCCCGAGCTCTCATACTCTGATGGTGCATTGTCCTTGAGTTGTGCGCCTTTTGGCGTCATCTGGTCCAACCCATATGAGACTAGGCTCGAAGGAAAGCTGTCTCGGGTGTGGACCAATCAACTTCAAGGACAGTGCACATTATCAGAGTTATGTTCTTTTGTTTGTATTATGACTGCAGGTATTGCGGTCTATGCAAACATGACTCCTTGCAAAAAGGTGTCAGTTTTGTTGCCAGATAGAAGGGTAAAGAACCAATTATCATATTTTTACTGGCAAATGAGGTCCCCATAGTGTAGATGCTTGCCCCGAGCTCTCATACTCTGATGGTGCATTGTCCTTGAGTTGTGCGCCTTTTGGCGTCATCTGGTCCAACCCATATGAGACTAGGCTCGAAGGAAAGCTGTCTCGGGTGTGGACCAATCAACTTCAAGGACAGTGCACATTATCAGAGTTATGTTCTTTTGTTTGTATTATGACTGCAGGTATTGCGGTCTATGCAAACATGACTCCTTGCAAAAAGGTGTCAGTTTTGTTGCCAGATAGAAGGGTAAAGAACCAATTATCATATTTTTACTGGCAAATGAGGTCCCCATAGTGTAGATGCTTGCCCCGAGCTCTCATACTCTGATGGTGCATTGTCCTTGAGTTGTGCGCCTTTTGGCGTCATCTGGTCCAACCCATATGAGACTAGGCTCGAAGGAAAGCTGTCTCGGGTGTGGACCAATCAACTTCAAGGACAGTGCACATTATCAGAGTTATGTTCTTTTGTTTGTATTATGACTGCAGGTATTGCGGTCTATGCAAACATGACTCCTTGCAGAAAGGTGTCAGTTTTGTTGCCAGATAGAAGGGTAAAGAACCAATTATCATATTTTTACTGGCAAATGAGGTCCCCATAGTGTAGATGCTTGCCCCGAGCTCTCATACTCTGATGGTGCATTGTCCTTGAGTTGTGCGCCTTTTGGCGTCATCTGGTCCAACCCATATGAGACTAGGCTCGAAGGAATGCTGTCTCGGGTGTGGACCAATCAACTTCAAGGACAGTGCACATTATCAGAGTTATGTTCTTTTGTTTGTATTATGACTGCAGGTATTGCGGTCTATGCAAACATGACTCCTTGCAAAAAGGTGTCAGTTTTGTTGCCAGATAGAAGGGTAAAGAACCAATTATCAGTGTAAAAGTTCTAGATTTGAAGCTTTCGTGACTGCAAGGATTCATATTCTTAGGTTTTTTCGGTAAAGTCACGTAGGTAAAATATTTAAATTAATAAAATCTTGATACAGCAATCGTGCTGTGACGGTTCCACCTGAAGACGGAAGCTTGTGTTGTCCCCGAAACGTCGTGATTTTTATTTTATTTTTATTTTACTTTTATTAATTTTTATTTTTATTTTTTACCTAAGTGACTTTACCGAAAAAACCTAAGAATATGAAAACAGTGTAAAAGAACAAACACTGATTAAAAAACGCAGTTTCGATTTTTTTTTTTTTTATGAAAATGCTTTCATTTACGTTCCGCGTTTAATGTCAATTGAATCGGGGCGGTAAATGTTGTCTTTCGCAATTTGCGCAAATCTAATATCGGGGCCCCAACTGACCGATCGCCTCACCCTCTGAGCTGATAATGTTACGCCGCTGCTGCTCGCTATGCATTCAACGCACGCCAAATATCAAGGAAGAGGTGGAAGTGCCCACGATTTACCCCACCGCACGGGGACTGCCGATCGACCAACTGCGGCGGTGTTACCCATTTATACTGCTGCGTGGACAACGTCGCGGGTGATTTAAGAAACCTGCCCCATTGCTTCAACTGCCGCGCCGGGACATCGAACTGGTGACCTCTGGATCGCCCAGTCCACTGCACTGACCATTGCACGATGGCCGCGACGTCCCATCGCATGTGAAGTGCTCTTTATAACGCATGGTTCAATTGTCCAGCTGCTGAGAAACTAATGACTCGTTCAGAAAGCCTAATCAGGAGTCAAGGTGGATGAATAATTATCACACTCTAATCGTACTTAATGGAAATTATGCGAATTAATAATTAAACAGGAGAAACATCTTAAGGATAATTCACAAATTATCAGTTAATTTGTAACCAGCTGCACCCAAGATAACAGCACAGTACAAAGACAAAGATCACCGTATAGCCTCCAACATACTGTTGGGGCAAGTGCTGTTGTAAAGCACCTATAGAGGCCAGTGTGGCACGTGAGGGGGTGGCCAGCACCCCATGCCTGGCCGCCTTTGTCTCCCCAATTATTAACTGGGTGCTAGGATGTATTGTGTGTGTGTAGCACATCACTTTGGAAGCATCGTATGGTGGATCACGTATGAATTTAGATGCACAGAATGCTAAAAACCTCTTGGCAGGATATGTTGGGGTAGGCCAGGGGTTGGCAAACCTGCTGCTCGCTCTTTGACGACTTGCTTCGTCAAGTCATTTATTAACGACCGCTGTCTCGAATTCACATGCATTGCGGCTCTTGAAATTTTGAGGGGTTTTTATTTTCGAATTCTAAAAATAAATGGTTCTTATTGTTATATTAGTTGACAACCCCTGGGATAGACAATTCACGAACTTGCAATGGAAACTGACAGGGCAATGTAGACATATTGAGGAAGGAGGGTGCGATAGGGGTGGGCGCGTGTGCATGAAGGGGGAGGCAATGTGACTGAGGCCGGCATTGGGGCGGCACCCAGAGGTGGGTGACCAAGGGGAAGCCCTCAAGCCAGACGGTGAGATGCTGAACGTGCAGATCTTTGAGAAGTCATATGGATGCCTGTGCAACAGCTGCAGAACATAGCAGGAAAAAAGTTTGCGATGACAATGTACGGGTGGCACGAAAGCTATTGCCGACAACCTCTCGACCGTGACTTCCAAAACACCGATAATTGCCGACCAGAGGCAAACCAAATTTATTTTTTTAATTTTCCCCACCGCAATGAAAATTCGCACCTTGCCGCCCTTGAGGTGAAGCTGCGCCCCGAAGCCGAGCAGCATCTGCACGACGGGCGGCTTGCAGTTCTGCACGGCGATGTGCAGCGCCGTTCGCTTGTCTCTCGTGAGGGCGTCCACCAGAGCCCCCTTGAGCAGCAGCGCCTTCACCACGGTCACGTGGCCCCTGGCCGCGGCGGCGTGCAGGCACACCGCGCCAGCCTGCGACGGGCGGTACGTACCGTGTCGCGACGCGGTCAAAAATATAAATGTGTCCTATTTTTAACTCTAAACTATTCTTAATTTTACCGGGTATTTTTTTTTTAAACCAGGTAAGGCCCCACTGAGCTATTTTTTAGAAGCGACCTGGCCACAAATGATAGCTCAACGAAGTGGCTTATCACGTGGAAATTCTTTGGCAGCCAAATATTCTAAATGCATGATTCTAAATGTGGAGGGGAAAACCCGAGGACCCGCAGAAAAATCCACACGACCAATATACAGGCATCAGGGGTCAGGATCGAACCCACAACCTCCCGTATATCAGGCGATATAGTTAACATCTCGCCACCCCGGCGCCCATCCTTTGCGAGGGTTGTCACCTCTGAGATACATAACAATACAAAAATACCCAAGGCACGCAATGAGAATATGAATATTATCCCGCAATAATTAAAAAAACTGGAGAATTCGATGCAAATGCATTGCTTTGAGTGATGTGTTACTATGACTAAATCTGGATTGAAAAATCTTTTCTTTAGAACAGATTTTTGCGTTTAGTTTGTTGTCCTTCCCCCACATCTCCAGTTGGCTAAAAACGGTGCGAAATAATTTCAACATATATACATACTGTAGTGCAGCTGATAAAAACAAACACGATGTTTAATGTCCCTTGAAGACTGACAAATTTCCCAGGACAGCTATGACTCAACAAGAGGATGTCCTGGGGAAAGCAAAACATGTGACAACACGAGCCCATGGCAGTGCTGCGTTCAAATCTACTTCTGTCTCAAATTCTAGCTCCCCATTCCAGGATGCTGTGCTGTCAACTTTTAAAGTCCTCTCCATGCACTTGGGATCCATGGGCCAACGTAGAGCAGAAAACCAATTCCGATTATTTCTGCGAATGTCGTTTGTTGCAGGAAAACTTCATGGTACGAGTCCAATGGCCGCCCTGGCTAATACTCTGCGGGTGTATTGATCAGAAAATATATGCCGTCCGCTTCGCAATGGATGTCGCAGATCTCCTGATGCTATTGGTCAAAGGTTTGGGCCACGTGTGCCAGCATCATGGTCCAAATTTGCCAATTTAGACCAATGCCAGTTCTTGCAAATAGCCTGAATGGGGTAAAGCCACAGAGAAGCATTGCCCCATTCTATAAAACTCGTGCAGATTATAATCGTCCCTGAAACATAGCACCTTCAATATAGCCTTGCACTTTAAGATTGGTGCAAATACCAAGTGTACTAATTATTTGATTTCATCAGACTGAAAGGTGTGTGCAGGCTGGAGACCAACGATAACTGCTTGAAATGGAGCAGATGCCGCAAGGCACTGTGCATCATTACAATGTCACGGTAATTGGGCTGCCACAATCTGAATAGGGTAGAAATAGCTCCTGCGTAGCTTTGACATCACAAGTGGAAACTGTGGCGGTGCACTTAAAATCTCAAGGCTAAGCCTTTCAATTATTTGTTTCCCTATTATAACGAAGCTTCAATCTCTTTTCAGAGTACCTGTGACATATAACCTAAACACATTGGTAAAAATAAATATCCAGATTCGAGTTATTGACGTCATGTCCTGAGACAAAACACCCATTCAGATCTCTCTCAGAGCAAGTGCAACCCTTTTGTGTTAAAGAACAGCCCACAGAAGGGGATATCAATGAGCTACCTCTGAGACCACTTCAAGTGACCTGATCCACACAGCAGATGGCAGCACTTTCTCACCCGCTCTGCCATATCAGAGTAATGTTCGATATACATTTCTTTTTCGCAGAGCTGTAATTTAGCAAACTTAAGGGCAGAAACAAATTTTACGTGATGTTGATTTGAAGCTTTCGTGACTGCAGGAATCCATACTATCTGGTTATTTCGGTAATGTCACGTAGGTAGAAAAAAGCACAACTCTACAAAACCCCAACCCCTCCCCCCCGTGGCTATTTAAAGCCACAACATCAGATCATTCTTTCTCACCTGATGACGGCCGCTTGTGTTGCAACCAAAATGTCGTGTTCTTTATATTATTTTTTCTACCTACGTGACTTTACCGAAAGAGCCAGAGAGTATGTTAACGTGACGTGTTTTTTTCTTCTTGGTTCTTTCGGTAAAGTCACGTAGAAGGGAAGTAATAAAATAATAAAAATAAAACATAAAACATTATTTTATTACTTCCCTTCTACGTGACTTTACCGAAAGAACCAAGAAGATGAATCCCTGCAGTCACGAAAGCTTTAAATCGTGACGTGTTTTGTTTGCTGGCGTAGTTATTACTCAACAACATGCGGCCCCCTGGATTTGAACCCAGGATCCCAGCGGTGTCAGCTTAGCACTCCAACTTTGAACCACCCAACCAACTCCCATTACTCTCTCTCTCTCGTGGCTACCTTCAATTCCCACACATACACAATATAACTTCCATTATCATCAGCCTTGGTGAATCCACTGCTGAATGAAGGCCTCCCCAAGTCGCTACCATCTCTCACAATCCTGTGATGTGATAATGCACCTAACTCCTTGCACACTGGTTGATTCCCTCGCTCTATCTCTGCTGGCACGTTCTCTCGAATCCCCGTTTCATTCCTTGCCTGCCATACCACAAGTATATTATTGTTGTTAAACTGCCATCATGCATTCTAGCAATGGGTCCTGCACACGGCCACTTACTTTTAGTCACAGTTTCAATAACAAACTGAATCTCTGTGTTCCTCATTCTGTCTCTCGATGTAAGTCCAAGCATCCACGTCCCTCCGTGGTTCTCTGTGCACGTTTCAGTTGTTGTTCCATTGCTCTTTTTAATGACTTGGAACTACATTACTAATTCAAAAACTTCGTTGTATTTTTCTTCCTATATAATTCACAAGGGTACAATAGGAAAGCACTGTTGAGATACACCTGATTTAGATTTGAAGTTTTCGTGACTACAGGGATCCATACTCTTTGGTTCTTTCGGTAAAGTCACGTAGGTAGAAAATAACATAAATTTGATCACAATTTTATTTTTATTTATGATTAAATTTAATTTATTTTATACCTACGTGACTTTACCGAAAGAACCAAAGATTATACACCTTATTATTATTTGAATAACTGAGATACATGTGCCTTGGTTCAAGAAAGGCGCCTTCAAAGCATGCAAGTTTTGATTGTTTCATTATTGATCATTGGATTAGTGCGACGTCGTAATCTGGCCGAGTTTTTACGGTGAAAACCTAAAACTGAAAAGTGCGCAGATAACCATGGAGACAAGGATACTTGGAATTACATTGGCTGGTAACATCGACTGTGGGTAAAAAACCTCGACTATGGGAAAAAAACCTCGACTGTGGGAAAAAAACCTCGACTGTGGGAAAAAAAAAAACCTGTGTTACGTTAAACTCTACCTTGTTTGGCATGAGCAGAGGGACTCCCTTCTTCAGGAACATCAAGGCAGTGTCAGGGTGACCGCACATGGCAGCAATGTGTATCAGCGTGTTTCCGTCCTGCGACAGGAGAGAATGTTACATTCCATGCTGCGCGGAAACACACAAACAGCAGATCAAACACAAGAAGCACGCAGCTTTAAGGCTGTCAGTATTTCACATTTACAAAGCTGCCTTTCCAGAAATGCCTTGGTTATGTAATACGGGCTTGTGCTGGGTCTAAACTACTGTATCATAAAGCTTTTCACAGTGTAAAAAATCAACAAGGCGCAAAGCAGGGCCATGAAGAGTGAGAATGTCAGTACTATTCGTTGGGTCTTTCGGTAAAGTCACGTAGATTAGGTGCAAAGAAAAGAACTAAAAAATTACAAAAAACTCCGACATTTCGATCGCTTGTGTTGTGATCGAAACGTCGTAGTTTTTTTGTTTGTTATTTTTGGTTATTTATGAATTTTAATTCCTGGAGTCACGAAAGCTTTAAGTCAAAATGTCAGCAATGTTGACAAAGTGGTGGCAAGTTGGCTGCTTTTGTGGAATGTTTCATTTGGCAAGATTTGGTATCATTATTTGCCTAACCCGTCGTGGGTTTTTTTTTCGTGGATTCGTTTGATTTAATTCGTTATGTTTTGGTTAACATTCTATTCACTGAGCTGTATCCGACACAGCAGTTAACAATATTAAACTTGTACATCGACAAGTTTGTTTCAGATTTCTGGTAAGAACAGTCCTCTAGCGACACACTTAAACATTCTACAACTGTCTAGTTTTGGTTTCCAAATATTAGTATAGGATTTGTAAGGTATATCATATTACTGGTTGTTAAATTAGATAACAGGAAACTTACTCAATGGAAAAAAACAGACACGATATTGCAAAATAGTTGTGTTGTATAACACATTCCTGCAGAGGGAGCTGGTAGGAACGTTGGGTTGCTCGGTCAATGGCCAGGGTCAACGGCGGCGTGGTGTATTCCGCAAATATGCCCGACTGTGAGGGCGGGTACACGCCGGCGTGAGTAGGTTAAACGTTGAGTTTTATAAGGGCACCACGGGGTGAGCAGCCCCTCCCCACCCAGCCCCACCCCTCCCACCCTCCCCACCCTCCCCACCCTCCCCACCCTCCCCACCCTCCCCACCCTCCCCACCCTCCCCGAACTGAGGGTCATCATGCTGTGAGGAACATGTGTTACCACTGGGCCACCATACATGTTTACTGCATGCGTGTGGATGGTTGTGCTTATTTATGTGCAGGACGCATGTGCCGTACCAGTGTCGGATTAAATGGGGTGATCGGAGCAATTCCCCTCCACCCCCCAAGCCCTTGAGACCCTGAAGAAGCTGTTATGTTATTGATATTTTGCAGAGTAAATACTTTTCATTTTTATTATCATGATTAATGTAGCTCCCCGTTTGAAAAGCTTGAAAGGACCGTGGCCTACCCTCCTACTCTGGGAATTTTTATTTTAAATCCACCTCTGGTACATACAGTACCTTGCTGTGTGCACCCTGGTACATATTATTCTTAATATTGTTATTCCAGATTTAAAGCTTTTGTGACTGCAGGGATTCGTCTTCTTGGTTCTTTCGGTAACGTCACGTAGAAGGGAAGTAATAAATTAATAAAAATAAAACATAATAAAATATTTCTCACGACGTTTCGGCCACAACGCAAGCAGCCGTCCTCAGGTGAAACCAGGTCTGTCGAGGCGACAGCGTCTGAATGAAACAGCATATGCATATGCAAATTCTTTTGTCAAGGCGCCCTTTCCCCCCCCCCCTTCCAACCCAGCTTATATATATGCTCCAAGCACGTGTGCTGTTTCATTCAGACGCTGTCGCCTCGACAGACCTGGTTTCACCTGAGGACGGCTGCTTTGCGTTGTGGCCGAAACGTCGTGAGAATTATTTTATTATGTTTTATTTTTATTATATTATTACTTCCCTTCTACGTGACTTTACCGAAAGAACCAAGAAGATGAGTGTTATTCCCCTGCACGACCTATCCAACACCGCACTATACAGGCCCCTTGCAATTAACTGCTGTAGAAAGCGACCAATGGGTTCAGCAATTATTATTGATAAGGTCAACTTGGGGCTTAAAGTGTTTTCCTCTGTCGCGCTCGAGGAAAAGGTGGGCTTGCCTGATGCTACTCGATGTGAAAGCGCCAGAGGAAACAGCCTCTGAGTGTGTTGATAGTAATCACCCTGCTGTTGCTGCTGTTTGCTGCTGCTGCTCCTGCACAATGAGCTTAATCGGCCTCACTTTTCCACTCTCTGTCTCCAGGAGTCGAAGGCTTAAACTATGAAACTATTTTTTTTATTATTTTACCAGTTCAGGATCACTTGAGCTATGTAGCTCTTTTTTAGAAGCGACCTGACCACAGATGATAGCTCAACAAAGTGGCTTATCGCGTGTAAATGTATTGCAGCCAAATACTCTAAATACACGTTTCTAAATGTTGAGGGGAAAACCGGAGGACCGGAGAAAAATCCACGCGACCACGGGGAGAGAGACACGGAAACTCCAAAAATATAGCCGTTAGGGTCGGGATCGAACCCACGACCTCCTGCATACCAGGCAAGGTAGTTAACATCTCGCCAACCAAACGGGTTCAGCAATTAATCGCCATTGATATGATTAACGCTTAAAGTGTTTTCCTCCGTCATGCTCGATGAAAAGGTGGACTTGCACTGATGCCACTCGATGTGAAAGCGCCGGAGGAAACAGCCTCTGAGTGGACTCGTATTAATCACCCTGCAGTTTGCTGCTACTGCTTGCTTGCTTGCTGTTGTACAACGAGATTCACCGGCATCGCTTTGCCACACTCTGTCTCCAGGTATTCGAAGACACCACCTGACAACCAAGGTGCAACATTGGATGTCAGTTGCTTTGCTGTTGAATGGGTGGTTTCTAACCTGACTGAGAGAAGGCCAGGATTATACTATTATACTAATATATATATACACACACCGAGTGCATAGGAAGCTAAAGTAAATACTTAAAATCGTGCTGCCTTAATGCCAGGTCGAATTAAATTGGCTTTAATATAAATTGTTACTTTGGACTGACTTGTGCCTGAAAATCTGTACCTGCTCAAAAGGGTGTGGTGTGGTGCTCACATTCGTTGGTGGAAATTCCACATCCCTACAGTAGAGACCAGTCTCTGTATGGCAAATACTCTTAGCTTGCCACTACGTAATAATAACGACGTTAACAGTTTTCAACAACTCCCAATGGAGAATATACAACCAAGAGTTGTAATCACTCCTGATTGCACATGTGGATTGGAGGACATAATGCAGGAAAACGACATCAATGGGCTTGGGCAGGACACGTCACGGCTAGAAGGGCTGATGGCCAATGGTCAAGAATAATGACGGAGTGGCAGCCAAGGATTGGGACGCATCCGGGAGTCCGTCTGCTGCAGAGATGGAGCGCTGCTGCACTCTGGTCGTGTGTAGAGTTCGATTCCCGCTCACGGCCAATACCAGTGACAAATATCTGAACCAGTCCTGGGCCTCACCTAGGTCGACTCGGCCTCAAATGAGTACCTTGTGCAGTGTGTAAACATCGCCACTGGGGAGACAAAGGCGGTCGGGCATGATGGTGGCCACTCAGCCCCTCGTGTGTCGTTTTGGTCTTTATAGGTGCTCGCTAATAGCACCTGCTCCAACGGTATATTAAGGCTATACGGGGGATCTTTGTCTTTGTTATCATCGCAGGTTCGTGAGAAATGGCAGTGGCTTGTAAAGTCCTTCATCCAGCAGTGGATTGGCCATGGCCGGTAATGAATTATTGCTGCGACTGATATACTCCAAACATGTGCATATGTATTACACATCCTTGTGCAATACACATGTATGAATTTGACTGCTTACATACGTTGTATGTGTGTGTGTAATTAGCATATTTTGTTGTGTGTATGTGTGTGTTTTTTTGATATTCCCAAATTCAGCCAGCGTCTGGAAAGCGAGAGTACAAATTGTCCACTGTGCTTTGTTCTGCGCAAGTCCGTTAACAGTGGTGGGTTTACAGAAGCTGCCAGAAATTATGCAATGCCTACGAACATCGCAGCATGTGGGAAATCACTGCTGGGGAGGAACACTGAGCAAGGAGAGATATTTCTCTCCCCCCCCGCGAGTCCGTGATGAGCACATACCTGTCAACCCCTTATCACGGCCTACCTTATTACAGACCAATTCAGACCTTATTGGTCACCCCGTGCCCCTTATAAATCTCAACGTTCATCCTACAAAGTCACATCACAAGGGAGAAACACAAACAAATCGACAAACAATTTGTTTTCCCCGTACTGAAACGGCTGTATGCCGTGTGGACCTGAAAGACTCAATTTCCCTGTACAAGAATACGTTGTAAAGCGTATGGTTTGACACGGTATGTGAGCACATCAACTCCGTTTTTGGTTCATTCTTGTCCCACTAGAAATTAAGGGGGCGCAAAAAATTCCTCAGCCCTGGTCACCGTTGTCCCAAGGGGTCGCCATGCGAGCATTTGAAACAAACAACAAGAAGAAGAAGAAAAAAGCCGCTCCTCTCTCTCTTTACCGAACGGTCACGATCCACAGTAACAGATTCATTATAAAAAACTTCACAATCTATTCTGTTGCCCCGAAGTCGTTTTTTTTTGGTGAGATAGCCGAAGGGACCACAATGCAATGCGCCGCTTCTACCAAACTGCCAAGTTGTAACTCGCATGTGGACATTAAGGTGTGGATTTCAAATTGTCGTTTGGAGTTCACTCGGAAGATCGTTTCTTCAGGCCAATAAAACAATTGTCACATTGCAGCGATGGTTTATTTATTGACAGACTGGCCCCTGTGATAGTTAATGTGGAATTCCCACTTGCAGTGTGGAGGCAAATGCAAGTTGCGCTGTATTTGTGCCCGCACCTTGGTTCTTGCGAACACGTTCGATTTAAACTTTTCGATGAGAATGTCCACAACTGCCGTGTGGCCTCGCTCTGCCGCGATGTGCAGCGGAGACCTGTCGCACTGGGAGAACGGGAAGACAAATCACGTCTTGGCGTGGATTGAATCACACTCTCCAACATGTGCCTCTCCTCTAACGAATGCATTTAGCAGTACGGAAACCAACATGTAGTTGTTAAGAAAAATGCGTGAGCATGTTTGCAAATAGTCCCATTTTCTCTGGTTTGGGTCTTCAAGATTTGGAAAACCCTTTGGCCGGTTTCCAACAAGGATTGAATCAAATTCCCTAATAGCAACACGACTTAAGACTAAAGTTTTGCTCATATTGGATCATCGTCACCCCACTGCATACACGGGCAGAGCAAATGCGTGGACACGTTCCACCTCATTGGGAATTTGGGAAAGCGTTAAAAACAGACTTCTCATTTGAGAATGCATGCACGTGCATGTGTGTGAGTGCAGAGCGGTCGTGTAGCAGTTAGCACGCGTCGCTACGAACTCGGCGACCCGAGTTCGATTCCTGCTCACGACCAACACCAGTGACGATAATCTGAACCAGTCCTGAACCAATCCTAGGTCGACTCAGCCTCAAATGAGTACCTGGTGTGGTGTGTAAAAACATCGCCACTGGGGAGACAAAGGCGGTCGGGCGTGGTGCTGGCCACCCACCCCCTCGTGTGCGTGCCGGCCTTCAGAGGTGCTCGCTAACAGCACTTGCCCCAACAGTCCTTTAAGGCTATACAGGGGATCTTTGTATGTTTCTTTGGGGTGAAGCCGTGAAGCAATGGTCTGCTTGCTGTGGTCCAAAACCGAATAAAAAAAATTGCTTCTGAGCTCACTGGGCCTTGCCAGCTGAAATAAGGTCTGTCTGTCTGTCTATTGCTACAACCCCGTGGCACGGGCTTGATTCCCTTCCATGAAAAACAAGGGTAGCCTACCTTCGCGAGGTCAACTCAGCCTCAAATGGTTCGTGCAGCATGTGAATATCAACCCCGGGGAGACAGGAGTGGCTGGGTGCGGTGTGACTAGCCAGCCGTAATAGGAGCTTGCTAACACTGCTTGCCCCTAAGGTGTACATGGGCGGCAAACAGGGCATCCTTGTCCGGGGCCTGCTGTGCGTGGGTGCACCCAGTCAGAAGGGAACCTGAACGAATACCAACTACCTTTGCAGGAACCGTTACCTTCACAAGCTAAACACACACTACGAGTACAGTCCAACGTCACATGTGTGACCGTCATGCGTCCGCCCTGACCCCATCGCCACCCACACCCAGTGCGGTATTTTCTATAGATGTTCACGTATCTGTGCGACGTTGTACTGCACTGTAGCTTTAACAACGACAGCACAAGCATGCAAGTGATTGTTTCATGTCACCTGAGCATACATCTTCAGCCCACAAAGACAAAGGTCCCCCGTGTAGCCTTAACAAACTGTTGGGGCGAGTGCTGTTAGCGAGCACCTATGAAGGCCGGCACGGCACACGAGGGGGTGGGTGGCCAGAACAACGCCTGGCCGCCTTTGTCTCCCCCGTGACGATGTTTACACACCGCACCAGGTACTCATTTGAGACTGAGTCGACCTCGGGGAGGCCCAGGATCGGTTCAAATAATCGTCATCGGTGTGGGCCGTGAGCGGGAATTGAACCCAGATTGCCGGCTTCATAGCGCTACACCACCGCTACGCCACCGCTACGCCACATCAGCACACACACTCGCAGCGCTATAGCTGGGCACAAGCGTTGGCAGAGTGCTCGACTCACGATCGGAAGAGGTCGTGACCTACAATGTCAGCACACCGGTTAACTTAGCCCACGTATCCCTTCTGCGACAAGACTTCGTTTTTTTTTAACCTGTCAAAAACAAGAGTCGGGGGTGCGTCTTATTATCTGGTCGTCGAGTGCGTGTGTGGGGGGGTGGTTGTCATCTCAGTCGACACTTCACATGGCCTCAAGGTGCACATGGCCTGGCACAAGCGTCGTGGTGATGTCACCGCTACTTAGTGGTGAATGGCGGTTGTTGTTGGGGTGGTTGTTGTAATTTTGTTGACTAGCGGGCAAACGTTTTGGGGTACGTCTTACTTTGTAGAGCGTGTTATGAAATGGGGAATACGGTACCACGCTTTCGGGAGTCGTAATCATGCTTTGAACGGATTGCACTGTCATAGGAATGTGGAATTTCCAATGCCGGTTCAGTACTGCCAATGAAATGAACAGCGACCCCATTGCCCGTTTGAGTAAAGCCCTGCACATTAACTCCAAATTCCGAATAGTTGTAGCCTTTTATTGAAAGCGGTTAATAATTGTTTAGACAAATTGTTTTTTATATGGTCACAACTATGATTTTATTGTTAAACTAAAAGCCTTACAATTCTGGCAACTGCCCAATGATGCTGGTTGTAACTGCCAGCAAAACGTCCACACCGAATGTTCAGTGCTGTGGATTACTCTACAAATCACCGGTGCGCTGAAGCAGTAATACATTAGTCACGTTTGTCCACGTGACAACTTCATCGTCTGCGTTGGGTGGAGGAGGGCTTACGACGCGCGTTTTACTCACGCGATCTGACCCAAAAAATCAACCGCGAATCACATCGGGTCGCGAAAGCCCCTGCGCCCGTGTCGAATCTAAAACCTTCTGCGGAGACATTCTCTGTCTTCACCACTGCCACCCCTCACCCTCACCTCACCACCTACCCCAACTCCTCTACAACCCCGGCTCCCACTCTCCCCGTCCGCCTCCTCCACACCACCGCTCTCCCGTTCCCCCCTTGCTGTCACGCTGCTCTGCACGCACGGTTAATCCCCGGGCATCCGACCAAGCGCACAGTTTGTGTTGTTATTTTATTTTTGAAAAACAACTCACGTCTGCTTTTTGGACCGATATACTGTACTGCTTTGGTCCCCCCCTCCCCCCCTGCGTGCGCGAGCGTGCGTGCCAGTGGCACAAATAGGGCCCACAGGTGGCGCATCGGCCAGGCATCTCAGTCAGCCGACCCGTGACCTCCATGCCGGCGGGCGTTCGACACTTCTCGTGGCCTCGACGTGCACCTAGCCTGGCACAAGCGTCGTCGTGACGGCCACTTAGTGGCGGATGGCGGTTGTTGTTGTTGGAGAGCGCTCGCGCAGTGGTTGGCGCCGCTTACCCGTCGAATTGGATTCCTGCTCATAATCGAAAGCAGTGGCCTATATTTTGACTAGTCCTGGGCCTACCCCTAGGTCGACTCAGCCATAAATGGGTATCTGGTGCGATGTGTAGACATCAGCGGTGGGGGAGACAAAGATGGCCAGGTGTCGTGTTAGCCAACCCATACCCTGGGGCGCCGTACAGGCCTGACAGCACTTGCCTCAACAGTCTGCTCAAAGGCTACGTGGGCGAGATTTGTCTTTGCAGAAAAATAGCGGAGAGTGGTAACACAGCGTGCTACGAACCTGGCGACCTGAGTTCGATTCCCGCGCACAGATAACATCAACGGCGATTATCTGAACCGAACGTGAACCGCGAGGTGGTAACATTGCCGAGGGTAAACTCGGCAAATCGTCCCTTTTGGTGTTTCAGCATTCGTGCCAATTTGTCGAGAGCCAAACGTAGTTGACCTTACAGACTTCTGCCAAGGGAATGTGAAATCCACGACCGGTTCAATACTCGCCAACAGGGGTTAGTCCTGCCGCTCGCTTGTTTGAGAGAGAAAGGGGCTCTGACTTTTGTTGACTTCGCGTAGAGAACACTGAACGTATTTTGTTTTTAATGACTGAAATACAGGTCGCTGGACCGTGCATATTGGCAACAATTTGTAATGTGAATATGCCCTGAGTCTCGCCTAGATTGGCTCAGCCCAAAACAAGTGAGAGCACAGCGTGTGAGTAATGGTAATCTTTGGCGTCTTGCAAAATAGGTGCTCGCTAACAATACACGTCTAATGATCTATAAGTGTTAATTGGGGCGGCGGGGAGGTCTGTTGTATACTGCATGACTATAAAGCGATGAATTATTGCGTTCGAATTTAAACCTAATGAACGACAATTGGGAAATTCTGTGCTAATTTTAGACTAAGGTCACCCAAAGGGGGCCCTCAGAGTGGCCTCTTCGTGGCTAAGTGGACCAATGGGATGCTCTCACTGAGAACACACGGTGAAGTGGAATAATATCCCGTGCAATGAGCATGCAATAAGCCAAACTCTCTGCAATAGCTTAAACATGCGCACGTTAGATAAAGATGCAGCCATGAAATAATTTGCCAACGCCACTGTTGGTGAAAGGACCTCTACTAGAGGGAGTTCTATAGAGCCTCTCTTGGAGAGTACTTTGGCCTACTCTTCCACACTGGCCAGACGTCTTGGAAGAGGTGTGAGTGCCCCACACTTGTCACCACCACACACGTGGCCTGGCATTGACTGTGATGCACCCAATTACACTGCTGGGCGGGCAGGCGGTGGGGTGTAAGAAACTCGCACCAATGATTCAACTGTCACGCCGGGGGAGATGGAACTTCACCTGTAACCTCTGGATCACAAATCCAGTCTGCTGACCATGACACCACGGCAGCAGGTACCACGCATTTCAGAATGGACATACATTCTTTTTTTACTTTCATATATAATCAGAGGTTATTAATCATTCCCAAAAAAAACAATATTGACTGAAATGTCCATATTTTTTATACGTGGTATACAGGAGGGCATGGGTTTGATCCCGACCATGAAGCCTGTATATTTCGAGTTTTGTATGTCCCTCTCCCTGTGGTCACGTGGATTTTTCTCCGGGTCCTCCAGTTTTTACCTCCACATTTAGAAAGGTGTGTTTAGAGTATTTGGCTGCCATAAATTTAAACATGATAAGCTACTTCATTGAGCTATCATTTTTGGCCAGTTCGCTTATGAAAAAGAGCTATATAACTCAGTTTTGTAGAAAAGACATTTACAAAATTTGAAAATGGCATTTGTCCGAAGTTGGTGTAAGTTGTAGTTCAAACTATACGTTTTATGTGGGCCAATGTTTTGCGCTGGCAAACTCCCTTGAAGTGTAGATGGATTACCTTGTCCCCAATGTTGGGGTTGGCTTTAACTTGGTGGAAGAACTTGAGCAAGATCTCATCGCCTTCCCCGGCGGCTATGTGCAAAGGAGTCTGGCCTTCACCCTACAGAACGCACGTTACAATACACAACGAGGTTGGAATATCAGAATCTTTATTTAGACTGGAAGAATCCGATGAGCCATGAAGCTCTTTTTGCACAGATGCTCAGTAGAATATATTTACAAGGTAAAGGTGCAGCCCTGCAATGCCTTGCTTGCGCCACTGCTGATGGACGAATCTTCACTAGCGGGAGCGCCGGAGAGCCCCTCTAGGAGGATATTTTGGCTTCCTCTTCGCACGCTGGAAGAGGGAGGAGCGCCCACACTTTACCCCACCAAAAGCGACCTACTGGTCGATAAACTGCGGCGAACCTATTTACACTGCTGAGTGAGTAGAGGTGGGGGGATTTAAGAAAAGTTCTCGGTGGGTAAACTGCCACTCCGGGAGATCAAACCGGCGGCCTTTGGATTGCAGGTGCTGACTGCTGCACCATGGCAACAACACCAATGTTTTTCGTGCCGAAAATTGAACGTGTTTATTTCCAAAGCTCGCGTAGTTGTGGAAATGGCATGGAAAGTAAAGCGCAAAAATAAATCTGCGGAGACGTCGCTGATTTGTAACAACCTTGGCTCGTGCATAATTTAACATTATAAGAGAATCGTACTGACTGATGGACACAGTGCCTCGGCGGAGTATTACTGGCTGAAATACATTCACTGAGATTGGTGGGAGACTTGTAGAGGCCTTGCGATGCAGTGTTGCCTCCCGTATAATTAATCATTTTTAATTTCGTGGGGTGTCTGCAATTGGATCGCCACTGCGTATCGACGGTGGAGTGAGCGGACGTCCACCAGAGAGGCGGAGTGATGAAATGAGCTCGTGTGGTGACGCTCCTTGGAATGCTGCATCACGGCACCGTGAGGAACGGTGACGGATTGGGAAGACATTCATTCAGCAGTGGATCGATCATGGCTGATGACAATGACGACGGCATCTTAACAAGAGCGCGCACTTTTGCACATCTTTAGTCGACAAGATTTTAGCACATGGAGGGGCATATGTCCTCAAATGTGTCAAACAGCAGCTCATGACTGTGGCTGTCTGATGTCTTATGAAGAAGGCCCATCGCTCGATGTAGAGACTCGTTTCAGCCACAATAATTAATATTTCCACACCTGGTTCACAATCATTTGACCATGGGGCTGTTCTTATCTTTGTTTGAATATTTTTTTAAATATATATTGCTGTGTATCATAACTGTGAGTTGGGGAGAAAACCCTAATCATTATGTAATATAAATTATGTGCCAATGACCTACATTCTGAACATCTATGTTGGCTCCAGATTCTATGAGGAGTCTTGCCAGTTCCAGATCCTTTTTCTTGGAAGCCAAATGCAAAGCAGTGTCCCCATTGTCCTGCCAACAAAGAAAAGAAGGTACACGCACTGATGTAAATACTTAACAATACCTCGACACACGAATATATATATAAGCCGCGGCCCTCACCAGGACAAACGGACTGAGAAACGAAAGAAACAAATATATAACGGTAAAGGTGCAACCCTGCAAATTTATCAGCAGGCCACCACAGACGACCTGCCCATGTTAACTGTGGTGAATAACATTTTGTATATAAAAAAAATACTTTAAAACATGTTTTTATTTTACCAGGTAAGGCCCACTGAGCTATATGAACCTTAGGGCGGGAGCCCAGGGTACCATAGTTTACCGGCTCTCGCATAATGTCTGTGATGCAGCCATTTTTAGTCTGTTGATGAGTCGGC
Organism: Lethenteron reissneri; assembly: GCF_015708825.2. Classification (NCBI taxonomy): domain Eukaryota; kingdom Metazoa; phylum Chordata; class Hyperoartia; order Petromyzontiformes; family Petromyzontidae; genus Lethenteron; species Lethenteron reissneri. The sequence goes on from NC_083807.1 coordinate 8,086,934, forward strand.
AATACGGCAATCGACTCGTCTCGACGAGCTGTACACGATGCACTATTCAAAGTTGAAATTTTCGATAACGGATTTTTTTATGCTGATGTTTGGCGTTTCGACATCGTGGAGTAGCACTGACGTCGGATTGATTGGTACCCCAGTAGCGGAGTGAAGTACACCCCTGGGAAAAATAGCGTCCCAGAAATGCAATATTTAATTGCCTCGGCCATTTTGTATTATTTGGTACCACGGGGTACTGCTATAAGGATCTTTAGCTCTTTTTGAGAAGCGACCTGGCCACAAACGATAACCCAACGAAGTGCCTTATCATGTGGAAATGTATTGCAGCCAAAAAATCGAAACGCATGTTGATTCTAAACGTTGCAGGAAAAACTGGAGGACCCGAAGAAAAATCCACGCGACCATGGGGAGAATACGCAAACTCCAAAAATTAAACAGGCATCATCAGGGTCGAGATCGAACCCACGACTTCCTGTATACCAGGATGCCAGGCCATCGTGGCGCCTCCGTTATTCTGGGGTGCGGGGGCGGCAATTACCGTCCTGTGAGCGTGGAGCTGCTGCTCAGGCCCCCGTCGAGAGGAGCTCCCTGCAAACGGCCACGTTGCCGGCCTCGATCGCGGGGAACAGCGCGATCGAGCCGTCCTGCGGAAACACACGCACGGGGGTCTCGTAACGAGCGTGCCGTCTGGCATCGTTGCAGCCGTATCCATACGCGCCGAGATAGAAATCGAAGCGCCGATGTGGTGAGATGTTAACTACCTCGCCTGGTGTGCAGGAGGTCATTGGGTTTGATCCCGACCCTGACGCCTGCTGTTGTATATTTGGAGTGTGCGTGTCTCACTCCGCGTCGTCGAGTGGGTTTTTTTTCCGGGTCCTCGGGTTTTTGCCTCCATATTTAGCAACATGCATTCGGAGTATTTGGCTGCAAAATTTACACTTGATAAACTACTTCATTGAGCTTTCATTTGTGGCCAGGTGGCTTCTGAAAAAGAGCTCTATAGCTCAGTGGGCCTTACCTGGTAAAATAATTGGTGTCGGTTTAGTTTAGAAGCAGACGCTTTGTACAAAGCACCTATGAAGACCGGCGAGGCACACGAGGAGGTCGGTAGCCAACACCACGCCCAGCCACCTTTGTCTCTCCACTTACGAGAGGCCCAATGACATCAGCTATGAGCGGGAATCAACTTCAGGGGTGCTGGGTTCATAGCGCAGTGCACGAATCATAGCACTACAGCTCCCCAATACTGCCATGAAGTGATGGAATGCAACTCATTTGAGAGGACCACCTCCGAGGAGGAGATGGAGTGATGAAATAATCTCGTGTGTAGGTGCAAGGTGCACTATTTCATCGCAGGATCGTGAGAGATGGCATCAGCTTGAGGATGCCTTCATCCAGCAGTGAAGTTATCCTGGCTGAGAATTATGATGACAATGATGACACCTACACGATGTGTGAAGTTTCTTTGTACCTTGTCTGGAACGAAGCGGGCATCCTTGCCGGACGCTTTCAGCAGAAGCAGCACCGTGCTCAGGGCACCGGTCGGACGTGCGGCTGCTACGTGCAGTGGCAGCTGCTCCTTCGGCTGAGGCAGTAGAAGAGGCACGCAGGGAAGAAGCCACATTCATGAGCACATGCCTATCATCATCAGAATCATAATAAAACACATTATGCATTTAGTAGGCACCGTTACCGGAGTCTGTCCCCCCCCCCCCCGCTCCAACCCTCACGCCCACCCCCCGAGTCTACTTTAGAGTAGATTTCAAGAATCTCATGTTTTTTTTATTGTTAAGCCTTTATAGATGTAATATTGTTGATATTATTACTGTATTATTACGTCACTATATAGGCTGAATTTATTATACGTATGCAAGTATTCAACCGACAAGAGAAAATGGAATTTCATCACTGGCACGTAGCCACCCATTGCAATGAACGCCACCAAATTATGATTAGAGATTTCACCGAATTTTACTTTATGAGCAAACGTATTTAAATATGCTGAATCATATAAGCAGGGGAAACATCTATAAAGTACATATTGTGCATACAATAAAAATTCAACATCTGTCAATAACACTGCGATCCTAAAAGATACAAACAAATATAACTGTTAAAGTTTCCAGATTGAGTTGGTCATTTGAGTCGGAGGCTACACTCAAGAACATGGGGCCTGGTGATAAATTAATATAAAAACAATTCTGATGGCCAGTTTTTAAATACACAGGGTGGCCCAAAAGTCAGGGTACATAGGGTTATTATATTTACTTTAATGAATCACACAGGGTAATTTTATTTATTTTAACAAATGTTCAAACTGACTCCCATTAACATTAATGCACGAGTTAATACTCTTTTCAAATGAATTCAGGAATTTTTGTTCCGTTTTTATTATATTTCAGTAGGAGCCCCGGTACAGAGCACAAACCGCGACATATGATTCGGGGGGGGGTATACAGAAACCCCGCGCATTGTCACTTTAACCACTCATTGTCACTTTAACCACTCACTGTCACTTTAACCACTCACTGTCACTTTAACCACTCACCAGAGGTGAGACAAAGTCATTGTTATGCAAGTCCAAGTCGAGTCTGAAGTCATCAAATTCATGACTCGAGTCTGACTCGAGTCCAAGTCACATGACTCGAGTCCACACCTCAGAGGTGGGACAAAGTCATTGTTATGCAAGTCCAAGTCGAGTCTGAAGTCATCAAATTCATGACTCGAGTCTGACTCGAGTCCAAGTCACATGACTCGAGTCCACACCTCAGAGGTGGGACAAAGTCATTGTTATGCAAGTCCAAGTCGAGTCTGAAGTCATCAAATTCATGACTCGAGTCTGACTCGAGTCCAAGTCACATGACTCGAGTCCACACCTCAGAGGTGGGACAAAGTCATTGTTATGCAAGTCCAAGTCGAGTCTGAAGTCATCAAATTCATGACTCGAGTCTGACTCGAGTCCAAGTCACATGACTCGAGTCCACACCTCTGCCACTCACTGTCAATTTAACCACTTACTGTCACTTTAACCACTCATTGTCACTTTAACCACTCACTGTCACTTTAACCACTCACTGTCACTTTAACCACTCACTGTCACTTTAACCACTCACTGTCACTTTAACCACTCACTGTCACTTTAACCACTCACTGTCACTTTAACCACTCACTGTCACTTGAACCACTCACTGTCACTTTAACCACTCACTGTCACTTTAACCACTCACTGTCACTTGAACCACTCACTGTCACTTGAACCACTCACTGTCACTTTAACCACTCACTGTCACTTTAACCACTCACTGTCAATTTAACCACTCACTGTCACTTTAACCACTCATTGTCACTTTAACCACTCACTGTCACTTTAACCACTCACTGTCACTTTAACCACTCACTGTCACTTTAACCACTCACTGTCACTTTAACCACTCACTGTCACTTTAACCACTCACTGTCACTTTAACCACTCACTGTCACTTTAACCACTCACTGTCACTTTAACCACTCACTGTCACTTTAACCACTCACTGTCACTTTAACCACTCACTGTCACTTTAACCACTCACTGTCACTTGAACCACTCACTGTCACTTTAACCACTCACTGTCACTTTAACCACTCACTGTCACTTGAACCACTCACTGTCACTTTAACCACTCACTGGCACTTTAACCACTCACTGTCACTTGAACCACTCACTGTCACTTGAACCACTCACTGTCACTTTAACCACTCACTGTCACTTTAACCACTCACTGTCACTTGAACCACTCACTGGCACTTTAACCACTCACTGTCACTTGAACCACTCACTGTCACTTGAACCACTCACTGTTACTTTAACCACTCACTGTCACTTTAACCACTCACTGGCACTTTAACCACTCACTGTCACTTGAACCACTCACTGTCACTTGAACCACTCACTGTCACTTTAACCACTCACTGTCACTTTAACCACTCACTGTCACTTGAACCACTCACTGTCACTTTAACCACTCACTGGCACTTTAACCACTCACTGTCACTTGAACCACTCACTGTCACTTGAACCACTCACTGTCACTTTAACCACTCACTGTCACTTGAACCACTCACTGTCACTTGAACCACTCACTGGCACTTTAACCACTCACTGTCACTTGAACCACTCACTGTCACTTGAACCACTCACTGTTACTTTAACCACTCACTGTCACTTTAACCACTCACTGGCACTTTAACCACTCACTGTCACTTGAACCACTCACTGTCACTTGAACCACTCACTGTCACTTTAACCACTCACTGTCACTTTAACCACTCACTGTCACTTGAACCACTCACTGTCACTTTAACCACTCATTGTCACTTTAACCACTCACTGTCACTTTAACCACTCACTGTCACTTTAACCACTCACTGTCACTTTAACCACTCACTGTCACTTTAACCACTCACTGTCACTTTAACCACTCACTGTCACTTTAACCACTCACTGTCACTTTAACCACTCACTGTCACTTTAACCACTCACTGTCACTTTAACCACTCACTGTCACTTTAACCACTCACTGTCACTTGAACCACTCACTGTCACTTTAACCACTCACTGTCACTTTAACCACTCACTGTCACTTGAACCACTCACTGTCACTTTAACCACTCACTGTCACTTTAACCACTCACTGTCACTTTAACCACTCACTGTCACTTTAACCACTCACTGTCACTTTAACCACTCACTGTCACTTTAACCACTCACTGTCACTTTAACCACTCACTGTCACTTTAACCACTCACTGTCACTTTAACCACTCACTGTCACTTTAACCACTCACTGTCACTTTAACCACTCACTGTCACTTTAACCACTCACTGTCACTTTAACCACTCACTGTCACTTTAACCACTCACTGTCACTTTAACCACTCACTGTCACTTTAACCACTCACTGTCACTTTAACCACTCACTGTCACTTTAACCACTCACTGTCACTTTAACCACTCACTGTCACTTTAACCACTCACTGTCACTTTAACCACTCACTGTCACTTTAACCACTCACTGTCACTTTAACCACTCACTGTCACTTTAACCACTCACTGTCACTTTAACCACTCACTGTCACTTTAACCACTCACTGTCACTTTAACCACTCATTGTCACTTTAACCACTCACTGTCACTTTAACCACTCACTGTCACTTGAACCACTCACTGTCACTTTAACCACTCACTGTCACTTTAACCACTCACTGTCACTTTAACCACTCACTGTCACTTTAACCACTCACTGTCACTTTAACCACTCACTGTCACTTTAACCACTCACTGTCACTTTAACCACTCACTGTCACTTTAACCACTCATTGTCACTTTAACCACTCACTGTCACTTTAACCACTCACTGTCACTTTAACCACTCACTGTCACTTTAAACCACTCACTGTCACTTTAACCACTCACTGTCACTTTAACCACTCACTGTCACTTTAACCACTCACTGTCACTTTAACCACTCACTGTCACTTTAAACCACTCACTGTCACTTTAACCACTCACTGTCACTTTAACCACTCACTGTCACTTTAACCACTCATTGTCACTTTAACCACTCACTGTCACTTTAACCACTCACTGTCACTTTAACCACTCACTGTCACTTTAACCACTCACTGTCACTTTAACCACTCACTGTCACTTTAACCACTCACTGTCACTTTAACCACTCACTGTCACTTTAACCACTCACTGTCACTTTAACCACTCACTGTCACGTTAACCACTCACTGTCACTTTAACCACTCATTGTCACTTTAACCACTCACTGTCACTTTAACCACTCACTGTCACTTTAACCACTCACTGTCACTTTAACCACTCACTGTCACTTTAACCAATCATTATCGTCACTTTCATCACCGTTTATTTCACGCGTCGTCATCTATAGCCATGCGCTGCCATCATTTTCATCAACTGATCTCTTCACACTCTTCTGCTGTACAAATAGTTAATTATTTTGTTCAGCGCCTTATTTGAGGCGCTATATAACATGCAATATTTCAGCAACATCGGCTGAGTGATCCTCGCGCAAACGTAACCGGCATAACTCACTGGCGTTACGTCTCGTACTTCATAGGGCGCGTTCTGTCCGCCAAGTCAAACTTGTCTCACCCATGGTTTGTATTTCCAATCGGCTTTCAAAGTAATGCTGGGCGGTCTGCGTTGTGTAGTCCCTATCCACGTACACGTTGCGCTGGTTTGTGTTATGATCACTGTTTCATTGCTTTATTTTGGTGATTTCGAAAAGTTTACCGGTTTGGCCATGTTTGTTTGTTGTAGTACGGAGTAAGACTGATGGCCTTAATCTAAGTTGTCTTGTGGTTGTTGTTGTTGTTGTTTGACTTGCATCCCACAGAGATTTTTGCACAGCGTTGGTGTACAGTGCTTTTTCTGCAATTATTGCTGTCTATTCTTGGATTTTCTGTTTGCACTTAGTCACATATTCACTGTAAGATGTTTTCTTGTTCATGTTTTAGTTTTTTGTTTGTTGCGGTTGCACCCGATTCAAGAGCCGAATGGCTCACAGGGCTATTCCTAATAAATAAACTTGAACTTGTTATGCACGCATCATGCGTGTTAAGAGTTAAGCACGCGCTCTTCCTTCCGATATTAGGATGCGACTGAAGCTGTGAACTTTTAGGTCATCTACATTGAAATCTCATTCCTTTCCAACCACTTTTTTGTTTTAAGTTTGTTGTATCATGGACGTCGGTAGCAGGAATGCACGCGTGTGCTATGCAGGATCGCAGTACGAACCTTACGCATGCACACACTGAAGACACCCACGCACACACTGAAGACACCCACGCGCACGCGATCACAATGGGAGATTCGTTTGCGCCAGCGAACGACGTGGAGAGAGGCTGGATGGAGGAAGCATGAAGCTCACTCCGAGGGTCACGTGACCGCAATCTTTGTTTATCCTTTGCGGTTGCCGTGGAGACCGCACACTCATTGGAGATTAAAAGAGTGTGATGGAGCAAAGCAAAAATGGACCAAAGTGAAAGTGTGCAAGGCCATGAGCATTTGTGGGTCAGTTAACAAAAGGGTCTTGTGTATTGCATTGAGGTATAACTGTACGGCGACTATCCTCATTCATATGGCCCTATTACTGGTAGGAACCACCTGGTTACACCAGCCCACAGGGGATTATTGTGTCCGTCCGTCCGTCGTGGATCCAAAAATGGGAAGGGTGGGGCTGGGTGGAGAGGGTGGGGCTGGGTGGGGGGTGGGAAGGGTGGGGCTGGGTGGGGAGGGGCTGGTCACCCCGTGGTGCCCTTATAAAACTCAACGTTTAACCTACTCACGCCGGCTTGTGCCCGCCCTCACAGTCGGCCATATTTGCGGAATACACCACGCCGCCGTTGACCCTGGCCATTGACCGAGCAACCCAACGTTCCTACCAGCTCCCTCCGCAGGAATGTGTTTTTATTCCCGCAGCTTGACACGGATAAGAGGATTGGCCCGGAGCTCATGGAACATCCATCGTATTATTCAATGACAAAGATCCCCCTTATAGCCTTCACAGACTGTTGGTCCAAGTGCTGTTAGTGATCACCTAAAAACGCCGGCACGCCACACGAGGGGGTGGGTGGGTAGCCCCACGCCCGACCGCCTTTGTCTCCCGAGTGACAATGTTTACACATCGCACGAAGTACTGAATTGAGGCTGAGTCGACCTCGGGGAGGGAGGCCCAGGACCAATTTAAATAAACATCACGGATGTCAGCCGTGAGCGGGAATTGAACTCGGGTCTCCAGGTTCGTAGCGCAGCACGCTAACCACTCCCCACATTGTTTTATCCACATCTTATACCACAAACAATCGTGCAGAAAACAGGATCAATTTACAAGGATATACGCAAATATTATGACCCATTAATACCACTCCCCCCCCACCGCCCACATCGCTACGGATAAGAGACGTTTCACTGCACTATTTTAGATGACAACAAATGTTTAGCAACATTAATAATCCGGGCACTTTACAGGCATAATTGGTGGATGAAGCAGATTTCATCAAGCGTTGAGACAAACTGCAGGTAGACAAGAGGGTGGACAGTATATCACAGTAACAGCAAGTAGGTTGTTGAAGATCTCTATTGATTGTCGAGTGGTATCCCCCAGCCCCTGGATGCACTTTCTCTGAGCTGTTTGGTTTCCGTCCAAATGCAAATTATTCGTGACGGAAATGGCCAAATGTGTTCGTGCAGGACTCTCCCGCAAGAGTCTTGAGCCTCAGTGAGATGCTTCTCAACAAAGCCAACGGTCACGACCCTGCGTTAGTTCCAAAGAAGATACCTCGCCAAACATCTCAAACGTACAAATTACAGGAAACCAAATTGTGATTGAAAGATATATTAACGGCCCCTAAGTAGCGTATATAGTTTCCCATTTGTTCTTACAAAACGACATAATGAGTTTCAACTGTTTTCTCTTAATTTGGTGAAATGACGTGTCATTAAATTAACTCAAAAGGGCTGCATCCAATATAATAGATTAACTGTTGATACGATACTAGCACGTGAAAATTGGTTAATTCAATCTTGCATCTCTGGAGTTAGAGTGCTCTTCTCACAATTGGACCTTGCACGTTTGTTTATTTTATTTTATTCCAAGTTTTTTTCTATCCTAATGATATTCCACTCTCTCTCTCACTAAGAGAGCATACATCTCAATATAACACCTATTAAAATAATGCGACAGGATGGAGACAATTCCATTCGCAGGTTGTGCAGCTCTGGAAGATGTGAAATTATTAGAATATTCGATCAAATATTTGTCGTCAAACACCTGACATGTCATCGTCCAGGATCTGTCCACTGTTGGATTAAGGCTTCCCCCAACGCTGTGACCATCTGTCACAGTTCTGAAATGCAACAATCCATCCTGGCTTTTGGACATAATGTAATGTTATCACTCCATCTACAGAGTGAACGTGCGCTTTGGCTACAACTCCATAATAAAACTAAACTAGTTACTAAACGTTTGAATTTAGCAGGTACGAGCCACTGGGCAAGACAGCTCTTTTTCAGAAGCGACCTGGCCACAAATGATCGCTCAATGAAGTGGCTTATCACGTGGACATTCATAGCAACCAAACACTCTCAACGCGTGTTTCTAAATGTCGAGGTACAAATCGGTGGACTTAGGGCAAAATCCACGCGACCACGGGGAGAACAAGCAAACTCCGAATATACAGCAGGCGTCAAGGTCGGGATCAAACCCACGACTTCCTGCACGGTACACAGTGGCGCCCCTTCGCCTCGACCATCCAAAGTCGTCCCTTCTCACGACGTGTACTACCCAAGCCCACTCGCTTCTCTCAACATTCCGTGTGGGGCCTTTAACTCGCACAAGTCACGCAATCCACGCGTCCCTTTCCCTCTCTGTCAGCGTAATTCCACGCAGGAATATCGCATTGTATTATAATTGTTGTTGCTAAAGATGGTTAAGCGCCGTCAATGGAGATTGGCCACTACCACTTACATAAACAAGTAGATTCAAACGCTCTATTATTATAGATTTATCTTCATCGTTGGAGTAAACCAGGGGTCGGCAACCTACGGCTCCGGAGCCGCATGCGGCTCTTTACGGGCTGCTTCTTGACGATATGTACGTATGTACAGTATGTACTCAGATGCATTGCGGCTCTTGAAATACTGAATTTTGTACCGAATTGGAAAGAAATGGCTCTTCTTGTTATTTTGGTTGCCGACCCCTGGAGTAAACCGTTGTTGTGATACCGCATTGACAATAGTGCCACAAGCCACACTCATCAACGACACTGCCCCAAATGGAAAACAATGATATTCGTCGTAACATTTAACAGGCGACGTTTTGGGCCATTGGCAGAGATATGCTCTGGCTTCACAACACGTAGATGCTCTCTCTCTGTTATGAAAAAGTGTTCCTTCAACTATGGACAACGGCCTTTGCCCGAAACGTCGCCTATTAGCTATGCTGTTTCCTTTCAGGGCCGTGTTGTTGACGGATGCGTTTAGTTTCCATCGCGAGCCCGCAGCGCGAGCAGCAGAAATGCTCCCTAACCGCTGGCGCTATTGATTTAAATATAATCACAGCTGCGAATTCACGAGGTGCGTATCATCACCATCATCACCACCATAATACACGTATCATCATCACCATCATCACCACCATAATAAACGTATCATCACCAAAATAAACGTATCATCACCATCACCAAAATAAACGTATCATCATCACCAAAATAAACGTATCATCACCATGACCAAAATAAACGTATCATCACCATCACCACCATCACCATCATAAACGTATCATCACCATCATCAAAATAAACGCCCTTTGGAACGCAGCGCGACGAGATGCCCGCCGTGCCGGTGTCACGGCAGGACAAGCCGGAGAGAGAGGAGAGAGGGGAGAGTTATAGGAGAGAGAGGAGAGGGGAGAGGAGACGGGAGAGAGAGAGGGGAGAGAGAGGAGAGAGGGGAGAGGGGAGAGGCTTCCACTTCTTTTTTTTACGATCAGTGGAAACAAGAAGATGCTCGGTGTATTCGGCACTTTGTTTCGTTCATCATTTCGTAATTTTTTTTTATTAAAACTGGGCTCTATGGAACCCCCCTCTAGCTCACTCTCTCGCTCGCTCGCTCGCTCTTTCTCTCGCTCACTCTCTCGTTCTGTTCGCTGTGACGGACCCGCGCACAATCGCGGTTTCCACTGTCAAGGTCTCTCCAAAGACGTTTCTCCGGCCGACATGCACATTGCAGCAAAGCGGCGGTGTATTGCGAGCCACTTGACTCACAGCGTCGTAAGACAGCGGCGTAAATCGATAGGAGCTCGCACGCTCATTGAACACGGGCTGGATTTTGAAATGCTTTGGATGCTTCCTCAGCAGCAGATGAATAGTTGTATTATTCACCACTAATGTAATGAACGACGCTGGAAATCTGCAGCACGGTGCTACATTTCACGCAGACACGGTTATTATTATTATAATAATAATAAGATTCGCACTGCGAGGTAGGGGTGGGTAACGAGGCGATGTTTCGTAAAGTACGCACACATCTAAAAAAATAAAACGTTTTAAAGTCGCATTCGATTTGATCATGGTAAGTAAGAAAACGCTTAAAAACATGACGATGTCATTGAGTGAAGACACTGAATGGTAAAATGTAGTGAGGTTTAAGTTGTGGGGGGAAAAAGTCAGTGAATCTCTTGTAGACGTATACAGCCTTGCACAAATAAAATCTCCGTTGATAAAATAAGCGGTGTGGGATGTGCACGTATTAAGATGCATTCACGAAACAAATGTCCGTACAAAGATTGACCAGAGAACGACTAAATCATGCTCTTTGGGTCTTTCGGTAATGTCACGTAAATAGACAAATAATAAAATAAAATCACGACGTTTCGATCGCAACACAAGCAATCGTCTTCAGGTGAAAAAAATACAGCAGGTGGACTGCTGAATCATGAAGAAATGCAGCGAGAGAGCTACTGCAGCCAAAGGTTATATTCGTTTGGGATGGGTACAATTCATTTTTTTCTGCCTCAACAGTCCGCCTGCTGTACGGTTTCACCTGAAGAAGATTGCTTGTGTTGCGATCGAAACGTCGTGATATTTTTATGTTATTACTTTTCTACCTACGTGACTTTACCGAAAGACCTAGAGAGTATGAATTCCTGCAGTCACGAAAGCTTTAAGTCAAGACTAAATTATGATTAGAAGCAAATTTAATTATTGGAAGCAAATTTAATTATTGGGATGTATGGTCAATTTTGTTAGCGAGCGATTCGAATGGGGGGGGGGGGTAAGTCGAGGCTTGCATTACCCAGAGAAAACCCGAACACGCGAGTGAATATCACTTGAAGAAAGTGGCACCGTTAAGCCAGCCACCTACTTGCTGCGCTGCCCCATCTAACCACCCCCACCGCTTCCTGACGAAGGGCTTCAACATCCTTTGCATGGCCCATTCACGTTAGCTCCACTGCTACACATCATGGGCGTGTAATAAACAGCCTGCGTGACCTTACATTGGGCTGGAGATAGATAGCAAAGGAAAAAATAACAATTGTTTAAACTCGAAAAAGTGAGGTGATGGTAATATGATTACGCACCGAAGCTTGGTCGTGCACGACGAAGCACTTTGTAATATTTGGCCAAAACACCTTATCCAGGTCTTCTGCAAATCTGAATTGGAAGCTGAGTCGCAATGAAATATCTATTTCAATAAACTGGCACATGTATTGCTCTATCTCCGTCTGTCTCCCTCTCCTTGTCTCCCCCTGTCTACCCAATTTCCTGTCATTCTCTCTCTTTCTGACTTTGTCTCTTTCTCTCCCCCCCCCCCCTGTCTCTTTGTTTCTGTCTCCCTGTCTCTCCCAAGTAACCTTCCATGTTTACTGTGTCTGTGTGTCTCTGTTTTCCTCTCTCTCTGTCTCTCTGTTGCTCTTTCATTCTCTTTGTCTCTGCATTTATATTGTAGATCTGTCTCTCTGAGTTTTTGTCTCTGTTTCTGTCTCCATCTTTCTGTTGTGATCTCGTGAGTGGTGAGGCTGCCGTCAGATTACATTCAGCTGCTAGCTGAGCTTCTGAGCAAGGATTGGAAATGCAGTAAATGCACAGTATTAGCAGTATCACTGTCTGTATATCAGCATCAAAGGGCATTACTTGACTTCTATAATGAAAGCATTACAAATACATACATGCTATACATTTATCATGTTCCAGAAAATCTGTTCTAGTTGCTCTTCACAAGCAGTACTGGACATACACATACAGTGTGTACTTTATGCTTCCATAATCTAATTTATTGTGACTCCCTCATTACAGATTAGCAGGTGCACCAATTGGCTGTGTGGGGAAAGTGTCCAGTGTGCAATTAAATTGTTCAATGTAATGTACCTATCTGTCTCTCCGATGAATAATTTATTTATCAATTAAGAGCTGATCTGATGTGGAAATTGCCAGGAATTAATACTATACGGTAGGCCTACCAACGTCACTGTTTTTTTAACACTTAGGCTTTGGCGACCAATATTGTCCATAATAGAGTTTTTTTGTTGGGTTAGATCGCGTCAATATAAATGTGTTGTTAAATCTTCCACCACCCGACACAGCCAACTAGTAAGGTTTGTCGCGTAAACAAAACATGCCAATAAGTTACTAGATCAGCGCACCGGTGTGTTGGACATTAAACCCACAACATTTACAATTTTAGTATGATGTTTCGCCGGTAATTACAACCAGCATCATCAGGCGACAGCCAGAATTGTGGAGAAATTCTCCTTCTGTTTCGGTCTTCAATAGAAGGGGTAAATGTGGTGTCATCACTCGTGAGCCAATCATGGGTTTGACAGCATCGGTGACCTCCGTTTTGTTTCCACACATACATAATAAACACATCAACGATGACCCGTCAGCATCTTGCTTTTCCAGACCAATGTTATCCCACAACATGCGTTTAAGTAAGCAAACTCTGGACACAATTTCATTGGTTTTGTTAATTCAAACCCGACTGCTAATGAGGCCCAGAAGGTCCAAACGAATCGAGAGTTTATTTTTTTTTATATGCTAAAACAAATAATATTGGTCTGCAAATCAAAGTATGTTTTTGTTGATACGTGGAGACAAAACGGCGCTCTGGTTATCTGCGTTCTCACCGACAATGCCCCTCGACGGCTGCATAATGAGTTTGTGTGCGACTGCGAAAGGAAACATTGAGGTCGTGAGGGAAAACGTGATTATAATTTAAATAGAAATATTCTCACCCCTCCGGGAATGTTTGGGTCAGCTTTTCTCGTGAGAAGAAGTTTCACCAATTCTTCCTTGGAGTGAAAAGCGGCAATATGAAGGGCCGTGCGGCCGTCCTAAAGAAACACAGACACGAGTGTCACATTATATCGCTTGATCATTGTGAAATTACTCATTCGTTAGGACACACACGCCGAATATTTGTGTCTGTTCACCAGTGTGCAGCTCACAGATGCGTGCCTTGAGGCAACAACAAACAAAACAAACATTTGTTAGAAAAATATCTCTCGAAGGAAAACAACCACGCGCCGTGTCGGGGAGTGGCCCTGCAGGAAGATGATGTGACGCAACTATTGCTGAACTCACGTCCAAAAACCTCACCTGCCCAGCATTAGATACCACTCCTTCATGCCCAACAGCAATTAGCGTGAGCTATACCTGCGTGTATGAACGTCAGAGCTCAGCGTTGAGCAAAGTTGATGAGAAACACTGCACGTGATGGTTTTGTTAGTGCGCTTATTAGTGGCTGGGCTGAGACCATCAATCTCACCGCATTTGAGAAGCGAATGTGGTCACGAGTGGCTCCCCTGATTCAAACCCAGGATCTCAGCTGTGTTGGCTAAGAGCTCGTGCTGACAAAGACGTTAGTAGCCCCAGACCATCTCCCACGGGATAAAGATTAAGATTGTATATCTTTCAGCAGGAAGGGCCAAATTAGCTGTTACAGTAAAACCTTGGATTGCGAGTAACTTGGTCTGCGAGTGTTTTGCAAGACGAGCAAATTTTTAAAATAAATATTCATTTGATAAACGAGCGAGGTCTTGCAATACGAGTAGTACGTGTATACGCTTTGTCTGCCGAGCGTCACGTGATCACAACTGATATACGAGTGCTTTGGATTACAAGCACGTTTCCGGAACGAATTATGCTTGCAATCCAAGGTTTTACTGTAGTTTATATTTCAGTGGCCTCGGCGATGTTATATACTGAGTTGTGTTCATATAAGGTGTAATATTATTTATCCAGTGAATCTGCAGACCAAACACAAACACGAAGTTGTGCCAGAGTGTTTCTGCGTGGAATGAGGAATGGAGGAGTGGTAGGTTTTGCAAGTGGTCCTGAACGTGTGGGTGGCAACTACACATGTCCATGGAAGGGAATATAGATCTCCATTGGAAAAAAAACGCCGATGATTTCCCACAAACTGATGCCCATTTTGCTCACCTCAAAGGTATTGTGCCGAGGATCTCAACTTGTATCCTTCCAATTGTGGGTCAGGCACTCTAACGATATGGCAATGTTGGTGTTTTTATTTTTGATCTCTCAGTGTGTGTTAAAAAAATTAACTCAATATATTTGTCCATTACTTATGTTGTCAAGAATGCATTTTCATTGGAGAGTTCTACAGCACAACCACGAATATCTATCTCGTAGGAAGAGGCCCTGGAATTTATCACGCTACTGCTGGAAGAAGAGCCTCCATTGGAATGACCTCAGGAGCGTATTCGGTTTACTCTTCCATGCTGCTCAGACAATCTTGGAAGAGGTAGGGTATTAACCCACAACTTACCCGACCACACGTGACTTTTGCCAATCGACTAACCGTGGTGAATCCATTCAATGTATACTGTTGGGTGGACACCAGCTGGGAGGTGGAGGGAGTTTAAAAAGAAAAGCGTCGCCCATCGTTTCAAATGCCGCACACTGGGAGACGCCATCGAACCGGTGACGTCCGGATCGCTAAGTCCACTGCGCGAACAATAACACCACGCGAGTTCTGTGTTCTTCTAATCCAAGATTATTGCGGGTTTTGGGGATTAAATCGTACACTGCCACTGTGTCTGCTTCTTCTAAAAGATGTTCGAGAGAGAGAGAGGGAGAGAGGAGGGGGGTGAATAAAATGAAAACTATTTTTGCCCACGTCACCGGAGCAAGCCGTGAAGTGGGCCCCTCTCTCTTTGCGCTGAGGTGGGCCTCACTCGAGGCTCGGGAGGCTGAGGCACGCACGGCTTATTTATTGCGCACAAGTGGCGGCTTCACGCGGGCCCTCGGCAACCCTC
Source organism: Lethenteron reissneri (assembly GCF_015708825.2). Classification (NCBI taxonomy): domain Eukaryota; kingdom Metazoa; phylum Chordata; class Hyperoartia; order Petromyzontiformes; family Petromyzontidae; genus Lethenteron; species Lethenteron reissneri. The sequence goes on from NC_083807.1 coordinate 8,102,781, forward strand.
CATTTGACGCGTAAACGCCGCGCCCAGGACGAGAGAGTGCCTCTCTTCATCTCGATTGCCTTTTGCAACAACAAAAAAACCTCCTTTTGACATTTACCATCTTTGCACTCGACACATGAAGGTAAACAGTAAGGGTGCAGCCCTGCTATTGCTCGTGCGTATTAATGTATGGTGAACTTCTTTCGCACCGTACATAGCCAACCATGCTAATCGGAGGGGCGGGGGAAGGACAGCAAACTAAACACAAACGGCGGTTCTAAAGAAATGCATTTCACGCCACTGCAGATGGGAAGGCCTCCGATAGAGGCAGAGCCTCTCTAAAATGTAGAGAGTATTTGTCCTACTTTACCATGTTCGCCCAGATATGGGTGTACCCACACCCAGCACACCGAACCAGCCAATTTACTGTGACCCTCTTTGAAGTGTATTTCTTTAAACCCCACCAACACTACCACCCATAACTACGACGACACCACTGCCACTACAAACATTCCATCACCAACAACCACAACCATGGATATATGTTGAACTTCTTTCGCACCGTACGTAGCCAACCGTGCTAACCACCAACAAAAAACACCTCAATCACCAGCAACCATACCACCACAATCACCACCACACTAGCAGGCACACTACCACATTCACCACCACCACTACTTCCAGCAGAACTGCACTAAAATCATAATTTAGGTATCTACACCAGCCTGCACAAATGTAGTGAAATAGAATCGGTCACGTAGCAGCATAGCGCTGGCTGCTGACAAGGAAGGGGATCTGTAGCTTACAGCAGCCCTGGCTGACAGCAGGTCACGTGATATACCAGAGAAGGATCTTGGGGAAAGGTCACGGAAGGGGCACATCGAGAACCCGCGGGTAGGTTCTAGAAAGGGGGCGTGGCCGGGGGCGTGGCCGGGGGCGGAGCCAGGCCACGGTGACAGTATAAGAGGGGCCCCAGGAGGGGACCTCGGGGCTGTTGTGTGGAGTAGGGGGTTTCCCGTCGTGCTGCTGCCGGAGTCTTCACCGTCTCGGCGTCGCCAGTCAGGCAGTCTACCAGCTGTCCTGACTGGGAGCCGTAGTTACTAAATGTTACTGTCAGGCCGTGTTAATAAACAGAGTGCCTCCTACTTTAAGTGTCTCTGAATCAGTCCCTACACAAAGATAAAGTGTCATCAAACAACCCCACAACAAACGTTAGTTTTGAAATGACTCATTCATGATTCATGATTACCTAATGTTTAAATCTTTAGAGACTCAAGAAACGTTGTTCCATATGTTAAAGTTTTAACGCGACAAAATATGATTAAAATGCTTGTTATGAACAGTGAGGTTTTTTTTAATTATCATCATCAGCCATGGTCAATCCACTGCTGAATGTACGGCCTCCCCAAGCCATCACCATCTTCCATGACCCCGCAATATTTCAATCCGACCAGCACCTGCACATGAACTGATTTCACTGCTCCATCTCTTAGGTGGACGAACTCTCAGATGAATTCCATTCCTTAGCTGCTACTCTGTAATTACTCTTGTCCATTGGCCACCATCCCCTTTATTGACGTGTCCTGCCCAAGCCCACATCATTTTATGAACAGTTGCAATCATGCCTTTAACCTGTGTATGTTCTATAATCCATGTATCCCTCTTACTTTCATTGAATGTAATTCAAAGCATGCATCTCTCCATGATTGTTTGCGCAATTCTTAGTTTGTGTCCATTGTTTTATTTAAAGGCCAAGTTTATGAACCATATCAGATAACATTTGAGTTTTCAGTTGTTTTTAATCACCATAAACTTTCAACAACAACAATCATTCAAACTTCTAACATGCACAATATTTGCTTACTCTTTAAAATGGAGCATGACTCGGAGGCACAACGAGTGACAGGCTGATGGGACGTCAGCTCGGCAGTGAGCCGGCAACCATCAATTGCCCAAGCTCTGTGATCCTCCATATATATTCAGATATTTCAGTGACGTCATGGGTGTTACTACGTGTTGGGGACATTCTGCTGTTCAACTGCCCTTACCTTTGAGCGGTCACCGAGGTTGACTCCCAGATCAAGGAGGCGATCAACCACAGCGATCTTGTTATCCTTCACCGCGATCATGAAGGGGGTTAATCCTGAGTCCTGCAGAAGACACGTTCATGTAATACGCATTGTTATCTTTATGACGGTTAGCAATGCGGTGCTGGGAATAACATTCGTGCCAGTTGTGGTAATATCTCTGTTTCACGTAGTCAAAAAAGTGTGTACCTGTTCCATGCATGGATTGTTGGTAAATGTCATTGAAGGCCCTGAGTCCACGGTGGAAATTACACATTCCTATGGCAGGGGGCAATTATCGCCCTCGAACAATCACTTTTGGCTCATCACAAAGTGTTATTCCTCGTATTGACTCCTGTGAGTTACGTGTTGAGCACTCTAACCATCGTTTAACTTGGCTGGATAAATATAAGTGCGTGATATTATTGTTAATTCCACGTAATTATTACAAATATATAATAGACACCTGAAGTTAACGTAAACACGTTGTTCATGATAAGGCTTTTGCCATGGTGTAAAGGTCAGCACGTTGGATTTGCAATCAAGAAGTCGCCGGTTCTATCTGCCGGCGCAGAAGTTGAAACAATGGCAAAGTTTCATCGTACAAAGGGTTAGGGTATACCACCCTTGGCAGGTCGTGTGTGCTGGGGTAAAGCGTGGGTACTCCCATCTCTTTTAAGAAATCTGGACAGCGTGGAAGAGTAGGCCAAACATGGGCCAGCAAATGCAGAGCTAAACTTGCACCTTAGCTGTTCAGGTCACAGTGTCTCGCCTCCTCGAATGAAGAAGGTAGTAAAGGAGTGACATTCATTTGCATTCATGAACCCGAGTCAGTGTTTTCACATTTACAAAGAAAAGATATACATTTCTGACCATTTATCTAATTGCATAATACAATCTGTACCGTTGCAGGTCACCCATGAAATAGAGCATGGCATCTCAGTGGGCCCTGCTGAAATAAATACAATCTAAATGTAAAAACAAACAAAACAAAAACAGATCTAAGAAGACACGTGTAAATTGGTAACTCCTCTTTATCCATGGTTGAGTGAATACTATTGAATCTTTGATAATAATAAAAAAATAAAGGTTTTTGGGTTATATCGCATAAATATAAATGTTTAATTAACCCACCACCACCACCAAACACCGCCAATTGGTAAGGTGTGTCACGTGAACAAACGTGCCAATTAATTGCTACTTCAGCACACCGGTGTGTTGGAAAGTAAACCTTCAACATTTACAACTTGAGTACGACGTTTCGCTCGTGATTACAACCAGCTTCATTAGGCGCTTTGCCAGAATAAAGAATCTACAACATTTTCAATGCCTTGGAAAAAAAATACTCAGGTATGTTGTGTTCGCACTCATTACACGAGACAACGTGCTTGCCAGATATGAACCACACTACCTTGCTGATATCGTCAAGGAGCATAAACTGCACCATCACGCGAACTCTGGTCATCGCAGCTGTTTTTGGTTAACCATCAAATACGGCCACTGCATCGTACGCTACAGATGCGCTGAGTTATGCAATTTTGAACCGAGAATGAAAACGAATTTCTTTAGAACTCCTTTTTGTGTTTAGTTCGTTGTCCTTCCCCCGCACCTCCTATTAGCACGCCTGGCTACGTACGGTGCGAAAGAAGTTCAACGTAGAATGGAAATAATAAAATAATAAAAAAATAAAATTAAAACGTAATAAAATAATTCTCACGACGTTTCGGCCACAACGCAAGCAGCCGTCCTCAGGTGGAGAACAGGTCTGTATAACTCTGTACAACATGTGCGTTAAGCAAACCACAGTCAGGAGCCAACTGAGCCCATAATCCCTCCAGAGTTAATAAAGAAAGTACCACTTCATGAGACTCTTTCTTCTCGACAGACCTGTTCTCCACCTGAGAACGGCTGCTTGCGTTGTGGCCGAAACGTCGTGAGAATTATTTAATTACGTTTTTATATATTTTTATTTTTTTATTTCCATTCTACGTGACTTTACCGAAAGAACCAAGAAGATGAATCCCTGCAGTCACGAAAGCTTTAAATCGAAATTTAATTTCAACGTACGTACACACGTAACATTGCGTCTTTTCTTGATGACATCACAGTGGGTTCCACAATGTCCCTCCTCTGTCCTGCTCTGGGACCTGCGTCCCGTTGAGGCTCACGTCACCCATGGCTCATAAAGCCACCACGAGGCTCACTTTGCCTTTGTTGTCTTTTTTTTATTGACGAAAAATAAATAAATAAACATCTTATGAATTAACAGTGCAGCCTGAAACATTTCACAAATCTCCCACCATAGTGACGATGTCGTGTGAGTGATAGGGTGGTCATGAATTAAATAGATTCGACCATTAATTCTCACTTCGGTGTCAATATCTGCGTGCAGCAAATCAATTTTTAGAACAGCACAACGTGTGCTCTTCTTAAATTAAAAACTGAAACCAATAAAGCGAACGTTGTACTGCTGCTGGTTTCACAGCGTCTCGCGAGTGCGTGGTTGCCGTGAAATGGCCTTACTATATTATGCTATACTATTCGATATAAGGTCCACTTTAATCATATCATTTGTTTCTGCAAAATATCCCTCAATTATTGCGATTTAAAAAAAACTTTATTTTCCGATGGAATAGTTGTGAAATAATAAACACAATAACGAAAGCTTTAAATAAATTCCTGAATCACAAATTCAAGTTAACCGAGACTACTCGCAGAATTTTTTTCTTCATTTCCCTCTTGTGTAGCTACTAGAATATGCATTGTAAGCATTGTAGATTGTAACGTCACAATGCTTAGAAGACTCAATGTGGGATTATGCTGAATTCATTACTGCAGGAGGATTTCTAAGTCAATCTCTCTGTCCGTACTGGAAGCCCAGCAAAGACCATCTGCAGTGTTGCCTATAAAAAATACATGATGTAATTAGGACAATATGGGGGGATCTCCCAGTAAACATGAAAACGTTGGGCCAATGTCGATGAACGTTGGACGTGGACATTGGAGCAACGCTGCATGTTTACTGGGCTGATGTCATTCGAATTGTCACGTCGTCAAAACGATTATTGCATCATGAAAAATTACACCAAGGCACACCTCAAATGTATATAACTCATACCCTTTGGTGCTTTCGGTAAAGTCACGTAGGTAGAAAAATAATAGATCACGGCGTTTCGATCGCAACACAAGCAATCGTCGTCAGGTGGGACAACCACCGCAAGAAGCAGTTTTTTTCCTGCTGTGGTTGTCCCACCTGATGACGATTACGTGACTTTATCGAAAGAACCATAGAGTATGGATTCCTGCAGTCACGAAAGCTTCAAATCGATAACTCTGTACAACAAGTGCGTTAAGCAAACCACAGTCAGGAGCCAACTGAGCCCATGATCTCTCCAGAGTTAATAAAGAAAGTACGACTTCATGAGACGTGAACAGTGGTTGTTCTCCAGAAAGATTGACCGCACCCCCCCCCCCCTCAACATAGGAACATGGAATGTGAGTTCTGTAATGACTTCAGCACTGGGCCGATGACAAAATCACCCGGAATTTGCCTGATCTCGTCAGATCTCGGGAACTTGACAGGGTTGAACCTGGAAAATTGGGTGACCAACACGCAAAGACAGGTGTTATGGGCTATCTTGTGGGCAGTCTGTCCAAATCCATTGTTGTACTGTACTATGCTCCCACGTCTATGATCCCTGTCTAAACCAATCCGCACCGACCAGCGTGGTGAAATATGGTGAAATAACCCCCACGACTCGCGACTGATTGGGGAGGCCCTCTGTCCAGCTGTGGATTGACCAACAAAGAGATGCACGGACTGTGTACGTAGCGACTGAACTCAATGGCATCTATTGAGCACTCACAGTTCTGCAGGGTCCGCCGAAACTGCCGTGTTCTACGAGGCACACATGGCACAAACGCGCACATGAATGCGAGAGATATGAAAGATGTAAGGGGCCCCACAACGGTTCAGTTTGTCACATGTCAGCCACTTCAACGGAAGCCCCCGCTGCGCTTAAGATTTAGGCGCACGGTTGAATACGTGCCAAAGCGACATAATTCAGACGAGTTGACAATTCATGTGGCCTGGGTGCGACCACAACTTGGCAGGGCATGTCGAAGACACCATCGATCATAATTGAAGCCGAAAATGATACCGTGCGTCACAACGTAGATTTATTTAGGTGTCTAAATGGAACTGCATCTTCACGGTGGTGTACATAAACAGTGTACGTGTGATATATGTATTTGTATGAGAAGATATATAATCGTAGGCAGAAGAGGAGAGCCTTGAGCTTGAACTGGAACAGGGGCAGGGAGTGTACAGCACAGGTGGCTGGTGGAGGGAGTTCCTGAATGTGGTCACAGCAGAGGAGAAGGAGTGATCTCTGTTTGTCAGTGGCTTACCGATACACATCAAAGTACATGTGGCCTGCCGTTTAATGGATGCATGAAGGGGCTTTTATAAACATCATTTAATCTTCACAATATATTGATATTTGTATCCATTATAAACTGTATATAGGTATAGCTAGCTGGGAAACCGAAAACATGTCCAGTTTGTCATTTTTATTCATCAATACAGACTAATCTTAAGCTCAATACGTATGATATAATATGCGTGCGTCAACCACAGTACTGCATTCGTGAATACAACTAGTCTCTGATAGTGTGTGTTATTTGCATAGAAATATGACAGTTATAAAACGTGAAATACAAAAGGCAAACTATTTTTAATTGCATGTTTTGGTAAGAATGTAAGAAAATAAAGACACCAAGTCTTTCATATGCACATATTGAGTCGTCATGTGTGTTTAAATACGACACAATGAACATTGTACTACTACATTAACGTAAGCAAACGACTATCTTCCTAATGTTCACAAAAGCACTACCTGCAATTATAGTGAGAATCGCTGCATTCACGGAATAACTTCCAGGTTATATACCAGGCCATACTAAAAACAATCACCACTATTTCCAGGTGTGTTGAGTATTCACGAGTAGCTGTAGTGGTGGATCTAGGACATAATACAGAATTCATCTTATCCGCAATCCTATTCGCCATGGCTCCCATAATCCGCAATCCTCTTATCCGCGACTCCCATAGTCCGCAACAGTTGCAAAAATTCCTGCGAATTCCTATTAACTTTATATTGCCGGACGGTTAGATGTGGTGCTAAGTGCAAGGTGTTTGAAGATTTTAAAATCCTTTATATTAAGTTCGCTTGCTTGCTTAGGACCGTGCAAATATTTCGGTCGTTTTTTAACCCACTTCCCGTGATCCAATCGAGCTGACATTTTGCACACAGACTCCTTGTGCGTAACAATGCAAAATTTGACACTGTTTAGGAAAAAAAATTAATATTAATTACCAATTGTTTAATGCTGCCAGACAATCATCTGACGCATAGGTGGCAGCCATCTCAAGCCAGAGGACGAGAGGACTCTAGCCGCCCCGATGCCACGCATATAAAGGATTTATACTGAAAAACTTTGTTTTTACGGGTTATACTTGTTTACAGTTATACACGATAATTTCAGAACAATATGTACAATCAGATAGAATTAGCACTGCACTGGTGTAGTTTAAATAGTTTTATTCTGTTTTGGGAATAGTGTTGGGTGATCATGCCTGCAGGCTTCATTGCATGGGTAGTACCATTGTCTGGAAAGTGGTTATCTAATGGAAAAACTAGTCCTTGTCACAGGAACGTGGAATTTTCAGCACTGGCTTTGTTATTCCGACGGAGATGAATCAAACCACGTGCTCATTTCATCAGAGATGCACTTGGAGTATCACCACTTTCTTTCATTACGTATGCAGCGGTGCCGTGTATGATTTTATATATAGAAAACAATTGTATCACTCATTCGTCGCTTGTATATTTCTCACTGCCCGTTTTGGTGAGCGCACTGCGATTGTCATGAACGGAGGCCGGCGGCAACCTGCCGCTCCAGAGCTGAATGAAGGAAGCTCTTTCAGGACCGCTTCGTGGCTCCCCGACACTCAGAATTACCATTGCCAAGTTGTGAACAAAAAAACACCGAATTCGTTTCGATAATTAGCGGTGAACGTCGAACCAGCCCGACGATGATTTGTAACGCGGCATTGCGCATCATCGTGCGTGCGCCGAAAAGTACTGTTTGACGTGCATTTCCCATAAATATGCTAAATTCCTTTTGATATGCAAATTCCTTTGTCAATGCGCCCAGCTTATATATATGCTCCAAGCTCGTGTGCTGTTTCATTCAGACTCTGTCGCCTCGACGGACCTGGTTTTCACCTGAGGACGGCTGCTTGCGTTGTGGCCGAAACGTCGTGAGAATTGTTTTATTATGTTTTATTTTTATTATTTTATTACTTCCCTTCTACGTGACTTTACCGAAAGAACCAAGAAGATGTTTGACGTTATTCATCCAGGACCGCCTTGCGTCGGCGTGTTGTCGTTTTTATTGTTGTTGTTGTTGCGCTTCGAGTGAATTTGAAGAAATGTTCTCTGCCCGTTCTTCCGCTTGCCGAGCCCCCCCCCCCCCCCCCCTGGCCGTTGAACAATACGCCGCCTCGACGAGACGCGGATTCGTCTCGATTGTAAATGTCGCTTCCTCCACACGGGCACACGCACACGCACATACACGCGCGTGTGTGCGTGTGTGTGCGCGCATGTGTGCGCGTGTGTGCGGGTGTGTGTGCGCGTGTGTGTGTGCGCGCGTGTGTGTTCGCGTGTGTGCGTGCGCGTGTGTGTGTGTGCGTGTGTGCGTGTGTGTGTATGCGCGTGTGTGTGTGCGCGCGTGTGTGTTCGCGTGTGTGCGTGCGCGTATGTGCGTATGTGCGTGTGTGCGTGTGCGCGTGTGTGCGTGCGTGTGCTCACGTGTGCGTGCGTGTGTGTGTGCGCGCACACAGAGGCACCGCTGGCTCTGTGTGGATGGTGGCACTTCCCAACAAGCTGTGTGTAACGCATGGCTGCTCAACGCTGTGGTGGTGGGGGGGTTGCTGCGGGCAAAGCTTCTTCTCAACACGCGGAGCGACAGTTTTGATTTCTTAGCGCTACAGGGGGGTAAACGCGCGGCGCTTGGGAGAGCGAGGGAGTTGTGTGTGTGCGTGTTGTGTGTGTGTGCGTGTTGCGTGCGTGTTGTGTGTGTGTGTTGTGTGTGGTGTGTGCGTTGTGTGTGGGTGTGTGTGGTGTGTATGTGTGTGGTGTGTGTGTGTGGTGTGTGTGTGTGGTGTTTGCGTGGTGTGTGTGTGTGGTGTGTGGATGTGTGTATGTGGTGTGTATGTGTGTGGTGTGTGTTGTGTTTGTGTGGATGTGTGTATGTGGAGTGTATGTGTGTGGTGTGTATGTGGTGTGTTTGTGTGGTGTATGTGTGGTGTGTGCGTGGAGTGTGTGTGCGTGTGTGGTGTGTGTGGTGTGTATGTGTGTGGTGTGTATGTGTGGTGTGTGTGGTGTGTGTGTGTGTGGTGTGTGTGTGCGTGTGTATGTGTGTGGTGTGTGCGTGTGGTGTGTGTGTGTGTGGTGTGTATGTGTGTGGCGTGTATGTGTGCGTGTGTTGTGTGCGCATGAGCCAGTGTGCGCCCGCGTGCTTTGCCCGAACGGGTCCTCGCCCACAAGATGAGTAAACCTGAGCCGCCGGTGGAAGTGTTCAAACATCCACGAGGTGGGAGACAAAGACACGTGTTGCTGGGCCACGCACCCGTCGCCAGCCATGCCCAAAAACAGAACTCGCCACCCCCCCATAGTCCGTTAAAGGCTATACGGGGGATCTTTGTCTTGTGTGTGCCTGCGTGCTGGGTGGCACAGCTGGTGCCAGGCAAGGGGACACTTTGGCCGCACGTTAATAAGTGCGGGACGCACGGCTACTGCTGCTGGGCGATTGAATTCCGAATAGATTCTCCGTGCAGCGAGTTCACACAAGCGCACACCGCACGGGTTGTGTGTGTACTCACAAGGAGGCGGCTGACCACTTATATCATCACTTCCTTATCACCCTACTATCGCTACTACCATGGTTACTCTTCCAGTGAACTTCACTCATTGATCCCTCTGCTTGCTCTCTTAGACTCCCAAATCCGTCCATGCAGGGCTGGACTCCACCACCACCAACCCTGCAGGCCAACTCGCGTCACTCGCTTGATCATTCCCCTCCCGCTGCAGCCGCAATTAACAATTCAATCCATTCGTTACTTTTATTTTTCTCCAAGCTCTGATGGCATCATATTCTTAGTTTTTTTCGGTAAAGTCACGTAGGTAAAAAATTAAAATTAAAATGAATAAAAGTAAAATAAAAATAAAATAAAAATCACGACGTTTCGGAGGCAACACAAGCTTGCTGTATCTTGATACAGCAATCGTGCTGCCGTGATTTTTATTTTATTTTTATTTTACTTTTTTTTATTTTAATTTTTTACCTACGTGACTTTACCGAAAAAACCTAAGAATATGAATCCTTGCAGTCACGAAAGCTTCACATCTGATGGCATCGTTACATCAAAGCGACGCGCATCGAGTCCCGTCCTTGACAAGTTTAATCGTGCCGTGTGTTGCCAGGCCCCGTGTTCAACAAAACAGAAATAGGAGAGGCAAAGTTCGCCACGATTCAGCTCGTCCACCGTGGTGGTCCTGAGCCAGTGGTGGAAATTCCACATTCCTGTGGCGGGAGCGAGTCTCTGTACAGGACAACGACTTTCGATTTAAAGCTTTCGTGACTGCAGGGATTCATCTTCTTGGTTCTTTCGGTAAAGTCACGTAGAAGGGAAGTAATAAAATATTATGTTTTATTTTTATTATTTTATTACTTCCCTTCTACGTGACTTTACCGAAAGAACCAAGAAGAGGACAACGACTGTTAAACAATCAGGAGGCTTTGAGCTCACAAGTGATTACGTAGTCACCCTGAGTTTGTATGCACTACGTACAAATATCTTATACGGCACTTGTATTACTTGTATTACTGCAGTGTGTGTATATATAATATGTCAAAGTGATCAACTATTCATCTTCTTGGTTCTTTCGGTAAAGTCACGTAGAAGGGAAGTAATAAAATAATAAAAATAAAACATAATATTTTATTACTTCCCTTCTACGTGACTTTACCGAAAGAACCAAGAAGATGAATCCCTGCAGTCACGAAAGCTTTAAATCGTGATCAACTATTATGCATTAAATATATTCAGGTGGGAGTTTCGGTTGGTATTTGCACACAAATGACCGCGGTAAGAAAACCTCACTTTAGGACTGAAATAAACTGAATATGCGAGGCTACAAGGCTCTCTCTCTGCTGTGAACAAGTGCCATTGTTCAAATCATCACTTTACTTCCGTGGATATATGTACGGTGTCGCTATAAGCCAGAGATGATAATAATAATGCTCTGTATTATGGGAACCTCATTTGCCAGTAAAAATATGATAATTGGTTCTTTACCCTACTATCTGGCAACAAAACTGACACCTTTTACAAGGAGTCATGTTTGCATAGACCGCAATACCTGCAGTCATAATACAAACAAAAGAACATAACTCTGATAATGTGCACATTATAACTCTGATAATGTGCACATTATCAGAGTTATGTTCTTTTGTTTGTATTATGACTGCAGGTATTGCGGTCTATGCAAACATGACTCCTTGTAAAAAGGTGTCAGTTTTGTTGCCAGATAGAAGGGTAAAGAACCAATTATCAATGCTCTGTATATTTACGTGTAAATTATCGCTCACGTTTGTAAGAGCAGCTTTGGCATCTCAAACATGCATCAAAATTCCTAGCCTATCATCACTTGTTAGGAACTTAGAAGCCAGCTCTGGCTTTGGTAAACTGGTACCTACCATGACAATGTGGAATTTCCAACACTGGTTCAGGATACTTAACGCCTTCATGCCATGCCCACTTGCTATTGTTAATGACACTCACTTGCCACAACTGCAATGTGTCTACCTGCACCAAACTTGGCCAGATTGTCAAATCCCAATGTGTCTGCTTACATCAGTGTTCGGCGGTGATCATGTCAATTGGTGGCTGTGCTAGTGGCATAAATTCCACGTTCCCATGGTGGGGGCCACTATACCCATTGGATGACCAATTCAGTATCGCCTTCCCACAATGCTTTATTCAGGTTACCAAACCTCCAGAGTTAGCAACGACCACTCGAGAAAGGAATGACCGTCTTGAGCCAGGGCCTGTTATTCGCGTGCATTACAATGTCCGCGGTGCGACGGGCGGGCGGACGCACCTGAGAGACGTCGTTGAAGTGTGTGGGCGCCGCAACGGTGAGATGTTAACGACCTCACGTGGTATACAGGAGGTCGTGGGTTCAATTCCGACCCGACGCCTGTGTGGATTTTTCACCGGGCCCTCCAGTTTTACCCTCCACATTTAGAAACATGCGCTGAGAGTATTTGGCTGCTATACATTTCCACTTGATAAGCGACTTCATTGAGCTATCATTCGTGGCCAGTTCGCGTCTGAAAAAGAGCTATATAACTTACTGAACCTTTCCCTCATGAAATAAAAAAAAGTTCATAGTGATATAATTTTTTTAATACTCTATAGTTCCCTGTGCCCACCCCGTGCCACAGTGGCCGTGCCGCTGGCTGGCGCCACCCACCAGGCACTGTAGAAGTTGCAGGGGTCCCACTGGCGAATGGTTCCTGATGGTTGCTGGTGAGATTACAGAGAGGGATCCGTGGAGTTCACCCACAGCTCGGCGCCGATGAAAGGAGATCCGCTGCACTACGACTATGTCGACTCCACGACAACCACTGGCTGCTTTGAGACCTTGTGCAAATTGTGCTTCAGAAAACCGAGTTTATTATTATTGACTCAGAATTGAGCCTACTGTTTGTGCTCTCCTTTGCTATTTGAAGGCTCTGTCACCTTGTTCAAGAGCAGGACTCAAAACACACGCAGACATATATTCACCAATATAACTTTTTTGTCTAAAACGTTGTGCGTTTCTCTTAGCCATGTCTAAATGTGTTGAGGGCTACCAGACACCTCACGACAACCACAGTGCCACCCACCGCACAAGCGCGTACCTCGTCCACGTGGCCCAGCTCGGTGGCCCCGCGGTCCATGCCCCTCAGGGCTTGCTCCACGGCCGACCATTCTCCCCGGCTCGCCAAGTGCAGGACCCTGTTCCCACTCGACTGGACCGTCGACGCGGAACTGGCGGACAGAGCGTCGGACATCTCGTCGAGGCGCAGGAACGGCGGCGAGGGTCCGCGGAAGGTTGTAGACTCTGGGCTCCGGATCAGCGACCCACGGTCGCACTTCGAAGAGACATCGTCGTCGCCAGCGGCAGCGGCAGCAGCAGAAGGGTCGTGGCCAAGCAGCCCAGGCGCGCAGTCAACAACGTGTCGTCTAACTACGGGGACGACCTCAACAACGGCTCCTCCTCGCCGCTCGTGACTGAACGCTCGGCATGTCGTCGCAGCCAGGAGGACTTGCAAAGCGGCCGTTTATTTTGGGAAACATTTAGCGGGTGAAACGCACGGGAGGGGTTTCCCGACGTAAACCTCCGTTAACTTTTGTTGAGATTTTACGACGGGGTCAGCTCGCGTACGAAACGCGGTGCGCCTTTCTGGTGGCCGCCGCACGCTCGCCTGCCTCGCACCGGTCTCGTTCCGTTGCTCAGCGCCCGACTACAGCAATGGGGGGGGGGGGGGGTGTGGGATTGAGGTGAGAGGCATTTGAGAACGAGGCAGGAGGCCTCCCCTCCTCCCACCTCCCATTCCAGCGTCACGCTGCCCTCACCGTGGCCCTTAAGGACGACCCGTGCCGCTCTCTAAAGAGGGCTTTAACTTGGCCCGCCTGGCCAACTGCATTATTCCAACTGCTGGCAAGTGGTGCTTGTTTAAAATTACTTACTCGAGTGAAAGCCTTTGGTCATATTGCCTTTACTGTATATATATATTTTGCGTGTGGGTGTGTGACGAGCAGAAGTGCAGTGGCCCGTTCGAGATGCTCAGATTCCAGCAACCTGAGTTTAATCTCGAGTCAGAGAGTCAAAGTAATGACGCATGGCATTTGGCCCTGACCTGGGCAACTCCTATGTCGACTTAACCATCACATAATTGAGCGCTTGGAGAGGCGTGTGAGCATCAGCAGGCTTACATATCCACTTCAGAATCAGAATCTTTATTTGTCCTAGAGGAGGAATCTGATTAAGCAATTGTTTACAGTAGGAGCAGGTCAGCGAGTAAGGTAGGCAAGTCACTATGAAGAATATATGTAAATACAGCATGGAAGTACAAATTGCACTCGTACACAAACTCCGGCAGACCCACCAAGACCAAATGCAAGCTCTGGCAAGACAGAAAAAACAACAACAACAACAATCCAAGACCACACCAAGACAATACAGTCCCCCGATTACACTGCACTACAAATTGTAACCATCGATAACGTGGCAGGGTTTACTTGTGACAGGGTATATTTCTTGACAGCTTTAATAAGCGCTTGCTGACAACGCGTGCCTCACCAGTGGATGATGAAAAAATATGACATCTTTATTGCAAGTGTGTGTGAATATGTGTGCGTTAAAGCAGCGGTTAGCGCTACGCTGCGCTATGAACCCGGCGACACGAGTTCGATTCCCGCTCACGGCCAACACCAGTGACGATTATCTGAACCGGTCCCGGGCCTCCCCTAGGTCGACTCAGCCTCAAATGAGTACCTGGTGCGGTGTGTAAACATTGCCACTAGGGAGACAAAGGCGGCCGGGCGTGGTGCTGGCCATCCACCCCCTCATGTGCCGTTCTGACCTTCATAGGTGCTCACTAACAGCACTTGCCCCAAGTCTGCTACAGGCTATATGGGGAATCTTTGTCAATGCATGTATGCGTGTCATAAAAAAAAAAACTACATAAAAATGACTGTTTCTAACTATAGAGAGAGAATACATTGATGTTTAAATTGAATCTCACCAGAAAAAAAAAATTCAAATCTTGAATTATAAAAAAAAATGTATTGTATAGTATGGTACTTATTAAATTATCTTGGAAACAGCAGCAACAATGAAACTCTAAAGACCTATAAACACAGACCCCGCACATCATGTACCTGCTAATTTATTTCATTATAACTGGGACTTAAAACTCTTTGAATGCCAATTAGTTTAAAAAAACATAATTGTATTTGTTCGTATTGCATTCGAGCTACAGGCTGACACATAGATTGTTTTTGCATACGGGAACACAAATGGATCGGATTAGGATGGTATCGCATGTGATTTTTAAAAATAATTAGATGCATATAATCGGATTGCTCTTGAATCGTGTCATATCATGATGGGCTGATGACACCACCGTCCGATCAACCGATCTGATTGGAAGCATTTTAATCAATTTCCCCATCAATTCAAACATATGTTTACTGTTAAGAATGTAATCCATCATACACTAAACAAAGTGAATACTATTGACCAGTGAATGAGTTACAAACATTCTAGATTTGAAGCTTTCGTGACTGCAAGGATTCATATTCTTAGGTTTTTTTCGGTAAAGTCACGTAGGTAAAAATTTTAAATTAAAATTAATAAAAGTAAAATAACAAATAAAATAAAAATCACGACGTTTCGGAGGCAACACAAGCTTCCGTCTTCAGGTAGAACCGTCACAGCTGTGACGGTTTCACAGCTGTGACGGTTTCACAGCTGTGACGGTTTCACCTGAAGACGGAAGCTTGTGTTGCCTCCGAAACGTCGTGATTTTTATTTTATTAGATTTTGTATTTTACTTTTATTAATTTTAATTTAAATGTTTTACCTACGTGACTTTACCGAAAAAACCTAAGAATATGAGTTACAAACAGTCCCGAGTTGTCAGGAGTACCGTCGCGTGGAGAGCAAGACGCCCCCTGTGGAAGAACATTTCATCTCAGGGCTGAACCCAGCTGTGGAAATCGCTTATTCCAGGAATCGGCAACCAAAATAACAAGAAGAGACTTTTTTTTCCGAATTCGGAAAACAACTCGACATTTCGAGAGCCTTAATAAATAACGTCAAGAAGCAGTCCTTAAAGAGGCGCATGCTGCTGCAGATCCGCATGCTACCAACCCCTGACTTATGCTGTAATTTATTTATTTGAGGAGGAAAAAAACAATTCCTTACTGCTTGCAATTATTACAGATTAGGCTTTAGATAGATGTGTTAATTATTGTAATAACTTTTTTTAATTTTTGCATTGCAGTGGTACTGAGCCTATGGGGGGGGGTGGGTGGGGGGAGACTCAGCGTGCACAGCTGCGTCACATTGAACCCGATCACATGGCTTGGATCGTGATTGTGGTTGTTGGTAGTGGTGATGATGTGGTGAGCGGTTGTCCAGCGGTTAGCGCACTGCGCTAGGGACCTGGCGACTCCAGTCCAATTCCCGCTCATGGTCAACATCGGCGACGATTATCTGAACCGGTTCTGGGCCTCCCCTAGGTCGACTCAGCCTCATATGAGTACCTGGTGCGGTGCGTAAACGTCGCTAATGGGGGGAGACAAAGGCGGTCGGGCGTGGTGCTAGCCACCTTACCCCCTCGTGTACCGTTCCGGCCTTCGTAGGTGCCCGTTAACAGCACTTGCCCCTAAAGTCTGTTGAGGCTATACGGGGGATCTTTGTCTTTTTCATGGTCCACAGGGGGTTGCGGGGCCCGAGGCAAATCTACCGTGCCCCCCCCCCCCCGAACACCTTCAAACTAAACCGGGAGTATTAACATCTGAAACCGTGACGTAAAAGCGCCCCCCTCCCAAAGCGCGGGGCCCGGGGCAGTCGCCCCGATTTGCGGTACCGGAGATCATGGTAGCGGGGTTGATGATGATAGTGAGTGTATGGCAATTGTGGTGACAATGGTGGTGTAAGTGGTGTTTGTAATTATTGATTGGTAACAGTTGTGTGGGTGGTATTTGTGGTGGCAATGGCAATACTGAATGAGTTTTTATGACGATCTCGGTCTTGGTCATGGGAGTGATTTTCTTCCGCGCTTATTTGAGTAGTATTGCCATTCAAAATTGTATCCTATCGGCATCATGTCATAAGAAGAGTAATCCGTTCTATTATTTTCTGATACCGTGCAAAACAGTGCGCCACGTGTAAAGGAGAATGGCCTCTGAAAGCCATTTTTCAGAGAACGTTGAAACTTCCTGACGGTGGATTTTTGTCTTTACACAGTAGGGGGAGCACGTTCCTATAAGCTCTGCACGTTCCCATAAGCACGTTCCTATAAGCTCTGCACGTTCCCATAAGCACGTTCCCATAAGCTCTGCGGGTTCCCATAATCACGTTCTGATGAGCTCTGCACGTTCCCATAAGCACGTTCCCATAAACTCTGCACGTTCACATAAGCGCTGCAATCAGATTGTTGCATAGCAGTCAAACCAATCATTTGTACTCCCACTGCAGGAATGTAGAACATTTTAAAAGCAAAAAAACACATTTTATGAGGATTTTTGTTTCAGGCATCGGTGTCCACACCGAGACCACCACAACACTTGAGAACCCGGTTCAAACACAACGAGGACGATATCACCTGTCCCTGGTTTTCTGAAGACGTCCCAGGACACCGTGGTGGAAAGATGTTAACGACCTCGCCTGGTATACAGGAGGTCGTGGGTTCGCTCCCGACCCTGACGCCTATTGTATATTTGGAGTTTCCGTGGTCGATTGGATTTTTGCTCTGGGTCCTCTGGTTTTTCCCACCGCATTTAGAAACATGCGTTTAGAGAATTTGGCTGCTTTAAATTTCCACATGGTGAGCCACTTCGTTGAGCTATCGTTTATGGCCATGTGGCTTCTGAAAAAGAGCTACATTGCTCAAGTGGGCCTTACCTGGTCAAATAAAATATATATTTAGTTTAATTGATCTCTAGGAAGACCTCTGCTAACATCCCACAATTCACCACCATTGGAGATTTGAACTTTAATCCCTCACGACAGTAATGAGGTTTAAAACATGAAAACTCAAATTGAAAACTAATTTCTTTAGAACTCCCTTTTGTGTTTAGTTTGTTGTCCTTCCCCCGCACCTCCGATTAGCACGGTTGGCTATGTGCGATGTGAAAAACGTTGAAAATGCATACAGTACAACATTTTGCAACACATTTTAAACTGTGTATATTTCATTGTAAGTTATTTCATTCCTTTCAAAATAATTTATATTTGTCTTGGTATATCTGGAAATGCCATCAGTCACCCCACAATCATGCATTAGAATGACTGTTGATGTTAAACAAAATAACTTATTAAACTATTGCTATGCCAAATTGAAATGTGAGAAGAGATTTATAACGGAAGTGTAGGTTTCAAGGGGCAGGTTACGTTGCCTTGACCATCCCCCGTGTGGTGTGTGTTTTATATCCATGGCGCATTCTCCAAATCCATTGGAGGTTTTTGAGGAAGTTTGAAGTTTTACATGCAATTACTGTTTTATATACATTAAATAAACTCAGACTAAAGTGAGAAACTAAGAGCATGAGATTACTATTTTAAATAAGTTATCTGGTTGAATATAATTAGTGAACCAATTATACATGCCACTGCGTTTTCGATTAATGATAAAACACCATTTTTGGTTAAAATATGGCATTAAAATTTGCTGCATACACTGTACACTTATTTCAGTACCATATTGATCTACTTTCTAAGCTTGATATTTATTCTATCCCTCTTTGTATAAATTGTCAAGTGGCACTGTGATTAGAGGTCCCACGAACTTATTTTGGTGCTTCCACCGTGGTTGGCACTGTAAGGGGTTACAGCCGGTGGTGGTGCATCTACCAGTCATCTCAGTCAGCGACGCCATGGTCACCTGGGTCTGTTCCGAGACCTCAGAGCTGTATCGGAGGCGGCAGAAGGCAGCAGTCAGTGGCTCTGGATGAAGAGGAAAGACCCCAGCTGGACCCCAAAGTGAGAGGGCCAGGAGGTATGCAGTCAACAATGCTTGACTCAGGGAGGAGGACGCCCCTGCCATGCATAGTCCCATGGGATGTTGGCTATCAACAACAAGGCAACTCTTATGACTAATTGGGAATGGGACGCAAGCGTAGGATTGATCACCCTGTCGCTGGCCGCCTTTGGGGAGGGTGTATAGTATGAAAGGCCGAAACACCCTAGGAACCAAAGGTTCACTACTGACGATGCGCTCCCCAAATTTCACCAGGCTCACTGTTCATGAACTCTTGGAAGTGCTTGCACAAAGGATAGTAACATCTCATCCTGTGTTCTTGGAATCTGTCTGCGAACCTTCGACACTTGACGTGGCCTCAAAAGTGCACCTGGCCTGGCACAGGCGCCGTGGTGACGTCGCCGTCACCGAAGTGGCGAATGGCGGCTGGTATCCGAGGTCCCAACTGATAAGAGGTCGCAAGTTCATTTCGAGGTCAGCGATCAACTCGGCTTATCATCCCTATCGGGCCAATAAAATAGGGACTGTGCCACTACGCAGAAAGTCAACAAGACTTTGCATGCAGACGATGACTTGTCAGAGTGAAAGTGGATTCCTACCTGCGTGTGAACGGCAATCGAAGCAAATGTCGAGATCCATGTCGGCGAGGTGGATTCCACGTCTCGTCGGTGTTGGAAAATAGCGAACACGAAATTGGACTAAACGTTCGGGGCGAAACCTCACTATCTCGGCAGACAACGGGGAATATGGCGGTGTCATACCATAAAGTACATTTTAACATATAATGAATTACCTAAACGAGAAAGAATGCATTTTTAATAAGTGCAATAATATTTATTTTAAAAAGTTCATGTAAATGTGTATGGTATGGGGTAGAGCGGTGGTGCGGTGGTTAGCGCATTGTGAAAATGATCCGGCGACCTGGGTTGCAGGGGAAAGCCTTTGATCGTGTTGGGCCAGTTTTATACTGGATCGGCAAAGTCGCTAATCGTAACGAAACGTTATCGTTGACTTTTGTTCAAATTGGATCGTCTCCACGAGAGTTACTGTGCCCCTCTTGTGCTGTTACAGACAGATGCTCACCGCCACAATGCACACATTCCTTTTAACCGTAGTCTTGAATTTAAACATGTAAGTGCCGTTAAGAACGTGAACGTTATACTCTTTGGTTTTTTCGGTAAAGTCACATCACAGACACACCGCTTAAGTGTGTCTGTCGGTTGTGCTTTCGCTACGTTGTCCCCGCCTGAAGAAGGACGCTTGTGTTGTGCCCGAAACGTCGTGATTCAATTTAGTTGTTTTCATTTATTTTAATTATTTTTTTACCCACGTGACTTTACCGAATAAACCAAAGAGTATGAATCCTTGCAGTCACGAAAGCTTCAAATCTAGAACGTGAACATTTTTAGGGTTAGCGTTTGTTTAAACACATATAATACGCATGCTACCGCAGCACATCGAATGGTGTGTGTAAGAATCGACTCGACAGTACGGCATACGATTCGAACGGAACGAGTTAACGTGATCTTCGCTACCACTAGAGGCGCTACGTTCATCGCAATCTTAAAATAAAAATCATTGAATTCAAGTGCGACCTCCAGTAATTCAAATTCCATGATGGGTGAATCATCCCATGCCTTGTGCACTGTTGCTTGTCTAATGTGTTATTGTGACGCTTGAGACCCAGGAAAGCCTCACTGAGTCTCACAGCTCTTTTTCAGGAGGGTCCTGCCAAGTTTTTTTTTTTGCAATGAGGCCGTTGATTGATTGCTATGCACAGTATATTCCAATTGAAACGTAATTGTCATAATGCAATTGCTAATACATACAGATCTGCTCTAATACCTCATGTATAATGCACGTTAATGTATGCAGCTGTTAAAGTATCAAATGCAACTTTGGGGGGTGAGGGTGGAGTTTGTTGCATGG
Source organism: Lethenteron reissneri (assembly GCF_015708825.2). Lineage (NCBI taxonomy): Eukaryota > Metazoa > Chordata > Hyperoartia > Petromyzontiformes > Petromyzontidae > Lethenteron > Lethenteron reissneri. Next base: position 8,123,642 of record NC_083807.1, read on the forward strand.
TTATGGGATTTAAAAAGAAAATAGGCAGCGGCGGAAAATTTAAATACAAACCTTGACTCTGGGTAAAATTGGGTCAAATTGTGTTTGCTCATGGGGAGCAGCCGATTTGGAGCAATGATTTTGTGCAAAGTTGACGTCACAGTCACCTGGCAGCAAGGGCTCCAATCGCAGCGAGAGAGATACGCGGTCACAATGGAGCCTTCCTTTCGCAAGAGTGTGAACGCCCCACGAGTTGAGTTTGTAAGTGCTGATTTTAAACGCAAGACTTTTCCTTTCATCAGCTCGGGGGGGTCTTCGTCTGGAGCAGTGGTCACCTCTGGTTGTCCCGCAGCCCGTGGGAAGTTGTCAGCAGGAACTGTTGCAGATACGATAAGGGGCCGTCCATAAATGACGTCACGCAATTTTTGACGATTTTTGACCCCCCCCCTCCCCCTTCGTCACACGGCGTCATAAAAATCAGACCCCCCTCAAATATGACGTCACAAAGCTCTGCCCCCCCCCCCAAAATAAAACATGCTTCAAATCGCTTTAAACTATTGTTATTGTAGTGCGTATTTAATGTGGCGCTGCACTCTGATGTTGTAGGAGAAAACATTTATTAAAAAGTATATTTAATTAAGTAGAACGTGTTGTCTATTATTATTTAAAGTTGCGCATTTTGATGTGATGTCACATTTCTTAACCCCCCCCCCCCTCCATCGTCACAAATCGTCACAAATGTCTGACCCAACCCTCCCCTAGGTGCGTGACGTCATTTATGGACGGCCCATATCTTCTCCTACGTGGATATTCGTTCACGGCTGGCAGTGGCCCATGGGTTGAGAATGGATGGGATCCAACTGTTGAAGAGAGGAAGGGCCACACTGTAGAGATGTGGAATTTGTGCCACTGTCTCAGAGCCGTTTCCGAGACGTGAGAACACACCCCAATACCTGTTTGATCCAGGAGATAGTGAGACTTGTTTTTTTTTCCACTAAAGTGCAACTTTCCATTTTCGGTGTATGTTTTAAAAAAACAATGACTGCCATTTGTCGTCATCGTAGGTGTGCAGGCAGGGTTGCAACTTCCGATTTCAAAGAGGGGTTTGCAAGATACGAGACTGTGGGCCCCCCTACTTTCTCCCCAATCGCTTTTGCTGAAATAGCTACGGGTGTTTTTAACCCGTATACAACAATGTGTAGGCTATAATTACTGCATATATATTGTTTTAGTTGCACTGTGTATTATTGGGTTCGGAAAAGACAGTCTCACAGTGACGGTCATAATAATAATAAAAAAAACATATTTAAAGGTACAATACCCACAATTAACTTGTCACGCGTCTTGCCCATCAGTCTGGGATTTCCTCAAAGGGGGTGGATCGTGCAACTTCATGCTGCTCTATGACAGCCAGATGCCTTCATATGGCTTGGCCCATGGTAGACCGCAGGTAATTTTTGAATCAACACAATTTTGTTTTGAATACTTTTTCCTTAAAATGTTTCACTTGTGCATCTGTCGATTCGGGGCCCCCTTGTGGCCGACTGGGCCCACCACCACCCCCAACCACAACCCCATCTAGTTGCGCCCCTGTGTGCAGGGGTGTGGAAGGCGCGGACTGGGACTGTTGGGGCAATTACTCATCGCCTCGCCGTTGACGGCAGCAGCCCCGGAGCCAGTTTCGGCTCACTGACGAGCAGAGGTGGGACAAAGTCATTGTTATGCAAGTCCAAGTCGAGTCTGAAGTCATCAAATTCATGACTCGAGTCTGACTCGAGTCCAAGTCACATGACTCGAGTCCACACCTCAGAGGTGGGACAAAGTCATTGTTATGCAAGTCCAAGTCGAGTCTGAAGTCATCAAATTCATGACTCGAGTCTGACTCGAGTCCAAGTCACATGACTCGAGTCCACACCTCTGCTGACGAGACCATATGTAGACGGAACGCGTCCCTGTTTCTCAGACTGTCGGTTTGCCCGCAATGACCTTCCTCAAAGTGTGTTGGCGAAAGTTTTTGTTATTTTTTTTGTTCGCTTTCCCGCAAAATAAAAGCTCGCGTTTCTAAGATTTTTTTTGCGCAAGAATGCGAATTCAACCACGTTTTTGAAACGGAACTCTTCCTGAAGCAGCATCAATGTGAGATGTTAAGGTGCAGCCCTGCAATTACTTGTTCAAACCGATGCTGGCACAAGGGACTCCCAGTAGAAGGAGTGCTCGAGAACCCCTCTATAGGGTGTCTGGCCCACTCTTCCATGATGACCAGACGTCTTGGATATCTTTCCGTACGAGATGTTCCGTCTCAAGGGATTGTGCATGTCAACAATTGTAATGATCAAAAACAAGGCAGGTGTCCTCACACTTCACACCCACCAGACGCGACCTGCCCCGATCGAATCACTGTGGTGCACCCATTCATACTCCGGGGCGGACAGAACAGGATGCTTTAAGAAACTTGCACCATTGTGTCAACTGCCATGACCAGCAAACCTCTGGATTGCAAGTCCATCGTGGTAACCATTTCACCACGGCAGAATCTCCGACAGAAAACAGGACAAACAACCCGTATACTCGAGACAAATTGCGTATAGTGATAGGCTCATCTTCTTGGTTCTTTCGGTAAAGTCACGTAGAAGGGAAGTCATAAAATAATAAAAATAAAACATAATAAAATAAAATAATTCTCACGACGTTTCGGCTACAACGCAAGCAGCCGTCTTCAGGTGAAGAATGAGACACTGCCAAGCTAGGAGCTTATATATAAGCTGGGTTGGAGGTGGAAGAGCGCCTTAACAAAAAGAATGTGCATATCAAGAGGAATTTAGCACCTCCAACCCAGCTTATATATAAGCTCCTAGCTTGGCAGTGTCTCATTCTTCACCTGGAGACGGCTGCTTGCGTTGTAGCCGAAACGTCGTGAGAATTATTTTATTTTATTATGTTTTATTTTTATTATTTTATTACTTCCCTTCTACGTGACTTTACCGAAAGAACCAAGAAGATGAATCCCTGCAGTCACGAAAGCTTTAAATCGAAATTTAGTGATAGGCTATCATTGACAGCATCATCCATATGGCATAAGGCATACAGTGCCGTGCTACCATAAACACGTGTGATGGACGACGACGTGTGATGGCTTGCAGTTGCGACAAGTAGCAACAAGTAATAGTCGGTCAAGCGATATTAATATTTTAAGAACGCATTGGTCTTCTCAGAAAAGCCTCAGCCGAGTCTCAATACTTTTTTTCAGGAAGTGTCTGCTTGTGATGTGTGACCAATTTCATTATTTTTTCGTGTATTTTCTGACATCTGAATGGAAACGAGAGTGGAACAAACTAATCCATGTGCAAAATAAGATAGCATTCAACAATCCACACAGGCAAGGCAGCCATCTATGCATTGTACACACACTCACTGAGTTTTTTTGTGGAGCATTATGGGCAAAAACATGCACTGTATGTGTCTCTGTGTAAACATAGATTTTTATTTCTTTCATCAGCCAATTTTTTTTTTACAGTCCTGACTGATGAGACCCACCCTGTCAAAACCAGTCCAGAGTGTGCTTTCTTAACCAATGTTGCTTTGTAATATTTATCTGGATCACCAATAAGCCAAACTTTTTTTTTTTAGTTTTTCATCATTTCTACAGCACTTGCTGTACTGTCTTCTTCGGGCCACTCCGTAGTGTAGCCTTGAAGCTCGGTATCTCGCGCAGAAATCTCTGCGCGACCCACCAACCCTGCCTCGAACGCGCAGAATGCACGCCGCCATGCACGTCCGATTTCAGCTGCAGGGCGACCTTTTGACCCCGACTGAGACACTGTTGTTGTTGAGCCTCCTTTGTTGTCTGAGCCTCGTCTGGTGTGCTCTGTGCGTGGGCCAGTGCCAGGGAGCTCGATTCACCCGGGACCCATTCACACTTCTCCCTTTGATGATATTTTTCCCACGTTCCCAAATTCTTTGTCGTTAAGGGTGGTCGGAGCGATTGGGGCGGTGGGTTGCACTTTGCGTTACAAACCCCGGCGTCCTGAGTTCGACTCCTGTCAACTGCTGACAGCAGTGGTGAGTGATATCTGAATTGGCAGCAAAACAACGAGAAAAACCGTCTCAGACCACACCAAGACAACACCCAGTGCCTCAATAAAATTGCACATTAAAATGTAAGTATAGATACACGTGTCAAGATAAAAGTTACAAATCACTACTCTTTGGTACTCATTTTATTGAGCCCAGTGAAATGATGAGCTTAGTTTTATCTATTCTCTGCCACCTTCAGTAAAAAGCAATGTTCAATTTGAATTTAAACAAGATACGTCTAATAGTGGCGTCCAAATACACAAGCAACGATGACACATATGCTGATGTAGCATTGCGGAGTAAAGTATGAACAGCACATTACAGTAACCACAATACATTTGGTGCAACAAAATAATGCACTAATTGTGCCAAACGAATAATAAACCCGAACAATGTGGGTTTCACATAGCAACGGGATGAAGATCGCCAAAGCAAATACAGAACAAGGAGAGGTTTTGAATTTCTCACTGAATATCATCCAGGTCTCGCCGGCAGACTGGAGCAGGCGCGCAAACTACTAACTGCAGCCACGTCGAGCGATACACGTGATGTGGTGTGCCCTATGTGGAAATATTTCCTGGGACGCCGACCCAGACAGACCCGGCTGTGATGAAGCCCCGACTGTAGGCACACGTGCTGTTGTTGGGGCACTAGTGTAGCTTCCTTGGAGAGCTTTGGATTCGACCTGAAAAGCTGGGAACCCCTAACTCAGGACCGACCTGCCTGGAGAAGAAAAGTACAGAACGGTGCAGTCCTATGTGAGAGCAGGAGAAGCTGCTGTGCTATCTCGAAGAGGCAGCAGCGCAAATGTACCAAGGAAGAACTTGTGGCTGCACCTCTGAGCTCTACATCCTCCCTGACCTGTCCAGTGTGCCACAGATAATTCCGGGCTCGGATTGGCCTGTTCAGCCATCTGCGCACTCATCAAAACCCAACAAAATGACAAACGTGCCATGGTCATCATCAACTTGATGAACGAACAAGAGAGAGAGTGTAGCGGTTAGTGCGCTGCGCTACGAACCCGGGGAGATCCCAGCTCGATTCCCGCTCACATCCAACACCAGTGACGATTATCTGAACTGTTCCTGGTGCCTCCCCTAGGTCGACTCAGCCTCAAATGAGTACCTGGTGCTGTGTGTAAAAACATCGACACTCGGGATAACAAAGGCGGTCGGGCATTGTGCTGGCCACCCACCCACCTTGTGTGCTGTACCGGCCTTCATAGGTACTGGCTAACAGCACTTGCCCCACCATTCTGTTCAAGCTATAGGGGGGATCTTTGTCTTTGCTTTCGGGCCACCTGTTGGCACTAGCGTCTCAGCCATGCAGGTGCGACTCCAAACAACAACAAAACCCTGACTTACAGGGAAGGAGTGCACAGGTAAGAAGCTAGTTGAGGAGCTGGGGGCGAGGGGCCATGATTTGTAACCGCTCATTTTGCTATTCAGGTGATACTAGTGGGATTCCTGGGCCAAATCAATTAAGTTGTTCCAACAGTAACGACTAAGGGTGTCTGTCTCTACAATTCGAGATCGTTACAGTGCACTGGCATATGGTAAACAGGGATACGGATTGTGAAAAGCAGACTAGCAGGGGTGAGTTAAATGAACATAACTCTCTCGAGCAGTGGTTCTCAACCGGGGGTACGTGGCAATGTCCCAGGGGGTACGTGAGCTGATTTATAAATGTGTGGAATTATATCGTACGTGAGAGTCATTGATGAATAATCACGCATGGAATTTGCCAAAACGAAATAATTACGATACAATTAAAATCCACATGGTAGCATAGAACGACGTTAAATATCTTTCTAAGCTCATGTATCGTAAACGAACAAATGACGTCACGCATGCAGAGATTCCTTTGAATGTGTTTTATTTGCTTGCAGTTACGAGCTCGTTAGGATACCTCACAAAATGGACAATTGGTAAAAAAAATATCTACGTTCATTGTTCATACACTTGCTTCTCAGAACCATGTTGGGTCAGGCAAGGGGGGGGGGGTACTCATTTGAAACAAAATTCAACAAGGCGCACAAGTAGCCACAAAAAAATAAAAGTTGAGAACCACACTGGTCCAGAGCGTTGCAGAGCGCTTTTCTATTGAACGTCCCGTGAGCCGAGGGCGCGTATCGGCGGGATCTCAGTTTTTCAGTTTCATTTATCTGGTATAGCCCTGTGAGCCATTCGGCTCTTGAATCGGGCGCAACTGCAACAAATCAGAATCAGAAATCAGAAACGGTTTAAATCGCCATGTAAGTTTGCACAAACAAGGAATTCACTATGGCAGGACGGTGCATACATTGAACAAGTAGGAATCTTAACTTATATAAAAGGTATACACTCTAACTATACTAACGTTACAAAGTATAAGTAATACTAAAGGGCTAAAAGCTTTAAAATTATGAATAAGTAGACCTTATAAAATGCGAAATGTAAAATGTTAATTAGCCGTATTAAACAATCTTAAAATACAAAAATACAAATAAGATTACACGTTGTAAGTATGGAAAGGTGTAATTATGTAGATAAAATGTTATAGTAAGTGTAACAGTCAGTTTAAGTGTAAAAGTCATTTTAAGCCATTGGCTTTGTTGCGGAGGCCAACAGCGGATGGGAAAAAACTGTTTTTATGACGTGAGGTTTTGGTCTTGATGGACCGCAGCCTTCTGCCGGAGGGGAGTAGCTGGAACAGAGAGTATCCAGGGTGCGAGGAATCGTCCGCAATCTTCCTCGCTCAAATAAAAAACATGTCTATGCGCAAACAGAGAAGTCCGTGAGGAGCTGCCGTGCTGAGCGTCATTAGGTGGACGAGTGAAATCGCTTCAAGGTTGACGGACAAGTGACACCAATGCAGCTGTTTTTGTTTTGCCATTGTTCAATTGTTTTTTTTTCTTTCAGACAGCACATATGTGGATAGTGAACCCTGTTTTTGTGTCTACATATATTATTATTTGTATTTTATGTTGTCGAAACTAAGTCCATCTAAGCACAAACAACATTCTTTGCTACGTTTCATTAAACCTACACACGGGGAGTGAGTGTTTTGTACAGTGTTTGGACTTCTCGTTTAGGATCCTATGTTAAATGTATGTTTTGTCATTTCAAAAGCGCCAACCTAACACAAAAGCGTCAATAAGAGCGAACTTCTACCTCGTAGCACCACAGCAGCGTGCCCTGGCCCATTCAACACACCCCTGATGAAACGGAATTGTGGACTGTGTATAAAAATTGTGAATAAATAATCAACTGGGTACATTCGATCAGGAGATGCATATGATGTGTTTGTGTTCTGGCGGCGTTACACGGCTCATAGAATACAGAGAAGCAGTAAAAAGAGGCAATTTAACCTTGCACGAACATTTTGCAGTTCATGAATTGTGAAATTACATGAATAACTTTGTGACCGGGTCACTCTGAGGTCAGAGTGCGTAGCTGGCACTGTTGAGATCCCGAGTACGTTTCCAGGTGTTAGCCGCCTGTCATTAAATCGGTTTCTCAAGTGTAGTGAGTTGGTTTCAACCTGCTCATCAATAACTGCAAAAACAGCCCCCCTCCTCACACCCATCATGAAATGTTATTTGGTTCGGTGTGCAATTATCCTCGATTATCTGTGGATTAAAACATTAGTTTTACAATCAAGTGACAAACATTACTGCCAGTGGTAGAGTGGCTGAGAAAGTGTTGACTTCTACTGTGTGGACCAGAAGTTACTTAAAGAAATCTCAGAAGAAGTTCGGCAGTATCTGCTTCTGTAGGTCAATTTTTAATACGACGATTGGTATCCTGAGAGCGTTCAGAACAGATTTTTAATCTCATGACACGGATAGCCAGGGCCACTTCAGATATCATTCGCCACTGCTGTTAACCGTGGCCCGTAATCGAACTCAGGTCACCATGTTTAGAGTGCCGAGTGTTTGTCACTGCACCACCACTCCACCTCAATCTCCTCTATTGTATACCAATGGTTAATTAATTTGCTTCAGACAGTCGACCACTGTTATTTACTCAATCATAATGAGATCATTTAATGGATGCCCGCCGATGACTTTTTTTGTTATGGTACACATTTGTCAGCATTCCGGATTATTGAGACGTCTCTAAAAACGGTTAATGTCATACATTTGTATTTTATTTTATACCTACATGACTTTACCGAAAGAACCAAAAAGAGTATAATGTCATAAAGTCTTACCCTTGCCCGCGAGTCTCTTAATAGCTACACAAGACCAATAAACTCAGTCAGGTCTGTGACTTCAATGACCTTAGTACTTTTTATTCCATTGTATCTCTAGCTCAGAGATAAGACACGCTGGGGCTCTGAGTGACTCAGCCCGAGGAACAAAATGGTCAACACGTTGTCAGTCATAATATAATGACCGGAGTAAGGGTGGAGTCTGCAGTTATTTTTTCTCTATTTCAAAATTTACAGAGCAGATTTGACCTGAACACCCTGCCCACGATGAGTGATCCTGGTTGGTCAGTAATCTGCATCCATCTTTTATTCAAACACACCTGCACAACATTTGCAACTGTTTCAGCGAGAGTACATCTATACAAACCGGCGGTTTGCAACAATAATTAATATTTTTGTTGATGGGATTATTTATTTACGTCCTTCACTGGGTCTGATATTCATTGTTTAAATGCATACGTCTGTGTAAGTCATACATTTTAAATGTGTGTACACGTGTCATTATTTGTATGCAAGGTATGTGTCAACTGATCCAGGGCACCCTTGCAAATTAGATTGTTTTTGCTTATCAAGGGACTTTTGAGGTGAAATAGTTCAATAAAAAACATGAATATTTTCCACCAGGTGAGAATATTTTCCACCAGCGCACTTTGTATTTCGTTCCAGGAATAACCGGACCCCCATGCATCCAGCAGTCATCACAAACTCGCAGTGTTTTGAAATGGTCGACAAAACAGTGGGCGGTCTTGCTGTGGTGATCAAAGGCGTTGCGTGTCGTACCACTTCCACAATAAAGGGCACGGGCAGTCCGGCTCTGTTCTCCAGCCTCGCGCTTATCACTTCATTTCAGCATCTCATCTCCATCCGAAACTCCAGCTCATTCCAAGCCTTTCCTATAACGGAATCAAAACCCCCTGAGGAGATCCGTTTCTTCTCCCTCCCCCATCCTGTCCCTAACCATAATCTCGATTGTTTTTACTCTGGTCTTTCACTCACTGGCACCAGAGTTTGGTCCCTTGGCTCCTAGGATAATTCTGCTATTGTATGTGTTATCTATCTGTGTTTGTATATATGACTTTCCAATCCATTCCAATTCCCTTCGTATGCTGTTATTCCAATGACTGCACGCCATTGTTCACGTTTGTCTCGTGTTTGCGGCGCCTCTCGAATTCCCTGGCCTGCAGTGTACTCTCAAGCAGAGGAAAGTCATTGGGCGTCCACGCGTTTATCTAATAGTAAACATTTACCCAGGAGATTAGACTCGTGACAAACTGGGGATGTTGAAGAGCGCCGTGCATAGAGTAATGTTATATAATAATAACTGTAAAACCAAATTTCTCAAAAAACACTGTGGCTTTAAAAGAGAAAATGCATAATAGGTGATGTCTTTGGGCAACGACCCGTCTAAATAGCGCGATTAATGCTACGAAGACATGCGATTTCCCGAAACGATTACAGCTATGGATAAGGACCATTGCCTGAAACGTCACCTTCAATTTTATTTTAAGGCAGTGTCATTGACGAACGTGTCCAGTTTTTTCGTTGCTATTTGTGCTCGTGCACTACTTCCAACAGATCGTCACTCAATCATTTGTTTACGAATTCTAATCATTTCATACTCTGCTCCTGTTACCTACTTGTGTGTTAAAGTCTGGCGTTACGATGTTGCAAAGTATTTGTCCCTCGTTTATACTGATAACGAACACCTTTTTACACGCTTTAATTATTATTACACACTTTTATTTAACTCACTGTGTCTGTTGTCGTTTTCTCAAATCTTGTAACTCAATTTTTACACACTTCCCAATGTGCTATCGACTGCAAACTTGGTTTACTTATACCATACTGATGACAATACTATATTCTATCATAAAAAATAGGAATAAAATATTTCAAAACATTATTTTATACGCTTTTTAGAAACTCACTGTCTGTTGTCGTATTCTCAAATCTTGTAACTCAATTTTAACTCACTTCCCAATGTCGTATCGACTGAAAACTTGGTATACGTATGTAATACTGATGACAATGCTATATTCTCTCATAAAAAAATAAGAATAAAATATTTCAAAACATTATTTTAGACGCTTTTTATAAACTCACTGTCTGTTGTCGTATCCTCAAATCTTGTAACTCCATTTTAACTCACTTCCCAATGTCGTATCGACTGCAAACTTGGTATACGTATGGCATACTGATGACAATGCTATATTCTATCATTAAAAATTAAAAATATTTATTTTAAACAATCTTTTTTTTGTTATGTTTCGCCTTGGGTCTAATTGTCCACGCTCAACTCACATTGGCTGTAAATCACCACACCAAGCTTCGGGGCTACTTCCTGGAGTCGTGGAGTTCTGCCGTTACTCGTACGGTACATTTCATGAAAGCGTGTTTAAAAAAAAGTATTTTTATTTTTTTAATGTTACTTAGAGATGTCTCTGTGCTCAGAGAATTCTACAAAGGAAGTGGTCGCAGGCAGGGGCGATGCAAGTTCCACTTAAACATTTCCAAAGAGAAGGCGAAACTACTTGCAAGCAAAAAAAACACGAAAGTTAAGATTACAAATGTACTTCAGGGAACAGAAGTATGTTGACCAACTCGAAGCCAGAGTAAAATCGCGAGAGAAGCAGAATAATGAAATGGATGTCAGCACATTAATATATCGAAATAAAAAATATTGCAATGGACATCGCACTGAAATTGGAGGCTTATCGAACATGTCGTCTGAAACCAATAAAAACAACAAGAGTGTGTTGAAGAAACTATATATATACACGTGTATTTTAAACAATAACAAGAAAAAAATATGCAATAGGCAGTTGTATGAAATATCCTTCTACAGACCGCTCTTCTCTCATAACACCCAGGGTTACACTTTGCAAAACCATTTGGAATAGAATGAAACAAGATAGAAAACACAAAACTAAAAATATGATATCACAATAAGCAATGGGACCATTAGAGTAGCACACTGTAAGTTGATGAATGGTAAATAACAAATAGCAAGCTCTTAGAGTGCAAGATGAAACCACAGAGCATGGCAAAGACCGAATTGTAAAACTCGTAGAGACATTCAAGGCAAATATACTCCAGCAAACAAATAATGTTTCAGTTCAGGATGTCGCATGTGTTACACCTGAATAATTAACTGCAGTCCTTGGCAATGTTTAAAATACAGATAGCAAAACTATGGAAATTATTAACAAAACAGTGGGATCAGCTGTTCGATCCAAATTAGCATACCTAAATATTACAGTTTCAAACAAAAATAAAATAACTCATATAACGATTCCTGTTATTCTTCTCGAGAGACAACACTGATTTGAGGAATCACAAATCAATTAGCCTGTCATCTCACTCCCGTATACATTGTTCAAGGTCAGTCACAGAGAACCAATCAAATAATTATTTAGGGTACAAAAAAAGACATGAGAAAGGTGGCATGAGAAAGGGGTTTTATCTAAGCTGCAACTGATGCAGTCGTCCAAGCTCTGACAAACTAAGGCCTTTATAAAAAAAAAATACTTTATATAAAGTATCAAACCCATCTATAAACATGGGACAAGTACATTGTGATCGCATCGATGACCACAACACAAATCAGAGGAGTTAAATGAGGACAAATGTTCTAATCAAGTCTATTTAGTAATAGACAATAGTTTGCAAAAATAGGATTGGTGAATAAAAAGTATGAATGTAAATTCAGAAATTAATTAAATGTGTTACATTTATTGACAGTCATTTTCACAACCAATGCAAATTAACTGCAGGAAATTACCACATAATTGAACAAAAAAGCTTGAAAAGTTGGGCTAAAGTTGAACTTTAACAAGTCACTTGCAACAAGTTTGATAATCAAAAGAATGTCTTTCTTGGAGAGTACTACTGAAAACAGCAGAATACGGTTTAACTGGGGAAGTTACTAAAGGTGAACCAGAATCAAAACGATGAAATAGAGGGTCACAGAGCAAGTCTGTGTCTTTTTGGAAAATGTATTTGATCACAAAAAGCAGCATAGCAATGAGCCTAAAGAGGAATCTTTTCAAGTGGTGCATATCACCCACTGTGAGATACGAATTGGGAATTATATCGCACACAGTACTGATAGTAATTTCAAGTTGCAAAGCACACATTTATTTGTTCGCTCTCGAAGCGAGAGAGAACAACTTAGAGGCGCGAGGAGGGACCACAAATGGGAACGTCAGCCAGAAACTGAAGCATCCAGAGAAAATCCAGGCGTGTGAATGTGTAATGCCTTCCCATACAGATGAAACAGATGAGCTCCACATTTGTTGTATCGCCCTTTGGCAAGCCAGGCTATGGTAGGTAGCACGATGCCGACAGGAAGGGAGTTTGACAATATTTGTGGGATCTGCCAACGCTCACTTCCACAGTGCTAGATTACAGGTGTGCACCACCACCACTCAGTCATTCGAAACACGGATATCTTCTTCTTTCGTATGGCTGATGTAGATGCAGGGCAATTACTACAATTTCACGTTCAAGTAGTCAGCCAGATAACCGCACTAGAAGCAGTGGAGTGTATTGCTGTGATGTCTCCTCGTATTTGTGGATCGGGCATTGCAGGTAGTGACTGTTAAGGAGACTGTGCTTGCACTGGACGAAATGATGGTCAATGGACGAGACTGGTGACATATCTTCTTGGTTCTTTCGGTAAAGTCACGTAGAAGGGAAATAATAAAATAATAAAAACTAAAACTAATCAAATAAAATTCTCACGACGTTTCGGCCACAACGCAAGCAGCCATCCTGAGGTAAAGAACAGGGCTGGTGACATAGTGGCAGCCATGGGAGAGATTGAGAGATGATATTAGCCCATGTGCAGGATTGTGGCATAAAGTACCGCGGGCAGTGGCAACAACATGGGGACATTTCACCAATAGTGCAAAGACCATGGCTGATGGGGAATAACATAACGTCATCAACAACAAGATGACTGATGCTAATCTATTCAATGCAAATAGTCGAGTTTGCACAGAGAGCCACCCTTCATTATTATCTTTGCCCCACAAACACCATAAATGCTTTCGGTGCATTGTGGTTCTTAAGTTCCATTTTAATATTGTGTTCTGCATATACTGTAGTGCATTGTACCAGTGCTTTAGCTGATAGTGTATCAAGATGGCATAATATACGAGAGGAGTTTGGTTAGTTTTTTCAATCTAAAATGTACTCCAAATGATGGCAATTTAGTAATCGTATTGTCTTTTTCACATGCATTGCTCATGGGAGTTCTCGTTAGCTATTGCAAATACGTAAAATGTTAATTTATTTGTAGTAAAATTTTCATTTAAACTGTGTTTTCATGACGCTGATTGTACTGTAATGTGATACACCCAATCAGTGAAACTTTGAACACTTAACACAAAAAAAACATGTTGACACTTAGTAACATCCATTTCTTTCATTGTATACATCTCATCGCACCATCTATATATATAAAAGGGACATTTGTGAATGTGTGTCTGTTCCAAATGTTTAGCGTACTTCCCGACATGCAACACACTTGAAATTTGCCATGTGGGTACTTTCCAGACTGTACACCATGCAAAAATTATAAAAATAGACTTTTGTATTTTTATGGGGCGGCCGCAATAATGCATATATATTTTGCACGGCAAGTGAGCTGTGACGTCACATCTGTCATGTGACCAGTATTTGGAAGCGTAACGCGGGTAAAGTAAAATACAAATGTGTTGCAGGTCTAAGGCGTTCTTCGCGCAGCATTGATTTATTATTTGAGTCGTTTACTGCCATACACACCATGAAAGTTGCGTGTGTCTGCAGCAAGCGCGTGTATGTGTACCTATGGACGCGCGCGCGCGTGTGTGGGGGGAGCGGTGGGTGTAGTGGTTAGCGCGCCGCGCTACTGAACCCGGCGATCCGAGTTCGATTCCCGCTCACGGCCACCACCGGTGACGATTATTTGAACCGGTCCTGGGCCTCCCCTAGGTCAACTCAGCCTCAAACGAATAACTGGTGTGTTGTGTGAACATCGCCACTGGGGGAACAAAGGCGGCCGGGCGTGCTGTGCTGAATGCAAGTCCCGGGCGAAGCCGGGTAGTAAAGCTCGTATAACAATAAAAAGAGCATTGCATTTTTTCTATGGCTAAGGTGGTGGTACTCAAGCCACAGTATATAATGGTGAGTCATATTGTCCTACAAACAACTATTTACCTGTAGCACACCACGGAAAGATAAATAGAGTCAAGGATATAATACGTGGCAAATAAAAACATGGGAAATACTGTAAGAGGAAAAGGATGGAAAAGGAACTGAAAAACGGCAGCAAAGATGAGGATGGGAATAGACTACAGACGGGGCCTCACTGCTTCACGAAGCAGCGTTTGTTTTCACAGGGGGCAGGGAGAGAAAGAGGGATTCAAGAGAGTGGGTGGCCACACAGAAGGCATGCAATTTACCGGACGCTTGACGGATGGACTGATTCTTGCCATAGAAATGTGGAATGTTTACCACTGGCCGCCAACAATAATGCATATTGCCCCACCATTATATTAGCAGGGGGACATGTATTGACTTGTGACAATTTTGTCCCAGCAAGAGTGCAATGTGGTGGCGAGATGTTTCACTGGTATGGAGGGCGTAGGTTCGATCCCGACACCACGCCTGTAAATTTGAATTTTGCATGTTCTCCCCGTGGTTGCGTGTATTTTTCCCTGGGTCCACTGGTTTTCCCCTCCACATTAAGAAACATGCGTTTAGTGTATTTGGCTCCGAGAAATTTCCACTTCGTTGATCTATCATTCGTGGCCAGGTCGCTTCTGAAAAATAGCTAATAGCTAAGTGGCCTTTACCTGGTAAATAAAACTGATTAGTTTTGGTTTAGTTTCATAATAAATCTGAATATATATTATACTGGAAGAATCTGATGAGCTATTAAGATTTTCTTCACATTTGTTCAGTCAGGGCAAGTCAGAACGTTGCAATACAAAAACACAATGGGAGTGAAAAGTATAGGATAGGTAAACACATAATTAAAACATGTACATACAAATAAAACGAAACAATTTTTTTCATATCTCACCAGGCAAAACCCACTGAGCTATTAGCTTATTTTTCAGAAGCGACCCGGCCACAAATGATAGCTCAACGAAGTGGCTTATCACGTGGGAATGTATAGCAGCAAAATAATCTAAATAATAATAGAGTTTTCTAAATGTGGAGGGAAAAACCGGAGGTTTTCCGGGTTAGATCGCGTAAATATAAATGTGTTACATTTACGCGATCTAACCCATAAAACCTTTATTATGAATAATATTGGTCGCGAAAGCCTTAGGACTACGTGTTAAACTCGGCTTTAATTTCTTCTCTCATTGACCATCTCTCCACGTGTCCGAGCGCGTTCACCACGTGGCGCTGTTTCGCTCCGCGCGTGACCCCGCGCGCCCCTCACGCCAGAGCCCCCGCGCGGTGACGTCAGCGTCACGCGCACGTGGGCGTCGCCCTCCCCCCACCCCCCGTGTCCGTGCGCGCGCTCACCGACGTCACGGACCCCCCCCCCAATACCGCTCCTCCCCCCACCTCCGGAAATACCGGCTGCGCGATGACGTCACCGGCGCTCGCGCCACGGCGGACGCACGAGAGCGAGTGGCGGGGGGGGGGCGCCTCCTTCGGGCGTCATCGCGTTGCGTGGTGACGTCACGTCGCGTGCGTGGCGATGTTTACGACCGTGCGCGCTGACGTAACGAGGGGAGGGGGGAGCCGTGCGTGATGACGTCACGTCGCGTGCGTGGCGATGTTTACGACCGTGCGCGCTGACGTACGGAGGGGGAGGGGGGAGCCGTGCGTGGTGACGTCACGTCGCGTGCGTGGCGATGTTTACGACCGTGCGCGCTGACGTAGGGAGGGGAGGGGGAGCCGTGCGTGGTGACGTCAGAGGGGCACGCCGCTCCTGTCGCGCTGGCTTAAACCGCTTTTGTGTCTCAGTCCCGCTCGAATGTGGCCGCGTCTGCCCGGCACTCGACACTTCTTCTCCGCCGAATCTCCTCGCCTGTTCGCCGCTCTTCAATGAACGGACATATCGCAGTGAGTGGGCCCTCTTCCCGATCGCCTTCACCCTCCCGCGCGGCTCTCGGTTTGCTTCGCGGCTAAATGCGGCGGCGGCGGCGGTGGCGGTGGCAGGAAAGGGGGCTTGGGGCGGATGGGTTTCTTGAGGGGGGAGGCTTCAGTTTGGATGCCGGTGGACATGCGGGATGTGGGGAGCCGAGGCCGTAGTGGAGGCGGCTGTTGTGGTGGTGGTGGCGGCTCTGGCCACGGACCGTGGGCACGGGGACACAGGGCAAAGCGTGTGCGTCTCGCGGTCTCTCCGTGCAGGCGAGGATGGGGTCACCCCCCCCACCTCCACACCGTCACCCACTCCCCTATCCGACAAAACCCCCCACGCTTTTGTCGGTGTTAATTCGGTACCTGATTTTTTTTCTTCTTCTTTTAATCAACGCAATGCCCCCCCCCCCCATCAGCCACAGTGGTGCCGCGACACCTGTGGCTCTAAATTGGCCGTCGATGGCCCCGTGAGGGAGTTAGTTGGAGGAGGAATTTTGTGGAGAGCCGTGAGAATGTTGGGATGATTCTGAGATGCCACCACCATCACCATCATTCCTGGGGGGTGGGTGGCCTCGTATCACACAATGGAAGCCGAGGCCATCCTTTAAGTTGTTAAGGACAATAGCCAGCGCCTTTGCTCAGATTAAGACGGATAACTGTTCAGTCTAATTAGCGTACACGGTTTAATATGCATACGTATAGATACACACACACACGTTAGTGATGTAAATCTGTGGTGTTAAAATAGCGTGGCGAAGCGGCTGGCGTAGACCGATAGCACCCTGCCGGTCAAGCTAAGTTCAATCCCCAACCACGGTTTAACATACTTGGGTGAGTGATAATCTCATATTCTCGCTTCGGCCAACAAAAGAGTGAGAGGTGTGGTGAATGATGATCAAACAAGCCGCCGTTTGGGCATTTATCCAGCTGTAGATGATAAGAAATTATGTGTGTAAGTGTGGTGTCAAAACGTATCTTATTCAATATACAATACTCTTAATATTGTGTTTATAATTTGTAAAAGGTGCAGTGTTTGAATATGTAAAAATGTATGATTACATTTAAACAAAATAATAAGGAAAATGTTACGATTTGAATATTTAAATCAACGCAATTGTTTCAACCTGCAGTTGCCAACAATTTGCTTACAAACTGGTATGATCTGCATTTGTTGTTTTCGTTATGTTTACCTGTTTCCGTCTCACGTGTAATTACGAACATACAGCCCCCACCATTCTTCTTTGTACACTTGTCGTTTGTGTTCTTGTTTTGTAAGTGACCTTGTTTGTCACCCATATCAGGTTAAAAACTGAAACAAAGCTGAACACTTCCCACGTGTAGACCCCTATATGGCTGTGACGATGTCATTGATATTATGAATGCATCAAATATAGACTTCTTTAAACACGTGTGGAGTAGATCACAGTATTTGCATTTCCCAACCTGAAGTATGGTCAGACAAATCCAGTGAATGCAGGCGTGGGGAATCCTGAATCCAACTGGATTATTAACAAAGAGCCACACATTATTGTTGTGTTATAAACGTGAATCTAACCTGCTATTGTACGTATAGTTTTACTGAACAAACAACTTGATCAGAGCATATAGTCGTACTTTTTCTTGGAAACATCTCATTAATGACATTCAAGCTGTTAAGAGCGTGATTGGGTTTGGGCAGAATGCTTCAATTGAAGGGCTGATGGCTAAGAATAATGATGGAGTGTCGACTGGACATCTGTGAAAAAAAAGAGCTTTGGCCCGCCATTGGATTCCTCCAGTATAAATATTCTGAAATAAATGATAATGATGAATAGAATGCGTCTGAGGACATTCACCCAGGAGATGGGGCGATGAAGTTCGTGTGTAGTTGCTAGGTGGAACGCTCCATCGCTGGATCGTAGCATCGCTGGATCGTGCGAGATGGTGGATTGGGGGGTGGGATGCCTTCAAGCAGGTGGATTGGCCATGGCTGCTGATGATAAGAATGTCAGAAACAGTATAACGTGTAATATATATACTGCATGGTTCATTTATAGATACAAGTTAAATATGTTTCGGACACAGCGCCGTTTAGTGTGTGCGTAGTCGTGTTTCAGAAGTGAAAACTGGCAAACATTAACAGATAAGGCCATTTATTTATTCAAGGTCCTGCCAGGTCTTTGAAAGGTGACATTTAAAAAGGCAAAATGACCGTAATTGGGAATGAACACACCACTTACTATTGTACAATATGTAAAACGTGCCGAGATGAGTTGTGATACGCAGGGTTAATCACGTTGCTGCTATTTCGCAAGAGGCTCTGGCATTGGGCACACACACACAGGGGAGAAGAGGGGGGCTTGTAGGCCGGCTTTGACTGGTTGCGGTGGCTGCTTGTGGCACTGGGTGTTGCTGTGGGAGCGAGCGCTGCACGTGGACATAATAAATTGCTCTGGTGTCCCTGTGCCCCAGTTAGCATAATAAACCCACAGCTAGTGACCCACGACATGTTTAAGCCCATTAATTGTACCGGCGGGTTGTGTTTTTTTAGATGTACAGTTAGCATAAATGGTATATGAGATATATTATGTTGTGTGTTTATTTTGTTGTTGCCACAATACTACTTTTTGAATGTGGATTATTTTAATGTTGTAACTACTTTGGATGCCACTCAATTTTCAAATCTGTCATGGCAAAAGACAATTTGTTTATTAATTACTATTGGTGACCCATGCAATTGTTGCACACTGAGATGAGCACGGACCACATTTGTGTTTAGAGCCTTATTTGTTAAATAAAATAAACACACTATGGGGACCTCATTTGCCAGTAAAAAATATGATAATTGGTTCTTTACCCTTCTATCTGGCAACAAAACTGACACCTTTTTGCAAGGAGTCATGTTTGCATAGACCGCAATACCTGCAGTCATAATACAAACAAAAGAACATAACTTTGATAATGTGCACTGTCCCTGAAGTTGATTGGTCCACACCAATCGTGCGCCTTTTGGCGTCATCTGGTCCAACCCATATGAGACTAGGCTCGAAGGAAAGCTGTCTCGGGTGTGGACCAATCAACTTCAGGGACAGTGCACATTATCAGAGTTATGTTCTTTTGTTTGTATTATGACTGCAGGTATTGCGGTCTATGCAAACATGACTCCTTGCAAAAAGGTGTCAGTTTTGTTGCCAGATAGAAGGGTAAAGAACCAATTATCAAAATAAACACAATTTGGTCAACGAGTGAGATAAGCCAATTAATCGTTGCGTCATTTATTTTTCATGTGAGAGGGACCTGAAGTTCCCTGGGAAACCCACCCGTTTCTGTGTGCTCAAGTCTACTGACCCCATATCGATCAGAAACCTGGTTTCTGTGCTTGCCTCTGAAGGCACTTCTCTGCAATAATAGGTAGCAAACTTATCATGCATCATGTCCACTTGGCCACCACACTCCGTAAGTCACTATTCAATAATGCATTTGAAATAACTCTCATGGGGTAGGAATCATGATTTTGCTGCGCGTCTTTATTATGGCATCTATTACACTTTACAGAAATGTCATGGAAACCATGATTAGTTCTTATTGTAATTGAGAAGCTTGGGTGGCTTAGATCAGCGGTCCTCAAGCTTTTTGGCACCAGGGACCAGTTTTGTGGAAGACAATTTTTTCACGGACGGGGGGGGGTCGTCATTGGGTCTTTCCTCCTTTTCAAAGAAGCCCTCCAGCGACGTTTGTTTTTTACTCATTTTGGCTAGGGTTAGTTAGCTTGTGGGCTTACCAAAGCTGTGACTGAGACAAGTGCGCAGTGCGGGAAAGAGGCAGCGGGCGGAAAGTGTTAAACAAAATAATGGTCAGGCTATGCGCGGACTCACCGCTCATCATCCTGCTATGCAGCCCTGGGATTGGGGACCCCTGGCTTAGATGAAATTGGATCCCTCTTGGTCTCAATGATGTGATACAAATTGTCGATTTGTATTTCCTAAACCAGGAAAAGCCCTTTAAACTATGATGTAAGTCAGGTTAACTGGTTAAGAGACGTGACAAAAAGATTGGCATTGCTTGTAAGAGTGAAATGCTAACTGAATCTTATGGTGGGACCTCGGGGTCCCGACTAAAGGGACGTCAACATCGTAATTGATTTATTTTTGGCGACTCTGTCCCACCGTGCACATAAACGCTGCGACTCACCTGGCGCTGATCATTCTGTTGTCATGTCGTCCAAGTACAGCGAGGATGAATGCGCAGAAGAGCTGAACAAGCGAATGCACTCTATGCTCGGGTATGGGCAGGATCATAAGTCTTATCCAAAGCTGCTCAAACTGCCTATGCGACTTAAGTCCTTTATTTGTCACAACGGTATGCATAATACAGTGAAACTGCTCTCTTATCTTCATTATTATTTGTGACCTACCAATGTCTGCAGCCAGGATGAATCTATGACAATCCTATTACCTGCAGATATTTAACAGATGAGATGCGTTGCACCGTTATAACACAATTTTTGTTCCTGGGTACTAAGTGTTATTTCCTAATTGCTTATGCCTCAAACGTACAGAAAATGGCTATTCCCCACAAACTTTGCTTTTGTGACCAGGACTTTATGTGAACGAAAGACACAAATGCACACGTTTTCGCATTGAAAATAGGTACATTTCAAAATATCACTGGCCTGGTCACAAAAGCAAAGCTTGTGGGGAATAATAGCCATTTTCTGTACTTTTGAAGGCATAAGCAATTAGGAAATAACACTACCCAGGAACAAAAAATGTTTATTGTTACACAGTGTAATACTTCTCTTGTCTGAATTCATCTGTGCAGATTGGCTTAACTGCAAAAAAAACCTTACTCCCCACATACCACTCGTATCAATGCGGATAAGAGAAGCGGCGACCCACTACTCTGTCGAGTAACATTAGTATAAACGCTTGTTACAATATGAACAGCGCATTGAAAACGCGTACTATTTTATCTACTGTTTACAGATTTGTGTGTTCACAAATCCACACTGAGAAATACGATGATTGACGGAGGGGTGTAAATTATTTTTTCGATAGTGTATTTAAATAGAGGTACTGCAGGGAAGTAGTTTTTAGTTTCGAAGGCATAGTTTAACAAGCCAACACTTGCCACCATCCTTCAAACCCATTGGTGAAAAAGAGCAAAGTTTTTGTGTCCATTATAATAGAATGTTTACGCGAGAGCTGGGAGCTATGGGACCCCGGGGTCCCGCCATAAGGTTCAACTGTGGAGTGAAGGAAATGGTTTTATAAGGCTCGATACAGTTTTAGCTTTTAATGTTGGCAGGGCTTTATGGGTAAATGAACTAAGACCTACGTAATTTAAGTAATAGGTTGTCATGGCCATTGCAGTTGATGCACCGAGCCATTTATTTCCTTCTGTTAGATTGATAGCATTTGTTGCATATCTAACACCTGACCACCAAACACAAATATACAGTTTGTAAATCGGAGGTTTAATTTGCAGACAAATTCTACTGAGTCGTTCAAGAAAGACCTTAAGAAATTACTCGACTGCTTGATGTGGCAAGTTGTATTTGGGGTGCCGACATGACCGGGCGATAGTGCGTTTGCAAGCTTGTTGCCGAGGTTCATGGTTTATTTCGGTGGCCACCCCGATTATTACTGCAGGTGTATTAACTGTAAAGACGCACGCCGTTTGCTTCACAGCGGACATAAGTACATATTTGTGTGCCAGTGTTATTGCCAAAACTTGCAAAAGACTATTTTGGTATATACACAGCAATCACTGCACCCAACTGCGACAAGCGTGTAGGACCCCTCCTGTAAGAGGCATGATACCCAATAAGACTTTCTTGATTAAATTAAGTTAATACAAAAAATTTGACCGTCACTGGGTTGCCCCATTCGATAACCAGCACTCACCAAGTGGTGAAGTATGATTAACCAACCCCCATGCTGACTGATACAGCGTGGGGAGGCTTTGATTAATCGGTGGATTGAAAAGTGACTAAAAAAGAATGTATTATTAGTTTGTATATGGTTTAAGCATCAAGATGCTAACCGTGATGGTTATTTTTTTGTGGAAAGGCAATTGTCACGTTCAAGATAAGTCTTAATGCGTGCACAAATAACTCGCTATTTCTATACATTTATTGTATCACTTATAGTAGAACATCATTTTCATCACAACATGTGTTTTAGCTGCAGCTAGATTAGGCTCATAATAAGGGCTCGGTGAGAGGCAGCTTGTTATTTAGTTGATCGCCCCCTACTAGCAGACTAATGCCGCAGTCCACTTGCAAACGAGACGATCCTTGTCCACAGTTTTCAGTTTTCACCTGGTTAAGCAAAATAAACTGAACCCAACTGAATAGCTGAGAATTGTGAGGACATCACAGTCCAGCATAATTTGTCAAGTCCAACGTGTAGCTTTGTTAAACGAATCTCTCTCAGACTCAAAAGCATAATATATGCAAACATGACTCACTGTTCATTTTTTGCGAGTTTGGGGACACAGGTTTGCTTTGTGGTTGATCTTTGTCATTTACATTGCCTTCAGCTGTATTTTAGCTGTAGGCATATTGGCCTTTAAGAGTGAACGAACAAGTCGATCCATTATTGCAATAAAAAAACCCAGAGGAAGTTGTGTTATGATGTACTTAACCTGTGTTTTGTGGTTACACGTTACGACACAAGTCGAAGATCATGGCACTTGAAAAGGAGGCTTTCTGCATTCCGTAACATTTGCACAATGCCTTATTCGCATTTTTAGAATTGCGAGAATATTTGTTCTCTGAGTGGTTGGTCACATTTTATTAAAATCATGGGACACACAGGAGAAAGAAAGGGAACGGCTTGGCTTACAGTAATATTTCCATTAGTCACACATGCTTTCACGTACATGGCAATAGTAACCACGAATTCAAACACCAGAATGCTTCTCCCGAAGCAGGCAAAAGTGACATGGTAATTTAATCGAGGTAACACTGTAACCGGTTACTCAACAGTAAACGGCTCATTAAAGTATGTGGAGTGGCACTGGCTGCCAGACTGGTAAAGGAACCCTTTCCAGAGTGACCTTCTCCATTCTGTGTAAACAACCTTTAAACAGCACCTAGTTATCCAGTATCCAAGTGTATCTGGAAAACACAGGAGCTTCAGGTCTCCATGGGGTGGTCGCTTTTTGCGGCTAAAGATAGATGGTCTTTTGGCCGAGCTGGGGAGCTAATGCGCTAATAACCAGCGTTTGGATCGGGTAACATCTGCAAAACATTACCTTTCCATATTGTTGAATTTTCATATGAAAAAACGACGGCTGTTTACATTTCACTCTGTCACCTCATTGTTAGCCGTATTCATGGTGGGACATCTGTTGATGGTGTTTTTTGTTAAAATGGTGAATAGGACAACACAAGTAGCGTTGGCTGTTCTCTCGTGTGGCTGGCACTGCTGTTAGTTAAGCTTTGGAGCGCAGCTGGGGAGAGAGGCCAGGCTTTAGTGTTGGAAGATCTTGTCTGTTTGGTATGAAGAGAATGAGGTCCGTGTAATCCTCCGATGCTGAAAATGCCCCCTTCCCCCCCTTTGTTTAACAGGCAGAGTTTCGAGTTGCACGTGAATT
This sequence comes from Lethenteron reissneri, assembly GCF_015708825.2. NCBI lineage: Eukaryota > Metazoa > Chordata > Hyperoartia > Petromyzontiformes > Petromyzontidae > Lethenteron > Lethenteron reissneri. Next base: position 8,147,558 of record NC_083807.1, read on the forward strand.
TAGTGTGTAGTATTTAGTAATACGTTTTTTTACTGCCTGTGCTGAATGAACATCTGGATTGATAGAGTATGTGTGCTGCTGATTTCAGTGGTTAAAATGTGATAAATGTAATATCCTGCACCATGATTTGGCATTTCAACACTGATTCACACACCAAAACACTCGCCGAAACGTGATCAGCCACCGTAAAAGTACATGAAAATGCCACGGTGCTGAGACCGATTTGGAGAGGGGCAAGATTGGAATGAGGTGGCACGATTTGTCGAACAATGGTAAGAGTTTAATTTGAATGCAAAATTCTATCCAGTTTGTACTAGACCAGAACTTTAGGTCCTGTGTTAAAGCCCTCAGGGCTGAGTGTCTTGGGAGGCTGATGACTTGACAGGGCACTTTGCCAGCACTGTTGAGGTTCTCAGTTTTAAGTAATGGGGCCTGGTGTCTCTCTGGAGGCTGGTGCCCATGTTAGGATACGCCTGCGTTTTGACTCTTGGGTAATCTGTACTGTTTCAGCACAGATGTACAGGCACAATTGGAATAAAAACAACAGTATATTGTGTACTTGTCAAATTTACAGTAAAGCATGTGGGAGGCACTGGGCAGAATGGTGAGAATTCAAATACTGGTCAGGGATGAACTTGGACTTTCTTTTTTGAGCTGATTAAATTCGTAGATCTCTATATGAACAAAATATTGGGTAGGTATTCTATGGTGAGTTAAGGTCCTTGCTACGGCAATGTGGATTTCCAACTTCGACTCAAGTCTGGTGGACATTACCCAATTGCTTATTTGAGCAGGTGGGCACTTTGGCTCGACACTGTCGAAGTCAATATTATTCAGTTGTGTGTTGACCGACCCTCTGTGTTGTATTACATTACATTTCGATATTTGGCTAGGTTATTGAATTTTAGTTTGTCCTTCTGATTTTCAGACTTGCTTGCCGTGTCATCGCACTTGCAGAACCTTGTTTTTGGACCACTCATTGATATGCAAATGTTTTCTCCAACCCCCTCCCTCTCTCTGCCTCCTCCCCCCTCTGTCTATTTAAGGCCACCCCACAGAGATGATCACTCCTCTTTGTTACCTGTGTTGCTCCCTCTATGTATCTTGGTGATATCTGTCTGCTAATATGTCTGTCTATAGTTTTCTGGTTAGATTTTATGTCGCTATTTCATTATACCTGATGATGATTGCTTGTGTTGCAATCGAAACGTCGTATGCTATTATTTAATTTAATTTATTATTTTATCTTTAGACGTGACTTAACCGAAAGAACCAAATAATAATATTATTCAGTCTCCCTTTGTCGGATGTTTATCAAGTGTAATGTTTGCATAATGAGTTTGTAATTATATAATTTAGACTAGTTCATAAGGCGAGATTGCTTGTTCAGTCTGGAGCACCTGCACAGTAACCGAGTTCTGGGTGTAATATGTGCTTGTTGGTTGGACCTCAGTAAAGTGCTTGTAAATTGGCAAAACAAATAGTAATGTTTATAAGCTCCTGTGGCAGACGACCACCTCTGACAGTTGTAAACACTTCCTTAAACTTTTAGAGGAAACGCAAGCCGGGTCATTAATGTAACTGCTCAATCTTTAACTTGAAAGGCAGAAGTGAAACATGTTGCACGTTCTGTGTAAAATTGTTGCATTGCAAGCATTGTGTTTCGGTATCACATACATGTTTAACAGTGCAGTATCGCTTAAAACATTGTCCTGCATGTGAATACCTGCTAATCAAAGGGCACTTTATTACTCATTGACAATAAAACACTTAACTTGGTTGTTTGAAGTCGTGCTCACTGCCACGAATGCTGTTACAACGTGCTTTACAAAAGCTACATACATGCTTACGTAGTCATTCCATGACTAGTATAAATATATATAATTTTACAAGTAGCACTCACATTTAATGAAATAAACGCTTAGCCACCTATCTTGGTTTTCGTTGACTTCAAACTGTAGTTTTCATATTTCCTATTGTTCCTTTTCTCGATAATGATGACATTTACAAGATATGGAAATGTTTTCCCGTAAGCATTTTTCTTTGCTAAAGCAAGTATTTAGTATATGTTGAACTTCTTTTGTATCGTGCCGAGCCAACCGTGTTAATCGGAGAGTTGGGCTAAAATCCAAGTGTAGATTTTATTAGAATAAATACTGAAATAGATTTTTATGTGCATGCAATTTCAGTTGAGCCCAACAATTAAATAAATAGTCACCTCCTGTTGATTGCAACATTTATTGTTCGATTGCTAAGCATGTAAATTTGTTACTTAGTAAATCTTGACTTAAAGCTTTCGTGACTGCAGGAATTCATATTCTTTGGGTCTTTCGGTAAAGTCACGAAGGTGCAAATTAATAAAAATAATAATAAATATAAAATAAACCAAAAACTACGATGTTTCTATCACAACACAAGCTATCTACGTGCCTTTACCAAAAGAACCAAATAATTTGTTACGTAGTGTTTGATTAAATATCGGAATTAAATCCACTTGGTGAACCATGAACGTACACAAGCTTAAAAGTGCACGAACTGTGCTTGCCATCTTACACTTAAGTCAGAAAACTTGCTGTCAACGTCCCTGAGACCTCGATACTTGTGCCGGTACCAGCACCGCTTCATGTGCAAAATGGCCTCTGGTGTGACTCATACAGGGAAATCCACCATATTATCTTGAGTTATTTTTGTTCACAAGATAACATTCTTAACCAGCGTTGTGAATAACACTGATGGTGTCTTGCACATGTTTTCCGAAAATCATCCACTTGCACCGGAAATAAACATTAAGTGAAAACTTGTATACATTCATTTACTTTGTGACTTCTTCGTGGACACAGTAACGTGTTCTACAAATTGCTACTTCCCAGAACTCTGGATGGAAAGACTGGGGAGCCATTAGCATGTTGTTAAAGTGACAGTTTTATGGAGTGTCCCCCTTGTAATAATCTCTGCGAGGGTTAAAAACAGTACGTTTGCAAGTTAAAAACAGCAACCACCTTTGGATGATGCTATTCTGAGCGGCCGGCACTGGTGCAATAGCCTGGCGCGTGCCACGCTAACATTCCACATTTGAAGTCTAGCAGCTCTTTCTCGAGCATTGGTGTGAACTCCAAAGAACTCCCCTTTTAAGACTTAGCCGTGAGACCACATAAAAAACGCAATATTGCATTTCAGCTGTGTCTATGGCGAGGGCGTCGGGAGTGAATTCACACAATACGGGAGTGTGAGATAGCTAGCTCCTTGAAGTCTGCAGAGGGGCGTTGACGCCGCTGAACCCATTGCAAAAAAAAGGTCAACCGCTTAACTGATTGGAAGGCCTGCATGATGACGTGAACGGGGGTCCGTAGCTTAGCGTGTGACTGCGGTCACAAAGATTCCTTCCTCTGCCCAGCTGCCTAAGTGTCACAAGAAAGTAGGGCTCTCGAGTGCATTTTGCATTGTGAAATGAAAATGCATCTGCCACTGCAGCCGCTGTAATTTTTGCTGTTTTCGGAGATCTTTAGAAGTCACCGCATTGGAATGAGTTGCAGTAAATCCCCACTGAGGCTGAATTAAACTGAGAACATGGAGAGAGGAGAGGGACATGTCACTGTACCCAGCGGGTTTTTCAAAACGGAGCCCACAAGTGTAAGTGTGATCCTTGTGTCATGCAAGTGGGAAATGCTTATTGTATAGTACCCAATGTTAGACTGCAACGTTTTTATTATTTGCATATGATCTGCACAGATGCTGTGGTTTAAGCAGCCTTCGATAGAGAGATTTGTATTCTGTAGGCAAATCAGCGTGATTGGGCATACTGCCAAATTTCCCGTATGTAAAACAGTCATGTGACTGTTTTTGGATTGCACCCAGGAACTCTCCAAAATTATAATCTGTTCCTTCTCATAATAGCCTAGGAGCATGTCCTCTGTGATATTTTCCAAATTATTGTGAGATCAAGGTAACGACATAACAAATGCTTGGTAATACATTCATGATGTACTGCTTACATTGAGTGTGTATTGGTTGACATGTATTCATAAAATAGCATGAGGGTAGATCATTTTGGATTCATGCACATTTTGTAAAAAAAAATCTCTAATCGTTGTAATGCATAAGACAGTACAAACAAGCCAGAGCAGCGAAAATAATGCAATTCAAATGATAGATGTCCATATGAGATGGACGATAGACGAAGCAAGTAAGACGGACCAATATCTTTACCCCCGCGTAGGTATATATACCTACACACCATCCATACAACAGAGGAAGTATTATCTATTGAATCTGTAGTTGTATCTACTGACTGTACAGTAGTAGCTACTGACTAGTAGCTACTGACCGTAGTAGTATCTAATGGCCCTACAGTAGTATCTACAGACTCTATAGTAGTAACTATTAACTGTATAGTAGTATCTGCTGACTCTATAGTAATATCTACTGACTCGCAGTATTTACGGACCGTAGTGGTATATTCTGGCTAGTTTGCCCAGCCGGCCGAGGTGGCACCTTGGCAGGCTGGGGGCTGGGCCACTACCCTCCCCACTATCCTCTTGCCTGTGCTACAATAATACTATCTAAGTGCTATCATATTAGTCTCTACCTACCCTATAGTAGTAAGTGCACACATTGGGGTGGGGGGGGGAGAAGAGGACATGACACTTTGATGAATTTACCTCAACGTTGTGTGTATTTTTTTGCATTTTGAACCCGAATGAGAAATCCCCCTCCACTGATGACGCGTGTGCATTGCGAGGGGCAACCCCCAGGCAGCTTTAGCGCTCGCGTAGCAGCGCGATGAAATGAAAAAAAAAATAGCACAAATTGTTAATTTAACTACTATAAAGTTTACGGATGGGAAAACGGAATAGCGCTGGCTCACCACGGGGCTTACGGCGTAGTACCTGGCTACTTTTTAAAAACGTAAACCCGACAGGTTGCGAGCCAAATCTTTCGCAAGTTGCGTCCACAGACGGACAGACACGGACTAAGAATGCCTTTCATAGGTAAGAAGATAGAGTATATGCGACAATAAATAAAACGGGCAGAATGAGACCTGTACAAATGCGACAGGTATTCCAGTAATAATATAGCCCATTTGTAACTTGTACACTTCTCTCTGTGAACAAACTCATGTTCGATGCCAAGGCAGGCTCGGGGTTCTCCATAATATGCTTGTCTTCAGCTGCTTCTCAAGTGGAAGGCACTTGGATTTTGCATGTCTGTGCAGTGGGGATAACGTTCCAGATGACAGGTGTGGCCACAGAGTAACGCCACCCGGCCGAGACAGTCCTGCATCTGGGGATGCGAGCACGCTGGGGAACGAAAGCTGTGGATGAGTGCACTAATGCAGAGTAAGGAACAAGACTGCAAACAGCAGACGGTGCAGATGAGAATTAGACAAATGGTACAATTGAGAAGTACAACCAAGACAAGAGGTTTTTTTTTTATTAAGTCGTGACTCCAAATGTTGATTATTAAATTGTACATGTTATGAGTAGAAAGGTTTCCGCACGGTTTAATGTGTACACTAACATATGTTAATGCATGACACGGTTATCCCGTAATGCTTGAAACCATGCAGCGGTTAGACTTAAACGGATGCAAGCAGTAACTTGATGCGGTTGAAATGCTATTGGAACTACTTGAGCTACCTTAACCGCAAAACTACTTTACATATCATGCTGGAAAATTCTACCTTTATTTGAGCATCATTTGAGGCCACTTTTATATGATTAGGTAACTATTTGTATTGCCATGTATTTAATGTGCCTGTTGCCATTTATCAATTGGATTTTTTTTCGATCCGAGGTATAAATGGAAGTGCCATAAATAGATTTGGGCGTCTTTGGAGATGAATATCAGTGGAAAAAATACTGCCTTTCAGTGTTGCCATTGGGAAAAATACAGGGTGTTTCAAAAAGATGGACCCAATTTCAAAGCAGTATATTTCACGATGGCAACATGATACAATTACACAAAAAGTTAGCAACGGTTTAACGAGTTATCAAGTTTTACTAACCATTTTATAAATGCTCTATGTGCCCTCCACCTGCTGTATGGACAACATCGAGACGATTGTTGAATTCTTCCCAAACGCCTCTCAGTGTCTTCTTCCACTGAAGTCACCGCTGCCGTGATTCTGTTTTTAAGGTCATCCAGATTAGTCGCTAATGGTGGCACAAAACACGGTCTTTGACGTATCCCCACAAGAAAAAGTCGCAGGGTTTGATGTCTGGGGATCGTGGGGGCCCAAGAGTGTAGCGCCAAGTCTTGGGGTCCCGTGCGACATATCCAACGTTGAGGCAGTGTTGTCTTGAGAATGACTGAGGCTTTAGGGGCTGTTTGTGCGCTGGGAGAGGCATCTAGCGGTCATCATTTGCAATTCTATGCCCCGCCCTTTCAAGTGGTAAGAGTTTCATTCATGGGCTGGTTCGTGGTTGCAGAGATATAGGATTTCAAATCGGGTTTATCTTTTTGAAACGCCCTGTGTGTAACAAGTTGTGTTTTTGTTCACTTGTTATTGTTTCAGTGGCTGGTTCATTCACAATGAATAGCACATTTTAGTGGGTTTTTGTGTTTGGTTTTATATTTCGTAGTGGTTATTAAAAGTGTGTGCAAGTTTGAATGCTTTATCTACTCGTTTAGATAAAAAAATATTTGTAGCTTTGTAACATACAAATATAGTTGGGCAGACTCTCTGTCAACAGCTGTTGCTCAATTTAAGCCTACTCTGTTTTCTATGTTTTCTGTTAAAGTAAAAAAAAATCGTTAGGCATTATTCGACCATTGAGCAAGGATCAGTTCTGCAATTCTAAAAAGTGGTCAACTTGACCAATCTTGTAAGGCTGAAGAACTCTTGACTACCATGTTTGTGAGTCGAATAATTTGCCAGAGAATGGGCGTATGTTGGTGGTTAGCGCACTGCGCTATGAACCTGCTGACCCATATTTTATCCTGGCCATATATAACATCGATAATTAGCGATACACCCCCCCCCCACCAAACGACTTCACCAACCCACATTTACCATAGGTGGTGCGCAATTGTCTTTCAAATACCAGGACCGACGTGGGGAATAATTCATCTAGCAGTGGATTTTTTGTTTTGCTATATTAAACACATGTACTCACCTGAAGTACCACCTTGCTCTAATTTCTGTTTAATAAAAAGCAGTGTTCACAACATTGGTGGGCAAGCTGTTTACAACTGCGCTTGTACACAACTCCTGACATATTTACTTGCATTGTATCTTGTAAACCAGGCTGTTTGCAGTATATGCTTAGCAATCTTGATTTGATTCAGTATCTTAAAAACATAGGGTCTAGTTTTCCTTTCAGACATAGCTGCATCTAAAGTGATCACTTGCCTGCACAATGAGAGTGCGCTTTCTCCTTTGTCTAAAGTGCCTTTTAAGATTGTACTTGCATTTAGAGATCTACCAAACAGCACTCATGGCAATCCCATTTTTTATTCTAGCATATTTAATGCACTGTATTTAAGCCATAATTTTCTCCGTAGCCCAACTAGCTGCAAATTTGAGATACTCCTTGCTCCAATTGACAGTAAAAGTAACCCCTGCAATAATTGTTGTTATAAATGAACCTATTTTGTTTTATTCTGGCTCGATGGGTGGTTCCCCCCACCCCTCCTCGATGTTCTCCATTGCTGACGACGCTCCTCTTGTCCTGCCCCCCCCCCTCCCCACAGTTCTGTGGCGTTCTTGGTGTCACATTTATGGAGTTTGTGAAGGCACGTGGCGACTACTGCCAGGCGCAGCACGGACTCCTTGCTGACAAGTGAACTTGTGTGGTGGAGAAACTGTACTATTCTATCACCAAACCCCCATAGCCCCCCAGGAGTGTACACGCGAATCTCCGCTCTTCCGAATTGTTTTGCAACTTCTCCGTGTACCAGCGTGTGCAAGAGAAGACCCTCTGCATCACCCCCTCTATAAATCCAGATGGGGTAAACTGTGTTGTGGACTCTACAGTCATTCCCTCCAGTAGAGAGCATTGATTGTGTTTTTTAATATTCATTTATTATTGTTATCATTGTCATCGCATAACACAAATAATAATAATTATTATTATTTATAAATATATTTATTTTAAGGTATTTTTTTTCTCCTCCGTTTTTACGTCCAAGCGGAAGTTGACGAGTGGGAAATCGTGTGGACAATTGAGTGAATTCTCAACATTTGCACAACTTTTGGAGAAAATTAAACTTAAAAGGTTGAATAATATAAAATATATCAATATTAATAATAATAATTAAAAGTAATAATTACAGAGCACAAGTGCAAATAGCAACCTGATAATCGTCATTGCTGCTAATTGTAACTTCAAGTTGCCTCAAGTGAATCCGCTGGAAGAAATGGCACGAATGAATCGCCCAGGGGCCGTGGAAGTTACCTACAAGCACATGCGCTTCCTCATCACCCATAATCCGACCAATGTCACCCTCAACAAGTTCATCGAAGTAAGTACCTTAGGCTGCCGTGCATTACATGGACTTGCTTGAGACTTTAATCCCCGCACTCCCAACGTAATCGTGGCACAAATAGAGAATCTTGGGAGAAATGCCGCGCTCGCCGTACAATGTTGCACGTTTGCCCGATCTGAGCAACAGTGATGCGTGTGTGGGTTTTGTAAAATAAGTAGCATTCTGTGTAAAGTTAATGGTGATTTTAATAGGGACACTGGCCTTTTAATGGAGAAATAAACGTTGCAGTTGCTATCATGTTGCTATAAAATGTTACCAAATTCCCAAAGAGTTTTTTAGTTGATTTGGATGGCACACTGGGTTTAACCCTTGATCGCATAACAAGGTCTAGCACCTCTGATTACAATATTAGCCTATTGATTGATTCATTAACATTCCTTTAAAATCTTGATTTGAAGCTTTCGTGACTGCAGGAATCCATTCTCTTTGGTTCTTTCGGTAAAGTCACGTAGTTCGAAATAAAATAAAACAAATAACAATTTGTTTTATTTTAAGAGGGTTGACTTGGGGCTAAAGTCCCTAATATGATGTGCTTTGGAATGACCCAGCCACATTTAACTAATGTTTTTCTTATTTATTTTCTGTCACAGGAACTTAAGAAATATAATGTGACCACTGTGGTGAGAGTTTGTGAAGTGACCTATGACAAGAGCCCTGTGGAACAGCAAGGCATCAGTGTCTTTGTGAGTGTTTATATACACGGATGGCTTAGTCATAATTCACATAACTTGTATTTTCAGTATAACCTCACTTGCTGATCTTGTACCTGTAAAATAATATCACTTTGTTTTTTGAGGTTCAGCTAGATTTTTCTTTCCATTTACTTGTTCCAAGTTTCCAATGTAATGTTATCAGAGCACACGTATTTTTTGTGATGCCTTGTTTGGGAGTGGCATATTTTTTTATATGCTGTGAAGAAGCGCCATTGCTCCAAACGACACCTTTATATTTTAAAAAGCTTTTTGTTAACAGCACAGTAATGTAGCCCATTACTTGATATTATAAATGAGCACCCAGGAACCATTTTTGGATTTAATTTTGATGCACATACAGGTTACATGTTCCCATTACAGCGAGAGAAAAGCCTAAAACGGTGGCGGGGTGCCAGTGTATGTACGCATATTGAACTTCTTTCGCACCATACATAGCCAACCGTGCTACTCAGAGGTGCAGGGGAAGGACAAATAACTCAACACAAAGCGGTTCTTCAGCAGTGAATTTTCAATTTAGATTAAACAATATTGATCAACGGAGGCATCCTACCATGTGACCTCTGCTGCTATGGTCGCTTTTCTCTTTTCACATGCGTTTAGGCAGAGGGGGGCTACGCTCTGAAGCTTAAATATATATGGTTATTAAAATCTTGATTTAATTTAATTATATTTTGCACATAATGCAGTCTTGAGAGTTTAATGGCACACAATGGTAGAAAAATATTCTGCATTGTGTTCACGATAATAATTTTGTTTCCTTTTTAGGACTGGTCTTTTGACGATGGGGCACCACCATCGAACAAGATTGTTGATGATTGGCTGAACCTGTGCAAGACCAAGTTCCGTGACGAGCCTGACTGTTGCATTGGTGTTCACTGCGTTGCTGGCCTTGGGAGGTAAGGGCCTTTCGCATTGGTCATGGCTAGTTTGTAAATAAAGTCAATATAGTAACCAGGCTACATAGTGGCTTGTGCTGATATCAACATTGGCTTCCTGTTGTGCAGTTTGGCAACAGTGTCACAAAGCACACTGAAGGCATAAAGGTTACATTTGCCAATTGCCTGGTGCTAAATTGTTTCCTGAATGTTTTCCCTGGATCTAAGTGCCACAGGTACTATTTGCTTTTTGGGATGGTAAGTGTACACATTATTATTGTTTGATGCACAGCATGGGCTGTTGTGTGTGTGCAATGTTTCGCTTACAGTATGGGAATTCAGATGATAGTAAATGTGTTCTTTACAGGGACCCAGTTTTAATTATTAGCCATTCACATCATTGCCAGTTGGGTTTTTTGTTTAAAATGGGCAAGGTGTAGAGAACAATGATAAAGTGAGTACTGACTGTGTGTACACCTGCTGTGTCCCCATCACTAGCTTGTGGGCCATGCAGGCCCAATAGCTAATGGCTGACCATGTTTTGCTTCCTAAGATGGTGAGGGTGGTATTTCTGCATTCGAATCACGGCGTATCAATAGCATCCATCGTGCTTTGAACACTTATAATCAAGGCACGCGATTGAATGTGTATCACCTCTCAATGACGGCTGCTCACTTCAGTGAGACATGATCGTCAACAAACCCTTCGCAGGCAAGAAATGTGATTGCTATTGGAGCGAGCACTCATCAACCCAACAAAAAACCGTGTTGGCCCAAACCCTTGATGAAGATGACAGACGTACACAAACACATTAACCAGCTTAAAATTTACATGTGACTACTTTAAAGCCAACTTCTAAGGCATGCAGTGATTCCTGTGGATGATAGGTTGTGTGCTTTGTCTGATAAAGCAGACTGCCTGAAAACACAAGCATCTTGCTTTGAGAGGTGTTGTATATGAGAGCTGAGCAGAGAGCTGCGAAATTAGAAACCACATAACAGCTGCAATTCTAGAGTGGCTAAACTTGACCGGTGTTCACCGCAAGTGGAGAAAGACTCGTGGTTTTAACCCCACCCTCTTCAGTTCTACGTGGATATGTTGGGAGACTTAACATTTTAATTTTTCCATAATCCTTGCTTTGAATGGCAGTTCTTCATATTCAGAACTTGTGTGGAGTGGTCGCCAAACGGTTATTCGCGTGCTATAATTGCTGTGATCCCTGATTAGTCCCCGGTAATGGCTAGCATCAGTGTAGAGTAATATCTAAACCAATCCTGTTGAAGTATAGTCAGACAACCTCTATCTAAAGAACTGTAAATTATTAAGATACATTGTGAGTACCACGTTTTTTTATTATTATTTTTGTTTCAGAAATTACTATACTTTAAAAATAGGTGTAAATTATTTGTAACAGTCAATATGTGCCACCTGGGCTTGTTTGAGAGATGCGTACGCATATTTGTAGTGTTTTGCAAAGAGGAGGGGAAATCTGAACTAGTTGATCAGGATTTTAATCTCTCGTGCAACTGCTTTATCTTATAAGTATAACCCGTAAAAACTAAGTTTTTCACTATAAATCCTTTATATGCGTGGCAGCGAACTTAATATAAAGGATTTAAAAATATATTCGCCTGTGGAGGACGCGGGGATCGATCCCGCGACCTTTGGCATGGGAAGCGAGGGCGCTACCAACTGCGCTACTCCGCCACGGCCTGTGGAGGGGTTACGCTCTGGGCTCTTACACTCTGACGTTCAGCCAAAGCCAAGAATGAGTTCTATTTGAATATATGTAAAATACATTTTTTTTGCCTAAAAAGTGTAAAATTTTGGGAATTTTTTTCACGAACATTAATTGTCTGGCACAACGAGTCTGTGTGGAAAATGTCAGCTCGATTGGATCACGGGAAGTGGGTTAAAAAACGACCGAAAGATTTGCACGGTCGTAAGCAAGCAAGCAAGCACGCAAGCGAACTTAATATAAAGGATTTAAAAATGAATAAAGCTTCCCTCGAAGAGCATGTATTCTTCCTCACATTCTTATTGACCGTAGAATAATACTTCCCGCACTGATCACAGATGACTAATGGAAATAACGATCGACTACCTTGGAAATGGAAAATCATTTGTTAAGTTCCCATTTAACGGGTCATGTGTCAGAGCGTTGGACTTAGATGACACACTCTTTCAGTATTCACTGCCATTTGTTTTTAAACTGTCCCCTGCTAGTCTCATAATGCATACATATAATCATACTGTGCATTGTTCACTGTAATGGGTGATAAATAGTGTTTAATGGACGCATTTGTTTTGCAAGTTTCTTTGAGACCACAATGCTTAGCATGCATAGGTCATTGTGTTTTCCCGTTATGGTCACGTTGACCTGAAAAAGCTTTTTCCCAGAAAGTACCACAGAGGCTCCTCCTGAACTTGTATGTTGCACTTGTAATAGCCACGTAACACATTTATATCGTTTAATGGTTACCTTGTGTATACAATTGCCTACTGCTGGACTTTGATAAATGTGCCCTGCTTTACTGTAATCATACAATACAACTTGCATCTCAAGAAATTGGGCATATTTGTTTCAAAGTGGCAGTTTTGTCATTGGCAGAAGAAAAAAGTAAGTCGTTCAAGCCTGGATTTGAATCGAGTCAGGGAGCCATAGGCATGGGAAACTGTGGAGGGAAGGGAGTTCCAGATGATATGGGCAGCAGAGGGGAAAGAATGAACTCTGACTGAGCTAAGATTGACTAGTTTGACAGAAATCTTATTTTCTGGAGCGTGTAGAGCACATGGAGTGAAATAAACGAGAGATAAGCAGAGGGGCCAGTCCATGGAGGATTTGATAATTGAGTGCGATCTTGAAATGGATCTGAGGTTGGATTGAGAGCCATTAGAGGATTGGGGTTATGCTTTTCTTATTAACGGGTAAAGGTAAGCAGTCTGGCTGCTGCATTTGCATCATCTGAAGTTTGGAGGCGAGGGATTGTGGCAGGTTGTAGGAGAGATTTGCAAGAGTCTAGTTGGGATTGTTTGAGTATCATCGGAAGCTGGGGTAAGGAAAATGGCATATGAGGTCTTGCAGAGTTTCAATGTGGGAAAAGAATGAGAGCTCTGGATCACTGACAACTCTTAAGGTTGTGTACACTCTTTGCCAGTGTATATACAAACAGGTACTAGACCATGCATACGTTGGTAAAATATTTTTGTTAAAATATATTATACTTTCTTTGAGTTATGAGTTTTCCTCTGGAAATTTTTACAATTTTGAGTTTCTGCAGCTGGCAATGGAAATTAATACTGTTGCATGCTTTATATGACTTTGAAACGTTCAGGAACCCCCAGAAATACTGCCACATGGCAAAGTACACCTGCTATTTTGAGGGATACCCCAAAAGTCATGCATCCTGCTTTTTCTTGATTGTTATCATAATGCCACATCTTTCACACCTTATTCGCATAGATAACATTCAATCTCATGGGCTTGTATGAGATCAGATAATTTCTCAGCAAACACGACAATTCCAACAGGCCCTGGAACATATTGGGTGGACTGTTCCTACTACTACCAGCACTGATCTTAAGATTTTAATCTCTTCAGCCCATGGAAGAATGTCTTACATGAGAAACGTTTTCAACCGAGTGCTTTACAAGATGCTGTTAATATATTTATGTGGTACCAATGAATCGTTTTACTGGGATTTAATTGTAGCCCTGCTTCAAAGTCGGTACTATTGCTTAAACTTGGATGGGGATTATAGTAAGAAATAGGAAAATGTTTGACTTTCCAAATATATCTAAAATATGGTGTTCGTTTAATAAAAGAGAGAAAATTAGGCATTATTTTGGAGATCCTTAATGATATCTATCAAATTTTTTTTACACACACTGCCATCCACCAAATGATGACATTTACGCTTCTGATGGACAAACATGCCAGCGTACCAATTCAATTACAAGCAGATCACCCCACACCCTATGTGACTGCACAAAGCACCCTGATGAAAGCCTAGCAACGCAGTGTCATGGCACTCGTTGGAATGCACAGGGATCCCATTTAATTTGACCCTGAAAATTGGCAAAGGGAGTTTGTGACTGCCAACTTGTAATGCGATTATTCATGAACTGTGAGTCTACGTTTAGCTTGGTAGTTAGTATGATTACAAGAATAGTACATATAGTTTTAAAATATCCACTGCTCTTCACATGTCTAAAGGGCAACATATACTGCACATACGTGTTTTATAATGTAGCATATATGATGGTAACTGAATTTGGCAACATTTTTACATTTGAACATTCCTTTCCAAGCATCTTGATTATTTTATTTTTGGCAATTAAAAGAATTACAGTCGCTTAAAATGCATTTTCGCCTGTCATTTCAACTTCATCATGTCAAGTCAGCATGTCGCCCTGCATAAATTAATTTGGAGTGGCGCACTCACTTTTGTCGGTGGTCTTGAGCCAGTAATGGCAATTCAACATTATCATAGCTAGGGGCCAGTCACTCCGTAGGACAACCATTGTTGACTTTCCATGAAGTGGTAATAATATGATTAACCCCGGAGGGATTATCCTAGGCGTCTGCTGCTTACCACTACTTGATGTTTTACACCTTTCTGATTTGTAAGTTGAGCGGTACAATCACGGCATCATCTGGTCCAATTTTTGGGAATGTTGCAATGAAAATGGGGCTTAAAGTTACTCATTTTCTATTTCTCCATTTGATATAAATATACTGCCACCCTGCTGATGACTCAGGTATCAAACCAATCGAGGTTTTGCTTTGTCTAAAGAAATCCTGCTGTAAAACTTTGGTTCGGAAGGCTCATTGGTCATTGAATTTAAGTACGAAATCGATGACGTATCTTTGCAATGAAACAAATATCTTCCCTGCTATTACCCACTTAGAGACATTCCATATTTATTTATGCATAAACACTTGCTTTGATGCTTCATCATTTGAAAGAGTGAGCCCTTCATATTCATACCAGGTGAACCCAATAGGTTTGAACTAATATCACTAATTAATATCCCACAAAGAACACTCATGAATCATCCATGTTGATTTGTATTCTGTGGTGCATACCTTTTTTAAAAGCGTCAGATTGAAAATTTGTCCAAACATGCATCAGGCATTGCTTGTATTTATAACACTTTATTATTATTATTTCGAGATTGCATCTGCCAACAAGCCTCGTCTTGATGTTTTAACAAGCCTTGGCCCCTTGGACTGTGGGAAATGGTTTGAGGCAATTCTTCTGACATCAAATATGCGCTCAGAATGTTTTGATGTACACCTGGATCGTCTCTAGCTTTTGACTGGCTTGTGATAGATTCAGATGTACCCCATGTGATTGTGTGAAACTTAGTTTAACCTGAATATGGGCACAAGAGCACAATGTCGTATCTTTAAAGGTCATGGTTTTATGTTTCGGGGGCAAAAAGAGGTTAAGATACAAATGTGTGGTCTTCCTAATTTGTATTAATCCACATGTAATGCATTTTTATTTTTTACACATTGGATTCCCACAAGTGTTGTTTCAATAGCAGCATTTTTAAAATGTAACTTTATTTTGTTTAACATAGCAAAACACTTAGACAGCTGTACACAAGCATGAACCAAATGAAAGTGGTGAAGGTTGTGAAGTATTTTTTAAATGAAGTTTAATCGAAGCATTACATATTATTCGTTTTATCAAGAAATACATTTCTGTGAATGTAAGTTCCTGTGAATGTGCATGCACTTGCTTTTCGCTGGCTTGAGGCCAATTGCTGTATACCGGCATAAAAACTGCATTCCCCATCTCCCCAGCTGGGAAAGTTTTGCTCCAACTCGCCCCAACTTGGTCACCGCTCAGTCCTTACAATGCATAAATACTCATCAACACTCCATTTCATTAACCAGTTTAAATTGATTTAGCAGTTTTTATATTCAGACGCTCCGGCGAGATGTGAAACTGGCCTGCGGTGTGTGCATGTTATTTAGTGTCTTGGTAAAACTATCGCTTTCTTACCATGAGATGTCCTGAGGGAATGAACCTCGTCGTTTGATAGATAAAAAGAAAGAAAAAAATGGTGATAGGTAGTGTTCAGTGGCATTGGCTGTGAAGATTTTGCCCTTGTGATAACCCTGTGCACAGACCTTTTTTCTGAATTGTGGTTTGACACTTTCAATGTCGTTGGTTGCTCAGGGCTCCTGTGCTCGTGGCCCTTGCCCTCATCGAGAGTGGGATGAAGTATGAGGATGCGGTGCAGTTCATCAGACAGTGAGTATCCTTCCCCACGAAACCCCGCTTACTCCCCATATCGACGTTCCTATTAATTATTTTCTCATTTTCCTGGGCGGGTGACGCTGTGACAAACAAAGGACTCGATTCACAATTGGAATGCCCACGAGTTCAAATTCCGGTCAGGGTTGATTCAGTCCATCCCGCCTCTGGGGTCGGTAAATGAGGTACCATGCTGTGAGAAGTCAACAGTGGTCATCCAGTCGTGAAGACTGGGCCCATCATGGTAATGAGGGGTTTCCACGCCTGCCTCGGCTGCCATTGGATATGAACACCACCCAACGCTCTTATGAATGAGCATGGAGAGACTTTGACTTTTTGTTTTAGGATTATAGCATCGATTGTTTATGCACAAGCAATGTGTAATGCTTTATTCAGTCTCCTGTTCTATGCAATGCTGAAAGATACAACTCAAAATAATCAAATTGTTATTTTAGGTAAATCATTAGACTGTTGTGTTCCAGGCAGTTTGAAGCATAAAAAGTTTTTGAATCACAGTACGGTGTTCTGTTATGTATGTTGGTTTTATCTGTCGGTATGATGACGATTCTGAATGGACTGATCTCTTGATTCCACATTGTGCCTTGCGTCACTCCCACTTTATGTGATGCTCGGTTCTAGTGCTGCAGTCGCATCGTGGTGTAGATTTTGAAACGAAGCGTCGGAGTGACACTGCCGTAACGTCACCCGTGGTATTATTGTGAGCCCGGCCGAAAGTTAAAACCTGGACATAGAGCCTGGATATGTTTCTACAAGATAAATTATATGTATGTGTAGGTTTGTGCCTTTTAATGCTGTTATTCATGGCGATGAGCCAACAGATTAAGTGCTATTTGTCAGCAAGTAAAGCCGGCTGGTTTGAACCCTTATCTTTTGTATGTACAGTTGTAATTAATCACCGTGTTGATCACATTAAATGATTATTTGTGATGTGGCTGGTACACGTAATTAATTAATCATCATTTTTCTGTTCTGTTAAACCTAGAAGCCGATGAACTATCGTTCTTTAGACTTGTAAAAATAATCTTAAAACGAGAGGTGCACATGAGTACATTTTGTATGAGTTGAAGTCAAATGAGAGGATTTGTGTAGGAATTGAAGGTTTTTTTGTAGATGCACTAGAACAAGAAGTACCTGAATAGATAGGCCATCGAAATCACACAAAGGATCCGGTCTCGTTGCAATTGAATAAGGGCTGTTTTGATGTTCATTGAACTCATTCATGTTGGTGTAATTTTCTCAGGGGCACATACTGTGCTTTTGGTTACTCCACACCCATGTGAAACAAGATTCATTGCTGTAAAAGGCTTGAACCACCACCTGTGGCGTTGCGTTGTCTAGTTTGTATGAAGGTACACAGGAAGTATAACATATCCTTTTTCCCCACAGCAGTAAGCCTTTTACTAGATGTGTTAAATAATGGATAATTGTTTTAACCTGCTCGAGTAGCTCGTTATACATGCTCGTGGCAATTGTTGTTTATGGACTTTTGTCAGTGTAAGAGTAGCGTGAATGCATCGTGTATCTCGTGTGGCGCAATGGTGAAACAGTTTGCAGTTGAAAGGGTGTAAGTTGAAATCCTAGTTGGGGTCGAGGGCTATGATTAATTTAGGGTCGATAAAATGTATACCATTATATTGGAAGGGACCAGTACATGAGAGCATTTACCCTTGCTATAGGAATGTGGAATATCCATCGCTGGGGCTCAAGGCCACCAATGGAGATGAGCACTACCACCCTACATGTACTGGTTTTGACAAGGAGACACTAACAAGGCAGCTGCAGGAAGGCTTGGGACATCTCTCTTGGGGTCTTGAATGAGTTGCTTTAGTTTGGCTGATTCAGGATGAATGCCTTTTGCGAGGGTTTGGAAGGGCTTACCAGACATGGCATGTGCAACTTGATGTCAGTTATTTAATTGCTTATTTACACATTAACTGCTTGGGGGCTCTTAACTGGATGGTTGTTTTTTTTGCCTTCGATTTAATTTAAAACTTATTTTGGGGGTAGGACTGTGGTTGCAGACGAGAAACATAAATGTACGTGTATGTAGCCAGTGTCTTTTTATAGCCAGACCCAAAGTTAGTAGTTTCCCCTTCGGGGTGAGACAAACGCTCAGTGTGCGTTTTAATACAATTCTACCTTGTAGCTTCTAAATTATAACTTCCTCCTCTATCTTTGCCATTTACGTGACAACCTTTTCGCTGCTGGCGGTTGCAGTAGGCAGTCGTACCTGTTTTTATTGCACAATTTGGAAATGTCAAAAAAAAAACTGCTGTGTACTGCATAATTAAGTGTAGGTAAAGGATATTTCCCATACGTACAGCACCTTATTGTGCTGTTAATATTATGGCTACGCAGCCTGCATGTGTCATCCATTTTTGCAACAATACTTAAGCTGTACCGAAGTAAAGTATACCAACCGATTCCAGTGAACTTAAATAAAGCATTAATGGGGCTGTTGTGGTTATCGTAAGATAGTCTAATCGCTCTTTGAGTTTCTCTATTGGTGAGCAGTTTGCAATTGGTGGATCAAGGTCAGCGAGTCGGTGTATGCGACTTAGGCTTTTTTTATTTTCAGTCAAGCCTGACTAACACCGTTTAATTGAAAATCAAGTTGCGTAAACAATGAACTGCTCTGCCTTAACAGCAGCTAATGTTGGCAATAAAGCATGCTTAGCCTGTAACCCAACTGCTTGAGTGGCAGCGCAGGGGACAGCATTGCGTGCCTGCCTTCAAATAATCAACATGTCAGCATTAGCTACGCACAACTGTAGCTCTTCACACTTGATGAAGATGGGTTTCTATTAGCAATAATGCCTTAAAATTTAGTCAAGGGGCACCTCTTTTGGTGTTCCTGCGTGAGTTGTAGAAACTCCATATTTCTATGGTGCAGATCTAATTATCTACAGGACCCAACCATTGGTGACTTCCCACAGATTCGTTTTTTTATCACCTGTGAAGACATGACGAGCTAAGAGTTTATATCCCCAAGTGGGATGTGGACTTTCTTAGTACCTTCTGATAGTGAATCTAACTGTCATGCATAACTCTGTCCTCTACTGTTTGTATAATTCCACTGTAGGTCGGGGTGGAAAGATAACATGCATTTGTCAATTAATATTAATATCGTTTTAAGCTAACAATATGGGCATTGCACATATAGTTGTACGTAATCCATTGCGGCAACTGGAGTTGCTACCATTTGACACAATTTTAAAGTGAATTGTTTCTTGCAAATAATTGAGTCCCTGAAATCAGAATTAATCTATTTTATAATGATTCATTTCACCGTTAATATCTGTTAACTAAGGAGAAAGGCTCACCGAGTCTCACTGCTTTTTTAAGGAGGGTTCCTGTTTTGGGATATTTGGAAATGAAATGAAAGCGGTGGCTGAAGATTAGCATCCATGAGAGAGATCACCTGCCCAATGGGGATCACAGCTTGGTGGGCAACTAACAATGCGATGTCCTTGTGCACCTCTGTCTCCTAGGAAACGCCGCGGAGCCATTAACAGCAAGCAGCTGATCTATCTGGAGAAGTACCGACCCAAGATGAAACTGCGCTTCAAGGAAACAAATGGCCACAAGAACAACTGCTGCATCCAGTAAAACGAAGCCTCTTGGCCGAGGGACCTGTTTTGGATGAAGAGAAACCAATTCCGCGCATCTTTTACTCGGGGACAGGTTAACTTGGACTGCTTAGGACCACCTATTCCACCGCTGGCACCATGAGCCCCCCCCCCCACGCTCAATGCCGAAGTTTCCAACACACACTCTGGTTGTTATGGAGGCTGAGAATGGGAAGGAGTATTTTCCATCTCGTTCTCCCAGTGGCTTCGCTCGGGGGTTGTTAGTGGTGGCTTAAGCTCACCGTCAAATGGCCTTTTCTTTTTTCCTCCACCCCCCCAATCGATGTCGGTGGTCCGTTTTACTTGTCGGTTTGCAAGTTGATAATTACATTTTAACTGAATACCAAACAGTCCGAATGCGATTTAAGCCAATTGCTTGGTATAGCCCACATAATTGTGTTTGATTAAATACCTACACAATTAACTTGACATTCAGATTTCGATACCTCATATTCCACATCAAATGAAGCCCTTGGTGTTAACCTGTCCCTTGAGTGCAATTGAACTGATTTGTTTTACACGTAGACTGTCCAGCTGAAGAAATCCTGTGATTAATATTGATTTCGTCGCCAATATGTATTCGTTTAGATATCACCAATGAATGCGTTTTTCGGTCTCCATAGCGGTGTGCTTGGCCCATCTGGGATTGTGGCCAATAGCAATTTACGCTCTAAATTATCTGCATGCCGCAGACATTGATGGCTAGTTATGGGGATTCTATAGCCCCGCTCCAAAATGTTCCAGGGTATTTTCAGCTGGGAAATCCAAGGGGAGTTTTCATTTCCACAGTTTATTGCAAACGAAATCAAAGCTGTAGACTTGAAAGCACATTGTTTCAGTAAATTTTTATTGCCTTAACCTCCTTTGCTCTTCGCCTGTGAATAACATAAGCAGATGTGGGGAACGAAATAGAACTCCCCATGGCTGAGGCATGGGGGTCTGTGATTCAAAAATGCACATTTAAAGCTATGCTAACCATTTACTTGCATTAATTTATTTAACGTTACCTTAATTAATCAGAGTGGTTATATATATTGGCTTTTAAATGTGCATCAAAGCGAACACTTTTAGTTGATTTTAGGCTATATGTAGCTTACGCCATCTAGCTTTGATAATACAGTGGTTTCTGCCATTGTGGCTTAAAGCTTCTCTTTATGGCATGCAAGTGTGTGCTGAGAGTCCATTATGGTTTGATTCACGGTTTAAAATGTCACGCGTGGGTCTTTGTCTATTGCTTGCGTTGCATAAGACCATGTGACTGGCAGAGATAGGAAATGCACACGTCACATGCACCGAGGGAATGGTGCATTTCTGTGTGTCTGCTGAAAGAAAGGTTTTCTTTTGGTCGTACTTCATAGTGCCATTGTTTCATCTTGGTATGGTTGTGTCAATGATTTTTGCAGTAATGATTTTGGACATGAAACAAACGGCCTTAGATACTAAGCAAAACCTTGGCCACTGCAATCTCTACAATTATAACTATAAACTACAAATATGGCCTCTGTTACTTCAGCCAAGTGTAGAAACTGGTTTCATAGCAGTGCGTATGAAGCGGGAATGTTCGATTTAATTTTGCGCATGGGGCATATGAGTACTGAACAGCTATGAAACTAAGTGCAGAAGATCATATTTAAATACGAACAATATCGGAGAGAATTACGTTTGATATGTCCTACACAATGGGATTCATTTTTTTTAACCGATTTTTTTAAATTTACAAAATGATGCGAAACATTATTTTCTGCTGCGTTGCCAGTGGTGCACAAAGCATCAATAACAAACAACAAAAAGACAACACTTTCGTCCATAACACTGCCTTTAAGGGGAAAATATATAGCAGGCAACGTTTCGGGCAATGGGTCTTCTCATATACTCTGAAGGGCCATTGCCTGAAATGTGACCTATGTTATACATACATTCCTCCCGAAACAGTGTTATTGATGAATGTGTTGTAGTGTTGTGATGCTGAAGTCTATTTTTGGGCAAAAACTACATCTCTGGCAGTTCAAACACTGAAGATGTTCAAACTTTTTCCCGCCACCAAATAACTTATTTTGGATTATAAGTAATGTTTTTATTTAAGACACCAGCATGATAAATCTAGGCCGCTTAAGTTCAGTTTTAGCCTTTTTGTATGTTGATGCGGGAAACGGATGCAAATATGCTGCTTCCTCTTGTCTGCCGTCTCAACCCATGTAAGAGTACGAACCGGTTATCAGCAAGCGTACAGCTTTAATGTAACTATGCGGTGGAGAAGCCAGCCGTTTGGGGCTGTACCCGGTTCTGATGTATTCAGAATTTGTTTTTGAACTTTTTTCTTGTTAACAGCGTTGGAAGTGTCACAGTCAAACAAAAAAATATTTCTGTATACGGATTACTCATTGTCACGGGTCGTGTGCAGGTAACCCCTTGTTTGGTATAATTAAACATTTGATTGCTTGAATACCTAATGCAACGTATTCACCTAATTAGATCTATTTGACTAAGGAAGCAAAGTCACTAAGTCCTCGGTTTTGTTGTATGATATGTTTACATTTGATGTCAGTC
Source organism: Lethenteron reissneri (assembly GCF_015708825.2). Classification (NCBI taxonomy): domain Eukaryota; kingdom Metazoa; phylum Chordata; class Hyperoartia; order Petromyzontiformes; family Petromyzontidae; genus Lethenteron; species Lethenteron reissneri. The sequence goes on from NC_083807.1 coordinate 8,170,102, forward strand.
GTTGCTTAAAACCAAGCTGCTGACACAATCATTTCCCCGATATTGCATTTTAAGCCCTTTTTCAAATGCTTTACAATGAAAGCAATCAAGAGTAAATAATCCACTGGTGCATGTTGAGCGAATTATTTTCACCGCTGAAAATTGAGTGATAGGGGATTACCCGCTTGGGTTAGGGTTAACACGAACCCGACGCCTTTTATTAATCTAAGTACAGTAACATTTAACTTGTGAGTGACCCTTCAACACTGGCTGTCAACAGATTGTACTTTTTGTTTGTGGCCACTTAGCATGCGTTTTAAGAAATGTCTATCGCTGAACACACGAGGTACTTGCCCCCATTTTTAATACATAACAGTTGCTGTGATCACGATGCCGTGAGCACTCTTGTGCAAGTTGAAACCTCGATATGGTACTGCAGACCAATTTCAGCAACCCCCACAGACAATCGTCTTGAGGTGGCAAAGCCTTATTAATTAATGTTACTGCGCTGTGAGGTAGCGTTTTGAGTACCGTAGCAGTAATACAGTGGGTAGGTGTGGTTCAGTTTTTTCGTCATTGTGTATTCCTAAGCAAAAAGGGTTGTTTAATGTCTGAAATGGTTGTGCACCTGAATTTAATAGGGGGTCATGGTTTAAAGTAACTTAGTGTATGCCTGCTTTATAACAAATTGTTTTGTAACTAGACTATTACTTTGACGTTTTGATGCAACAGTGTTTCTGTATTTTATTACGTATTTTTGGTAATAAGTAAATAATACAAGTGTACCTTCTTTGTCATTGCAGGTAAAAAAAAATATTTTGTACAAGAACTTAATAACTTTAAGGCAGTGCTTTTCTAATCAGCCAAACTTTTTTTGCCGACGGACCTGCAGCCTTACACTGTTTAGAAACCAAAATGTTTTTGAGTGAAAATGAACTGGGAATGGTTTTGAGCGGCACATACTTCCAGTTCTGTCTACATTCGAACGACATTGTTGAGTGCAACTCTGGTCTGTGTCCTTAAAGTTGTCGGCTTTTCCCATTTTAAGAACAATGTGAGTGGCAACTGCGCTATCAGAATAAGTGTCAGAATTCATCTGTAACAGGTCAACAAGCCTGTGAAATACAATAAATGTTTTAAATATCAATTCACAAAGATGTGCATGTGCTTAAAAACTTTCAAGGAATTATATCAATATACATCTCAACTAGTTTTTGTTGTGGTAACGTATGGTGTTATGGTTATTAGTCCAAGTTGCTGATCTGCTGTCATCTGCATTGTCCTTTCCTCATAGTCTACCAATGGAATTCACATTTAATGTTGGCACTTTGCATGTATGCAAGTGGATAGTACATTTTTGTTGAGCGAAAGGTCACAAGAGTGCAGTTTTAGCACAGGCATGCCAGGGTCATGTTAGCATGTGCTACCTGAACTATGCTGCCACATTCTTTTAGTGTCCAGTCTATCCCAGAGTATGGATGCATGCGGGTTTGGTTGTTCAGAGCCACTGACTTGCATTGCATCCAATAGCTACTGTGCTTGCTTTGTTTTAAATCACATTCTGGGGTTAATGCCACTGAAAGAATGTGGTCATACGATACTGTCAGCAATGTTCCACTTTTGATTTAAAGCTTTTGTGACTGCAGGGATTCATATTATTGGTTCTTTCGGTAAAGTCACGTAGAAGGGCGATAATGAAATAATATAAATATAAAACAAAAATTATCACGACGTTTCGACTGCAACACAAGCAATCATCATCAGGTGTGATCAGATGTGATGATGATTGCTTGTGTTGCAGTCGAAACGTCGTGAGAATTGTTATTGTTTTATATTTCATATTAGTTTATTATCTCCCTTCTACGTGACTTTACCGAAAGAACCAAGAATATAATGTTCCACTTGTTCTGCTCATGTCAGGAAACATGGAAAATATACATTTATTTTGTGGTTCTGCATATTTAGTATGGTGTGTGAATATACGCCACATGTCAACATGCCCGTTCACTGCAGAATGTTTTATTTTTTCAACCGGGTATCATTTGTTGTTAATATCCCAGTTCAGTTTCCCCAGGATCCACATGCATTAATAATAGCTGTTCCATTTCATTTCTGACCAATTTGTAAATTACAAGAAAACGTTCAACTGCCACAAGTGGGGTGGGTATTTTGGTCTTTTTTTTAAGGAAGTATGCTTTTGCTTGCCACAACAATTACAAATAATTAATTGTGTATCCATTTAGTTCAAAACCAAAACTTTTAATTAGTGCATACTAAATAAATTGTGACGTACTGTAATTTTAGGAAAGATTTACACATTGAAGCCAATCTTTAAATAACTCAATTAAAATTGATATAATGTCCTGTAACAGAATCGTGGAAGAATTTGTAAAGCAAATATTGCATCTGGAAAATAAACAATGGAAACATTTAACGCTTTTTGCTTGGATGTTTTGACGTGTTCCTGTTATGGTGAAAAGCTAATTTTGAGAATATGATTAAATTGCTGTTGGGGTCATTGGAGAAATATATTTTCTTTTATCAGCACTTGAACTATATTGTATGTATGTTGAACTTCTTTCGCACCGTACGTAGCCAACCGTGCTAATCGGAGGTGCAGGGGAAGGACAACAAAGTAAAAAAAGCAGTTCTAAAGAAATGCGCATTCCTGCAGCCATATATTTTTGTTGGCTTATTGGGATTGCTTTATTCCCCAGGTCAAGTAATAGAACAGAGGTTCCACATCACAAGCTAAATGCTGTTATGATTCTTGTCGCATTGGATGTCTTTTTGCATCCACTGTATTCTTAAAAGGTTAAAGTACATGCCACATCAGGGTTGCATTGGACATTGTGCAATATCTTAATACAAACATTTTAACTCTACAAACTTAGTCGGGATTTACAAAAATAGCCACGGGCAATTTAAGTGACCAGCCGTTACTATACTTAGGTTGCTGTCATCTGTACATTTCAACACATGACACGGGGGTTAAATAATATTACCGATATAGTTAACACGAGGCTGCAGTTGGGCAGGTGCGCGACCATTTAAAGGTTGTTTACATCGGATTTGCAGACCACGTGTTTGAGTAATTTGGTGATGACTTCAGCCAACTGCTTTAATTCGATGGTTGCCATTAGTGGTGTTTTGAGCGTGGTGTAAGCTCTTTTTGTTTAGCCAGCAATGTAACTTCAGGCGGGCATTGAGTGCCTGCCAGCCAGGGCAAACGATCTTGGCTTATCGTACAAAGTGGACAAGCAGACGTCCATTGTCCAGATGGTTGATTCAGAGAGTCGTGTTTCCATGTGCCTTACGTCAAGACAGGCGGTAACTTGTGTGATATTGCTAGATTCCATTGGGGTTCTGGAAACAACTTTTTGGCTTTAGACATGGTAGGATATTGGGTACCCAAGAGGGTAGCTGCCGTGTTCCATGTGCACAATTCAGCTGCACAACAGACACACATTGGTTTAGCGGTTATACGTGGGGGCTACATATTTGATGTTCCATATTTAGTATTGTTTGGAGTCCGCAGCCCAAAACAATTTGACTTTGTGGCTGTAAATGTATTTTATTTTTAGTGTATAGGTGGCTCAAAATACGGTCCAGTAAAATATATCTCGCGACTTGAGTTTTATTCCCGGTCACGATTTAGTTCAGTGGCGGTCGACATCAGAATCAGTGACGTGATCGTACCAAGCTGCCCAGCGTGGTGACGAATGGTCGAACAACATCCACAACCAACACAGCATGGCGATGCTTCCTCGAGCAATGGATTAACAGGACTGAAAAAATGCGTTATTTATAATGTACATTATATGGGTTGTCCATTGAAATGCTATTTACTAAGTGAAACCAATTATGTTAAATACGTCCAAACAATTCACACGTGACTACTGTATTTGTATACATTTATTGTGTCGTATAGTGATATGCCTTTTTTTCCTCAACATGCTTTTTAACTGCAGCTATTAGAAGTGTGCGCATGTGAGCTGGATTGACGTTACAACTGAAAAGGACACCACAATAATTATAGATTTTTGGATGAAAGCTACGTAATTACCTAACCAAATATGTGTCGATAATAATTGCAATTTGAAACGCACCACAATATATGCTCGTTCTTGAAGAGAGAACGACTCAGAGCTGCGAAGAACTACTGATTAGTCGGGAAAGGCGAGTAGGCGGTGAGCCAGTGCCAAATTCCCCCACCCCAAGCTCTGCGATCCTCTATTTAGGTGACAAGATGTTAACTATCTCGCCTGGTATTTACGTGTCGAGACGTGCATTTTGAGCAATTGGCTGTTTACATTTCCACGTGATAAGCCACTTCGTTGAGCTCTCATTTGTGGCCAGGTCGCTTCTCAAAATAGCGAGATAGCTCAGTGGACCTTACCTGGTGAATAAAAAATGTGTTGTCAACCGATGAATAAGTGTTTATACATATGCGAGGACGATAGTGCACCCAGAGAAAACCCACACAGATGGAATAGATGGGATTCCGCATTTGCAAAATGCCACGTTTTCCAGGCAAGCCAGAGCATTGGCATCTCAACGTCCACGGGAAGGGAGTTTCACAACCCTCGTCTCCACCATGGTGGACTCCAGGCGGACGGAGCTTCAATCGCCCAGCAGCGACTCTTCCCCAACACCCAACAGAGCCAACCGAGTGAAATCGTCACGCGTCCAAGCGTTGAATGCGCCAACTATGATTGTGTTTCACCGCACCGGTATGTTGGATAAAAGCAATGATCACAACTACATTCAGCGATTAGATGTGCGAAAATTCAACTCGAGCTCCGTCAAGCGTCATATTGGACGATTTTTGACCCTTCTCCCAGTTACACGGCGTCACAAAGTCAGACCCCCCCCCCCTTCAAATATGACGTCACAAAGCTCTGCCCCCCCCAAAAAAAATCAAACATGCTTCAAATCGCTTTAAACTATTGTCATTATAGTGCATATTTAATTTGGCGCTGCACTCTGATGTCGGATAAAACATTCATTAAAAAGTCGATTTCATTAAGTCGAACGTGTTTATATGTATCTGAAGTTCCGCATTTTGATGTGACGTCACAATCCACAAACCCCTTCCCCATTGTCACACATCGTCACAAATGTCTGACCCCCCCCCCCCCCTAGGTGCGTGACGTCATTTATGGACGGCCCTCAGGACAAGATCCAGAAAGTCAGCAAAAAAATCCAGCAAGTCAGAATAATATTGGCTGTGAAAATCCGACGTGTTGAGCACACCAACATTTGTGACGGATTTATTTGAGTGAGTTTATTGAGTGGGGCTTTACAATTCGACGTCGCATCAGCTTCCGGTTAAAGTAAAATGGCAATGTCTCCCTGCTCAAAATCAGAATATTTATACTGGAGGAATCCGATGTGCATCGAGCAGTGTTCATTGACTTTGCTGGTCTAATTACGAGTAGCAGCATTTGACATTTGAAAAGCGCTGTGCACGAGCAATCCCCTCTTGAAGCACTGCTTTTTTTTTGCAGGTAGATTGACTTCTTCCAACAATCGACAAATGAACCTTATGGCGGGACACCGGGGTCCCATAAGGGGCCATCCATTTAGTGCGTACGCATGGGGGGGGGGGGGTAGGGGGGGTTAACTCAAATGCGTGCGCTTGCGTATGGGGGGTCTACTGACAAATGGACGCACGCATAGGAAACGGGGGGTGGGGGGGTGAAGCCTCGATAATAATTTGTCTACATTGGCCTTCAAATGAGTTAGATAGTCCGGCGGTGGACTATCTGTTTGCTAAACACGTTAATATTATTAATCATTGATCGTTTCTACGTGGATTAAATATCGGCCGTTCTGTAGGATTCGGGGGGAGGTGGAGGGTGTAAAAAGTCCGCGTGCGTACAGGGAGGGGGGGGGGTCAAGTTTTGACAGATTTTTGCGTACCTACACAATGGATGGCCCCTAAGCCCCCGGCTCTCGCATAAACTGCGTTGCGACGTCATGTTATGTCTGTTGAAGGCGAACGATAGGGCAATCTATTCCTCTCGACGAGCTCTACACTATGCGCTAATCAAAGTTTCAACGTTTTGTTTGTGACTACGGAAATTTTGGCAACGACGGGTGCTTGGTGAAGAACGAGAGGATTGATTTCTGGTGGGTCGCGGCGTTGATGTGCGCGGTGGGACGAAGTCGACAAAAATAAACTAATTTATTACGATTTTGACTTCCGTTTATTCGGGACCCCGGGGTCCCGCCATAAGTTATTCTTTGGGCTTTTTTCGGTAAAGTCACGTATAAAGATAAAATAATAAATTAAATAATAGCATACGACGTTTCGATTGCAACACAAGCAATCATCATCAGGTATAATGAAATAGCGACATAGAATCTAACCAGAAAACTATAGACAGACATGTAAGCAGACAGATATCACCAAGATACATAGAGAGAGCAACCCAGGAACAGAAAGGGGCGATCGTCTCTGTGGGGTGGCCTTAAATATACAGAGGGGGGGGGTAGGGAAAATGTTTTACATGTCAATGAGTACGACGGGAGGGCAAGTAAGGTAAAAAAAAAGATTCCCGCCATAAGGTTAAAATAATAATTTACACGTTCTGTATTCCAAAGTGGTCGTATACCGAGGTACCACTGTAACGCGCATTTCACCCAGAGGTCACAAGGCGCTGTCCAAAACAATGACAAAGACCACCCCCCACGTCTAGCCTCAACAGACTGTCGGGGCAAGTGCCGTTAACGAGCACCTATGAAGGCCGGTGTGGCACACGAGGGGCTGGGTTGGCCAGCACCACGCCCGGCCGCATTTGTCTCTCTAATAACAATTGTGACACAGCGCACCAGGTACTCATTTGAGGCAGAGTCGATCTAGGGGAGGCCCAGGACCGGCTCATATATTCGTTACCGATGTTGGTCTAGAATCGAACTCGTATTGCCGGGATCGTAGCGCAGCGCACTAACCGCTACACCACCACTCACTGCCACACACAAAACAAAAACACACACAAACACGAAGGCTCACAGCAATAACATAAATGAATAGAACAAGCCCTTAAAAATGGCGTCCGCCTCGAGGCGCGATTTGAAGAAAACGAGGTGGGAGACAGCAGAGCGAACGTCGAATGGACGTGAATTCCAGAGGCTGGAGGCCACGCGAAACAAGTAAACCCGTAAAAACAAAGTTTTTCACTATAAATCCTTTATATGCGTGGCGGCTAGAGTCCTCTCGTCCTCTGGCTTGAGATGGCTGCCACCTATGGGTCAGATGATTGTCTGCCACCATTAAGCAATTGGTAATTAAATATTTAATTTGTTTTTCCTAAACAATGTAAAATTTTGGATTTTTTTTTCACGAAAATTAATTGTCACACAACGAGTCTGTGTGGTAAATGTCAGCTCGATTGGATCACGGGAAGTGAGTTAAAAAACGACCGAAATATTTGCACGGTCCTAAGCAAGCAAGCAAGCACGCAAGCAAGCACGCACGCAAGCAAGCAAGCGAACTTAATATAAAGGATTTAATAAAAAAGGCCCCGGTCACCTATCGTCGTAGAGAGAACTTCCTTCGCACCGTACGCAGTCAATCGTGATAATCGTACGGGTGTGAGGAAGGACAACAAACTGAACGCATAAAATCAGTTCTAAAGAAATTAGTTTTTTATCTACATTTAAACATGCACAGTTCCAGTGGCTTCCTAATATCTGAAGGAAAACAATTCCAGACGGATGTAGAAGCGCATCTGAAAGCGCGCGATGCAGTGACCGTCTTTGCTTGATGCTTATCCAAAAGCCGCTGCGAGGATGACCAGAGTTCGTGTGATGGTTTATGATATTTGACGACATCAGCTAAGTATTTGTGGTTCATTTATGGAAAGCACTTTGTGTGTAATGAGTGCCACCTTGCAACGTGACCTCGGCACGCACAACAGAGCAGACTCAGGAAAAGAATATCGACTGACAGAGGTTATTCCTGGATTAAAGACATTGATATAGACATGATAAACGCTCGAGTTGGTGTTTGGTTGGCACTTGGCAGTCTAAGGTGGTGTTTGCAAGAAACCGGTTAATGAGAATCCAATGCAAGTTTCCCAGTGAAACATTTAACGCAACCTCTGGATTGTTAATTTATGCCGCTATAAATTGTATCTGCAACTCTGCTTAGTCCAACAGAGGTGTCACATACCACAACTCTATTTCCACATCCAGATGTCATGTTATTTAAAACATGTCTGGTGTGTAACCCTACAGTATACAGTATGTCCAATACTATAATTCTTGTAAAATAAATATGTAGTTAAAACTGCGGTAGAAACGAGTAAAACGATATGGACGATAAAAGATGGGATTTTAGATTCAAATAAAGTTATCGTACAATAACTAATCCAATCAATGGCAGATACGGATACCTGATGCACTAATGTGGTCATCCAGAACAGATCACCCAACGCATAACGACGCAATGCCCGACTCACAGATACCAATGAGACATCACAGTGATATACACACCGCCGGCTTGACCGCCTGAGTGTGAAACTGTAGATGTCGCTCTGCATCGACATCAGCCCTACGACCTAAGAAGTGGCGAGAAGGTAAAGGCGCAGCCCTGGAGTCGCTGGCTCGGGCCACTGCTGGTGTCCGTGCCTCCAAAGGCTATTTTGGTCCTCTTCCACTGAGACCAAGCAGGCGGCTTGGAGGTGGATTCGTGCCCCACACTTTAACCCGGCACACGCGGTCTGCTGCTGGGTGGACAGGCAGCGGGTAGGGGATTTTAATAAATGTATGCATTGTTTTAACTGCCACGCCGGGAAATCGAATGTCATAATTATGACACTGCTACTATGGGTGTGTAGGGGACGTCCATAAATGACGTCACGCGATTTTGGACGATTTTTGACCCCCCCCCCCCCCTTCGTCACACGGCGTCACAAAAGTCAGACCCCCCCTCAAATATGACGTCAAAAAGCTCTGCCCCCCTCCCAAATAAACATGCTTCAAATCGCTTTAAACTATTGTCATTGTAGTGCTATTTAATGTAGCGCTGCACTCTGATGTTGTAGGAGAAAACATTTATTAAAAAGTCTATTTAATTAAGTAGAACGTGTTGTATATATTTATTTAAAGTTGCGCATTTTTATGTGACGTCACATTTCTCACCCCCCCCCCCCCTCTTGTCACACATCGTCACAAATGTCTGACCCCACCCCCCACCCTAGATGCGTGACGTCATTTATGGACGGCCCCATACCTCAGAGTTATCATGATCGCATCGTGAACATCTAAACTGTTGCACGCCCGCCATCTAGTGGCTGAAAAAACCGCATGCAGGCTTGAAGTATTTCATCGGGAAAGCAAGACGCACCCAAGACTTGTTTTGAATGCTGAGTGCATTTTATTTTTTTAAATCCTTTATATTAAGTTCGCTTGCTTGTTTGCTTGCTTGCGTGCTTGCGTGCTTGCTTGCTTGCTTACGACCGTGCAAATCTTTCGTTCGTTTTTTAACCCACTTCCCGTGATCCAATCGAGCTGACCTTTTGCACATAGACTCGTTGTGCGAGACAATTAATGTTCGTGAAATTTGTTTTCCAAAATTTTACACTGTTTAGGGAAAACAAATTAAATATTTAATTACCAATTGCTTAATACTGGCAGACAATCATCTGACCCATAGGTGGCAGCCATCTCAAGCCAGAGGACGAGAGGACTCTAGCCGCCACGCATATAAAGGATTTATAGTGAAAAACTTTGTTTTTACGGGTTATACTTATTACATGGATGATGATCCCGTTTAGCCAGTTGCCCGGCTATTTTACACGGGAGATCTGTGGTGCTTGCAGGAGCAGCAACAACAAAGACGCAAACATGAGCATTGCTGAGCAACGATTTCAGAGTCCTTAAGAAAATTTGTACAACAAACGAGATGCGTCTCAAGGTCGTCAAAGAAATACGCGAATCAAAAAGTGCCCAGTGCCAATAAAGTGATCCAAATCTGGTCACACCCACACCCCCGACTTCTGGGGAAAAAAAGACAAACCCAGTAAACATGCAACGCTGGGCCAGAGTTGGCTTAACGTCGGCCCAAAGTTCAATGTTTTCCGGGAAGTTCGTCTTCTCATCTGGAGAATACACGAATAGATATGTAAGGCTTCAATAATATAATCGATGTTTTTTTTTATGACTGTACCGGCCTCTAATGGCTGGAGGGAGTAAAATTAATCCATTACACACATATATATCGCTTTGCACTGAAGGTGGAGAAGTGAGTGATACTTTTACAGTGCTAAAATTGATTATTTTACCATTGTATATATGTAAGGGTGCATTCTCTGAGCAATATACGCAGGTTTTATATTTGGTCCAGGTAACAGCGTTAACAATACGTTATTTTATAAGTAAACTAGCGTTACTACCCAGCTTTGCCCGGGACTTGGATTCACCACGCCCGGCCGCCTTTGTCTCCCCAGTGGCGATGTTCACACACCACACCAATTACTCATTTGAGGCTGAGTCGACCTAGGGGGAGCCCCAGGACCGGTTGAAATAATCGTCACCGGTGGTGGCCCGTGGCCGTGAGCGGGAATCGAACTCGAGTCGTCGGGTTCGTAGCGCAGCACGCTCACCACGTGCGCGGGTCACATGGCAATTTGACGTCACAGCTCACTTTCCGTGCAAAAAATATATGCATTATTGAGCTCCCCCCCCCCCCCCCCAAAGTATATATTTTTTTATAATTTTTGCATGGCGTACAGTCTGGAAAGTACCCACATGGCAAATTTCAAGTGTGTTGCATGTCGGGAAGTACGCTAAACATTTTGAACAGACACACATAATCACAACTCTGCCTTTTATATATATGGAAATATATATTTTTTATAACATCAGCATTATGTATCGCACTCACTCGTGCATCCACCTGACGCTTACCTGCCTAGACCCGCCGTATCACTTGCATTTTAACATCCAAACGGCTGCTTTCCCTTGACACTTTAGTCACACTCGCAGGCCTTTTTCAAACATTATGGGTCTAAAATGCTCACAAGAAGACGCGAAAACAAGGCAGAAAGACCAATGCGGAGTAAACACATAAAAAAAAACTGTAATAACATTGAATAACAAATATTGTGATAACATCGATTTTTTATGTAATGGTGACCACGAATCGTGATATTCATCGCTCTCATTTGGCTGAACGAATGTAAACAAAATGGCTGCGGATATCACGATCTCACTCGTAAGCGCTTTTCAGGTTTTTTGATTTTCTTCCTTTTTTTGTAGTAAAAAAAATACTCCAGAACAAGTAACACTATAACGAATCAGCGTTCTACAGGGTCGCGTTAAGCGAAGTCAGCCTGCTATATGTGAACACGATTTAGTTTCACATACACAATTCATTTGTTTTTATTACAGTACGTGCATGTATTGTGAACTTAACTAATTGATGTATTGTTATTAATATTACACATCACCTGCTTCTGGCAGGGGTGAGGATATGATTGCTAACCTTGTGAATGGACATACTGCATTTCCAGTCAGCCGAGGTCTATAAAACCTGCGATAGAGTTTAACACAGTACCACCAGATCTCGGTACAAATACATTCAATCAATTCCTGCCCACCCAAACACAGATTCCAATTCCAGGACTGTCACTCAGAATAAAATAATGATAGGCAATGTCATGCTAGTATTGGGTAAATCTCCAAACGAAGTAAAACAGAATCTCCAACATAATGTTGACAAAATTCACTAGCAATTGTCATCACTAATATTGTCCCTAAATTCAAACAAATATCCACTTTCACCCCCTTCACCTATCAAGTATATCAGAAATAAGATCATATTCTTTGGGTCTTTCGGTAAAGTCACTTAGAACAATTTTTTTTTACAAAGAACTACGACGTTTCGATCGCAACACAGGCAATTGTCATCAGGAGAAAAACAAAGAGGGGGAAAGCTGCTGAGGCAGGCTGTTTTAAAGGTTTGAAATGGATAGAGCCCAAGGGTCATAAACGAAGTGGGCGGGGCTAGTGATGTTAAAGTGAGAAATTTGCATGTAAATGTAAGATCGGAGAGCTACCTCCACAACTAGGGCGAAGAGGTGGCCATTGTATTGTGAGAGATTAGCATGTAAGATCGCAGAGCCGCCGTCACATCGAGGACACGAGCGATGGTGGCTGTGTTAGTGTGAGACATTTAACCTGTTCATGTAAAATCAGAGAGTCGAAAATAACTGATAAGGAAGAATCCATTGGGTACCTTCGACTTGTTTGTAGAATGTTCCATTCCAGGTGAAGTAAGTGTTGGTAAAGCAGTATCTCACCAGGGCCGGTACAAATCTTCAATGATTGCAATGGTGTCAGGCACAGGAACTTTGGTAAACAAAGATACTACATCGAAAATAACGAGCAAATCACCTGGAGATAGTGAAATGTCCTTAATTAACGATACCAAGTGAGCTGAGTTAAGTACAGCTGAGGTAGTCTTACCAGTGAATGGTTGTAAGGTCTCAGACAGAAATCGAGCCAGTTTATAGGTGGGTGAGTCAATGGTGGAGATGATAGGACAAAGTGGTGTACCTTCTTTATGGATTTTTGGTAAGCCATACAATCTGGGTGGTCGAGCAGCAGAGGGTTTTAAGGAAAACCGCTTGGTTGGTTCGATTAACGATGTCAAGAAATATTATCATTGAACAAATTGAGTGCTTCAAATACTTGGGTTTACGGATTGATTCATAACTTCATAACTTACATTCCAACCCCATATTGATAGCATCTCAGAGAAAATAATATGCAAAAATGGCTTTTATACTGAAACATTATTTTCCCATTCGATTGCACCTGCAAGTTGTTGAAGCTATCATTCTATCAAATTTTTACTACTTTGACGCTGCTTACAGATCAGCTACTAATGAAACACTAACAGAAGAAACCCGTTTTATCATTTCGCTCTTAGATTTGCACTGGATGAATTACAGGACCCACTATTGTAACCTCTAATTAGCATTTAATCTCACATTACTTGATGCAAGAAGAAATCTACACTGGCCCCTGTCCATTCCATTGACAGTCATTATATCAATAAACCATAGTTGGTATGCAAATGAAATTAAATAATACACAGCTGACGGCTCTTATCTATAATTATAACACACATCGGCTCTTAAGAGGACAATATAGAGTAGCTTATTCACAAGGCAACAGTAGAAAATATACCATAAAACATCCACAATAGCTTGCAGGCATTGGTTAAAATTCCACAAAAGTGATATGCAACATTCCGGTCCAAGGATGCTACTTACTTCAAAATTCACATCAGACCAGTGAGCACATCAATGATTTGATTCAAGAGTTAAAATCCCAGGCGACGTTGCCACATGTCTTAGTTTTGCCAGGAGGTAGTTGTCCTCGGAAATCTGTCATTTTTCCCAGGATATGAAGTGTCCCAGTCTTTATCAGTTGCATACAAATACACCACTTGCAAAAGACAATGCATCTACATGTAGTTCTACCCATGTGGTCATCATCATCACAATTTTCTGGTATTGTGAGAATCAATATTCGTTTTTTGCACCTCAGCGTTGGCAACCCTACATTCGCTTCCAGTCATGATCATAGATTCTCTGTGGTGGTTTCAATTAGTACCACCTAGGAAAGCTTCAGAGTTTGGTGGGAAGTCAACTTTGGGTATCTACTAAACTGGCCCGTGCTTTAGGAGCATGCACTATCAACAACGAGCTCAGGTAAGTCATTGGAAATGAACACAGCACACAGCTCGTTTGAGCATGGACATTTTTTTATTTGACATTCACATTTACAAAATATCGTACCATGCACATTTTGTACTAGAGCAAAGTACTACGATTTGTGAGCAGAAAATCACCAGTCTTGGTCAATCTGCTGCTAGATGAAGGCTTCTCCAAGATTCTGCCATCTCTTAGGATCCTGCATTGTAACAGTTCACTGAACAAATGTACATGAACTGATTTAATCACTCTATCTCCTGGGTGAAAATCCACTCAGATCCATTCAACTGCTTGGCTATTACTCCCTTCTTATTCCTGACCATCTGCCCATCATTCTTTTTCATGATGTGTTTTTTTCCCAAGCCTACTTACTTTTTAATGTTTGAATGTCACAAACCTGCACATGTTCTTTAATCCACGTGTTCCTCTTTCGGTCTCTATAAATGTAATTACAATCGTGCATCTCCACATTTTGGGCGCTTCAGTTTTTGTTTCATTATTTTTTTTATGACAATGTTTCTGAACCATATATGAGAGCAGGTAATAGTGCATTCATTACAATGTTATTTTTTGGGTACATCGATACGTTGTTATTCATGATGAAGTTCAGCTTCCAATACCACTTCAACATGCTATCTCTCGTCTGCATATTTATACACACACACAATCTGCTGTGTTTACCAGTTGTCTCTCCAACAGATATCTTCACATCTTCACTTGTTTAGTAAACTTTGTTGCGCATATCATTTGGTTTTGACGAGACCAACTTGGCAGCCTTAATCTGCATTGCAAGTAAAGTACTGCACATAACATTCCTTGCAGACAATTTATATTCAACATTATGAAGACTATTTTGTCAGAAAATCCGAGATAGTTAATGTTTTCCTCATTAACATTAACGCATTTGTTTTTCCCATTACAATGTTTTTTTGCCAAATTATCTTTTACTGCTCTGCAATAATTTTGGCCCAAACATTGTGCCACCTTGTGATGACTTTGTGTCAAGCAGATGGCGAAACTTTAACCCGAGTTCGCGCACCCGTCCGTAAACCACACGGCACAATTATTGGTAGAATTTGGAGGACAATTCACGGTTCCTTCTGGTCGACAAAACAAAACAAACCAGGATTGCCCTGATTTTGGCAATTGCCAAATGTCAGCTTTACCAGCCCCTTCCTACTCCACCTCCCCCAATGCCCCATTAAAGAACGGGGTCACGTGGGCCCTGCACCGAGGCGGCTGGCAATGGCCGCGTTGCCTTCTCGCGAGGGCTTCAACTGACGGCTTCGCAACGAACGGACACAACAACAATATTACAAAAAAAACTAATGCGAATGGCTTTAGCGAACGCAACTTTAACGAGGACGCACGAATGTTAGCTAAGGTGAGCGCGCCGCTGTTATGGTTGTTTTGCTTTGCCAACGCCGTCCAGGGTTTGGGCCTAGTCCTAGACTTGTCTAGTACCAGGGCCCAGATGCTATGCGTGTGTTGTTATGTAAAAAAAACAACACAATGATTCGTATTGCCGTTTCTTTCATCAGAGTTAAAATACGTTGTTGCTGTTGCTAACTTGGCGTTGAGCGTGGAGTTGCCGCTTTAATTGTGTTGCTATTATTAAAGCAGGCGCGTGACGAGACGATCGCTAGCATTGCCTGTGGCCTAGCTTGGGCTGCCTTATGTTGCAATGTAAACACTAGACGTTTCGTACTGAATTGCGATTGATTCTTTGCTGTTCCAGATACTATAATTCACGGCGACGTTAATATTGTAATGCCGGTGTTGAAACTCAAGCAAACACGTGCACATTTTGTTTGCACTAAGTCGCATGCACTTTCTTCCCTCCCTCTGCAGCGCTTTACAGCGTCTGTTTAACTTTAACGCAGTATATGGACGGATTATTTGAGCGATTTTCTCACTAAAATGTTTTTCTCAGTCGTGTTGAGCATGGACAATACAATCGTGAACTGTGTAAGGGACGATATGGCCGTGGCGCATTGGATAGCGCGCTGCGCCTATGCACCCAGTAACCAGAGTTCGATTCCCGACCGCGGCGAGGGGATCACTGAACTGGTCCTGGAGCCTCCTGAACCCCACACACCACCACAATTGTGCTCAAGTGTGAACCGACATCCCTGACGATCCGTTTCGACGGCATGGGGGAGGCCTTCATCATCCAGCAGTGGATTTGCCAAAGGGCTGTCAATGACAACTTCAAGGATACAATTTTTTTCCCCACCACAATGGCAAAAGTATATGTAATTGTTGACCACCAAACTTGAACTGAGTGAAGTATGGTCAAATAGGACTGAATTATACAGTCTATATCATATGAACTATGTCAAATGTGTACGAGTACACAGTACTCAATGATCAAATCACTTGGAATGTGCCAGATCCTGTCGGACCTCAAGCTAAGGACAGTATGTTGGGTAGAGATTGTACTGTGCTTAAATGTGCGACCAGATAACACAATCCATTACGTCTCTATATTTTCCGCACTTTCACCAACCCTCACTGACCCTCACTGACCAGCGTGGTGAAGTATGGCCAAAAGCCCTCGCTGCCTGATGAGGGCCTCATCCATCAGTGGATTGACAAACGGGCTTTACATGCATAGGTAATATACTTATTGGACTGTGTTAGGTCTGTATACTGCTCGCGTGCATTTTAATTCTAAATGTAATACTAATGTATATATATTTAAGTTGTATACATTTGCATGTTCACATCTTGGTCAATCCACTGCTGGATGAATGCATCTCCGCGTTTGTGTGGGTCACACTAACTTACTGTTTGCGATATTGCATACATATACACTGTATATGCAGCAGAGCAGCTGGCTAAAATGTCAAGGGTTTTCCTTGCTATTTGGGACAAACATGTAAAATTTTTGCTTGATCAGTCTGTATTATCGCTGAAGCGGCATAAAGTAGGTAAATGCATTGCTAAGAATACATGTACACGAGACCTCTTATCTTCAAAAGAGCCATATTGTGGTTCCTTTAATCTGGCAAGGCCAATCCAATATAAGACAAATTTATGGATTAAATACCTTTTTTGTGGATAACCATATTTTTGTTAAAGTGTGTTATCCGTGATTTCTCTTAATCTGAATCTCTTTTTCAGGCCATTACTAGTAAGAGGATTTATATTGTACTATAATACAAACTGCAAAGTACATCACACATTTGCGTTAAAATACAACTATGCTGTGACGGTCAATGTACCTATACTATTATGCACATTGTGGTTGTTGATGTTGTAACGGATTCATGGGGATACTAAATACACATTTAACAGCTTTTGACTTTATGCAAATCTAACAATTGCTTTTGCAGATTGTTATAGTGAATGTAAAATAAGTTAATGATCAATGATATGCTTGACAGTTTTGGCAGGATGCTCTTGCAAAGGATGCTAGCAGAAAGGTACTGGTAAAGTGAGCAAGGCAGGCAAGGGGATTATGACTGAGAAGATGGACCTGAGTGTTTTATATAAAGTCACAGTCTTTGACAGGTAAATTGTAAACACTTTTTTTTATTTAACTTAAACTGTAATATTGGTGATGGATGTGGAAAGGTATTATGGTGCTTTGTAATTAATTTATAAGGTATTTATTTTTCTTTACATTTCCCATCACTTACATGCCAAAATGGATGTAAGCATGCAGGCTATGCGTTCATTTATTGTCTTTATCTAGTTCATTTTTTCTTATTTAATGTGAGCATTGCTCTAATTTTACATTTGCATGCAGTTATGACTTAACAAAGCACTTATGAATTACAATGTTGAAAAGAATGGTTGCCGTTCATTGTGCTCTGTTTTCACAAACTTTCACAAGATGCCCTGGGATGTCCAGTGGTGCTGACGTCTCGGATGCTCAAATCTCTGAGCCTTCATCAGCGAGCATCCTTGATGGCTCCTCCACATCACAGCAGATGTCTCATGGCACTGATGGCTTGACATGGGAGCTGGTACCTCTCAACTCTATCAACCGTTCTGACAACCAGGAAAGTTCTTTGTTCTGATGAATTACTGTACATAACTGAATGTTTGTCATTGCTTTGTCACTGCATTTTAAAAAAGTGGAATGACAGAGTAATGGATTTTTAAAAAAAATGTTCTGCTCCAAATTATATTCTTATTGTGCTGTATCTTGAAATGAAGAAATGTTTCTTTTGAGTTTTTCAGCAAGCAATGCCTGAAATACATAATACATGTAAGCTAGTTTCTTTCCCATGATAACCTCTTTTTTAAGAGGTTTCCTGCCAAGTTTTCACATTAAGGGGCGATGATTGCGAAGTAGATTCCAATTGAATAATTTGCAGGTATATTTTCAAATTTGGACTGTGACGCTGGCACACAATGACCCATTCTTGTGAATGCTATCAAACTTTGCTGCCCATATGATCCTTATGGCTGTACCCCGGGGTACCAAATAATACAAAATGGCCAAGGCAATTTAATGCTTTATTTCTGGGACACTATTTTTTCCAGGGGTGTACCTAACTCCACGACTGGGGTACCAATCAATCCGAAATCAGTGCTACTCCGCGATGTCGAAACGCCAAACATTAGCATGAAAAATTAAACTTTGAATCGTGCATCGTGTACAGCTCGTCGAGATGAGTCGATTGCCACATCACCGACCATCAACAGACTAAAAATGACTGCATCACGGCCATTATGCGAGAGCCGGGGTACAATGGTACCCCGGGTACCGCCATAAGGTTCATATATGTATTTAGTATTATTCATTCATTTGTGTGGCTTTTCACCAGAATTCTAGTTTGCTCCCAGGAATTGATCGAAAATCTGCACACTTTTAAATTGGGTATTTTTCAGAGATGTTTTAATACTAAAGTAGTATACAAATTATACCGTATTCAGTGGACTTGAACTGGTGAATTATGTTAAAAATCACATGGAAAATGTACCATCATGATTGGTAAGAGTAGACTAACTTAAAATTGTAAAAGGTGAGTCGGTTGGTTTGAAAGTATGTCATTTATATTCTGTTGTTTGACAGTCAGATCATTTGACTCTCAATCAGAGATTTTCAAGTTCAAATTCTTTACAGGGATCAAGTAAATGCATACTTTTTTTAGGTCGAAATTATGACCATTGTGTAGGAAAGTCGAACAGTGGTGTATCCTCTCATGAGACCACCATAGGTATATGACATATCATTGGCTTGGGACCACTCATTATGCTAATTTAAAAACCAAAGTGTATTTGATGCTTTATCTCTGTGAAAACCTGTTTTAAAATTCTCAAATATGTATTTTGATACCGTTATATTTCGAAGCTATATATGAATATATATTTTTTCCACTACAGATTTCAAGATGGCTTTTTGTCATTGCCAGCTTCCATTGAGATTATCTCCTGATTTAATTACAACTTACATTCAAACAAATCCAATTGCAGGGTGAGCAAGGCAAAGAAGGCACGCAGATGGACCCATTGCTGAGCTGCGATCAGATGGAGGTGGAGCTGGTGCCACTGGATGTGGAGCTGGTGCCCGTGGAGATCCAGCTCGTTCCTGCGGAGGAGGAGGAGGAAGAGCCGCCCGTAGCCATCGAGCTCGTGCCGGTGGAGGAAGGCTGTGGGACGTTCTCTCAGCCGCCGGGGGACTCCTTCGAGTCTATTGAAACATACACCAAAATGCTGAGCGACAAGGACCCCATGTTCACAGCGGCAAGCACTCCGTACCATCTCAAGTATCACGAGAACCTGCGCGACAGCTTCTCGCTGGCTTCCGCCGAGGGAGAAGGTCAGTTGAATGCCAACGTTTGCAATGAATTGAGTTTCCTTTCCACCCGGATCAATTGTTCTATTGTTTTGAGGTTTACTTTCACAATGGAAGCAAGTGAAATAATCTTCTTAATGAAGCCAAAGATTTGTCTGACCCTGGATAATTTATCTCAAATAGAAGCATTGTGGCTTGGAACATGCTGCAGCAATACAAATCATTAATCTTGGCTTGTAATTTTGGAGTGCTGTTTTGATTTTTCTTTAGAAATATTTATTGGTTTTCACTGACATTGTGTTATTCAGTTTGGTATGTTTCATTCATTGGTAATGAGAAATTTATTGGTTATTCTGACAATGCTCTTGTTCAACCTTGCTGGCACATGATGGAAACTAGTAGGCTTAATCGAATGTATTGCATTACTGTATCTAGATTGTATATCAGTACTTAACAGTAATAACATCAAGTGTATTCAACAAAAATAGTTGAAGTTTTTCCTTAATAGCCCTAAATGTTGGCGATTATGTAAATGCATGGTTTACATATTTTTTTTGTAACAATTAGAGCTGCTACCATTGACTATTGAATCTTGATTCTGGTGTGATTAATGAATAGAAATTAGCATTCAATTACCATATATTTTGCACAAGTGAACAATTTTTCAAACAAGAATCTCAAAGCACTTATCGTATAAAAACTGTAAGACCAACAGAACAAGAACACTCATACTCAGAAACACGCCAACATATACTAACAATACACCACGAAAACATTAATAATTGTAACTATCACTTCAAGAATGATGTGTAACTAGAAAGCAGTTCTATAAAATCAGCTGTAACTCTTACTTACAAATACCATAAATTATGACTCTGCAGTAATTTAAAAATTTTGGTGTCAATTTAATTTGTTGTTTGACATCACCATTTTAAAATGGCTCATGATGAATGGTTTACGGGAAATTTATGTACTTTTTTACTTTCGCACCGTACATAGCAACATTATATATTTAAAAATGTTTTCATTAAATAACTAGCGGAACAATTTATTCAACCAGCGCGTAGGTTTTTTAATGGTTAATTTTTTTCTAAGGGTATATCTTTAACATGTGCGGAATATAAAGCAGCTGCTTTATCCACTCAATATTATTTTGACCCTTTTTCACATGCATTGTCAAGTGAAAATGTAATCTAGTATAAAAACCAACCATATTAGCGCAATAGCAATTCAAGGTATTCAGTATTTTTTGATTGAAAATGTGTGTTTTTACAGGGCTGGGACTGGATGATGCCATGGTAGAGAGCCTTTTAAAGGATGGAAGCTTACCGATTATAGAGGATGTAATGGGATCTGAATTCACTAACCTTTCAAATGCAGAAAGACAAAAAACAGGTTTGTATTCATTTGAAATGTGTTACTTGTGTGTGTATATCATAGCCAAAAGTCCTTCCATGTACAAACGAGTGTTGGGTGGTATTCATCTCCGTTGATGGCCCTGAACCAGTGGTGGAAATTTCACATTGCTGCGAGCAAGTCTCAGCATATAGTGTACTGTATATAGGTTGGGTAGCATAGTGTTTATAGGTTTCATCTTTAAAGTGAAAGGTGACTAGTTTAAATCTGGTCAATCAACTTGGCACTCGCTCTGGGATAATTGTCACTTTCTGAGAAGTCAGCAGTAGTTGTTTGAGAGAGTGGCCCTCGCCATATGATCGTGTAATTTTCACCACTGGCTCAAGTTGACAAGTAGGAGGTGAGTCTCTCCTATGCTTCCCATGAGCAGGAAACTACTTTGTCTCCACAGTATATACGTATCTAAGAAGAAATGAAAATGTTTTGACTGAGATGCCATTTTCTTGATTCTTGAATGTGTTTCCAACACAGGAGCAAGTGGAGGTGGAGCTGAAGAAAAGAGGCCTAAAACAGTGACCAATAGTGCAGAGCACACACCTGGAGAGAGTGAACAGGAAAGTTTGCGACGTAAACCAAGGCAAACCCGAAAACAGCAGCAGCTGACAGAGCAAGGTGCCTCCACCAAGTATGCTTCAAAATCAGACTCTTGTGCCAGTGCCTGCACCAATGCAAAACCCTCGGGTGGGAAGGGCAATGATGTGTCAAAAAGCCATTCGTCACACAATGATGATGGAGAGGAATACCCAGAGCATGCAACTCCTAAAACCAGGCAGGTGCGGTCAGGCTCATTGCAGGACGGTGAGCAAAAGTCTGCGGGGAAAAGTTCATTCCTGAAACAGTCTGAAGCTGAATCCGCAAAGAGCAAGTTGGTTGCAAAGCGCAAAACAATGAGCATTGAGGAGCCGCCCCTGTTTGTACCAGACAACCTGCTTCCCGCAGTGAAGAAAGACTGGTCCGAAAGATCACAATGCCAAGTCTGGAAATGCTAAAGCGGGCAGGATGAGATCACAGAAGTTTGAAGAAGAGAGCAGCACGGACCTGACTGAAACAATGTCATCAGCCCTTTCTGATGAGAGTGACAGTGAGAATGACCCCAACAAACTTTGGTGCATCTGTCGACAGCCATATAATAACAGGTGAATGCTAAACACATTTGCAGTTGATTTACTTCACAGACCCAGCCCCTCTTGACATTGATTGGTTTCTATATCACATGTTTGGAAGATATGAGACTGGAATGTTTCCCTCCCTATTCCAATTACACTGCATGTAAATGTGCATGCTCTACTGCTTATTGAAACTTACAGTAATTCGGCGTTATTTTCTCTAATTCTATTTTATTGCAGTCATTAATAAAGTTAGTGGATCCATGGTCAAATAAGCAAAGAGAGGTATTAATCTCTGCAGGTTGCCCTGAGCCAGTGGTTGGAATTACAAATGATCATGATGGATGCAAGTCTCTCCGTAAAACAACCACTGTTGAGCTCCCGGAAAGTGGCACTTATTTTTTATTAACCACGGAGAGTTGATGGGCTGAGTAGAACACCGAGCGAGATGATAAAGAGGACAGTTGAGTATTTATCTCCAAAGTGTTAGCTACTGTTAATGGAGGAAGGATGTAATAAGAAATGGAAGTTGGGAATTATGACTTGATTCTAGCAATGTACAAATGTGTCACGTGGTTATTTGGATACTTAATTAATAAGTCATTAATTGTGGTTAACCAATCTGGAATGCAATCTAAGAAGAAAATGTTTTTATAGAAGTAGCATATCCTGAATAATAAGCATAGGTCCCTATCTAGGAAAGCTTCAACTAAGTTAAGACTTTTTCAGGATTTGGTTGTTGGGTGAATTTATTTTTATTGAAATATTTTAGTTATTTGTTAAAAATATCAGGAAAATCCCTTGCGATACAACATATTGTTTGCAAGGGTATCCAGGGTACCGATTGATACACATGTAGAAAATCATTTTAATCTGGAATTTGTGGATTTTTTTGAGGAAATATTAGTATTTGGAGAATTCCAGCACATCAAAGGGGATAAAAATCTGGACCGAAGAGTCAAAATTCCACCTACTGTGCTGCCATATTCTTGCATCCTCACACCCCAACAAATTTAGTCTTAACAGTACGTGATTATATTGGTGTGATTCACCAACCTCACCTCCAAAGTGATAGTTATAGGCATGTGGCACCACGTCCGTTTGTATGGTGTGTTTGGTGTGCCACTTTCTTTAATTCCCCAACTTCAAAACTTTCAAGGTCGACATTTATTTGAATAATAATAATGCAATTTATAACGCGCGCAAATTTGTGGATGTAACGGCCGCAACTCAGAGGCGCGGAGCCAAGCTCAGAGTCGCTCGAAAGCATGGTTATAGAGGTAAGTTTCTAAGTGTCTCTCCTGAAGGAGACGATTGAGGTGATGCTGCAAATGTACAGAGGGATAGCGTTCCAGACTGTTGGGGCTGCCACCCAGAAGCGGCGCATAGACACGGTGACCATCCTGGATCTTGGTATCAAGAGGAGGTCGTGAGTCTCGCTGCGCAGGCATCTGCCGTGTGCTGAGCTGCAAGTTGTCAGTAATGAAGAAAGGTACGGCGGGCAGGCAGATGTGTGGCACTTGCAATGCTTTATGACATTGAAAGACTGAGTACAAAAGAAAACTATTTTGGGAATTATTTCTGAGTGCAGGCACTTGTTTTATGGTGGAATGGTACTTGTTTCCGACAGGTTTATGATTTGTTGCGACCGATGTGAGGACTGGTTTCATGGTGATTGCGTTGGAATCACAGTTTCCCGTGGGCGGCAGATGGAACGCAATGGCGAAGATTACATTTGTCCAAACTGCAGCTCCAAAGAAGATGAATCCAAACAAGGTAATTCCTCTTGGTTGCATGGATCATGGGCAAATGCCTGATGTCAAAGTGTCTGCCAGAGGAAATCGCGTGGGTCAGTAATCATCCCCTTTGGTAGCCTTGGGCCAGTGGTGTAAATGCCATATTGTTATTGCAGAAGCCAGACTGTTTAGAGGATGACCAGTGTTGACCTTCCACTAAATGGTACTCATTGTGTCAGCTCAATTGTGATGTTGAGTGAACCCAGCACAAATGTTAATTCACCTTCCAACTGTGAGTCGAGCAATAATATAGTATAGTCTGGTATCCAGGAACACCCTCAATTACATGTGTTCTTTGACTGGTAACAAATGTTGTACTTTCCATAATGTCCTTCACATGTTCAGCTCTCCGTACTAAATGATGAACTTACCACTCTGCTTTTTCATGCGTTAAAAAAAAATCCTTAACCAAGGAAGGCTCACTTATTCTTAAGCACTCCTAGGGAGGTCCTGCATTGGGATATTTGTGCAATCAATAAGTATGGGTTCGAGTGGCATGAAAACACAGTATGTGATTAACATCCACGCGTAATAGGAGGGGGAGAAGACTCAATGTTAGGCATTGCGTATTATCCCCCTGCTGCCCTTCTGTCTTCGTGCTACCTCACAGCACTCGGTGATCTGTGATCCACTCAACCTACTTAAAAGCACTTTATTACAGGCGTGTATGTTCATTTCGCTTTTACAATGTGAGAGAAAACAAGTCCATACGATTATTTTGTTTCGTTTAATAATCATTTACATTTACGTGGTTATACATTTTTAGCACAGTTTATATGATTTTTAAAAAATATTTAAATGTAAGTGTGTATTACAATGTAATATATTTAATTTAGCCTGATTTTTGAATTTTTCAGTTTTAGTTTACGTCTGAAAAAACATAGCTACTCTATTTTTTAACTAGATTTTATGTTCATGTTAATTATTTTTTTATGCACCAAATTTGTCCCCTGTTTGCTTGTATTTCCTCCAGGTCTCCCTTGCAAAAGCGACATATTGTCCCAGTGGCGTCTCACCCAATTATAAATAATGGAAATAAACTGAGTCACAAAGTTTCCGTAAAGCGCACATGATAAATTATAATGAAACGTGAAATGTATCAAAAGTGCGTTCATAAGTATAGCATCATTCAGTGATGCAGGAATTTGCTAACCTACCAGGTCACACATGTGACTACAAAAGCAAAAGAAGCTTTAAGTGCAAAATTATTTAGTGATTAATGTAGTAAAAAAAAACCTGGTATAAGTGCCGGGTTTGGTGTTGCACACCTGTAATAATGTGACTTGGAGGTCGGGTTGATGGATCATACGTGGATGAGCCATGATTTGCGTGAGACTCCCACCTGCGGGTAAGTGAGGTGGCTGTAGGAGCCAGTATGGCAAGCGGCTTTTAGATACTTCTTTTGGTGATTTTATCGTTCACCGCTCATGCCTTTGGTTTCTTTGGGCTGTCTATTTTATGACTACAAGATAAAACATTCAGAAAGGAACGGTTCTACCCTCCCAAGTAGGACCGTGCTGAAACAGAGTCTTGAAGACTCAATGAGGCTTCACTGGGTAACTGTAAGATTGCGGTCGCGGTAAGTTAGTCATTTTGAACTCGTGCCTATTATTGTTTCCAGTTAATTGATTGTGCATCGTAAGATGACATGTAGTTTCTTATAAAAATAGCAGCAGTCGGTCAATAACTGGAAACAATGTGGCACGAGGTTATTGTCTCTGTGGCACTTTGTTCTCAGCCGGCGGGGCTGATCAGGACGTGCAACTTGGAGCGAAAGCCGAGAGCAGCACCACCTTGTCCGAGGCGGATGCCGGGGCCATGCCAGGGAAAGGGACACCTGCCCAAGCTGCCTTGCATTGCATGAGCGACGGATCCATGCCAACAAACACACAGCAAGGCAACATCAAGGGCAAGATCGAGAAAGCGAAGATTGTGTCTGACATCACAAAGAAGAAGAAGAGGATATTAAACAGGGTAATTGCACAGTCATCAGACCATATGGTGCCGTGGTAAGAGCATGTGACCTGCAAATGGAAGGCTACAAGTCATTATCCTGGTCGGAGATTGACTCGGCCCATCGTCACTTGAGGGTTAATTAACTGAGTACAATTTATTTGAGAAGGCAGCAGTGGTGTCACCCTGTGGAGAGACTGGTTCACACTGAGAATGAGTGTTCCACCCCTGGCGCAGGGCTGCCAAAAGAGATCATTGCTGCCCAGTTGATTGATTGAGCATAGATACATTTTAACTTTGTGGAAATTACTTTTGATCATTAAATTCGGCAGTCACTTAAGTGTGGGCTGAAAATACAGTATCCATTGCAAGGTAAAGGAAACATGTTAGTTGTGGGGAGACAAAGGTGGCTGGGTGTGGTGTTTGTGCTTGTGTTCAAAGGTGTTTACTAACAGCAGTTACCCCTACAACCTTGAAGGCTAATTGAGATATTTGTCTTGTGCAGTGTGCTGGTACAGGGTGTACAAATATGGCAGCTCCAGGCTCTGTGTACTGCAGCAATGACTGCATCCTGCGACATGCAGCTCACACCATGCAGACCCTCCAGAAAGTTCAAGCCAAACCTGCACCTCTACCCAGCATCATAGGAGATTCCAGCTTATCTGTGGTCAGTATACTTTGAAAAAAAATGTTATTTGAATGGTTGTAAACTGCAGAAGATGCAATTTAGTTTTTATGTTTTGACATAGAAAAGGATGTGCAAGCAGAGGTCTTGGTTTCATAGATTAATAATCTACATTTCATCTTCTGTTTTTAATGTTATTGTTTTATAAATAATTATTATCTAAAAAGACAAATGCAAATGTTGAAAGATCTTGATAAAATAACTTCATTGGTATTTTAATAGAAAATGTTTTTTTCATGAAGCTGACAGTTACCCCTGATATACACGGTGAAAATATTTCGTATTCATGCCAAATTCTACCATCCACAGTTCTAGTCTAAAAATAAGCAAAGTATTTGTTTTGTATAGCATTGTTCATGCACATTGCATCTCACAATCGCTGAGGAGCCACAGAACAGCTGAGAGGCTGCCAGGCGCGGTGAGCTGCCATGAACAATTGCTCTACAGCGTGGTTGTTTATACACGTGGGAGGAAACCAGAGCACCCGGAGAAAGCCCACATGTGAGGGAGCAACATCTTGTCCCATACAGAACGAACAAGATATCACGCCACACTTTGCTCTACTGCGTTCTGCTGGCAAGCGAGGGTATTGCCCCTGGATGCCCATGGAAAGGAAGTTGCTCAACATATACCTGGTCCACCATCCCTCGCTTCCAGCATCAAACAACCGCAGGCAGGGGGCAGATCATCTGCAGCCTTTGCTTGTTTGGCCTGAAGTCTCTCCCATACTCATTTTTACCAAAATTATCTTGTGGCGCACGTCTGGCTCCACCTCCCCTCCGGATGGGGTGGCCAGTGGAGCTGTAAAGTGGGCCACCATACCAGTCATTCGACTGTGAAGGAAAGTGAACCTAGGTGGCAAATGATTTGTTTTGGATATTTGGTGGTGTAGGACCCACTGCAACACCCTCCGATTGCCAGTCCAGTTGTGGCAACACGTCTCAAGGTCACAGCCTCTGTTTTTTGAGGTGTTCATCACCTTCCTCTATGGCCACTGCTGGGCATGGTGACAGGTTGAAGACGAGGATTGGTGGATTTTTCTGATTTGTGAAACTATAATACCTACTGCATTTTGAGGTGGCCATAAAATGGCATGAAAGGAAATGGCTTCTTTATATCCATATATGTTAACGTTTGAGTGTTGTATTCTCATACGTGTGGGCTTTCTACGGGAATTCCTTCCACATGCAAAACACTATTTGAAGTGAATATGGCTAAACATGGCTATGCTGGACTTTCCTCAACATGAGTGGAACGCTCAGAAATTCATATTTATTGCACGTGGCAGTAACATTTAACACATGCCTAAGTCTTGGACAATGCACTTTATCATCGCCATGAGTTGTTGTACTGTAGTTGAATTGGGTCCTAATTTGTGTTGTGCGTAACAGCAGGCTCCTGGCACAAGGCTCGATGCCAACCCTGCTTTGCGGAGGAACTCAGGCGATAAGCCTGTGGTGGTGTTTGAGCGCAGCAATAGGGTGGTGCTTATCAAAGCCAATGTGATCCATGTGCCTAAGCCTGGAAGCCTTGTGAAGCAGCCACAGCCTGCAACCAACGCTCAGCTGGGATCAAAAGCCAACATCCCCTCATCAACATTTTACAATACAGGTAACGTCTACACACTAGCATGAAAAGGTTTTTTTTTATTGTAGAGGTGGCCTGATTAGCCGTAAAGGACAAGCTCATTGCATTTTTAACAAGACCAACTATTAGTATATTTTGGTATTAGCAAAGGAGGCCTCATGATGTAGATCCTTACCCCGAGCTCTCATTGCTCTGATAGTGCGTTGTCTTTGAACTGTGCGCCTTTTGGCGTCATCTGGTCGAACACCATATGAGACGAGGCTCTAAAGAAAGCTGTCTCTGGTGTGGACCACTCAATTTCAAGGACAATGCATAAATTATCAGAGTATTGTTTTTTATTTGCATTTGACTGCAAGTATTGTGGTTAATGTTAACATATTTCCTTGCACAAGGTGTCAGTTTTGTTGCCACAGAAAAGGGGAAAACCCCTATTAGTTTCAAGACCAACTAAATTGTATACAATTCTGAACATTTGGCAGGAGCCATTGAAGTAGTAGCCCTGAGCCAGTGCTGAAGATTTCACATTGCTTGAATAGGGACCAGTGTACAGCACAATCACTGTTGATTTTTCAACAAATGGCACTTACCAATTGGTACCAATTTTACTGACCTTGGAGTAATATAACACACATCTTCAATTAGTTTCTCTTTTTAAATTATTTGGAATGCATTGTTGTTCCAAAACAAGAATTTGCCTCTTGCCGTCAGACTGATACATGTTAGCCTTCTGAGCAGAGATAGCATAAACTGCCTTAGTACCATTTAGCATGCAACCAGGCTTAGAACCATTGTTAACTGGGGCTGTCTCACGATTGCAAATCCCTGTCATTTCCAAATACTGGTTTTGTTGGTTCAGGCTGTTTAGTTTGGTGGTAAAACTAAGTCAAATGTTATGCTGAATTAGGAATCTTAAAATATACACTCACCAAGCCACTTCCTGTTGTTTTCAACAACAATCAGGTTATACAGTGCTATTAACAGAACGTGAGCTTAGAATAGCGGTCGTTAAACTGATTACAAGACATGCAAGTACCAGACATTTTATATTTCTAGCAAGAGACAGATGTGTCCTGTCATGGTCTGGTGCTGTGATACAACACTGTAAGGCGATCTGTGTTCAGCCTATGGGTCATATGTTGTTGGACTTGTAACGAGTTGGTAATATCTTGTAGGCTTCTTGTGAGATAGAATAACTGATTCAAACTTTCTATCCCCTTCTCTCACAGCAGCTACCTACACATTTTTTACAGCATTTAGTTTTTTTATGAAGCATGGCGATAGGATTTTTGAACAAGATTATCCTTTTAAATGTATCATTGCAACCTTTCCTACTCCATAAGCTATTTAAATTGTTGTATTATTGAGTAAGGATGTGATTTGTGGCAGTCCTGGAAACGAATGGTTATGGGAAAGTGTTAGTGAAACACTTAGATATTAGTAAAACACTTAGATATTATCATGTGTTATGAGAAACACAGTCCCTCTGGGCTGCAAGGTGGCTAAGTCATGCTCGTAGAGTAAATGTGTTGGTGTGGTCTGTGCAGAGTTTTACGCGCTATCTCCTTTCCAGACTTTGTCTTCTCTCAGTACAATCGGTTTCCTCCAGCATGTAAAGGACTTCGAAATAATCACGAGCCAAAGATTTAAATGTGGGTTCTTCCTCAAAAAACGTTTGAGTCTCAGTGAGGCTCCCCTGAAAATAATAATGAGGATATATTTGAATAAATTTTAATCTTACAATTTTCAGGGAAGCTTCATCAGTAAATATTGTTGTTTATAGCACTGCTCTTAATGCAATCTTTTATTTTGTTTTTCAGCCAATAAGCAAAAAACAGATTCCACCATGAACAACAAAAAAGACACGGTGACCAAAGATAAGAAGCCAGAGTTAAAGAGAAAATCAGAAACACCCACACCTGCTCCCAATGACAAGCTCATCCGGAGCAACGTGCGCCGTTCACTCGGAGACATCTTTGCAAAAAGGTGAAACAGGAACAATCGTTTGATTTTGTGTAGGGTTCTTATGGGCGCTATATCCATCACAATCTATATGGGACCATCACGATGGCACATTCTCCTAATCCATTGCTTTGGGGATGTGTGCTGCACATCTGAACTGTGATAACCCCAAGCCTTCATGAATATGAGGTGGCCACTAGATGGCAGTGAATTAAGTAGGTCAATGACATTTGTCTTAATTTCAGTGTCCTATATTTTGGGTTTCATCCTGATACTTGTTTTTGCACAGATGTAAAAGTAAAACTTTATAGTGGAAGTTGACCAAATATCTCAAACATGGTCTTTGTAAAATTGTTTTGGGATTCATTGAGGCTTTCCTTTAAAAAATGACATCAAACAGTTTTCCCATTCATATGATCATGGGTTGAGGTTCAGAGCCAGTAGTGGAAACTCCACATTTCTATGGTAGGGGATTGTCAATTCATATTAAAATATATCTCAACACGTTAGATAGTGACGAGTCTGCACCTATTGAGATCTGCAGACAGTTTGAATTTGTGCATACATTTGTTTTTTTGAGCATGGACTTTAAACAGTACAAAATAAGCGTCTGGGGTTAGTACAGCACCAAATGTTGTGTAAACCACTTAATGTGTCCTGAATGTGTGTCCAACATTACATATTTATATTCTTGGTTCTTTTGGTAAAGTCACGTAGATAGAAAAATAATAATTAAAAAAAAATTTGTTATATATATGTCTTTTTTTAAATCTACGTGACTTTACCGAAAGAACCAAGAATATGAATTCCTGTAGTCACGAAAGTTTTAAGTCAAAATTACATATTTACTATTTACAAGGCATGTAGCAATGCTTCGACTCATTAATTAAAATCTATTCCCGTGCTCAACATACACGCATTGAATCAATAATTTGAGAATCAATTTACGATTCATGCACATTATAAGCCAATGTTATACTTTTGGCTCATGGGGTAAGTACATGGTACAAATTATATAGACACAAGAGAAACAATGCAAATAAGTAAAAAAAACTTGGCAGAATTTATTGATTCTTGAGTTGATTAGTGTCCAAAATTTTTGTTATTTCTTTTATTTATTATCTGCCGAATATTTACCAAAACTCAAGCACAGCACAGATGTCTTAACACCCACTAGCCCACCCCCTCCTTCTGATCGATTGTGGTGTGCAGCATGACACCACCTTTGCCTCACTGACCCTCACTGCACTTCACCCCTCCTACTGTCTCCTTCTGCTATTGACATTTGCCATTCTAGGAAAATGTATTCCAGCTTCAGTAGCACACAGCCAGTGCCTGTGTTGGTTTTTAAACACTTCAGATATTCGTTGCCCTGCTGTAATGTCACTTGTGTGTCAATGAAAGGGTTTACCGATCGTACAATTTCATTTTCGAGAGAGTCGTGCATTGGTATGTTTGGCCAGTTCCTTTGAAACATTGTTTCGCATTTCAGAGGAATCTTGAGCACCAAGAAAAAAACCCATGTATGTAATATGGTAACACTGAAAGGTCCACACAAATGGGTTCATTAATCCTTTTAGCCATAATACCATCTCCTGGCCACCTTGCATCCCAGTGTCTTTGGGGAGTGATCAATCCCTTATCTCTAAGATTGAGTATTTATTAATTGTTCATGAACCCTGAAGGGGTGCTGGACTAAACTGCCTCTGAGTGAGCCTCAAATAATTGTGAGTTTTTCTCACTAACCACAGCACCATCTGGGCTAGTCAGTATTATCACCTCTGCTTTTTTTGACTAGGATGAAAGACACAAAGAGTCTGAAAATTTCAGAAGATGAAGCATTAAAAGTGGCGGATGAAATTGAGAAGGAGCTATATGCCCAGTTTCAAGATACAGACAGTAAATATAAGAACAAGTATCGGAGTCTCATGTTTAACCTGAAGGACGCACGGAATCACGTATGTTTACACATGCATCATCATGAACACCGTTGCCTGTCTATTTTGGCAGAGCCCACAATATCTTAATGTGCCATCAGCTTTGTGTTAACACATTTGTATTAATCGATACATTTTGACAAAGCTTTGTTTTAGTAATGATATAACCTAGGAGCGGTCTCAGATGAGCTGATGCACCTGCGTTCACACTTATACAAATTAATTTAATTGCTTGCCATGACAATGGACACTGTAAGTGAAATGATGCAAAGGCAAAGTTGAAGAGTAACCTCTTCCGAACAACTTAACTGCCACATAAAGTATCTACTGAGTCTCATCAGCTTTCACCTTTGACGCCTCCTCCCTCGGGCTGAACGATTAATCGATTTCAAATCGAAATCACAATTTGAAACAATGCGATTAGCAAATCGCAAAGGCTGCGATTTATTGCGATTTTAAAAGTCCTATTACTTTCCTATTGGAATTGTTTAATTTAGTATTATTGTAACTTTATTTATTTAACTTTACAATTGTACTATTTCAATAAAAAATTGTAATAAATACATGTTGGAAGCAATTCATATCTTTTAAGTTTTCATCTTTGCATTATAATGTATAGAGCAGTTCATATTTTGATGGTATCATGTGGTAATGCTCCATCACATGTTTTAAATCTATTACACAGTGAATATTGAACTGAAGCGTGACTTAATTTTTTTTTATCACAAATCAAATCGCAATCGCAATATCTGTCAGAAAAATCGCGATTAGATATTTTCCCCAAATCGTTCAGCCCTACTCCCCCCCCCCCCTGCCTGCCTCGATCTCACCCTGCTGATTACAAAACAAACATTGCGTGAACTCTGCTAATTGTCATTATGCTGTTTAATTGAGACTTGGGCAGTACTCAACCGTATTAGTGATTCCAAGTCTGTGGTGGACGTTTATAATTCTAAGGGTTGGAACAGATCTTTCTAGGATAACATTTCATAAAGTTGCACTCATGCTATTAATCATAGGGGTTATGAACGGCTGACCGAACACCCAGTTGGATTTGTACTCGCATCCTTGTGATTGTGAGTCACAATTCAGCAGGAGTCTTAACATGGAAACAGCATGTTGATGTGCACAGAATAACTTTTTATTGTCTTGAAGACTTTTTTGTCCTTAAGTTTTGATTTCCTCAGGGGTTAGTTTAAAGTTATAATATTTACGGATAGTAATTTGAGTTGAGAATAAATATTGGAGAATAATTATTTTATGGAAATTGTGTGCAGAATGTTGATATTGTGTTTATTTTTGTAGGGCTTGTTCCGTCGGGTTTTAAGACGTGAGATCCCACCACACAAGCTGGTTAGAATGAGCCCTGAGCAGCTCGCTTCCAAGGAACTGGCTGAGTGGCGTGAAAGAGAGAACAAACATGTAAGTCTATTCCATGATCAACCTTCAAAATGCTCTTTTGTGAACTTTCACGTTGACGGCTACATTGCTGAAGCCACTTTGAAAGCAATAGGCATTCACCGAAATGTACTAAACTCAAGTTTAATTGAGAGACTTCAACTGTTTGCCGTGAAAACTCATGTTAAATAGGTGTATGTAATTTACTTTGTTGGGACATATTTGCTTGAACTTGAAACTTTATATTTGGGCATCAGGAGAGTTTTGGTATGCTACTTCGATTTCTTTCTCCGCAATGACATAGGGCAAATAATCTAACATTGTGTCCCCAGTTTAAGTCATAATGTCATTTTCAGTCATTTGCTAATCAGCTGGATCAAGACATCCCCTACTCGATCTTGATTGTGGGGTTTGATTGACCAAACTTCATATTGCTCATTGTGGGTCGGTGAAGGGAATCCAATACATTGACTACCGATGTTAGTCGTGGTCAGGAATGGAACAGTGCACAAACCACCGTCATCACACCAATCAATTAATCTGGTATACTATTGGGATGGGTGCTATTAAACAGTGTTATAATAAAGGTATGCTTGGGATACATATTAAATATGTAGAGTACTTAATTCTAAGCTTCATATTTGTATTTTTTCATGGACAAAAAATGCATATTTAGATAAGCAGCGCTTTTTCAAGTACATCCATAGCCCAAGACCGTCAGCAGTCGTGTCAGTTACAGGACATTGCAGTGAGGGAATATACAAGAGAAAAACTTAAATATTCATCAACATACGATAAATAATTCATGTTTAAATGCAAATAAAATATTAAGTTAAAAAATCATATCACATATATGCAAATTATCCATATATGGAGCATCAGACATACTGTAGCATATTCGCATTTTGAATCCTGGCAGAGGTAATTCAGTAGTATGGCCTTAAAGCACATGCTAGAGAAGGTAAATTAGGAATATTAAGATTTTAATTTAAAGCTTTCGTGACTGCAGGGATTCATATTCTTGGTTCTTTCGGTAAAGTCACGTAGAAGGGAAATAATAAAATAATAATAAAAGGGAAATACTAAAATAATAAAATAATATTTTTATTATTTTCCTTCTACGTGACTTTACCGAAAGAACCAAGAATATAATATTAAGATTGTTTATGAAAAAAATCCAAGGGTTAAGTTGGCCCTCTGAGTTGGGATTTAAACTTATAACCTTGCGATTGTGAGTTGTATCTTCTAAATAAACCACCCAAAATAGGTAACACATTTATCAGGACTAATAAGTAAAGTCAATGAATACATTGCTACATAATAGATTGTGACATTACACACCCTATCATAAACAGACTTCCTTATTTTCGTTGATAAAGTGACAGAAACCATTCTTGCATAACAATAACATTTTAAAAATGATTCCATACATGAGTTGGTGTTAATGGTTCCTTATGAAAGTGAAGGCTGCAAACCCATTAACGATTTTGTATACATTGTGTTAAGCTGAGGACACATTAACGAAATGTGAAACATTGCTTATAGAAGGTTATCTCGAACCTTGTATGCCTTTATGGAACTTTTGTCGACAAGTAATATGAGCAGTTCTTGTATGTCTTTTGCAGAGGGTGTTTTTCGATGGGCTGTAGTCTTCTTTGTGACTTTTGGTCTTTTGGCTTCATGCTGAAAGAGACAGCTGCTCTTTGTGCACACGATATCCATTCCAAACACAGTAGAGGTGACTCGGTGGCTTTAGGGTAGTGTGCCCATCTTTTGCAGTGCAACATTTGCTGGTTTGCACCCTCCAGCAGTGTTGCAGGCAAATAATCGTAAATCATGCCGTCCTTTACAGTATACATGAAGCATGCAGTTGTGTTTGCTTGCTTGTGGGCAGTGTACATCCATGCATTACATTTCACAAGGAAAAGGCTACTCTCGTAGACAAAACAACCACCCTTTGGACTGTGATAGATAAACACTCCTGGCTGAAACATAACACAAGCTCTTTAAAAAAACTATGCTATGTAGCCGAGGGAGATTGCTCTGTTTACAATTAGTGAAATAATCCCTTGATTTAAAATATCCCACGGAGTTGCATGAGAGATAAACTTAGTCATAGTTCTTTACTTGAATCGATTTCACCTCGATCTATGTGGGCAACTACATCAAACTGAGGAATAATCGTCAGAAACATACATACTATTTTCCAAAATAATATCTGAGGCAAGTTTTAGCCGATGGTGATGGAGGCTTGTGTGTTTGTGTGAAGAGCGTCACAGTGGTTTGCATGCTGCTCAGCATTAGGTGACATTGCGTTATGTTCCTAAAGAAACACATGAGAAGCAAATTGTCTTTGGACCTGTCCTGGGCCTTGCATAGTTTGACAGAGCTCTAAATTAGTACCGAGGGTGATTTTTGAATGCTACTCCGAGGGAATCGAGGAAAATGGCTGTGGTGTTGGTCACACTTCTGTTTTGTGCCCTGACGATTTTGGGCAGTCACCAGTATTAATTGTCCCAACTAGCTGTAAGCCTTCAGCAGGGTGGTATTGTCTTTTCCAATTCAAAAGGTAATTTGGGTAATGCAATACATGCAATTTTTATTGCAAAAGTAGAAGTGTGACTACATCAACAGTACAGTTGTTGCTAATGCAACCATTGGACATTTGCAAAGGATTTGGAACTAGAAGCTTAGTGGTAAGCATTATTTTTACATGAATCATGTTTTTTTCTTGTTGTGTGTATGCAGACACTAGAAATGATTGAAAAGGAGCAAAGAGAAATCGAGAGAAGACCAATTACCAAGATAACTCACAAGGGAGAAATTGAAATAGAGGAATCTACTCTGCAAACTGCTGTTGAGGTCATTCTCAATATCCCACAAGCATAGGTGTAATTTGTGTAAACTGAGGATTTGCATTTAAATGAATTCCTTATTTAAATAAGTGTAGCGCTATGTTACTGTTTTAATTAAGAGTAAAGGTAGCCTTCATACGGCATATCATTGATTATGTACATTTAGCTATGGTGGCGATTGAACACATTTAAATGCCCCTTAAAAATGTGCCGATGGAATAAAAGCAAAACAAAGTGGCTTATACATTGACTTTATTTTGCAGGAGTCTACTGACAGCGAATCCACACTGACTGAAGAAACTGAAACAAAAGTGCATGTTGATACCACTGAGCAGCATAAACTTCACCTTTTTGACCTTAATTGTAAAATATGCACAGGTAAGTTCTCAGTGTATTTGTGGTTTACATGAGACCTCCAAAAATTTTAATTTCTATATTTTTTTTTACCCTCAAACGTATCGAGATTGTGCTATCGGCCTCATGTCATAAGATGTAAAATCCAATTGGATATCTGCAGAGCAATGCAACCCTTTGTGTCAAAGAACAGACCATTGAAGTAGATATTGCAGAGCTACTTCTGAGATATGTCCAGTTACCTTTGGTCCACACACAGAGGGCAGGATTTCTCACTTGCTCAGCAGATGAATGATGTCTGTTGCGTGACATTCCAATAATTTTTTTATTATCAGTCCTGGAATTTAGGCAAATTAAGGGCGGAACCAATGTTAATGTGATGGGTTTTTTGTGCAGTCTTAGATGACTGCACTAAGAATATCAGCTCTCTATACTAAATCAATTTTAATCACAAACGCCTGCCTAGATTTGAACCCAGGGTCTCAACGATGCCAGCTCAGCACCCTGGCCTATGAGCCACCCGGCCACCTCATGAAACCATGATTAATAGTCACAATGTATATTTGTATAATAATGTACATTTAAATTGTATGTTAAGACACAATTTAAGTAGGTTGGTGCGTGACAGTGATCACATTTTGTGTAAATATATATTTGAATCATTTATAAAAATTTAAGTACAGGGTTAGAGAGACACTGTCTGTAGCATTACATTTCTTATTTAAGTTAGGCCACTTGGGAATGGTTTCGTACACCAAATATGGTCTATGCTTCGGCCCTGCAGTGGGTGTTTGTTACTTGACAATCAGACGAAATGTTCGAAGTTATTAAGTTAATCTAAAAGACAATTTTATAATGATGGGCTTTTTTTAGTGTGCTAACACCGATGCCCAGTTTGAGACCATCAGCACGCAGCACTTAAGAATAAATACAAATTCACAGCTTTGTTTACTTAGCATTTTCACATGAACAGTCAGCTAAATCTACAGTGATATTCTTAAGGAGGGTTGGTGAAGTTAAATGGGATGTGATACAACTGAACAGATTTTAACCTGAGATGTGTCTGAAAGCAGTAAACATTAAAGTTGGAAGTACATAAATCTTGTACGAAGTAAATTTAAAGAAAAGTAAACCATAAGTACATGAATTGGAATGTCTTTCCTTCCCTTCCCTTCTACAGGTAAAGTAGCACCGCCTGTTGAGGAACCGTCAGCCAAAAAAGTGAAAGTCGCCACATCTGTTATACTGGCAACTAAGAAAGCTGCCGCAGAGTTTGAATCAGCCGCTGTGACTGCACCTGGTCCATCTAAAGCAGATGCTGGAACCGCCAAGTCAGCAGTTAGTGTGTCTGCTTCATCACGCGTGAATGCCAACCTGGAGGAACAGCAAACCAAGTCCCCAGTGTCTGTTCTAGCTGTCAGGTACATTGCATGGGAGCACGATTACAACAGGCATATATGTACCTGAAAAACACACTACATATGCTCATTGTAAATAAATTAAGAGCCGTTGCAGAACCACTGGATTATATTTGCGTTTAAAAATGTGTACATTTGATAGGTCGGCAGAGCAGTCAGCAGGTGATTGCAGGGCCTATTCCTTCTTGGATGACATCTGGAAGGGCTTTGTCAACATGCAGAATGTGGCCAAGTTTGCCACAAAGGTGTTTGCAGTGTCCGGATCTTGTGACCACATGGCAGAGGTAACTGTCGGCTCATGTATGGAGACAAAAACCATTAAAATACAATATGTGGAATGCATTTGCTTTTGTCTATATCATATCAAATATTGTTACAGCAATGAAGTAATTTTATTCTGGTAAGGATTCTTATTACATAATATATATTTTTAGGACCTTCCGGACACAATTGAAGTTGGTGGCAGGATAGCCCCAAAGGTCGTCTGGGATTACCTTGAAAAAGTAAAGGCTACAGTGACTAAGGTAATCCATTTTCATGATTTCTTTTTCAAGTCAAAAAGGCAAAGTATTTCCCCATGCTTATAAAAGCAATAAATGGGGCAGTGATAATTTCCTTGTGTGACCAAAATCCCAAATTTCCATGACGGCTTGATTTCTCCATAGCAATGCCCACTGTTGACTTCCCACGGATATGTTTCCTTTTTTACCCAGAAGAATGATGGGCTAATTCAATTGCAAGAGAAACACTGCCGCAGAGTACTTCTCATGCTTCATATGTACATGGAAACACTGCGGGTGTTTTAACCGTTAAATAGACGCCGTCTGCTTCGCCGTTGATGTTAAAGATCCAAATAAGTCATTCGAACAAGTGTATACCATGAAAAATACTTGCAAATTACTTAATGGATGAAGCCACACGTGCAACATCACCCCTCCTGGCAGACTGTGCCCGTCTGTCTTGTGTCTCAAGAATGGTGGGAATACCAAATGCAATAAATTATTAAATGCCCAAAATAAGGCAAACTTTCAATGAAGTAAAGACGTGGCTAAAGTTGAAACCATGAAAACATTTAGTCTTACAAGAGAGATGCCAGATTAATTGGTCGTCATAATAGAAAATATTTCCATAGGCACATTCCTGTATTATACTGTTTTCATGGGTAAGGGTTTATCGGTCACAGATTTGTGTTGGGTGCCAAAAACCCCTGGGCTGTAAAGTTACCAGGATATGGGGGACTTTTTGGTTATTATCTCCCCTTGCATGGATTGTCTCTCGGTGCTTCATTTTCTGACAAGGAAAAACATTCCTTAAATCCCGACCCATTTCACGACTCCTCTGAGAACGAATATTTAGATTTGAGACGCCTGAGTAAATATAGTACATGTTGTGCTTCCAATACAGCTTTTAGTTTTTAAAACATGATTTCTATTACTGATGAAATATCGGGCAACATTCATATGAACCTTACTCGACCTTTGCTCCGCAGACTCAGGTTTGCATTATAGTATAGCCTCATTCCACCATTTGCTGTTTATGAGCTCTAATTATTACCTCTACCGAGCTACATCCCACACCCCCTCTGGCAACAAGTGGAGTGCACATGGTCATGCAACAGCCGTAGATGCCCCCCCCCCCCCCACAACAGTGGCAGAAGAGTGGTTATTGCGGCGCATCTGGTGCAATTAATGTATGCTATACACACATCCTGTGTAGAGGGAAACGCAACAATTCTGCCATCACCCTCGTGGGACGGTGGATTGAGATTCTGGGCAGGATATAAACTGAAAATGTCCCTATCTCTGGTCAGCCTATCTCTAGTGTGTTTGTTCCATACACTCAATACATGCATACACTGACGTACACACATACATAGCCTGCATAGACTGTTTGGGGTAGCAGCTGTTTGCGAGCACATAATGAAAATGTAACGGTTTGTTACGCGCGCAAATTTCACGAAACGGACATTGTTTGAGCGCAGACTTGGCGGCCCAGAGCATAGCTTATTTATTATTTGTATGACGGTCTGAACAAGTGTGGTGCCTTTCAGCCCAATTCTGAAGGTAGGAGGGGGAGTTTGAATGCTTCGCATGTGGAGAAAGCTCCAGATGATAGGAGCAGCCATGGACAAACACCACTCGGCCAAGACAATCCTGGTTCTGAGGACGATCAGCAAATCTTGGGACATTCTCTGTAGAACATGGCGCCTCTCTGTGGTCAGGTTTAAGCAGAGCGAAGAGATGTGAAGAGTGAAATGGCACACAAGGTGGTGGTTTGGCGAGCACCATGGCCAAATCCATTTTAATCCCCAATCCTAATGTTTACAAATGCACCAAATATTAATTTAAGGCTGAATCATCCTAAGGGAGTGCCAGGACCATTAAGGATATCACTCACCACTAACAATTCGGGTCACAAGGTTTTTTTGCAGTGCACAGCTCCCCATACACTCGCAAAGACCAACATGCATTTCCACGCAAGTGCACATACACAGCAGCAACATTAACAGCCTCATTACCAGCAGCAGCAGCAGCAGCAGCAAAAAACCACATCAACAGCAGTGGTGGGTCTCGTGGGGAGACTGGCCCCTGCCATGAGAATGTATAATTTCTACTGCTGATTCACGACCACCTATTTAGATGAGCACCACATGTGCACAGGTACATGCACATACCTACACAGGTGTGTGTTTCATCAATCTTAGCCTGATGGTTGGCCCATGGGTATGGGTGGGGCTTGTGTCTTGATAAAATTAAGCAGCAATGGCACCTTTCCATCACTCCACTCCTAAAATTGGATTGTCAAGCAACATGCGAATAAGCCCTCCCACCAAATTCCGTGGGCTGGGGGGGGGGGGGCAAAACACCACAATCATGAAGAGTAAAAATATGCCTTGGCAGGCAGTTTCCTGGTTGCGGGACTACCAGACCTATTTTTTCATGTGAAAGTTTCAGCGTGGCATTTTCTCTCATTTTTAAGTGGGGTTTATTTTACTTCAATCTTTTGAACACATTTTTCTTGAATGATAATACACTGCCTGTCACGTATCAAAGAGTAAATTATTTAATCGTTGAGGCCATGTAAGAGCATACTGATATAAATGGGTGTTTTACAGGTAGGAACAATGTTCCACACTGCCCACCAGGGATTTTTTGTCTGTCTGATTGTCGGTCGTGCATAAATATATATATAATATAAACAGCTCTTTGATTGGTGGAGACCTACTGCCGGGTACGGAGAGGGGAGGTGCCGGAGGGAGGAGGGTCAGGGGAGGGGCCTAAGGGAGGGGGGAGTCAGCGGAGGGGCCTCAGGGAGGGGGTCAGGGGAGGGGCCTAAGGTAGGGGGGGTAAAGGGAGGGGCCTAAGCAAGGGGTAGGGGCCGATAGTTAAGGGGGCTGGTCTACCTGGCTGGCTGCCTGGCTACCTCAAGTCACGTGATCTTGTACACAGGTAGGAACAACAGGTTCCACACTGCCCACCAGGGATTATTTGTCTGTCTCGTGCATATTTGTCTGTCGTGCACGAATGCGCTGTCCAACCAGGTTCCTACCTGCCCACTCTGAAGGAACGTGTTTACAGAACAAAAGTGTTAATATATCATGCTTGTCACATGCATGCATAAATATGTAGCCTTCTTAGCTTTGACCTAAATGTCATTGGCTTTCAGAATCTGAAGCATGCATACATATTTAGCCTTGTCAGCATTGGCATTGATGTAATATGCCTTCAGAATCAATATTTAGTATCGGATTGATCAAAATATTCCTTGCTTGGCACAACATAATGTAGTTATAGTCAACTTATTTTATTTCTTGAGCAAGTGTCTTTTCACATTGCGAGACCTTTTGTCAAATACATTTCATCTCGTATATTCATTGAACATCACATATCCATTGTCTCACATTGTTGGAATATGTAGTTGGATATTTATCTTCTGGTTTTTCCGTGCATAGCCGGTTTTTCAGCCCTTTTGTATGTCCACTGATGGATGAATGACCCACCCAAGTTCACTTGACCTGCTTGATGCCATTCCTTAAAGTGGGTGTATAATACCAAATGTAATACATTACAACTTCAAATTATTAGATAAAACATTTTTTATTCCCGTCTGCAATCAAAATGTAGCTTTTTGTAATTTTAACTTCGACTACACATTCTTTATGCCAAAATTAGAATCATTGTGTATTACACATGCAGAATATTAAACTTCTCATTAGTCATTTGCAAGGTTATATTGTGTCTTAATAGTGCAGCAGAATTCTGGCAATTCAGCACTTAATCCTGTCGCGTATATTGTCAAACATTTAGGAGTTAGATTTTGATTTAAAGCTTTCGTGACTGCAGGGATTCATATTCTTGGTTCTTTTAGTAAAGTCACGTGAAAGGGAAATAATGAAATAAAATAAACATTTTTTACGTGACTTTACCGAAAGAACCAAGAATATTTAGGAGTTAGTTTCAACTTTGTTCGTTCTTTGTTTTCGCCAGGAGATCTGCTTGCTTCGCTTTTACCCAGCCACGGAGGAGGAGAAAGTGGGCTACGTGTCACTCTTCTCCTACTTCAGCAGCCGCAACCGCTTTGGCGTTGTCGCTAACAACTGCCAGTATGTGAAGGACATGTACCTCATCCCTTTGGGAGCATATGACGATGTGCCAGAGAACCTGCTGCCTTTGGACGGCCCAGGTGAGATGACGGTCAATGTTCGATGTGTTAATGTGACGGCGCATGCCTGCAATCCAGCTCCGTGCAGGTGGGGTTAGTAGATCGTGCATGTTTCATTATGCGTTGTGAAATATGCGGGAGATGTGATATGTCCACTTGGTGGCAGCAGAGAAAGGGGGTGGATACCTTTCCATGGAGATAGACTAAGCATTGTCCTGGAGTATTTCCATTTATTTAAAATACCCAGACATTTTCATGGAATCCTACATTCAAGACCCTCTTGAAATAAAATTCATAATTCTTTTTTTTGGGGGAAAATGGAATTATTTGTATGATTTGGATTGCCATTTATTACTTCTAGCATTTAAAATTACCGCCTGTATTGACCATTTTCATACGTCTTTAATCATCATCATCAAACTTTTCTTCTCCATTGTATTCTTGTGCAGATGCAGTTGATTTGATGTCGATATGTGTGACCCTGCCTTATATCTCTCCTTTTGGTTATACCAGGGGTCGTCAACAACAATAACAGCATTTTTTTTAATCGGTAAAAAACTCTGTCAAGGGCAACAATGCATGTGAATGCAAGACGGTCCTTAAATAAAGTCACGAAGCAGTCCGTCCTTAGAGCCACATGCAGCCTTGGAGCCACGGGTTGCCGACCCCTGGGTTATACTTTTGAGCATCCTCCCACTGTGCCACACCATCAGTATCCTTTTTCAAAGGACATTGCCTCTCACAGCAAAGTGTCTTTATCAAGCATATTTTTCCTAATGTCTTTTTATATATGTATACTCTTAGATATGAATTCAAAACCCGTCTGTCAAACGATTTTATTTGATGCATCTTGTCATCCTCGTCTGCATGGCTTTCAGGCTGTGATCTATTGTGTTTTGTAAAGTGACAATTTTATTGATCCATATGTCATACCTGGCAGTGTGCATTTTTCTTTGCATTGGCCAGCATTGTAAAATACCAGCATGACTCGCAGGTGTGGCCAATGTAGTTAATTTGATGATTAATAACGTACGTACAGTTTGCATTAAAACTACGGACATAAACCTGACAATGTCACTCAAAAAGACCCATCATTTGTTACGTACCTTACCGAACTTTAGTGTAGACACAGAATTGGCAGTGGTAGCAATTACTTGATTATATTTTTTTGTAGAACATTGGTTATGAAGTCAACCATATGAAATTTAAATTGACAGCCCCTTTGTGAGTCCACTGCTGGGGAAAGGCCCTTGCCAAGCCCTTTTTGTGGCACATTTTGCTTTTACCATTCTTCACACTGGTAAGTGTGGGTTGGTGACTACTGATGTTAGCCATGGTTTGGAATTGAACTCAAGGCAACTCAGTTTAAGCGCAGTTTACTAATAACCGTGTCACCGATCCACTCCACCATATATTAATTTCACAATGTAAAAGCGATCAGTATTCATTG
The DNA here is from genome assembly GCF_015708825.2 of Lethenteron reissneri. NCBI lineage: Eukaryota > Metazoa > Chordata > Hyperoartia > Petromyzontiformes > Petromyzontidae > Lethenteron > Lethenteron reissneri. The sequence goes on from NC_083807.1 coordinate 8,214,142, forward strand.
TCATTGATTCTTTAATGGGATGTCCCAACATATTAAGGATATCTGTTACAATTATAATGCACACTATTATGAAAGATAGGTTAAGCTTTTGAGCATTGATTGTCAATGCAATGTATGTATATATCTGTAATCGAGTTTTAGATGGACCAGACATAATATCACCTGCGTAGAATCCAGCACCTTGGAGATGGGGTTGGTGGCTCATACAAAGATTAATTATCAAGTGCTATGGGACTGCCAGGTTATTGGATTAATAGATAGTCAAGAGATGAAAGTATGTCAAATGGGTTTTGTCACATGTGGATTTTTATTAGTATAATTGCACCTGCATAGGTGTTGTCCAAGTTCTTAACTTAACCTCTCACACACAAAAAAAGATTATTCTGTAAAAAAAAAAGTCTTGAATCAATGAGGTTTTCGTGCATTAACAAAGAATCGTTGTTTTCCTAACATACTTATCTTCTGAAATTCGTTCGTCTTCAGGATTGGAGCAGACGCGACCGAACATGCTACTTGGGCTGGTGGTGCGGCAGAGATCAAAACGGAGGCTGCCAGGCGAGCATCCCTTCGACGCGCCAATTCTTTATGACAAAGAGCACACGATTCTGAACAGTCCCGATGATAAGCAGAAGCAAGTGAGCTCTTTTGAAAATGAATACCACCACTCCATTCCAGAGAATGATAGCATTGGAAGATTAACTAAGTATTCAGAAGAACCAAGCAACTCCTCATTTGTTGAAGATGGCATATCACCACTGATATCTATGTATTCTGCAACGACGACAGGATTCTATGGGACAAGCGATTACACTACAAATTCTCTACCACTGCCTCCGTCTCCACCACCGTATGTTCCAGAAAATAATGTTGACCCAATTGTCCAGAATTTTGCAAATTTGGGTGAGACTGTAGAAGAAGAGCATAACACCGATGATGATGAAGCTTATGACCCTGAAGATGAAACACTTTTTACAGACAACACCCGGCGTTTTGGCCAAAGCTCAGGCATGCTGTCAGTACGAGACAAGCCTCCTGACATGTCCATGGACACCTTTCTTGATACCATTGTTCCACCGGCGAATGTCAGTCTCTCGGAACAACAGACAATTCTGGATAACCTCAAGAGACAGATTGCTGAGGAGAAGCGGAAGCTCGAGGAACAGGAGGCGAGTCTTCGACAAATGCCGCCACTGCCTCTCCCGCCTAACGCTGCGGAGAATGTGGAGAGTTTGTCCGTCCAGGTGAATAAAAGCAGGGACCCACGGCAGTCGGGGCTCGCTAAGCAACCGCAGCTGCTGAACAAAGCCGAGCCAAGTGCCGTGGCTTCTCACAGCTCGAGTGACGCTGTCTCAAACCAGCGGTATGAGCCTGCAAACGAAGGTGCAACTGAAGTCAAGGGCAAAGGTGTGGCACCGAGTCCACAAAGCTCGCACCTCTTGGCTAGTAGACATGACGCGGATCCAAAAAGGGATTGGAGAGACTCGAAACAACCGTCGAACTTGAGCCAGAGTGAGAAGCGGTCTGGTGCCGACAAACCTTCAGAGCCCTCCGGTTCGGGAAACTCCCACAGGAACTCGTCCAAGGAAAGAGAGCACCGGTCACGCCGCGATTCAAGCGAGTCGCGGTCACAGCAAGGGAGCCACCGGCGGTCAAGCGTCAACAGCGGCGACAGGGGCGTCGAAGACCGTGATCGACACGAGCAAAAGAACGCTCGGGCCAAGGGGGGGCACACGGAGCAGCGCTGGGACCGTGATCGCGAGCGCCAGCGCGGCTGGAGCGATGAGCGAGACCGGCGCCGGGGGTGGGACGGTAGCAGCGGCAGCGACAAAGACTGGGGCCGAGAGAGGGAGCGTGACAGAGACAGAGACTGGGAAAGAAGCTCCAGTGAGAGAAGCCGGAGTAACCGAGAACGGTCGTGGAACCGGGGCAGGGACCACGACAGCCGAGACGCGGGGAGGAGTCGAGACAGGGATAGGTCCAGACACTGAAGTGACCGACCGATATCCTGTGCGCTGACCCAATGGGGGGGGGAAAAAAACTCACTTGAGACCAGGACACTGTTTTGAAGTCTTGCTATTATGCTGACTGATGCATCTCAAGTCGAGCGGGCATCGGTCGCAGCAGGCTATCAAGAAATGCGTTATTTGATGAGAATATAGTTGGACTTGAAATGTTTTTGATGACTCGCACCACAGGCTGTATTTGTTGTACATACAATTCAGTATGATCTTTCATGTGTTCTGAGCTGTACAATTATTTTATGGTGTTCGTTGACACTTTTGATAAGCAAATCTATTACCAATTTTTCATCAGGAGTTTGCCGGCCTCAAAAAGTTTTGTTATAAACATCGGTAATTCAATACATTATCTTTGTTATTGCTTTTGCAGGTTGTTTTGTGAAATTCCAACTTATTGGATGTTGAAGAACCATGTCACACACATGTTAACTGATGTTTTGTTTGTAAAATATGTTTATTAAAAAAACATGTTTCTGTATTTTCTTAATTCTGAATTGCTTGTGACAAATTGAATGTGATTTTTTAAATATATATAATTAGAATTTTAAAATTAGAGTTTTTTTGTGTTCTCCCTACTCATCTAGGAATCATCCACGCATCACATGTAAATTCAAGTCGTATCACTGTTGTTAAAGTTCAGCTTTAAGACTGTTGGCAATGATTGAACTAAAATATTAAGCCAACCTATGGCATGTAAGAGATTATTTGTATTAATAATAGCTTAATTTAGATGACTTCAGGTTATAAGGTATACGTTAAAGTTTTGCCATTTTTAAATACTGTATCACTTTCACAACAATGTTAAGATTCGTATTGCTAAAATTTTACATTGGCTGCAACGGTGAGGAAAACAACTTGAATTCGACATTGAAACTTTGAATATCGGTACGACTTTCACTTGCAGAGTCTTGATTAGTACGGGGTCATAGCTCTTTACACTTGAAATGGCTGCCACTTTTGGCAATGGCATATTAAGATTGCATAACTGAGAGCCTTTTGATTTAATTGTACATACGGGGGATCTTCAGCAAGTGTAGAGACAAACGTATTTTTTTCAGATAACACTTTATATCGAAAGACGGTCCCCATCATCATACTCTGCGAATATACAATTGTCCCAACAGCCCACTAACCTTCATAATTCCAGAAGCACATGCTGTAAATATTCTGGTTTGTCTTTGAGCCATTACTGCGCCACTGCTTTTACAACCTCGTCACTTTCAAACCACTCTCTGTCGATCTTCTTTCAGATGTCAATAAATGTCACTCCTAAGCGGCTATGTGTGGGCTATATGCTAGATCTTTCGGATAATAGGATCCAAGCTTTCCCAACAATTATATATTTGTGCACGTGCAGTGTGTGGGTGAGCATTGTCTTTGGTGTCCCACCGTCCCTTTGTCAAGAATCCGGGCTATATCATAAATTCAAAAGCTCACCACGAACCCCGATCGTTGAAGGTAAAGCATGAACTGGCCTACCACGTCTCTTAATAAAAAATATGCTCACTTCCTGAATGGAGCTGATCCACCATATGTAAATAGTGCAATGATTAATACTCTTGTCACCATAATGCAGCTTTATATATTTATATTTCATTTGCATTACAAGGTTAGGAACATTTCCAGATAGCTGCTCTTCTAATGTGCAGTTGTGCAAGAATATTTTTTTGATGTGAAACGTCTGCCAATCTCGAAGCAAAAGCTACAAAAAAGTTCATGTGAGTACCAAGATCCTGTCCGCATTCATCACTGTTTTGGATATAAAAAAAAACCCAAGTTCATTGCAATTATATAAGAATTATAATTGGGAAATATTGCAGCGCAGTATGATAGTTTTATCTCGGCAGCTGTGGAAGAGATTTTTCACGGAACTTTGTGGCCTTTTTTACCTTTACATAATAGGGGTCGTATTTTTCTCCATACACTTTGTTACGAGATTGTTGCGCACCGTATTCTTCATTATTACCTGGAGTTTGCAAAAATTAAGTGCCGAACCAAATTTAACAAGATTTTGGTGTGTGCAGTCACTGGTGATTGGGCTGAAACTAGCGATTTCCTCCACTTAACCCGGTTTCATCACGGGTACCTTGGCGAATCCTAACCCAAGGACTTCTGACCTATCCGGCCACCTCTACAACGTAATTTCTTAAATCAGAATCCTAATGACATACATCTATATATATAAAATCGTTCATGTCTGTCTGTCTGTGTGTGTGTGTGTGGACTTTGGCCCATACGCACTTTCATTGGACGGCGGTTGCCCCTGGCAACGGCTAGCCACGCCTTCGCCAAGGGCTGCAGTTTCATTGGACGGCGGTTGCCCCTGCCAACGGCTAGCCACGCCTTCGCCACTTTCATAAGCTCCGTATTTAATTAAATAATAGCCATTACACAGTATTGTTGGAGCGCTAGGGGGGGGGGGAAGGAACGCCACCCGTACCCTGCCTCTTCCAAGCCGACAATTTTAGGCGAGGCCGCAGGCTTTGCACGCTACTAGGCCTCGACACCCACAACGCCACTCTGAGGTAAATTCATCAAAGTTTTTCCTACTCTTCACTACACCCCCACCACAATGTGTGCTATTAATATTACTTTTAAACCCAACGCGCCAACAATCGATTACTTTAATGTTCACTGTACAAATACTCATTAAGCTGGGTGAGCGTACTGCCAGTCTATCATGTACACTGTAGCCTGCTTATTAAGCTCGGTGAGCGTACTGCCACTCTATCATGTACACTCTAGCCTGCTTATGAAGCTGAGTGCGTGTACTGGCAGTCTATAATGTGGACTCTTGCCTGGTTATTATAATCGATTCTTTATATGTTCTTTGTACAAACAGTCATTAAGCTGCTTGAGCGACCCCAGTTCGATTCCAACTCACGCCCACCACCGCTGACGATTATTTGAAACGGACCTGGCCCTCCCCTAGGTCCACTCAGCCTCAAAAGCGTAACTGCTGTCGTGTGTGAACATCGTCACTGGGGAGACAAAGGCGGCGGGGCATCGTGGATCCAAGTCCCGGGCGAAGCCGGGTCATGTGTATGTGTGTTTGTGTTTATGTGTATGTCTGTTTGTCTCTATGTATGTGTGTATGTATGTGTATGTATGTGTTTCTGTGTATGTGTGTGTGTATGTATGTGGGTTTTTTTTTATGTCTTTATGTGTATGTCTGCGTGTCTCTATGTATGTGTGTATGTACGTGTGTGCATGTGTTTGTGTGTATGTATGTGTGTGTCTATGTATGTGTGTGTATGTGTATGTGTGTGTATGTGTGTGTATGTATGTGTGTTATATGTCTGTCTGTGTCTGCATGTATGTGTGTGTGTATTGTGTATGTGTTTGTGTGCATGTATGTGTGTGTTTGTGTGTATGTGTATGTCTGTGTGACAGAGGAGGTGTTCAGGTTAATTGAGAAAAAGCGTCAGGCCCACTCTCATCGCCTACAGCATCCCACGTCAGAGAATGAGGAGGTTTACCGCAGCCTTCGCTCAGAAGTTCGGAGAGCCGTAAGGCGCTGTAAGGATGGGTGGTGGTCGCGAGTTGCTGAGGAGATGGAGTCTGCCTCAGTGGCCCGTGATCACAAATCACTATTTAACTCCATCAAAAAAGTAACCTGCAGCGCCACACCTATTACCATCATTAGAGGAAAAAACGGTGATCCAATCTCCGACCCACAGGAACAGGTTTGCAGATTTGCTGAGCATTTCTGTGAGGTCCTGGGGGAGGGAAATTCTCTCAGCCAGGAAAACATCATGGCACAAAGTGGTGATAACCCTGCTGAGGCTGCGGTGCCTCAAATATTGGAAGAGGTCACCCCCTGTGAGTGGCTGGCTGAGGTGCCAGCTGTTGAGGAAGTACTGAGGGCGATCCGGAGTCTGAGACCAGGGAAGGCATCGGGCAGAGATGATCTCCCAAGCGAAATGCTGAGGGAGGGTGGCGTTTGTGCACAGACTGCCCTATATGACATCATAACAACAGTCTGGACCACTGGACGGGTTCCGCAGGACTGGAAGGATGCCCTGGTGGTTCCCCTCTTTAAGAAGGGGGACCGTACCGACTGTAACAACTACAGGGGCATCTCACTCCTCAGTGTGCCGGGTAAGGTCCTGGCAAGGATTATTCAACATCGCCTTGCTAGGCACGCTGAGGAGAGGCTTGCGGAGCCCCAATGCGGTTTCAGGAAAGGGCGGTCCTGCACAGATGCCATATTTTCTGTCCGTCTGCTACAGCAGAGGTGTAGGGAATTCCAAAAAGACCTACATCTCTGCTTTATTGACCTGGTCAAGGCCTATGATACCATCAGTAGGCCTGGGCTCTGGGTTGTTCTTCGTGCTTTCGGAGTCCCTGACCCTCTGCTCACGATCATTAAGGACCTTCATGATGGTGAGCGGGCCCGGGTAAAACTACGTGGCCGGGAGTCGGAGCCTTTCCCTGTAAACCTTGGGGTGCGACAGGGATGTCCTCTGGCTCCCACATTATTTAACATCTATTTTGACCGCGTAGTTCGTGAAGCCTTCAATAGCTGTACCGGGGGAATTTCCATTTGGTACAGATATAATGGGAGGCTGATCGACGCCCGGGTGCGATCAAGGGATGGCTCCCTATTGGTCAACCACGTTATGTATGCCGATGATTTGGTAATAGCTGCTCACTCAGAGGAGGAGTTGGAGACGCTGCTGCTGAGACTGGAGCGTGCCACTAAGAGGTGGGGCCTTACCAACAGCCCCACCAAAACTAAGCACCTGCCTGGGTATTTTGTAACATCGGACACTCCACCCCCACAACTCCCAATTGGTGATGGGGCAGTTGTGGAGAGAGTGGAGAGTTTCCCATACCTGGGCAGTGTGCTTATGACCGGCTCCAGTCTATCAGCAGAGGTCTCACTCCGAATCAGTCGAGCGGCAATATCTTTTCATCGGTTGCGTAACGCTGTGTGGAAGCTACCTGGTCTGTCGCTCCGCACGAAGCTTCAGGTCTTCTCGGCCACGGTCATTCCCTCCCTTCTCTACGCTTGCGAGACGTGGACCCCCCTGGTGGAGCATCTTCGCCGGTTGGAAACATTTAGGCTGGCCTGCCTACGATCCATCCTGGGTTTAACCAGGCTGGATTGTGTGAGGAGCTCACAAATCCTTGAAAGATCTGGGCAAAGTCCCATCAGTGAGCTCCTCCGGCAGGCAAGGCTGCGTTGGCTGGGTCATGTAGCCCGCATGCCCAGCCACCGCATGCCTAAACAGCTTTTGTTCGGCCGGATCGAGGGGGCTAGACGGGCGCGGCACGGGCTGGAGAAGAGATGGAGTGATGTGGTACAGGAGGACGTGGAGCTGAGTGGACTTGCCGATGACTGGTACCAGCGGTGTCAAGATCGGCCTCAGTGGAGGAGGCTCGTGAAGGACGCTACTGGGCAGTTGGAGGCAGTCGCCCTCCAACAACAACGGAGGGCGGAGGAGCGACGCTCACAACAACGAGCGGAGCGCCGGGTGGCTAAAGCACAGCAAGTTGGCACAGTAGGGGGCACAGGTGGTGCATCAGCCAGTCATCTCGGTCATCTCGGTCAGTCGACCCGTGGCACCTGCTGGGTCTGCCCCGTGACCTCCTGCCAGCGGGCTTTCGACACTTCACGTGGCCTCAAGGTGCACTTGGCCTGGCACAAGCATCGTGGTGACGTCACCGCCACTTAGTGGCGAATGGCGGTTGTTGTTGTTGTTGTTGTTGTCTGTGTGTATGTGTTTGTGTGTATGTGTGTGTATGTATGTGTGTGTATGTGTTTGTATGTGTTTGTGTGTTTACGCTCGCATTACACAAATGTGTTGCTGGTCTAAGGCGTTCCTCGCACAGCATTGCCGCTTTATTATTTCAGTCGTTTACTGCCTTACGCACCCTGAAAGTCGTGTGTGTCTGCAGCAAGCGCGTGTATGTGTACCTATGGACGCGCGCGCGTGTGTTGTGTAGGGGGAACGGTAGTGTAGTGCTTAGCGTGCTGTCTGTGTCTGTGTGTGTGTGTGTCTGTCTGTGTCTGTCTGTGTGTGTCTGCGTGTGTCTGTGTGTGTGTCTGTGTGTGTGCGTGTGTGGTGTGTGGGGAGCGGTAGTGTAGTGCTTAGCGTGCTGTCTGTGTGTCTGTGTGTGTGTGTGTCTGTCTGTGTCTGTCTGTGTGTGTCTGCGTGTGTCTGTGTGTGTGTCTGTGCGTGTGTGGTGTGTGAGGAGCGGTGGGTGTAGTGCTTAACGCTACGCTGCGCTAACAACCCGGCGAACCCAGTTCCATTCCCGCTCACGGCCACCACCGGTGACGATTATTTGAACCTCCCCTAGGTCCACTCAGCCTCAAACGAGTAACTGGTGTGGCGTATTAACATCAGCACTTGGGAGACAAAGGCGGCTGGGCGTGGTAGATCCAAGTCCCGGGCGAAGCCGGGTCATGTGTATGTGTTTATGTGTATGTCTGTGTGTCTGTATGCATGTGTGTATGTATGTGTGTCTATGTGTTTGTGTGTATGTCTGTGTGTGTATGTATGTCGGTTTTGCCGCCGTGGTGGATCCAAGTCCCGGGCGAAGCCGGGTCATGTGTATGTGTGTATGTGTTTATGCGTATGTCTGTGTGTCTGTATGCATGTGTGTATGTATGTGTGTGCATGTGTTTGTGTGTATGTATGTGTGTGTGTATGTATGTGGGTTTTTTTGTATGTGTTTATGTGTATGTCTGCGTGCCTGTGTAGGGGTTATTACGGGAGAAACGGCGGACAACAAACACAGGGCTGTCGGCACTCACATACACGGGTGGTCACACCGACGTCCGCATCAGTTATTGCCCACGCCCCAGCCCTCGGAGGCGATCCCTATAAAAGGTGGAACCCAAAGAGCTCGTTCAGTTCGACACGAAGCTGACCAGTGAAGATCCAAGACTCGGAGATTAGGCCCTGGGACTCCCCGGTCTCGCCGTCTTTATAAGGGCCGAGCCGGGTAAGCCAGTGGCGCGGCCCAGGAGCTTCCAGACCGCTGCCCTTGTCAGGGCAAGGCTGGTTAGCTGGTGCCGAGATCTGTGCTTGCCAGGGCCAGATCAGTCAGCCTCCCGTAGCCCAGTAGAGGAGGACTGGGGGACAGGACAGAGGGCTTAGTACTAGGGTGGGTTTCCCATAGTACGGGTGAAGGGGCCGATACCCCTTCAACTATTGTATCTGTCCCGGAGTTAATAAACAGTGTGTCTCAACTTCGACATCGTCTCCTCCGTTACTTACTACACCTGTATGTATGTGTGTATGTACGTCTGTGGATGTGTTTGTGTGTATGTATGTGTGTGTCTATGTATGTGTGTATGTGTTTCTGTGTTTGTATGTGTGTGTATGTATGTGTGTTATGTGTCTGTCTGTGTGTCTGCATGTATGTGTGTGTGTATTGTGTATGTGTTTGTGTGTGTTTGTGTGTTTACGCTCGCATTACACAAATGTATAATGCGGGTCTAAGGCGTTCCTTACACAGCATTGCCGCTTTATTATTTCAGTCGTTTACTGCCGTATGCACCCTGAAAGTCGTGTGTGTCTGCAGCAAGCGCGTGTATGTGTACCTATGGACGCGCGCGCGTGTGTTGTGTAGGGGGAACGGTAGTGTAGTGCTTAGCGTGCTGCCTGTGTCTGTGTGTGTGTGTCTGTGTGTGTGTGTCTGTGTGTGTGTCTGTGTGTGTGTCTGTGTGTGTGCGTGTGTGGTGTGTGGGGAGCGGTAGTGTAGTGGTTAGCGTGCTGTCTGTGTGTGTGTTTCTGTCTGTGTGTGTCTGCGTGTGTCTGTGTGTGTGTCTGTGTGTGTGTCTGTGCGTGTGTGGTGTGTGAGGAGCGGTGGGTGTAGTGCTTAACGCTACGCTGCGCTACCAACCCGGCAAACCCAGTTCGATTCCCGCTCACGGCCACCACCGGTGACGATTATTTGAACCTCCCCTAGGTCGACTCTGCCTCAAACGAGTAACTTAACTACTGTAGCGTATTAACATCGCCACTGGGGAGACAAAGGCGGCCGGCCGTGGTAGATACAAGTCCCGGGCGAAGCCGGGTAGTACAGCTAGTATGATTATGAAAAGGCATAAATTGTTATGCGCTCGTATAAAGAGCAATGTCCACTTAATTTTGCGTATAATTGCTCAACATTGCCTTATTTTAAAAAGGAGCTTACATTTTCCACAGCACTGATGAACACGGGGAGGCTGCAATTAACCGAAATTAATTGCCGCTTTGTCATGAGCTCTTCTGATTGCATTTACAAGGTGTGGTGAGAGGATGGGTTCAAGAAAAGCTTTTAATGCTGTATCCTCATCAGTGATTTAAATGTATCAGTATTGGCTATTATCAGTATTGGCTATTATAGGCAAACTTAGGTGGAGCGCCGGCATGGGTGTGCGTTTCTCGCTTTGCTACTTGTTTCAAGAGGCACGCAATTTGAGAAAATAAAAACGGGTTAATAATATAGCGGATGTATTAAACCTAGTTCTGTGAAAAATCTATTTTACAGCTGCCGACACAAAACATCGTGGACGTAAAATGTCATTTCGCTTTTTTATTTTATTTTCTGGCCACGTGTGCAGACGTCATGGTGGTGATGAAACCGGGTTAAGCGTAGGATTTCGCTCGTTTCAAGCCCAATTACCAGTGACTGTACATAACAAGCAATGTTAAATTTGGTTTTGCACTTAATTTGGCAAACTCCAGATAATAATGAAGAACACGGGGCACACCAATCTCATAAAGTTCATGGGGTAAATACGACCCCTATTCTGTAAAGGTGAAAAAGGCCACGAAAATATTTCAATAAGTTCCGTGAAAAATCTCTTCCACAGCTGCCGACTAAAAACTATCACTTCATCGTTGGCGTAAAATGTCTTTACGGTTTTCATTTTATTTTATTTCTGGCCACGTGTGTAGACGTCATGGTCCTAATTTTTGTTCAAAGATCACTCGCAAGTCACCTAATTGGGAAACCACGGCAACATTGCCCCGCTCATGATAGAACTGAAGCCGACTTACAGGCCGGTTCTGTGTTAAAGCCGGTTCTGTGTTCACCATGCGCCGGACAGAATCAGCAGCCACCCCCAGGGGTCACTTGCCACTGGGCGCCTCAATGTTTTGAATTTGAGGCTTGGTATAAATATGTGGTGGTGGTGATGATGATGATAAACTAGTGCAATACAGAATCAACAAAACGAAACCAACTTTTCACTAACTGGCATGTTAATTTAGACAATTATTTAATATTAAAAAAAGAATAGTTACGTTTTGGCTGGGCTGGCTTTCAGGGAATATGAACATTGCCTCGTATTGTTTTAAATTACCTCAAAGTTTCACTCAAGTAACTGCTTGTTTCCAATATTAACATTTGGAGCCCAGAAGCCGCCCTTGTAACGCTATATAACACCACCAATATATGATAATAGGGGTTTCTCCTTTTTTCTGGAATCAAAACAGGTGTTAAAATGTTAAAACACCAAACTGAAATGTTTTACAAGAAATCATGTCTGCATTAAGCACACTACTTGTGGTCAGAATGCAAAAAAAAAACATACTCTGATAATATATGCATTGTCCTTGAAACTGATTGGTCAACACCAGAGAAAGCTTTTTTTGCATATATTATCAGAGTATGTGTTTTTGTTTGCATTCTGACCACAAGCATTGTGGATGCAGACATGATTCCTTGTAAAAGGTTTCAGTTTGGTGTCTTAACATCTTAACACCTGATTTGTTGCCAGATTAAAAGGGGGAAACCCTATTATCATATTTTGGTACTGGTAAAGGTGGTCCCATTATATAGACCACCGATGTAACCATTGTAAACGAGACAGTTTTGTAAAGAACATCGGCATCATTTTTGAATGCTGAACAAGTTTGCATTTCATGAGCCTCTGGTGGGGACTGTTGACTTTCACGGAAGAAAAAACACAAGAACTCGAGTCACTCAGTGTTAGATTTTGCGGTATAATTAATTGCCTTTTAAACTACCTGTGATTTAGTTTGTATTTCGCAGGTGAATAAATTGTGTTTGACGTAAGTGCTTTCCAAGTAGCCATTCTGAGTCCTTTGGAAATAGCCGAAGCCAATGCAGCAATTTTAAAGTCAAGTGAAGTAATATGTCCAAATCCTTTCAGTCAACTGTATCCAGTCCATGTACAACCTTTCCAAATCTCTCATGTCCAACAGTAATATGCATGGTACTGCATGTCATAGTTAATACTGGTAGGAACCTCCTGGTTAAACCAGCCCACAGGGGATTATTGTGTCCGTCCGTCCGTCCGTCGTGCAGGGAGGGGCTGGGTGGGGAGGGAGGGGCTGATGGGGAGGGGCTGGGTGGGGAGGGGCTGGGTGGGGAGGGTGGGGGCTGGGTGGGGAGGGGCTGGTCACCCCGTGGTGCCCTTATAAAACTCAACGTTTAACCTACTCACGCCGGCTTGTGCCCGCCCTCAGGCATATGTGCGGAATACACCACGCCGCCGTTGACCCTGGCCGTTGACCGAGCAACCCAACGTTCCTACCAGCTCCCTCCGCAGGAATGTGTTATGAGTGCCGCGATGGTATCATAGTTGGCACACTGGGCTATCCAAAAGTCGCCGGTGCGATTCGATCTCTCCCGGCTCAGTCGTTGGCCACGATTCATATACCACCCCTCCCGTTGCTATATCACCCAACACCACATTCTATTGGCAGGTTGCAGATGTTGGTGGTAAAGTCTGAGTGCTACCCCACCTGTTCCACCACATCTGGACCAGCGTGCAAGAATGCACAAAATATACCCTCGAGAACCCCCTCTTGGTGGATGCACTTCCAGAGGCCTTTGGTAGGCAATTGCAGGGCTGCACCTTTACCTTTTTCATAGTGTACGTGCACAAGCGATTACCGTTTGGTTATAGTTGGTCCGTTCGGCTCTATAATTAGGTTGAAAATGTATTACAGAAGGCACGTTTCGTGTTTAAAATATTACGTAATAACGCGATGTGTATGTCGGCCTAATTGCAATTGGAAAGCATTCGCTCAGCATTGTGTCTAATTGGTACCGAGTGGCATGAGCTGACAGTTTTTTTAAAGAGCCCACGTCTCCCCCCGTATTATTGAGTTGCCTCGGCTTGGGCTCGATTACAATTTAACCAGTCAAATTTCGTTTTAAAGCTTTCGTGACTGCAGGGATTCATCTTCTTGGTTCTTTCGGTAAAGTCACGTAGAAGGGAAGTAATAAAATAATAAAAATAAAACAATGAAATAAAATAATATTTTCATATAATAAAATAATTATTTTTTGTTTGTTTTATTTTTATTATTTTATTACTTCCCTTCTACGTGACTTTACCGAAAGAACCAAGAAGATGAATTTAACCAGTCGTCAGGTGTGCCTTGTTTTTGCGACTTAATTTGAATGTGGCACATACCTATTGACGTGAAAAGGTGAACTCAAGCGCAGCGCGAGTTAATGCAGTTAGCTAACATCTGAGCTGTGTGAAGGAAGGTGCGATAATTAACCATCTCAGCAAAACGTGAGTCGTCTATGTTGCACGCGTCTATCAGTGACTAGTGGCGTACACCCTTACTAGACTTCAATTGATAGCTTGCTGTACTTGAAATGTTTATTCATTCACGAGCTTTTTTGCACGTCAAAGGACGGGTGTTCAGTGCAGTAACTCTTAAATATTCAATCGAAAAATTGTTCAGCGCATGATTTTTAATGAGGGGGGGGGCGGTTGCCCCATGTGGAGTGACGTCACCCGCTTATAGTTATTGTGGAGGGGTGCGGCATTGGAGTGACGTCACCCGCTCATGATTATTACTGAGGGAGGGGTGCGGCATGTGAAGTGCGTGACCTTCTTGTGCGTTAGCGTAAATTTCCACGCGGGTATGAATATTAATGAAGGGGGGGTGGGCCTCATGTGGAGTGACGTCACGCGCGGGACGGACAGACATTTCTGGGTGATTTTTACAGGAGGTAATATTCCCAATGCTACTTTATCTAATTAAACCCGTGGAGCTCATTTGTTGTAAGTCAAAGAAAAGTGGCGTTACATAGAATGTAGTGAAAACGTTGTGCTCGCAGATAATGGAAGCCCACGGGGTTCGTCTGTCGTGGTTTAATATTCTGGCTTGTAAATTGCGTGCAAAGCGGGATTTAAATGCATCCGTGAGCTTGTTAAGAAACACTATAAACTCAACTTTTTTTATTTGACCAGGTAAGGTCCACTTAAAAAGTAGCTCTATTTCAGTAGCGACCTGGCCACAAATAATAGCTCAGCGAAGTAGCTTATCACGTGGAAATGTATAGCAGCCAAATACTCTGAAACGCATGTTGTTCAATGTGAAGGGAAACACCGGAGAGACCATGGGGAGAGAGAGACATGCAAACTCCAAATATACAGCAGGCGTCAGGGTTGGGATCGAACCCACGACCTCCTGTATATCAGGCGAGGTAGTTAACATCTCGCCATTTCATGACAAGGGCAGACATTCAAGTTTTGTTGAATGTCTGCTCTTGTCAGTGTTCGCCACCAAAGTGGCTACAGCGATGGATGCATATTATCAAACCCTTGACGTTGTTAAGCATAAGTTATATTTGTAAAGGAATGTTGCAGTTCTAAAGGACCGACTGCTGCATTTTCCTTCGTTTGAAGGTTAAAAAAACTGATTGATGTAGGCTTAGCATAGCAACTAAAGTTGTGACACTCAAAAATAGTTCAATTCGGAAGGTGGTACACGAACTCTGCTGCGTGCACAATGTAATTTTTGTAGAATTAATTGATTATCCCATAGATAGCAATTAGGAATAATAATTGAAATTCATAAAGCGCCCTTAAATATTACAGAAGACATGAAATGTGACCAAAGCCTGCATTATCAAGGTATACGGCATTGCCTAGTTGTGCCATGATAGAAGAATGGGATTTCACAAATATGCCAGAATAATGGAATTACGCAAATTATACTTTATTGCTTTTAAGACGGCGATGTTGGGGATGTACACGTACAGCCCAGTACTTGACGACATTTTGTGGGAGCGAGCCCGAGCACCCGGCTCGCAAACCGATGTATGCGAGGGAGCCACAAATTACTCCGTAGAGATGGAACGGATGGAGATTTGGCCCAACATTAGCTTTACCACCTTGACCACACTCATGTTTTTTTTTCATACGAGGGATGGATGGGATGAATTGGGCATCCCGATGATAGGTGCAGTGGCATTAACGGATAATGCGGGCAAGCCCTTAATGGTATTCAGAATATCAGAATTCGAATACAGTATGCATTTATACTGGAGGAGTCCTCTTAGCAAAACGCTATTTTTCAAATATGTCCAGAAGGACACATCATGATTGTTTTTTTTTTTACTATAGAGATGGAACAGATGTAGATGCGGCCCACATGATGTGTGCTACATATCGTCACATCCCGTCACCAATGACTGCATGAAGAAAACCTCCACAGCGAGGGTTTTTAATGTGTCGACTTCATGACTTCTACGGTGAGTTTATGTCCCATAAGTGTGTTGTAGTTGTGTGTCATTAGCCTCCTGATGTTTATTTGTTTGTATTAGAATGAAAAAAATTCGTGTAATTTTGAGGACATTCCTATTTTTTTACCGGAATAAATTGCATCCAATAATGTAAATGTCCATCTCATGATCGCTGGTGGTCGAGATTAATGACGGAATGGCAGGTAAAGGAGGGAAACGTTCTCCTGTGGAGGAGGAGGTTTGAGATCGGCTGGCCTGTTGGAGTGAAATGGATGTTTGCGAGGGATGGTGAAGTCCTTCATCCAGCAGTAGATACATAATGGATAATGACGACGATGTTGAAGCATCACGCTTTTTGAGTATGTCGGTTCAGAAATATCCACCAGATCAATTGTTATTCTCAGGTTTTTTCCGGTAAAGTCACGTAGGTAAAACATTAAAATTAATAAAAGTAAAATAAAATAAAAATCACGACGTTTCGGAGGCAACACAAGCTTCCGTCTTCAGGTGGAACCGTCACAGCCACGACAGCTGTATCAAGTTCCACCTGAAGACGGAAGCTTGTGTTGCCTCCGAAACGTCGTGATTTTTATTTTATTTTACTTTTATTAATTTGTATGTTTTACCTACGTGACTTTACCGAAAAAACCTAAGAATATGAATCCTTGTAGTCACGAAAGCTTCAAATCTAGATCAATTGTTGATGTGTCCGTGTACAATGGAGCAATATTGTAACCGACCACGCGGTGGTAATGTTGCATCGCGGAACTGCGAGTTTCCCAATTCTTCCGAAAATAATGGGCTGTCTGCCGCATGTGAAAGGGTGAAGGATGTATGGATGGGGATCTTATTGATCTTGCTTCATGCCCTTTACAATTGTTCTGCTTTATACATGTGAAAGCAGCATGATTTTAACTTTTACTCTAAAAAAATAGATATTTTGATATCAATGCTTTTCATGAAAGTGTATTTGATCAGTGTTTGTATTTTTTTGCGTTCGAATGTAATGGTGAGCAATTGTATTCATCGTTCTCGCGAAGGCAGTATACAAAATATCTATTTAAAATGACTGATGGCTCACTATTGTGCATAATTAACCCACCCCCCCTCATCAATTTCTCTTGTTTTATTGTCCCGTGTCCAAGTTGGCGCAGCCGGTTTAAATGATTTCAATATTCACCACTAGAAGGGGAGACGTCTCAGAACATAATTTGCAAGAGCTCTGTGCGGTCAGTTGCCTTTCAATTTTTTTTTGTTTCATCCAAAGTTATTAAAACCTTGGTGCAGTGGCCTCATTTCATTCAGCTCTGATACTCTTTTCACAAATGATGTGCTCGGCCCCACAGGATCCTTACTGAGGCATCCTTTGTGTTTCCCTTTAATAGGAATTTTATTTTATAATTGGAAATTCTCCACTGGCATGGCTGCAGTTGTTTATAAGCAGGTCAATGTCTTTATAAGGTGTGTGTTTTCAGTTTATTGCAATGGTCGATTGCTAATGCCATTCAGGTGCAAAGTTGCAATGACATTTAGTAAAAGAGGGCTTTGTTAGACATTGGATGAAAGTAAATTTATTCTCTCCACAATTTTCTTATTCTTGTAATGTTGAACATTTCACAAATCCTATGGCTTTTCAAAGAAGCAGAGTGCCACTTGTGGTAAAATTAACTGACTACAATAACGATGACAGCCCTTCACGATGTATAATACCATATGTGACTAAATATTAGTATGCCAAACAGCTTTGCATTCATGTAACATGGCTTAGGTTAATTCAACATATGCATCAACAACCGTTGCACATTTACTCGATGAAGTCAATAAACTGTGAGCTTTAAAAATTGTGTCTTGGGCATGTTGGAAATTCAGAACATTGTATCTTGATGTTTGTCAATAGAATAACAAAGTGTGTTTTTTACATGTTTTAGATAAGGCACAAATCTATCACTATACTCTTTGGTTCTTTCGGTAAAGTCACGTAGGTAGAAAAATTTAATAAAAATATGTTTTATTTTATTTTATTTCTGCAGTTACGAAAGCTTCAAATCAATTATACCACCGTAGTGCATTTTTACATTTAATATTTGAATGCTACGGACCATATTGTTTTAAAGCTCCACGAAAAGCTATAGTTCTATTAGAGCATTCTACGTGCTGTATCTTACGCACTCCTGATAATAACATTGTAATTATATATTTATTGGAAACCCAGCGATGAACATTTCAGGTTTACATCTCGATGCGCCAGAAAAATCCATGTCACATTTAGCTTTCGGGCTTGTTCTGATATATGGAATCTTGCCCTGATTCTTGTAGCAATGCCTAAAAGCCATTTTCGAGGTAGAGTTCTGATTTTAATTTGAACAGTAAGATTTGCCTTGCCGTATATATGTAAAAGTTTAATGGTGTTGGTTAATTCATACAAGGATGACCTATGTTAAACGAAGCCCAAATGTAATTGCAAGTAAGAGGTTTTAAAAAGGCACATGAGAAAATTATGAATTTCCATTGTAAAAATACCCAGTAAATTACAATGGCCGAGATATAAGTGCAATTATAATGGAAATAGGCAATTCTGAAATAAATCGTAACATAAAAAAACATAAAATATGACTATAGCAATATTGAACTGCTTTTTACGTGGGATAAAATAGGAAAATTAAATATGTCAATCCACGTGTCATTGCTTGCTGTTTAGGAGAAAGTGGTGTCTGAACTTTTATTGTCCTAATAGTTGAAAAATTGTCTCTCTTTAAAGGCAATTTCCATCAGTGGTTTAATTAAATGTGTTAAAACACCATTTACATTCAACCGTAGCATTTTGTCCTGTCACCCAGTGTGTGGTTCACCATCTGCTTCCTGCCATCTGTGCATTAGCGAGTGAGCAGCAAAAGCCATATTTCATTAAAATGCCAGATGACCACAATTTTGTTATACCACCTGATTCACTGGGGTGCATCATGCAGACTGAATCTAAATTCACTAGATAAAAATAAATAATAACAAACAACATGAGGAAACCAAACCTCACAATATGTAAGGCCCGTAATAGTGGAATCTTGTGTTAGGGCAACACAGTATAAAATGGAGAGTCTGTATGATAGTGTGATTTCAGAAAAATAGCATGGCACACTACTAAGCTTCTGTGACATTTAAAGTACCTGTTTAATGTATGGAACTGCTTGATAAAGTATTTTATAGCTGACCTGGGAAACCACAATAACAAGACTCCAGATGTCTATTACTAAATGCATTTCTTTTACAGGACATTTAACATGTACTTCATTAAAACAAACATCTATTATTAGGTATTTTGAATGCATTATACACATTGGTGATTCGCACAGCCTCTGAGGAAAATGCTAAATTTTATGTCTTGAAGGCTTCACTCCCACTGCAAAGAGGAATGATAAGAAATAATGGAATGAACAGATGCAATCCCAGGTGCAGCATTTGCAAGACGCTTCGTAGCCATTCATGTTGGTGTATCTTACCGTATATTCCATTAGTAATCATTTGGTGGCTGTTCGGAGCCCTGACACTTTACCATTGCATCTCTGTTGCTTCTTGGGCTTATTAACATTTTAGGAGATATGTATATTTATTTACATTTATATTCTAATTGTACTTTCAGCATCCAGTGATGAAGGTTCCTTCCAGGGTATCTCAATGATAAAAACACAATCATCTAAATCAGAGTTGTATATCCTGCCCAAACGAGTTTGGGTAGTGTTGTTATCCGTGTCCCACCCTCAACTTGTGGTGGAAATTCCATATTGGTACCGTTCCCTCCATTGTGCAGTCACAGCTGGCTTCCCACAAACTGGTCCTCATTTCATCCACTTGGATTTGAGCCTGGGATGAGCATTGTCAGCACGGTGCTGCTCGACCAGCGTCAACACGCGCTCGTTACTGACCTTGATGCAATATTACGGACTTTTGCCTGACATCCTTCAAGGCTTCGTTACCAGTTAGCACAGCACCCCAGCATGTGCTCCTTAGCTGTGTGTGTGCGCGAGCGAGTGGCTCGTTAGGCGCTCATTTGTCAAACGAGCCTTCGTAGCTACAAAAGGTCACCCCAAGTGGCCTTGCCAGAGTGTCAATACGGCTGTACTTTGGTTAATCTGTGTTGGCTGCCCAGATTCGAACTCGGGGTGTCGGCAATGATGGCTCACTGCGTTTTCGTTCAGTTCGGTCGCGTTTGTTGTTTTACTTTCCACCATTAACATTGAACCCGACGTAGTTATTACTATTCACGTGGCGTTTTAGCTTCCAATGAAGGAATTAAGTCGATTCTTCATGGTTAAAATCACTCCAGCTCATAAAAAATACTCCATATGGTTTACTTTTGTTTTATACGTGCATACATCGTATTTTTACTGCACACGTGGCTTGTATAAGGCGTCATCACCATCATCGGCGATGTCCAATGCACTGCTGGATCAAGGCCTCCCCAAGCTGCAATCACAAGCCAGAGATGAAGCTCGTCAGTACGAGCTCAGCGATCTGATTTCGATTGCCAACCACGACGACCACGCGTGGCAAGTGATAGTGTATCCGAACTGGTGCTGGGCGTTACTAAGATCGTTCTTAGCCCTTAAATGAGTCATTCGCGGCTGCCTTTCGATCTATTGTGTGAAAGGAATGTCAAAGCCAAAAGTCTAAGTGTCTCCATGCTAACATCGTGCAGTGCTTATTTCCACTGGCAGTCTTGAGCCAGTGGTGCAAACTGAACATTTATTTCGGAGGAAGACTGTTACGTGCCGATCAGGCCGAATATTGCCACGTGCCATTTGAAGTAAACACATGTCAATTCACTTTTTGAAACCGTGGCATACAGTTTTATACATGAAGTGATGATTTACAAAGTGTAAGCATAATGGCTACTTGTGTGTTCTTAATTCATCATCATCTTCACAAGCCTTGATCAATCCACTGCTGGATGAAGGGATCCACAAGCTACCTGCCATCTCTCACGATCCTGCGATGTTGAATGTAATTGCTCCATCTCCATGGTTGTCCTGTTCTGAGATGTGTGCCGTTCCTTGTTAATTATGATGTGGTTTACAAGAAACTATTTTATATGTTTTTGTACGTTGGACTTTTTGTACAATTTCCCATTTTTAGAGCATAAAAAATTGGTCCAATATTCAGAATCTATATGCATACATATTATAAATATTCCCAATGTGATGTGTTTCATTGTATTGCATTGGGGCAGGTGAATTGTGTTCTTTTCATAATGCGAATACCCTGGAATGTATATTCAGTTCAAGTGGCTTAAACCATGGATGCATTATTCATGTGGTATAAATTTGATCATTGTTTATAATTTATAAAGGTACGAAGCAATCCTCTCACTATACAATACACATCCACTGAACGTGCACGCAAACAGTGAAATTGGCAAAACCTTTGGTAACCCTCAAGTGGCATTGACCGTGCACCCACATCTGCTGGGCACGGTCTCTGATTTCATACCAATGACCTTTAAACCACACCACATTGATGCCGAATTAAAATGAATGTTGTGCACTCTGCCAGGGTGCCCTCGAGGAACGCGTCAATGTTTGGGAGATTCAAAAAAGAGGCATGGGATCTGAACGCAACTCGACAAAAGCAAAAGATAAAAACGTTAGACACTTGTGAAGGATCTCGATGTGAGAGTGCTGCGCAAGTCTACCGCATGGGACGCCACCTGCATGTATGTTGAACTTCTTTCACACCGTACGTAGCCAACCGTGCTAATCGGAGGTGCGAGGGAAGGACAACAAACTAAACACAAAAGGCAGTTTTAAATCAATAACTTTTAAATTGAGATTTAAATCTAGATTTAAAAGTGCATAGCTCCGGTGGCTTCCTAATATCGGAAGCGCATCCGAAAATGTGCGATGCGGTGACCGTCTTTGTTCGATGCCTAGCCAAAAGCCGCTGTTGCTGCTGCGAGGATGACCAGAGTTTGTGTGACGGTTTATGCTCCTCGACGGGCTCAGTGAGGTGTTGTTGTGGTCCCCACGTTCGGGCGGTGGTGACGCGGCCCGGCTGAAGCATGTTCCTCCGCCTGTCGCAGAGGTTCGTGGTTCGGATCGAGCGGCCGCCCCCCAGTTATTTCAGCAGGGTGCGTTCGCCGTGAACAACACGGGCCATCTGCTTCGCGGTGGACATTGACGATGCGTCCATGTCGTTCCCAAGAGTAGGCCACTGTTTGTCGGCGTTGTGGTTAGAATTGAGCTAAGTTTGAAAAATGACCCCCAAAGTACTCAATTGAGATTATTCATGGTTGTGTGAACATTTGTCAGGACCCTCCTTATAGAGTCGTGAATCTCAGCCAGGCTTTCCCAGGTAACAAGTGAGATAACATGTTAATAAATAAAAATGAAACATATTTACTACAGTTGTATGAATTGAATTGTAGATTAGATGTGCAATATCTATCTATCTATTCAAGAGGGCATCGCTTTGTCTCAGCAAGGTACCACTCAAAATGTCTGGGAAATTCCTGAATGAGCATTTTTGTTTGTGGCAGGAAAAAACTGTGCCCGGGATGCAAAACTGATGTATATCATTGGAGACCTTTTAAACTCATTCCATGTTGTTCACAACAAAAACCATGGAACTAAAGAATTTATATTTTAGAAGACAACCAACCACAGGAGAAGCTGAACATATGAATACTTTACCATTGATCATATGCATACGATGAAGCAGATTTTAAAAAGGGCAATGAATTAAACTGCCATCATGCCTGGCTTTTATGGAATGAGAAGGAATTTGCTTCAGTGGAAACCTGATGCAGTTATCTAGCACGCCGAGGCATAAACAGCCAAAAATTGTTGCTGTAAATAATGATGGAACTGGCTCCGACAAGGTTTTAAGAAAATAAGTACACGAAGAAAGCAACACAATATTGAAAGGCAGAGGAGTGGCGCAAGGAGACATGCTCTCACAAGGCTATTCACCGCAGCTTTTTGCAAAAATATTACGCAAAATTGTATTGAGAAATGAAAAATACACGGAGACAATGTGTTATCCATCTCAGATATTCTAACGGGCAGTGATGTGACCCAATGGAAACGAACTCCAGGAACTGATTCAAGAACTCACCAAAGAACATTGCAGATTTGGGCTCAAGTTAAGTACGAGCCAAACACATGTCATGTACCACGAGTTTAATAGAAAAAAAGAACATATTTGTAGGGGAAATGCAACTGGGAAAACACAGCAGTACAATATGTGTTTCTAACTAGGGCATGTAAAATGTGAGTGCTTTTTGTAAAAAATAAACTTTAAAAAGAAAATGATTCCTTAACAATGTTTTGTGATCTGAATATCATAATGGGATGCATGCTGGGAATTGTGCTCATTGGCAGAAAGAGGAGTAGATAGATCAGAGAAAACCCCCAAATGAGAGTAAATCACATTGACTGCTGAGAAAAACAAGTGCACTTAGCTGTAAAGGATGATGGGAAATGGGCAAGAATGATAACGAAATGACAGCCAAAGGAGAGAACACCCTTTTAGGGGCTGACCCATCGCGGAGATGGAGTGATGAGGTTAGCTCACGCACAGGAACGAGATGGATCATAGTATCGCAACATCACGATGAATGGTGTCAGCATGGAGGGCCATTCGTCTAGCAGTGGAGAAGTTATGGCTGATGATGATGATGATGTCAATCAAATGAATGAACGAAGGCCTCCCAACATTCTAATGTTGCATTGCTTATAATAGACTACAAAAGTGATTGAATTTCCATCTCCAGTGCAGTGTTTTGATGGTCTCAGCCAAGTCACCGATGATTTTACAAACAATAACCTTCACGTGGATGTTCTTCAATTAATTTGACTAAATTCCAGCTCTGAGAATGACAAAATATCAGTTTCGTTATCGTGCAACACACATGACTTTGCAGTCGGGTGTGTGGGAAAGCACTGCCCCCCCCCCATATAAGAGGTCATTTGAAGAAATGTCATAAGTTCTGTGATATCTGCTTCTGTGGACCATGACCCAACATCGCATCCCACACTGCTCTGTTAGCGTTTTAAATTGATGCTTTGTCTCATGACATAATGCCGATAGCACAAATGAGAGACATTTTAGGAGAAAGGTATAGAACATATATGTGAAAAATAAAGAAAAATATCATAAGCTCAGCGCATTAGATCCTATTCGGTTATCATATCAGAATTCGATCCTGATGGTGTCACATTTTTATTCATGATTGTACAATCTCTTCTGATTAGATTCCAATTTTTCACGAATATATATTCGGATCCAATTATGATCCAAACTAATGGAGTACCCTTCAAATTAGCTTAATAAACATGCTTTCTGCACTGCCTCCTGTAAATACTAATTTCGTCTAATCTGTGCGTCTCACGCATTTATCTCGTGATCAACCGATCACAACTATGTTCATGGGTTACAGATGTGCACCGCCACACCTAGCATAGACAATTCCAAAGTATGTGCGTGCAATATGATATATAATTCGCAACAACAACAAAAAAACACGACCTTTTGTAACTCCTCTGGGCACAATATATGCAGCTCTCAATGCAAGATTAGCTTGCTATAAATACACGATAACTAATGACTGCATTTGCTTTATTAAGTCGTACGCATTTGCTAATGAGCAAATTCGCATTTCCCCAACAAAACATTAGCTTTTTGCCGAACCCCTGGGAAGCCACTGGGTAAGAAGATGAATCGCCAAGTTGAGCACACGGTGACATCTTCCGTCCCAGCATTTAGTCAGACTTCCACTTTTTTTAAGTGATGAATGCACTGCAAAGAGTTGGTTTATGTGAAAGCAGTGATGCACGGTAATTGGTCATGAGAAGCTTAAACCACTCCTTTGAAACAAAGGAAAAACGTGCAGGATACCTGCTGAGAACGATGCTGTGTTAGGTAAATTGTATATTTCGGTGGACGCTGGGGTGGAAGCTGGCCCTGGCAATGCAGGTTTTAACAAGCAGGCAATCCAGTTGACGAAATGGAACCGTCCTTCCGTTAAGTACGCGAGCTTGCACCCACGCGCGTCCATTCTAAAGCAAGCGCTTTCATTATACTGGCACGCAACAAAACATAGATTTGCAACTGTGCTTAATACAGCACACCATATCGCTCTTTCATAGACCCATGACAAATCCAAAGTCAAAATGTCTCCATAGCTCTCCAGAGTGTTCGTGGGTTTCACTGGGTGTTGTTCCGCCCGGAGAGCCAATGTTTTGCTCCATGTGCTACCAGCTTCTTCACGAACTCCATTCGGCTCACAATGCCGAACAACACGAAGTGCAACCAGAACGCACGCCGGAGATTTATCGGGCAGGCCGCCCCGGTTATCACTGCAGGCGAATAAAGCATTATATGCGCCGTCTTCTTGTATTATGTATGTATACTCTTTGGTTCTTTCGGTAAAGTCACGTAGGTAGAAAAAAATAGATCACGACGTTTCGATCGCAACACAAGCAATCGTCATCAGGTGGGACAACCACAGCGAGAAAAAAACTGCTGAAGTAGGCGAGAGATCTGCCGTGGCACGAGGTTATATAGGCCTCGGTCAGCAGGGGGAGAGAGAAGGGGGAGAGGCGGGGCAGAAATTAGACCCCGCAGCAGCACCCGGGTCACTGGAGTAAATCAAGATTAAAGTTGTATGTTGAACTTATTTCGCACAGTACATAGCCAACCGTGCTGATTGGAGGTGCGGGGGAAGGATAACAAAATAAACACAAGCAGCAGTTTTAAAAGAAGAAGGCCAGTTTAAAATCTAGATTTAAAAGCGCATAGCTCCAGTGGCTTTCGAATAACGGACGGAAGAGCGTTCCAGACGGCCGCAGGAGCGCATCGGAATGCGCGCGATGCGGTGACCGCCTTTGCTCGGTGGCGAGCCTAAAGCCTCTGCGAGGATCGCTGGAGTTTGCGTTGACGGTGGTTTGTGTTCCTTGACGAGATCGGCACTTGCGGCAAGCTCTTCGCGTGCGATGAGCTGCGACCTTCACCGCGCAAGGTAGAGATCCTGTGACGTCCTTTCGAAAGCGTCGGCCCTTGTGTGGTGGCGTCACGGCCCAAATTTGCCACGAGTGTCGACTCGGACACGGCAGCGACATCGCCCCCCCCCCCTCCACTGCGGACAGCGTCTGTGAAATACGGCGCCACTGGCCATGATATTATTGTTCTATTAGAATGGCGCCAATACCAAACGTACAACATTATTATTATTACTGTTAAGTATATGCAGCACAACCGTGATAACATTTGCAGTAAAATGTCTCCCTGCCTCCATTGGTGGCTATTTATGCGTCTATTTATCTATTATTTATTCATAGTTTTCTTCAAATCGACATATTTTAGGACGATCTCGGCTCAGGACTAACAACGCAAAGCTATACTATATTGTATGCTTTGTGGTGCGTTCAATCTGCATTACCTGTTGTTATCATATTTGCCCAAGCTGCTGACACTATCATTTTCTTTTCGCAAAGTAATTTTAGGTACATTTAAAAATATATCTATATACTTTGCGAAAGAAGTACAGATAAAAAAAACTCAATCAAATGGCGCAACGCATCTGATTGCGCAGTGCGGAGAGCAGGTTACCGTTACCTGGGGCCTGCGTGACTGAGTAGAAGGCGACGCGCCTCGCTTTGAGGGCACCTTGGTGATGAGAAACGGGCCACGTGGGAACAGCCCGGGCGCAGACAAAGGTGCCCCCCCCCCCCCCACATGTTTGTGCGGTTGACGCATCCGAGGATCAACACTAGGTGGTGGTGGGTGGTGGCGGTGGTGGGTGGTGGTGGTGGCGGTGGTGGGTGGTGAGTAGTGGTGGGAGGTGGTGGTGGTGGGTGGTGGTGGCGGTGGTGGGTGGTGGTGGTGGTGGTGATGGGTGGTGGTGGTGGGTGGTGGTGGTGGCGGTGGTGGTGGGTGGTGGCGGTGGTGGGTGGTGGTGGGTGGTGGCGGTGGTGGGTGGTGGTGGGAGGTGGTGGGTGGTGGGTAGTGGTGGGTTGGTGGTGGTGGCGGTGGGTGGTGGGTGGTGGTGGTGGGTAGTAGTGGTGGGTGGTGGCGGGTGGTGGTGGGCGTCGCGGCTGGGTGAGTGAAGGGCCATTGCTCGAGTGTGACTAAACGCACGCCGGCCGTGAGGTGCGTGATGGGGATGTAAATAATTGATGCCTCACACCGCTCGAGACTGTAATTCTCCAGGACCTTTCACTGCTGAACACATCCGAGCAATTTATGGCTGAAATGCCATCATAGATTTTTCCGGAGCAGTTGTAGAGTGTGTGTGTTTCCTGGATCGACACGTTAACCTTTTTTTTTGCAATACTTTGCCGCGTACAACTTACCTAGGGCCAATATACATCTTGCAAAATGGTGTATTTACACCACAATGGTTTTGAGTAATGATAGCCAGTGAGTGGTAGGTGTTCGGAATCAGAATCAGTCGTTTATTTCCTCAGATAAGCTTTTTTTTCTCAAGGACAACTCAGCCGGCAGACAAGATCAAACCATTCCACAATTACAGATGAAAAAAACAAACTAATAGCAACTATACTCTTTGGTTCTTTAGGTAAAGTCACGTGACTTTACCGAAAGAACCAAAGAGTATAGATTCCTGCAGTCACGAAAGCTTCAAATGAAGATTTAATAGCAACTCTGTTGTAAACTTACATTCATATTTCAACTTCAGTGATTTTAATCGAGTCAGTTTACATGAGGGCAGAGCTGGCAGAATGGAGATGCCAAGAGACTGAGCGATTCCAAAACTTTGGAGCAGCTCCGTGAAATTCTTTTGACATGAAAAAAATTGCGTGCAATTTCAATCTACTTCATCAGCAATGGCATCAGTTCTGTCCACCGCTGGATGGCCTCCCCAGCATTGCCACAACTGGTCAACAACCGACGATGCCATAACAAATCTCGTTCTCGTGCACGAGTGATTCTCATTGCTCTGTCTCCGAAGTCACCGTCCTCTCGGCCGTGACGCCTGCCGTTGCCACCGTTCCGTCACTGCTCCGGTCGACTACCGGTCATCAACCCACTTAGCTGTCTTAACAGTCGCCTTAATGTCTACGGGTTTGTGTTTGTTCTACGATCCATGTATTTCCTCTCTCTGTCTCCCAATGTAATTCCCACGATGCAGCTATCCGTGTTTCTTTGCGTGCTTTTGAGCTTTCCATTCTCTTCGTCAGTGTCCACGTTTTTCCATCCTCATGTCGGAGCGGCTAATGTGACATCGATTGAAAACTTTTCTTGCAGAACCATTCTGGGAAAAGGATGAGATTGAGACAATTGGGGAACGCAACGTTTTCACTGCAGTGGGATGATGAGAGCGGCAAAGGGGAAGTTGATGCTCGGTAAATCACAAACAGTAGCTCTTAGAGGGCGAGATGGAACCATTCTACTTACATGTACATACATAAAGTACTAGTACAGTGCAGGTATTATTGTTGTGAACTGTTGTGAACTGTGACCCTTTTACACAATGCATTGTGAGGTATCCTTTGCCAGGCTTGGCAGCATACGTATGCTATATGTGTATAATATGTGAGGCATTGTTTACCACAGATTGGCAAAAATTGGTAGGGAAAAATATGAAAATATATATGTGAGCATATATTTGCACAACTTCTAAGTTGATGTGCTTTGGTAAATGAACCATAATTGTGTGAACTTTAACTGGCCGGGTGGTGTTGCGGTCGAATGTCCATCATACTCACGGAGCTGATAAATTAGGTACCACTTTGTAGAAAGTAAATTGGTGGTTGTCCTTTGGAGAGAATGGCCAGGCCATGGAAAATGGGCGCCACGGTAGCGAGATGTTATCTCCCTCGCCCAATATGCAGGAGGTCGTGGGTTCAATCCCGACCCTGACACCTGCTGTGTATATTTGGAGTTTGCATGTTCTCTCTCACCCGTGGTCACCTGAATTTTTATCCAGGTCCTTCGGTTTTTTTCCTCTCCACATTTAGAATCAACGTGCGTTTTTAGTATTTGGCTGCAAACATTTTCACGTGATAAGCCACTTCGTTGGGCTATCATTTGTGGCTAGGTCACTTCTGAAAAAGAGCTATATATCTCAGTGGGCCTTACCTGGTAAAATTAAAATAGTTTTTAGTTTAAATTAGGGATTTAGAACTGTCAATTGACATGAGCACAAAGCAAATCAAGAAAGTAAACAGTTGTTTGAGAACGGAAACACCTCGACTGTCCTTAAATTTGTGTCTCGAAACGACCATTTCAATATGACCCTTTCTCCAAAGTAAACATTTGTCATGAAATATAAATGATTTGAGGATGCCGTTATGGTTATGCGGTTAACACACCACGTGCGGTCCAGAGGTCACTCGCCAGTTCCATCTGCCGGCACAGAAGTTGAAACGGCGCAAGTTTCTTAAATCCTCCTCCCAGCACGCAGGTCACGTGTTGTGGGTTCAACAGTGAGCACCTTCCACCTATTCCAAGATGTTATAGCTGGTGTCGAAGAATTGGTCAAATAAGTTTCCAAACACGCTCTCTAGATTCTAGATTTGAAGCCTTCGTGACTGCAAGGATTCATACTCTCAGTTTTTTCGGTAAAGTCACGTCGGTAAAAAAATGAAATTGAAATTAATAAAAAAAAATTGTAATACATTTTAATACAAATGTAATTTTATATATTTTTATTTATTAATTTTAATTTCATTCTTTTTTACCTACGTGACTTTACCGAAAAAACTGAGAGTACGCTCTCTCGAGGTCCCTGTGGTGGGAGGCCATCTGCCAGCGGTGGCTTTAACAAGACATTGTCTGGGTGCACCTTTACCGTAGAAAAAATACGTCGTATGACACCACTGCACTGGGAAACTTGCTAGAGCATAAACATATTGTAAATATGCTATCTAAAGAGAAATATGTTATAAGGTATTTAACGTTCACTAAATAACAGATGTGGTGCTTTCACCTCTGTGGCCTCTCAGTTGCAAAGAGCAAGCTAAGGACGGTAATGTAGTTCCTGCCAATTACTACGTATACATTTTTGCAATGTTGCATACAATCAGAGCACTGTTTATTTAAATGCAGTTACGTGTTAATTTCATCTGCTCGTTATTATCTATCGTAATTTAAATGCTGAACTAATTGCAAGCAACACACGGGCTAGTTCAGATGGTGGTTGCACACACGTTGAAGAGAAACGGATTATTTAATGCAAATGAGAATGAAATTGTAATGTGCATTTGGCTGAGAACACTGACATTTAAGCAAATTAAGCAGTTGAACGGTTCAGCCACATAATTGCGATATTGGGATTAAAATAGTTTGTGGCTTAAGTGAAATTGAATAATTCTGCACATTACAGAGAGATGTGGCTCACACTCAATAATATGCAGGGAAATCCCAGTGTGAAGATTATTATTAACATAGTGTGTGGCTTAAGTGAAATTATTATTAAATTAGTATTGTTGACGTTATAATAATTAAATATTAATCATATTTATTACATTCTTATCATCACATTATTATGAAATTATTATGACTAAATTATTACCAAATAAATTGTTGTAATATATTTATTAAATTAATCATTTAATACGTAATAATTATATATATTTTTGATAAAATAGTGTATTTGATGAAATTATTATTCAATGATTACATTGTCATTGAATTAAAGTATTATTAAAACATTATTATTGACATTGTTGAATTAAAAAAAATATTATTAAAATAGTTTGTGGCTTAAGTAAATTTGAATATTTCTGCACATTACAGAGAGATGCAGTTCACACTCAACAATGTGATGGAAATCCCAGTGTGAAGATTATTATTATTCAATAACCGCTTTTATATAATTCATGTAAACAGATGGTTATGCGGACGTTATGAAAAAATATATATAAGTAAAATATAGTGGTGCCCTGCCACACATTGTCATTTAATTTGAATGTATTTGTTTGCTGGTAACAAATGCATTTTTTAGCGTAAAAAAATGAAAGTGTTTAATTTAAAATGTTTGTTTAAACCGCGAGTAATTGGTGTTGTGCGGAACATTAATGCTGTGCCTCAGGTGTATATTACCATCTGCCTTGCTCCAAAAAACTGCGATCATTTCATTATGCAATGGGTTTTTTTAAGTCCACATTCTCAAAAATAAATGCGGCCCCTGTCGAATCGTGGTGGAGGAGAGGTGCACAGTTGGTACAGTCTGAATCGTGATGTCAATACAATTATACACGTGCAATGAGCCTTTTGTCCCTGAATGCCCATCTTCATATCTGCAATGCTCATGTTTACATTTCCAACAGTGGTGTTAATATGAATGGACTTGCCCCAGCCATCTGAATGTGCATAACAGGCCACTGCTGCTGAAAGTTGCCATAAAAACCATGCGAGCACTGCCACATGTTTCTGCAGTGGGATTATTATTGGCCTTTGCCAACGTTATAGTGTATTTTGTATCAAAATTCATACCGCATTTAATCTGTTAATGCTACAAAAAGTTAATGCTACAAAAGGTTCATGCCAAAAAAAGTTAATGCTACAAAAAATAGCATTAACTTATACTGGTGTAATGGGAACATAAATCGGGTTGTTGCTGGGCTCTGGTCCAATCATACGGCCCGGGGTATTGGGGGGCGGAGCCTGGTCTGCGGGGCGTGTGGGAGGGGCCACCGTTCGCCTCGGCTCCAATGGGAGGCGAGGTGAATGGGGGCGGAGCCAGCGGGGTAGTATGGGAAGGCCGGATCTGAGGATCCGGAAGAGGAGGAGTCAGGGTCACGTGGGGGGAATATATATAAGTGGGAGCCCGGAAGAGATCGGGGCAGTCGGGGAAGTTAAGAGGCTGAGCCACTTTGGGTGGTGAGGAAAGATCCGCGCCATCGGCCACGTGGCCGAAGGACCTCAGCACGCCGTCGGCCAGTGGTGTGCGGAGTGCGGGAATAGAGGAGCTAACGGAGGAGCGTGCGTGGCACGCGAGAGGAGCGTGTGTGGCACGCGAGAGGGAGCGTGCGCGGAGTGCGCGAGACGACACTGGTCCGAGAGGAGGCCAGTGGGGGATGTGGAGAAGAACCTGAATAAAAGACAAGCGGAGACCAGCATCGCCTGACGGAGTCTTTTATTACACTGGCAGGAACCTCCTGGTTACACCAGCCCACAGGGGATAATTGTGTCCGTCCGTCCGTCGTGCATCCAAAAATGGGAGGGGTCGGGCTGGGTGGAAAGGGGAGGGTGGGGAGGGGCTAGGTGGGGAGGGTGGGGAGGAGCTGGGTGGGGAGGGGAGGGTGGAGAGGGGCTGGATGGGGAGGGTGGGGCTGGGTGGTGGGTGGGAGGGGTGGGGCTGGGTGGGGAGGGGCTGGTCGACCCCGTGGTGCCCTTATGAAACTTAACGTTTAACCTACTAACGCTGGCTTGTGCCCGCCCTCACAGTCAGCCATATTTGCGGAATACACCACGCCGCCGTTGACCCTGGCCATTGACCGAGCAACCCAACGTTCCTACCAGCTCCCTCCGCAGGAATGTGTTAATAAAGCCAACGGCAGTAGGATCGCAGTGGCTTCCTCAAATCCATCGCTTTTTGTAAGCGATGAGAACATCCATCAAAACAGGAACCGTGTGCAGTCTATACAACAATAAGAACCACGCTTTCAGTTCTTTTGAGGTGGTGGTTTAGACAAGGCAGTGTACATGCAATGTGGTAGTCACATGGCATGCACGCAGGGCATGATGGGAGCCGTGCCCTCCTGCTGTTTGTGAATACACCCTTGAGGGTTTTATTTGCGTATGCCCTATGCCAAGGCTTGCTTCTGCCACATTAATGTGGAATTTCCACACTGACTCAGTACTCTAAACTATCCCCTGCCACTCAATTAAATGTGAAAGCATTTTGACTGTTTTGGAACAATTATACAAGGTACTACAAATACATTGAGTAATAAAATTATATACAGTTATATAAATTGTTGCACTGTACGTAGCCAACCGTGCTAATGGAAAGGTGCGGGGTAAAGACAACAAACTAAAAACAAAGCAGTTATAATGAAATTGTTGATAGTGATGCTTGGCGACGCTGTGTATAAAACAAAACCATTTAAAAATTATTGTTATATAGTACCATATAATGATTACCTTGACATAACATTAACAAACAATTATGTTTTTAAATTAGGCTAACATTCCTAGGTTTGCTTTTCTATGTAATTAGACCATTGTAATTGCGTAGCACCTGCAAATTGATCAAGTGTGCAAATTAATCAGCCAGCTAATTCGTTGTGAGATAAATCGCATAAACAGATTTAAGTTGAGTTTGTTGCATGGTGCAGATCATCGTATCTTACAGATACGGAAAACAAAACGTATCGGCTGGCATGATGTAAAACGAAAATCACAATCTTGTGTATTTTTAAAAGTCAAATGAATTCGTACCTTGAGCGCCTGAATAATGGACACGTGGCTCATTAATCATCTCGCCGTGCTCAACGCGCTGCTCACAGTGCCCTGTGCTTGACTGCGTAAATGGTCACCGTTAATGCTCAAATAAGGCCATAGCTGTAAATCAAATGCCCCGGGTTGTGTAAATGCACACAAGAGCATCGCACACACATATATATTACGTGTTGAAATGGGTTCCTATTTCAGGTTATAATGTCATAAGTCTGTCAATTCGAAAGTCAAAGTATCTCATTGATCAAGTAAGCAATGAGGTGGTGCCCATCTCTGCTGTCAGCCCTCAGCCACTAATGGAAATTCCATATTTCCATGGCAATCTCTCCATAGGAGGGCCACATGACTTACCAAACTGTAGTAGGCTGATCCAATGGAAAATGTATTAGCAATGGAAGCTTGATTTACTGGGTAAACCCCTGACCAGAAATTGCGCTTTCCTATAATGAGTTGATAACTCAACTGGAATGCTTCGGTTAAAATCCTTGAAGCTAAGCTGGGTTGAGGCTGGATAGTGTTGTGTGACCGCCAAGCACAGAACAAGTCTCCACAGAGCACGTGGTGCTGCCCTTGTAGGCATCAGAAGGGGTAGCACAGCCAAAGCCATGGTTGCTCTGTACTTCTGTATTCCCAGGTCTATGATCCCTGCCTTCTGCAGCACTCACTAGCATGTTGGGGTATGGTAATTGAAACCCCTATGACTTCCACAGCAAAGGATTGACACGTCATTCTCAAAAGGGCTGTACATGTACACACATTGTGTGGTGGGTATTCTAAAAAAAAGTGCCACCTAGCTGGATTTTTCTACATACATTGAATATACTGGCATGAAGCAGTGGCACAGCGCGCCATAAACACAATGACCTGCATTTGATTCCCAGCCGCAGATCATTTATGTGGCAAGTGATATCTGAGCTGGTCTTGGACACCCTGTTGACAACTCACGCTGACCCCCAGTGTGGTGAAGTATGGTAAAACAATCCCCACGACTGACAAAACATGAGGTTGAGGCCTTCATCCAGCAGTGGACTTATAAATGGCTAAAGTTCTTGTTCCATGTATTTTATATCTTACGTACTATGCATGAAACACCATAATATTTGTTACAGGTCCAGACTTCAGATGTGTCAATATTTACTCATGCATACACACTGCACGTGAACAGAAAGACCGTGTACGTTTACGTGCACAAACTATCAAACGTTTGCCATATAAACTCCACGTGTCTCTGCGCGCGCCCGCACGTGCAACATGCAAATGGCATGAAGAGATATAAGGATGATAATCTGGAGATAAAGATTGATAATACATCTGCGTTGTGTAGAGAGAGAGAGAGAGAGAAAAAAAAACAGACATGCTCATAACTCTTCTTCATTTCAAGGGCATTCTGATTTTTTTTGGAAGGTTGAAGAGTGTTTAAGCCTCCTCGTGAAGGTGACGTGTGCAAATAAATGGCAGAGCACCGAGAGAAAACCTTTTTTTATTGGATTTTATTTTTTTTAACCTCACCTTGCCAAAATGTAATCTTTGTGGATTTAGTTTGGGAATCCTGGCGAAATCCCTACCTCGCTCTTAACTGATTGGGACATGGCTTGCAGTGTTATTTATTTATTAACATACTTTGTGATGCAGGGGCCCGGCAGCGGTACGGACGTAGGGCTATGGAGGCACCCCGATACAGCACTGGATCAATTGGCGGTTAGGCCAGTGCTCCAATTGCCTGAGGAAGAAGGTAAAAGAAAAATAAGTAATATTAAAAAATATATTTTTTTAGAACACGCTTTAATGAAATGTACCCTACGAGTAATGGCAGAACTCCACGACTCCAGGAAGTGGCCCCGAAGCTTGCCATAACATAAGAGGCCGTGGTGATTTACAGCCAACGTGAGTTGAGCGTGGACAATTAGACCCAAGGCGAAACATAACATATAAAAAAGATTGTTTAAATATTTTATTTTTATTTTAAATGATAGAATATGATATTGTCATCAGTATGGCATACGTATACCAAGTTTGCAATCGATATGACATTAGGAAGTGGGTTAAAATTGAGTTACAAGATTTGAGGATACGACAACAGACAGAGAGTGAGTTAAATAAAAGCGTGTAATTAACAAGATGAGTCATTGCCGCTCTCATATCGTTCACACGAGACCGTGAAAATGATCAGCAACTTAAAATAATTTTGTTTTTATTGAAGTCATATTTGTCCGGATAGCTCTGCGGCACTGGGCTTGACATGCAATTGGACAGTTAATTTCAGGGTCAATAAAAAAGGTACCACTTTGTGGGACGTCAACAGTGGCTATTCTATCCAAAGGACTGGTTCTTGCCAGAGGAATGTGGATATCCCCCACTGGCTGAAGATTGATAATGATCTAGGACTCATTTGAGTATTGCGATACCTGGTTGTGACAGAATGATGGCCAGTAAACGTTAAACATTGGGCCGATGTTGGCTCGAAGTTGGTCCAACGATTCCAACCACATACCAACGTTGGTATGTTTACTACTGATTCGTACATAAACGCTGACTGGTACATGATTTGTACATTAAAGGCCGATACCACGCACGACTGATGTGTGCTGTGGCTGGTATTCAGGCTTAAGTCGCCGGGTCCATAGTAGCGTGTGCAATACACATTACAAAGAGAAACTTCCCCCAGATAGCCTTTAGCAGGCTGTTAGGGCAAGTGCTCTTAGTGAGCACCTATAAAGGCTGGCACGGGCACACGGTGGGCGGCCAGCACCACGGCTTGTTTTTTTTGTGCGAACCACATTACGCACACACAATCATCACATTTACATACACAGATAGACGTACACACACGCTTGCGTATTTAGACAAGCTCGCACACGCTCCTACACACAGCACAAGGAAAGCCAACTTATTCCGCATGCAGCTTCATAGGCGAGAGACTGAAGAGTTAAGAGGGGGTTGGGGCGAGGTGAGGAAGGGGGGGGGGGCACGGGAGGGAGGGGGCCAGTCGACCACTGCACTACCAAGAACCCGGTCGGCTGAGTTTCATTTCTGGCCACGGAGAATATCAGTGGCGGGTGATGTCTGAACCGGATCTGGGCTGCCACGTCGTGGCAGAATGCTGCCCAGTGAGTATTAAACATTGGGCCAGTGGTGGGCCAATGTTGGCCCAAAGTGGGCCCAAAGGTTCCAGCATGGCGAAGCAGGGACCTGATGTGGGAAAACCTTCATCTAGAAATCCAGCGGTGCATTTTACAAAGAGCTGTAAAAAAACCACTAAACAGCTCTAATTGTATTTGTATACCGACGGTAAGGGCATTAGTAGCCTTGAATATTTAAATAATAGAATTTGCATAAGCACCGTATGTTGAAAATGGACCCGTATGAGGTAATGCAATTTGATTTAGCCATTGCATCCAGCACGCGAAAAACCTCCCCTCGCCAGACTCGGTGTGCTCGCTCTCCACCCAAGGTAGTCATTTCACGAGGCATTCCTACGAAATCCATGAGGTCGTGGGGTCTTTAACATTGGCAAGTGCACAGGACAGGCAGCTTAAGGTTTTTTTTCTTCTCTCTCAGAAGACAGGCACTTTTTTTTCCTCACCGTGAGGTTTTTTCCACATTCAATGACAATTCAAGGTTATGCCTACTGCTTATAACACACTTAGTTGAGAATTAGGTTGGTTACATCAGAGAGGCCACATGCCTCATGCCCGTTACGGTATCTCATTGATAACGCTGTGTAACAAAACATATTTTTGTTCCTGAGTAGTAAGTCTGATTTCCTAATTGCTTATGCCTCAAAAGTACAGAAAATGGCGATTATTCCGCACAAATGTTGTCTTTGTGACCAGGACATTGATATTTAGAAATGTACCTATTTTCCATGGGAAAACGTGTGAATTTGTGTCATTCCTTCACGTAAAGTCCTGGTCGTAAAAGCAAAGTTTTTGGGGAATAATAGCGAATTAACACAATTGGAACCTCCTTTGCCAGTAGCAAAATATGATCATTGTTTTTTTACCCTTTTATCTGGCAACAAAACTGACACCTTTTTTACAAGGAGTCATGTTTCCATTGACCACAATACCTGCAGTCGGAATGCAAACAAAAAACACAACTCTGATAATGTATGCATTGTCCTTGAAATTGATTGGTCCACACCCGAGACAGCTTTTCTTCGAGCCTAGTCTCATATGGGTTGGACCAGATGACGCCAAAAGGCGCACAACTCAAAGACAATGCACCATCAGAGTATGAGAGCTCGGGGTAGCATTTAAACCATTGGAACCTCCTTTGCCAGTAGCAAAATATGATAATAGTTTTTTTACCCCTTTATCTGGCAACTAAACTGACGCCTTTTTCAGTTTTGTTGCCAGATAAAAACGGTAAAAAAAAACAATTATCAATAGCCATTTTCTATACTTTTAGGCATAACCAATACAAAAATAACACTTAGTACCCAAGAACAAAAAATGGTGTTCCATAGTGTAACGCACACGTGAAGAAGGGTGCGCCCCGGTTGAGCGTGGAGGCGATTTGCAAGGAGAGAGATGCAAACGCGTTGTCAGTATTGTGCTGCATACAAAGCGAGGCCTGTTTTGGAGTCGTCTGCTCAGCATCAATTAAACGGCTGTCCTATTCCCTGCGCACCGCCTCCGCCCCCGCATGTATTTTTAACCATGCTTACTTTCGACGTCAGATTCATCTTTGGCAATGGGTACATTGTTGGCCCTCTGTGTAAACTATCCTGACGACGTCTCCGATGGTCTGTCCCTAAGGCACAACGGGTAGGGATTTTCAATGATGTGGTGAGTCCGAGGGGCGGGGTGGAGGGGGGAGGGGCAATGTGGGTAGTTCATCCACCCCCCCCCACCTCTTTTGAGGTAACGAAAATGTACATTTTGTTCATATGCACTGGTCGTTGTTTGCATTCATTTAAGGCCCTATTTCAAAAGCTTAACGTTTCAGAGCCGCCACCTCTCCCTCCCCTTGGAACGTTTCTAGATCAATCTCTGCCACAGCTGTGGATGCGCGAATACACACACGTTGTTAACGAAATAAACTCAACTTCTTACGTTTACCAAATAAGGCCCACTGAGCTATATAGCTCTTTTTTCAGAAGCGACCTGGCCTTAAATGATAGCTCA
Source organism: Lethenteron reissneri (assembly GCF_015708825.2). Classification (NCBI taxonomy): domain Eukaryota; kingdom Metazoa; phylum Chordata; class Hyperoartia; order Petromyzontiformes; family Petromyzontidae; genus Lethenteron; species Lethenteron reissneri. The sequence continues at coordinate 8,252,165 of NC_083807.1, forward strand.
ACGAAGTTGCTTATCACCACGTAGAAATGTACAGCAGCCAAATACTCTGAACGCGTGACGTTGATTCTAAATGCAGAGAGGAAGCAACCGGAGGACCCGGAGAAAAATCCACGCGACCACGGGGAGAGAGAGAGAGAGACACGCAAACTCCAAATATGCACAGCAGGCGTCAGGGTCGGGATCGAACCCACGACCTCCCGCATACCAGGCAAAGAAGTTAACATCTCCTCGCCACCACAGCGCCCACCAGCTGTTCAGTGAGCACCAGCGAATCACAGCGGAACGGTGAAAGCAAAAAAAAACCTCGCACGGGTCGACTCAGGACACCGTTTATCTGGTGTCGACAAGCAATTTGTTCAGCCCTTTTTTTTTTCTGAAACACGGTTGCTGGGCCACCGGCTCAAATGACCCGAAATACCAAGCGGCTTGCAGCGAACAACGCGGATCGCGATTATTTGAGTCCAGCACGGTTCGGGGAAACTTGTGGGGAAAAAGAGGCGACGCTGGGAGGATAATCCAAGTTGGAGCAGTGCGCAGAGAGACGTGGAAAGAGCAAAGTGTTTTGGTCCCGCGGTGTGGCTTGGCGGTTGAGCGCACTGTGGATGCGGGACATCAACAGAGATTAAGTAAGCCCTGCCATGGCAATGTGTAGTCTCCATCATTGGCTCAAGGCTGCCAGCAGAGACCAGCATTGCTCCACACCTGATTGGGAAAAGACACGCCTGATTCGCGTGGTTATATTGCCGCTGTTTTGCCAGTCTTTGACAGAATGAGCGTGTGGAATTTTCAGCACTGTGGCTCTGGACTGTAAATAAGAGATAAGCACAGCTTTAATGCTCATTTAAGCAGGAAATCAATTTTACTTTGTTTTATTGTTCTGTATTTCGCTGTACATTTAGGGCCAACTCCAACGGAAGAATAAAAAAACAAACACCCATTGCACTGCTGCTCATTGCATGCGCAGCCAAAATGCCCCCGGAGAGGAACTGCGGCTCGGGTTTCTCGAGCCAACGATAACGAACATTTCGGCACCAAATTGCTGAATCCTTCCAGCATCGAGCGGAAATCGTGTCAATCGCGCGTTGGGTGCGTGCCTCGTGCGGGGCAGTAACTTGGCAGGGTGTGACAACACATGCCGCCGTCCTCTGCGGACTTCTTCCGCGGGACGTCTCACTCGAAGTTTGTGTTTGGGTTGCTCTATGCCATGTGTGGGAAGGGAGGGGGCACGTATGCAACACTGCCAAACATAGTAGCACAATTTTTTTGGGACAAATTTGACGTGAATCAAAGCCCCGATGACATTGATAACATGAGAATGTCCTGTGAACTGTCGGTGTTCCGTAAACATGGTTAACATTGCATATAATTGGGAGTGCTCAAAATTAATGTTAATGAGTGGGTTTGACGTTTAAAGCGGTTAAACCAACACATTTACCCATCTCGCTTCATCCCATCCTAATGCGGGCTTTTAGTCAGTCATGAATTCAAGGAGACAATCCACCTTGGGAGCAGGAGAACAATAGCGGTGACCATGGAAATGTATCCGAGGCACATGGGAAATTAGCAGACAGTCGGGCCTCAAATGTCTTCCCTGCCAAGTTCAGAACACCAGAATGTTGACAATCAATAGGGTGCACTCAATCCATTCAAGATAATGCATTGAGGACAATGCCACCTTCCTGGATTTACATCAGGCATCTGGAAATGACCCCTCCCTTAGCAAATAGACAAGGCTACGGTAACTGTAATAAGAGACAAAAATTTCGATTTAAAGCTTTCGTGACTGCAGGGATTCATCTTCTTGGTTCTTTCGGTAAAGTCACGTAGAAGGGAAATAATAAAATAATAAAAATAAAACAATAAAATAATTCTCACGACGTTTTAGCTACGACGCAAGCAGCCATCCTCACCTCCGTCCTAACCTCACCTGAGGACGGCTGCTTGCGTTGTGGCCGAAACGTCGTGAGAATTATTTTATTACGTTTTATTTTTATTATTTTATTATTTCTCTTCTACGTGACTTTACCGAAAGAACCAAGAAGAAGAGACACAAAGTCAAGTCAACGTGTCTCTAGGCTGGAATGAGCAATGGGATAGCACTCATTTCCAGTGGCAACCAGAAGCCGCTGGTGGAAATTCCACATTCCTGTGGCAGGAGCCAGTTTCACCATAGAACAACCAGAAATACATATTAAGAGACGATATGAAAGCCGATCACTGAGATACCATATCAAAGTTAAATCTGCAGCCGTGCAATTCTTGCAGAGCTCTAGAGATGAAGTTATAGAGAGCCCTCTTAGACGGTGTTGGGGCAAACCTCTTCCATGCTGGCCGATTGTTTTTGAAGACGTGGGAGTACCCACACTTTACCCCGCAAGACGTGAACTGGTCGACTGTGGTGGACTCATTTATACTGCTGGGTGGATAGAGGTGGAGGGGTTAATAATTATTAATAGGCATGATCATCGTTTCAACTGCTGTGCTGGATGATCGAGCAGGCGAGCTCTCGAAGTCAAGTCCAGTCTGCTGCCCATTGCCCGACAGCAGCAAACCTTAGAACATACCGAATGTTTGTAAAGTTATATTTGATCACTCATCTTAAAGAGCGTGTCGGAATGATTCGCCTAGTCCCCGTCTTGAGTATTTTACTTGTGGGAGGAAACTAGAGGCATCTTGTGCAGTTCCTATTTGGTTTACACAGCTGATGAGGAATGAGGCCAAGGGCTCGAAAACATCAGGCGGTTATCAACGCGCAGCCCTATCCAAGTTGTCATAGGAAAGAGTGTAACGCGTTTCGTGTGTTGAGCAAGGTGGGCAGAAAATATTTACACTCATTACAGATAACACTCAAATCCTACTTTCAGTGCCGCTTTCTACCACAACCACGTGGCTTTTATTGCGTGTTGTGCGCGGTGCTTTTAGCGCCACAGCGCGTGGATTTGTAGCGTTAATTTTCATTTGTTTGCTGGTGACTGTGTATTCCATATCAAAATCGCCTCCAGTGCTGTTGCTGCTGGCGGCAATAAATGTTGCTTAAAAGTCAAAAGTCTACAAGCACCTCATAGCTTTGCGTGCGAGTATTTAATACACTTAGAAATTACTCCATCCCCGCTTGATCCTCCAACCCTGCCTACTATGAAGACCACAGGCAGAGGCGTTGGTATCGACCAAAAACACAAGTTTGGGCCCAAGGTCATAACCAGGTGGAGCGGCTGCAACGCATCTCGTAGGCAATGCGAGCTCGAATTGGTAAGAGGCGACACGGGCACGAGGTTGTCCCAGAAAATGTTACAAAAGCAACATTCGGCATCACGTGAATGGGGCCCGAAGCATTGCGCGAGAAAGGTTTGCTGTTGACGATCGGGTTAAACAGTAGCCATATCGCGAGTGCTTTGTTGCAAGCAATGCCACTGGGCCATGATAATTCCACCACGGTAAGGCATGCCTCTCATTTCCAAAATATAAATGAAAACATAAATTCCCCAATCTAGCCGTGGCTGAATTGATCGTTTTGTTTGTTCTATTCGGAAAATCATTTCCAGAAAGGATGGGACAACAAGTTGCATTGCATTCACCTACCCTCTTCTTATCCCGTGTCTCATTTCTGCCCAATAATTGCATCATATAAATATTCACAGCATGCATTCTCTTTGCCACAGTCCACCACCGAGAGGTAACGACTCGGTTTTATGAAGTGCGGTCTATTTTACCAATTTTTTACTAGGTAAGGCCCACTGAACTATACAGCTCTTTTCCAGTAGCCACCTGGCCACAAATGAAAGCTCAACTAAGTGGATTATCACGTGGAAATGTATATCAGCCAAATACTCTAAAACGCATGTTTCTCAATGTGAAGGGAAACACCGGAGGACCTGGAGAGAAAATCCAGGCGACCACGGGGAGAGAGAGACATGCAAACTCCAAATATACAGCAGGTGTCAGGGTCGGGATCGAACCCACGACCTCCTGTATACCAGGCGGGTGAGTTAACATCTCGCCAATATGGTGGTGTTGTACGGATGAACACACCGTCTTAGAATTTAATTTTCAGATGTCATGTTTCCGAATACCCTGTTCTGGCTTACCCTATGTGGATGTGGAATTTCCACCTCTGACTTAGGGAAGCTCGGGGAGATGAGTATCTATGGGGACATTTTGCCAGTATCCAAAATGATGGAAAATAACAATAAGTTTTACCCTTCCTGTCAATAAAACAGGTGTTAAGATATTCAAACATCTTTTGCAAGGGATCAACTCTGCATTAACATGCGAACAAAAATGCCCTACTAATAAAGGCATTGTCTCTGAAACTGATTGGCCTACACCAGAGGCGGCCTTCATCATGGCCTCGTCTCACCAGCGTCAGACCAGAGAACGTCAAAAGGCGAAGAGTACAAAGACAATGCGAGTATCAGAATGTAAAGGGGGAGCCGACACCAGATTGCAGGGGTCTCGTCCTTTATTCCTTTCCTTCCATCCACACCTGTCCCCAGCCGTCCCAATCTCGTTCCCGCCAAAGGCCCCTTCTTCCCGCCCGTTCCCTCCTTATATCTCCTCGATCACCCCTCCCACTAACCCATCTATTGGTGGGAATCCTTCCCCTGACACCCCTACAAGAACACTCATCGCTCGGGTCGCGCTGTTATATCTATGGCAAGGCCGTAGCCACGGAGTCAACATTGGGGGGGGACCAAATCTTCCAGGGGGTCTGGGGGTATCCCCCCAGAAAGAAAAAAAATCTTAATTTTGAAAACGAATTTCCTGCCATTTCCTGCCTAAAATATAAAAAAAAGATTTCACTAACACGTAGGATGGACTTTTTAATTGAATTTTTTACAATAATGTCGAATAGTGTATTGTTTTACATTGCTCTGTTTTTTTTCTTTTTTACCTTTTCTTGTTTCATTGTATGTAATGGCAGAGGTTAGGGATTCATAAAGTACAACCATAACCACAATCATATAAACAGAAATCTATTTTATAGCAATATATTGGGGGTGACATTTTGAGAATATTTGAATATTAGGGGGGATGTGTCCCCCCAAAATATATATTATAATTACGGTCTTGATCTATGGGATACATTATTTTTCCCCCCAGAATCCAAAATGATGAATACTAAGAATATGTTTTATCACAGGCGGAGTTCGACTTCTATATTTGTGGGGGGAAAACTACTGAAAATAAATGAATACATGTGCCCAGTTTTGCCGGGGCATTGCACCCCCCCCCGCCCCCCCGCCCCCGAAAACTCTGCCCATAGCCGTTTTTAAACTTTCTGGCAACAATCATCAGGGAGATGAGAGCTGCCACGTTGCTTGTTTACTAAAAAAGACCGACTTTCACCCCTTCACGATTACACCTTGAGCATATCCAGCCGGGTAGCACTGCAGCAGAACGCCCAACACGCAATCATTGCCCTCTGGGGACCGATACACTTTGTGGGGAAATCAAAAGTCGAGTACCTGAAAGGTGCCTTGAGCCAACGAAGCTCTGGAATTGGAAATAAAACCATACGAGTTGCTAAGGGTAACCGTATTCTGGTTATACAAGTCTCCGGCGTAAAAAAAAATAAAACGCAACTTCAGAATTCTAAAGGTACTTTACGCTATCCCGTGCGCATTATTCGTAATTGTTTCGCCCACACTAATTCTGTGCCTGCACTCACGCTCTTCATGGACTCGGGCCACGGTGCTTCAAGGGCGCATCGCTAAGCAACGTGTGTGTACACGCGGGCATGGCACACGTGTTGCTTACTCATTCATACGCGGGATTCTTCTCTGTGTGTGCACAATTTTTGTCGAGAGAGAGGTGTACAGGGCCGCTCTGTTCACCATGTGATTTACAATCGCTACAAGCCTGCCTCGTAAAAGGGAGTTTCAGTCTCCTGATTATAAATAAAGGTGGTATTATTTTACAATATTTTTTGTGTCTTTCGGTAAAGTCACGTAGATAGAAAAATGGTAAAATGACTAAAACATCGTCTTTAGGTGAAACATTACAGCAGGCGGACTGCTGAGGCAGGAATAAATATAGCAAGATTGCTACTGCAACCAAAGTAAGAGCTACTGCAGCCAACAGTTACATATACACTTTGGTTCTTTCGGTAAAGTCATGTAGGTAGAAAAATTTTACAAAATAAAAATAACATATCACGACGTTTCGATCGCTACACAAGCGGTCGTCCTCAGGTGGAAAAAACAATCCAGCAGTGGAACTTCTGAGCCAGCTCAGACCCCGCTTGCTTGCCCATCGCCACGTAAATAATAACCTCTTGTTGAAACAGCTCTCTCGCTGGTTCAGCAGTTCAACTGCTGGATTACTTTTTCTGCCTGAGGACGACCGCTTGTGTTGCGATCGAAACGTCGTGATTAGTTATTTTTTATTTTGTTTTATTTTTCTACCTACGTGACTTTACCGAAAGAACCAAAGGGTATGGATTCCTGCAGTCACGGAAGCTTCAAATCAAGATTGAAAGGTTATATATGTTTGAAGTAGGCGGGGCTAGAGATGGAATTTTTCAAGGAAATGTAAGATCGCAGAGCTAGGAATATCTCGGCTAATTATGTCTGCATTCACCAAAATACTTGTGGTCAGAATTAAAACAACAATAATAATAGTAATTCCCTATTGGCCATCCGTGGAAAGAGCTTCATAGCTCATCGGATTTCTCCAGTCGAAATAACGATTCTGATCACGGTGAAACCCAGGCCAAATTACCAAACACTTATAATAATCAGCCGTTCCGATACAAAACATGTAAATAGAATCCAATGAAATAATGTGGAAAAAAAGAGTACGCAAAAGCTGAATGGGTGTTTAGCATAAAAGACTAATTCATAATGGGACCTTTCTTGCCAGTATCAAAATACAACAATGTGTTTCACCCTTTCTGGCAATAAAACAGGTGTTAAGATATATTCTTGGTTCTTTCGGTAAAGTCACGTGTAAGGGAAATATGATTTTGTTATTTCCCTTCTACGTGACTTTACCGAAAGAACCAAGAATATGAATCCCTGCAGTCACGAAAGCTTTGAATCGAAATTTAGGTGTTAAGGTGTTAAAACACCAAACAGAATCCTTTCTGTTTGGTGTTGTAACAAATCAGTTTCATAGGCAATGCATATATTAAATTATCAGAGCATGTGTTTTGTCTGCGTCTTCAACACAAGTACGTGTGGTTAATGCAGACAGGATCCCTTGAAACAGGATTCTGTCTGGTGTTTTAACATCTTAACACCTGTTTTATTGCCAGAAAGGGACAAACATATTGTTATAGACTAATGTATGTAACAAAAAAAAAAACTAAAACAATACAAATTCTCTTATCTCGTCGATGCACAGCTGAGAAGCCTATCCCAGGGTTGACGCGTCACGAAACAACGAAAGAAGGTGCCGACTTGGGAAAGGCTTTATCCAGCAGTGGAGAGAGCACGCCTGCTGTAGGCTTGCGTGTCTTCGCTCGGCAGATAGAGGAGTGGTTAAATGGAAGTGTGGTACTCAACAGACAGTGCAACAAATAATATGAAGTTACACCCTTCAAAAAATAATGTCACATCTAATCTAAGGCGAATTTAAATGCTTGCAGCACTCCCACTGGAAATTAAGTCGATCTTCTCTCACTGATATATCATTTACTGTCAATGCATTGTAATATTTTAGCAAGAAGTTGTGAAAAAGACGATGTTTAATTTTAGCAATAAATTATCCGGATGCTAAATTTGGCAAAGCCCTTGCACGGCCATCAGAGAGCAGAGCAATGCATTTGAAAATCAAAGTCACGCCGTGATTATTTTAATCATTGTCTTCGACAGCGTTGATGTTTCCCAGATGACATTTTATCACTTGTTTTATAGATGATCTGTGCTGAATGGTGGCATGCCGCGGTGGTGTTTCATGGTCAACGCACTTTCCTGGCAATTCAGAGATTGCTGATTCCATCTCTCGGCGCGGTATTTGAAGCAATTATCAGGTTTATTGAATCCGCTCAACCCTGTCCACCCATTAGTTATAAATCGGGACACCACAGTCGATTTGGCAGGTCGTGTGTGGTGGGGTAAACTGTGGGTGCTCTCGCTTGTTGTAATACTTTTATAGTAGACCGAATGCCCTCTAGATGGGCTTTCGAGAGCTAGAAATTGCAGTGCTGGTGTGGTATCTCAGTGATAGTTTAAAAATTATTTCTGGTTGTTCGATGGTGAGACTGACTCCTGCCACAGGAATGTGGAATTTCCACCAGCGGCTTCTGGTTCCCACAGGAAATGAGTGCTATCCCACTGCTCATTCCAGCCTAGAGATGATTTGCCTTGACTTTTTGTCTCTTATTACAGTTACCGTAGCCTTTCCTATTTGCTAAGGGAGGGGTAATTTCCAGATGCCTGATTTAAATCCAGGAAGGGGGCATTGGCTTCAATGCATTATCTTGAATGGATTGAGTGCACCCTATTGATTGTTGACATTCTGGTGTTCCGAACCTGGCTGGGAAGACACTTGAGGCCCTACTGTTTGCTAATTTCTCATGTGCCTCGGATACATTTCCATGGTCACCGCTATTGTTCTCCTGCTCCCAAGGCAGATTGTCTGCTCGAATTTAATGACTGACTAAAAGCCCACATTAGGATGGGATGAAGCGGAGATGGGTAAGTGTGTTAGTTTAACCCCTTTTAATGTCAAACCCACTCATTGACATTAATTTTGAACACTCCCAATTCTCCGCCGTGTTAACCCTTTTGTGGAATATCAACACGCACACTTGATCGGATCCAATGCCAGCGTCATTGTTTGCAGATCCCCTTATTCAGTCATGACAGAATACTGCAAAAATGCATTTCAAATATAAAAGTCACACTCTCAGCGTTGTCGAAGCTAACGGGCGTTATACGGGTAGATGTTAAAATTGACGATGGTTGTTTGAATTATCGATCCGGCTTCAACAATTTTGAGGTGTCCCAATTTACACTCTTTCTCTCTCTCTCCGATGACACCACAACCACGTGACTTTTTTCTTTTGTGTTGTGTGCGGTGCTTTCAGCACTACAGCACGTGGATTTGTAACGATATGTAACGTTTGTTTTCTTTAGTTTGCTGGTGACTGTATTTCATATTGAAATCGCCTCCGGTGCTTTTGCTGCTGGTGGCAATAAAAGTTGTTTAAAAGTAAAAAAAAAAGTCTCCTGTTTTGTAAATCATCTGTGTTACGTAACAACAAGCTGCCGGGGTGTCACGGTCAGCACACTGAACTCGCATTCTAGAGGTCGGCGGTTCAGCCACCGCATCTGTCCACCCAGCGTTCTGAATGCGCGCACCAAAGTCGGCCAGCTGGTCGCGTGTGGTGGTGTAAAGTGTGGGTACTCACACCACTTCCAAGACGTCTGGCACAGCTTGAAGGAGTTGGCCAAATGTCCTCCTTGAGGAGCATTCTCCAGCTCCCGCTCACAGAGGATCCCCTCCATTATAAGGTCGCACTCATTACGAGCAGAGAGCTTGCCACAAATGAATCACAATACCTTGTTGATCTCGTCAAGGAACATAAACCACCACGCAAACTCCGGTAATCCTCGCTTTGGCTTTTGGCTGCCCATCGAACAAAGCCGGTCACTGCATCGCGCGCTTTCAGATGCGCTTCTGCGGCCATTTGAAGCGCTCTTCCCTCCGATATTAGGAAGCCACTGGAGCCGTACACTTTTAAATCATCTAGGTTGAAAACGCATTTCTTGATAACTGCCTTTTGTGTTTAGTTTGTTGTCCTTCCTCCGGACCTCCGATTAGCATGATTGGTTATGTACGGTGTGAAATAGTTCAACATACAAACACACAACCAGCAGTGTTGTCAGAAAGATACTGCTAGGCTGAACCTTTACAGTTAACCTTTTACGTGAATACAATACTGCCCACCACCGTAGATAGGCATGCATTGTTAGAAAGAGGCAAACGCTGCAGGAACTCTTGCCTTTGGACTGCGCTGTGCGTTGTGCAGGCAATGCATTTGTTGAGCTGCAGAGGGCTTTTGCATTGATCAATGTTAACGTGACACCTTTAAACGATTCTCGCAGCCAAGTAATAAATAGCGAGCCGGCAGTATACAACCCTTGATTCTGCTCATGGGGAGTAGCCCTCTCCTCCAAATGTGTTCACTGTTGGCCCTTAAATTATTATATTCCCAAAGTGTGTCTTGCAAAAGAGGAATACAGTAGAAGCTGGAGATATGCACTCCTAATATATTAGCACAGTTCCAATATAAGCACAGTTCTAATATAAACAATATGCTGGCATTCCAATGATTGGGGAAGGCAAATGGCCACTTCTGATATCAGCACAAGTGGCCTTGTTCTCAATGGGTGTGACGATAGCAAGCGTCTGTTGTTCTGTATTCGTGAGCCCTTGCTTGTCGATAGTAAAGGGTTCATTCCGATATGTTCATCTCATTCTGTTGCCTATAGCCACATCAAACTAATCGTACATTTCCGTCAGCCGTCCTGATGTACGTATGTTGAACTTATTTCGCACCGTACGTAGCCAATCGTTGCATGCACACTACTCCGGACCGCTTTCACCCATGTTGGATCTCATCAGCTGAGTCGGGCATGCTAAATGAATCATTCTGGTTCACTATATGGTGGTGGCCCCCTCCCCACACCAAACGCGAATAAAAACAATCTCGTATAACATCTCACCACACTCGAGCGCAGCATGCTTGGTAATGAATTCAATAAGTCTATTTTCATTCCATATCTCCATAAAAAAGCACAAAACGTATTTTTGTTCGGTGACCTTTTAGCCATCCCATCTCATGTTAACCAGCAGCATCTGTCCAAACACACAAGCCCCAAGCTCATCGTCACCGTGTGTTGACATCGCGCCTCCTTACACGCCGGTAGAACACGTCCCGGAGCGCGGGCGAAATTAAGAAGCACAAATGAAACAGAGCATTGCACGTGGGCAGTGGTCGTAAATAAACCTGGAATCACGAATCCCTCTTGAGGCAAACAACAACAAACTTTCGTGGACTCGTATCATCATTCTGTGGCTCATCGGCAGAGTCAGTTTCATTCCTATGACATCGTAAGAGATGCGTTTAGCGTGGGGCTAGACAGAGCAATCACATCGGCATTTTGGTGCTCGTCGCATCCAATGCCTGCGGCGTCTGTTGAGATACAGCTGCATGACGGCCCCTGTACTTTAAATGTCTGCACGGTGGATAATAACGAATGGCAATTGAGTACATTTGGCATCTGCGTCATTCTCCAAACGCAGGGGCTACCACAAAGGCGGCTATGCTGCGTAGTCTACCTGTTGGGGCGACGTCGCTATATGTAATCCCAACTGATTAATTAACGGGAAGTGAAAGTTTTTATTTTTAATGGACAAATTTGGACCGAAAAATGCTCTACTCGTTTTGAGATGTATCACGGAGTCTTTGGGATTTACTTTGAAACAGGTGGCACACAGTTCCGATACACCAGGGCGACCTGCCAGAATCAAACCGCAACCCGCTGCTACAAGCGTTGAACGCGCTACCAACGTGTGCCGTTTCGGCGCACGGATAATGCGCGTTTTGTGCTAACCCGGTCCTTTTTCATAGAGCGGAGCTCGGTGAATAAATATCGGTGCGAATCGATATAAATGTTCTGATCTCTTGAATCATCATTAGCAGAAGCAGACGATGAAAGCCTGACAAGCAAACACGTTTTCGCTTCCGACACGTTGCATTCCGCAGGTGTACTTTCATGGAGGTCATTCGATTTAAATAGAAGCTGATGCAGGCTCTCTGTCTGTGCCTCATGGTAGCATTGTAGCGGTGTCACAGCTGAGAAACACTGTGCATTTCCACACGTCCTGTTGGTGCACACTCTCTTCGCCTCGCACGATATTTTGCTGCCGTCTCTGCTGTTGTCATTGATCGATCCCACTGTGCATGCATATTTGCATGCACGTGCTTGCTCTTACTGCCCATTTGCCCTGAGCAAAGACTAACCAAACGTGTCATGTTTAATTTGTAAAAATTGAACTACCGGGCCAATCAAGATTACAATTTCAAATCAGAAGTGGCTTGAATCTTAATTAATTAAGAAGATATGCACTCATCTCTGTTTGTATCTCTAAGCCAATGATGGAGATTCTTCATTTCTTTGGAGGGTGCCCAGAGTATCTTCATGACAACCCACTCGTTAACGTCCCAAAAAGTATGACCATTTTATCGATCCTGGAAGGATGGCGGGCTGATTCAACCCCATAACAGAAATTGAAACGCGTGTCCTTTTTGTGAGTCGAGTGCTCTTCAGACAGTTGTCACCTGGCCAGGTTAATTTAAAGTAAATTACGGCTCATCGTGACACACGCAAAACCACGCTGCCCTGTCGCTGTCACATTAGGGAGCGCCTCTCTCATTTTCAATATGGAATGGACTCTAAAGCAAGTTCATTCAAAATGAACAAATCCATACTCTACCTGATTGGTCATTAAGGTGGAGGTATCGATTGAAGGAATGTCTGGCATTTTCCACCCTTTTGTAGCCAAGGCACACTGTTTATTTCTTAATCAATCTAACACTTCATTAGCATACAGTGGCACTGACAAGGAGAGCTCTGTTCACAATCACAGATCCATGAGTTCGAATCCTGGTGAGGGTTGACTCCACACATCATCCTTCCGGGGGAACAATCAACGTGCCCACGTCTTTTCGGGAGACCCACAGAGGCCGTGCTCTATTAGAACGGTGCCTGTCACATGAAACAACCAGCACGGACGAGCACCTTTGTTTGTCTAAAGTATAGAAGCAGTGGCGGCTCCTGCAAAATCTCTCAGGGGGGGCAAATGTCTGGATGATTGATAAGGATAAGGTCCACCCATGCAATGGATACATTAACAGCTTAAGCATGTAAAGGCAACTTCACTTCTTTAATATTAATGAAAAATAAAGTGACTCTTACAATGCATCGTATTTGTTTCTATACTCACTATTAATATACAATCCACTCAAGTTTCTTTTATTAAAGATTCCACTAGGTGGCGACAAATTATATTGTTGGATGAAACGTGCTTACGTATGATGACGTAAGCACGTTAGGGCGAGCCCTCCCGGAAGCCATAGAGAATGCATTGCAGCGCCCCCGTTCGAAAAAAAACATCTTTGAATGTAAGTCTATGGGGCCACTCGGGGCGATTCTCAGCCGGAGTGAAATCGCCCAAAAAGAGGCGGTACTCCACAGAACGTTACATGACGCTGATTGGACTATATCCAGAGGCACAGTGACGGCTAGCGTGACTCTGTGGTTGAATGACATTGGTGGTGCGTCGCCCAATCGCCCTAATGAAGAAACCGCCCCTGTATAGAAGTATATATATGTATATAGTGGGGGGCGGTAGTGTAGCGGTTAGCGCGCTGTGCTACGAACCCGGCGACCTGGGCTCAATTCCCGCTCAAGGCCAACATCAGTGACGATTATCTGCACCGGTCATGGGCCTCCCCTAGGTAGACTGAGCCTCATATGAGTACATGGTGCGGTGTGTAAACGTCGCTACTGGGGAGATAAAAATGGCCGGGCATGGTTCTGGCCACCCACCCATTCATGTACTGTGCCAGCCTTCATAGGTGCTGGCTAACAGCACTTACCCCAACAGCCGAGTAAAGCTATAGGGGGGTCTTTGTATTTGTTGTACATTATTTTTTATACGTATACACATTAACTTGAATGGAAGGAGAAAAGTAATCTTAACCTCATGGGCTGAAGGAATGCCACGTTCTCAAGAGTTTATGGGGGAGTTTCTGAGTTGATGAAATCGTGGTGTAGGTTGCGACGGGTGCAGTGGTTATTCTCACTGTGTGCTACGAACCCAGGGACTCATGCTGCGAGCTCTATGACGAGCTCGTCATGTGACTTGCTAGTCATTGCGAGCTAATCATAGCTAGCGAGAGGCATGGGTCGAATGTGATATCTCAGCCGCCATTGGTCCCCTCCTCTTCACCAACCCGAACTGACCAGCGTGGGAACCTTCGGTCAAACAGCTCCCCTTGCGCCGACATTGCTTGGGGGAGGCCTTCATACGGCAGCAGATTGACCCAGAGATGCAAATGATTTTTTTGACTTCAGTCGACACAGTCGAGAAAATAAGCTCTCTGGCAAAATGGCCACCGTGTAATTCAACGCCCGCACACATATGTCAAGCTGCCAGAGGGGCAGACAAGACACTTTGAAGAGAGTGATTGAGCAATTGTTCGCGTTTTTTTACATGTTTGTATTATATTTCAGGAGCAGCCCGTTACGGAGGATGAACCGCGACATCGGAGGTGAGGGGCGAGGTACAGAAACTCCGCGGACGGAAGGTCCCGAACTCTGCGCTCCAGAACTTCGAGGGTGTGAGGGATTTCCGCTCGCTTTCCAGGAGCCCATCTCCCGCGTCGCGATTAGTAGGGCGCCACGGTGGCGAGATGTTAACTACCTCGCCTGGTATACAGGATGGTCGTGGGTTCGATCCCAGCCCTGACGCCGCCTGTATATTTGGAGTTTGCATGTCTCTCTCCCCCGTGGTCGCGTGGATTTTTCTCCGGGTCCTCCGGTTTTTCTCTCCACATTTAGAATCAACATCTCGCGTTCAGAGTATTTTGCTGCTGTAAATTTCCACATGGTGCTTAAGCAACTTCCTAGAGCTATCATTTGTGGCCAGGTCGCTTCTGAAGTATAACTATAGAGCTCAGTGGGCCTTACCTGGTAAACAACAAAAATAGTGAGCTTAGTTTTTTGTTATCGATCCAACGTCCAGGGCTGTGCGACGAGCGATTTCATTCCCCGGGGCACACCTCACGCCTGCCCGCAGCCACGGCGATGCCCTGGGCTCTTGCAAGTCTCGCCGTTGCTCGGCCGATTTGCTTCTCTTACTCCGTGCGCCCCACGTGGCCACCACCTGATTGACAAAGTTGAGGTAATTAATCACCCTGATTGATTGTCCGCACCTCACCAGACAGCTCATAGCCCCACGCGCTGCTGGGCGCGGGGAGTTCTCAAGACGCGGCTAATATTGGGTGGCAAATGAACGGCGCGCGTACGCCCCAGTCTAACAACATCACTTACAATTTAAGCTAAGTAAAATATTCAGGCGTTGGGGTTCATTTTTTTTTATTCAAGATATTAATTTCAGTTAAAGTGAGTGGCTTGTCAGCTTTGATTTATGTTCATGGTCTTTGGATTTTTTTGTGAAAGTCCACAGACTGGGTTTGCCTGCACGCGGTGTGCGGCGTCTGCTACGTGGCGAAATGTTAACTACCTCGCCTGGTACACAGGAGATGTTAACTACCGCGCCTGGTATGCAGGAGATGTTAACTACCTCGCCTGGTATACAGGAGATGTTAACTACCGCGCCTGGTATGCAGGAGATGTTAACTACCTCGCCTGGTATACAGGAGATGTTAACTACCTCGCCTGGTATACAAGAGATGTTAACTACCTCGCCTGGTATACAGGAGATGTTAACTACCTCGCCTGGTATACAGGAGATGTTAACTACCTCGCCTGGTATACAGGAGATGTTAACTACCTCGCCTGGTATACAGGAGATGTTAACTACCTCGCCTGGTATACAGGAGATGTTAACTACCTCGCCTGGTACACAGGAGATGTTAACTACCGCGCCTGGTATGCAGGAGATGTTAACTACCTCGCCTGGTATACAGGAGATGTTAACTACCTCGCCTGGTATACAAGAGATGTTAACTACCTCGCCTGGTATACAGGAGATGATAACTACCTCGCCTGGTATACAGGAGATGTTAACTACCTCGCCTGGTATACAGGAGATGTTAACTACCTCGCCTGGTACACAGGAGATGTTAACTACCGCGCCTGGTATGCAGGAGATGTTAACTACCTCGCCTGGTATACAGGAGATGTTAACTACCGCGCCTGGTATGCAGGAGATGTTAACTACCTCGCCTGGTATGCAGGAGATGTTAACTACCTCGCCTGGTATACAAGAGATGTTAACTACCTCGCCTGGTATACAGGAGATGTTAACTACCTCGCCTGGTATACAGGAGATGTTAACTACCTCGCCTGGTATACAGGAGATGTTAACTACCTCGCCTGGTATACAGGAGATGTTAACTACCTCGCCTGGTATACAGGAGATGTTAACTACCTCGCCTGGTATACAGGAGATGTTAACTACCTCGCCTGGTATACAGGAGATGTTAACTACCTCGCCTGGTATACAGGAGATGTTAACTACCTCGCCTGGTATACAGGAGATGCTAACTACCTCGCCTGGTATACAGGAGATGTTAACTACCTCGCCTGGTATACAGGAGATGTTAACTACCTCGCCTGGTATACAGGAGGGCGTGGGTTCAATCCCCACCCTGCCGCCTGTTGTATATTTGGGGTTTGCGTGTCTCTCATTATCATCACGGTGGCTAGGATATGTTAACTACCTCGCCTGGTATACAGGAGGACGTGGGTTCGATCCCCACCCTGCCGCCTGTTGTATATTTGGGGTTTACGTGTCTCTCTCTCTCTCTCATTATCATCACGGTGACTAGGATATGTCAACTACCTCGCCTGGTATACAGGATGGACGTGGGTTCGATCCCCACACTGACGCCTGTTGTATATTTTGAATTTGCATGTTCTCCTCTTGGTCGAGTGGCTTTTTCTCCCTGGTCCTTCGGTTTTTTTCCCTCCATATTTAGAATCAACGTGCGTTTACATTAGTTGAGCTATCATTTGAGGGCCAAGTCGCTTCTGACAAAAAGTTGTTATATATCTCAGTGGACCTTACCTGGCGAAATAAAAATAGTTCCTAGTATAGCTTATAGACTTGGACTTGCGTGCACACGGCGCAGCAGCGTGCGCGGTTCACTCGGCCGATTTTCGCTGTGGGTGGCAGAATCGTGACCTCTTAAGGGGAACTTTGCAAGTTCAAATCCTGGACGGGAGTTGGCTCATTCCATAATCCCACGAGGTTGATAAGAACATGACCAACCACGTTGTGGGACGTCAACAGACGTTTATCTATGAAGAGAATAGTCTCTATGAGAGGAATGTGGAATTTTCACGACTGACTCAGTAGGGGGGGGGGGGTTAGGGGGGTAGGGCTTTTATGAATCTTTGGGCTGTGTGTTTTTTTTTTTACGAAAATAAAAATGAGGAAAGTTTCAAGGCTGAAAATGGGACAAACAAACAAAAACAAGTTTGGCAGGTAGCTCTAACGGGTCGATTAATTCCACAGGAAACGTTGTAACTAGGCGCAGATTATGTCCCACATGGTCATTAATTCAAAAAAAAGAAGGATTATCAATTAGGCATATGAATGCTGGAATACAGCTACTTTGTCTGTGCCAATGTCATGAGCCTCACCTTGCAACCTTTGTCCATTGGCCAGCTGCTATGCCATATAACCACGCAAAGTGAATGATATTACATTTTCACCCGCAATTTTAACTTTGCTAAGATAGATAAACTGGTTTTCTGTAAAAGGAATGTGACATTTCCATCCGCTGCTTTGAGCTGCAAGGACTTTCTCTTGGTTGTATCACACCACTGGGAATTAGCACCACAAATGTCATGCGGACGTTGATTGAATCAACAAACATGCATGCGCACTTTCGAAGCATTTGAAATACCACGCGAGCAAAACGATCCACATTCTGATTTGTTCGCAGTGCGCATGGCAGACCTGGGATCCAAAACTGCCTTCGCTTGAGATTCCCACCCGTAACACGAGAGAGAGAAAGGGGAATGCATGGATTAGAGAGCGCAATACGCGGGTTAAAGACGTAATTATGTGTCTGTCTGTGTGTCTCCGTGTCTGTGTTTTGTCCTCTCAAATTTAGCAATTTTTGGAAGAACGTAATCAACCAGGTAGGGTGTTGACTTGTTATGTTAGCCGACTCTCTGTGTTGTATTGCATTATATTTCTGAGTTTACTAGGTTTGTTTTCTCTTTCATTCCGTACCTGATGATGATTGCTTGTGTTGCAATCGAAACGTCGTATGCTATTATTTAATTATTATTATTATTTCTACTTGACTTTACCGAAAGAACCAAAGAGTCATTGAAACTGTTAAGAAAATAACAGTAGGGCCGGGCCGGGATGCGTCCCGACTGGAAGTGGTAATGGGCCATGGTCAAGAATAAAGACGGAGCGGCAGCTGAGGAATGGAATGTGTCCTAGAAGAACGTCCGCCGAGGAGATGGAGCGATGGCATCAGTTCGTGTGTTGGCGCCTGGTCGATTGCGACATCGCAGGATTGAGAGAGGGTGGCTGAGGCTTGGAGAGACCTTCATCCAGCAGTGGATTGATCATGGATGAGGAGGAGGAGAATATTGTAATGAATGTCACCTACACATATCGTGGACTTGCATTTGCGTTAATTTGTCAAATTGTGCAATGGAACAACGCGCGCAATGTGTGAACGTTTTCTATTCAACAGCAGGTGACGCACATTGCGTTCCACAGACACGAAATGAAGGCGGCTCAAGACGTTGCACGGCGCCAAGCGGCAATTGGTTGGAGGAGCACAGCACGGGGCTGCGGAGTGCTCACCAATTCCCATCGCCAGGTGCAGTTGGTTGCGATAATTGAAGTGGAGAAGCTGAGCCCATTGTTGTTCACAGTGACCATCCATCAGAGAACAATGGCTGTTGTCCTTCCTTCACTTGGCTTCCTTGGACACAGCTGGCATCCCGAGAAGGTAGCTCTTCCCAGCAGATTGCTCATATGTGCGGGTAGTGTATGTGTGCGTATATGCGCACGTGCGTGGCTGTCTTTGTCTTTCTTTAGTGCAGCGGGGAGCGGTAGGGCATTCTCACTAATCATCGATGTGTTTGCCTGTTTTCCATTCGGTCATTGAGTAAGTAGATTCGGTATTTGTTTTATAAAGTGCTTTGGCTACGATAAAATGCATGCAAACAGCAACGCAAAAACGAAAACTATCACACCGCTTAGCTTCTGCACTCGATACATGTTGTCTGTACGCATGTTGAACTTCTTTCGCAGCGTACCTAGCCAACCGTGCTAATCGGAGGGGCATATTTAAAAAAACTCAACTTAAAATAACGAGCGTAATCGCCGGGCTAATGACATTGTTTTTTTGGGGGGAGGGGGGATTAATTGCCCACTAATGAAATGTCCGTCTCTAACGCAATGAGCCCACACCTCTGGCAGCTCTTGAGACGGCTGTTATATTCCGTCGACCTTTAGCACGTGCAAGGCGATGAATGCCGATGTTCTGTCGAGCCTAATTATGCACGGAGGTGATAGCGTCGCTGAGATGATTCAAAACGCGGACAAGGCGAAGGACGTCGACAAGGGATCTTAATAAGTATAACCCGTAAAAACAAAGTTTTTCACTATAAATCCTTTATATGCGTGGCAGCGAACTTAATATAAAGGATTTAAAAATATATTCGCCTGTGGAGGACACGGGGATCGATCCCGCGACCTTTGGCATGGGAAGCGAGGGCGCTACCAACTGCGCTACTCCACCACGGCCTGTGGAGGGGTGACGCTCTGGGCTCTTATACTGTGACGTTCAGCCAAAGCCATGAATGCGTTCTATTTGAATATATGTAAAATATTTTTTTTTTGCCTAAAAAGTGTAAAATTTTGGGAATTTTTTTTCACAAACATTAATTGTCTGGTACAACGAGTCTGTGTTGAAAATGTCAGCTCGATGGGATCACGGGAATTGGGTTAAAAAACGACTGAAAGATTTGCACGGTCGTAAGCAAGCAAGCACGCAAACAAGCAAGCACGCAAGCAAGCACGCAAGCAAGCAAGCATGCGAACTTAATATAAAGGATTTTAAAAAAAGATTCCTCCGTCTCTTATCGTCGCACGACCTGCGGACTTTTTGACCTCACACACACACACAAATAATTTCAAGTGAGATGCGGTGGTCATGGACGATTTGTCTAACGGACTTAAATAAGCTATCGCCAATTAAAGAGTCTGTGCACATTAGCGTAAAGCTTCAGGAATTAAACAGACCCTTCAATGTCGGTGGATATTTATAGAATGTAACCAGTCGTGATATGACGTAGTGTTTTAATTAAATATGTTTCGTTCCATGGCACTTACAAGTAGTCCACACCAAGGCCGTAGCCATGGAGTCAACATTGGGGGGACCAAATCTTCCAGGGGGTCTGGGGGTCCCAACCCAGAAAATATCTAAATTTGAAAACAAATTTTTCTGCCTAAAATATTAAAACGTTCACGAACACATGGGTTAGACTTTTATTTGTATTTGTTTACAATAATGTCTAATAGTGTATTATATTACATTGCTCTGTTTTAACTTTTTTCCATTTTTTGTTTCATTGTATGTAATGGCATAACCACAATCATATGAACAGAAATCTACGCATTGATTTACATGAAGACAATTCCAGATATTGTGGCCAAGCTTTAGCAAATTGTTATTTTTATTAACATAACATAGCAATGATATTTTAATAGCACTATAATGGGGGAGACATTTTGAGCATATTTTAATATTGGGGGGGATGTGTATCCCCCAATAAATATTATAATTACGGCCTTGGCCCACACGTGTGGTAAAAATGTGTCTCTCACAGCAACAAGTGCCTGAGCTCAATTCCTGACTGGCGCCTTCATGTGCGGAGTTTGGATGTTCTCCCCCTGTTCTGCACGGGTGTCCTCTGGGGTCTTTGGTTTCCTGCCGTAGCTAAAACAAAGCATACAATGTGACTGGTATTTGCTCAAATCGCACAATGCTTAAAAAAGACCTTCAAGTTTCTCCATTGGGATAACACACAGCAGCAACAACGCTCGCTACTACAAACATTTGGCATAATGTGGCACATTAGGAATGGACCACTCTTTTAATAAGTCCTTATGTGCTGTGCAGTACACCAATGCACGTGTGTACGCCAGC
Organism: Lethenteron reissneri; assembly: GCF_015708825.2. Classification (NCBI taxonomy): domain Eukaryota; kingdom Metazoa; phylum Chordata; class Hyperoartia; order Petromyzontiformes; family Petromyzontidae; genus Lethenteron; species Lethenteron reissneri. The sequence continues at coordinate 8,273,055 of NC_083807.1, forward strand.
ATGTGATGACTGAGTTGGGCCTGTGGGTGCCTGGCAGGGTTATTGATTAATCGGACGTGTACACCAGTCACGTGGTTAATGGCGACTCGGTTCAAGAATTGCTGTGTGTGACAAACGTGCTGTTGTATCTTACAGATTAACCACAATAAATGTGTTTGCCCTCGATTTGGAGCACCTGCTCACGTCCTTCATTTCGAGTGTGCAACAATAACCCTTCTCAAAAATTGTCTCGAGACTCAGTGAGGTTTTCCTGGGTAAACAAGCATAGTCATAATAATACTTGTCTGTTAATTTTCTTAATTAGATTAGCACATCGAGTTTAAGATTAGACACTGTATGGTGGGATCCTGTAAGAGCGGACCTTGAATTCCCTGATTTTTTTTGTTACAATAAAAAATATTTGGAAAACCATTCAACATGAATTTTTTTATTTTACCAGGTATTTTGTTACTTTTCACAAGCGAACTGTCCGTAGATAATAGCTCAATGAAGTGGCATATCACGAGGAAATTGATCGCAGCCAAATACTCTAACGCATGTTTCTAAATGTTGAGGGAAAAACCGGAGCACCGTGCCAAAACTGAATGTGATCACAGGGAGAAACATGCAAACTCCAAATATGCAACAGGCGACATGGTTGGGATCGAACCCACGACCTCCTGTATATCAGGCGAGGTATTTAACATCTCAACACCGCTTGCCCCTTTACAGGCATTGAGACAAGTTTCCTGCATGGAAAACAGACGCTTGGTGTCTTTCACAGCCTAAATTGGTGAATCATGAATAAAAAAACACATCAACAACATTGTCTTAAAATAAATGTGCAGGGTGGCCCAAACGTCAAGACACATAGCGTGATTATATTTATTTTAACAAATATTCAAAGTGATATCCGTCAACATTAATGGACGCATGATCTTTGAAATTAACTAAGGATGTTTTTAATATTCTTGGTTCTTTCGGTAAAGTCACGTAGAAGGGAAATAATAAAATAATATAAATATAAAACTATAAAAATTCTCACGACGTTTCGATTGCAACACAAGCAATCGTCATCAGGTGACCCCAGATAAAGAATAAACATCCATATTAATAATGATAATAGATACATTATTAACTTACATAATAAAGAACCAGTTCAGTAGACTATGCAATACAAAACAGTTTAAGAGCGCTTACATTGTATGAATACTGCACAATCGTGATAAGCTAGGATATAAGATTTGTGCATATATAAATGTAATTGTTTCGAATGTTTTAATGCCAGTTTTAAAATCAATGATATAGCCCTATAATGTCTTTCGTTTTGGGCCACCCTGTAATAGTAGGTGACGTTTCAGGCAAGGACCCTTCTTTATAGGACATTAAAGGGCCATCACCAGAGCGTCTATCAGGTATGTCGCACAAAACGCACCAACTCCGTAGTAGTTATTAAACCAGTATATGCGGAGACACTTCTACAATTTAGATCCCCCAGTGTTTATATTTGAGTACGGTCACATAATTTATGCACCCACATTGCTCATTTCTCCGACAAACAGCCCAAATTGCGAGTAGTAATCCTACGGGAGGTGGGAAATTAACAGCAATTGCCTCTTGTGGTTTTTTTTTTGCAGGTAAATCCAGCAACAGAATGACGATCGCAAAGGAGCGCCGCAGCTTGCTGTCGGGAGGCATCGTGGCAACGGCAAGAGATCGTGAATTTTGTCTTAATTGTCACCATTACAACTGCAGCAGCAGCAGAAACTGCAGCAGCAGCAGTAACTGCAGCTCCCTTTGATGCTGTTAATCCTGCATAATGCACATGCATATGCAGTACTAATCACATTCCTGCATTTCCCATAAATATGCTAAATTCCTCTTGATATGCAAATTCCTTTGTCAATGCGCCCAGCTTATATATATGCTCCAAGCTCGTGTGCTGTTTCATTCAGACTCTGTCGCCTCGACGGACCTGGTTTTCACCTGAGGACGGCTGCTTGCGTTGTGGCCGAAACGTCGTGAGAATTGTTTTATTATGTTTTATTTTTATTATTTTATTACTTCCCTTCTACGTGACTTTACCGAAAGAACCAAGAAGACCATTACATCTATTGTTACATCCATTGTTCATTGTTACATCCATTGTTCTCGTTCTTAATCCATTGTTCATTGTTACATCCATTGTTCTCAGTTCTTAATCCATTGTTCATTGTTACATCCATTGTTCTCGTTCTTAATCCATTGTTCATTGTTACATCCATTGTTCTCGTTCTTAATCCATTGTTCATTGCTACATCCATTGTTCTCGTTCTTAATCCATTGTTCATTGTTACATCCATTGTTCTCGTTCTTAATCCATTGTTCTTGTGCTTCACAGTAACGTAGAAGGCATCGCTCTAAAGCAAAACTTGATGCTCTTAAGTATGTGACTGTGTTTACGTGGCAGTGGCATGTGGCTGCCACGATGGAGAGATACTAACTTCCTCGTCTGGTATACAGGAGGTCGTGGGTTTGATCCCGACCTTGACACCTATATGTTTGGAGTTGCATGTTCTCCCCGTGGTCGCGTGGATTTTAAAACGATTCTTCCGGTTTTTCCCTCCGCAATTAGAAACATGCTTACATGTCCACACGACGGAACACTTTGATGAGATATAATGTGTGGCCAAGTCGCTTCTGAAAAAAGAGCTATATAGCTCAGTGGGCCTTACCTGGTAAAATAATATATTTTAGTTTAATAGCGTAGATGACCCAGGTTCACGGTTTGAAACTAGTGGCTGTCCCTTATTAATCCTCCCGGTGTATAAATTGTAACAACAAATCCGAACCGTGCACTATACTGACGGCGGATGTCAATGATCCCATGATGACATTTGCAAAATTCCTCAAAATTCACTCAATTGAAATCCACACAGCAATTTTACATCCCCTACTCTTAAAACTTGGCAGGACCCTCCTGAAAAGAGTCAACGAGGCTTTCTTGGTAAACAAGCGTAATCACTTTTAAAAAGTTATATTTTTGGAATGCATGCTTGGAGAAGTGGTATAGCACTGTGCCCTGAACGTACTCCCTGAGTTCGATTTCCTAGCTATAGCCAACAACGGTGTGGGGAGCATATCTGAATGTTCTGGCACGTAATGGGCTCATCGATTCGAATGACACTACGGGATCTTTAATGTCCACTGCGAGATCAGACAACGTGTTTTCTGCTGTTGTCATTCCACCCATAGTTTATTACCAGGACAGTCCAATGGATTCTAACTGTAAATATCTGCAGCAAGTGGCAAATGCGCTACCACTGGGGCATGTAAGGTGTGTTGAATACGAATAATAATTGGATGTATATGGCGCTAATTTGTGCTAACACCTCTGAGTGCTTGAACGCTCTTACATTCTGGGCTTTCTGATGTGTAAAATGACCTATCTCCATCATTCCATTTCGGTAATTTGTTTTTTTTTCACACACAAATAGCGGTGTGTTTACACTGTAGGAATTAATAGAGAAACACGCTTTAGGCATACTTCAGTTTCCATTGTCCATGGTCAGAATTGCCATTTATCAACGCATGGCCACCGATTTAGCATCATTATAAGTCACAGTTGGTGTTCTGATGGAGGCAATTCCCTGGAAGCTATTCACTTAGGGCCAAGTGACGTGCGATTGGAACGCTCGTGCGATGCATTTTTTGTTTGGCGAGTTTAAATCTCGGTTGGCAATGTGCCGTGCCTAAGTCGATGATACAACAATCGCTTTGGAGGGAGAAACTTGTGGCTGTGTCATACAGAGGCTGGTCCCTTGCCTTGGGATTATGGAATTTACACCACTTGCTCGAGTGCCTCCTATTGCTTGTCTGCAGAGGGACACGACGTTTACAAACATGTGCACCGTGTTGCTAGTTTAGATTGGTATCATCTCACAGCCTGATGGAATCTCACACAAATAATTGATTGGTGTCTGCCATGGCTTTTGGGAGGGTTCCCGTGGAATATAGTATTTATAGGAACTTTTTAACATGAACATAAATAAATAACAAAAATAAATAAATCGTACCGTGCTTAATTCTACAAAAATAATAATGCGTTAGCAGCTGTCATTTTCAATTAATAATATAACATATGCATGTATCACACGCCGGGCAATACGGGACATGCAGATAGGCGGCAAGCGTCGTTTTCCTACTTTATTGGCTTCCACATTTGACCCTGGATAATTCTCTTCAAATTCCAAGTAGATTGCAAACAAGCTCAATTTGATTGCTCTGGGAGTTTGCAGACCCCCTCTCAGACCTTTCCCACAGTTGAGACCATTCGGAAGCTCATCTCTGTGCAATCTCCTTTGGGCCTGAGTGGCCGCTCTCTCCCTGTTGTGAAAATTAATACAAACCTGGCATTAGCACATGCACGACACATTCAAACTAAAAAGGGACATTAATTTAAATACTGTAATAACTCATCTGATCTCCGAGTGGCAACGCTCGTGACACCTCTACGGCTTTCATCCGTTCCACAGCGGCAAGGCACGGAGAGTTCGAGTTGACGATATTTTCCTTCTTTTTTTTAAGCTGCGGCAATGTGCACAAAGTGTGGACAAGCGTCGGTTGCAACTGCAGCACCTGGAAATTCGCGCCGCTAAACTGCAGATGGCTTCTTTGTTCGGCAGTGCAGTGTCCGCATGCCGTGGCGGATTGGTAGCGTGCCGCAGTTATTGGGAAGGGACGTCACAATGTACGTTTCTGGGAATTGACAAGATGCTCTATTCACCGCCAAAGCACGCTGTTAATAGCTTTGTGTTGCCCCCCCCCCGCCTTTTGAAAGTCACAAGGGATGCGGGACAATGTGCAGCCTCTCGGATGTTTCTAATTGAGCTGGGTGGTTGTTTGAGATATCCCTGTATGGGGAGGTTTTGTTGCCGTTGAATTACGCTTGCATTCCCCCCAGGCTTATTGGCCATGTTTTGAGAATAAAGCCATTATGTGTAGGGTAGGACTATTGCTGGAATAAATGCGAGACACTTATGAATGCAAGTCCTGTTTGTGTAGCCATGTAAATGAATACAGAATGTCAGTGGGTGTTTTTTTTTTTTTATAAAAAAACGGAAGGGTGGCAGTGTTAGTGGTTTATGTACCAACTTATGATGCCAGTGACTCCGGTTGAATTCCTGTGTCCTGCTCAACACGAAAGTGGATATTCAGATCTGAACCAGTACCACGACTCTCCTAGGTTGACTTGGTACAGTGTGGCCAAATCGAGGATTGGAGAGACATGGGGAGGAGTGGTGGCGCAGTGGTTAGTGCACTGTGCTATGAACTCGGCGAGTTCGATTCCCTGCAACGGCTAGCGTTAGTGGCACGTGATATCTTAATTGGTCCTGGACATCTCACCAACCTTCACCAACCCACACTGGAGCCAATGTGGTGAAGTATGGTCAAACAACCTTCATGACTGATACGGGGAGGTTTCATCTAGCAGTGGATTGACTCTGGCTGTTGCTGCTGATGATTAGACAGTCAGGTTGCTCACTAGCAGCATTGGTTCTGGCAATCGATAATGATCAAAATGAAGCCATGATACACGTAGGTGAAACTTGCTTCATAATGTAAAATAATGCAATCAAAATTTTGTGCTCTGAAATGTCTCCTTTCCAAATGATCGATTTTCTACATTTCTATAGAGCACTCATTTTAGGGATGTTTAAAACATTTGTTTTGCACCGCCAGTAATTGCATGATAAAAAAGAGGCTCGGGATTTGTTGACCACGTTGCTTCCACATATTGGAATGGCGAGTCATAAATGTAAAATGCTTGCCTTTCAATTGAAAAATGGGGAGCTGCCATGATGTAATGCATTGCAGGACTTATTACGCACCGTATTCAGCCAAACGTGCTGACCAGAGCATTCCAGACGGCTGCAGAATTGCACCCGAAAGCGCGTGATGCATTGACCCTCTTTGTTCGATGGTTAGCCAAAAGCCACTGTTGCGAGGAGGACCAGAGTTTTTGCTTCGATGGTTTAATGCGCTGCTCTTCATTGCAAGGCCCGCGGGTCACTAACGGCCCCTGGTGCCCTTCAGTGTGGCCCTCGATAATACACAAATGTAAAAACACCCCATCATGACGTCAAACCAAATGGTGAGGTGGCACTCGCACTGATGTCTTTGCGGCGTATGTGGCCCCCCCCCCTCTGCAAATGAGTGAAGAACACTGGGTTAATGGTTCATACACTGGACTTGCCTTCCATAGAGAGGCCGCCAGTTCCATTCGACCTTCCGGAACGGCAGGGGCGCCGCAGTGGCAATATGTTCACTACCTCACCTGGTATAAAGAAGGTGGTGGGTTCGATCCCGACCTTGATGCCTGTATATTTGGAGTTTGCATGTTCTCCCTGTGGTCACATGGGTGTTTCTCCGGGTCCTTCAGTTTTTTCCCTCCACATTTAGAAACGTGCCACTTCGTTGAAATATTATTTGTGACCAGGTTGTTTTTGAAAAAGAGCTGCGTGTCTCAGTGGGCCTTACCTGATATATATATATACTAGCTGTACTACCCGGCTTCGCCCGGGACTTGTATCTACCACGGCCGGCCGCCTTTGTCTCCCCAGTGGCGATGTTAATACGCTACAGTAGTTAAGTTACTCGTTTGAGGCAGAGTCGACCTAGGGGAGGTTCAAATAATCGTCACCGGTGGTGGCCGTGAGCGGGAATCGAACTGGGTTTGCCGGGTTGGTAGCGCAGCGTAGCGTTAAGCACTACACCCACCGCTCCTCACACACCACACACGCACAGACACACACACAGACACACACACAGACACACGCAGACACACACAGACAGAAACACACACACAGACAGCACGCTAACCACTACACTACCGCTCCCCACACACCACACACGCACACACACAGACACACACACAGACACACACACAGACAACAACAACAACAACCGCCATTCGCCACTAAGTGGCGGTGACGTCACCACGATGCTTGTGCCAGGCCAAGTGCACCTTGAGGCCACGTGAAGTGTCGAAAGCCCGCTGGCAGGAGGTCACGGGGCAGACCCAGGTGCCACTGGTCGACTGACCGAGATGACCGAGATGACCGAGATGACTGGCTGATGCACCACCTGTGCCCCCTACTGTGCCAACTTGCTGTGCTTTAGCCACCCGGCGCTCCGCTCGTTGTTGTGAGCGTCGCTCCTCCGCCCTCCGTTGTTGTTGGAGGGCGACTGCCTCCAACTGCCCAGTAGCGTCCTTCACGAGCCTCCTCCACTGAGGCCGATCTTGACACCGCTGGTACCAGTCATCGGCAAGTCCACTCAGCTCCACGTCCTCCTGTACCACATCACTCCATCTCTTCTCCAGCCCGTGCCGCGCCCGTCTAGCCCCCTCGATCCGGCCGAACAAAAGCTGTTTAGGCATGCGGTGGCTGGGCATGCGGGCTACATGACCCAGCCAACGCAGCCTTGCCTGCCGGAGGAGCTCACTGATGGGACTTTGCCCAGATCTTTCAAGGATTTGTGAGCTCCTCACACAATCCAGCCTGGTTAAACCCAGGATGGATCGTAGGCAGGCCAGCCTAAATGTTTCCAACTGGCGAAGATGCTCCACCAGGGGGGTCCACGTCTCGCAAGCGTAGAGAAGGGAGGGAATGACCGTGGCCGAGAAGACCTGAAGCTTCGTGCGGAGCGACAGACCAGGTAGCTTCCACACAGCGTTACGCAACCGATGAAAAGATATTGCCGCTCGACTGATTCGGAGTGAGACCTCTGCTGATAGACTGGAGCCGGTCATAAGCACACTGCCCAGGTATGGGAAACTCCGGCAAAACAACCTCCTACCTCCTCGCGGTGCCGGACGGGCAACACTGTCGTGGGCAGTGCTGTGGGGGGAGGGCCAATGCCCATTGGCCTCTCCCCTCATGGCGTCTGTGACCACCACAGTGGCTAAACGGGGGCTCTGGACGGGTGTGAGGGGCTGGTAACCCCTCCACCTTCAATTCATTACCACTAAACCACGAATTAAACACACACAGACACACACACACAGACACACACACACAGACACAGGCAGCACGCTAAGCACTACACTACCGTTCCCCCTACACAACACACGCGCGCGCGTCCATAGGTACACATACACGCGCTTGCTGCAGACACACACGACTTTCAGGGTGCGTAAGGCAGTAAACGACTGAAATAATAAAGCGGCAATGCTGTGCGAGGAACGCCTTAGACCAGCAACACATTTGTGTAATGCGAGCGTAAACACACAAACACATACAAACACATACACACACATACATACACACACATACACACAAACACATACACACAGACATACACATACACACAAACACACACATACATGCACACAAACACATACACAATACACACACACATACATGCAGACACAGACAGACACATAACACACATACATACACACACATACACACACATACATAGACACACACATACATAGACACACACATACATACACACAAACACATGCACACACGTACATACACACATACATAGAGACACGCAGACATACACATAAAGACATAAAAAAAACCCACATACATACACACACACATACACACAAACACATACATACACATACATACACACATACATAGAGACACACAGACATACACATAAACACAAACACACATACACATGACCCGGCTTCGCCCGGGACTTGGATCCACGATGCCCCGCCGCCTTTGTCTCCCCAGTGACGATTGTTCACACACGACAGCAGTTACGCTTTTGAGGCTGAGTGGACCTAGGGGAGGGCCAGGTCCGTTTCAAATAATCGTCAGCGGTGGTGGGCGTGAGTTGGAATCGAACTGGGGTCGCTCAAGCAGCTTAATGACTGTTTGTACAAAGAACATATAAAGAATCGATTATAATAACCAGGCAAGAGTCCACATTATAGACTGCCAGTACACGCACTCAGCTTCATAAGCAGGCTAGAGTGTACATGATAGAGTGGCAGTACGCTCACCGAGCTTAATAAGCAGGCTACAGTGTACATGATAGACTGGCAGTACGCTCACCCAGCTTAATGAGTATTTGTACAGTGAACATTAAAGTAATCGATTGTTGGCGCGTTGGGTTTAAAAGTAATATTAATAGCACACATTGTGGTGGGGGTGTAGTGAAGAGTAGGAAAAACTTTGATGAATTTACCTCAGAGTGGCGTGGTGGGTGTCGAGGCCTAGTAGCGTGCAAAGCCTGCGGCCTCGCCTAAAATTGTCGGCTTGGAAGAGGCAGGGTACGGGTGGCGTTCCTTCCCCCCCCCCTAGCGCTCCAACAATATACTGTGTAATGGCTATTATTTAATTAAATACGGAGCTTATGAAAGTGGCGAAGGCGTGGCTAGCCGTTGGCAGGGGCAACCGCCGTCCAATGAAACTGCAGCCCTTGGCGAAGGCGTGGCTAGCCGTTGCCAGGTCCAATGAAAGCGGCGAAGGCGTGGCTAGCCGTTGCCAGGGGCAACCGCCATCCAATGAAAGTGCGTATGGGCCAAAGTCCACACACACACACACAGACAGACAGACATGAACGATTTTATATATATAGATAAAAGACTGTTTAGTTTTATAGTTTGTAGTTGAAACAACGGTGCAAGTTTATACAATACCCCCCCCCCCCCCCCCACATCTGTCCACCCTGCTGGAGAAATGTGTACAACCATAGTTAGTCGATTGGCGGTGGCATGTGGTGGGGTAAATTGTGGGTACACCAACCTCTGGTCAGCGTAAAAGAGGAAAGCAAATGCCCTCTAGCGGTCCCTCTCGCGGTCCCTCTAGCGGTCCCTCTAGCGGTCCCTCTAGTGGAGGCCCTTCAGCGAGAAGTGGTGCGAGCAAGCAATTGCAGGGCTGCGTCTTGATCCTTTAACCGATAAACAAGAGCAAATGTACCACTTTCTGACTCATGCCTGTCCCCATGCGGTTTGTATGTTCACGTATGCCAATAAGTGCGTTCATTACTAAACTACACTGATTCCTAACAGTTCGGTGTGATAATCAATTTTGAAATCGTTTACTGGTGTATCGTTGATTGTTTAACAACCATAATAATTTTACTTTTTTTTTCAATATTTTGTTACTTACATGTATTGCCTAATTGTGCTTTTCTAGTCATATATTTTATGCAATTCTTGAAAGCAGAAAGATCATCACATTGTGAAAGAGACAGCCTATGCGATATTAGTCCACAGTAATATCTCTCAAGTATATTCAGTAGGCCTATTACACCCACCATTACAAGCCAACTCCTCTATCAACTGGTTTCTCACATATCAAGCATATGATGTAATTAAAATAATCGTTCACGTCATTGTGTAGATTATAAATAAAAATAGCAATATAAATAAGCGGACAATATATGACCATATTTTTTTATCTCCACGTAAATAGAATGTCTTGTGGGAGTGCACACTTTCAGCAGCATTGATTCAAGACAAGCAAACTCTGGACCAGTTTCAACATGCAGTGTCTCATCACCAGAGTCAACTGGCAATCTTACAGGCAAGGACTCTCTCTTTACAATATTGTCCCTAGTTTGATGCAAAATCATTATAATACATAACCAAAATAATCATGAGCATCGTTATAGAATATACACCAGTGTCCTTATGAGATATTCTTCAATATAATCAAGAGATATTATCTCATTGTTAGCCTTAGCCAAATTCAATTAAACGAGTTCTGCTATTCTATTTTTGCACGGTTTGTTTGTATTCAGAGAAGGCCATCCGCCTCACTACGCTTGATACACCTGGATTAGTCGCAGGTCTTTGTCTGGATTCAAACCCAGGATCTTAGCAGTGCCAGCCAGGCACTTTGACCTCTGGGCCACCCAGCCACCTCATTGATCAATGCCCTCTTAGTGAGCTTATTACATCGACTATGAAATTACAACGTGATGTTTATTACGGTGGCTCTCGGATACCTCTGGCTCAGGGTCCTCACAGTGTCCCCAAGCAACCAGACTGCGATTTGCTAGAGCTTTGTTTCACATTGTGTTGAATTGCCAGCAGTTGTATAATGCGCACGCGGCTTGTTATGGCTAAAAGCCTCGCTTTGTGAGGTTTGGCTCGTTTGGTTGGTCTTCAAAGAAAGATGTTTGCAGATTCATGAGGGGATGGGGAGGGGGGTGCAATTGAAATACGAAAAGAGCACTTGCTTTAATTAAGTGGATGCTTGGTTGTCAGAAAAAAAGATCCTTACAAAAGAATGAATGAAAGTGAACAATCAAAGTTGCAGGCAGAGTGGGTCGTGGTGCATATTGATTGTGGCACGTTATAATGCATCCGTCTAGCAGCAGGAACGGACACGTCTTTGACCTTGACACACAGCATACAAAGGGATTGGCCGCTAGATTTTATTCTCACTCATAGTTAAATAAATACTAATGATAAAAAAACGTCCAAAATAGGCTTTGGAAGTGTGCATATATGTTGAACTTCTTTCACACCATACTAATTGGGGGTGCGAGGGAAGGACAAGAAACAAAATATAAAACGCGATTCTAAAGAATTTAGTTTTCAATTTAGATGTAAAAGTGCATAGCTCCAGTGGCTTCCTAATATCCGAAGGAAGAGCGTTCCAGATGGCCGCAGAAGCGAATCTAAAAGCGCACGACGCAGTGACCATCTTTGTTTGTTAGCCAAACGCCACAGCGAGGATGGCTGGAGTTCGCGTGATGGTTTATGCTCTTTGACGAGATCAGAAAGGTATCGCGTTTAATTTGTGGCAAGCACTTTGTGTGGAGTGTGTGGAAATCTTGAGCCAGTGGTGGAAATTCCATATTACTATGATAGAGTCGAACGCTGATTATACACGTTCCACAATATTTATCATTGTGGCTTCGATGATTTGGCTGCGTATCACATTTGCGGGCTTTGTTTTGGGGTACGAAAAATTGCGTTTTGGGGGAAAAAAAGTTATCTTTGAAAAGCTGCCCGTAAGCGATGGCCCCCATTTCAAACCGTTTACTAATTAGATCAAGAGCTCTTTGTGACATATGGCATACGTCCACACTCAGGTCATATTGAGAAATAATGATGACAAAATTGCGTGACCATATACAAAAGCAGAGTTTTCTAATGTGCTGTGTTATCTCCTGTACAATGGGCTGCTCCTGGCACAGAATGCACACGCAAATGGTAGGGATTATTTGAAGCGACGCACTTTGTAAAAAAATCATTGAGACGTAGATTAAAACAGGCAGATCGACTACGCTGATTGAGACCGTTGTGTCGGCGTGCCCTGAGCATCTAAAGTAGAAAGTGATGGTGCAGTATTTGGCTGGTATTAATTTCCATGTGATAAGACACTTGGTTGATCTATCATTTGTGGCTCTTTCCTAGCTCTCTCCGAGCTTACATTTACAAGCATCTCTAAACCTTCGTAAACAGCTCTTTGATTGGGGTAAACCTACTGCCGGGTACGGAGACCTCTCCTACATTAACATTAGCTGCCCCGCCCATCTCTAAACCTTCATAAACAGCCTGCCTCAGCAGCTTTCCCCCCTGTTTTTTCACCTGATGACGATTGTTTGTGTTGCGATCGAAATGTCATGATGTTGTTATTATTTTTCTATTTTTTTTCTATCTACGTGGCTTTACCGAAAGACCCAAAGAATATGAATTCTGCAGTAACGAAAGCTTTAAGTTAAGATTTAATTTTTCGATTTAAGATTTAAGATGTTATGCCTATATAAAGCTAAGTGGGCCTCACCTGGTAAAATACAAATCTTTCCTTATTTGTGTACAGTTTTAAAATGCAAAACGTAACGGTTCAGCCCTGTAGTTACTTGCTCACACCAATACCAGTGTAAAGGTCTCCACTAGAGGGAGCTCGAAAGAGTCATTGTAGACGGTATTTGGCCTAATCTTCGACGCTGGTAGTGTAGAGTTGCAAATACATCCATTGGATTATTGTAAATCAATAATGAATCAATGCCAATGGAATAAGTCAACGGTATTTGCATACTGGATGGGCATATGATAATTCATCGAACCATTCGAGTTGTGAGTAAATGCAAGGATTGCACAGTGGTCTTGGGTACTACTTGCTAATTTTTTTGCACTAAAGGGGCCTCCAATTTTCGTCTTTCTAGGAGGATTGTTCTCCGTGACAACAACGCAACACAGCAACTGTTTTTTAATAGGCCACATTCTAATAATGAGAAACAGAAAGTTAACACTGTTCCAGAGTTTGTCTTGCTTCAACAAATAATGCAGGATTCATCGTTGGTCCCGACAGCCAAAATCCTGGTGACCAAATTGTTATTTTAATATATTATTTACACGGTAAAACCATGGTCGAACACTTTATTAGCCACAATCCGCCACGATGGTGCATTAAACACTTTGTACAACTTCACATATCAGTCACTGTACATATAGTGAGTGGTGTAATCTTCGACACACTGGGACTTGCATGCCAGAGGTCACCGGTTCGATCTCCTGGCATGAGGTCTTGAATTGCCAATGTCTCTGTCCACCCAGCACTATAATCGGGTACACCACGGGCAGTCGTTTGATAGGCTGTTGTGTGGTGCGGCAAAGTGTGGGTATTCCAATCTCTTAAAATGTGTCTAATCCGCAGGGAAGAGTACACTAAATACCCTATCGATGGGCTCTCTCCAGTGGAGGCTCCGCATGGCCAAGTCAGAATCAGCATAAGAATATGTATTTATACTTTAGGAATCCGATGAGCTATAAATTTATTTTTCACAGATGTCCAGTCGGGGCGCGTAAGAACGTTACAACAACAAACAATACAAAAACATGATAAGAGTGCAAAGTACAAGAAAGGTAAACAAATCACCCAAACACAGACAAATGAAACTAAACCATCCCCATCCCTACCAGACAAAGCCCGCTGAGGTATTAACTTATTTTTCCAAAGCGACAGTGGCCACATGATAGCTCAACAAAGTGTCTCATCATTTGGACATTTATATCAGCAAAACAATCGAAATAGTAAAAACGCAGGACTGCACGTCTACCCTTGCGCATATGTTGCACACTCGAAATGAAGGACGTGGGTAGGTGCTCCAAATCGAGGGCAAACACATTTATTGTGTTTAATCTGTAAGATGCAACAGCACGTGTGTCACACACAGCAATTCTTCAACCGAGTCGCCATTAACCATGTGACTGGTGTACAAGTGCGATTAACCAATAACCCTGCCAGCCCCCTACAGGCCCAACTCCGTTATCGCATGCTGCTGTACACACATGCATCGATGTACAGCACAGCACATCAGGACTTTCACAGAACCACACTTTACTCCCTTGCTGCACAAGGAAATAATTAAAAGAGTGGTCCATTCCTACTGTGCCACACATAGAGATAGAGAGAGTAGAATAAGTTCTCGATATGAAGGTTATACTGTAAAAGTTTACCATACATTTCCCCCCCCCCCAAGTTAAATTAAATTAATTGAGTGAACTTGCGTCACGTCTTTCAAGGTCTATTGATTTGGACTCACTGTGATGCTATTGATTCATGCACACAACTGACACGCGACGTCTCGTTATCTGCTATGCAACACGTGCCCCTGCGATTGCACCGGCTTTCATCTCATTGCAGATTTGCATTACGAAGGATTCTACCTAAACATGCATACAAATATACAGACAAACACAAAGATCCCCCGTATAGCCTTAACACACTTTTGGGCCAAGTGCTGTTAGCAAGTAGCACCTAAGAAAGCCGGCATGCACACAAGGGGGGTGGGTGGCCAGCACCGCGCCCGCTCGCCTTTGTCTCCCCAGTGGCGATGTTTTTACACAACGCACCAGGTACGCATTTGAGGCTGAGTCGACCTAGGGGAGGCCCAGGACCGGTTCAGATAATCGTCACTGATGTGGGCCATGAGCGGTAATCGAGCCCGGGTCGCCAGGTTCTATGCGCAGCGCAGCGCTAACCGCTATACTCCCGCTCCCCAGACACGCACTTAGATACAGACACATACAGATAAACACATCCAGACATATTGACAAAAATCATACACTGATACACACGCACAAACATACAAACAAACACAGATGGAAAGTGTTGTCAGCGGGCACCTATTTAAGTCTGGCATGGCACATTGCGTTGCTTTGTCACCAGGACAACACCCATTGCTGACGTTAAAGCACATACCAGGTACTCATTTCAGGCAAAACCAGTGTAAGAAGGACCAGGGCACGCTTTGATACAATGGCAAATCAAACATCAGTCGCCAGGATCAGAGCACAACGTTCGAACCACTACACCACCACTCCACACTCGCACGCATTCCCTATTCACAAACACACCGCATCTGCAATGCTGTATGCAAAGCCGCAAAGAGGACTTGTGTCAAACCAGATCAATGGTTTTCAAAGAGAACAGGAACAAGCAATGAAATGATACTAATGCGTAGTTTTGTTGTTGTTGTTGTTGCGGTCGTGTGGTAAAGATCGTGGGGGGTGTTTTCCCGGTCGTGTCGTGTGCGGTTCGGCACCACTGACGAATTCAGCTCACGATGAAGCTCTCAGCATGTGGAGCTAAATTTGGGACATCATGCCGAACAGCACGTGGCACAATTGTAAAGGTATTAACTTAATTGTAATTAACTTTTCCACTGCATGCCGTGCAAATGGTGCTGCATTGCGTTACCCTCCGGCCCTCGTAAGCATTCTGGATTGTGTTCATTTAAATTCATGGTGCATTTTTTTGGATCGGGTATTAGCGAGCGACTCGCGTGAAATGTTTTATAATAAAGGCTTTTTGGGTTAGATTGTGTGAATATAAATGTGTCGTTTCGCGATCTCACCCAAGAACCTTTATAATGAATAATACTGGTCGCGAAAGCCTACGTGTTAAATTTGAGTGTTTCAGCCTATTTCAAGCCAATATCGAATTTGGGGTTTTAGCCAGTTTTCACGTCAAAGCGGGTTGAATGCGCGATTCGGGTTAAACCAACGGAGGGGCAGCGCACCGTGGATGACGAGGACTGATTAAATTGTCTTGCAGGCAGATGCATCACAGCTCCACGCAACGCAAAAGCGGAGGGGTGCCGCAAAAATGCCTTGAATCCAGCGGAACGCTGAGAATGGCTCAGAGCACAACTGAGGGTGTTGCCGAAGATCAGGTTATGAATTTGGGTCGATGTCAGTTTATTTTGCCATATTACCAAATTATTAATGGTGAATGTGCTTTGGTGTTGTTGCAGCTTTATGTTTTGCGCTATTGCTAAGCCAATAGTTGTCAAGGCCGTTGGTATTTTATTGACTTCTCCTCTGCAAACATGCAGCTGGCACTGACTCTGCATCAAATGTCACATTTTAACAATACACATTCGCTGCATCACGTCCAAATGTGATTAATCATATAGTAGCACACTTTAACATTTATAAACCTTTATGGTACATTTTGTCCATAGGCACACGTATAAAATTAGAAATCTGCTGTTGCTGGATAAAAACGCTTAATATTTTACCCTTAATGAGTCATATCGGTTAAAAATATGACAGTAAAATGGGGATTTGTCACATTGAAATGAATGACTTGGCAGAAATCTAATCATTAATTTCACAGGTGAGCTCTTTAATACCATTCTGGTCTGCGATTGAGCTAACATCCTGAACATAATTGAGACTGAACGAGGTTTGGAATGGCAGGCTAGATTGAAGCTCTATGCTCACAAAAAACTCCAAAGTCCAAAGATCCCCCATATAACCTTAACAGACTGTTGGGGCAAGTGCTGTTAGTGAGCACCTATGAAGGCCTGAACCGTACACCACCCCAGACTGCCTTTGTCTCGCTAGTGGCGATGTTTACACACTGCACTCGGTACTCATTTGAGGCTGAGTTGACCTAGGCGAGGCCCAGGACCAGTTCAAATAATCATCACCGGTGTTGACCGTGAGCGGTCATCGAACCGGGGTCGCCAGGTTCGTATCGCAGTGCGCAAACCGCCACACTGCCGCTCCCCGTAGAAAGCTCCATTCAAACCTCCACATCCACAAACTCCCGGGGGTCGCCTCACTTTCCCCCACAGTCCGATTGCTTCTCCTGCATCATGCTGCCTCCATCCGCCTGAAGGTCGAGCCCTGGAGTCTTCATCTTCACATTTCACCGTCACTTCTTCACCATGCGATTGTGATGGGAAATACTTGTAAGCGTTTTATCCAATGCCTATGATACCAGGGTTGACGATGCCGGGAAGTATCATGATTGCAGCCTTGTAATGTCAAAAGTGCTGTGAATTAAACATCAATTGCTCGGTTATTGCTCGGCATATTAGGCATGGCGATAAGTTGCGATGACCCAGGTCACAAGTTATGTTCACATTAAATCATGGCAGGTGACGCTATGGTTCGAGCGCTTCACTCACAATGGGAATGTTGTAAATTTAAATCCTACGGTGGATAAAACGAGGACCACTTTTAGGATGTCTACGGCAGTCGCCCCGTATATTTTACTGCAATGTTAAGGGAGAATGTCCCCCGTTGTCTCTGGACAGTTTTGGTTATACGCAGATACGGAAACAAAACAACAGCAAAATGTATGTATATATGTTGAACTTCTTTCGCACCATACGTAGCCAACTATGCTAATCGGAGGAGCGTTATATGCTAGTGGCAGTGATGCACAAACACAGAAAACACAAAATGAAGACATTCGCCTATAACACTGCTCTAAAATGGGAAAATATATATAATAGGTGACGTTTTGGGCAATGACGCTTCCCAATAGCAGTGTTATTGTTTGAAAATAAATTAAATAATATAATACGACGTTTCGATTGTAACACAAGCAATCGTCATCAGGTAGAACTAAATTTGAGAGAGAGACAAAACACAGACACGGAGACATACAGACAGACACATAAGCAGAGAGAGACAACACAGATAGAGACACACAACAAAGTTGCGTTGTCTCTCTCTGCTTGTGTGTCTGTCTGTGTGTCTCCGTGTCTGTGTTTTGTCTCTTTCTCAAAGTTAGTTCGACCTGATGACGATTGCTTGTGTTGCAATCGAAACGTCGTATTCTATTATGTAATTTATTTTCTTTCTATGTGACTTTACCAAAAGAACCAAAGAGTAATTCCTGCAGTCACGAAAACTTCAAATCAAGTTTAGTAGCAGTGTTATTTTACAAATGTGTTGAGTCTCCATTATATATCCTTGGTTCTTTCGGTAAAGGCACGTAGAAGGGAGATAATAAAATAATATGAATATAATATTGTTTTATATTTATATTATTTTATTATCTCCCTTCTACGTGACTTTACAGAAAGAACCAAGAATATGAATCCCTGCAGTCACGAAAGCTTTAAATCTCCATTATATGCTAACTCCATGATGCCGAACAAAAGTCCGAACACACCTGTGTTGTGGCAGCACACATGAGGGGGGTTTTGAGGACAAGCAAGGTGCACTTTGGGGTGAGATGCGTTTATAGCATCAGCGCCTCGACGATGCACGGAATTGAAAAAAAAACGCGGGTGTGCAGAATCAGCCCTCCTCGCTCGCAGGCACGGGACGGGATGACAGAGGCGAGCTTATGATGCCCAGCCGGTGTCGGAAGACGTACAGTCGGTGACAAATTCAATCTCCAGAACTGGAAAGAAAATCAATGGCCTACAGCATGTATCTTTCAGGACATAATGAGAATTGAAGACGTCGATAGACGCCATTTTAATGTTTCATTTTGTTGCTGGCTGTATGATTTCTGCTTTAAGGAGCACGAAAGAGACCCTCGGTTTTTTTTCTAGGGCTGCATTGGAAGCTCACGCGTTGTCCGCACGCACGGTGGAGTGGGAACTGATGTACAACTTCTCACCTCGACAAAATGGTCCGGTCCAATGTCGAGCTCACACCAGTGCGTCCTTGCAGCAGACCAAGCCATGTCGGCATTCGCGTTCACTCGATGCAGTAGGGGATGATGTCACCGAATGGAATCTCTCGTAAGCATTCAAAGCTTTTTTTTTTAATGGACCCATATCATACCAGGATCCATAACTTGAAAAGAAGGGTCCTTGCCTATAACATCTGGCGGTTCAACAGCATCGGCTCAAGCAAGCCTGACTGCTTTAATGGGATATTGTGCTTTCAAAACCGGTCCAGATTTGGCTTGTACTGAATCAATGCCGCAGGAATTATGCATTCCCAGAAGGCCGTGAGGGCAATGGGCTCTGTAAGAGATACTTTAACTTTTTTTATGTGGAGAGACAGATACGTATACGAAGGAGACATTGTCCGTTTTGTTATTTCCATTCTCTACTTTGACGCTGATAATTATTTTGCATTTTTAAATGGATTAATTGTTTTCGAACTTTTATTGAGACCCAGGCAGTGGGTATTTTATGGAAACACTCAACAGCATTCATTTTTACGAGAGAGAGTTCATTGAATTGCACCTCGCATAAAGGCTGCGCCAAAGGTTTCAATTCTGCAGCTCTGTGGTTTAGCTGACGGTCTGTCATTATTTTAACGGGATTAGCAGAGGTGGCCAATCAGAATCTCTCGGTCTCGGCGTGGCTTACGAGAGGCGTGATGCCTAAAGGTGTAGCGTAATTTCTATCGAGGCCACGCATCGCCCGGTAAATAAAGCAGATCCCAATCAAATGCAATGCACTTTCGTGGTGCGATAAACCAGGCTTGGGGTGGTGGTGGGGGAGTGGTTTGGTGGGTAGTGCTGCAGGTAATGGGCAACGCAGAAGTGAGCAGCAGCAGCAGAAGAACAGCATGCGCTTTTGCTAAGCCCCCTTTTGCCTCCCGCGCCATAGGTGAGAAATGTCAGCATTATCGGGGAGGGCTTTTGGGAATTTAACCTGCTGTCAGTCGCGCCGCTCTCCTGCATGTATAATTAATTTGCGGGCTGATGGCAACAGTGTTAGGCTTCCACAATGCTTCCTCCGCACGGCGTATTACAATTTCGGAGGCAAAATAGCAATCGCTCTGATCGAGACCGCCCACTGTAAGTTTTTGCGATGCCCCAAGGAGCACGGTGTAAATGGCATTTCAGGTTAAGGAGGGAAAACTTTAGGCGTGTGCACTCAATTGTTGCTGCATTTTAGATTACCCCCGGGGGTGTCCAGATGCACAGCTTAGCGTGGAATAAATTACAATTCCACTCAGCAGGTGGCCCTGCTGAGGCTATCAATACCACCCAATTTGAAACCTGGCAGTGGCTGCACAAAGACGCGTTCAGGCAGCAGGACACACGCGGACGGAGTACGTGGCCGTCCACTGAGCTGTCTGGGCAACGTGTCCGTATTGATTTCCCCATGAAATGTACGGCGTCGTAAATTGGAAGGTGCATTGCGTATTATAACTTGTGTGTGTGGTATATGGGGGCGGTAGTGTACTGGTTAGTGCGCTGCGCAACGAATCCCGGCCCCTGAGTTCGATTCCCGCTGAGGACCAATAATAGTGGCAAATATTTGAACCGGTCCTGGACCTAGCCTAGGTCAACTCTGCCTTAAATGAATGCCTGGTGCAGTATGTAAACATTAGAACTGGTGAGACAAAGGTGGCTGATCGTGCTGCTCGCTACCCAGCACGACACGAGCCTCCCCTAGGTTGACTCAGCCTTAACACGAGTACCTGATACCGTGTTCTTGAACTTTGGCTTGTTGCTGGCCACATCACCACCTCGTGCCATGAAGCCTTTTAATAATTATTCCGTTTACCAAAAGGAGTGTCAATAGAATGTAATGCTTTCTTCAAGAGAGTCCTGCTTTGGGATGTTTGGCCAATCGCAGTGTCAGATGCACGGGATTAAACCAGAGCAATGCACAAGAGGTGGCAATACTCAAAGGTGCGAAACAGATACAGTAAAAGCTTGGATTGTGAGCATAATTCGTTCCGGAAAAGTGTTTGTAATCCAAAGCACTCGTATATCAAAGCACTCGTATATTAGTTGTGATCACGTGACGCTCGGCAGACAAAGCGTATACTCGTACTACTCGTATTGCAAGACCTCGCTCGTCTTGAAAAACACTCGCAGACCAAGTTACTCGCAATCCAAGGTTTTACTGTAGTTTCAATAATCCATTGCTGCCATTTCTGGCCAAACCAGGAAGTTTTTCATCCAAATATGAAGCAGGCTCCAACTTGCTTAGCTCCTGAAGCTGTCGTGATCAGGCACACTCAGGGGTAGATTGGTCGTAAGCAGCATGGATCCTTGCCCCAAATAGGCACGAGGTGGTGCATGGATAAGTTTATCAGCCCTGAAACCAGCGGTGGAAATTCCTCGTTCTCATGGCAGGTGTATTGTTATAAATTACGCAACCTTTGTTCATATCCACATTTATGTATGTGGATTTTTTTAAAAATCATACTTCGAAGGGTAATGATCGGTTGCATAACCCCCCACCCCCAGCCAGAATTTAAACTCACAACCTTTGAATTGTGTGCAGAAACTCAAACCACAGTGCGGATGACTGATCTGGCTGGATATGAATAAATCATTGTTTAACCAGATAGGATCGAAATTGGCACGCCCAATCTTCTCATCACAGACCTGAGGTTTCTTTCTGGTGAAAAGTTAGATATGGTAGTGTACCCTATCCTTGACAACAGTGTGAGGATGTGTGCTGATGATGTGACCGAATTAATCATACGCTTTTCAAGATTGAAACGAATTTCTTTTTCTTCTTTTCACGAAATGGAAATGAAAGATTTGACATTTTGGCAGACTGGCTTTCTTCCAGACTATTGTGTGTGTGCGTGCGTATGTGTGTCATGTGTGGGGAGCAGTGGCACAGTGGTTAGCGTACTGCGCTACGAACCTGGTGACCCGAGTTTGATTGGCGCTCACGGCCAACACGAGTGACGATTATCTGAACCGGTCCTGAGCCTTTCCTAGGTCGACTCGGTGTCAAATGAGTACCTTGTGTGATATATCAGTACTGGGGAGGCAAAGGCCGCCTGGTGTAGTACTCGCAACACCAACACTTTGTGTGCTTTGGCAGCCTCAAAATGTGCTCACTAAAATAACGTACCCCGGCAGTCTGCGTAACCTTACGCTAGGGATATTGTTTTGTAAAAGTTTTAAAATAAATAAATTGTCATTTTAAGATTGGCCATACAATACTTGTTGCAAATTAAATACTGAATTTGGACAATTAGGCCACCTTCCATATCATGTCATATTATTTTAGCCATTCAATTTTTGACATGGCATGTAATCATTATTACTAAAAGCAATGTTATGTCATTATGACAATGGGCTTAGACAGTGGCATTAACTCTACACCTTACTGTCCTCTTTGAAATGTCAGCTGCTGCTTCCTACTGTGACTGCACGTGCACACACGTACATTGTGTGTCGGTGTGTGTGTGTGTGCGCGGAGCGGTAGTGCAACGGTTAGCACGCTGCGCTACGAACCCAGCGACCCAAATTGGATTCCCGCTCACGACCAACACCAGTGACGATTAGTTGAATCAATCCTGGGCCTCACCTAGGTCGACTCAGCCTCAAATGAGTGCCTGCTGCGATGTGTACACATCGCCACTGTGAAGACAAAGTGGCCGGGTGTGGTTATGGACACCCACCCCCTCGTGTGCTGCGCTCGCCTTCACAGATGTTCGCGAAGAGCACTTGTCCCAAAAAGTATGTCGAGGCTATACGGGGGACCTTTGTCTTTGTGAGGGCGATGAGGGTCACAGACGCATCGCACGACGGCGTGACTGGAGGCTAACGTTAAGATGGCAACTGCCAGCAATACAATTTCCTATCTTCACGTCCGCCTTGCGAATGAGCCCAATCTAAGTTCACGGGAGCTGGCGTGGACGGTTCAGTGTAGGACACATCACGATAAGAGCCGAGCGAGCGCGATGCCATATTAACTTCAACAATGCTGCGTCCGGCAGGCTGTTTAACAAGATCAATGGCACACATTGTGCGTTGTATGCCATTAAATATAACAACCCTGGGAATGGAAGATTATGCCAAATGTTCTTCGGGGGGCGGGGGGGGGGGTTCTCTTGAACTCCCTCTTGCGGAGGTCCTTCCAGTAGCAGTGGTACGAGCAAGCCATTGCAGGGCTGCACCTTTACCCCTTCACGTCACCTCCATTCTATAACGGCGCGAGGTTAAAGTAGAATGAGGTTAAAGTAGAAATTCCCCGGCGTATGAAGACTTGGATTAGAGCAGCTTCTGATTTGAGCCTCTCTGCTCGTTGGAGCGTGACTGCACGTGTGGGCAGCGTGGACCGTGAGGGATTAGGCGCCGTTTTTGTGGATCACACGGCGGAGGAGGCCCCGGATTCATCACCGGGCCCCCCCCCCCCCCGCCGGTGAAATTCGCCGAGCCCGTTCCCCACCGCCGTTCGGGCCCCGTCCACCACTATCAGGGTCGCGACACATTGCCAGCGGATCTCCGCCAAGCCTGGCACGCGGCAGTGCTGCAGCGCGATAGATTAACGCGCTCGCTCCCCATTACATTGCCTCAAACCAGCCCCCACCCACCCACCCACCGCTTCGTCCCCCGCCCCCCCCCCCACCGTCCATGTATTTCCGTTGTCTGACCTTCCCTTTGGTCAAGCTGTGAACTCGTCTGATCGATCCGTGTGCAGGCAAGCTCGCCTGCAGGTGTGCGAGCGCGATTATTGTTTCAGCCAGAGGCAGCCGCCCCCCCTCCCCCCCCCCTTATCCAGCAATACAAAAAAGTCGACGTGACATTGTGGCCACCACTGCCACCACCACCGCCACCGCCACCACCACCACCGCCACCGCCACCACCACTGCCACCACCACCACCACCGCCACCACCACCACCACCGCCACCACCACCGCCACCGCCACCACCACTGCCACCGCCACCACCACTGCCACCGCCACCACCACCGCCACCACCACCGCCACCGCCACCACCACTGCCACCGCCACCACCGCCGCCACCGCTGCCACCACCACCTCCGCCACCGCCACCACCGCCACCACCGACACCACCGCCGCAAACATCACCACCACCGCCACCACCGACACCACCGCCACCACCGCCACCACCGCCACCACCGCAACCGCCGCCACCACCACCACCACCGCCACCACCACCACCACTGCCACCACTGCCACCACTGCCACCGCCACCACCACCACCATCGCCACCACCACCGCCAACGCCACCACCACCGCCACCACCACCACCACTGCCACCACCGCCACCACCACTGCCACCATAACCCAAAGCCTTAACAGTGGAAACGTGAATAGCTGTTTACCTGCAGCTGATGTTGCGGGTGGTGTCTTCAAGTTTGCGAGCTGTACGCGTGAAGCCTCATTCATGAGCGGTCGGCTAAACGTCGTGAGCTTGGCTCGCAATGAGAAAGCCTTAAGGCTCAGGGGAGACTTTTTTCTTCTTCCCAATAAATGAAATGAGTTAGAGTTCGTGGAATGTGGTTATGCTATTGAAAGATTGTCCCCCACCCACCACTATAGGCATGTGGAATTTTTACAACGACACTAGGACCCCCCCCCCCATCCCCCGTCAAAACGATGAGCACTGTCACTTTGCTCAATTAAGCGTGCAGACGCAGTGAGCTCTGTCGCCGTTTTGATAGCGGTGGGATATTTGATTCTGCTGTTAAAACGTTGCTACTGAGTGGCATTGGGGGAAGGCTGCCACATTTCGGTGTTTTGTGGAGATTTAACAACGTCTCATCTGTGCTGTGCATGGCATCTGTATTCTCCAACCTATAACGGTTTAACAACGTTTCATCTGTGCTGTGCATGTCATCTGTACTCTACATACTATAACCTTCCCTCTACTTTGTAATGCCTCTGAAATTGTCTTTCGGTTTTGTTCTCTCCAATTCGTACTGTTGATGTATTAACTCATGCATGGCAACTGTTGTCTTCAAATGAGAAAAATGTATATAGCATTTGCACGAATCAGGAATATTGAATGCATATGCACACAAATCGGTGCATTGCGAACATCACAATTGATTGTTGTTGCTAGAGTGTCGCATGCCTCTTCCTATGCATATCTTCATGGAGATATAGGTCATTGGCATGGGAATGTGGAATATTTCCATTTTGTTCAAGTTACCTACTCATTGCTTGATGGAGCATGAAAAGACGTGTTTCATGTAGCTTCATGTACACACAGAGTAAAACATAATGCATGTGAGGTTGATTATTATTTGTGTTGTAATTTTGATTGTAAATATCGGCGCTATAAGCATGAGAAACCATGTAAAAGTGCCGTGACAGTGATTTAGATTAAGAAACATGGTTCTTCCATATGAGCATGAGCTGCATTAAAATCTACAATGACAGGACCATTACTTATTTCACAGCAGAGTGAAGGAGGTTGCGGGAATATTTATCCTTTCCTGTTCACAGAATCGAGGTGACGGGAGAGAAAGAGAAATGAGACCAATGAAAAGAAGATTAAATTCCAAACTTTTATGGCATTTGAAGCTCAGAAAAGTGCACTTGCTCAAATCACTGGGCTTTGCATTTCAACCACTCCGCCTTAATTCGTGCAATATTTGGACGGTGTAAACTGTGCAGGTGTCTAGCCAGTAAACCAACAGTACGTGTAGGTTGACGAGAAAATGAGCTGTCAATACTGAAAGACAAAGTGAAAGACAGACTCAGAGCTAAGATTGAATAAATTCAGCCTGTAATTGTTTGTGATTTAGTGTAATGGTTAGACTATATACAAAAAACACTTTTTTACCAGGTAAGGCCCAGTGGACTATGTAGATATTTTTCAGAAGCGACCTGGCCACAAATGATAGCTCAACGAAGTGGCTTATCACGTGGACATGTATAGCAGCCAAATACTCCACACAAACGTTTTTGAATGTGTAGAGAAAAACCGGAGGAGCCGGAGCAAAATACACGCGACCACGGGGATAACATGAAAACTTCAAATATACACCCCCGTCAGAGTCCGGATCGAACCCACACCCTCCTGTATGCCAGGTGAGGGACGTTAATATTTCGCCACCTTGGCGGGATACACTGAATGGGTGGAGAGGAGATGTATTTGTGGTTAGTATCCTACACTCTGAACCTGGTGACCTGAGTTTGATTCTCAGCCATGGTTAACATCAGCAGTGAGTGCTATCGGAACCATTCCTGGTCTGTATAATAATAACAATGACAATTTATAGAGCCCACATAACACGCCTTACCCTAACCCCCCGTCGATCAACTTGGAGAAGTATCGTCAAACAAACACCATGACCGAGATGGCATAGGGAGGCCTTCATCCAGCAGTGGATTGACGAAGATCTGACACATGCTACTTCGTTATTATAATTCCACATCTATAACTAGCAGGAAGTGCCCAGTGTTGCCCGGTCAAAGAATACACACACACACATCGACTTACACACACACAGATATCGACACACACACATACGAACACATCGACTTACACACACACATATGGACTCACACACACAGACATCTACTTTAGACACACACATGGAGTTACACACACACACACATCGACTCACACACACACATAGACTTACACACACACATCGACTCACACACAGACACATGGACCCACACACACACATCGACTTACACACAAACATCGACTTACACACATACACTCACAGACCCACACACATCGACTCACACATATATACATCCACACGCACGCAAGGACTTAGACAGACAGATCATTATTTTAATATTTACCAGCTTAATTTGGAAATATTAGTTGTCTACACACAAACATTACTATTTTAATATTTCCAAACGGATTTTTAAAAATATTAGTTTATCTACATGAGTTTAGCGAAAGAAGCAAGCTGTGGTGAGGCCTAATCCCGTGCAGAGGCCCCGGCCTCGCCTAGATTTTCCAGCCAGCCGAGGTGGCACCTTGGCAGGCTGGGGGCTGGGTCGCTACACCCCCCCCACCATCCCCCCGCCCGTGCTACAATAATACTATCTAAGCACTATAATATTAGTATCTACCGACCCTATAGTAGTAAGTGCACACATTGGGGTGGGGGGGGGGGTGGAGAAGAGGACATGACACTTTGAGGAATTTACATCAGCGTTGTGTGTATTTTTTTTGCATTTTAAACGCGAATGAGAAATCCCACCCCTCCATCAATGACGCATGTGCGTTGCTAGGGGCAACCCCCGGGCAGCTTTAGCGTTCACGGAGCGGCGCGAGAAAATAATTCAATAATAATAAATAGCACTAAATTGTTATTTTAACTTCTTTAAAGTTGACGCATGGGAAAACGGAATAGCGCTGTTACCTGGCTACTTTTTTTAAACATAAACTTCTCTGTTTGCGAGCCAAATCCTTCGCATTTTGCGTCCATAGACAGACAGACGGACAGAAGGACAGACAAAAAATGACGTTTATAGGTAAGATTCAAAGTGACTGTGTGGTGGTGAGTTCACATGTCTGTCGGCAGTCTACTCGGCCCATTACCCCTCTGAGGTCACTAAAGAGAGAGCCACTTTGTGGGAAGTCACAAGCCGTTATCCGATGGAGAGAGTGGCTCATGCTGTGGCTGTGAGTTTTCCAGCACTGACTCGGAGGGCCCCCGGTGAAGATGAGGACCACCCAACCCTGATTTTGAGCAGAAATGTACTGGCGCGTGACTGCGCTTTGAAATCGTTTAAACACGATAGTGCAGCTTTTGCTTCCCAGGTACATTAATAATACTCTACGGGTAATTATGTTATCGTGGCAGCTTAATCATCATCATATTCAAGGTGTGTCCATCACGCCACACGACTGATTCATGCGACAATCTGTGTGCTGTAAACGGCGATAGTCAAATCATACCCGGTGATTCTAAGCACCCCCTGCTCCTTCAATTACTCAGCTGATACCATCGGACAGTTTAAAAACTCGCATTACTGAAGGTGGTTAAAATTGTTTGGTCAAGAACAATATGATTTCATGGCCAGTTTTGTTGAATGCCACCACACGTCGCCATTGCTTCCTTCTTCTGCCGGATCCCACAGCTTTTGCAAAAATTGACATACGACCTCTAAGGTCTGCCCTTAAACTATCCCACTCCATGGCTCGCTGTCTTCCCCATGGCTGCTGACCTATGGTGATTGTAGTGGTGGTAGTGGTATTAGTGGTGCAGCCGCTAAAAAGTTGCTGAGTTTAAAATGAAATTGGACATCTGAAGTGCGTTTTTAATGTTCACAATTTTCTTTAAGTAGAGCACGATGCCAACATATTAATTTCGTTGCCACGCCAAACAAGTAAATGTCACACTTGAGTAATTGTGGTGCTGCTGTGTGAAGTATTGCCATGCTACCTTGCATGGCAGTAATTCTGGAAAGGGAGCTCTCTCTCTCGTTTGTCAAACAAATGTTAAGGCACACGAATCACGCCGCACTGCTGAAGTCACTTCCATGCGATCACATAAGCTGCGTGCGAGACACGGTTCAACAATTATTCAGCGTTCACTGCCCGTGGGAATTCCAGACTCTTGATGGTTAAATGAGTCGAGCGAGTATCTCCCCGTTTAAAGAAGCAATGTGGCAGGGTTTGTCTCTGTTGATGGTCGTAAGGTAAAGAGGTGCAGTCCCGCAAATTATCGTTTATGCTACTGCTGGTGGAAGAGCCTCCAACAGAATGCACTGCTGGAGGGAATTTGGCCTCCTCTTCTATGCTGGACCAGATGTCTTGGAGCAGATCGGAGTACCCACACATTACCCCACCACATTGGACCTGCTGATGGACTAACTGAACAGTGCTAGGGTGATTTTAAGAAATCTGCCCCATTGTTTTAGGCGATCGAATCGTGACCTCTGGATTTACAAGTCCAGCGTGCTAACCATGATGCAAATTTCACAATCATTGTGGGGCCAGTCTCTCTCTAGTATGACTTCTTGTTGATTTGCCACAGAGTGATACCTATTTTTAAATCCTTTATATTAAGTTCGCTTGCTTGCTTGCTTGCGTGCTTGCGTGCTTGCTTGCTTGCTTACGACCGTGCAAATCTTTCGGTCGTTTTTTAACCCACTTCCCGTGATCCAATCGAGCTGACATTTTCCACACGGACTCGTTGTGCGTGACAATAAATTTTCGTAAATTTTTTTTTTCAAAATTTTACACTGTTTAGGGAATTTTTTATATATTTAATTACCAATTGCTTAATGCTGGCAGACAATCTCTGACCCATAGGTGGCAGCCATCTCAAGCCAGAGGACGAGAGGACTCTAGCCGCCACGCATATAAAGGATTTAGAGTGGAAAACTTTGTTTTTACGGGTTAATTTATATACACACGAGAATGATGATAATGAGCTGAATCAATAATTGACCGAAATTTTGATTCACAACCGTGCCAATATCAGTCAGGCACTTAACTACTGCGCCACCCAGCCCGATTCGATGACGTATCACTCAGTGCATGAATACACTTTGTTGCCTATGATATTATGCTGCACTTGTGCTTGGGTTTAAGGGCATTGCTTTGGCAGTGCACCATTTGTTAGCATGTGTTGTCTGGCTGTCCTGGTAATTAGGGTCTTTACCTTTGGTTCATGGCTCTCAAGCTTAAATCAAACCTCCACCGTCTGCTAAAGCATTCTGGGAACGTTAATAATTAACCGCGCCAGCTGCTAATTGTACACAACTAAAAGGTCCCATGTTGTCTTATGCATGGGCAGTTGCGTGAGCACCATGGCCAATTGGGTGCAACTGTCCACACATATTCAAACCACAGGAATGTCGGGGAACAACTGCCAAGAAAAATGCATCTCTGTGCCAAGAATGAATAGGTACCATTGGCGAAATTGCTGCGTTGCAACACTTAACGTATGTGCTGTGTTAGCACTTTTATAACTTACCCAAAGAGTAATACTACGCAGAGCTAACTGTACACATTCTTTGTTTTATAATTGGTGAGTAATGCAATCTGATACACTTGATCGGTGCGTTTTGCACTTTCCAGTAGAGCTGGGATATCCGATTAATTATATTATAGATTACTCTATCGATTATCAGTTTGGCACCTCAACCAATCGGATTACACGGAAATAGTTGGGGGGAAAAGTTTCATATTCTTGCTGATTTGTACCAGGGTTGGTTAGCCTCTAATTAAAGTTTCACCTCTGTGTGCCGCTGGACGGGAGGTGATGGACGAGGCTTGACGATGTCATCGGCATCACCGACCACATCACACCATTTTTGAGAGCGCCCGAGTGCTCAACTAATAAATAAAGTTGTCGACAATGTTTCGTTGAGCAAGCAAGTCAATCAACTAATTGTCCCAGCTCTTCTTTGCAGTAGAATCCAGCTGAGTGGCACAGACCAATTGCTTTTATTTTTCAGCATCGGTTTAAGTGGACGTATATGTGGTCAACGGTGGTTAAACATTTCCTAATTGCTGGTTTGTACCAGGGTTGGTTGGCCTCTAATTAGTTTATTATTTAGTTTGAATGTATTATTAAACATTGCTTGTTTGTGCAAAATTTTCGATTTCTCATGCGACACAATTGTTTCTGCTCTGATTTCTATTTGCCTCACTGCTGTACTCTAGTTTACATGTGTTGCTTTCGTAATTTTTGATGACCCAGGTCATTCTTGCAATAGAGACTCCTTCGTGGTATCCTAAAGCTCTCATCTGGTTAAACAATAAGCTTGACTTGAGTGCTCAACTCGCATGACACGCATGGATGATTTCGTCCAATAATCCTCCATGGCCGATGAAATAACCATAACTTGGTGGAAATTTAACAGTGGTTATTCTCTGGAGAGATTGACCCCTGCCAGAGAAATATCAAATTTCTACCGAAAGTCCAGAGCCATCAGTCGAGATGGCCATTGCCATATTACCAATTTGGCAAGGGAGACGGTTTGACTTGCTGACTGTTGGCTGACACATGGCGTTAACATGTGCACAGTACACACTCCAACACACTGGGCTTTTGCAGGGCCGTTCAGGCTTAGAATATCTTAGCCAAGCTACTTTTTGACAATCTATCCTGTACCTGCGGATGAAAGGGTTAAAGAAACCCATTACTTTTTCATTATAGATGTGTATTCAAAGCCCCCAAGGTGGTCTCTCCCTGGGAGTCCAGGCTCCCAGGAATCCCGGTGGGTATCCGTTCATCACTCAATAATACATGAGTTTGACAGTGGCATTTTTACGTACAGCTGCACCAAGCAATTGGCAGCCTTGGGACCAGGAAATAATTTCTCCTGCTGTATTCCCACTTTGTATCTGTATACATGGCAGAGGCATATATACACGTATCATGGTATTTTACACGATGTGAAATAGAAGGTGCTATTTTAGACGGAAAAAATGCTGGTTTAGATGTTGTATTATCTCTCATAATGGTAGTGTCGATGCTTAAATGAGCATTTGGCATTGTTCATCATAATTTTCGACTGTGGTGGATATTCCACATTCCCATTGCTGGGTCAAGTCTCCATAGAACAATCGTAACTGGCTTCCTACAAAGTGCAATCGAAAGGTCGTGCTTTTCATTGTTTTATTTTTATAAATTTTTATTTCATTTTTTACCTACGTGACTTTACCGAAAGAACTAAGAGTATGAATCCTTGCAGTCACGAAAGCTTTAAATCTAGAATTAATACATTAATACCCTCTACGGGGAGGAATTTCACCTATCTGTTAGAATTTTTAACAGACAATGAGACAAGAAGTCACAGCTTCTCGAGACTCTGGCCTTCCTCAAGAGATGACATCTTGAATCCCTCCCTCACTTGATGCAGCTAATCTGGCTGTGACGGTCCCACCTGATGACGGAGACTTGTGTTGCCTCCGAAACGTCGTGCTTTTCATTGTTTTATTTTTATTAATTTTTTTTCATTTTTTACCAACGTGACTTTACCGAAAGAACTAAGAGTATAAAGTGCAATCGTTTTAACTCTCCAACGTATATTGTGTATTTCGCCGTGTGTTGTTCGGCATGATGTCTGACGTTTCGCTCCATGTATGGGCAGCTTCTCGAGTTGCGGTGCAATTCTAAGACACGTCGGAGAGCTGTGCAGTACAACGGCGTAAACCTGCACAGTAGTAGTTCTCATTTTCTGGAAACCACAGAGATAATGAGCGGAGTCAATCTCCCACTGGCATTTGCACACACAATCGTAGCAAGTCTAGCATCGACCATAGCACCGCCCAGCTGGATTTCAGTCTACGTAACAGCTGAGATGTGGCTTTCACAGTGTCAGGGAGCACTTCCTTTAGTGCAAACTCTCACAACTGAGAAAAATGGAAATTCAGTGAAGGCACACCGCGTATTCAGTGCTGAATTTACAACACAAAGCCAATGATCCGGCAAAGCCAATCTGGAAAATGCCAAACAAATTCACGATGCCCAATTTTAAGAGTGTGTTTACCGAGGTTGCTAATTCTATGAGAGGTAGGAGTTACGTTTATTCATTTTAAGGGTGATTACCCGATTTTTTTTGGAGACACTGTGTATGTATCTTTGCATAAACCATAAGGAGTCATCAGTCACCGAGCCTCTTTAACTCAATGCGATGGGGAGTTGCGTTTCATGAATTGGATCGTGGCTCAGCATTGTTATCCAAGGCTTTGTAATTAATTCCACGGAGAAAGGTTAATCATGACAAAGATGCACATGTGTGGAACGAGATGAATGGGCTCTGCGATTTAATTTCCCATATTAGCAATGTATAGACGTGTCCTTAATAAGCGCAGGCAGTGAGCCATATGTGCCATTGAAATAGCAGTCGGGGCATATTGTTTCGGCAGATGTATAAAGACTTTGCAGTGTGAAAAAATAATGCAATACGTTGACACAACCGCGGTGGGCGGTGAGGAATGGCAGAAAGGAATTGTCCTTCCGAAATCATAAGGTAACCCAGCAGCCACCTTAGTGTGGGGATAATAGATTCAGACCTTATTCATGTGAGTGAGATATTGTGTGTGTGCACCATTGGAAACTGATGTCTATATATGGTCTGGGCCAACACTTTAGTATGATTTGTATTACGCTTTCTTACTCAGGTCAGCCCCACTGAGCCTCAAGACTCTTTTTCAGGAGGGTCCTGCC
Source organism: Lethenteron reissneri (assembly GCF_015708825.2). NCBI lineage: Eukaryota > Metazoa > Chordata > Hyperoartia > Petromyzontiformes > Petromyzontidae > Lethenteron > Lethenteron reissneri. The sequence goes on from NC_083807.1 coordinate 8,306,046, forward strand.
AAGTTTTCACAGTAGGTGCTGATGTTGCTGCTGTGTGTAATCCCAGTTGAGTAAGTTTGTTTCAGCATGGAGATGTTTGGCCAATACAAGTTACATTGTATGTATGTTTGTTTTTAATTATTGGGAGGAAACCCCATGTGGTACAGGGGTAGAGCATGAAAACTCCACACAGAAAGGCGCCAGAGTTGAGAACGGAACCTCAGCCTTTGTTGCTGTGAGGCACAAAAGTTACCAATGCATCACCCCGTCACCCACATGCATTAAATCATTTAGGGTACAAATCCAAAAACCCTTAATGGTGTAAAATGAAATCATTATCAGCATCACCACCACCGGCAGCCAGGATCAATCCGCTGCTGTACGAATACCTCTCCAGCCATAACTATCTTCCATGATTCTTGCGATGGGCTCTTGGACATGTTACATTTCCTGCCTGCCGCTTTCATTATAATTATTGACCATCAACCGTCATCCCTTTTAGAGACGCGGCCTGTCCAAGCCTACTAAGCCCACTTGCATATTGCAACAGTGTGAATGATGCCATTAACCTCTCCACTAATCCATATGTTGCTCTTTCTGTCTCGCAATGTAAATTCAAAGAGTGCGTCTCCACATGTTTTAATTTATTTCGTTGCAACATAGTTAAGAGGGCTCTCCAGAGCTCCCATGTCTATGGAGGACATTCCACCAGCAGTGTCGCGAGAGAGCAGTTGCAGGGCTGCACCTTTACCTCTGCCACTTCTACTTTGCGGGAAGGTAACAGCAGTGCTTGTCCCGTTGATAGGACGAGTCCCGTCATGGGGATGTGGATACGCCACCAACTGTATCCAGTTGGCGAGTCGGTAATTTGGGCGTGCAAACACTGATCATATTTGTGTGCGTTTAGTTTGTTAGTCCTTCCCTCGCACCTCCGATTAGCACGGTTGGCGACGTACGGTGCAAAGGAAGTTCAACATACCTGTACATACATCGAATTAAAATGTAAAGGTTTATCACTTTGCAAATGGCTTCTGCATATCTCTATGGCAACAATTCAATATGGCCGTCGCGCACACGAATGCTCCATATTTTGTAAGTGAATAATAATGATGATGTGACTGTTTTTGAGATAGCAGTCAGGCAACATCAACAACCCCCTGCCACAGCGATTTTTGTTTTTGGAGGGGGGAAAATCAATGTTTTCCTTGAAGCCTAAACTCACTCGGCTCGAACTCAAAACAGATCTGAGCGTCCCTTTAAAGAAAAAGCGCAGCATGAAAATAACCTTTCTTGTGCAAACGTTGTGAAGTTCTTAGGGTTCGCATATTATACAAACTCTTTACATATCGTTCGAATTTGGCTTTGTGGTTTATGCAGACCTTCTTCTTATGTGTAGCACCTGACATGCAGTGTTATTGTATGTCGCCATTCTTCTTGTACTGCACCTCGCGTGTTGCATATAATAGTGCATGTCCGATTAGCACGGTTGGCTACGTGCGGTGCGAAAGAAGTTCAACATGCATAGATACATGTCAAGTGCCATACATACAGGTACAGTACAGTATTATATACTGCACTTCACATGGAGTATATAGTACCGCATAGCATGTACCATGCTTATATAAATGCCAAATCCAAATGATATGTACACAATTTATAATTTGTTGACTTTAAGAACTGTACCGCAGTGGCATGCAGTGTAGAATATAACAAGAATGTTATTACGAATGTTATTATTTTGCATACATATAAACTTGAAGTTCATTCTATGCTAGCAATATATGGGGGCAATGCTATTGATGATCATCCATCAAAACGTTGCTTTGGAAGATGCGACTCATTCATTATTGAGTGTGTTCGTGGTCGCTTGCAGGAGGAAAATCAAAGCACTAGGAGAAAATCTCTACTCGCTCTACTACCAACCATAACTGTTGGATTACAGCAATGCATCGCCACCTTTAGTATCATTTGGCCGTGCAGGTGAGATTGCTTTGTTTTGTTTTTAAAGCCATTTATTTCACCATCGTTACCAGCCATTGCCAATCCACTTCTGGATGGAGGCCTCCTTAAGCATTTGCCACTGCTCATGATCCTGAGATGGAATAATACACATTTAATATTTTATGAACAGATTATATGTTAACCTTTTTTTTTTACTTGTTCATGTATTTCCCACTGTACGTACTTGAAAAAATAGCTTTGCGGAATATATAGATATATGTTAATACCTTTGGTATACATGTGGAATGCAGGGACAGTCAAATAGTCTATGTAAAAAACACAAGAATGTTCGTTTCCATTTGCTTATCCCTGAGTTGGATTGATTGGCAAATTATTTTTAAAATGTATTGCAAAACAACGATTTTTTTTATAGAGATGTTGTGCATGAGGAAGCCTCTCGGATGGCAGGATGAGCTGTGTTGTGTGCATACGTATACCGTCATTTTCAAGAGTTGCATTCAGGTTTTGTAAAGTAAACCTTGAACGTATGAAGGCATTTCATTGCCAGAGCTTGTTCCCAATGCTTTATTTTTATTTTCTCACAAACATCGCTATTCGGGCTGTTGGTTACATTTTTATCAATACCACAGTGGGCGGAGGCACATCACTGCGCCTAGGGTATGTGAAACAGAGACACGCAAAAGGGACGTGAGTGTTTTTTTGTTACAGGGAGCCCAGAGGGGTAAACCTTGAAACATTTACAACCTGGGCCCTTGGGGAAGGTCACCAGAGATAAGTTAGGGCACTACTTTTACACCAAACCACCTCTTCATGAATATATTATACCCTGTATGTACGCATGCACACGTGCATGTGTGTACATGTATCAGGGGGAGTGGTGATGCCTATGACACCATCAGTAGGCGATGGCTCTGGTTTATTTTTCATACTTTTGGAGTCCCTGACCCTCTTCTCACAATCGTTAAGGACCTTCATGATGGTGTGCAGGCCCAGATAAAAGCTGCGCGGCCAGGAGTGGGAGCCATTTTGTGACCACGGAGTTTGAGAGGCCTTCCATGGCTGTACCAATGGAATCTCCATCTGGTACAGAAACTGATCAATGCCCCGGTGAGGTCAAGTGATGACTCCCTTTTGGCCAACTATGTAATGTATTCTGATGATGTTATAATTGCTGCTCACTCTAAGGAGGAGTTGGAGACCCTGCTGTCGAAGCAGGAGAGAGATACTCAGATGCCCACAAAAACAAAGCACATTCATGGTTATTTTATGCCATTAAATTACCCCCTCCCCACCACCCCACTTCCCATGAGTGATGGGGCATGTGTGTAGAGAGTGGAGACATTTCCGTACCTGCGGAGTGTGCTTTTGACCAAATCAAGTTTGCAGCGGAGGTTTTGTGGTGCCACGACCACATGTAACTCTGCCCCCCGCACTAAACACACACCCGCACGCAGCGCACCCACATAGTGTCCTGGCGGGGGATTGCCTGGCACATTGGGTTTTAATCCGAAGGGCCCCTAGAGAGAAAGTCCCACGGTTTCCCGGTGCCAGGAGATTAGCCGACCCTCACAGGACAGGTTACATTGCGGTGCCCATAAATTGGCTTAAAATTGTATGGGCGCAGAAAGAAAAAGTTCCCTGGGCCAACCGCAATGAGCTACAACTCGGGGGTGAGAATGGAGGACGGAACCCCGAGCAAGAAGGGCGCAAGACAAAGGGACAATGGGTGGCCGCCACCGCCCGCCGGTCACAGGGAGAGGGACGGCGGCGCTGGTAAGCGCATGATTGGCCGCACGGTATGATACCACCCTGGGCCTTTGAAGTGAGGGGATTAGGCCACGGTAGAGACGGTGGAAAGGGACTGCGGAGCGGGTAAGCACGTGATTGGCCGCGTGGTACGATACCACCCTGGGCCTTTGAAGTTAAGGATATAAAGGGAGTAGCCTGGGACGATTTTGGTCAGTTGTCTTCAACCTCCGGGCCGTCGAGACCCACTCCCTGGCGTCCTGCCTCCTCGAGCCGCTCACAGCATCCGTGTGATGCCAGCGAGTGCTGCTACGGGGTAGTGATAGGTCCGTGCAACGTAGTGAGTCCAGCTACGAGGTACGTGGTAGGACGTTTGAGTGACTCGGTTCATAGGCAGTCAGGCTAAGCCCTTCTTGCAAAGTATTCCACCTCCAGGTAGTGTGTATTTGCGCTGTTAATAAACTTTAGTTCAGAGGATCGGTGTAGTGTGATTTCTGTGTGTGTGGGTAGAACCTCGACGTGTGTGTGGTGTGACTGCGCAGGGAGACAGTGTGCGCGAAAGAGGGAGCGTAGAGCTGCAGCGTCGGTGGGGGGGGGGTTGGTAATTCGAGTGTGTGTGCGAGGCGTGCATGCAAATTCGCGTAGCCCTTTAGTGCTAGCCTTTGTGTGCAAGCGGATTAGGGTTTCACCACCCGGAGGTGCACGCGCATGTTCATACTGCCGTTTTCTTTAGAACTAGCCTTTGTGCAAAATAAGCGCTTGCAGGGGCGCGTGCGTGCACGCCACTGCGTTCGCTTGTGTGGTGGTGTACGTGGGCGTGTGCGAGATAACCCCGTGCGGTGGTGAGCCAGCCAATTAGCTATGTCCCTCAGAGAGGGTGCTGGCGCAGGGGGGCCAATCACCCCATCGGTGGGGGCCCGGCGAGAGGCGGCCAACGAGGAGGAGGGGGGAGTGGAGGGGGTGGACTTCGCTCCCCGCCCACTCACAGGAAGCGGGGAGGTGGACGTCGGGCCCCCACAGTTTCTCTCCAAATCAGTCGAGCAGCTTTATATTTTCATTAACTGTGTAGAGGTGCTAGAGTGCAAGACACTCTATTCGGTAACCTGCGGGGCCACTATGTATCAGAGCGTTACCACTCTGGGACCAACGGCCGGGTTCAGGGAGAAGTGAGAGCGGATCGTAAACACAGATTCCCGCCAGACCAACGGCCAGGGGTCAGACGAGGTAAAAGAGGATCGAAACCACGGATTGTAAAGAACCAATCACAGGGTTCTACCAGGGAGCGTGGGATTGGAAAAAGACAGTTACAAACGGGTATAAAATGGCGAGTGCGGGGTGCGCGGGAGTTTTCCTCACACGAAGACGAAGCCCGGGCTGAAGAAGCTAGGATCCTGGATCAAGCCTTCCAGCTCTTGTAAGAGCTAAGGCTCAGTGTTCCAGCGGTCAAGGGGAGAATAGGTCTTGGCAGGCGGGACCCTGGCTCCCCAGCCTTTCAGCTCTTCTAAGAGCTAAGGCTCTGCGCGACCAGTGGTGAGGGGACCCACCGAGCCAGTGGTGGGTCAAGCTAGCCTCCCCGAGGTCCCAGCTGGAGGACGCTAGGGTAGCGGGTAGACTGAGAATAGCTCCCGCGAGTTTGGAGGCTGTACCTCCCCAGGCTAGCAGCCAGACGCGTGTATAGGTCCCGCAAGGTACGGAGGTTGTATCTCCTTAGGCTACGGGTAAAGGGAACCTTATATCCCTCCGTGTGTGTAGGGACTGTGTCGAAAGAAAGACAATAAACCAGTGTGTGCCTTAAATGAGTTTATTCATCTGTTATTTACAACACTACAACTGCATAATGCTGGGTGGAAGCTACCGAGCGTATTTCTGCATATGAAGCTTCGGGTCTCCTTGGACAGAGTTTCATCATTGAGTTTCTTCATTGAACTCATTCAGCAGACGAGACTGCATGAGCTGGGTCATGTACTCCGTATGCCCAAGCAGCTTCTGTTTGGCTGGATAGAAGGGGCTAATTAAGTGCAGCATGAGCTCGAGAAGAGATTGACTGATGTGGTACTGAAGGATGCGGAGCTGATTGGACTTGCCGATGAGTGGTATCAGCGGTGTCAAGATTCGGCCTCGATGGAGGAGGCTCGTTAAGGACACTAACTGGGCAGTTGAAGGCAGTCACCCTCCAACAACAACGAAGGGCAGAGGAGCGACGCTTGCAGAAATAAGCAGAGCACCAGGTGGATGAAATGCTGCAAGTTGGCAGTTTGGAGCACAGGTGGTGCATCTGCTAGTCGTCTCCATCAGTCAACCCATGGAACCTGAATCTGTCCCATGACCTCCTGCCAGCGAGCCTTCGGCACTTAACTTGTCCTCAAGGTGCACCTAGCCTGGTACAAGGACTGGCGATGTCACTTCCACTTAGTGGTGAACGGCGGTTGTTGTTGTTGGTGGTGTAGTGTTAGCACCCTTCGCCTACAAACCCAGTGACCCAAGTTAGATTCCCGTTGAAAGTCAACACTCACAGAAGGTTGTGCGGCTGCTGGTTTGTGTTAGAAATATATATTTTTACGTGGAGATATGGATATATGAAAGAAACGCGTCTGCTTATATATTTTTTAAATGGGAACGAACTGCTAAATGAGCACGCGGCGTTATAATGCACGGATTTATTTCTTATAGAAGCCCGAGACTGTAAATGCACACGGTCCGAACACTGCGCTTGCTGCAGCTTGTTTACTGTGATCTCATCATGTAGCTAACACTTTGAGAGCAGTGTTTGATGACCTCGCGGTGTACAGCCTCACGTGCTTCAGGGTTATTGTAAATTGAATGATGGCTTGACAGCCATCACCTTAAATTTGACCTTTAGGATTGTGTGTACATCATTGCTTGCGCGTTCACGTAAAATGAGCTGTATCTTTGAGTGAGTTGCAGACTACAAATGGCATGCAATGCGCCAGAGTTGTGGCGATTTTTTGGGGGGTTAAAATATATTTACATACTCTTGGGTTCTTTCGGTAAAGTCACGCAGGTATAACATATATTTACATGTACGTTTTAACGCAGCAGTCGTTGCTTGCCCCAAATATACGGATGAAATTTATCATGAGTACGGATTGGGGGCAAATTAATTCTACATGCAGAGATTATCATATATTTTTATACCGGACTCATCTATCAGAAAAAGCAATGCACCTGCCTTGCATCTGCGCTGGGACATAAATTTCGCAACATCCACTGTCTCCAAACGACTTTAACCTTTGGCTTAAATTATGATTTTATGGTGAAGCGAGGTTTAATAAGCATGCCCAGGGCACCGCATGGTGTGACATTTATATAAAAAAACACAATCCTACTGTCGGACGAACAACACGTGAAATAATAACGCCCCCATGCACGACCGAGTGACCAACCCTCGAAGATGCACGCGGAGCTAAGCAGCATTTAAATAATGCATGTGAAGCTTATTAAAGCGATTGCATTGTTTGCAGATGCAATTTGCCAAAAGGCGATCGCTCAGTTTTGCTGTTCGAACCATTATTGCAGCTTCCTCTCATTTAAGTGGACACTACGAATAATTAATATCATTGGGTCACTAATTAAACTACATGGATGTCCTAAAGAGTTTTTTTTTGCGTTTGATGAGCGAAATGGTGTCTCTCACCTTTTGTGTCAATGCGGGGCTTTTTTCAACTGGAGATTTTAATTAGCTTTGCTGCACACTTAGAAGAAAAAAAATCGTAAGGACACTCAGCAATTAAAAATGACATGACTTTGTCTAGTACTGGCGTATGTTGGTTCCAACCGTTCCTTTAAAGATGTATCAAATGTAATCTCTATTTCTTCGTGCAAAAAATAGCACCTGTAAATGCTAATATGCCGGCTTTTCGTGTGGCGCAAAAGTCAAAGTGCCTTGAGCGCCAAACGACAATGGATCAACACTAATTTCCACCAGGGGGTCTTGAACAAGATGAGAGCCATAGGCTATAATCACTGTTAATTGCACACCTCACAATTGCACAATGTACGTTTTGTTAAGATGTTGGTATTTTTTTGCTGGAACATGAACGCATTTTGGCCAGAAAAGCCTCACTGAATCAGGTGACACTTCCTCAGAATGTTCAGAATTCTGCTAGTCAGCATCATCATGACGTGAGATGACGAATCCATTCGGAAATCTCAGAGCACAAAATCCACGTGTTAGGGAATGACCTACGGAAGAGACTTTTTTCTGAGGACTTATTCAAACAAATCCCTCAAGTTGCTTTATTTTATCCTTTACTTAGTAGGGGCTGCAATTTTCTTCCATAATGACTGTTTTGCATTTACTGTAATTGCAACGTAATTGTTCTTACGGTGGATATTTCTATTGTACTGCAATGTATTTACTTCACACTATCCCAGTTTCGTTATGTGCATAAGTATTTTTTCCTACTATTTATAGTGGTTGTTGTGCAAGTTATAATCGCTAGAACTCCACCACGATTAATTAAACGAGTCCTGTTCTGTGAGAAGTCATCAGTAGTCGCCCTCTCGAGAGACTGGCCCATGGGATTGCGGAATTTCCACCCGTTGCTCAGGGTTTCTCGTGGAGATGAAAGTCACTTCATGCTCTGTTCAGTAGGGATAGCATTGTAATAGCTTTAAGTGGTTTTAAACCTCATTCATATTTTAAGCTTCACTGGTTCAGAGCATATGCATACACACGTGTTTCAGAGTTTAAGCTTGGTGATCTGTGCTGTCAATTCTGCATTTATAAAAGATTATGATGATGACGATGATGACGATGTAAAGGAAGATGACGATGACGATGTGGTGCCAGTGCATCGTGTTCCTAACAAAGCAAGACACATAATGAGAGCTGCCTGTGAATCTTGTACTCTTAGGTTTTTTCGGTAAAGTCACGTAGGTAAAAAAATATATAAAAAATAATAATAAATGAAAATAACTCAATTAAATCACGACGTTTCGGAGGCAACACAAGTCTCCGTCTTCAGGTGGGACCGTTACAGCCAAGACGGAGACTTGTGTTGCCTCCGAAACGTCGTGATTTAATTGAGTTATTTTCATTTATTATTATTTTATTATTATAATGTTATTTTTTTACCTACGTGACTTTACCGAAAAAACCCTAAAAGTATGAATCACTGCAGTCACGAAAGCTTCAAATCTAGAATGTGAATCTTTTCTCGCGATACGACACTTTCTGAGCCTCGGATGCTTCTTTATCCGTCGCTGGCAAAACAATAACCCGCCCCCCCCCCCCCAAAAAAAAAAGAAAGAAGCGGATGTCCAGCGGAGAGCTGGCCGTGCAGAGGTGCCACGCAGACGAGATTGCATGCAGCAGCTGCTCGGCACAAAAACAATCCCGCCTCGCCAATCCAGCAGCCTTCATTACCCAGCGTATTTCCCCGACACGAGCCGTGCGCAAGCTGTTCCGCTGGGCTGGAACAAACACGCGCGCGTTAATTGCCGAAAGCAAAGTGCAGTCAACGTCGGAATTTAAATGTCGAGTAATAGTTCGGCCGTTTGGGGGGATGCAGTCACAACGACATGCTCACGATCGGAAGGAGATGGCTTAAACACTTCAGTCGGGGAAGCAACTTAACCTGTAATAACTACTCCAGGATCAAATAAAGAACTCTAAATTCTGTGGGAAGCCAATTTTGGTTGTGTTACAAAACACTTGATCACGGTGCGATAATGTCAAATCTTCAACACTCAATTGGGGTCGCCAATGTTTGGTTCAGGGAGACATTTTTTATTATTCGTGTTTCCTTTTCTCCCAATTGCATTGCGATTGAGCTCTTGGCATCATGCCATGAGGTGAGAAAAACCTCCCATGTCGAACTCTGCGGCGAGCAGTGCATTACCCCTGTGTCAGATAAATGGCCCAGAGAAGATGATGCATCTCAACTCCTGCTGAGCTCACATAGAGTCAACCTCGGTATCCACACGAACGGCACACTCTTTGTATGACTTACAAAACACGTTTGGCACATGTCATCCAAACTCTAAATATAAACGTGATGTGATGGCTTACCCTGACTTGCGAACATCTCGAGTCCGGCCTCAAGAGGTATTCCTATGTGCTAAAATGATGTTGAAGAAAATGCTACTGCATTGGTTTTCGCCCTTGTGCTGCGTCGCTCTCTGATGTGATTTTGCGGCGTGCCCTGTGTTGTTCAGCAATGGTGTCCAATTATTTTGCTCCATATGGTGGAAGCTCCTTTAAGCGAGGCGTCGGGCATCCCTACCAACAACGCCCTGTATGACTCAGAGACATGGCTGAGAGCTATAATGTTGACGTGATAATTCAAGAATATTACGTAAATTTTGTTTTTATCTGCCTCGTGTGTCTACGTGCTGTATGCGACATTGGAAGTGTGCTCGCGTATTTTATTACCGGTGACAACGAACTCAATATTGTTAATGTGTGCATCGACGTTTTTATTATTTGAATGGCACATTTAAATGATTGCATTGACTTTTGTAATGAAACACGGTGCGGTAATAAGATACACATATGGCTACAATGTTTACGTACGAAGATGCGACACTTGGATATATTATGTTGTTAATTGTACGGGGGATAGGGACACACCTAGGCACTTAATTAATTTTACAGACACTCAGCTAGTTAGTGTTGTGCTGTGCTATGATCCCAGTGATCTGAGTTTGTTTCAGGATTTTTACCATGTGCCATGGCGATGCTGCAGCTGCAGGACAAATGCGAACTGGACTGTGATGTAAATGGATAGCTGGACATCGGACTTGCAATCCAGAGGTCACCGGTTCATTTCAAATTCCTGGTGCAGCATGGCTTTCTTCAATTGCACGAGTTTCTTAACCCCCTCCCCCGCCTCTCTGCACCCAGTATAAAATGGGGGCATGCCACAGTCAGTCAATAAGCAGGTCGTCAATAATGTGGTGGGGTTAACGTGTGGGCACTCCTACCTAATTCCAAGACGTCAGGCCAATGCGGAAGAGTAGACCGAAATCGCTTCCTAAAGGGGCTCTCTAGAGATTTTTCTGGTGGAGGCCTTTCCTCCAGCAGCGGCGTAAACAAGGCATTTCAGGATACCTTTACCACACTTTTGGAAAATCCATGGATCAATTAGGAGAGTTTTCGAGAGCCAAAGTCACTAATAGCAACACAGCTTCACACCAAAGTTTTGTTCATATTGGTTTATCTACATGAGATTGATCATGCCCCCTCCGTTACAGACATACAGGCGGGTATACAGCGCGAATGCAATTATGCTCTCCAACCTTATTTCGAAAGTGTTAAAAACACTTCCTATCCTGTGGCAGTATGGTAAATGTGGCAGTGGTCAATACATGAAGTTAAGAAAGAGGCAGATCAATACTTTAGGGACATTTGAGTTGCACAATAACTGGCAATGTAGAAGCTACGAGGCATTGAGAGAAGGGGCATTCTATGACAATAATATGAGAATACTTTTTTTTTTGGGTCTTTCGGTAAAGCCACGTAGATAGAAAACAAAATATCATGACGTTTCGATCGCAACACAAGCAATCGCCATCAGGTGAAAAAATATAGCGGGAGAGCTGCTGAGGCAGGATGTTCTAGAGGTTTGAGATAGGTGTAGCCCAAGCTGTCCAGGTGGCCATTGTATTGTGAGAGATTAGCATGTCAAAGTAAGAAAACCACCACAATGGTGGCTGTGTTAATGCGACATTTAGCCTGTTAATGTAAGATTAGCATGTCAATGTAAGAAAACCGGGTGCCACCGCCACATCGAGGAAAACAAAGCTGTGGAGGTGGCCATTGTATTGTGAGAGATTAGCATGTTAATGTAAGAGAACCACTGCAACGGTGGCTGTGTTAGTGAGACATTTAACCTGTTAATGTAAAGACATTTAACGTGGTAATGTAACTCAGAGAGTCGAAAATAACTGCTAACATCAGCAGGTAGTGTGGAAACATCACAGCCAGTTAGCACTTAAATTGGTTAATAACGTCCTTCCAATGATTGCTCAGTTTGTACCCATCTTCTCGGTTGAAATTGTGTCCGTGTTTAAATATCTCGATGGCTTCATGAATGAATCTTTGTTGATAGCCAGTGGGTTTGCAGAGTACCTTCGTCTTGGAAAAACAAATTTCGTGTGTGCTCACAGCATTAAAACAATGACCAGCGATGGCCGAGATATTGGTCCTACCATGTTTCAGATCTGCCTTATGTTCACGAACACAGTCCGAGACATGTCTCTTAGTTTCTCCAATGTAACTACTGCCGTAGACACAGCTTAGTTTCATCTTCTTGGTTCTTTCGGTAAAGTCACGTAGAAGGGAAGTAAGAAAATAATAAAAATAAAACATAATAAAATAATTCTCACGACGTTTCGGCCACAACGCAAGCAGCCGTCCTCAGGTGAAAACCAGGTCCGTCGAGGCGACAGAGTCTGAATGAAGCAGCACACGAGCTTGGAGCATATATATAAGCTGGGCGCATTGACAAAGGAATTTGCATATCAAGAGGAATTTAGCATATTCATGGGAAATGCAGGAATGTGATTAGTACTGCATATGCATGTGCATTATGCAGGATTAACAGCATCAAAGGGAGCTACAGTTGCTGCTGCTGCTGCTGCAGTTGCTGCTGCTGCTGCTGCAGTTGCTGCTGCTGCTGCAGTTGCTGCTGCTGCTGCTGCAGTTGCTGCTACTGCTGCTGTAGTTGCTGCTGCTGCTGCAGTTGCTGCTGCTGCTGCAGTTGCTGCCTTATCCATTTTTAATATAACACTATGTATTATTCTACCCACCTTAATGTGTATCACACTGCTATATATTTACTATACAATTACGACACCATACATTACTCTGCACACTACACCATGCCAGTGAGTGGAACGCGGTCTGAAAGTCACCGTAAACGTGAACACAATCAGTTAAGATCCGAAATGGTTTATTACGTCCTTCCAATGATTGCTAAGCCAGAATCCATCTTCTCGGTTAAAATTGTCTCTGTGTTTGTATATGTGGATCGCCTCATGAACGAATCTCTCATGATAGCCAGATGGCTTGCAGAGAACCTCTGTCTTGGAGAAGTCAATGTCATGTGAGCCCACTGAGTTGTAACAGTGATCTGCCACGGCTGAGGTGTTTGTTCTACCGTGTTTCAGGTCTGCTTTATGTTCACGGATGCGGTCCGAGACATGTCGTTTGGTTTCCCCAATGTAACTGCTACCACAGAGGCAACTTAGTTTGTAGACGCCAGGGTACTGTATGTCTGGAACCACATCTTTTACAGACGGTACCAGATCACGGATTTTATGTACTGTGTTGAATCGGACCTGGATCTTGTGTTTAATCAGGATTTTGGAGATCTTTTTTGTGACCCCAGCAAGTTAGTTTGTAGACACCGGGGTATTGCATGTCAGGGATCACATCCTTCACAGATGGGATCAGATCACGAATTGTATGTACTGTGTTGAATCGAACCTGGATCTTGTGTCTGCTCATGATTTTGGAAATCTTTTTGGTAACCCCTGCTATGTATGGCAACGTGATGGTTTTGATTGGATCCTCAGATGGTTCTTTCCGAACGGTTGGGGTGATATCTTTACGGATTGTGTAGTCCGCATATTCATTTATCTTGAGGGCTTGGTGTACATGCTCCAGTTCACTGGCTCGGTGGTGATGGTCGGAAATACAACGAGCTTTATGGTGTAGAGTTTTGATGAGGGCATTCTGCTGGGCTGGATGGTGGTGGGAGTCAGGTTTTAGGTAGGCATCTGTATGAGTGGCTTTCCTGTAGACAGAGTGTCCCATTGAGCCATCTGGTTTCTTTTCGATTAAAACATCCAAGAATGGTAACTTGATATCCTTTTTCAACTCCATGGTGAATTTGATGGCTGGGTGTATAATTGATGCGGTTGAAGAATTGGCCCAGCACTGGTAGGCCATGTGGCCAGATGATGAACGTGTCATCTATGTATCTCTTCCACGAGGAAGGACGTAGGGTGGATGCCTGGATGGCATCTGTCTCACACTTTTCCATGAAAACATTGGCTACAACTGGAGATAAGGAAGAACCCATTGAGGTACCTTCAACTTGTTTATAGAAAGTTCCATTCCAGGTGAATTAAGGGTTGGTGAGGCAGTGTCTAACTAGGGCCGGTACATCAGCATACAGTCCTTGTTGGACCAAATCTTAATGATTGCAATGGTGTCAGGCACAGGAACTTTGGTAAACAATGGTACTACATCGAAACTGACAAGCAAATCACCTGGAGATAGTGAGATGTCCTTAATTAGAGATACCAAGTGAGCTGAGTGGAGTACAGCTCAGGTGGTCTTACCAGTGAATTGATGTAAGGTCTCAGACAGAAATCGAGCCAGTTTGTAGGTGGGTGAGTCAATGGTGGAGACGATAGGATAGAGTTGTGTACCTTCTTTATGGATTTTCTATCTATGTGGCTTTACCGAAAAACCCAAAGAATATGAATTCCTGCAGTCACAAAAGTTTTAAGTAAAGATTTAATACTTTAATTTTATATCGCAAGATTCATGCCAACAGCTTCCCACAATGATGTACATCAGCGGTCCCCAATCTTTTTGGCACCAGAGACCGGTTTCGTGGAAGACAATTTTTTCACGGAATGGGGGTTGGTTCATCATTTGGTCTTTCCCCCTTTTCAAAGAAGCTCTCCAGCGACATTTGTTTTTTACTCATTTTGGCTAGGGTTGGCTTGTGGGCTTACCAAAACTGTGACTGAGACAAGTGTACAGTGCGGGAAAGAGGCGCGGACGGAAGTGGTACCGGTCTGTGGCCCGGGGTTTGGAGACTCCTGATGTACATCAATGACATATAAGGACAACATCCCATGTACGTGATTGGCTATGCATGGCGCGAAAGAAACCCAACACACATATACATACCAAGAAAATAAAAACCAGACATTCGATTTAAAGCTTTCGTGACTGCAGGGATTCATCTTCTTGGTTCTTTCGGTAAAGTCACGTAGAAGTCACGTTCTACGTGACTTTACCGAAAGAACCAAGAATAAAAAACCAGACTATCAAGAAACAAGAAACTAATTAATAAATGGCACAACAACAAAAAAATCACAAACAACTAAAAAGTTATGATGGATGGAGACAAACGTATCGGCTGCTTTCTTCCTGGGGCCACATTCATCCAAAATGCATCAGACCAGAGCGTGCCGCCCAGGGTTGCGATTTCCGCATGGAAAATGCGGAAGGAGGGTTCAAATTTTCCCGCATTTTTGCTAAAGTCAACCGCAAACGGTGGAAAGACTACTCCTATGACCGCGCGCTTTTAACAACACGTTAATGCGTTCTATTGGAAAGGATACATCATGTACATGTGCTCGTAATCACGGCTCCGCATTTGAATAAAGTATGTGGTTCTTGTGCGGAAATGCGGAAATCATATATTCATTCCAATCAGTAACTCAAAGCCCTACGTGATGCTGGGCCTTGCATGTATCCTTTCCAATAGAACGCATTAACGTGTTGTTAAAAGCGCGCGGTCATAGGAGTAGTCTTTCCACCGTTTGCGGTTGACTTTAGCAAAAATGCGGGAAAATTTGAACCCTCCTTCCGCATTTTCCATGCGGAAATCGCAACCCTGGTGCCGCCGATCTGGCTAACACTTGCCGCTGCATCCTGTAGTAGATGAAAAGCGCACACCGACTACCAAGGGGCTTTGTTTGGCGAAAAAAAATCAGCTTTTGAATAGAGGAGAATTTGGTGTTGTGTGGACTATGCTTGCGGAATGCAAACAGCCACCCCTTCCTTTGCACCTTGTTCAAACGGCGATGGCTGTTTGCTCAACGCCCTTTGTAAATATCCACGTGCTATAACCGGAAGTGTCGGAGAACGCCCACCTTGCTCGTTGCCTTGATAAGAAACGGTGCGGAGAGAAGGAGAGGCAGGGGCAGAGAAGTCAGCGATGAAGCTGGAAATGGGAACTGAACAATTGCGAGTGATGAAGTGAGACTATTTGATTCAGGTCACGTTGGTAACGCTTTACAGAAGTTGTTGGACGATGATCAATTGGCCAGATTACAGAAGGTTGACGACTGTTGAAATGAACAAACGACAGCCAACAGATCATCAAAGGCCTCATTAACCATTGCAGAGTCTTGCCATGGTATTGTTACTACTTCATTAGTGTTGTAGCTGTGTGTTCTTTTTTGCATATACAATGAGTTTGCATATTGTTACTACTTCATTGGTGATGTAGCTGTGTATTCTTTTTTGCATATACAATGAGTTTGCATATTGTTACTACTTCATTAGTGATGTAGCTGTGTGTTCTTTTTTGCATATACAATGAGTTTGCATATTGCTACTACTTCATTGGTGATGTAGCTGTGTATTCTTTTTTGCATATACAATGAGTTTGCATATTGTTACTACTTCATTAGTGATGTAGCTGTGTATTCTTTTTTGCATATACAATGAGTTTGCATATTGATACTACTTCATTAGTGATGTAGCTGTGTATTCTTTTTTTGCATATACAATGAGTTTGCATATTGTTACTACTTCATTAGTGATGTAGCTGTGTATTCTTTTTTGCATATACAATGAGTTTGCATATTGTTACTACTTCATTAGTGATGTAGCTGTGTATTCTTTTTTGCATATACAATGAGTTTGCATATTGTTACTACTTCATTGGTGATGTAGCTGTGTATTCTTTTTTGCATATACAATGAGTTAGCATGTTCTCCCTGTGGTCGCGTGGAATTTTCTCCGGGTCCTCCGGTTTCCCCCTCCACATTTAGAAAGATGCGTTGCGAGTGTTTGGCTGTGATACATTTCAACGTGATGAGCCACTTAGTTGAGCTATCATTTATGGCCAGGTAGCTTCTGAAAAGGAGCTACATAGCTCGGTGGGCCTAACCTGGTAACAGAAAAAAATAGTAAAAAAAATAAGTACAGATTTATAAATAGTGAAACAAAACAAATTTGCAACATGGAAAATGTTTCATCAAAAGTGCGAATGCTCCTAATGATTGTTGGGTGGAGTTAGTTATCTGTGCGTGGACCCTTTCAGTGGTGGAAATTACACATTCCTATGGTGGGGGCAGGTCTCTCCATAGTACAAGCAATGGTTACACCCAACATAACTTCTACTCGTTTCATCGACATTAGTTCCCACCGATTTTGATCTCACAAGCAATCAATCTATCTTTATTTACGCGCTAATATCGCCCTCAATCAAATAGACATCGGTGTGCATTATAACAAAACCGGAACGGTACAGGAGTATGGAACAACCGACTGAGCAAAATTAAGTTCAACGTCAAGCAACGAATATATAGCATAAGTTATATACGCGGTAACCGTCCAAGTTGTGAGTCGAGTACTTTAACTTTATCTCAACAAAGTTATCTTCTGGAGCGCCAAGGCCTATTATATTTAAATGGACACCTTTAGTGCATGCATATTGATAGCATTGACCTGTGGATCGCTAATGGGGCCAATTATAATGATTATTACGTCTCTCGGTCAATCAATCAATCAAGTTTTCATTTATATAGCAATATTTCGTGCAAAGGATGCCATTAAAAGTGCTGTACAGATAAAAAAAAAACATTGTTGGAGAGGTAAGTCATGTTCAGAATAATTTGCTGATGAGAAGAAGAATGTTTGGATAAAGTGACTTGGGAAATATGTGTTTCGAGAAAGAATAACACGACTGTGGGATGAAAACATCTACATGTAATGTCAGCCGGAGGTGGATCTTGCATTTTTAAAAATGTTAGGTTTGGTCTATTTTGGCGTAGGTAAAATCCATTGGACAATACATGCTCATTTTCAACGTTGACCTTGTTACACCATACAAATCTAGTCATAGCAAAATAAAACAAGTCCAAGGGTGGGCGGGTGGACCTTAAAGTTCAAGCTATTTAAATAGAGCCCGACATTAATGTAAAAAAAAAACTCTTTTCTCTGGTAAATATCAATACAATGCCGGTATTCAGCATCTCCAGGAAGGGTTTGAGGGGGGGGGGGGATTACCCCCAGCGCCCCTCCCCTCGATTCCCCCACTGGATGTGAGCCAAGACAGGGACGTGTACGAGAATGTAAATAAGGTGGACTACATCATCACCACTGTCATCATTATCATCATCAGCAAATAATCATCATCACTCAGCAGTGTGACCTGTGTATATATTTGTGTATTTGTCCACCATGTGTGTGTGTATGTCATGTAAGCCTGTCGCTGACAGGACTTGGCCCAAGAGGCTGTGCAGGCTGTACTGGAAGTATTTGTCCTTTGTCTTTGTAAGCCTTTCACGGGATTCACTGCAGCAGCAGCAGCCGTGCGAAACTCACTATCCTCCCCTCGGCAGACTCAGCCCTATATGAGTACTTGGTGCGGTGTGTAAACATAAGCAATGGGGAGACAAAAGCGGCCAGGTGTGGTCCAGTCGTACACCACCACCCATGTGCATAGTTGTCCATGAACAACACTTTGCACAGGCAGCCTGGCTATACACAGGCTGTCTTTTACGCCTCGGTGGGTATTGCGGTAGAATGATGCATTTATTGTACTATGTATGTCTGGTGAGCTTCCTTGAAGAGCTTTGGATTCGACATGAAAAGCTGGGAATCCCTAGCACAGGACCGACCTGCCTGGAGAAGAAAAGTACAGGACGGTGCAGTCCTCTGTGAGAGTAGGAGACGCTCCTGTGCTATCTTGAAGAGGCAGCAGCGCAAATCTACCAAGGAAGGACGTGTGGCTGCACCTCAGAGCTCTACATCCTCCCTGACCTGTCCAGTGTGCCACAGGGAATTCCGGGCTCGGATTGGCCTCTTCAGCCATCTGCGCACTCATAAAAACCCAACAAAATGACAAACGTGCCATGGTCATCATCAGCTTTGATGGACGAACAAGAAGAAGAAGAATGTCTGGTGAGCTTCTTTCACACCGTACGAAGCCAACCGTGCTCTTTATTGATGAAGATCGACACTTAAGGTGAATGATACATGAATGGAATGTTGTGCATTTTAATTCATGCAACAACATCTGGAATGAAATGCTGTTACATTGAAACTAACGATGTGAACAGAAATACAAACGAGGCCGAAAAAAGTGGCAATAACCCAAGACAAAGGAAATCCATTCTTGAATTGAATCATAGCCCTGAATGGCATAATTCATGGAATTGTGGAGGGGAGTGAATTGTTAAACGTCTCGTGTGTCTTTGTGTTTGTTTGCATGTGCATAATGGAGAGGTTAACACGCTGCGCTACCAACCCGGCTATTCGAGTTTGCTTCCTGCTCACGGCCAACACCAATGACGATTATCTGAGCCGGTCCTGGGCCTACCCTAGGTCGACTCAGCCTCAAATGAGTACTGTACAGTGGTGCGGTGTGTAAGCATAGTCGCTGGGGAGACAAATGCAGGCCGGTGTGGTGCTGGCCACCTACCCCCTCATGTGACGTGTCGACCTTATCGGTGCTCACAAAGAGCACTTGCCTCAACTGCCTGTCATATTTAACACGTAGCCTTTCGCGACCAATATCATCCATCATAGAGATGTTTTGGGTTAGATCGCGTAAATATATTAATGTGGCGTAAAACCCGCCACCACCCGACACAGCCAACTAGTAAGGGTTGTCACGTAAACAGAACATGTGAATTCATCACTAGTACAGCCACATCGGTGTGTCATGGCTCTACGGGGGATCTTCGTCATTGTCATGCATGCATGTTCTTGTGTTTTTGTGTGCGTGCATTCATGCATGCATGTGCACTGTTGTGGAACAGCACCAACCAAAGTGAGAAATTACCATTGCCTGGCTGTCCAATGACTTGGCAAACACTCAAGAAGTATACTAATTTCCAACGCACTCATTTGGTATTATTATTTGGGGAGTGCGGTTTGTATCAAAGATTTGTATGTAAGTTGAACTTCTTTCGCACGGAACGTTGCCAACCGTGATAATTGGAGGTGCGATTTGGTGCACAACACACACACACTCTCCTTCGTGTGAACGATCACAACATTACTGCTTGAGTCATTGAGGTCACTGAGACTGATGACCCTAATATTTTGGTGCTTGCAAACCAAACCTCATGTGGAGGCAGTGACTGCTCCAGGGGGCACAAAGGTACCTTGCTGGCGCGATGTCACAGCAGGGCACTGCTAACCCAGACTCCCAGATGTCAGCACAGATGATCCGTAATTCGAATGGGGCGTGCAATGTTACAGCGAAAATTTGCTATCTCTTTGCATGTCCCTCTGGAGCACACTGCGCTGAACCCTTGCTCACAAATATATATATTTTTTTATGTTGCCACATGTGATACAAAGTGTATTTCTTTGTACCACCTGTGGTGACCCATATCCACCTTAACGTTTAAAAAAGGTTGTTCAGATGAAAGACCGACAAGGTAAGCCCTTTTATTATTAACTAGTTTATATACCCGGTGTTGTCCGGGCCAAAATAAGATTTCAAAACTACTCTTAAAAATCTAACAGCAGTGCGTACTGACTGTGGTGGTACCTACTATGATTGCAGCAGTGCATACCGACTGTGGTGGTACCTGCTATCACTACAGTAGTACATGCTGACTCTATCGCAGTATTTATCGACTCTATAGCACAAAGTACTCACCTGACAGAGTGGCGTGGTGAGGCCTAGTCATGTGCAGAGCCTCCGGCCTCGCCTAGATTGTCCAGCCGGCCGAGGTGGCACCTTGGCAGGCTGGGGCTGGGTTACTACCCCTGACCTTCCCACCCCCCGCAGCCACGATCTCCCCGGCCGCTCTGCAGTAATATCTATGGCCTATAGTGGTAACATCTAGCTACTGTATATAGTAGTAACTGTACGCATCGGGGTGGGGGGGACATCACACAGTGAAGATTTAAGCTCAGCGTTTAGTGTATTTTAATAGCATTTTTAACGCGAAAGAAAATTAACCCTCACTCCCACCGAAGGCGTGCGACTTGGCATGGGCTGTCCCCCCCACCAAAGGCATGTGAATTGGTATGGTCGTGCACGCATCATAAATAAATAAAGATATCGCGCGCAAAAATCGCACTAAATCGCTAATTAAACTAATTTAAAGTTGGCGGATGTGAAAAAGGAATAGCCCTTGCTCACGGCGGGGCTTACGGTGTGGTACCCGGCTCTTTTTATTTTTACGTAAAACCCACCGTTGGAGAGCCAAATCCTTCGCAAGCACGCGAACACACACAAAGCCACACACAAACCCACAGACAGACAATTTTTGACGTTTTTATATATATAGATAGATGAACACCCCAAGATATGTTGTGTTTAATGGCTAGGAGGCAGTGTGGTTTGGGCACTTTATTTAATTGTAAAGGTCTCGAGGTCAAATCCCAATTGGCAGTCATCTGAGCCCATCCTCCCTGTGGAGTTGATAAAAAGAGTGCCACTTTATGGGAAGCCAACAGCCTTCGTGGCATTTCCACCGCTGGCTCAGGGCCAGTATGCCGCGAATTTACATTGATAGACGTAAAGACAAGCACACGGGTTGGAGAACTTACTGCAGGTTTCTGACATCACTTAAATTGTGAATATAAAGCAAGGGGGCTCGGGGGTAAACATAAAACACGTCGCAAGAAGAGATGACAGCTGATGGTCAAGAATAACAATAGAGTGGCAGCCAAGGAATGGAACGGATCCAGGACACCAACTACCGACGAGATAGAGCAATGACATCAGTTTGTGGAGTGTTACCTCGCAGTGTGGAGGCCATCATCCAACAGTGGATGAATCATGGCTGATGATGATGGCTCATGGTCACCAATGGAGATTGCTGCCCATTATTTGAGCATGGAGACAACATGGCCAAAGTTCCCATTTCTGTTCGGAAATCCTGCAAGAGGCAGGATTTGGTTTCATTCGTCCTTGCAAGCCGGTGCAGAAAACCAAATACCTAATATGGGACCTTTCTTGCCAGTATCAAAATATAAGAATACATTTTACCCTTTGTGGCAATAAAACAGCTGTGTTAATATTTTAAAACACCAAACAAAAACCTTGTGCAAGGAATCCTGTCTGCATTAACCACACGTATTTGTGGTGAAAATGCAAAAGGTTTAATTTTAGTGGTTTAACATCTTAACACCTGTATATTCTTGACTTAAAGCTTTCGTGACTGCAGAAATTAATATTATTTGGGTATTTCGGGAAATCACGTAGATAGGTTCAAAGAAAATAACAAACAACTACGACGTTTCGATCGCAACCGCTTGTGCTGCAATCTAAACGTCGTGGTTTTTTGTTATTTTCTTTGAACCCATCTACGTGACTTTACCGAAAGACCCAAAGAATATGAATACCTGTTTTATTTCCAGAAAGGGTAAAACGTATTCTTATAACCAGATTCCCGTCCGTATTCAACAGCAGCTGGGAACATGAACAACCCTTCCTTGTGTAATAAAAGACTTCGTCACACACTGCTGGTCTCCGTTGCTCTTTCAATTAGCTTCTTGCTCGCACCCCGCTGGTCATGACAGCGGACCAGCGTCTCCTCACGCGTGCCCCGCACGCGCTTCCTCGTCAGCTCTGCCGCTCCCCCACTCCGCACACCGCTGGCCGACGGTGTGCCGAAGCCCCTTCAGCCACGTGGCTGATGGCGTGGATCCCCTCCGGCCACCCAACGTGGTCCAGCTTCTTCACTCCAGCAACTGACCCGGAGCCCTTCCGGGCTCCCACCTATATCCCCTTTACCACGTGATCCTGTCTCCTCCCCTTCCGGACCATCAGATCCGGCCTTCCCATAGCGCCCTGCTGGCTCCACCCCCATTCACCTCGCTTCCGATTGGACCCGAGGTGAAAGGCGGGCCCTCCCATACGCCCCCATACTGGGCTCCGCCCCCCAATACCCCGGGCCGTATGATTGGGCCAGAGCCCAGCAGCGAACCCCGTTTACGCTCGCATTACACTTGCATAAACCAACAACCAATCACACGCTGGGGGAAGACCCCACATATGCAGCAGGCAAAGCGACGATGTCATGGTCAGCCACTGCAGGGCTTGAGGCTGCAGTCACGCCATGTGGCGCCACTCCAAACGTGCAGCTTCCTGCACCCTCTGTGGCGGCATCATGTGAAGCGCAGTGGGGCAGACTGCTGTGCCTTTGCAGGCGAATGTAACAACATAGAGTCGGGAGGTCTCGGGGGGGGGGCGCAGGGAGGGGGGCAGGAATAGTGGTGGCAAAGGCTTGAGCCACCGCCCCCTGCAGCTCAGGGGGCCCGGGATTCATATACCACCTCCGGTCATCGCCCTCGCAGCAGAAGTAGCGGCGGCTTGTGGCCAAGCATCGAACACAGACGGCCTACTTGCATCGTGCGCTTTCAGATGCGCTTCCGCAGCCGTCTGGAACGCTCCTCCTTCCGATGTTAGGAAGCCACTGGAGCTGTGCACTTTTAAATCTAGATTGAAAACTCATTTTTTAGTTCGAACTGCTTTTTGTGTTTGATTTGATGTCCTCCCCCCGCACCTCCGATTAGCACGGTTGCCTACATAGAGTGCAACATATGTATATATACATATATATAAAATCGGACTGCACCAAACATTAGCCCAATATCAGATCCTTGTTTGAAGTTTAACAGAATCATCATTCTTATATCACTGCTGAAAAATGATAGAAATTGTAGTTAGTTTCTTAAAATCGATTTTTGTTTTACACCGTGATAAAAATCAAGTAACGTAGCCTGTTCAGAATACAACGTCTGCAGTCATGTGATGCGCCCAAAAAGTAATTTCTGCTCTGGTCCCTCGGTGGGAGTTGATATCACGACTGCGGAGGGAGCAGGGTGAGCGGGAGTTGGGCTTGTAGCCAGTTGCCGGATTAAGCTAGTGCGGGCCTGTAGCATGATGTTATAAAGGGGCCCTAAATAAATAAAAAAAAGAGACAAATATTAAAACATAATTTTTTTTAACTTGCCTAGTAAAGTAATTGTATTTTTTTATTTGCTATACAGCCAGATAATACGACAAATCGCTAACATTAAACACCCAGTCGTTCGTAAAAGTTGAAGGCGGTATAAAACTATAGTAATGGAGCAAGGGCAGAATCACTAAACCAGAATTGATAGCTTGAAAACATTTAGCGTGGGGCCCTTGAAAGTGTGGGGTCCGTAGCTACAACATATGTAGCTACTTTTGCTACTAAGCATAATCCGGCACTGCTTGTAGCTCGCAGGATGGATGTGTCTGTGGGGCACGTGTCGCCCATGGTGCGGTGTGCCAGCCACCCTCCTGCTCCTCGCCACATCTCCCTGGTGTGAAGTCCCCTCAGCTCGGAGCTGCCAGTAGAATAAATGTATGCATTCCTCCGGCTGTTCTCTTACACATAGCGGATGCACTGCTCTGCAATAGATCCGAATGGGTTATGCGCAATTGGAATAAAATTTGGATTCTAGATTTGAAGCTTTCGTGACTGCAAGGATTCAATCTTAATTTTTTTTCTTAGGTTTTTTCGGTAAAGTCACGTAGGTAAAAAAAAATTGTGGTGATTGCTACATTGGAGAAACGAAACGTCATTTCTGATCGTGTCCGCGAGCACAAGTCAGATCTGAAACACGGCTGAACTGATTCTTCGGCCGTTGACGATCATTGCTACAACTCTGTGGGCTCTCATGAAATTGTCTTTTCCGAGACCAAGGTGCTCTGCAAACCTCCTGGCTACCATCAAGGGTTTGTACACGAAGCCATACAAATATACAAACACAGACATAATTTCAACCGTGATGATGGTTACAAACTGAGTAATCATTGGAAAGATGTGATTAACCATGCAAAAAAGATTTAACTACACTTATTTGGACCATCTTATTTGACAGACAACTATTACAGGTTATTGATAGACAGCCAGTTTTGTTTTACCAGGTTTAGTTTTTTCTTTATTTTCTCACACTTTTGTTATGTAGGTTAGGCGTAGTCACAAACCGCACCTCTCCATAACAAAGGCTCAGTCTTTTGTTATGCAGTCTATTCTTAGTCTTAAGCCTCACCTTACCATATTAATAAAAAAAGTGTGCCGTACTTGGCCCTTCCCCTCTTCAACCATTATATATACGGAATGAATAGCTCTTGTAATCTCTCATTTACGTGATACAGCTGTCGTGGCTGCGACGGTTCCACCTGAAGACGGAAGCTTGTGTTGCCTCCGAAACGTCGTGATTTTTATTTCATTTAACTTTTATTAATTTAAATTTTTTACCTACGTGACTTTACCGAAAAAACCTAAGAATATAAAATTTGGAGTGAAACACATTCCTGCGGAGCTGGTAGGAACGTTGGATTGCTCGTTCAATGGCCAGGGTCAACGGCGGCGTGGTGTATTCCGCAAATATGGCCGACTGTGAGGGCAGGCACAATCCGGCGTGAGTAGGTTAAACGTTGAGTTTTATAAGGGCACCACGGGGTGACCAGCCCCTCCCCATCCAGCCCCACCCCTCCCACCCCCCACCCAGCCCCACCCTCCCCACCCAGCCCCTCCCCACCCTCTCTTCCCCACCCAGCCCCTCCCCACTCTCCCGTCTCCACCCAGCCCCACCCCTCCCATTTTTGGATTCACGACGGACGGACGGACACAATAATCCCCTGTGGGCTGGTGTAACCAGGAGGTTCCTACCAGTAAAAGTTATTGTCGTATTTATAGAATGGCCTCTATCATGTAAATAACAGTAATACAAATAGCATCGTGTAACAGCACTTTGGAGCTGCAATCGAAAGGTCGCCGGTTTGTTTAGGTCTCCTGGTGCAGCAGTTTCACTCATGGGCAAGTATCTTAAGTCCCTGCTAACTGTCCACGCAGCATTATACATTCACATGAGGCAATTCGCATGTGGTCAGGTGAAATGTGGATAATTCCCTCCCACCAATTCTTCCACGACGTCTGGCCAGTGTGGAAGAGTAGGCAAAATGCCTTCTGGAGGGGCTCTCTAGAGCAGTGGTTTGAGCAAGGAATTGCAGGGCTGCACCATTCCTTATTTAACCTTCAGCATTGCCTTCAGGGGGGCACTCCAGTGGAATGCTTGGCCATTTGTAGCGTCTGAGTTTTTAATCTGTAGGAGATTGCAGGATGACCCATATATAACCAACATATACACGAGGATAACACTCACAGCTCTGCACAGATGGAATTAGCCCATTGCTGGACTACCATCTCGTGGCCATTTCATAGCCCAAGGCTACAGCACCTAATCATCCCTTGTGAGACTCTCATCCAAGTACGAACGATGCACAACGCTGCTTAGCTCCTGATAACAGAAGAGTTAATGGTCATTGGGTATTTTTTTTATCTTAGTTGTGGAATTTAATTTACTGGCTCAGATCCGCCAGTAGAGATGAATCCTGTCGCATTGAAATGTGAAGAAAGAGAGACACTTTAGCCCGATTTCTCTGTTGTGTGTGAGTGGGTTTGCAAGAATGACTGCAAAAAGCGGGCACACTGTTAGATGTAAAGCCAAACATTAAGATAAATGAGCAACGCTCTCTATGTCCGTGTTGGTTCATGCCTTCTGCCCACTCTGTTGTTTCATGGAAACTGGAGTCATGGGTGAACCATTTTGCCCATGCCTTCTGATTGATTCTGTGTCATCCTCTCATCTCACATCACTGCACCGCTTTTACACACTGCACTCTTTTTCCAGGGCAAATTGCTTCCCCTCTTCCTTCCTCTCCAAGCCCCTTTCTTCATTGTGAGTCACCTCACACACTCATCGGCAAGCAGCAAAGGGCTTGGTTAGGGTTACATCATCCCGCTGACTTTATTAGCTGTCCTGAACATCTGCTCTGCTCTTATTGTCGGAGATCAAACAGATGCGTATGGGGAGATGTGGTGGCCATACCTGGTGTGCCTTTGAACTCCTCATCGTTCGTGCAGTGCCACCGTTGGAATAAATGCATCTTTCAATTCTTTTGCCAGCAATACATGTCCATCTCTTAGGTACTGTAGGTTGGCCTTCGATAGTTTAAAATTGTATGAGCATTTTGGCTCTGTGCAGATAAAGCAGCCTCATGTACAATGTGAGTCAAAGTGAAAGTGTTCTCCGTGATCAAATGCGTTTTGGTCAAAGCCAAGCTTCACTAGTGCCACTGAGCCAGTGGTGGAAAATGCCAAATTGATGCGGTGGAGATTTATGTTTCCACTGTTGACTTTTCACAATGTAGGAATATCGTGAATATTGTAAGCAATCAGGATCTCCAATACATGTATCCCAATTGGCCATCATTCCACCCTGTTTCGATAGAATGAAAGCCATGTGCAATTTGGCCAACAATGCAAGCCAGAGTCTCCGTTGTACAATTTGCAATCTTTGCACGGGCCTTTGCATTGACTGCAGAGTGCATTCCCCGCTGACTCTTTGGGATGACACTGCAGGCTTGGAGGTAGACGCTCCCAGCACGTGGAGCAAAACATGGGACTCCATGTGAGGCTCATCAAACGTTCACCACAAGTTGCCGACAAGAATTCAGCAAAAACGCGGAGCCAGTCCACACATATGCATGGCAGATGGATCAGGGCCGTGATTGGTCAGAGCTCTGTACGTGTGTAGTGTTGTTCACCAACACGGAGGCACACACTCTGCACTGGGAGGCAACACTTTTATGTAACAACTTCCCTCGCGGGTAACACTGAACCTAACTCGGGTTCTATAGTAGGTGATGTGGCTATGTGAGTAGCGAGTTAACTCGAGATGAAGACCCGGAGACGACGAGACACGGGACCCAGGCTTGATTCCAAAAACGAGCCAAGAACTCTCTCGCGACTGCCCCTTGATGCTCCTGGGCGTGGTCTCGTTCCGCTCTAGGCCACGCCCCCTTCGAGACCTTTTCCGAAGGATCTCGAATGAGCATCACGCGCCCCACTCAGGCTACCACGTTACACCCTTGCCCTCTCTCTCTCAGCCCATCACCAGGACTATGCCCCCTAGAGCTGGCTGACATTCTGCACTTACTCTGGAGAGGGGCTCCAGACGCACAGTTGCACTCCTGTAACAGTAGCTGGCGCGAACACCCTAGTGACACCATTTACGTCACTACACGTGGTTAAGGATTGTGCCCATGATGTTTGGATTCTGAAACAAAGTCGACTCACTCTACCCCTAGCTAGAGAATGGTTCGTACGTGCAGTGGTATCTTGAAAATAACAAAATAACAACAGTAAAAGTCCAACCCCCAAATTGATTGACCACTCCACTTCTGGCAGAATGACCTCCACTCGAGAGATCTCTATAGAGCCCTTCGAGAGGTTATTTCAGCCGACTCTTCCACACTGGCATACGGGAAGGTGCGGGAATGCCCACTCTACTCCACAACGCATGACCTGCTGATCGATTGTGATGTAATCTTTAATACCGTTTGGTGGACATAAAGAGGGTGACATTCATCAACTTTGTTGCATTGTTTCAACTACCGCTCCGGGAGATGGAAACCGAAGAAGGGGCCTCTGGATTGCGAGCACCCCGTGCTGCTCACCGTTACACCACGGCAACTCATTCTGCTCCTCAGTGTCTGCAGGGTGGACTGGCACCAGGGTTTTATGATCTTTTTTACGCACGTGTTACTCACTGAAAATAGCACTTCTATGCATGTAATTGCAAAGGTTTGGGGTCTGCAGTGCACGTTGATAGGGAAAGAGCATTCAGTGTGGAAGATAAGAAAACAACGGTTTTCTGTTCCTGGTGTTTGAATTATACACTGATACATTAAGCATTGCGACACATTCCTTTATCCAGGTAAGTACGATTCCGTATAAAGGTTCTTGTTAGATGCTTATCCATTTTATCATTAAAAGTTTATTTTGCCAATGGGAGGATAGTAGAGGACACCGAGAAACGCCTTCACAGAAAATGGGTGAAACGAACAAAAACGTACCAATAGGTAGGCAAGCTATTTGCTGTACCGAATTCGAGCTCTGCAGGTTGCGTGTCAATACATTGACTTGAGCCACCAACCCTGCCTCAACAGAGCTGGACTCTAGACATATGCCTACACCACCAGCAATCTCCGTCACACTCACCCGATATGCACCCTGTACATTGGTCAGGATAATTTTACAGGCAGCTGATGTCGAGAAAAAAAACAAACGGTGCCATTGGGTGAAAGGGCGAGTGTTGAACTTCGCGTTATTACGAAATGTTAATTTAAAATCATAAACCCGCAACTCTGGCAAGTGACCTTTGGCTGAAATGATGTTGACAACTCAATATCAAAGCCCACGCTCATTTGTGCACACAGATCCGAGTCAATGCTCACCGGGGTATACGCTCAGAGCTCACAGCGTCAGCGTGCAGCAGGTCGATGACTAATGGCCTATTCGGAGCGGGCATGTCATCTGCCTAGCTCCTGCTCCTTTGGGATTCACTCACAAGTAAATGCAGGTCGCACTGTATGAAGGGGCCTGGTGTTCTGAAATGACTTGGGGCAATTTGATTTTTCCAACAGGGAGATGAGGAGGCAGCATAGCTCATCAAATCTGCATCGTGCTCATGGCACAACGTGCGAGTGAGCAGTTGTGAAAGTGTCACAACCCGGAACCGTGGTGGCGAACTGGTGCAGGGAACATTAGTTAATGTTACTGAATAATGCAAGTCAGGTCTAAAAATATGTAACATGTTAATTAAGATTCAGATGAAAAGCAAACAGTTGGAATATAACGATTTCATGAGAAATCTCTGGCTGCTTTGATTATGATTTTTTTTATAATAACGTGTTTTGAATAAAATTCCCAAAATGTCACGCGGCCAGCAACAATCAGCACTTTTAAAGGTGCAATAAAAGTCTATTTATTTCATGAATTTAGCAGCGTTATTCTTATTATTGGTTTGTGATTGAGCCAGCATTCTGGGCACTTTCATCCCGAGATGGTGCTTCATTGTACAGGGTACACGTCCACACCGCACATGTCCATGTCTTGCAAGAACGCTCTCCAAAATGTTACATGGCTTAATGTTACGCGGCTTAACGGACCAACGGTTAATCACTCAAAGTACTTTAAATACAGTTGTGAAGGAGCGGTGGAATAGTGATTAGCGTTCATTTGGCATCCTGAGTTCAATTCCTGCCCATTACTGACATTACTCGCCAATGATATCTCAACCAGTTCTGGCTTCCACTTCACCGATCCACAGACTAGCGTGGTGTCGTATAGTCAGGGGCGGTTTCTTCATTAGGGCGATTGGGCGACGCACCACCAATGTCATTGAACCACAGAGTCACGCGAGCCGTCACTGTCAGCCTCTGGATATAGTCCAATCAGCATCATGTCACGTTCTGTGGAGTACCGCCTCTTTTTGGGCGATTTCACTCCGGCTGAGAATCGCCCCGAGTGGTCCCATAGACTTACATTCAAAGATGTTTTTTTTCGACCGGCGGGCGCTCCAATGCATTCTCTATGGCTTCCGGGAGGGCTCGTCCTAACGTGCTTACGTCATCATACGTGCTTACGTCATCATACGTAAGCACGTTTCATCCAACAATATAATTTATCACCACCGAGTGGAATCTTTAATAAAATAAACTTGAGTGGTTTGTTTTAATAGTGAGTATAGAAACAAAGAAGATGTATTGTAAGAGTCACTTTATTTTTCATTAATATTAAAGAAGTGAAGTTGCCTTTACATGCTTAAGCTGTTAATTTATCCATTGCATGGGTGGACCTTATCCTTATCAATCATCCAGACATTTGCCCCCCCTGAGAGATTTTGCAGGAGCCGCCACTGCGTATAGTATAGCCAAATACAACTCAACTCATGACCGAAACAGCACGGAAAGCCTTTTTTTTAATGCAGCGAATTGATAAAGGGCTGTCATTTTTTAAAGAATTAATTTAATCTAGTTAGATAGGTGAATGAAAGTGCAATACCACAACTCAGTGTGCAATGTCCCTTGGCATTGTCATTACAGCAGGACAAACACACGTTTCAATGCTCTCATTTGTCTTTGATATTGCCTGTATATAAATGTACACCCAAATCATACTCAATTATCATGTAAATATGTTATATGGTACTTAATGTCTACTAACGTTGTATCAACAAAGGCCGTAGACGTTAATCACAAATGAAATGCCTTCGTTATAGCTCATCATATGTTGCCATGCAGTTTTGTGGCATTTTCTCACCCCATGGAAAGTGTTTCTTCAATTTTATATGCCGATTAAATATATCGTCATCAGCAGCCATGCAACACGGTCCTGTGATGGTAGCAAACCATCGAGCACTTACACACGCGCGGATTTCATCGTTCCATCTCTGTTGTGGACGTTCTCTCCACTGTGTTATTTAGTTGCCATCACTGACCAACGTCCTATCGAGTGACGTGTCCTGCGCGAGTCCATTTTTTTTAAATTAACAGTCAATAACTTGTTAATGGTGCAACCGATTTTAATTAATATGATAATTTAAATGTAAAGTCTCGACGCCAATGCTGCGTTTGCTTTCCTCGTGTATATATTTCGTGAAATGAGTGATTACTTGCCAATTTTATGTTGCTCAAAACGAATACTGCATTGATAGGTGAAGGTGCAGCCCCGCAATTGCTTTCTCACGCCATCGCTAGCAGTAGAGCCTCCAGTGAAATACATTCTATTGGGTATTCAGTCTTCTCTTCCACGTTGACCAGACGTTTTTGGTAGAGGTTGGCACACGCACACACTTTGCCCCAACACACGTGGCATACCTGCCCATTGAAACTGCCGGGTGGGCAGAGGTGTGGGAATTCGAGAGACACTTCACTGCAAAGCCATGAAGTCCGGTGGCGCGCCAGCCTTTAAACTACGGCAGCGCTACTGCAGCGAGGCCATGGAAACGCATTTTAATTGAAGCCGATTTCTCCATGGCAGGTCCAGGCCCCATCCCGCACTGCACACAATCCTTGTCCTGATTGCTGTCCATAACTTTAGTACGCATCATTAGCAATAGGTAATGGGATAGTCACTTTTTCCGTGCAACCACAGTCTAGACTCATCGACGTAAAACAACATTCCGAAGAGGTGCTTTTTCGACGTCACAATTTTTTGTCCGAGTGCTTTTAAGAAGTTAAAATGAGGCCGCTTAATTCCCTTGTAAAATTATACTTAATAATTTTAAGACGTGTGAGGACATCAACAGTGAAATCTAATTAAAAGTTTTATTTTCGAATTAAACGCAATTAGACGCAATACTGTTGAATTCCACAGACAATAAAAGGCACGCTGTGTTTACAACTCCTGCCTTACACTCTTTGCCGTACCAACCCCTCAAAAGTTCGCAGAAATTAAAAATACGAGGCACACTTTGATGGTAGCGCATCCCTCTCATTCACCCACAAATAGGTAGAGGCTGCATCGCAATACGTCAGGCACAATTTACGAGGTGTTTTCAAAGTATCGTGAGATTATTGTATGGCGTATAACATTATTACCTTGCAGCCATCAGTGGGACAGCAATTTTTGGCATCACATTTTGACTCCAGAGAGATTAATATTATTATCCCTGTAAACCCAACAGGCAGTGCTGATCGCTCACATTATATATTCTGCTCCCAGAATTGTCTGCGACAGTTTGGGAATATCTTCTTGGTTCTTTCGGTAAAGTCACGTAGAAGGGAAGTAATAAAATAATTAAAATAAAACATAATACAATATTTATATTTAAAGCTTTCGTGACTGCAGGGATTGATCTTCTTGGTTCTTTCGGTAAAGTCACGTAGAAGGGAAGTAATAAAATAATAAAAATAAAACATAATAAAATTATTCTCACGACGTTTCGGCCACAACGTAAGCAGCCGTCCTCAGGTGAAAACCAGGTCCGTCGAGGCGACAGAGTCTGAATGAAACAGCACACGAACTCAGACTCTGTCGCCATTCATTCAGACTCTGTCGCCTCGACGGACCTGGTTTTCACCTGAGGACGGCTGCTTGCGTTGTGGCCGAAACGTCGTGAGAATAATTTTATTATTTTTTATTTTTATTATTTTATTACTTCCCTTCTACGTGACTTTACCGAAAGAACCAAGAAGATGAATCCCTGCAGTCACGAAAGCTTTAAATCAAAATTTAGTTTGGGAATACTGAGATTGCTATAACGTCATCAGCGATGCTTAAATGAGTCCAGGTGTTATAAAGGCAATGTTTTATCCATCGGTATGAGCTTTGGATTTGATTGTGTTTTGACATCTCAATGTCTGGCCCCTCTTTTTTTATTTGAACATTTAATCTTCGCTGGCTCTTGAGTGCAGGTTCACATGGGGGTGGGGGGGATTCCACGGAGGTCAATAGCAGGGTAGGGGGAGCAATTTGGAATCGTGTTTCATGCATGGGGATACTCACTTGTTTGAAAAAAGTTCCCTCTTTAAAAAGGTCGATGGTAAACTCACGAGCAATGACTGATTGTTAACTGTGAAATCACGATCGAGTATGATGCTATTTAGAATTATATCGCATCGAAAATGTTCTGCTGGTCCCTTTTAAGGAGACATAGAGGGGGTGGAGGGGGACATCTTCCCCATACACCCCCAATTTTATGAAATTTGGCAGATAATGCCACAATTTGCGTTACATTAAAATACATTCGATGGGGGAATTTCTATCCCGAGAGGTAAGAGATCAACGCGTCTACCATCAGCGTGGCTACGGAAAGCTCCTTCCTTCATTCCTTCTGCTTGATCCCGTGGCAGCTGTAAAGTTGTCACCTGATCTTCAAGATCCGCTTCTATCCTTCCACGAATGGAACTTTGTATTGAGAGTTTCAATTTGCCCCCACCCGCCCCCCACCACACACACTTTATGCAATGCCTCCTTGGTGTTCCCTGCTTGGGTAAATGTGCGTCCCTGCAATTGCTCGCTCGTGCCATTGCTAGGCGGTAAGGCCCACCACCAGAGAGAGCTCTAGAGAGACCCCTTCTATTCGAGGATATTTCGCCCTACTATTCACGCTGGCCAAACATTTTGGAAGAGGTGGCAGTACCCACACTTTACCCCAACCACCCTAACTACACGCCACCTGCCAAAATTGCAAGTCCAGTGTGCTAACCAGAAGCGTGGCCCTGACTCCCCTTTCACCTTGTTGTAAAATCAGCACCGGTCTAAATTAAGATGACGTGCAGCAATCATAGGTAAGTGCAAGCAATTGATGTTGCTGTCATAGCCATTGTGAATATGATGCGTCTCGCAATCAAAGGTTGAACGTTCAAATCCCATTCATGGGTCAACTCAGACTTTCAACAAAAAATATCAACAACATGGATTTATTTGATCCGCATTTCTAGATGTTGTACAAATAGGGGTGAAAATATGCACATTTAGAGTATTTTCCTAGGTGGATGATAGCACGAGTTAATATGCTACAGTGTGGGAAGTCAGCAGTGATTGTCCTATACGTAGACTTTCACACATCATATGAATATTGAGTTTCCACCACTTGCCCAGGACCTTAAGCAGTTGGTGAGTGTGGCTGCATATTTTCTTGAGCATAAAATTACTTCAATTCTGAAACCAGAATAGCTTAATTGAGCCATTACAAGGCAGTTTTGTTTTAAAATATGTTAACATAAAGCTACAGAATTGCAGTATTAATGGGTACAGCAGAGTTAGTCGATGGAAAGTGGAAGAGTAGGCCAAAACACCCCAGAGAGAGATTCTGGAGAGCTCCCAGTAGTGGAGGCCCTTCCACCAGTAGTGGTGTGAGCAAAAAATTGCAGGGCTGCACTTTAACCGTTTCAATACCTACATGATATATGGGAAGTGCAAGTATAAACAGGTCCTTTCATTGTAACAAATAATAAGCATCATCATCATATACTGACCTGGACATCGTCCCTCTGTAGTTGAAACTGTGGAGAAAACACACCTACCATAACAATGTGGAATTTCCACAGCTAACTCAGGACCACTGATGGGGATGGGTGAAGAATTCAATTTGTTTGAGCTGTGGCTATTATTTGATTTGAATTCTTGTTGTTCTGTGGACCAAATGTGAATTGGACGTTCTCGGAAAGAGCTTTTGTTTGGGTTAATTAGTTCATTAACTATGTTAAGCCCACTGAGCTATTAGGTCTTTTTCAGAGGTGACCTGGCCACACATGATGGCTCATCCAAGTGGATTACGCCATCATCATCATCATCACGTGGGAATTGATATTAGCAGCCAAATAATCCAAAATAATGTTTCTAAATTTGGAGGGTAGAACCTGAGGCATCGGAGAAAAATATATTGGTAGCCATAGTATTGTAAATCTGATCATTGTGTGCAATGCAGTTCTGGAAGTGATTGATATCAGTGAGCTAAAGGGTTTACAACTGCTGCATTTATTAGACCTCCTTCGCCAGTACCAAATTATAATAGTAGGGTTTTTCCCATTTTTTCTGGCAACAAAACTGAAACCTTTTTACAAGGATTCATATTTGCATTAACCACAATAATTGCAGTCAAAATGCAAAAAAAAGACACTATGATAATATATGCATTGTCCCTTGGTGTGGACCAATCAGTTTCAAGGACAATGCATTTCCTATCATAGTGTGTTTTTTGTTTGCATTTTGACTACAAGTATTGTGGTTAATGCAGACATGAATCCTTGTAAAAAGTTTCAGTTGTGTTGCCAAATAAAGGGGAAAACCCCTATTATTATTATAACTGCTGCGTTACATACTTGCTATGTGTTTTTTGCAGTTGGAATGGCAAGGCGACAACATTTGCATGGCGACATGGAGAAGTATGCATTTGCAGCTGTCTGGAATGCTCTTCCTTCCGATATTATGAAGCCACTGGGAGCTATGCACTTTTGAATGATCTATGAACACTCATTTTCTCAGGGTTGCTTATTGTGTTTAGTTTGTTGTCCTTGGCCCGCACCTCCGATTAGCGAGGTTGGCTGTGTATGGTGAGAAAGAAATCCAACGTACCAACGAGTGGCAAGCAATGCAGTCGGTTTGCAGAGACAGGTGGAGTATTGTGGGAGAGACATCAGAAGAGCAACGGAACACACAGTAGTACTATGCCAGTGGCAGAAGAGGGAAAGCAGGGCAAGCAAACAAGGTGGCACGGAGAGAAAGAGAGGTAACAGGGCTCTACATTCAGTGTGGCTTTTGACAGGATTCCATCAAGGAATTTCAAATCTGAAGCCCTCCCCCGAAAATAGGAGCAGTCGACATTTACTTGAGGGCACGGC
Source organism: Lethenteron reissneri (assembly GCF_015708825.2). Taxonomy (NCBI): domain Eukaryota; kingdom Metazoa; phylum Chordata; class Hyperoartia; order Petromyzontiformes; family Petromyzontidae; genus Lethenteron; species Lethenteron reissneri. The sequence goes on from NC_083807.1 coordinate 8,341,877, forward strand.
TACGATTATTTGAGTATTGCTGCTCACTAAACAAGACGTCGGCTTTAATGGAGCATTATAATTGCTGGGAGGTTAACTTTTGAAATGTACGGTAATCTATAATCGCTGATGACTAGGTTTTAGAAATAACATATTGTCATCCCGCATCTGGTGTTTTCAGAGTAATGTACAGTAATGTAGTCAAATCACATGAATTAAACCTTGGTAATAACCATCCTATAATTGCATCGTCACCATAACATCATTGAAGGCCCTATATTCGTTTTTGCCATCGACATACTAAGCTACTTATGTGATTATTTCCCTCGATTCCATTTGTTATGGAACAATTCCATGAAACAAACTGAAGGGAGGACAATGCTGCTTGGGGGAATAACAACATTTTACGGCACGAAACAGACTCCTAAGATCCGGTCAAGAGCTTCGGGAGATGCGGGGTCAAGGGGCGAATCCCAGAAGAGACGGAACGAGTCAAAGTTGACACAACTTCGCTCGACGTTCCATTGTTTGAAGCTGTTCACCACATTTGCACCATGGAGTACCCTCGAATCTCCGTTGCACATGAGCTCTCAGCGGCGTCTGTGTGACATTCTCACGTGGCTGTTCGTGACCGCCTAGTGAGCTTTTTGTCATGCGCACATAAAGCACTCATCTTTACAAACCTGATTCCATTCCGCCATTAAAACAGCCCCATATCTTCTCCTTTGCACATCCTACTGCTACTCCCTTCCCCCCATCCCCCAGCCTACCCCAACCTCAATCACTATCCAACCAATTACACTACCCCAACCCCAATCCCCCTTTAACCACTTCCACCTGTCCTCCTAACTGCCATCATAACTACACCACCACTTTTAATAACCTCGCTCTTTGTCTCAACCACTATCATCTTACGTGTGCAATTGTATAATTTCTGTTAAAGTGCCTTGCAACGAGGCACCACATAAGTCTGTGTATGATTAGATGAGATGAGATTGTTGCTGAGGAGGTCGTGAAGCCCCAGGGGTTCGACCGCCGGCCTCAGCTACGGGCCTCTCGTCGTGCACCTCTCCGGCGCCCATGTTGCACTGCAGGTCACGTGATCGTCGCCGCACGCCAACTTGGTTTCCGCGACTTTAAGTTAAGCTGTTGGTGGACAATCGACCTCCGTGTGGCTGGAGTTTCCCATTTGTCCTGGCTCGGGTTTGCCACCTGTCCTGGCTCGGCTTGCCACCTGTCCTAGTTTTCCCAAGATCCTCCACGGTGAGGAGATGTTAACTACCTCGCCTGATATGCAGGAGGCCGTAGGTTGGATCCCGAATGTGACGCCTGTATATTTTGCGTTTTCGTGTCTCTCTCCCTCCATGGCCGCGTGGAGTTTTCTCCGAGTCCCGTTTTTCCCTCCACATTTAGAATCAACATGCGTTTCGAGTATTTGTCTGTTATAAATGTCCACATGATAAGCCACTTTGTTGAGCAATCATTTGTGGCAAGGTCACTTCTGAAAAAGAGCTGTATAGCTCAGTGGGCCTTATCCGGTGACGTAAAACATCGTTTTGAAGGAACTGTCCTGGGATTTTATGCTATACATCTTTTGGGCACAATAAACCACTGAAGACAACGCAATCACATGCAGCGGTCGAATTGTGAAATATTCTTCTTCACATGGCATGTCCAGGGTTTTTGCACTTCAAGCGGTGGCAACTCGAGGTGTTGATGGACAGAGACGGCTTGGAGAGGATATGGCAGCCTGCTCGTGCTGATGTTGTCACTCTTTAGGGGATGGCTCGGGGAGGGGATTGCGTTGATGTTATGCCACCACTTCACTGTTCACCAAATTCCTTGGTCACATTGGCAACCCTGTCAAAAAACTGAAGTAATCATGAAACATAATCAATCGCATGCAAATAAAGTAATGGTAATCTAACGACACAATAACACACAAAATAGTCTAATGATCTCAAACTGACATAGTTACCTGCTTCCTTGTGTGATGCAGCAAGACTTTACTCCCAAAAAAATATAATTAAAATACCCACTGCACTTTATTTTAAAAATGCTTTCAAAAGATGAAAGGAAACGTGAAGTTAGGGACCTTATAACTTTACTTTAACAGTATTTGGCTCTCTCCGAAATGGCCACTTGACCGTCTGGCGCAAAAGTGTGGTGGTTAGCATCGCAATGACAATAGTATGACACCCACTTTGATCCACCTCAAGGTTCTCGATTTGAAAAGCCCTGTTAGCTGTCGCGTGGTGACCATGACGGCAGTGCAGGTGGGGTTTTGTTTTTAAATCCTCAGGAGCACAATATTAACCAACCACACACGCTGTCGGCTGCAGTGCTCAGCACCCCAGAAAATCTTCTGCAAACAACTGGAGGCTAGGTTTTTAAGTTTTGTGGTATATTGCCTGTCTGGGTCGCACTGCGGTGGAGCGTTTGAGCCACAACTGAAATGTTGCATGCGTGCGTGTTCATGTCTGTGGGGGGATGTTGGTGCCGCGGTAAGCACACTGCGCTACGAAAACGACTAACTCAGGTCGACTGCTGCTCATGGCCAACCAGTCCTGGGCATCCCCTAGAACGACTCAGCCTTAAATGAGTACCTGGTGCGATGTATAAACATCGCCACGAGGGAGATAAAGGCGGCCAGTCGTGGTGCTGGCCACCCACCCACTTGTATGCCGTTCCAGCCTTTTTAGGTACTCGCAAACAGCACTTAACCCAACATTCTGTCAAGGTTATAGGGGGGATCTTTGTCTTTTGTAGCGCTTAGCGCAGCACGCTACATATCCGGTGACCTGAGTTTGATGCTCAGCCAAGGCCAACATCAGTAGCAAGCGATATCTAAACCGGTCTTGTGTGTAAACATCAGCACAGGAGATACAAAGGCATGGTGCTGGCTACACTACCCCCCACGTGCGCTGTGCCAGCCTTTATAGGTGCTCACAGGGGATCGTTATTTTAAATGTCTGTGTGAGTGTGTGGGTGAGGGTTAATGGGTGAAGTGGTGGCATAGTGGTGAGTGTATCGTTCAACAATGCAGGGATCCGAGTCGGGTTCCCAGCATCACTGTTGGAAGTCAAAATTAGTTGTTTCTGGAGAGACTGACCCTCAATCTATTCGTGTGGCACTCACATCACTGGCTCGGAGTCTCGAATTGGGTTGCTACCTTTTAGGTGCAAACAAAAACTACTTGGAAAAATGTGATTAATAATATCTCATCCATAATGGAGGTATTTTGGGGGGGTTAGATTGCATAAATATATAAATGTGTCGGTAAAACCCACCACCACCCGACACAGCCGTACTCAGATTGTAAATGTTGTGGCTTGGCTCTCCAACACACCAGTGTGCTGTACTAGTGACGAATTGGCCACGTTCTGTCAACATAACAACCCTTACTAGTTGGCTGTGTCGGATGATGGCGGGTTTAAACGACAAATTTATATATATCCGCGATCTAACCCAAAAACCTTTTTATGGATGATATTGGTCGCGAAAGCCTACTTTTACTCTGAATATCTCAAAATGCCACAAGAGGAGAGAACTACACGTGAATCCGTTGTCTCTGACAAAAAAAATCTACACTTATAATGTCCCAAGAGGACTTACTAATTGACTAGGGCAGATTCCTCAACATGAGGACGATCCTGAAAAAAATAAACAAGGACAGATGCAAACCATAGCCACAAATAAAACCGAGGACTATTTCAGATTCTCGTGGTAAAAGATGCAATTTGACTGACTGAAAAAAAAGTATATGTGAGATGTGTGTTTTTATGATCATCTAAACTTTAATCACATTGTTTTACAGCACATCCTGTTGTCGTATTAATAACACACCTTGTATATTTTAGCGGGGCTGGAAGCTGCGTTAACTGAAAACCGTGTTCACTTGCGTGGGTTCAAAGATCGAGGCAAGCATTGAAGATAACCGCCCACTCACCTCTTCTCGTCCCTAACGTCATGAGCGTAACCACTTGCTTAGCAGCCTTATAATCTGGCGTCGGTAATGTCTGGGTTCCGTGATGGGAGTGCTTATTCTTAGCTTGGAGGCACACCGCCCACAAGCATGAACATTCCCTGTACATTTTGTAATGGTGACTCATACACATGAGACAAAAGACAAAGATCCCCCGTATAGCCTGCATAGACGGTTGGGGCAAGTGCTGTTAGCGAGCGTCTATGAAGGCCTGAACGGTATACGAGAGGGTGGGTGGCCAACACCACGCCCGGCCTTGCCCACGTAGGACGTCTGCCTGTTGTTATCTGTGTGTGCATGTGGCTGGATTAGTGGCATAAAGATTTGAATACAAGCATTATCCCTGCATGTTTCACCGACTCGTTCGGTAGCGCTACAGCACACTGCACTCCGAACTAGAGATCTAACTCTTGGTCATGGGTAACGTCAGTGGCAGATAACTGAACCAGTCCTGGGCCTCCCCCCTGGGTCAACTCAGCCTGAAATGAGCATCTGGTGCGGTTTGTAAATATCAGGACCGGGGAGATAAAGGTCGCCGGGCTTGGTGCTGGCCACACAATCCCGGTTGTGCACCGTAATAGCTTTAATAGGTGCTCGCTAACAGCACTTTTCCCATTAGTCGGTAAAAAAGGGCAATATGGGGTGATGTCTCGTTTTTTGTCTTGTTTGTTGTTGAAACTTTCTGATCTGCCGCTACTGGAGATCTTTGAAAAAGAGCTTCATAGCTCATCGGATTTCTCCAGGATAAATAAAAATTCTGATTATTTGTATACCAGCATTATTTTTATTTGCATACTGCACTGCAAAACCTGTCACCTGGGTTTAATTTCTGGCCATGCATGACTTCAGTAACAAGTAGATCCTCATGTCAGTGTGATGTGAGGGTATATCTGGGTGGTTGATTGATCACACCTCGTTACGATGATTGGCTCTACCGGTCCTGGCCCATAGCCAATGGGGAGAGGTCTAGGGGCGTGGCCCTGACGTAATGGGAAGGTGACATCTGGGAGGAGATGATAGGATCTGCTGGCTTTAGCGACAGCCAATGGGGGGACGAGTCAGGGGCGTGGTCCTGGGATCGTACGATGGAATCTGGAAGATTACATGGAGGTTAACCAGGACTGGTGGAAAGGTACCACGTGACCCAGGTATTAAAAGGGGTGGAGACGGGCAACACGTGGTCAGATCTGGAATGAACGAAGGGTGAGGCCACGCAGGAGCGGGGGTCCAGGCCTGCCACGTGGCAGCAAGAGTCTCTCTCTCCCTCTCACGGTGTCTGTTAACAGCGTGACAGAGTAAGACAGTAGTGAAATTTATATGAAGAGAGTTGTGAACTGAAGAGAAATAAAGATCCTGATTCCAGAAGTCGCTTCCACGACCTTCAATTACATCAGTATCTGAACCTGGCCTTAGTGCTTGGTTTTAAGTGTGAACCTTATCGCAATGGAAGCAAAGGCGACTGTTTTGGCCACACCATCATGTGCTCACAAACAGCACTTGCATCTACAATCAAAAATTCTGAAGGGTGGATCTTGGCCTCTGCTCCAATCATTGCGTGTATGTGTGTGGGTCTCTGTGCAGGGAGTAAGCCATATGTGTCAAATCTGTACTCACAGATGTCTGTGTCTAAGATGTCAGTGGTGGGTTGTTTAAAGGCACGATATCTACTCATCTACTCATAGCTATGTCAGTCTGCACCCTGTCATTATCAGGCATGGCGGAAAGTACCAGTGAATGTATCCAACCTTCCAGTTGCATGAACGGTGACCTAGAAGGCATACGTGAAGTTAGATCATGACATCCTAGCAATGCAAACTTTGCCGGCTCAGCTCCGTTGAATATGCCAGAAGGAAAGTAGCGATAACATGCGGCAGCCACATCATCATCGGCAGTGAAGGCCCTCTCACCTTCAGTGTGCTGAAGTATCGTGCAATAGTTTAAAGGAGTGGTGGTCAAACTACCTGACCCCATGAGCCACATACGAACATAATTATCAGGCAGAGGCCCAGAAGACGTTGAGCTTACGCCACGTGGGGGTGTTCATGCTGGCGTTTGTTCTCACGCTGATTGGCTGTGCTTTGGAAATCTGTGGGAGGGGGGAGCCCCTCCCGCTCTGCCCCCCCTACGCCCCCCCTTCTGCCCCCCCCCCCCCTGCCGGTACTCTGGTCTGGCTCCACTGTCTGGGGTGAGTGCCCCAGGCTGCTCCAGCTTCCGCAGATATTGTTCTGTTCAGAACGAAGTTGTCTTGAAAGTTACAAACGAGTGAGCTGTCTGTGTGTATGGAGCAGCACTCAGCTACGCAAGAGCCACATGTGGCTGGCTCGTTAGCCGTGATTTGGCTGCCTCTCGCTTATAAGGTCAATAAAGTAGTTTTTCTCCTTTACTTTTGATTATATGCCAATAATCCCACCGTCATGTTGGCGAATGTCCCATTTTTCCTTTTATCGCTGCGAATAAAATGCCCGTGCCTTCGACACTAAGATTGGGGGTGAATTGTCAAGGCCGATGTGTTTCATGTGTTTTTGCCACACTGTAAATCTGGCCCTTAGTTTTTCACATCAATTTCGCGAAGACTGAGTGGTTGTTAAGATTGTTATTGAATCCGAGCCAGTAGTGAAATTTTGACATTCACATGGTGGGGGGAAATAATTTATCTTTTGGACAAGCACTGCTGGAGTTTCACAAAAGTGGTGCTTATTTTGTTTACCCAAGATTGCCGGATGGGCTGAGTCTACCTCTCATCAAAATTTAATCTCGTGACCTTCCAGCTCCGAGTTGAGCACCGTTCTGCATGAGACTGCTTTAATAAACACATTTTTAGACACCACTGAATGTCAAAGTTGTACTTCCGGAATGTATTGTGGCATTTGCCTTCAGATCAGCTGAAAAGAGTTCAAGTATTTTCAACTTTTTACCAGCTCATCTCAGCCGAACAAACCAGGCTCTCACTGTGATCGGGAGCAAAGGTGCCACATTTTCCACGGAGGCATGCAAATGGCGTTTCAAGTTGCCTTGTTATTGTTTATGGTGACAGGGAAATATATTTTTTAACACATGTCCGGATGAAAAAGTTTGGCTGAGTAAGACAACTGCTAAAACAAAAACAATTTGAGCAGTGAAAGCTGAAATTATAAATAGTAAAACAATATATATAACATGCTATTTTATTATTACTATGATATTATCAGAGCCAATCATAATTTTTTGCATGTTTGGCACCGTGGTGAAAAAAAAACTTGAATCACAATGGGAATGCTCTACCATCAAAAACCACTCAGTGTTTGACTGAACTCATCTTGAGTCCCAATGTGGGGGAAGTGAGCAGTGGTTGTTTCTGAGAGACTGACCTGCAGCCATAGCAAGTTGGAATTAACACCACCTCCAACAATGGTAAATGTTACCCTAATGCCCTTTGGCTTATGGAGAAAATTAACTTTGATAAGTATGGAATTTTCACACTCTATTTTAGCAATGTTGAGCATTAAATAATCATAATCTGATACATTTTAATTTGCACCAAATAGCTTTGCTCGTCTGGACCAGCGTAGGGGAGGATAGTGGTTTTATCTGCAAAATCAAGAAACTTTCGCTGAATTCATGGGTTTATAGCCTGGAGGTGAACAGCAAAAAACGTGAGCATCACTCATTTTAGCCTTGAAGAGCTTTCACTTCCAGTGATTACTGTGCAACAAATAAATACCCCAAATTTCAGCTTTTCCCAACTGTATTTGATCATCCTTGTCTTTAAGAGTACAATATAGTGAGTAAGGCAAGGAATGAGAGCATACAACAAGCAATATAGCTTTACTCTGATTATTTCGGTAAAGTCACGTAGAAAGTGTCTATGTTGTGTGTCTCTCTCTCTGTGTCTCTGTCTTATCTCTCTCTGCTTGTGTGTCTGTCTGTGTGTCTCCGTGTCTGTGTTTTGTTTCTCTCTCAAATTTAGTTCTACCTGATGATGACTGCTTGTGTTGCAATCGAAACGTCGTATTCTATTATTTAATTTTATTTATTTTCTACGTGACTTCACCGAAAGAACCAAAGAGTAATTCCCGCAGTCACGAAAGTTTCAAATCAATATAGCTTTGCTGCAAGCACAAGACATTGCAACACTCTGGAGGGCTCGATGTAATTGATCAGATATTTTAAGTGCTTGGTGTGTGAATTTCTGCTGGCTGAGAAACAAGGTGGCTCTGTAGTTGAGTGTGTGACACACGGAGGTTGATGCAGTCCATTAACCCTCTTGTAAAAGTAAAACGAGAACAAACATATGGGATATTAACAGTGGGTGTCTTGTGGTCTAACTCGGTCCTTGTGTAATATGAGGATACACCCGGGGGTAACTGGGCGATGGTGATAGGCTCTGCCGGCCTCAGCCCGCAGCCAATGGGACGTCGAGCCAAGGGCGTAGCCCTGTGGCTGTATAGCAAACATTTAGAAGGTTCCAGGGGTGAGGCTGATGATTGGCTGCGTGGCATCACGGGAGCCAGGTGAGATAAGGGGTGGAGAGAGACAGTTCGTGGTCAGTGTGAAGAGCTTCGAGGAGAGACTACGTCTGTGCCTCCGGCACGCCAGTGGCCACGTGGCAGGCCGGAGGCTGTCTCCCGAACGCCGTTAGCCAGCGGTCTGAGGGAGCGAGGAAAGCGAGCGAACGCCACGCTCGAGTAACGGGAGTAACGGGAAAAGGAACCCAGCGATGTGAGAGAGCTGTGTAAAGGAAGAACGAATAAAGACAATACAAAAGAATACGATATCGTCCGGAGTGGGTGTATTACACTTGTATACAGCTGGTCCCAACCTGTGGTAACCGTGTCCCTGAGGGTACGCGTGCCATCTCTAGGGGGTTGTGTGAGTCACGCAGGGTGACTAAGCGTGTGCACACGAGCAATTATTAAGATGCATACTCACCTGTTGTATAGAATTCAGAAAACCCGTGGTGCTTAAATGCCACGGACGGCCGTCTGCTCAATTGGTGTTCTCTCCCGCATTTGTCAGATTTATTTTTCTATTATTTTACAAATGCACGAAATACATTATTCAAGTCCAACAATAAATCTCTGCAACATGCCACATCCAGTGAACATCTATCTGTCTTTCCCTCTGGTTCGTGCATGGCTTTCCGTAATGGTACAGTTGCGATTTTTTAAAATTAAAATATGAATAATACATTGTAAATGTTTATCGTTAATGTATTGCCTAAATGGATTACGTGTTAATTATGTGTATATGTCATTAACGCATAGTATATTTTATTATTTATATATTTACAGTGAACGCTGGTAGACGCTACATGACAAGCATATTGCACCTCCAATTATCACGATTGGTTACGTACGGTGCGAAAGAAATTCAACATACAGACATACATGTGAATCTTACACTACTCGCAGGCAATTACAATTCTTAGACATCAATCCCTCTACTGCCTCCCAATCCCAGATCAGCTAGAAGATCGAACTCACAATGTTCAAGATCTTCCACGGATCTGCCTCTGTCTGCTTCTCCCTTCTCATCTCACTCTACTCCCCCCTACGCACTCTCCGCTCTAGCAGCCACGGCTTTCTGTTCAAGACTTCACGTCAACCTTCACTCAGTGGGAGATCGCTCATTCGCCTCTGCTGCCAGCATAGTATGGATCCCCCTTTCCCTAGTCGCCCGTGCTAGTGTTTCCCTGCCTTTGTTCAGGTCAAGGTTCAGGACCTTTCTTTTTCCCTTTGCCTATTTGTGTATATTTGTTATTTACTTGGGAAAGCTTGACTGGGTCTCTTTCAAGAGGCTCCTACCAAGTTTTGTTATACAGTAGGTAGCAATTGTTGCTATGTGGATACCAGTTGAGTAATTTGAGGGTACATTTTTCAAATTTGGCAAATTTGGCCCGTGACACACTCACACAATGGCCTACTCTTCTGGATAATATCACTGGATCTTTAACATCCACTGTGAAGTAGACGACATGTATATACACATATATAGGCGCCGCAGTGGTGAGATGTTAACTACCTCGCTTGGTATTGCAGGAGGGCGTGAATGGCACCTGTATATGTAGAGTTTGCATGTTCTCCCATTTGTCGTGTTGATTTTTCTCAGGTTCCTCCAGTTTTTCCCTCCAGATTTAGAAACATATGTTTCGAGTATTTGGCTGCTATGAATTTCCACATGATGAGCCACTCTGTCATCGAGCTATCCTTTGTGGCCAGGTCACTTCTTAAAAAAGCGCTATATAGCTCATGGGACCTTACCTGTTAAAATAAAACGTTTAAAGTGTATAGTTGTAATATATGGTTAAGATACCCATTGTATTAATCAGGGCAGTTGCTGAATTCCAACCATGAACCTCTGCCACAATCGGCAATTGCACTACTGCTAGATCATGTTCAACTACCTCTCTTGTTAAATTAAGTAAATATGCCAACTGGATCTGTGCAGTGTCGTTAATGCAGTTGCACATCAACACTCCATGAATCCACCATATTTTGTATTTTGTTGCAATTTTCGACTCAAAAATGCCTTTCGTATCTCCCCCAGCAGGATGTGAATTGTGCCCTTTAATGTTTGACTTTTTTCGGCTGGGAAATGCACTTTGTGCCATAACTGGAGTCGTAAGTGACATTCCACGAGCTACAGCCGGAGTGGTTGTGTAACTTGCAGCCATGTGACGCACAGGTTCAAGAAAGTGAGGATATTCTACTTTGTTTAGTGGGTGCCGGCCACACTACTTCAGATATTGGATGGATTGTTGGAACCGCACTGGGGATCTGAGTACGCATATACTCCCTGCTCACATTGCCAAATAACCTCATTAAAAAATTACTTTTTCCTTTGTGAAAAATACAACAGTTTTTTAAGTACATTGTTCTGTAACTCTATGGACAGCCATAACGCTGGTTGACAATTTTTGCAATTTGCATGCAATTCTCACCCACAAAGGTCCTCCATTTATCCTTCAAGACCATTGGGGCAAGCGCTGTTAATGAATAGCTATTTAGGTCGACCAGGCACATGCCTGGTTGGTGTGGCAAGCGTGAAACGTGGTCGCCTTATTCTCCCCTGTAATTCATGCAAATATTGCACCAGCTGCTCATTTAAGCTGAGTCATCAACTCAGGGGAGACCCAGCAAAAGCTTAAGGTGATGCTTGCCAAACATGATAAATGCAAATCCTTTATTTTTAACAAAGTGAGACCCCACTCAGCCAAAACAAAAGGCAGGTACAGGAATCATTGAAGTACTTACTTAAAACTTTCGTGACTGCAGGAATTCATATTATTTTGTTATTTCGGTGAAGTCACATAGATACAAGAATAATACAAAATATAGTGAATAAACATAAAACATAAAAAAACACTAATGTAGACTGTAGCCTGGTTCTTAATCGGAGTGAGTGTACTGGCAATCTATAATATAGACTGTAGCCTGGTTCTTAATAGGAGCTTACTGGCAATCTATAATGTAGACTGTAGCCTGGTTATTAACCTCGGTGAGTGTACTGACAGTCTATAATGTAGACTGTAGCCTGGTTCATAACCTGAGTGTACTGGCAGTCTATAATGTAGACGTATTACTGGTTATTTCAGTAATAAAAAACAAAATAAAAAAACCAAAACCATGATGTTTCGCTCGCAACATAAACGGTCGTCATCAGGAAAAGAGGGGTTAGCCTCTAAAGGCAAATTGTTTATAAAGGTTTGGAGATGGGCATAGCCCATGTGTGTCAGCAGCATGGGCGGGGCAGCTAATGTTAATGTAGGAGAAAGACAAGCAACTACACCAATCAAAGGGCCGCCAGGCAATCATTGTGTAGTGGCGGTACGCGCTGACAAGGGGGGAGCGTGTGAGAGCGCGTCGGGTGTGGCTACATCGCGTGGTATAGTGGTGACGCGCGCTGACAGTGATGGATCACGGGGCAGCGCGTGGTACGTAGTTGTGTGCGCTGACACAAGATGGGAAAAAGGATCGTGTGGCAGCGCGTGGTGATTGGTCAACTGGGGTGGGTGCTCTCATCGAGGTCCGCATGGGCTCCGTCTCCCCGGGAGCGGAGGACTATAAAGGGGGATGCGCGGGAGCGCTCGGGGAGTTGTTAACCAGTGAAGATCGAAGACGGAGTTGGAAGAGATAGGGCCCTGAGACCCCTAGTCCCGCTGTCCTTGTAAGGGCGAGGCTGTGGGACCCAGTGGTCGAGACCCAGACCCCAGTTGGGGTGGGTTCCCTAGAAGCTACGGGGCGGAAGAGCCCGTGTGTGTGTAGCCGGGGGAACCGCGTAGCATAGGCTGCAGTTGGTCACACGTGTTAGTGAGTTGGTGTTAATAAAAGTGTGCTACCCGTAAAGTCGTCTCCCGCCCAAATTCCTATATTACAATTGCACCTCGCTCCACACACCCACACTGCTGACGGTAGAGGTTGACAAGAAAACACAAAGTGGTTTTAGGCCCATGATATCTCCCTGAATGTTTCCAAATCCCAAGCCACCCAACGCTGCCTTCTAACATGTTAATCGATGGCTCCACTATCCATTTCTCGTTCCACATAGAGTTGCTCGGTGTCACGCTTGACTTGATCATGTCCGTCGACAGCTACACCAGCCACATCATCGGATCTTGAATCTACCACCGCAAGGCCCTCCGTCTTTTACTTCAATTGGTCACGACATAAATTGCCAACACCCTCGCCTGCAGCATAGGTGGGTCTCGCCTCGACTACCGCAACTCTCTCCTTGTTTGAGCTTCAGCAAGCAGCCTCAAGAAACCTCGACGGTTGCAAAAGCATCTTGCCAACGTCTTCGAGATTCGACTTGATTCACTCACCTCCCTGCGCTCCCTCCGCTAGCTTTTCCATCACCACGAGGGTCGACTACAAGGTTACCTTCCTGTGCCACCATGCCTCTACTTTCAGTTGTCCACCGTATAATTCTCCACTCCTATCACCCTGAACTCCAGCTCCCGGTAGAGCTCTCTGCAGCAGAGCGACTCACAACCTCCCCTTTACATCGAGGAGCGGGGCCGTCAGTGCCAGGCGTCATTTATCTGTGGCAGCCCCCTCTGTCTGGATCGCCATCCTGCTGCACATCCGCAGTATGTCATCTACACCTGCTTTTAAGAGATACATAATGGCCCCACTTTTTTTTTCGAGTGACACGAGCTTCGTTCTGTGCCTTCGAGTCGTGGTCGTTATGTCCATGAAATATCATGCGCGTTATAAGTTGCTTCATAATAGTATTGTGATTGGAATATTGTAGAATGCTAAATTAGACGGGACAGAGATTCATTGTGAATAAATGCCACGTTTGTTTCAAGGATGTGGAGCGTCATGTGTGTCCATAATATCGTTTTTTTGGGTTAGATCACGCAAATATAAATGCATTGTTGCACCCACCACCACCCAACATTCACGTAAACAAAACATGAGTTGATGCACAACATTTACAATTCGAGTGCAATGTGTGTAATGAGCACGATCTGTGGTGCACACAAACATAAGCAGCTGACATTCGCCATGTGATTGTGATGACGTCACCACAGTGCTTGTGCCAGGGTAGGTGCACTTTAATTCCGCGTGAAGTGTTAAAAGGCTTGCTGGAAGGAGATCACGGGACAGACAGGCTTTTATAAGTTGACTGGCTGAGATGGCTGACAGATGCACCACCTCTGCTCCCCACTGTGTCAACACAGACACACACTGAAAGTGCCAGAATTATAAAGAACGGTTTTGAGCCCATGGTGCGCGTGTTGCAGAAATTACTGAATGCAAATGCAACTTCTGATGAATAATGATGATCAGATTTGGGAAGTGCACGGATATCGTGAGCGTGCATGCACGGCTATCAAGCGTAGTTCATGTCCTCATTTGCAAGGAACCGGGAAGACCTTATGAGAATGAACGACTGCTGAGTATGTCACGTTTGACATTGAGCATTCCGCGTATGGTTCGTTACCGAGTTGTATTTGGACGCGAGATATTATCAGCAGGGGGCAATAGCGTAGAGAATATGGAACTGGGACTTTAAATGTGAGAACATTGGTCGTGAGTAGAGTTACAAAATATATCTATATAAATCGACTTGATCTGATCATCACGGATTGCAGTTTGAGTGATGGCGTTTTTTTGAATAAGAGTACAAATATAGATTCAATGTGGGTCTGCATGGGGTGAATTTGATTATTGCAGATACAAATGTAAGATTTTTAAAGGTGAAAATAACAACTACATGAATCGGCAATAAATGATAATTAACAATCAATGTAACTTAATAAAAGCAGCTAAGGTGTATGCCACGAAGAATGTTATATTGCATGAATGTTTGGCCCACCGTGGTTTTTTTAAAATTGAATGTTGGATTATTGATGGCGAGACATGGCACAGTGTTTAGCACTCTGCAATATCGGCCCGATGACGCAAACTCAATTTCTGGCCATGGCTAAGGTTATTGGTGAGTGATATCTAAATTAGTCTTGAGCCCCCCCCATCTAACTAACCCACAATAACGAGCATTTTGAAGTACGGTTAAATAACCCAGGCAGCCAACATGGTACGGTGATGCCTTCATCCAGCAGTGGATTTAAAACAGGTTGTCAATTTATTAAGATTATTTTTTTTTTAGATACCAAGGTTATATGCAAATGTTATCCAGATGGGTGTCTGGTTGAGTCTCAAGTAAACAAAGTCGAGTGAGTGTTTGATTCAGCCCACCATCCGTTTGTGGTTGATACAATGAACAACACTTTTCAGGATGTCAATAGAGGTAATTTTATGGCTAGTGACTTGTCCAAAACATAGGAATGTGGAGTTTCCATCACTGGTTCATACTGGTAGGAACCCACTGGTTTCACCAGCCCACAGATGATGATTGTGTCCGTCTGTCGTGCAGGGAGGGGCTGGGTGGGGAGGGAGGGGCTGGGTGGGGAGGGTGGGGCTGGGTGGGGAGGGTGGGGCTGGGTGGGGAGGGGAGGGTGGGGAGGGGCTGGGTGGGAAGGGGCTGGGTGGGGAGGGTGGGGAGGGGCTGGGTGGGGAGGGTTGGGCTGAGTGGGGGGTGGGAGGGAGGGGTGGGGCTGGATGGGGAAGGGCTGGTCACCCCGTGGTGCCCTTATAAAACTCAACGTTTAACCTAATCACGCCGGCTTGTGCCCGCCCTCACAGTCGGGCATATTTGCGGAATACACCACGCCGCCGTTGACCCTGGCCATTGACCGAGCAACCCAACGTTCCTACCAGCTCCTTCCGCAGGAATGTGTTAAATTCCCAGTGGAGATGAACACAAGCCCACGGTTATTTTGTCCGGGGGAACATTTAAACCTCTTCGAATATTGACTAACCACTGTTGTTATCAATTATCAATCATTTACAATGTACCGGGCACTACTGGATTATCATCACATAGATGTGCAGCCATAATTGCAGTTAATTTAAGTATGCGCAACTATCTTGCATTCCAAATGATCTGTTGATTTTGACATCTTGCTCTCTGTTGCATGCATCACAATTCCATCATCTATGTGTGTGTCATTCCAAGAATTCCACATTGACTACACTATGTTCCAGTGCATTGCTATGCATTTTGAAGAGTCTTGCGTGTTTCACGTTGTGGAATTCATTCTTTCATGTCCTAGGGTCGGAGGTTGCACAGGTCACCCTCACATAGTGGCCAGTTTTTTTTTTTACTTTTCATGCCATATAATTATGACCCTAATTTTCCTTAATGCATTTTCAGTCCTTAAATTTATGTTGAAATAGTTGTCATTTAACCCTACTGTGTATTAAGAATAATATGCTTGATATTCGTGGATACAGCCATATAGAATGTGCAATATATGCTATTCCTTGTGATGTACATTACACACACAGATCCATGTTAAGGGAGTATTGTTAGCCAGCACGAATAACTGGCGGAGCGAAAATAAGCTTCCTTTATTGGTGCTGACACATTGCTCCAATAAATAATTTGAGATCTATTCTACCTAAAGGTGGCCGATTCCATTTTAATATGCACTCACAAGAGAGGGTGGCTGGGATAGCATTGCAGTGAGGGTAACAACACCACCACCGTCCCCTGCTCTCCTTCTTTCTACATATGCATATGTTTACTCTACTTCCACAGATCTAACTGGGTGTTGCTGCAGATCGGGGCGCCACGGTAGCAAGGAGATGTTAACCACCTTGACTGGTATACAGGAGGTCGTGGATTCAATCGCATCCCTGATGCTTGCTGTTTTTAATTGAACTCCGACTGGGATTTGAACTTGCAACCTTCCAGATGTGAGCCGAGTGCTCCGTAAACTTTAAAATATTTTCTATCTAGCTCTTTTTCAGAAAGGACCTGGTCACAAATGATAGTTCAACGAAGTGGCGTATCATCACGTGCAAATTTATATCAATCAGCCGAATACTCTAAATGCAAATTGATATGTGGAGGTAAAAACTGGAGGAACTGGAGGACCAGGAGAAAAATTGACGTGGCCACGAGGAGAACATGCAACCACCAAATATGCAGCAAGCGTCAGGGTCGGGTCGATCACATGACCTCCTGCATACCAGGCGAGGTAGTTAACATCTCGCTACCATGGCCATCCAATGGCGGAACTGATCCCAGCTGTGGAAATGTGTAATTTCTTCTACTGGTTCAGGGCAGCCAACAGAGATGAGGGTCACCGCTCACTGGAGCAAAACGAACCCTTGGACGGTTGAATGTATAACGTGTAATATCCACACAGAAGCACATTGCGCACACGCACACATTTAGCATTGTGTATATCCAACGTAATTGTATTTCTTTTCTCATAAACGGCGAATGCTGTTAGTACTCCCGTTAATTGACATTAGTATAATTTTATTGCAGAAATTCAAGTGCAGGCAGTTTACTTAAATAGTATATGTGCAATGGATGGAGGCCACGAGTGTGAGCCATCAAACCACAGTTACATTCCACCGCGTGAATAATTGTTACCATTTCTCCATGTCGTTGTGTTGGGCACGATTGCAATGCACCATGCTGAGCTATTTAGGTCGCGTTTAATGCAGAGGCGTGGCGTCATATTAGATTATATGCGAGAAGGTGACTTGTGTTTTCAATTAATAATAATCCTCGCCAGTGTTAGGAGCAGCCTCAGGCATGCAAGCCAGCGGTTAACTGCACACCGAGCGAGCAGTGATGAAGAAGCTCCCCTAGACGTCGACGCATCTTCTGGAAATTGGTTGAAGATTCAGAAAGGTCAAAAGTCAAAGTGTCTCCACGCTCCGACAATAATTGGGGTGGTGCTGAGCCCAATGAATGGCCCTGTTATAGTAGTGTAAATTCCCTATTTCCATGCCAGGGTCCAATGTATATAGACTATGACCACTGTTCTACCAAATGAATTGCCCCAGACGAATGATAGATTGAGCAGACGATGCCTGGAAATTGAGTTGAATCCTCTAACCTGTGCGAACTGGACTGAGGAATGCAGATGCCGCCTAAACAAAGTCCCAGCTTGAACAATCATTGGAGCATTGATATGGCTGAGCAGTAGCACGTTTTCCCTTTTTGCAAAGGTGTAATTGCAGTAACTACCCGAGTAAATGCTTCGAGCATATTAACCATCCACACGTTATACGATAATAAACAAGCCATATGAGCCACTGTAATTGTTTAAGTGAAAACAAAATGACGTGCAAATTACTTAATTGGTGAAAGCAAATAGCATAATTTCCCCCGACTGACATACCGTACTCGTCTGTAAAATAAAATGCTTCCGCGATAGCCTTGCACTCTGACGATGGCACAAATACAGAAATGTACTGCATTATTATTGTGGCACTGCTAATCTCTGTTGACAACCTTAAGCCAGCAGTCCACATTCCACACTCACATGGCGGGGCACAGTCTTCCTTAGTGGACCAGTCTTCCTGTAAGGGACCCATCTTCTTGTAGGGGACCAGTCTTTGCTGTAGGGGACCCATCTCCCTGTAGGGGGCCAGTCTTCCTGAAGGGGACCCATCTCCCTGTAGGGGGCCAGTCTTCCTGAAGGGGACCAGTCTTCCTGTAGGGCAGGGGTCCCCAACCCCTGTTAGGAACCTGGTCGCACAACAGGAGGTGAGCGGTGAGTCCGCGCGTGGCCCGCCCCCATTATTTTATTTACCACTTCCATCCGCGCCTCTTTCCCGCACTGCGCACTTGTCTCAGTCACAGTGTTGGTAAGCCCACAAGCTAATAACCCTTAGCCAAAATGAGTAAAAAACAAACGTCGCCGGAGAGCTTCTTTGAAAAGGGGGAAAGACCCAATGATAACCCCCCCCCCCCCCCCGGTCCGTGTAAAAATTGTCTTCCACGAAACCGGTCCCTGGTGCCAGAAAGGTTGGAGACCGCTGCTGTAGGGAACCAGTCTTCCTGTAGGATGAACGCTGTTTACTTCACCAAAAAGTAGCACTCAATTTGTCAACACGGTGGGGATGATGTGCTGAGTCAACCCACCACAATAATATATATATAAAACATGGGTTTAGATTGTTGTTGGTCACGTAGGCAAGTTCAACACAAAGTAATGGATTTTCACTAATTAAACCAATTTCCTTATTATTTATTACCAAATAATTTCTCTTTTTTTAAGGCAGACAGGGCATTCATTACGTCTCCATGCCTAATGTAGTGATATTGACTTTTATCTTCTCTCGAAGTGATTACCCATATGCTCGAGTACCAAGTTTTGGTTCTGCCAGTGAGCCTGCAAGCTTGCATTCATGCGGTGTGTAATCAAGGCCAAGTGTCTCCATGCTCAAACAAGCACTGATCTCCCCTGGTAGCCCTAAGCCAGGTGGGAGCCAGTGTGCAATGGGCACTTCTTCTTTAGTATGGGTGGGGAATTGATTGGCAATGTTTATGCGTCCATGTCGAATTTGGTGGGTGGGTGAGTGAGCCAGTGGGATGCCTTTCAGAGTAGCGTGGTGAATATCTGACATGCAGCCAGCAAATGATCGAAGTGGGCAGTGAGTGATGATACTGTGTGATTCATGGTGTGAGGTCAGTGACCACGGTCACACTGTGGGCTATCCTGCATTGCTCTTTGGTTTTGGGCGATAGCCACATCTGTCGTGTGAATTGCTGATGTGGTTCAATGCAGACCGTTGTTAACATGGTAAGTTGAAATCGGGAGGTTCTCCTGTGACCATTGTTTAATTCCTTTAGAGTGGTTACTTATTTTATTAACTGCTGGATGAATGACGGGCCCAAGTAACCGTTGCCTGAGATTTGAACATCCAAGTCCGTCACGCAAACCGAAGTGCCAACTGACTGCTATTAGTGACATTCTGATCGGGTACACTAAAAGCAATGCTGTTCCAGCGATCAATCTGGTAGGCCACTCCCCTATCAATTTCTGTTACGATATCTCAGATGTAGAAGCCCACTATTTCCTTACGACATTGACAAATTGGCAGACGTCAGCTTCCCTCTTTGCTACTCCAACTGCAAAGAGAGAAAATGCTATCCAAAAAGCTATGTTCTCGAATGGATGTGAAGTGTTGGTTATTGAGTTTCTTATTTTTTTATATATATGAAATACATACTTAATGTATGCACCAAAATGGGGGTTCAGTAAAGCATTTACCCACAGCTGTCAATGGCACTTTATTCTTAAAATTGCACGGGGACAGTTCTCGTGGCCCAGCAGTTTGCCACTTTCCCTGGGAGAGGCGACGCTGCCACTCTGTTTTCTCGCTGTGGTAATAAGCACCGATGCCTGATAATTTTCAAATTAGGGCTCCAAATGAGTGCAGCCAATGCACGGCTAATGAGCAAAGCGATCCCGTGTTAATTTAATTTCCAAGAGCTATGGCTGGATCTCATTAAGAAGATAATACACAATAAACACCCTTTGCATGCAAATTGACCACTTATTTTGGTTTACTACAAAAGGTAAACTGCACGAGTAATACAAAACCACTTCAATCGTTCTGGAAACACAATTCTATTTGAATGAAGCAATAAGAATATACTTTCGTAATTAACTTGGCAGGCAATTTATTTCGGCTATTGTAAAATGTAATTGTTGTTTTGGAAATGCACAACTACTTGATTCGGAAAGGTGCACATTCACAGGTATATGTGCACGAGTGTGTCTGTGTGGGGAGTAGTCGTGTAGCGGTTAGTGTGCTGGGCTATGAACTTGGCTACTCGAGTTTGATTCCCGCTCATGGTCAGCACAAGTGACAATAATTATTGAACCGGTCCTGGGCCTCCCATAGGTCGACTCTGCCTCAAATGAGTACCTGTTATGGTGTGTAACATCACCACTGGGAAACCAAAGGCATTCGGGTGTGGTGCTGAACCGTGCCGTCCTTTAAGGTGCTCGCTAACGGCACTTTCCCCAACAGTCTATTAAGGGAATACGGGAGATCTTTGTCTTCATGATTGTCTTTGTGTGCGTGTCGGGGTTAGTGTGCTGCGCTATGAACCCAGAAACCCGAGTTCGATTCCCACTCACGGCCAGCACCAGTGATGATTCTGAATCAGTCCTGAGTCTCCCTTAGATAAACTCAGCCTCAAATGAGTACCGTGTGCAGTGTGTAAACATCGCCACTGGGGAGACACATGCAGTCTGGGGTGGTGTACGGTTGAGGCCTTCATAGGTGCTCACTAACAGCACTTGCCCCAACAGTCTGTTAAGGTTCTGGCCATCCATTTCCTAGTGCCAGCGTTCACATGCGGTTGCTTACAGCACTTGTGCCAAAGATCTATAAAAGCTGCTTTGTGTGTTGTTTAACGAGAATGGTTTCTGGTGTAAGGATCTCACATATCTTTGAAAGATGACCTCCTGCCAGCAGGCCTTCAGCACGTAACCTGGCACAAACGCCATGGTGACATCACTGGCACTTAGTGACGAATGGCGGTTGCTGTGTGGTGTAGTGGGGAGCAATATTGTCGTGGTTTAGTCCCATGTGCTACTAATTCAGCGACCCGAGTTCGATTCTCACTCATGGCCAATAACAGTGGTGAATATTTGAACTGATCATCGGCCTCATTCTTAAATTAGTATCTGGTGTGGTATGTACTGGGGAGACAAAAGGCCACCTACCCCCTCGTGTACCATGCTGGTCTTCTTAGGTACTCTCAAAAAGTACCTGCCCCGACAGTCTGTTAAAGGCTATGTGGGTGATGATTGTATTTCTTCTTGTACGTGCATGTGTGTTGTTCGTGTATGCCAGGGGTCGGGAACCTTTTTGACTGGGAGAGCCATAAAAGCCAAATATTTCTAAATATATTTCATTGACAGCCATATAGTATTTTTAACGTATAATAAATTAAATATGTCTTACTTTTAATGCGACTTTTGGTCACGGGACCCGTTACCCGAGAAATTTTATCTTCAAAACTAATTTCTGTTTACTTTAAAATGACACAGTATTATTAAGCAATATCACAAGTATTTTAAAATCAGTTCCAAACTGATTTTATTTTTATTTTTTTATTATTATTTTTTTCAACTCAAAATTGTCTGGGAGCCATATGCCGTCACCGGAAGAGCCATATATGGCTCGCGAGCCATAGGTTCCCGACCGCTGGTGTATGCAATGTTCATGTGCTATACAACACGTGTATTTACTAGCTGCGATTGTTGCAACAGTTTGTAATGCAGTACTGACCGTGTGGTGTATGCTCAGCCAAGGCTGTGATGAATATTCACTTCATGTTGATAATGTTGGGTGTGGGTGAAGGGCAAACAGACACGCCCCACTTATTCGTGCTGGCAATAGCCACCGTGAATAGACATAGATCTCGAACAATTGAAACCCTCATTAAAATTCACGCAGGAACATGGACACATCCAGGCAGTGACTGCTTAAAGCTTTACAGAAACACTAATATGGTGTCTGTTTTGTTAATTTGCACCAAAAAAAAACTGTCGATACCACTTGGGATTATACATTTCTTATATTTCTACCAAAAATAAAAACAAAACAATGTGGCTCGTAAGAATTGCGAATGGTTGGCGTGTGCATCGATTATGAGGCGTGAGAGCCGCATGCAGCGAGCGGTGTTTTAGCAAGAGAATTGGGAAGCCTGGGCGGGTGGGTTTTTGATCGTGTGCTGCTGGTGTCTCTTAGGCTGCTGACCTAGTGCAGCCACTGAAGCATTGGGCTACACGTCACGCGCATCATTGCCCAAGATGAGCATCAACTGCGGTGGAAAACACTGCCTTGACGTACGCATGCGAGTGGCCACCAATGTGCCAAGAAGCGTTATGGGGTTTTTTTTTCTCAATTTGCTAAATCAATGTGAAAGTGTTCATCTAAACTTCTTGGTTCTTTCGGTAAAGTCACGTAGAAGGGAAGTACGTGACTTTACCGAAAGAACCAAGAAGATGAATCCCTGCAGTCACGAAAGCTTTAAATCGAAATGTTCATCTAAAGTTAAAGTTTGAAAAAAGTGTTCACTGAGTGCTCAATTGAGAGCAATTTTCTTATCTTTAGGGGATGTATTTAACGTGCGTAAATTTGGGAAATTGTGTATGTTTAATACTCGCCTAGCAGAGGACCTGTTTACGAAATGTTTACACAAAAAATGCATACCGAAATCTTTGTTTTAGATAAAAAAAAAGCAGATTTAAAAAAGCATGCACTCATAAGCCTCCTATCACACTAACATAAAACGTGCATGGAGGTCATAGGAAAAATAGGACAATTTAGAGGCCAACCAACCCCTTGGTTTATAAAAGTGGTTTCGACTTTGACCATATGCATGGCGATTTAGGTTTGATTCCCAGCCATGGTTAACATCAGTGGCAAGCACGATCTAAGCGTCATGTATTGTACATAGCTACCATCTGGTACATTTAGAGGCGCCAATTTCTGTATCTTCCCTGGGTTGACTCGACGTTAAATAAGTCCCAAGAGCTGCTGCGTTAACAGATAACATCAGCGCAGGGGAGAGAGAGGCAGATGGGCCATGCCGGCCCGAGTAGACGGCCGCTCAATTGCGCTTGAGCGGCGACGCGGCCCAGCGGCAGCGTGATCGCCGCTTGTTGTAGAAGGTTCAAGCTTTCGAATTCAGCAGCCGCCCTGTAAAAAAATTTGCATGCAAATTTCTTACTTTAACATCACTAGCCCCAAACACTTCGCTTATTACCCTTGGGCTACACCCATTTCAAACCTTTAAAACATCCTGCCTGATGACGATCGCTTGTGTTGCGCTCGTAAAGTCGTAGTTATTTGTAATTTTTTGTTATTTTCTTTGAACCTATCTACGTGACTTTACCGAAAGACCCAAGAGTATGAATTCCTGCATAATGCACATGCATATGCAGTACTAATCACATTCCTGCATTTCCCATAAATATGCTAAATTCCTCTTGATATGCAAATTCCTTTGTCAATGCGCCCAGCTTATATATATGCTCCAAGCTCGTGTGCTGTTTCATTCAGACTCTGTCTCCTCGACGAACCTGGTTTTCACCTGAGGACGGCTGCTTGCGTTGTGGCCGAAACGTCGTGAGAATAATTTTATTATGTTTTATTTTATTATTTTATTACTTCCCTTCTACGTGACTTTACCGAAAGAACAAAGAAGACAAAAGCAACTAGTTTTAGGGTTTATTTGCTTTAGGGGGGGGGGGAAGCATTCCACCTGTCAGGTTTGAATTGCTATGAAAGAGTTATAGGGCGCAATGCTGCAGCATTAGGAACATTTATTCGCCATTCCTGTACCTGCAATTTGCTTTATTACATATTGGTACTGCTGTGTTTCAACAGAAAATAAATAAAATGATGCTAGAGACCATTGCACAATTATGCAATTCGACGAACTAAAGTTGTACAGATTGATGGAACAAAAAAATCAAGTTAGTGCGTCCCTACTCAAAGAAGCATTGATGCATTGGTGGAAATTTCACATTTCTCTGTTTGGGGCCAGTCTCACAATATATTAACCACACTTTAAATCCTATATCATTGTACACGTGTATTTAATCCTGAAATTATGATGCACTAAGTAACCTATTACTGGAATTGAATATGCCACCTTCAGATTGTACCCTGGAGTGCTCAGTACTTACTACTGTGTAAGGTTTCCGTTCCTGAAGAAGCTCAAATCATGTGGAGTTAAACGTCGGGCATTATAATGCGAAACAACGCGTGGTGAAACCCAAAAACACCTCGGAATTCTTACTACTTATTTGCGGGTTCCTGCACCTTTTCAACTCTCATCATGATGAAAATAGCACTGCAAGACGCCTCTGTCGTGGAAAACGCAGAGGTATCCCAGCTCCCGGGGAAGGACAGACAAACCTCGTATTTGGCCCCTGTCCAAAACGTGTAGAGCAACTTTTTCTATCTTTCCTCGCCTCCATTTGGCGTTTCCGATTGCAGACCCGTCTTGCAGTGCTATTTGCATCATGCTTTCTCCTCCGTATCTTAAAGTGTTTTCTCAACTGTAACGATCTTATTCTTGGTTCTTTCGGTAAAGTCACGTAGAAGGGAAATAAATAAAATAATAATAGAAAACAATACAAATTCTCACGACGTTTTGACTGCAACACAAGCAATATTCATCAGATAATTTTTTTATATATATTTTTTATTATTTTATTATTTCCCTTCCACGTGACTTTACCGAAAGAACCAAGAATATGAATCCCTGCAGTCACGAAAGCTTTAAATCAAAATGTTATGATCTTATTTACGTATTATATGTGCAGGTGCATTTCACCCGGGGTGTGTATTTGTGGACATTGATAATAGTTCTACAAATCCCATATTATTTTCTCGTGTGTTGTGTTTACACGTACACTATTTATTTTCTCATTATCTCACGACGCTTTGTGAGTGCATGACACGTCACTCGAACATTAATTATCGACAGTTCTAGTAAGCTAGCATCTACTCAAGTCTCACAGGAAATCGTATTGCAATGACAGCTCTTATTAAATTGCCTTTTACTGGTAGGAACCTCTGGTTACACCAGCCCACAGGGGATTATTG
Organism: Lethenteron reissneri; assembly: GCF_015708825.2. Classification (NCBI taxonomy): domain Eukaryota; kingdom Metazoa; phylum Chordata; class Hyperoartia; order Petromyzontiformes; family Petromyzontidae; genus Lethenteron; species Lethenteron reissneri. The sequence continues at coordinate 8,366,777 of NC_083807.1, forward strand.
TGTCCGTCCGTCCGTCGTGCAGGGAGGGGCTGGGTGGGGAGGGGAGGGTGGGGAGGGGCTGGGTAGGGAGGGTGGGGCTGGGTGGGGGGTGTTAGGGTTGGGGCTGGGTGGGTGGTGGGAGGGGTGATGCTTGGTGGGGAGGGGCTGATCACCCCGTGGTGCCCTTATAAAACTCAACGTTTAACCTACTCACGCCGGCTTGTGCCTGCCCTCACAGTCGGGCATATTTGTGGAATACACCACGCCGCCGTCGACCCTGGTCATTGACCGAGCAACCCAACGTTCCAACCAGCTCTCTCCGCAGGAATGTGTTAAAATTATCTGCATAAAACACTTTGCACCAAATCTGTGCAGCCACCTTATGGTTTAAGATCATGAACGTGCCCTAGTAGAACAGACTGCAAACGCTGACATGTGCATACTTAATTTTACAACAATAAGAATAACAAATAAAATATTGTTTGAAAAACTACAGGCTGCTAGCTGCAGTCAAGTGCCAGCTCAGAGATATTTTCACAACAAAAATCCGGGCCAGTTTTTTGGGGAATGATTTCACTCAAAGTGCCCTTCTTTAGGGCGTGTCCACAAGAGTGGCCACGCTCATGTCTGTTTAATGAAATGAATATTGTTAAAACCAGTGTGTTTGATCCTTGGGTCACCATGACCTACCCAATCCGGGAAAAGCCATAGATGCAAGGTGGACTCTAGATTGAAAAAAACATTACTTTTGTAAAAAAAAACAACCTGCAATAACTTAATAAATATAAACGAAAAATATCATTCCCAAATCTCTCCCTCCACTTGAAAACAAAACCAAAAACAAATCTGTCAGTCACACGGCCCTCTGGGGCTGTATAATTTCAGCACATTGGTTCAAAGCAAGCACATTTTAAACCGGTTTTGACATTTAGTCTTAATTTGGAGCTTTCGTGACTGCAGAAATTACTCTTTGGTTCTTTCGGTAAAGTCACGTATAAAGATAAAATAATAAATAAATAGCATACGACGTTTCGATTGCAACACAAGCAATCATCATTAGGTATACATGAAATAGCAACAAAAATCTAACCAGAACACTATAGACAGACATATAAGCAGACAGATATCACAAAGATACATAGAGAGAGAACACACATAGGCACACAGAGAGAGAACGTCTCTGTGACGAGGCCTTAAATAGAGAGAGGGGGCGGGGGCGGATAGAGGGAGGGGTTAGAGAAAAATTAGCATGTCAATGAGTAGGACGACGGGTGGTAAGGTACGCAAGCTTGAAAATTAGGAGAACGGGAGAGAGACACACTAAATTAAATAACCTAGCAAAATATCGAAATGTAATGCAACACAGAGAGTCGGTCAACACACAATTAACGCATAGCCTGGTTGATTACGTATTTCAAAGATTGCTAAGTTAGAATTTAAGTGTGAAAATTCCAAAGAGAGGGACAAAACACAAACACGAGGAACGGAGACACACAGACAGAGCAGAACATAAGAACGACAAAAAACGAGTGGAGACAGAAAAAGTACACTAAATCAAATAAAACCTAGCAAAATTTCGAAACTTAATAGTGTCTCGTCAGCAGTCAGGCTTGCTTGTACCAATGCTGAATGCACAATCTAGATTATATATATATATGTTATACATCGGAGGGGACCAACGTAATTTCATTTAATATAATTGGGAGAAACGTCTCTAGCCACGCTGTGCGGCCGTTGTGTTTTCAAAACAAGTGGTGACGAATTGGTCGCGACAAAAAAGCGCAAGCTCTCGTGCCGGACTTAAAATAATGTCCCCGTGAGTGTGGATAGGTACACATTACAATTACGGCTCACCAAATGAACAAAGCGCCGTTTGACTTTATCTTCGTATAAAGAAAAGCACATTGAAAGCAATCGGGAGCTGTCATCCTTATTTGTCCTTTACAAATGTGCCACAGGTCGTGGTTTTTTTCGACTGAATCATTACATCTCTGCATTTGAGGCACAACGGCAGTACCTCGTGGCCACTGGTAGTGCTGCTCTGCACCGCGAGTATTTTTGTCGCTTTCTGTTTGTTCGCTTAATCCTATACCGCGCGGTGCCGTGGCAAGTTAATGTCCCCGTCAATGGGTCGACGAGCCCAGCGGCCTTGCTTTTTTAAAATAAAACAAAGTACCTTTTTTTGTTGCAAGGAGCTGTCGCCGTATGAAAATAGTAGCGTGCTCAATGAGGATGTGCAAGGGCGCTCGCTTGGGCGGCACAGGAAGACACTTGTAATTGTACATTTGATTTTTAATTAAAATCTTTTCGTACGCTTGCTCTAATTAAATGACAAATTGATGCCGGTTAAAACGGATTGATGCGCATTTAATCATCGCAATTACACAAACGTACACACGAACTGCGGATACCCATTCATTATTTTACACGACGCCCGCGTTTTCTTTATCAGCCGCGGTCCTTTATAGAGTTATTGTGTTCACGCATCGCCATTGCAGGGCTGATTCTGTTCCTGGTAATGTAGTTCTCGTCACTGGGACGTCGGTACAAAGGGTTTCATTACTGTGTGCAATGATTGCTTTGTGCTCGGTCGCACACTGTCAGGGTATTCCCTTTATCTTGTTGCCTCACAGCGACTAATCCTGATCCCTTTGAAATGCAAGCAATAGACGGTTCCATCCCACGGAACACAAGTGTCATGAAAACAGCGCTGCATTTTACCAAAAAACATAGTATAAAGAACGCCATTACAAGCCCAAAACACAATAGACGTCGATCTATCAATGTTTTTGGGTGCAGAACTTTGATGGAAGGCCAATTGTTAATTGTGTCACTCTTTGTCCGGAGTTGCCATCGGCTCATCGTCGTCATCGTCATCCATCGTTCGTCGTCATCTTTAATCATCACCATGAATTCATTATCCGACAGCATCCATCCACCATGTCTTGTGATCGTTATCATCCGTCAAACAATCATAAACCAAACACAGATGCCAACATGGAATCTCTGAAACACGTCTCTGTAGTGCACGTTTAGCGCAAGTAACAATAAGAAAAAACATTTTCAGTAATTAAACACAGAAACAAATCTATGACAAATACATAATAAAAAACATCGTGAATGGTAAATAATTTAGAGCACGTTAACAAATGTGCATTTCACTGCACGCCCTTTGCACAACCTTAGAAATCAGATGATTATCATGACTTGTTCGTATACATACGCTTTAAAAAAAGTGTTATATTTCATTTCAAATCCGTTAAAACTTTCAATTGTTTCACATCAGAAAACATTCAAATTTCAGTTTGGAACTGTCACAATGAGCAGTGCACCACAATGTGCACCGCAAATGTGGTGCACAATTGCCCTGGAAGGTGACATCACCACCACCTGTGAAGCCACCTATCCACACAGGGAAGTGTAACGAAAACATTGATTTGTGGCAAGACGATAAAATGATTAAAGTAAAACAATTACTCCTCGAACGAAAACCAATTCTAATGTTAAGTTACGTTTATTTTATGCAAGTCGTTGGTTACGAGGCCTGAAACATTTAACTCACTGCACGTGCGAATCTCGTCTCAACATGGTTAGCTCAGTGACCTGACACTGACATTTGCCCTCCTGGACCACGCCGCCACTTTGTAAGCTGTTTAATTTTATTAAATTCCTCTGCCGCATAGTCGAGACGTCCTGCTCCTTCTCATATGGTTCAGATGTCAACTTGCGAAACGATGCGTCTTCACCATGCTGGTCTTATATTAGCACACCTTCATGAAGGAAACCAACTCCTCCGATGAGCAAGGGTGGCTCCGTACGATGCCGTAAGAAGTTCAACATACATACCTAGATTTGGGGGTTTCCAGATTGGATGCGTACTTTGAAGCTGCAAAGCAACAGCAGCCCCCTGCCTTGTCGGCAGGCATCTGCTATGAAGCTGCTGTGCTTAGCAAGCGATACGAAAGAATCAATCACCGGCCGAGAGACGGTGCGCTTCGGGAATGGCTGTTGCATGCGAAAAAGGCGCCACGTCCCACTGTGGCCCCGTAGGGCCGAACAAGTTGCTTTGAGCAGCGCAAGGCGCGTGAAAGCTTCCTTGCTAACACGCATACATCCAGACTCAGGAGTTGACATGACCAAAGCACTGCTGTCGTCTTGCATTTTTTATTTTTTTGCTTTGTCTCCTCATTTGCAGTAAGCTCATGGTGTATCAATGTCAAAACCTGCAGTCGAGCAGCACTCAGGAGGGCGCGGGTTGAAATTCCACATTCATACCGTGATACTTTCGCTCACCAGTGTAGTGAAGTCTTATCAAACAACAAAGACAAAGGTCCCCCATTTAGCCTGAACACACTGTTGGGGCAAGTGCTGTTAGCGAGCACCTCTGAAGGCTGGCAAGGCACAAGAGTGGGTGGGTGGCCAGCACCACGCCCGGGTGCCTTTGTCTTCCTATTGGCGATGTTAACACATCAGCTCAGATGCTTATTTGAGGCTGAGTCGACTTAGGGAGGCCCAGGACCGGTTCAGGTAATCGTCACTGGTGTTGGCCGTGAACGGGAATCGAACTCGGGCGGCCGGGTTGGTAGCGCAGAGCGCTAACCACTTTACTGCCTGTCAAATAACCCCACGTGACTGTTACACATTATTCACAAGCAGTATTGCCCAGCAGCTATGGATCCACCAGCTATGGTGGCTTTCAGCATTGCTGTGTACAACACACGAGACGCTTACGAATCAAGCCTCCTCGCAATGGAAACTGAACTTGGAAACGTGACTGAGGTAACAGTTGGATTGGGTGAGGTGGGGAGAAAAGGAGAGCAGTCAACACATGGACAGTAATTACAGAGGAGTAATAATAGAAGTATCTCTGGGAACCAAGAGTTCTGCAGAGAGCTAACACGAAGGCACTCCAAGCAATAGCATATTAAGGTGATTAAAATATATGCCCTGACAACAATCCATAGAGATGTAGAAAATTACCAAATGTATGAAGAAATTATCCAATATTTGAAGGAGGGAAAAAAACACACTTCAATATAATAACGGGGGACCTCAATACAATGGTTGGTAAAAGGAGCACAGATGATTGGTAAATTTGTTATTGTAGGAGAAACAAGAAGAACATCTTTAGACTTTTTCATCCAGCAAAAGCATGAAGATAATGAACATCGTTTAACAAAAAAAAAGTATAGGCAATGGATGTGGAGGAGAGCACATGGGGGGAATTAGTAACGTGGTTGACTTGATACTCATGGACACAGAGCCGGGAGTTGCATCGATGCATCTATATTCTGCAAATTTAACACAGGGAATAAACACAGGCCGATGTGATGCAAGTTACATTTCATCTTAGCCAGAGCGAGGTCGAATCTAATTACAGACAAAATAAAACAGGTCACGGACAAATATAGATCTGCAGGTAGCAGAATTTCAACTAAATCTTATCAACATATTTATATGCCTTGAGAAGCAAAATTAATAAATATGCATCACTACTCTATATAGAATGAAATAACTAGCGTTGCAATGGACGGTGCGGTCTAAGTGGGATGCAAAATTATAAATAGAAAACAGCGAGCAAACACTGAAACCAAAACTCACGATGAAGAAAATGTATTAAAAATGATGAAAATGCCGGACAAAATATGTAATATGTGGAACTTTTACAACTCCCGTTAGGAACAGAATGAGAAAAGGAATTAGAAAACGCAAAAAAAAATTGATTGAAGATGTCATAATAAGAAAATGGCAACATTAAAGCAGCACGGTGGAGGTTCGTGATTAGTAAATCACTAATAGTGGCGCTTAAGAGAGCAAGATGGAACCATAACACATGATAGACAGATTCATAAAACTAGTGGAAGACTTTTATGCAGATCCTCTGGAGGAACAATAGATTGTTGGGAAGAACACAACTGGAATATACAGCATGTGCATGCCTAGGGCAATTATTGAAAGTGGATCGAGATCATAATCATGAAATAAAGAGGTGAACATGAGGAGGGTGGAGTGAGTTTGGAAAATTGATTTTTCAAATTGAAAAAGCTAAATTGAAGATTTTCAATGAGTGCATATTACTCCTACGGGACATGGCTCTTAAATATAGACATTGACAACAAATATTAATCAAGAGCTAAAAAGTATACAGAGAGGTATGGAGAGATGCACATTCGGAATCACACTTAAGACAGAAAAATGAGGAACACGTGCATCAGGGAACAAACACAACCATATGTATTTTAAACTTCTTTCGCACCAGACAAAGCCAATCGTGCTAAGCAAACATGAGAAGGATTTGACAGGACACATCGCGGTCAGGGGAGATAGCAGATGGTCAAGGCTGGTGATGGACCATGGCAGCCAGAGGAGACTGTGCCCAAGAGGTCTTCAGTGCAGAGACAGAGCAATGAGATCAGCTCACGGGCAGGAAACGCGGCGTGGTTTTTATGGCAATGCAAAACCACGAGGGGCGACGGTGATGTGGTAATGCATTATTCGTCCAGCAATAGATAGATCATGGATGCTGATGATGATTTCGGCGATCGGTTTATTTATAGAACATCTATTGCTCACTTCTCACAAAGTGGTACTTATGTATCGACCTTTATAGATGATTGGCCAAGCACAAATACAGCACTGGGTTCAGGGAGTCGATCGGTCAGGGTGATGTGTGATGGTCTGCTGTGCTTATTTAATGCACCCTGTGAAAATGATGGACTGAGTGAACCCCCATTGGTCATTTAATTTCTCAATCTACAAAATTGTAGATTGGTCGTTTTTCACCAAGAGCATTACCCAGCTGAATATGTATATACAATAGACGCTGTATATATATACATAGCACAGCGAAAGGGTTTCTTAACTTTATAGCAGAGCACCAGACTTGCATTGAGAAGGTTTTGAAACTAAATCCCAGTGAAGCCCATCATTCCCTCTCGGGTAAATATATTCAACAGTATTTGTTGTTATATAAATAAACTTGCCTTCACATGGAAACATGGGATTTTCATGTCTAATGACTCTCTGTGGAGATGATAACTGCAGAATGCTCGTGTGAGTATGATGAACATACTTGGATTTGCAATATAACTTTCATAATAATGTTAACGCCATCATGTGTCCTCAAGCCAATCTCGTGGCAGAGATTCAGCGTTCACGGAGCGGAAACCTATGGCGAGGTATGGGACAAAGAATCCCGGTCCTTCCTCTCACCGCCGATTGCATTGCAATGATTCGGAACTACAATCGTTTTGAAGACTGGTGTGTTTGTCTCGTGTGTACGGTCTCACTTGTATTGCCTCTCTGTCAATCCTAGTGTGCGATATGAACACCACGTCTCTCAAATTGTTGAGTCTTGTGTTTAAACCACAGCGCCACCCAGCCATTTGAAATGTCAAACTATTTTTATCAAACAGTTTGTCCCCTGAGCTCTATTTAAAACCCAATTCAAAGATGATGGATGTTTGTGTAGTTATTGTAGACCTAGCTGAGATTGTCATATGCTTAATGTTTTAATTCACTTGTAATAACAATAGAGCCTGCATGCGGTGTGAGGGGACTAGTGGCCACGGGAGGTAATGACAGGGAAGTCAGTCTATAGTATAAATGCACGAGTGTGCACGGGAGGTAATGACAGTGGTATCAGTTGTGAATGCGAAGGGACTGGTGGCTACGGGAATGTTAGAGAAGCTACCGTGGTCAGGTGACGGAAGAGGATGGTAGAGTCTGCTGGTAGAGTGAGAGTCCAGAGTCAGCGAGAATGATCGAGAAGGGGGGCGTGGCCTCGTGTTGGTATATAAGGGAGATGCGCGGGGGACTCGGGGCTGTTGCAGTAGGATCTCCGCCTGATGTCACGTAAACATGTCATCAATGAAGTGCCATCTCAAGAGAAGTGTGTCAAGTCGTCATTACGCATTCATTGAACTCAAATGCTCAGTGATGTCAGCGTATGGCTCTGACGTGTGTTGTATCTGACTGAGCCACCCAGCCACCTCATATGTATTGCATTCTAATTCTGAGAACAAGGCCTTGATACGATTCATTATTTATTATGCTTGTTTATTGAGAAAAGCCTCATTGAGTATCGAGACTTTTTTTCAGGCTGGTCCTGCAAATTTTTCACTCCCAATTAAGTTATTTGTAGGGAAACAATGACTAAAATATTTTGACTTAAAATTATTTTTTTATTTTACCAGGTAAGACCCACTGGGGCTATGGAGCTCTTTTTCAGAAGCGACTTGGCCACAGATGATAGCTCAACAAAGTGGCTAATCACGTGGACATCTATAGCAGCCACATTCTCTAAACGCATGCTTCTAAATGTGGCGGGAAAAACCGGAGGACCCGGAGAAAAATCCATGCAACCACGGCGAGAACATGCAAACTCCAAATCTATAGGCATCCGGGTCAGGATCAAGCACACAACCTCCCATATACGTGGTAAGTTAGTTAACATGTCGCCAAACTTGGCACTGTATAGAATGTTTGGCCAAAACCAGTTGCATTGCATGATAATTTATTTGGGCTCCAGGGGGAAACTGGAGAAACCGGAGGAAATCCATGCAGAACAGGGGGAGAACATGCACACTCCCCACAGAAAGGCAACCGAGTTGGGAATCGAACCCAGGCCCCTTCCTGCTGTGAGGCACAAGTGTTACCATTGCACCACTCTGCCGTCCACTGTTGCCATGTTCACAACACACATCTTAAGAGACGATATACCTTAAATGCCAAGCACACAATGCAACAACATGCTAGCATTGATACTCTTTGGTTCTTTCGGTAAAGTCACGTAGATAGGAAATTAATAGATCACGACGTTTCGATCGCAAGACAAGCAACCATCATCAGGTGAAACAAACACAGCAGGAGAACTGCTGCAACAAGAGGTTCTATCAGCTTTTGGTGGGTCCAACTCAAGGGTAAGTGGGCGGAGCTAGAGAAGGAATTTGTACAAAAAAATAAGAGATTAGCATGCCAATGTGAGACGGCTCCAGCAACCGGGGGTGTACCAATGAGAATATTAGCATGTTAATGTCAGAGAGCCGGGCAACAGCAACAAAAAACCCGCAAGAGCAAGAGATACACATGGAGAGAGAGAGAGACACGCAGAGAGAGACACACACAAAGAGACAACAACAACAACCGCCATTCGCCACTAAGTGGTGGTGACGTCACCACGACGCTTGTGCTAGGCTATGTGCACCTTGAGGCCACGTGAAGTGTCGAACGCCCGCCGGCAGGAGGTCACGGGGCAGACCCAGGTGCCATGGGTCGACTGACTGAGATGACTGGCTGATGCACCACCTGTGCCCCCTACTGTGCCAACCTGCTGTGCTTTAGCCACCCGGCGCTCTGCTCGTTGTTGTGAGCGTCGCTCCTCCGCCCTCTGTTGTTGTTGGAGGGCGACTGTCTCCAACTGCCCAGTACCGTCCTTCACGAGCCTCCTCCACAGAGGCCGATCTTGACACCGCTGGTACCAGTCATCGGCAAGTCCACTCAGCTCCACATCCTCTTGTACCACATCACTCCATCTCTTCTCTAGCCCGTGCTGCGCCCGTTTAGCCCCCTCGATCCGGCCAAACAAAAGCTGTTTGGGCATGCGATAATTGGGCATGCGGGCTACATGGCCCAGCCAACGCTGCCTTGCCTGCTGGAGGAGCTCACCGATGGGACTTTGTCCAGATCTTTCGAGGATTTGTGAGCTCACACAATCCAGCCTGGTTGAACCCAGGATTGATCGTAGGCAGGCCAGCCTAAATGTTTCTAACCGGCAAAGATGTTCCATTAGGGGGGTCCACGTTTTGCAATCATAGAGAAGAGAGGGAATGACTGTGGCCGAGAAGACCCAAAGCTTTTTGCGGAGCTCCCTATAGAGGAGCAGCAGCCTCTCCTCTGCAGTGAGCATTCGAGACAGAGACACACACACAGAGACACACAAACAGAGAGACACACAAACACAGAGACACACACACAGAGAACCACAGACACACACACAGAGACACAGAGAGATACACAGGGAGACATTCAACCTGGTGATGTACTCAGAGTCGGAAATAACAGCTGACATAGGCAGGTAGGATGTAAACATCACAGTCAGTTAAGACTTTACTTGGTTAATAACGTCCTTCCAATTATTGCTCAATGCGAGCATAGGTTCAACACCTGTCTGTGAAATATGCCACATGTAGCACTGACCAAAAATACATTATATATATGTAATACTGATTTACAAAATTGAGAAACATAACGCTTGCTGGCACATTGGTAGCCACATGCATGCACCACACTTCCGTCTCAGAGTTTTACTGAGTGGCACATTTCAAATCTTGGATTAATTGATGTGTATGTTAAGTCAAGGCGCTGTTTTCCACTTCAGTTAATGCTCATCTTTGGTAATGATGTGAGTGACTTGTAACTCAATGCCTCAGTGGCTGCATCCAATTCATGTGGAGTCTGTAGGTCAACAACCTAGGAGCCACCAGAATACGATCCGGAAACCCACTCGCCAGGCTTCCTTATTCTCTTGCTACAACACTACAGTACTCACTGCATGCACAAATATTTGGAACCCAGCAGAAACTCGTGCAAAAATAGGCAGTATATCGTACAAATTCCACGCAAAAAGCCGCCCAAGTTGGGAATCGAACCAAGTCCCTTCTTGCTGTGAGACTCGAGTGCTACCGCCGCGTCACCTGGCCGCCAAAAATATATACGTGCTTATATGTGCCCACTGAATGTACAATGAGGCCACGTATCAAAAGGACAGAAAAAGGAAACGTGTGAAATGTGTTCTTACCAACACAGCCTTCTCACAAAACGTGTCATTTATTTTATTTTACGTTTCTTGTCAAGCAAGATTGCTTGCAGAAAGATCCACTTACACACCATAAAACAAGCCAGGTAATAACAGGGAAAAGAAAAAACGATGTGTGCTCTAATGCTGTTTTGTAAATCTGTTTAGGAAATAGATTCAAAGTATATTGCCGCTATAAAAAAAAAAATGTTAGTAAGCCCGTACAGTGCATCCATGAAAATAATGATAATTTCTTGCTAACAATTTGTTACTTGAACAACATTTCATTGGGGAGTGGTGTGGGGTCTTCATTCCATCTTCATTATGAGAACTTAGCAGCTAAACAAAGACTGGCTGATAGTAAAGTGCACAGTGTGCTGTGTCATTAAGATACCCCAAGACCGATGATGGTACCCACATCTCCGGATTGTAGTCTGTTGTGTGCCACAAATCACCAGCTGCAGAGTTGTGCTGATTAAGATGGATTCGGAGCAAATGCATGTAGACTTTTAAAGACTAGATCTGAAACGAACAATGATTTTCATCCACCACTATAATGCCTGTGTTTTACCGTGTGCATCGTGGCAATTATCGACGAGTTGCTCACAGTCGAAGTGTCTCCCATACTCACATTTAGTAACGGGCTATGCACACCTCTGTTGATGGCCCTCAACCATTGCTGTAAACTCCACATTCCTGTGGTTGGGCCAGTGTCTCTTATAAGACGACCACTGCCAACCTCCCACTATATGGTGCAGTACAACTCTGATAGTCGGCGTAGCTATCAGGAGGCCATACCACATATCCTGTATTCCGCAGCGCGACAAATTCGCGGATTATGAGGTTACACGTTTTAGTAAAACCAAAATGGTGCAAATCTACAATATTGGTCAACTAAAAAAAATGTATAGTCTAAAAAGTGCAACAAAAACAATTTCCTCCAAACAAATCACTTCAGCACAGTTAGCTTGTGCTGACGGTGTTGAGATGTTAACGACATCGCCTGGTATACATGAGATCGTGGGTTCGATCCCGACCCTGACGACTGTATATTTGGAGTTTGCATGTTCTCCCCGTGGTCGTGTGCATTTTTCTCTGGGTCCTCCGGGTTTTCCATTCACATTTAGAAACATGCGTTCAGATTAACTTGGCTGCTATACATTTCCACATGATACGCTATTTTGTTGCGCTATCATTTGTGGCCAGGTCACTTCTGAAAAAGGGCTATATAGCTCAGTTGGCTTTACATGGTAAAATAAAAATGGTGTAGTGTATACTCTAAATGTCAGTGGGATTCTCTGACACCTGCGCCACTCGGTCACCTTGTTGAAAATTAGCACTGAAATGATAGTTGTGATGCACCTGTGTAGATTAGCATCCTTAGTTCCACACCCTCAATGGACCCAAGCACAGTAGATGAACCCGCGGTTGCAGCCACTACTCGATGGGCCAGCTCCAACCACTGATCCGGTCGGAGCTGACGCACCTCATGATCACGTGCAGGACTACTGACGCGTGATCGGGCCACGAACCAAAATGCCTAGATGGGTGAGGTGAGGCCAGGGGTCGAGTGTTGAGTGCGTCGCGACTCGCCTTAGGGTGTAGAGAAGCATAGGATGGCGGTGATTCCGGAAGGCGCCGTCGTGGGATGTGGCAGCCCGATGTCACGTGGCCCGGCAGGCCGCATTGGTAGCAGGTAACACGGCCGCTTCTGGAACGAGATGACGACCTTGGCCGCCGGCGCTCGTCCGTCCGTTGCGCGTCACCATCACCCCGGTCGTCACCACCCCGAGTCGACGCGTATGCCGCAAGGGGCTCCGCACCATCCGGTGACCCCGGCTCCGTGTGGGACACGGCACAAGTCACCAGCGTCCTGTCCCGATGCAGAAGTTGCTGGGCTTTGACGCACTTGGGGACTTTGTGGCGCGTGTCCGCCTGAGGCTCGTAAATGGACGCCAACCGGTCGAAGGCCTGCGTGGGGGTGGATCTCTCCGGCGGCGGGATGGCGAGAAACGCTGCAAGGGCATCGTCGTCAATGATGGCAGGTAGCGCCCATAGCGCCTCCGTCTCCGACCACCCTGCAAAGCCGGCGTTCATGCGGAACTTCCGCTTGAAGGCCACCCAGTTGACACTGGTAGCCATGTAGTCTTCAACAAAGGGAGACTGACATTGGAGAGCAGGCATGTCCCTCGGCGCCGACGGCGTATCTTCAATTTTGGTGGGCTGCGCGCTCTCCGCCAGCGACAAAATGGCGACCGAATGCGCGAGCTGCCCCACCGAGTTTCCCGCCCGTCGTGAAATGGCAGTTGAGTCGCCATACATGAGCGACGTCGCCGCTCCCTCCTTCGCCGGCGAGACCGTGGGGCTAAACTCCGCAAGGAGCGAAGTTGCCACGTGGAGGAGCTCTGCGAGGCGATCGTGTGCCTCCCGGAGGGTCGCCACCACCAACGGCGAAGCGTTGAGTGCCCGGATGGTGCCCCACTCCACTGGCAGCATTTCCCCCGCATCCGCCAGAGCTGCAGGCTGCAACGAGGTCCTCGTCTTTGCCGTTTGACTCCCAGGTATATGGTCTGCGACACCTAGACATAGTCTACAGCTAGCTGAATAACTAGCATGTTGGCCACTTCCGACACCAGTTGTAGTGAGTCCAACTTAGTCACAGATGTTGTTCCTTTTAGAGGCAACACATTTATTTGTAAAACGTAAAACAAGGGGTAACTGCCTCTTCACCAGATACAGCTTGAGGTATAGGGCTTCAGCTGGTGGACTTGGAGCTTCAGCTTGTAGAATGCAGCGACCCCGGTCCCTCTCAGGGCCTTATATTCCCCTACGGTCGGGGCTGCTCCGCCCTTGGCCCCGCCCGCCTTCTGGAGCCTTCCAGCTCTCTCTCGATCCCACTCGAGAGCTCTCCCTGGACACTTGATCACCCCCTAGTCCCCCCACCTGGGGGCCTCGCTATGGACACTCTAGATCACGTGTCTGCAGGGTCAACCAGAGTGCCATGGCCCAGGGCAACCTTGCCCTTGGGCTGACAATCTCCCGCTCCCCTTCGTGGGAGCCCTCACCACATGCTGTGCGTGGTGTCCGTGCTATCCAGTGCTCACCAAGCTCCACTAGGGCCGGTACTACACCCGCCCACAGGGTGTATGCGATGAAAGCGCATCGCCTGCCCTGCCCTCTCAGGCTGGCACCATACAGTGACATCCCCGATGTCACTACACATACAGGGAGACTGATTAATGGGATACGGTGGCCTGGTTGATGACATTAGCCGCATTGCAGACACGGGGTAATGGTGCACAGTGAATGTAACAATGGTAATTAAACCAAACTGCCATGTGAATTAAATATTCGATGTGGTTACATTGTTAATCATTGCTATATCTTTTTTCTAAAGTATTTTTTTAACCAGAACAAAGCATTAACTTACAAAGTTTATTTTTTGTTTTGTAAGTCCAGTATGTGCTTTAGTCTAATTTGATGTGGTGGCCTATTCTGTGTTTAGAGCCTCTATTCCGTAAAATTTAGGATGCGTTTGGACGACAACGTTATAGCAAGTCCTTGGTGTTTGAAATGTTGCACCATTGATGGTTACATGCATTTTATTGTTTTATTTACAATTGTTTAACCAGGAAATTCTTACTGAGTCTCAATACTTTTTTTCAGGAGGGTCCTTCCAAGCTCTTTGCAGTGATGATGAAGACAATAAAAATGAAGACAAAAAATCACGATAAGTTGTGTCACTGGTTATATATACGCTATTATACATAAAACATTTTAATGCAGTGTGGATGACAAGTATCCAGAGTTTTTTGAGTAAACTTGATTAATTCCTGATAAGACCCTCGTTACGCAATCCCTTCCCATCATAATTTTTCATTCTTTATTTTCTCCTTTTGTTTTTACACGTTTCCTCCCTCTTTCTAATCTTTCCTGCCCTTTTCCTGCATCACGATCAGTTATCTGGAGGATGTGTATGCTGGTTCTTTTTATGTTTTGCATTCGTGTTTAAAATACATGTTTTACAATGTTGAGATGATTCGCAAAGTATAGATTTTTTGTTATAAATAATTCTCATATCCAAAATCTGAAGGCAAGTCCAATTTTGTTTTGTGGTTTCAGCATTGTCCACAATACCCACTCCTATATAACTCGCTCACTGGGCATTCTGCTCCGGCTCTTGATCGGCAGACTTGAAAAAGTTGAGCAGAATATGGCTCCGAGGAATTGGAGATCAGAGCCGTGGCCCTGGACACTTTCCGTGACATGCTGCTGATTGTGAAAGATGCAAGCGGTGGAGCATTAACAGAAAAAATGGATAGTATCACGAAATTGGTTTTTTGGTTGCATTTACAGAAACTAGGTGGAGCGTGAACCAATCATAAAGCGAATTTGCGTCGGCTTGAAATGCTCATAGGTCACCTGCGGACAAACTGGGCTGAGAGAGGGCAGTGTCATCTGCGGATAGAGTCCTCCCAGCGCTGGGATACAAAGTGTTTGTGCTGATGCCATTAGGAACAAGGGGGAAATGCGTGCCCGTGGGTTACCCTGACAAGGGTGGGTGCTCTGTAATAGGAACCATGGATCTTCTCTGGGCTGTTCGTTTTTTTTTGTATGGTGCAGTTATTTTGCAACAACGCCAAGTTTAAAGATAACTAAAATGGGATTTTCTATAATGCTTTATGACCAAATACTTTCTAGCCCTGAGGCTGGTGCATTCCTCCATAGAAATGTGACATGGCTTCCACAGATATGTATTTTTTTCAACTGGGATGCTACTGCAGTGGACAGCTAGCCGGACTTGCAATCCAGGGGTTGCTGGTTCGATCTCTCGGTGTGGCAGTTTAAACGATGGTGTCTGTTTTGTAACCCCCCGCCAAACCTCTGTCCGCTCAGCGGTATAAATGGGCGCACCATAGATAGTCGACCAGCAGGTTGAGTGTGGCGGGGTGAAGTGTTGGTAATGTCGTACCAACTCTTCCACATCGTCTGGCTTGTAAAAGATTAGGCTGCAGCTTCCTCTAAGCGGAGCCCCTTCCATCAGCAGTGGCATGACCAAAGGATTGCAGGGCTGCACCTTTACAATTAGTAGCAATGCATCGATCCGAGTGGCAAGAGACAATGCGGCCAAAGCACTCACCTTACAATTTGGAAGGCTGCTTGTTCAAATCCTTGTCAGGGACCAGGTCAGCCCATCATTCACCAAGGGGTCAATAAAGTTCATGCCTGCCACGTGGTGGGAAGTCAGCAGTGATTGTTCTATGTAGAGTCTATCCCCTTGCCATAAGAAAAAAAGTGAAATTGCCCCCTTTGGCTCAGCCTCCAGTGACGATGAGCACCACACCAAGTGTGTTTGAACAAAGACATGATTACATTTTAGCTTTTTAGAATAATAGTAATTGGAATTAATATTAATACCCAATATGCTAACACCCAGCAATAAACAACACGACGGAAGGTGCAATCGATAAACGTGAATATATCTTGCATTGATCAAGGTTATCATAACTTGGGGAAGATTAACGACGGGAGGCAATTTTAAAGTGGAGACAAAACAGTCAGTCTGGTGGACCGAGGACTCAGTGTGGGTTGAGGAGTGACACGCATGAGATCAGTAACGATGGTAGTAGAGATATAAAATGTATAATGTTAAATTGGTATTAGTTTTCATCATGCCTGTATTTAATGCCTGTTGGCTGAGCGAAGCTACTATTGAATAAACTTATACATACGTTTTAACCCTTATTAAGGAAGCATGAACACATATAGGGGCATCCGTTTGGATCGGTGGTATGCGTGGCATACGTCACAATAAGGCGTTGAGTCGCTGTCCGCATGTTGTTGCATTATATAGAAATGTAACAATAAATTTGTGATCGTGGCATTTAGGGGTTATCGTCTCTTAAGACGTGTGGTGTGAACTTCACTTCAACCATGAAATGTAAAAAAAGGCAAATGGCATGGCAGCAGTGGACGGCAGGGTGGTGCAATGCTAGCACTTGTATCTTACAGCACAAATGGCCTGGATTCGATTCCTGCCACGGGCGTCTTTCCGCGCTGCAGGGCGTGAGTGAAGCGTGTAAATTGCGTGTTTGCGTGAGTGCATGAGGTGTGGGAGTGCAGGGGTTGGCGCGCTGCGCTACGAAACTTTGCCGATACGAGTTCGATTTCTGCTCAAGGCCAACACTGGTGGCGATTGTTTTGAACCTGTCTTGGGGCTTCCATAGGTCGACTCAGCCTCCGAATGAGTAAATGGAGCAGTGTGTAAACATCGTCGCTAAAAAGACAAAAGCCGCCGGGCGTAGGGCTGTCCACCCTACCCACCCTGTGCCGTGTCGGCCTTCACAGGTGCTCGCTAACAGTGCTTGCTCCTACAATCTAATAAGGCTATATGGGGGATCATTATCCTTGTCTTTTTTAAGTGAGTTGAGTTTGTACGCCCCCCCTCCCCCCTCCATTTTGCATGGGTTTACACCCAGTTCTCTGGGTTCCTCCCAAAAATAAAGAAAATATAACAGCATAACAAATAGAAATGGTGTTTGCCAAACATCACAATGCCGCAAACTTATTCAATTGGGGTTACACACAGCAGTAACATCGCCCCCCTGTTGCCAAAAAACATGGTAGTACACTCTTGAAAAAGAGTCTGCTAACTCGGTGAGGCTTTCCTGGATAAATAAACGTAATATAATCATACAAATCCGACTAATTCTCAGACGCCGACCCTATAGCGACAGGGAGGTATTTGTGATTCCACAGCTTTGGCTGTTGCAAGCAACACGAAAACTTCAGAATAATTTTAAAATCCTGTCAATGTGAAGAAATCCTTTTGGGTCAGTGGCTGCTCAATCGCAACAGCGTTGACCTCGGCAGAATTTTGTCATAATCAGTAAGCAGCACTCGCACTGGCCATTGGTCTTCGCTGCATTTTGGTTTGGGGGCGACATTATAAATCATGCATTAGTACGTACACACTTTGCTTCGTGCGTGCAGTGTTCTCCGTCCGCACTGTCGCACTTTCCAGCATACTTCCGATAAGAGTGTTTTCCCTCTTCAGCAATGCAATGCTATAGAATTAATGTGTTCCCCCAGCTGGCTTAGCCCGCAGTATTGATGCTTGAAAACAGAATGGTTCTGCTTATTGGATTTTAGGTTATGGATGAACAGGCTGGTAAGCGCCAATGTTTTTTTTTCCACTCCAGGTCACAATGGACTAATACATGAGATGTCTCATTTATAGAGGCGGATGTGACAGCATATTGATGATGATGAATATATATTCATCATCATCAACATCAGCCATGTTCTGTCCACTGCTGGGTGAAGGCGTCCCTCCTTTTCGTCACCATCTCTCACATTCCTGCAATGGCACATTCCACCTCGTTCCTGTGATCTCATGGCTACGTCATCTTAGACATATTCCCACCTTTGGCTGCCGTTACACCACAAGTCTCGTTCATCTGCTATCATTTTGCTTAGGAAGATATTCTTCCGCTCTAGGCCATGTACCTTCCCGAACAGCCCAGATGATGCTTGGTTTACATGCATTTTCTAATTAATATGTTCCCTTCATTTGTTCTCTTCGCATAATTCCAAGCACGCATCTCTCCACGCCTTTCCGAGTAATTTGTCAGATGTTATTAGATTGTAGTCATCAGTGTCCATGCTTCTGACCCATGTCATAAGACGTACTGCTCATTAATTTAAACGTTCTTCTTCATGCATATTTATGTTTTTCATTATCAAGTCAAGATTTAAAAAAATTCCCCAATCCTGATGTTGCTCATTCTCCTTGTTTAATAAATGTAATCTCAGTGCCCTAGGTACCAGAGGTGTGGACTCGAGTCATGTGACTTGGACTCGAGTCAGACTCGAGTCATGAATTTGATGACTTCAGACTCGACTTGGACTTGCATAACAATGACTTTGTCCCACCTCTGAGGTGTGGACTCGAGTCATGTGACTTGGACTCGAGTCAGACTCGAGTCATGAATTGGATGACTTCAGACTCGACTTGGACTTGCATAACAATGACTTTGTCCCACCTCTGAGGTGTGGACTCGAGTCATGTCACTTGGACTCGAGTCAGACTCGAGTCATGAATTTGATGACTTCAGACTCGACTTGGACTTGCATAACAATGACTTTGTCCCACCTCTGCTAGGTACACACACTAAGTTGTGTCTGTGCATATGTTTTACGTGTTGTTCAGCGAACCTTTTGTACGTAACTTTTATTTTGCTCGTATTTAAAATTTTCCCTATTTTTCAGCCTTCTTTTTTAACATTTTCCATTAATTTGAGTCTTCCTCTCACTTCTTAATTTCTCACCCTGTCCTTCCTTGTCAAACCCACCATCCACTGTATATCGGCCTCGCTGTGCGCTGCGTTGCACCGCTAGTCGAGTAGATAACCTTGCGTTCAAAAAACCCTCGGAGCCAGGATGAACGTCTGACTCCAATCGTCATTTATTGATTGTAACAGGTAAAACTGGTGAGAAAACACAGATACAGCATCTGTTATAACCCGGAAACACCAACACAATGAACACCACAGCATCAGAACATTGTCATAGATAACAATAGATCCTGGACGGACCAGGCCCCTACATTACCACTGAACAACTACACAAGCGCGTTGCATAAAGGCACATCGTGTATTCATCCCACTGCACCCCAAATGTACAGCATTACACATAACACTAAACTGTGGATGAGATACTTCGTCATCTTTGCTCTCAGGGTCGCAACATAGCCACCTGGGCACAAGTCTGACTCGACCTACTAAATCACAAGTAACATCCACAATAAGGAAAGTTGCAGGCTTCGTTGCTAACCAGGCCTCGCATTTACCACAACAACTTAACGGCACCATAAAGGCATTTACATCACTATAACAGTCATTCCAACATTACAACAGCATTGCCAATATTTTAAGAATATAAACAAACTTACAGACAATGCTTCTCAAAGTCCCACGATGGACAACTGTGTCTGGCTTCACTGAAACGCGATGTGTGCCGCCATCTTGACTTATCTGTGTAATGGCCGACGCCCACGTGGTTCAGTGGAAATCTAAAATCGTAACTTCCTGCTCACGTGACCAAAATTAGCATAAAAAACAGGAAATTCCTGTGTACATACGCCCCCCCCCCCCATCTGCCGTGCGGCAAAACTCCTGCCGTGAGACAGAACACACTGCAACATCCTCATCTCTGTGACTGCCATAGCTTGGTCCTCCCTCTTTCTTACGTCTCAGCACTCGGCCCCATACAACAGGACCGGCCTCACCACCGTCTTGTACTATACACTACACTATACACTACTATACACTACACACTTTTCCTTTCAACCAAACTGGAACCCTTTTATCACACACCATACCGGTCATCTCTCGCCATTTCAGCCATCCAGCCCCTTGTTCTTGTTCTCACCTCCCTAGTGATCCATCAACACACCGTCTCACGTGGGTACTTAAACTAGTTCGTCTTCATTACAAAACCTGCACGTAAAAGTATTTGTAATTTATTTTTCTTTTTATGAAATCTAAATCACAGCATGTGCGTGTTGTGCCTTAGGGTTTAAATGTACAATTATCCAGTTATCTATGATGTTCGTGAACAGGTAATATTCGTATGATAATAGGTCTCTAATTATTGAATTAAAATGCTCTCCCCTTTTAAGGTATTAATGTTTGCGTAAACAATGCATAGAGAGGCCGACTAATTTTGATCACACAAGCTGATCCAGCGTATATGATGATATCCACAGTTATTCCATCTGGTCCTGAAGTTATTTATATTTTCATAATGTCAAGGGCGGTGGTGACTCTATGCCCGTGTGACATATGAAATACATTTCCTCCTCACTGCATTTTTATATAAAGACCTGCATCTAATTTTCTCCACTACTATCATGCATCGTGGTTCCATCTTGTTCTCTGAAGGATACAATATGCAATCTTCAATCATTTCGTGCTCTTTTCTCTAAGTGTTTTTCCCCATTCTGTTCGTAACGGTTTTACAAAGTTTTGTGCATCCTATGTTATATTTTAATTTCCACCCCTCTTAATTTTATTTTTGAATACCTTGACCGCCATTTTTAAAAATCTTGTCTCCGTCCCCATACTCGACTTAGTATGGACTCACTTAGTTTGGGGGTCTATTGTCTAGTTAATCTGTATGGGGGTTATCATGGGAGAGCGCTCAATCAATGAACTCAGCGTGGTAGAAACGAGTATAATTATCGTGGTCCAAATTTCATCAATACATTGCCACGTCGTTGTGATCGTCACAATCTACTCAGGTGGTTGAGGGTGAATGACGAGAAAATGTTGGCATAAAACTACCCCACATGGCCGAAGACAGCAACAAACGTGGGTCGTTGTATTGGCTATCAAAGCCCGATGATTTAAGTCAATGCATTCAGTACGTATGCGATTTCCACGGGAATGTGGGCAATACATTAACTGGCTCATGTCTGACGATGGAGATGAGAAGTACCCCTTGGTTGTATGAGTGTGACAACGTCTTGACTTGAGCTGGTATCAGAAATTGTTTCTTGCTGTGGTTGTCCCACCTGATGACAGACGATTGTGTGTGCACCCGAAATGTCGTGATTTAATTAATTGTATTTTATACTTACGTGACTTTACCGAAAGAACCAAAGAGTCTGGTATTTTATACTCCGGTGTCACTGCAAGAAACACAAGGGAGCCTCTTGAAGCATGCATTCTCATGATAATATTAAGGGCTGAGAGAGTGTATTTTGTAAAAAGTTAAGATAGATATTTGTCATTTCTCATTAGGTCACCATCATGAATATGCAATTGCTTTAGACAATGGTACGCTTCCAAGTTTAGGCATTGATGATGCTTGTAATTAAAACTCACTAATTTGTTTTATCGTACATTGTCTACCCTTGTCATACACGGGTATATTCTGTTATTACTTATTTTAAAATGTTAAATGTACTTTTACAATGTGACGTTTCCAATAATAGGGTCCTATTTACATAAAAGTATAAAAGTGTTATAAAGTCTCAAGATTTTGTTTCAGGAGGGTCATACATTTAGATGTTTGGAACGTTTTTTTAATAGTATTTCGTTTGTGGGAGGAAGTATGGGGGAATAAATTGCTTAATGGGAGGTGTCCAGAATAAAACCCCAAATGTAGAAGATTAACACTAACAAGTCTTCACCAAGTGATCAACTACCGATTTGTCCAAAAGCTGGGGTGTGTTTGAATGTATGCGTAGTTTGCTTGGGGATTCACATTCGCACACGAAGATAAATATCCTCATTTAACGTTATGGACAATCGGAGCAAAGTGCTATTTGCAAGCACCGCTTCAGGCTGGCATGGCGCATGATTGCATACAGGTGCGGTTGCCACCT
Organism: Lethenteron reissneri; assembly: GCF_015708825.2. Taxonomy (NCBI): domain Eukaryota; kingdom Metazoa; phylum Chordata; class Hyperoartia; order Petromyzontiformes; family Petromyzontidae; genus Lethenteron; species Lethenteron reissneri. The sequence continues at coordinate 8,388,943 of NC_083807.1, forward strand.
GTCCTGATTTTCCCAGGATCACGATTTTTTTTCATGGTAGCTCTCCTGGGATAATAAAATTCCTGTTTCTTGAAAGTTTTGTCATAAAACACCACTTAACACATTGCATTGATTTGTACTTCTCACCTCCATAATGTTAAATATTTTTCCTCCCATGCGTGCCATGTCCAATTATTTTTGCCCTTCCGAGGTAGCAACCCGAGATGTAGGTATGGCCAGCATTACACTTGGCCACCATTGTCACTCCAGTGTCATATGTTTGCACACAGTACCAGGTAAAAACTAATAAAAAAAAGGTTTTGACAATAATTTCCCATTTATGCACATGGCTTGGAATCCAACCCAGTTTTCTGTAGGGCAATGGATGAACTCCTGCACTCAATTAACCTGTGGCTTGGTGTTGCTTTCTTTTAGGAATAACATGTTAGTTTGTTTAATCACTACCTAAGATTGTATTTTCTTGGCATGGTTAAATGTGGTGCCTTGACTCGTGCCTTTAAATGGTATGCGTTGTCCTTTAGTTGTGAGTTTGTTAGATAGGGTGTTCAGCTTGCACGCCTTTAAATTGCCTAATTTGAGAAAATAAGGTTTTTTTGGACACTTATAGATTGTAGTAGGCCTTTGTGTGGAGGGGTCTTGGCTACATCATCCATTTGCATTTACGCTGTGTTAGTAATGCATGCAGCACGAATTAAAATTGTGCTTTTCTAATTTATGATGTTATGCATGACTGATTAATTTAAAACATGCATATGCAATATGGCTGGGTGGTGCTGTGGTGCGCACATATGACTTTCAATCAGGAAGTTCTGAAGTTAAAATCCCGTTTGGGGGATAGCTTACTATCCCTTCAGGGGCGATAAAGTCAGGACAACTATGTTTCGTGATAATAGGTTTTTTTCCCTTATATCTGGCAACAATTCAGAAGTTAAGACGTTAAAACACCAAACTGAAACCTTTTACAAGGAATCATGTCTGCATGAACCACAATGCTTGTGGTCAGAATGCAAACAAAAAACATACTCTGATAATATATGCATTGTCCTTGAAACTGAATGGTCCACACCAGAGACAGCTTTCTTCGTCTCAAACGGTGTTAGACCAGAGGACGCTAAAAGGCGTACAGCCCAAAGACACCTGTTTTGTTGCCAGAAAAAAGGGGAAAACCCTATTATCATATATTGGTACTGGCAAAGGAGGTCCCATGGATGTAGAACTATGTTTTGTATCAACAGTAGCTGTCCTATGGAAAGATTGGCCACTGCCATGAGAATGTAGAATTTGCACCATTGTCTCAGGGCTACTAATTGGGGATGAGCATGACCAAGGGCTCATTCGAGGAGGGAGACGCTGACTTTTTTTTGTGCATTAAATATCATGAGGTGTATGGCACGTGGTATTGCTACCCTATGCACAATTGGGACTTACAATAACGGATTTCCACCGGTGGCATAAGGTCACGCACGGTTTGAAGAGCGTGAACATTTGTTGAACATGCTCGCGCAAAAGTGTGTGGACATGTTATTGTAGTTGATCAAAATCGTTTAGCGACAAAGAGTTATGTTACGATAAATGCATGATGGAGAGAGGTAAAGTTCAACCCAGATGCGGGAAATTTGTGTCCAAAGTGACCTTGGGAGTGTGGAACGTACTTTATAAGATTATTCCTGGCTTAGTGTTGGATGAAGAAGAGACGACGGTTTAGCGAGTGACATCTACCAGATAAATGAAAAATGCTCCATTTAGACTTTTCATTGACAGTAGGGGGTATAAAACTTGCTACATTATATTTGTCTGTGCCGATCTACCAAACAACACATTTTTACATTTTAATGAACATGAGCTGTACTCGTAAATGGACGATAAAACATGGGATCATTCTACTGTAGAAAAAGTATGAGAAGAAATGTAATGTTAATCCAGAAGTATATCACATCAAATCTCAAGTATATTTTTAAGGAGAGTCATTCGTTTAGATATTGGTCAATTTGGTGTTTAGCGAGTTTGCGTATGTGATTAAGCAAAGGATCAGTAGAATTACCACACATTACAGAGAATAACACTCTAATATGGACACAAAGGTCACAAACCCATTTTACATACTGCCATGTCCTGACTACTAAAGAGTTTACAGCACACAATGATCAGAGACAAAGATCCCCTTATACCCTTTAACAGACTGTTAGAGTGTTTGATGGCAAGCACCTATTAAGGCAGATGGTGCTGCAACCCCGTGCTGATCAAACTTATCAAGCAAGGGGTAATCGGTGGCCTCAAACAAAAGAAAGCCCCACAATGGGCCTGCTGATCAATAAGAGGGCCCCACGTGGAATTCTGCACCGGGCTTCCAGGCCCAGGCTTCCAAGAGGCCCTGGATGGCCCTGAATGACAGGACCGGGTTATGAGCACGCAGTGATCTACACGTGATGCACCAACCCCGTCTGTTCCATCTACAAAATGTTGGCTTACAAGCGTGGGACACCAAGCTCAGAAGTGTTCCAGATGAATATTGTCAAGAAGGACAAGTGTAAAGGCAACTTGTCAAAATTCAATTAATGAATTGTAATTAAGGGCAAACAATTTATAGTTTATGTAAAAAAACGTAAAAACATATTTACGTGCACGGGTATTATTTTATGGAGGTTAATATGTCATGCATAATGCAACCACATTTTGCAAACATTACTTGCTGGCATCGCTAACGGGTTGTGCTCATGCACATTTTTTTTTTCTGATCAGCCTTTATTGTCGCTATCTGCAATTCAATTAGCCGGATTTTGTATGAGGCCCCAGGGAGTTAGCCGCTAAACTCATTATGTTTTTATTTCCACAGGGAAAGTTATTTTTATATATATACAAGTTTTGGATTGACAGTCTGAGAATGTTGGGTCATGCACATTGGCAGCATGTGTTCAATTAAAAAGTTATTCCCCAACACTTTTACGGATGAAAAAGAGGTTGGGTGTATTAGTGTGCGCAGACTGTGTGCTTCCCCCATCTGTCTGTTATATGCCGCACGCAGTGCATTACGTAAAGAAACACACTTAAATGCGCGTGGGCCAAGATAGAGCTTATTTGGTGAAGCAGCAGGGATTCCAATCGAGTCATGACTTGAAATCCCATCCAGAATCGTTTTAGTCGCACAGACGTCATCAACATAAACAGCAACAGCTATCAATAACATCGCCATGAATTGGTAAACACACTGGGCTTGCAATCCAGAAGTTTTTTGTTTGGATTTACCAGTGCAGAAGTAAAAAACAGTGGTGCAAGTACCCTTCATACCCACATCCATGTCCACCCAGCAGAGTCAAGGGTACAACAGAGTTAGTTGATCAGATAGTTACATCTCTTCCAATACGCCTGGCCATCATGGAAGAGTAGGCCAAATTACCTTCTAGAGCTCCCGCTAGTGGAGGCCCTTTTTGCTAACAGCGCCGTGAGCAGGTCATCGCAAGGCTGCAATCTTCACGGCACCGCCACCTGGGGAGGGTGCGCAACTTAGTGGAAGCCAACAGCAGTGGGATGAATCAAAATAGCTCTTCAGTTCAAGACTGACAATGTGGAAGAGCAGCCTCAATTAGCTCTCATATGAACGCGGAGACACTTCAGCCTCCCAAATGCACGTAGGAGTACACACAATGCATATTAAAACACATCAAGTGTACAATTTAATTATATCACAAACGAGGTAATCTCCGAATGCGAAGGAGCAGGGTCCAACAACAAACACATCGCCTCCAATATTAAAAGTTCCAGCCATAACTAAGTGTGCCCGCTGTTCTCGTGCTGAAAACCAGATAATAACGCATTCTGCTACGCTGATTGGATAAATTACTACCCCTTGGCTGTCCTGTATTTCCACTTATTGCAGGGCAGCAAATGTGTAAAATGCCAACAATAACGTGCACCAATGGACAATGCCAATATCTGGGCAAGGGGAAACAAACTCGTTGCACTCTTAATATCTTCCCTGTCTTAAAGGTGCCGGGTTTTTTTATCAGTCTCTCTGCGGTTGTAAAATGCAGATATTATTAATCGGGTTGGACTCGTACTGTGTACTGATATAGAACATTAGGCCTCAGAGCTGTCAGATCACCTGACAAGAAACCCACGCAAATAAAACAATGTGAACACTTCTGAGAATTTGCAACAGTACCACGGGGAATTTGTCTCTGGGCTCTGGAGACCACCTGGAGAAGATTCCAGGTATGCGTTGACAATGATGGTGAACAAGTGGAGCTCTTTGAAGCTATTAACATACATTTGTTATCACGTGGCAGTGTATTTTTTTCATTAAAAACGATAGTTCCATGTAAGTGTAAAACAATTGAAGCACCTGTACATAAGGCATTGATGCTCTCTGGCTGCACAAAACCACAGTTCAATTAACGGGAAGAGGGAGGTGTATTTATAAATTTTCTGTGTTTATTTTGTGTGAGCCACAAGACGCAAAGGCATGCCTCGTGTATTGAGTTGTTCCTTCTGCAATTGAAAGGTTTTGGAGTTCGAATTCCGGTTGAGGGTCTCCTTTTTCCATCATCGTTCTGGGGTTTATAAAATCAGTAACACTTTGGGAAAAGTGAAGAGTGGTTGTCCCGAAGAGACACTGATGCCTGCCATGGAAATGTCTAATTTCCACAACTCATGGAAGGAGTTGAATACCACTTAACGTTTTTGTTTGTTGGGAAGTGGACACATTAGTTAACAATGGTAATTTGATTTTTTTTCACATCGCAGCTGTAAAAACAAATGAACAGTGGTCCACTGAAGTCATTGTGAAAGTCGTAACATTGATATATCCAGCATGGATTAATACAAATGCCATAGTTTCAGTATTTCTGAGTTAAATTGATTAATGCATTTATTCGTCACCCCTTATTTACATAAAGTCCTACTGGAGACACAAAAACAACAATCGCGTTTGTTAAAGCCAGCAGACAATCATAATGTGTTAGGTAATGGCTACGAGGAATAAGTCCACATAATAACGACAATTGTCCCTTCAACCGTAAGATATAGCCAGATATCATGGAAGAGGTGCCAATGGACTAACTTCGGTGTTACCCATGCATACTGCTTGGTGGACAGAGGTGGGATGGGGGATTTAAGACCACTTACACCGTTGTTTCAACTGCTGCACCAGGAGACCCGGGAAACCCCCTGCATTTCGAATCCAGTGCGCTAACCGATGCACCTCGGCTGCATCCATTAGAGCTACCCTACCTCAATTCTATTGAGAGATTAAAAGCACATTGTGAAGAGGGTTGCCACCTTTTCAACAGACAATGTAGATGTCAACACAACACGTGCCGGTCTTGGTAAAACAATCTATTCCTATTCTTGGTTCTTTCGGTAAAGTCACGTAGAAGGTAAATAATAAAATATAAAAAATAAAACATAATAAAATAAAATTCTCACGACCTTTTGGCCACAACGCAAGCAGCCGTCCTCAGGTGAAGGACGGCTGCTTGCGTTGTGGCCAAAAGGTCGTGAGAATTTTATCTGTTTTTATTATTTTATTATTTCCCTTCTACGTGACTTTACCGAAAGAACCAAGAAGATGAATCCCTGCAGTCACGAAAGCTTTAAATCGAAATTCAATCTATTCCTGCCAACCAAACACGGATCCCAATTCCTGGTGGCAACTGGGATTGTGGTGGGGGATTTTCTGTGTTTTTGTTGCAGACAGGCTTCGAGCCTGGATCCAAACTCAGGTTTTCAACGGCGCTCGCTCAATAGTTCCTGCGCGGGCGTTATCACCACTGAGCATCTCCGCCCACCCCCCCCTCCACGTGAATGCTGATGTGAGCACCGCGTTCATTGCAGCTCCTGCCGGACGTGCTTCACGCCTCGTCAGGCGCGTTCCTCTGCGCGCACCTCGACTCGCCTCTTGCGCGCGCCTGCCACCCCAGGAGGTTGGATCCCCTTTAACGTGGAGTATTCGGTTATCGTCAAATGAGGCAAATCACCGTGTCAGCCCCTGTCAGAGCCGCCGCTGCCAAAACCGTCTGTTGCGCCCGTAGGAGGCATCGTGTAACAAAAAAAAAGAGAGGGAGCCAAGGTCGGGCCGACTATGGCTTCCTACGCCTGTGCCTCTGCTTGGCAACCGCTGATCAATCAAAGCATGTATCCATGATGCGACGAGAAGCCGTTTTGGGTGCACGGTGCGTCGGCGTCTGGGCAGTGTGGCAGTCACAGAGCTCGACGCTGAGCAGATTTACATGCGGTTTATAGTTGCAATCCTGCTCTACATCATAGGGAGCTGGGAGAGACGGTGTTGGCACACAGATGGCTGTCTCGTCTCCCAGCGTGGCAGTTGAAACAATAAACGTGTTTCTGAAGATCTAACCCCCCCCCCCTCGTCCTTGACTACCCAGAGGTATAGATGGATACACCACAGTCATATCGTTCGACACATCATGTTGGGGTTGTGGTGGAGCAAAGTGTGAGTATTCACATCTCTTGCAAGACATCTTGCCAATACGACAGAATCGGCCAACATATCCTCGAGTGGAGCCCTCCAGAGTTTCTTTCCACTGGAGGAGTGTTAACTGAATATGTTTCAAATGGAATGTGAGAAAACAAGCCAGACAACAATCATGAAAAGAAAGTAAAACAGCATGAAACAGATGGAACTCTTTAAGTGGTATGCATGGTCAAATAATTGTTATATGCTGAATGAATAACGTACACACACTATTTGCAAATTAGAGTGGTCTGAATATAGGTATTTAAGTCACTGCATTCAGGGGTCTCCCTCTGTTAATATTAATGTCTGATTTATATATACAGGGTGTCCCATTAGTCTGGAATCATAGGACAAAAACAGCTCAGTGTTATTGGCTCGCAGTCTGGATGCAGTCTGTTAAATTCAACAGCGACCTCCCTTTGACTCCGATTTCCTACGAGTAGAAAAAGCTGGACTCGTTCTTCCTTACTCGAGACATCTTGGGCCTGCAGAAACAACAAAACATGAATTATTTATTTTTCACTATGATTCCAGACTCATGGGTCACCCTGAATATATATTGACCAGTTTACAAGATATGAGATCGTGATTCCTTACCTCACTGCAAACGGTCGGCTAATTTTACTGATTGCATTGTACTGCATTTATTGTATTTAAAAAGGAAAATGTGGATATTTTTTTTTTCTGAAAGCTGAATCTCATTGACCCAGAATGGAATCAAGTTACTCATGGATGTTCATTCCAGACTACAGCCATTCGGAGGTCCTAAGCAGAAATCTTTTTTTAGTGTGTCATGTTGCAAAAAAAATGTATGAACGAGACAAGTCACGTAACGTTATTTTATCAGTTTTGTAAAATGACTAAAGTAATCGACTTCTGTAATTACAATTATATTGGTCGTGGTATTGGAGTTAACTTTTATTTTATTTCATTTCACAATTATATGAGTTTCAGCTGACATTTCATGCAGTGCAAATTTTTCATGAATGCAAGGGGCCATTGCACTACTTGGGGCCCGACGTTTTTCTTAGCTTGCTTCTGCCTAGCGTCATCACTGACTACAGTGCAGCAATTATTTTATCTTTCAAAATGTTAGCGTTGTGAGATGATTGAATCTCCTTGTTTGACTCCTGTTCTGATTTAGATGCTATTAATTTCTTCATCCAATGCCAGTATAGGTGGTCCCTCTAGAAATACGTTTTTATAATTTATATATATATTATACGAAACCCTTGGTTTGTCAGAGTTGGATGAATGTGTCAGTTTCCACTGAATCAAATGCTGTTTCATAGTTTCGATGAAAATTTGTGTTTTCCAGAATGTGAAAAATATTATGCAAGTGTTTTATGGTTGATATACCTTTCCTAAATCGGCTTGCTCAAGTCATTGGTTGGCTTCCAAATGTAATTCTCAATAAATGGTTTTATAAAACTTAAAATCAGTTATGACTCCCTTTTTGAAAATAATGATTATCAAGGCACCATTCCACATTGTAAGCTTCAAATTAAGTGTAAACATTTAGCAAATAGGTCAATACATTGTGATCCAATAGCTTGTTCTACTTCTTTGAAGATAGTCACAGTTATTCCATCTGGTCGGGGAGCTTTCCCGTTTTAAATTCCTGTGAAGGGCAGTGACGATCTCTTTAGCTGTGACATGCAGGGATGACAGACAGATAGATTACGTGATGATTCAGAGGGTAACATTTATCAAAAAAAGAGTGTAAAAAATGGACATGGAGGAGCCAAACCAGAGATATAAAAAATAATTGACTTCATTCGGACAAACAAACCCCAGAATGTCAGAGATGTTTCTATCCAGGCTAAACTTTTACAATGAAGAAGAGCAATTGCCTGACACATTAGTCTATGTTATATCGTTCTATTATAATACGTTCTTTTTTAATTAATAAAGGTGACGAGGTTATAGATTTTTCATGGGTGCTTGTATCTCAAATTCCGTGGAAAACCCATTTAAAAGGAATTGAATGTACAGAAAGAGATCACCGCTAAATAGAAGAGAAGGCTAATTAAAGGAAATAACAAAGAAGTTCACGTCTGCAGGTAAAGGGAATTAGACTGGTTATTTAAAAATATATATATTTATTTTACCAGATAAGGCCCACTGAGCTTCATAGCTCATTTTCAGAAGTGACCTGGCCACAAATGGTAGCACAACGAAGTAGCTTATCATCACGTGGGACATTTATAGCAGTCAAATACTCTAAACGCATGGTTCTAAATGTGGAGACAAAAACGGAGGACATAGAGAACATGCCATGCGGCCATGGAGCAAACATGCAAACTCCAAATATACAGGCATCAGGGTCGGGATCGAACCCAAGCCCTCCTGTATACCAGGCGAGGTAGTTAACATCTCGCCACCGTGGCACCCAACAGTGCGAAATATCCATAGAGAAACAAGATGATGAAATCAATGCTACCAATTTCAATGTTACCACTTTCAGCAATGGCAGGCAACGTAAATGACAAAAAAACAGAGAGCAAGTTGTATCTGAAACCACACACAGCAAGTGGACGAAAAGGAGAGACATGAAAACGGATGAAAGGATCAACTAAAGCAGACTAAACAAACCTGTAAAAGCATTACGCCTCGAATGAGTGATGAAATGAGTGAATGCAACACAAACGATGATTGAAGATGTTATAATAGGTGACGGGAGCGTACAATCGGCAAACAGAAGCTGATTACTGGTAAATCACAAATCGTAACCCTTTGAGAGTAAAAGAGAACTGGAATGCCTGAATGAGATAGAATCATAATACTCATGGGGGAAATCTACGGAGATCTTTAGAGCAAAACTATTCATATTCCCAGGAAGTAAAGAATATTTGAGACAAATAGGAGGACATTCCGAATGTCACCATCATTCAGATGACATTATAAAAAAAATAGCAGGGTAACATTTTGTTCTGAGAAGGGGCCACTTCTAGAAATATTAGTCTAATATATATACATACTTATTTTTTAGTCATAAGTCCATGCTTTACTCTTTGGTTCTTTCGGCAAAGTCACGTGGCTTTACCGAAATAACCAATTTCTGCAGTCACGGAAGCTTCAAATCAAGTTTAAGTCCATGCTTCTTTAACAATGTACCTTCATCTGTATGTCTGTAAAATCCTCTGAATATACAATGAATGCCAAGCAGGTCACAACAGTCAGCGAGTTGGGGTTTGTGACCCAGATTCCGTAACACACTGTTCACGAACTGTAGACGGTGACTTATTGTCTCACCTATGCTCCATTATTTGAGATAATAATGAGACGCATTGTTGATCGAGTCAACAACACCGGTGAACTCCACAGGGACATCCCTGACATCACTGAGAAGGCCTCTAAGTCCCTGAACATATACTTATTTGGGAGCCTGAGACTAATTCCTTTAGGATGAAACACTATAACTAAGTAACTGAACTTTTTCCATAGCACAGAATAGTAATATTGACGTTTTGTGATATCTGTAATTCCACACTTAATCAGCCATGGTCAATCTACCGCTGGATGAAGGCCTTCCCAAGTTGTTGTCAACTGCATGGTCCCGTGATGCAACAATCCACCAAGTACCTGCAAATGGACTAATTTAATCGCTTCATCTCCTCAGTGGACATAATCTCAGATGCGTTCCATTTCTTGGCTGCTACTCCGTTATTATTCTCACCCAACGGCCATAATACTTCATATTGTAATGTTTAATATGTGTATGCCACGTGCGTTTAAATGTAATTGTTATAACCAGTGGCGGCTCCTGCAAAATCTCTCAGGGGGGGCAAATGTCTGGATGATTGATAAGGATAAGGTCCACCCATGCAATTAATAAATTAACAGCTTAAGCATGTAAAGGCAACTTCACTTCTTTAATATTAATGAAAAATAAAGTGACTCTTACAATACATCTTGTTTGTTTCTATACTCACTATTAAAACAAACCACTCAAGTTTATTTTATTAAAGATTCCACTCGGTGGCGATAAATTATATTGTTGGATGAAACGTGCTTACGTATGATGACGTAAGCACGTATGATGACGTTAGCACGTATGATGACGTAAGCACGTTAGGGCTTGCCCTCCCGGAAGCCATAGAGAATGCATTGCAGCGCCCCCGTTCGAAAAAAAACATCTTTCAATGTAAGTCTATGGGAACACTCGGGGCGATTCTCAGCCGGAGTGAAATCGCCCAAAAAGAGGCGGTACTCCACAGAACGTGACATGACGCTGATTGGACTATATCCAGAGGCTGACAGTGACGGCTAGCGTGACTCTGTGGTTGAATGACATTGGTGGTGCGTCGCCCAATCGCCCTAATGAAGAAACCGCCCCTGGTTATAACAGTGTTAATTATTTTATAATCTACCCGTGTTGGTGGCCCTTAGCCAATGGAAAACATTACATGGCAGGAGAAACGTTGATCAGAGAACAACCGCTGTTGATTTGTCACAGAATGGTGGCTGTTATAATCCACTTTGTTTGAATAATGTACTGAGCAAACCCCCAACCAATGTTGAACTCACTGCCCTCCAATTGTGTGCCGACATTTTCGTCACTTCTCAGTTTCACAGTTTGTGGCTAATACAGCAGTTTGTGTTGGGTTCATGCTTGATTGTTTTGCTGATTGCTTTGATGCCCCAATGCTCCGCTTGTAAATGAGCCATGAATTGATCCAAAAGAGAGCACTTTCCTGGATGAAAACTCATTGCACTTAAGCTCAAAGAACAGATAATTTAAATTCACAATGATTGTAATGGGCATATTAATGACCTTTAAATTATTTGGATCATATTAAATATTTTACACGCGTGTAACAGTATTTTGTTTAAAAAGCCCAACTGGCAATTGGAAGGTTACGAGTTCAAATATCATTGGAGAGTGATACGGCTCACCATTGCTCTGAGACCAATGAAATGAGCACCACTGTGTGGGCGATCACTTGGGGAGAAACTTTCTATCAAAGGAGGAATGCGGAATGTCCACCACCGGCTCAGGGAGCATTCAGAGGTGAGCACCAATCCCCAATTATAATTTATACATTTCCCCATACTACTCCAACCCCGGAGCTTAACTTTGAACTTTGTTTAAAGGGGGTCATGCAAATAATTGGAGTAGCTGTGCAAAAGCACAGCCACTCGTATTATTGTGTCTGTCTATCGTGGTTTCCCTTCTACGTTTAACCCCCGTGTGCATTTATAAACGCCATCGCTTAATAATTGAACATTTGCGTCTCTCCCTCTGCAACTGTTGCATACAGTTTGTAGGTCGAAAGAAGCTGACAAATTAAATCATGGAAAGTGCACCAGTTCGTATGCAGACGGCTATGTGGATATGAGGGTTATTATTGCGTGGCTGGATTGTGAGAGGTCGTGGGGGCTTGGGGAGCTCTTCGTTGATCATGGTTGCTGATGATGATGATGACTGCAGCAGATCCGCCAGTGTGCAGAAAGCATGAATTACAACACGTTTAATATCACACCGACATTTGTCTTACTTGGCCATACGCATTTAGAAGGGATGTGCGGTGTGGGCATGACGCCCACTTATTTATTGAAGTAGACATGCATGTGCACACTTTTTATAGTTATTGGTGTTTGCCGATCTGACAAACTTTGAAAAAAAACCACCGCAACTGATAAATAATGCACCACTTTTAATTTGTTTTTACCAAGTCCCCTCCAGCAACCTCCCCCCCCCCCAAAAAAAAAACTCCGATATCACGGGGTTGCTATACCCTCTGCTTCTCGAAGGTGAGCATAACTTTGGCTAGTCCACCTCCTTATTGTGACCGAGAGTGGAATTTTAGCCAGGATGCTGAGAGTAGCCAACTCCATTCATCCTTCATTGGAGGCTGCTCCAGGCAATTTAATGCTCACGGAGGAGCCAGCAACCTGATTTAACATTTCAAGTGCAAGGTAGCACGGTCCAAGACACAGCCCCATCGGGTACAACGGGGGGATGACATTGTTCCCTCTGTATTCCACAGAGGGGAAAAAACTAAAAAATAACTCCCCACTCATTTTCAAAATGAACTCCCATGGCAATAGGAAAACATAAATGCATCTTGAATGTATGATCCTCTCTTCAAGCGCTGCAGTCAACTGCTCGGCTGCATAGCATCGGGTTGGCGAGAGGGGGCTGACCCCCCCCCCTCCTTTCTGTCTGCTGAGAACTCAGCCCTCCCAAATCCTTAGAGCAAAGTCACTCAACGTTCGTACAATATTCAACACCGGTGGTGATTTTCCTTCAAATTGTGTGAGTATTGCGGTCAATGATACCCATCATAATAATAATAAATTGCCCCTACGTGTCCGCTTAGATGACGAAAAAACAACTGTGTGAGTGTTGTGCTGCCCCCGTAGGTTTTGTGAGACCCCCCCCTTCACCGGTTTAAGCAGGGTCACACTGAAGGCTTGCAGGCACTGCTGCTGCTCTGGTAGAGCTCCCACCTCATGAAATGGATAGTCACGAGTTCAGCTCCTCATGAATTAGGGGTTGATTATTTGAATGCCATTATCTTGGAAGAATGGTTGTGGTATATAGCAAGACTGCCCTCTGCACTGGAATCTCCGCAGCTGACTCAGGACCAGTGTAAGAAATGAGCACTCACGATGCTCTCGCTGTGTCAGGGAGATATTTTAGACTTTTTTATCCGAATGCTAACAAAAGCTAAAATCCCACTTCTCTTCTTGAGATTAGAAAACATCAGCTCATCATTCAAGGTGTTGATAACGTTTACTAATCGTCTATCATCGGTTTTATTTATTTCAAATCGTTTTGGGCCGGTCACCGAAAAGTGCGAGCTCACCATTCGACTGTTGAGGCGGAGAAATGCATGAATAAATATACAAACTAGATAAACAAAACGAGTCACGTAAAAAACTTGTGCTGAGCTTTGAAGCAAGACGAGCAAAGGCAGAGACGAAGGGATGCTGTGAATTGCCCCTGGGTCAGAAGTGAAGGTTACTTCGTTTCTCCCAGCAAGTGACCTCCACCACTCATGCTCGCTCCAGGCACTTTGCTTTTGCCCGTGCACCACTATCACATTCATCATTCCTATTGCTCCGTGCAGCCTTGTGGCTGGAGAGTTGTGTTGTGATGCAGCTTTCATATGGGTCACAATTATATCTCGCCGTGTGTGTGTGCATGTGAGGGCGGAGGTGTGGCGCGGTGGTTTGTCCTCTGTGCTAGAATCGCAGTGACCTGAATTTTCTTGCCAGCTATGAACAGCAACAGTGGCCAAGTGGTATCTGCATCTGTATTGGGCCTTCACTTAATTTTACTGAGCCCTAAATGAACACTTGGGAAGACAAATGCAGCTATGTGTGTGCTCCTGCCCACATAGTCTTTTGACCAGCCAAATGTAGACGCTCGCTGATGGAACTTACCCCGCAGTCTATATTCATGAGCAGGGTTTTTGTTGTGATTTTTTTTATTATTATTATTATTTAGCATTGCACTGTGAGATATACAATAACAAATTAATAATGTATGCGTGCTATTTCACGTAAGTATTTTGTAAGTATAGAAGTGTCTGCATTGCGAATTTGACGTGACATTTCTTTTACACGTAAGAATGTCTTCAAAAGTTAACTTTTCAAAGGACAAAATGCCAACCAGTGCAAGAAGTGCAACATGCATTATTTAATTAGGGAATGTTTGATTTTAAACCTCTATTCACATTTTAATGTCTGCCTCTGTCTTACAAAATGCCACAATTTTTATGATGATAAAATGTTTAAGGCTCATACCACAGCTCGGAGATGCTTGCTATGGCTCAAGGGCTTATATTGTAGTGAACTCTTATGAGAAGAAAAGTAATGTTCGCAAAATGATTACATTTGTTTTGCATCATTGGAGCAATTTTTCTTGGAAAGTAAAATGCCAGCGTAGCATTTGACTCACCAAGTCTCAACATTTAAAGAAGCAATGTCGTGAAGTTTTAACATAGAAAACAATAACGTGGTATTTTAAGTGGTGTGTTATTGTAATGTCGTTGATTCCAATATGAATAATACTAAACAACCAATGCTGTGGACAATCTACTTTGACATATTTATAATTATAAGCACACACACACAAAAATCGAATGTATAATGAGGCAAGCATATGGCACAGTAGATGATACACCAGTTAGGGCACTTATCAAGTCTCAAAATGATGAGAAATACTAATTATAAACATAATAATAATAGCAGAGGTCGGAAAGCCATACAGTCTCGAACAACGCACAAAAGTGTATACAATCACTCAGCCTTTGTCTTATCTTTATCTCAAATAGATGCAAATAGCGCCTTCGTCCTAGGCGCTTTGAAATAATTATACAATTATACGTAAGATGACAGAGTGGTTAAAATAAAGAGTGGGGTTATTCAGAGTGGTGGTGTAGTTATGGTGACAGTTCAGAGGACATGTGGGAGTGGTAAGGAGGGGTTTGGGAAGGGGTAGTGATAGGTAGGGGTAGTGGGGTAGTGATAGTGTTTGGGGTAGTGATAGGGACAGGGGTAGTGATAGGGGTAGTGACAGGGGTTGGGGTAGTGATATGGATATGGGTAGTGATAAGATTTGGGGTAGTCATAGGTGTAGTGATAAGGATAGTGATAGAGGTTGGGGTAGTGAGAGGGTTTGGGGTAGTGATAGGGGTAGTGATAGGGGTTTGGGGTAGTGATATGGGTTGTGGTAGTGATAGGGGTTGGAGTAGTGATAGGGGTTGGGGTAGTAATATGAGTTTGAGTAGTGATAGTGTTTGGGGTAGTGATAGTATTAGTGATAGGGGTAGTGATAGGGGTTGGGGTAGTGATATGGGTTGGGGTAGTGATAGGGTTTGGGGTAGTGATAGGGGTAGTGATAGGGGTTGGGGTAGCAATATGGGTTGGATTATTAATAGGGGTTGGAGTAGTGATAGGGTTTGGGGTAGTGATAGGGGTAGTGATAGGGGTTGGGGTAGTGATAGGGGTAGTGATAGGGGTTAGGGTAGTGGTAGGGGTTGGGGTAGTGATAGGGATTGGGGTAGTGGTAGGGGTTTGGGTAGTGATAGGGGTTGGGGTAGTGATAGGGGTAGTGATAGGGGTTGGGTAGTGATAGGGGTTGGGGTAGTGATAGGGGTAGTGGTAGGGGGTTGGGTAGTGATAGGGGTTGGGGTAGTGGTAGGGGGTTGGGGTAGTGATAGAGGTTGGGGTAGTGATAGGGGTTGGGGTAGTGGTTGGGGTTGGGGAAGTGATAGGGGTAGTGATAGGGGTTGGGGTAGTGATAGGGGTTGGGGTAGTGATAGGGGTTGGGGTAGTGGTTGGGGTTTGGGTAGTGATAGGGGTTGGTGTAGTGATAGGGGTTGGGGTAGTGGTTGGGGTTGGGGTAGTGATAGGGGTTGGGGTAGTGATAGCGGTTGGGGAAGTGATAGCGGTTGGGGTAGTGATAGGGGTTGGGGTAGAGGTAGGGGTTGGTTTAGTGGTCGGGGTTGGGGTAGTGGTAGGGGTTGGGATAGTGGTAGGGGTTGGTGTAGTGATAGGGGTTGGGGTAGTGGTTGGTGTAGTGATAGGGGTTGGGGTAGTGGTAGGGGTTGGTTTAGTGGTCGGGGTTGGGGTAGTGGTAGGGGTTGGGATAGTGATAGCGGTTGGGGAAGTGATAGCGGTTGGGGTAGTGATGGGGGTAGTGATAGCGGTTGGGGTAGTGGTAGGGGTTGGGATAGTGATAGGGATTGGGGTAGACCTGGCCATAGCTGGGGGGGGGGGGGGGGGGAAGTCATGCAATGCAAATTGCGTGATTAACTCGGTGACCTGAGTCTCATTTTCGTCCATGGCTAACATAATTTGCAATTGGAATCTGATTTGATCGTAACTATCCAAAGAATAGTCAAAAAAGACATTTGACCAATGCAGAGTAGGGAGGCCTGCACCCATCAGTGAATTGACACCGGGTTGTGAAATTTATTTTGAAATTATAAGTTCATATTTATTGTGTGAATAGTCATGTTAACGGGAAAGATTGCTTTTTTTCAGTCTGAAATGAAACCGACACGTATTTTAAGAATGTATATATTCTCAGCACTTTGGATAAACTATTTTCTAGACGTTACAATGGCGAACAATGAGGCAGCACTCTGTTTGTTTGCCACCTCCAAAACAGTCGTGGAAATTCAACATTCCCATGGTAGGACGTTCTCACCAAGGGACGACAGCTTTTACCGACCCCTGAGAGATGATGGGATGAGTGGACTCACGATCAAACTTTGACCTTACAACCTTTCATTTTTAATCGACTATCTAACCACATTGCCACCCAGTCATATTCATATTATCTTTTAAAGTCCGGTATTAAAATACAAGCTCCTCTCCAATCTAACATTTCAAATGTGGGGAATTGTGTACCATGCAGTGATCATCATGTGCAACACCAACTTGTTGGGCGATGAGATGTCCTGTGGATTGTCAGTACCGTTCATTGGTTGCTGAATTAATACATGGCACGGTCGCACTCATTACACACAAAGTGCTTGCAACAAATGAACAATACCTTGCTGATCTCGTAAAGGAACATAACCCATTACGTAAATTCCGGTCACCCTCGCAGCGGATTTTGGTTGGCCATCGAACAAAGACGGTTACCGCATCGCGCACTTTCAGATGCACTTCTGCGGCCGTCTGGAATGCTCTTCCGTCCGATATTAGGAAGCCACTGGAGCTATGCACTTTTAAATATAGATTGAAAACTGCTTTCTTTAGAACTGCTTGTTGTGTTCAGTTTTGTTGTCCGTCTCCTGCACCTCTGATTAGCACGGTTGTCTACGTATGGCTCGAAATAAGTCCAACATACATTGATATGTGCACATTTATACGGATGCTCCAATATTCCTCTCACGTGCAACATGACTCAAACAGCAATTGGCTGCACATCCAAAGCAGGACCCTCTTGACAATGAGCTTCTAGACTCAATTGAGGAATTTCTGTGTTCACAACGGGATATAATTCATGTTCCTCGTGTATTAGTGGTGTATGGAAGTGCAGTGGTTAGCTCACTGCACTATGAATCTTGCAACCTGAGTTTAATTCCCGGCCACGGCGAATGGCATCTAAACTGATTTTGGGCATATCCCCCCCACTTCCACTGCCCCTTCATCAACCTGTGCTGACCAATATGGTGAAGTATGGTCAGACAACCCCCAATTGACTGATATGGCATGGGGAGGCCATCATCTAACAGAGGGTTGACAACAGGTTGTCAAATGTTCCTCTGTTATATATATTTAGTAATTATAACAATGATCTAGAAATTATATGGATACATATTTTTTTTTATTACAATGATTTCAGGTTCACATTTATGTCCGTGAAATGGAATGGCAAGAATGTTGATACTGGGGTGCAGTAAGCTAGAAGGTGGGTGGAGATGATTGACAGATTCCATTGCAATTTACGGCAGCTTATCACAAAAATATCACAACAGTCACAGGGCCAAAGGGATGTGATGCGGAGAATCACAATGATGTTCTTTTTGAAGCTACGCCATCTCATTCCTGGTGCTATCCGAGTATGGGGATACAAAAAAAGGACTAGTCAACAGCGGAGCAGAGTGTACGTATTGTATGATGTGTACCGCGCGTGGTTATTCATCTTAGCGAGGGTTGATCTCGGATTTGTGTGGCTGAATTAATGAATAAATGAGATCATCATCTGCAGTGGAAGAGGACACTGCAAACTTTACCTTGTGCAAGCCGAGTTGTAAACACACACACACACGTACGTATCATACTTTAATACAATTTACACATGTCTATGCAAGTTGTTGTTCCAGTGATTATACGATACATTTATACCTGCATTTTGTTCAAACTAATGCCTTCGTTTAAATACACTATTGCCTATTGGTTGGTCACATTTTCTCAAGTCTTTGAGTTGGTGGTTCTAAACGACAAAATGGCCACACATTCAGTTATTTTGAGTTGGTGGTCTGGATAAGGCTGAGAGGTTTTGTACATGAAATGCACATCTTTGTGTGTTGTTAAATCTACTACATTTAAATCTTTCAAGTTGATCCATGACCATTTACCCTGGTCGTTGGTCAAATCGTATTATCTTATCTCAAGGGTTGATAAATAAAAAAGATTACACCACTTTTGTGCGAAGTGAACAGTCAACTGTGGTCACCTTGTGGAATGCTTTCTCAAACTTGCCGATTCCGCGGCGCACTTTCAAAGTCGCTCGATCTTCGCAGCGCATTGTTTTCCCAACTGCGCGGCCGAGGGGTGGGGGCCGACGGCAGTCTGCCGTACTGCACTGCATCCATTGGAGAGAGGAGGGCAGGAGGTGGGTTGTGGGATGTGGAGGGTGGTGGGTGTATCGGCCACTGAACGGCACGGAGAGTTTGTCTGTGGCAGCTTGCGAACAGTGAGATTGTTTCCTTTCTTGTCCATTATTTCTTTGATCTTGCGGAGAGACCAGGTGTGACCACGGGAGGTCCACCGCATGCCGAAGACTCTAACTCGTTTAGTATTTTGTTCGTGTTTTCCGCCGTTTCATTCCAGTTGTGTTCTTGGTATACTGTAATGCTGTAAGACGAAAAGCCGTTCAGAACTCTCGCAGAGCAGTGCATGTCCCATGTGATTGAGAATGTCCGACAGAAGTTGATTATCACGGAACTGCTTCTGCATTACATTCAAGTGACATTCTTTGTTATCCGCACGCGAGGGAGTGCCCTTTCGCACGCTCACTATTCCATGGAAACGTTATCAAGCGATTCTTTTTCTAATCCTCAGAGCTGGAATTTAGCCAAACTAATTGATTTCAGAAATCTAAGAGGGTGGCGTTTTTTGTGAAGTAATTTATGACCGACCAAATACAATCAAAGTCTTGAGGTACCGATTTTAATTTTGGTTGGTGCGTAGGTTAGAGTGTGGAATCATTTTTATGAAGTGGATAACTTCACTTACGTTACTGGAATGTGCTGCTCGTTTCATAATAGACGGAGTGGATCCTTAACTGACATATACATAACACGAATATAACATTGTCGTATTGTAAATGAAGATAACCAGTTAATATATAAAAGAGAAAAAAATACCCATACATGTGCTCTGAATCCAAAAGCAATTGGGTCACATTGGTGAAATATTAATAGATTTTTTAATATATATAAAGATCACAGTGCCTTTTGTTGATTGAAGAAAGTCTGACTGATTATTATTAGCACTTTTTTTATAGGGTTCTGCACTGTCATATGTGGCCAATTCCTTTTAAGAGTATTTTTCATGTCGGAGGAAACCAGAGTACCAGTCGAAGACTTGTACATCTTATCTGCTGTCTTCATCCCTGCAGATTATGAGTCTCATGCACATGATAATATGAACAATCCTCGGACCCTGCCTCTAGAACAATCACTCATCATACATACAAATGATAATGATTTGTTGTTGATAGAGGACCCTCCTGTTTACTGGGGCATCTCAGAGTGGTTTTCATGAAAGCTCATCTCAAATATTTGAAAGGGCACTCTGATTAGCAGTTGTCACAACGTGACTCAGCACCTGGCCTGCATGTGGGCATTATTCTGCCAATAGGAGGTGATTATTGTTGATATTATGTGTAATCCAATTTGAGTCATTTGTTGGTAATTTTCTAAATTGTGGAAAAAAAAAATATTTATAGTTCCTTGTTTACACTGACAATTCCATATGACTGGTGTATTCATGTTCATGGTATGCACATAAAATATATATCAAACGAAACATTTGCTGCTGTAACTCCAGAATAGTAAACACCATGAAAACACATATGTGCTTCCATGTGTGCTGTAAGCTCACTGAATGCCAAAATACCCATATAAGCCGAACAGCATTGCTCATACGCATATGCTGCGGTGTTTAGTCATGTTTGTGGCATTCGTCACAGTGACCGATGCTTCAATAATGGGCAGCAGCGCATTGCGAAGCACTCTGTAATGTATGCGGACAACGTGGGCTCGGCTGTCACCGTCATTGTTTTCAGTAAAGCCACTTGTTGGCCTGCGTTAATACAAAAACCCGATTTGTATGGACGTCCTCTAGGATTTGTGCAGTTCTTTAGGTCTCCTCAAGAGTGCTGTCTTGTTCCATTGTTTCTACACCGACGGCTTAATTACCGTTATATTGACTGAATTCCTTCCCTGCCTTTGTACGTCGTGCATAAGCATGCAAGTGTGTTTGTGTGTATTTGTGACTGGTTGGTACATTGCACTACCATTATGGTGACCTAGGTTTAATTCCTTAGTATGTGCTCACTACATCAATGAGACTTCTAATTTAAGCCTCTCCAGGTCTCTCCTAGGTTGCTTACAATTTTAAAGAATGTCAATTATTGTACACGAACATTGCCACTGCGGAGAAAAAGGTGGCCAATTGTGCTTCTGGAGCTTGCTTAACCTCATGTGCCGGCCTTAATAGGTGCTCACTGACAAAACATTCCCTGCTAGGCTATGCGGATTTATGGGTATTCTGTGTGTGTATGTTCGTATTGTCTGTATTATTGACAAGAGATAACGTTGTGGAGACAAAATAACTGTATTTAACATTTCAGCTGCTTTTCACCATTACCTTGATGCAAATTATTACTCTTAACACAGCATATGCTGCTTTTCTGCGTTAGTATGTTGTGCTATTTTTGCTGTGTTGCTTTTCACGTGGGCGAACTTATATCGGCTGTGTATTCTCTACAATCTGTTGTGAGGAGAGAAGGTCTCTCAAGGTCACAGACCTCGGCAGAGAATCATGGACACTGTGTGGGCAGAGTTGTGCTCACGCATTTCACTTTCGGGTCTCATAGGCACAGACAGAAAATCAATTGTACCCATAATGCCTTTTGTGATCTCTTTCTGAGGCTGTTTAATTTCTCATTTGTCAAGTGTTCTTCTATGACAAAAAATGGCACAATGTACGCAAAAGTACCGTACTGAAGTGAAAACAAGATTTCTTGCAGCCCTGGCATGTCACACAATTCCAACGAAGAACTCGCACGAATTTGTGTGCTCATTTCTACGGGTGATGACATTCTGAACAAAGTTAGCGACGACAATAGTCACCAACAAAGTGTGTTGTAATAGTAATAATACAACATATTCTTTGGGTCTTTCGGTAAAGTCACGTAGATAGAACAATAAAATAATAAAAATGAAAATAAAGTGAATACAAATAATACAAATATCACGGTGTTTCGATCGCAACACAAGCAAGCAATCGACATCAGGAAAAAAAGGAGGGGAAAACTGCTGTGGCAGGCTGTTTTAAAGGTTTGAAAGGGGTGTATAGCCCAAGGGTCAAAAACGAAGTGGGCGGGGCTAGTGAGAAGATTAGCATGTGAATGTAAGAGATTAGCATGTCATTGTAAACGGCGGCTGTGTTCGTGTGAACCTGTTAATGTAAAATCAGAAAGTCGAAAATAACTGCTAACATCGGAAGGTAGGATGGAAACATCACAGCCAGTTATGACTTAAGCTAGTTAATAACGTCCTTCCAATGATTGCTCAGTTTGTACCCATCTTCTCGGTTGAAATCGTGTCTGTGTCTGTATATCTGGATGGCTTCATGAACGAGTCTTTGTTGATAGTCATTAGGTTTACAGAGGACCTTCGTCTTTGAAAAAATCTATTTCGTGTGTGCCCATGCGTTAAAACAATGATCAGCCACGGCTGAGATATTGGTCCTACCATGTTTCAGCTCTGCCTTGTGTTCACGAACACGGTCCGAGACATGTCGCTTAGCTTCCCCAATGTAACTACTGCCGCAGGCACAGCTTAGTTTGTGTAGACGCCGGGGTATTGCATGTCAGGGATCACATCCTTATTGCAGTGGGCTCACACAAAGAACTAAAGAACAGCGGTTAACCTCAGAAAAAACGCATGAAGAAGAAATGAGCAATGTTGTTAGAGACGGTGGTGGACTTCGGAAAAACTAATAATGGGGGAGGTGGAGGCAAAATTGCCGGCACCTGACACATTTAATAACCTGCAGTGGACTACATATTTAGCTGCACGAGTGGACTCGAGTGAGTGCATGACGATATGAAATCCGCAAACTGAGACTGAAATAATAATTTAAAAAAGCTGGCCGAACATTACTCCAATTTCTGCTCACGTTGCGCGTACTTTTAATCTGCGACAAGTGTTTATCGAACACATGTCCTGCGTGCGCAGCGAGCGATGCTTGCTTCGATTTCGCCTGCTCGAGTGAGCACCATGCATTGCCCGCATTCTGGTGGCAGCCTGGAGCCTGTGGTGAAAGTCCACGTAAGTCTGCGGACACTTTGACTAGATATTGGTGGCTTACATGCACAGTAGTTATTTGCCTGTCACTGTGTCCTGTAATGTGTATATATATACGAGGCAGCATATTCAAATGAAGGAGCATATCATGGGACCTTTTTCTGCCAGTATCAAAGTATGCAAAATAAGAATATGTTTTACCCTTCATGGCAATATAGCTGCTCAGCTATGAATGCTCTGACACGTGCATTGTCTTTGTACCGTTCGTCTTTTGGCGTTCTCTGGTCTGACACTGGTGAGACTAGGCCATAAAGAAGGCCGCCTCTGGTGCAGGGCAATCAGTTTAAAAGACAATGCATTTGTTATCAGAGCATGTTTGCATGCTCGCCACAAGTACGTGTGGTTCATGCATACGTGATTCCTTGCAAAAGGTATTCGTTTGGTGTTTGACCATCTTAACACCTGTTTTAGTACAAACAATGGTAAAGCACATCTTCTTATTGTTCATACTATGAAGGAACATTATGCATTTTAGCGCTGATCTGGTTCAGCACCGTACATTCTTTTTTTCAATGGGGGGCAAGTCGGGGTGTAGTGGGGAGGGTATACACAAACTCAGGGGGGAGAGCAGGAAACGGTCAATGGTAAACAAACTTTAAACCAATGTCAAACGTGAAACAGAGTAAGTTACACATACGATCTGCTTTAATCTAATCATGTATGTCCAGTATGTATGTTGAACTTCTTTCGCACCGTACGTAGCCAACCGCGCGAATCGGAGGTTCGGGGAAGGACATCAAATCGAGGGCAAAAGAGCAGTTCGAAAGAAGTGATTGTTCACAGATACGAAAGTGCATAGCTCCACTCCAGTGGCTTCCAGGTGGCCGTAGAAGCACATCTGAAAGCGGACAAGCGTTGACTGTCTTTGTTCTATGGTCAGCCAA
This sequence comes from Lethenteron reissneri, assembly GCF_015708825.2. Classification (NCBI taxonomy): domain Eukaryota; kingdom Metazoa; phylum Chordata; class Hyperoartia; order Petromyzontiformes; family Petromyzontidae; genus Lethenteron; species Lethenteron reissneri. Next base: position 8,412,591 of record NC_083807.1, read on the forward strand.
AAGCCCCCCCCCCCCATCGGAGTTTTCGCGATGGTTCATGCCTCCGTAACGAGATGAGCGAGGAGGTGTCGTGGTTTATTTGTGACAGGCGCGCTTTGTGTTGCGAGCGTGACCTTCATCACGCATTCGTCTCGAGCACTCTTCGCTACCCGCGTACAGGGGAATACCCATCACGGGCGCTGGCATTGCACCGATATCATTTGACTTGGGTATAAGAAGTCTTCAACTGGGGGGGGGGGGTCCTCCAGCCACCACGGAGGTCTGATTAGTTACAACTCCGAGTAGAGGGTGAGCCGCAGCGTTTTCTCGGCAGCACGCGTTGCTCTCATTCTTCGCTCTTACCCTGCCCGCTGGGGGGGGGGGGGGGGGCGACCGAACACATTCACTGGGCGAGTGGTGCGAGGGAGAAGGGCAACTGAAGGGAAAACAAAAAGTCTCTTGAAGTGAGGTCGGAGGGTGAGATGGGGGAGGGGCGGGGGGGGAAGTGTGCAACACAATTTCAGTCCCAAACATGCACGTGCCTCCGGAGCCTCTGTCACTGCAGCGCTGCAAGGCGGTGGGCGGTGCGCTCGCTCTCGCGCCCTCTTAAGTGGATCTCCGCTCGCGTCCTCGAGCGGGAGATTCGTTTACTCGCTCCACCCCTCGCCCCTCTGTTATCCCAGTGTGTGAGTGAGTGTGTGTGTTGTGGGGAGCGGTGGTGGAGCGGTTAGCGCGCTGCGCTACGAAGCCGGCGGACCCGGGCTCGATTGCCGCTCACGGCCAACGCCGGTGACGAGTATCTGAACCGGTACTGGGACTCGCCTAGGTCGACTCGGCCTCAAATGAGTGCGGTGTGTAAACATCGCTAATGGGGAGACAAAGGCGGTCGGGCGTGGTGCTGGCTACCCACCCCCTCGTGTACCGTTCCGGCCTTCATAGGTGCTCGCTAACAGCACTTGTCCCTACAGTCTGTTAAGGCTGTATGGGGGATCTTTGTTGTGTGTATGTATGTGGGGATCTTTGTCTTTTGATAAGGAGTTGGAGGCACTCCTGCTGAATCTGGAGCATGCTACTACGAGGTGGGGCTTTACCATCAACCCCACCAAAAGTAAGCGCCTGCCTGGGTAGTTTGTATCATCAAACACTCAACTCCCCATTGGTGATGGGGCCCTTGTGGGGAGAGTGAAAAGGTTTAATTACATGAGCAGTATGCGTTTGACCAGCTCTGCTTTGATAGCAGAGGTCTCACTCCGAATAAGTCGGGCGGCATTATCTTTTCATGATCTGCCTAACACTGTGTGGAAGCAATCTGGTCTCTCACTCCACACGAAGCTTCAGTTCTTCTCGGCCACAGTCATGCCCTCCCTTCTTTATGCTTGTGAAATGTGGACCCCCCCCCCTAATGGAACATCTGAACCGAATGTAAACGTTCAGGCTGGCCTGCCTACGATGCATCCTGAGTTTGACCTGGTTGTATTGTGTGAGGAACTCACAAATCCTCGAAATATCTGGACACAGTCCCATCAGTGAGCTCCTCTGGATGGCAATGATGCGTTTGCTGGGTCATGAAGCTTGCATACCCAGCCACCGCATGCCCAAACAGCTTTTGTTTTGCCAAATAGAGGAGGCTAAATGGACGCAGCATGGGCTATAAAAGAGATAGACTGATGTGGTACAAGAAAATGTGCTAAGTGGACTTGTCAATGACTGGCACCAACAGTGTCAAGATCGGCCTCTATGGAGAAGGCTCGTAAAGGACGGTATTTGGCAGTTGGAGGCAGTATCCCTCCAACAACATCGGAGGGTAAGAGGATCGATGCTCACAGAAATGAGCAGAGCACCGGGCGGCTAACACACAGCAAGTTGGCATAGTAGGGGCCACAGGTGATGTATCTGGCATCTCATCAGTCAACCAATGGCAACTCTGTCTGTCCCGTGACCTCCTGCCAGCGAGCCTTCGACATTTCACGTGGCCTCAAAGTGCACATAGCCTGGCATAAGCGCTGTGGTTACATACCCGCTACATAGTGGTGAATGGCGATTGTTGTTGACAAACTGCATAAAAAGGGAGCAGAGGCAAATTTATGATCACAATGCACTCACTACCCAGTAAATATGCCAACGCTGGGCCAATGTTGACATGTGGTTGGATCCACTGGACCACCATTGGGTATGAACATCGAACCTTGGTTGAATTCTTACGTGTTTTTTTTCTTCTTCAACGGTGACTCAGCCTTGAATGAGTTTGTTGCTTCACGAACAGGTATGTCAACATCAGCACTGGGGAAACCAAGATTGTCAAACGTGATGCTGGCTAACCCCTCTGACCCCTCCCCCCCTCGTGCGCTCTGCCAGTCTTGATGGGTTACTCACAAAAAGCAAACATTTTCCTCTGTGGTCTACAAGGACAAACAGGGGAGATCACGTGTGGACATTTGCATGTGCACTTTTTGAGTTGTGGACACTGGTTGTCGCTAACAGCACTTGCCCCAACAGTGTAAGTGGGCCATACGGGTTTTTCTTTTGTACTGTGGGGAAGCAGTAGCGTAGCGCTTGCCACCTTTGTCTCCCCAGCACTGAGGAGACAATGGTGGCCTGGACGGAGTGCTTGTCACACGACCCCTTATGCGCTCTGGGAGCCTGCACAGATGCTCGCTAAACAGCACTTGCAGGATAGATAGGGAAGCTCTGTCTTTATTTTGTTTTGCGTACACAAGTGGGTACGAATTCCTGAATGTGCATGTTGCACAGCAGCATTGGCAGATGTTGTTTTTGTTGTTGTTGTTTGTGTGCGCTGATGGCCAATACCAGTGATGATTATCTGAACTAGTGATTGGCTTCCCCTATGTCGAGTCAGCCTCAAATGAGTACCTGGTGCAGTGTGTAAACATTGCCACGAAGGAGACAAAGGGGGCCCGGCGTGGTGCTGACCACCCAACCCCTCGTGTGCCATTTCGGCCTCCATTGGTGCTAGCTACGAGCACTTGCCACAACAGCCTGTTAAGGCTAAACAGGCGATATTTGTCTTTGTGTGGCCAGTATTAGGATATTCACCTCCGACTTTGCACACCACCATCACTATTGTACCGCACAGAGAGGTCATTACCCATTGCCAAGACTGCATTGTCTTGAGGGCGCTAACTGCATCTTTTGCACGACCCTCTTGACTCCACCGTGAAGATAACAAGGCAATCAATGATGCTACAAAATATAGCAATGAATTAACCAAAGTGGCTTATTTATTGCACAGCTAGCAATCTCATGATGATTGAAGTGTTGCATTTTGTTTCTTGTGCACATGCGGCTAAATGGTAATTGCAAGGAGGTTACCCATCTTCCTCCCAGGGTCGATGAAATAAGTCGTCACCCTGCGGGATCTCAAAGGTGGCTGTCCCTTTGAGAGACTATCGTCTGCCACAGAAACGTGGAACGTCCACCCTTTGGCTAAGGGCCGTCCCATCGTTTCCTGAGCTGGGGACACTTTGAATATAGCAATTCAGAGGGCAGGGTGCAGAGGTTGAAATTGGACATAGCAAGGACACGCAATCTGCCACTCTCCCACGAACAAAAAATGTTCCGTCAGCTTCCACAGGCAGATAGATCAGAGCAATATGTACACTGCCGTTGTGTCTACTCTGTAGGTTTTCGTGGTGGCACTGTTTTTTTCGTAGTTGTACCGGGTCTTGTTTGACATCATAATTTATGTTTTGCTCCATGTGCTTCCTGGGACGTGACATCGAGCAACGAGTGGCACAGCTCCGAAAACGCATTGGAGGGCTGGCCTTACATCTGTAGTGGTGTTATTTCACGCGGACACCTTTTTCTCTTGTGTCACTTTTATTCGAACAGAACTCCTCGCGTTCAACACCACGTGACTCCGTCGCAACTCTTCCACTTGCTCTGCTCGCCTGCCACGCTTTGCTCGCTCCGCTTGCTCGCTATCCTGATCCCTTTCACTCTCCTAGCCTCTCCGCTGCGAGCTACTCTCTCTCACTCTGCTCGCCTCTCTGCTACGAGCCTATCAATACACACTCTGGTAACTTCCCACCGTACACTCTGCTAGCCTCTCCACTGCTCGCCTATTACGATACACTCTGCTAGCTTCTCCACTGCTAGCCTCTCACTATATATTCTGCTAGATTCTCTACTGCTAGCCTTCGCGCACTCACACTTAGGATTCCGCTAGCCTCTCTACCGCTAGCCTCTCTACCGCTAGCCTCTCTACCGCTAGCCTCTCTACCGCTAGCCTCTCTACCGCTAGCCTCTCTACTGCTAGCCTCTCTACTGCTAGCCTCTCTACTGCTAGCCTCTCTACTGCTAGCCACTCTACTGCTAGCCTCTCTACTGCTAGCCTCTCTACTGCTAGCCTGTCTACCCTCACTCCTCCAACCTCGCCCTTGCCTCCAGCGGGGGATCAGCCATCACCGCTGTAGAGGAGGAGGTGTGACGATCAGGGCCCCGGACCTCTCTTGTGTTCACTCTTCTCTTCACTCCAACCAACTCCAACCAACAACTCCCCTCCGTTTCTCCGCGCATCAGCTTATATCCCCTTACTCATTAAGATACCTGAGGTGGCCCTCATTAAGCCGACACTCACGCGGCGTCTCGGCCAAGCTTATCGCCCTATCGCCTCCATCTGCAGACTCCCAGGCGCCTCCACAGTGTCTGAATTTGCAGCCAGACAATCACTGCCATGCATCTCAATTGGGCGCCTTTCTCTGGTTGCTGTCTCTCTCCGCACCTGTGTGCCCTGACGTGACTTCACTGTCCGCCACTCACACGTGCGTGCACACTGATTGCAAAATCCCGCGCGCATTACTCCACTACACATCTACCTAAAGGACTGCAGTGTTCGCACATTCACGCACGTTATTGGCCCCATTACGCCAACAATGAGCCATACGCCAGGCTTCAACAGACATTTGAATTGAGCTGAAAGTGTCGAATCTCTTTTTGCAGCCTTCAATAACTCACAGAAGTTATACATTCCTCTGAGAGAACCGATCTCTCTTTCGTATATACCCACTGCTGACTTCCCGCAAAGTAGTAATAATAATGAAAGAATCCTATCCTGGATGCGAACTTTCACATTTTTAAATTGTGATTCCTGAATGTTAACAACGGTGTCACTTAGGCTGATACAAGGACATTCGTATAAATATCCCGTTAAATACAACAATCGTTGTTTAAATGCGCTCTTATCTTGTTATAAATATCGGCTATCTACTTCACGGCATATACTTTGCACAGTTGTGCGTACTTGCATTTCTCATTCCAACTTGGTACAGAAGAAAACGAAAACAAACAGGACTCACTTTGTGAGCAGCGTGCGCAGGTGTGAGAAGTTTGAGACAAGTTTCTCACAAAGTGAGCCACAATTATTTGAGGAATGCATGGCCAGTGCTCATGTGCCCCGTGGTCAACAGGGTGCACAATGTCGTGCTCATTTCACAACGTTGTTGTGGAACATTATTGTGGCAAATGAACCAATGGAGCGTTGCTTGGGAGCAAAACCCACTGCAAACCCAGGACCACCCTGGCACTGCTGCGGCTCATCATCCATCATGCTGCCTTTGCGAACGCTTTCAGGGACCGTGGTCTTATTTCACCTGTTGAGTTATTCCCCAGACGGCGATGTTCTAAACTACACGTTGATGGCTCGCAATGTTCTTGTGAGCTCTCAAGGGCTGTGCTGTTTGGACTCTCAGCCTCCATTAAATAATTTACAGGCGGTGTAATCTCGTTCCGTGACTTTTTTTGCTGTCGTTGTTGATTAACCGTTGATTCTCTTTAAAATCCTATTTGAATGTAATGGCAGACGTGGATTGAGTAACCTGCATGATGTAAATATATGGGCTTTTTTAGTGTTAGGCCTCGATCTAGAGCACTCCGATTGGGAATGTTTAGCCTATTCTTTTTAAAGTATTTTTCAAGAGCGGGGAGAACAATATATTATGGAGAAACCAATGCTTTTAAGTAGATTGCAATAGAAAATTTACAGATGTCACTAACCTGCTTCCCCATTGTTTAAGTGTGTTCGTGTGACGTGCCAATTTGAATATGTAGGTCGTATGTTTTATAAATGCAAATGTACGTTGACAAATATACATTGACAGAGTGGTAATGATATACGTTAAATGGCCTAACAATGAAAACGTATCATCCTAAATAGGTCAGTAATACGTAATATGCATTTGTCATTGTTGGTGGCCCAAAACAAGTGGTGGAAATTCCATGCCTGTGGCAGCAGCCAGCCCATTTCAAAATTCACCCCCAACTTGGATTTGATCTTACATTATTCCGAGTATGAGCCAAGGTCTCTAACGACACCACCACCGATTATGTTATTATTCTACAGTAATAAGACTTACTGATTTAATGGGATATTCATTGGTGCGCGTCAGATGCAAAATTATGAATTCCTGATGCTGTCAACCCATTGAAAAGGAATTCCCTCTGGCATTCCTGACACCTGCGTGTATTGGAATTATTGATGCAAGGGAGCCCAGAGTCAGCATTGCCATATTATTGATGGATTTTGGATTACCAACGTGAATTTATAATGTCATGAGTTGATGCCGTCAGTGCCATTGACTAAACATTGACGCTTTGCAGGAGAGTGTAAATAGGAAGTGACCTAAGGGAAATGGTCCTCGCTGTGTCCTTCACTTTGAGATTGGGACAACCAATGGTGTCAAGACACCATTCCTTGTATATAAGTAAAACGAATTGATACAATATGGCCTGAACAATTGTTTGGTTTAACGTTGATGTTATCATCTAACTTCAATTTTCGTTCATGTTTTTTTTATTTTACAACAGTTTTTCTCAATTTTTATGTACTCTGCTCAGCTTAATTTTTAAACCCACGTAACATCAGACACACGAAGAACATTAATTGAATTGGCTATACCCTGATTGCATTACATTGACACCAATTTACCCTCGTCTTCAAAGAACATATGCCACTGTCATACATTAATTCAAACTGCCCATTGGTCAATGACAAACTGCTTATTCATTTTAATGATGAAACAGCCCTAACTAATTTAAAATAGAGACATGTATTTATTGGCGACAGATATTTCCTAAAGACAATATAACATGTGACACACGGTTGTGGATTTTACAATTGAATACAAGCTTTCCTGTAAAACCCTGAGAGTGGGTGTGAAAAAGAGTGCTTTAAAAAAATAAAGCAACGTGTTTTTGTTGTAATCAAAAAGCTCTCTCGTAACGTTATTTCTGGTGGTTAAAAAAAAAACATCACCGGAAAATTATTTGAGGGCAGAAGTGCTTCCTGACAACAGCAGCAGCGCTAATGGGCACGGACGGGTCAATTCCATCTCGGCCAGGGGACACCACAGTCAATGGTCGCCGCGGAGTTGAGGTGGCTGTTTTGTTGTAGCACTTTTGTGCATCGCTGGCCGTGCACTGTGAAGGATGAGAGCCTCAATTGCGATGCTCCCCTCAAACACACAAAGCCCTCTCGTGGCTTTTCTGTAAAAATTGATTTTGCAATTTTGATTCCTACTCGATTCAGTTTTGTCACACAGTGAATATTTTATATATATAATACTGGTAAATTATGATAAAGATAAGGCTTGTGTTTGGGCTCTCTTATTTCTGGTAACAAGGCCATTTATCAGGAGTTCTCCGAATCCCACTTGGCAGGTGAATCCAATGAGAAAGTGCCAATAGCAGTCTCATGCACATGTGCTGGCCAATTATCACATTTTCGTTGGCTCTGTCCAGTCAGATAGCACTGTGGTTAGAACACTCAACTCACGATTGGAAAGTTTTGAGTTTCAAATTCCAGTTGGAGGTCGACTCGGCCCCATCATTAATTTAAGGTCAATGAAATAAGTACCACTTTGTTGGACGTGAAGAGGAGTTGTCCATTGTATAACCTCGAAATCTTCACCACTGGCTCTGGGCCAGCCAGCAGCACATATGAGTGCCTCATCTTGTTCGCTGGGCAGAGAGACACTTTGCACGTGTCTCTGGGCTCACTAAAATAGCTACCACTTTCTGTGAAGTTAGCAGGGAGACAGTATTGGCCATTGGATTTGTATCAATAAAGCGAAGGACGATGCAGGACAGAGGGGATTGGCGATGATGAAGCTGTGAGATTGGGTGCCAACAAACAGCAATGACTTAATTCAGACGCATCGTCGCTGCTGAACAGATGGACTGGACCTGAAAAAAGAATAGGTATTGAGGAAATAAAAGTGTAAAGGAGTTCCATCCGGGTGAGTCCTGAAGTCCTTCTTCATTAAGTTTTTTTGCACAGCGCGTTTCCACGCATTAGGGAATCACTTCGTTCCAGCGCTGCCCTGAACCCCCTTCTATCTCTCCCTGTATTTTCTTTCCCATCCTTTCTGGAACTTTCCATAACTCTCCACCAATCCCCGTCATTTATTTTACAACGGTCTCCCAACCGCACCCTCATTTCCACTTAGTTTTCCCTGACGACCAATCCGATTTGAATGTTCATCACCTTCAAATCCGAGTGTGTGCCCCACGTATGTGCGTACGCACTTATGTAAGTTTGAACTTCTTCCGCACTGTACGTAGCCAACTGTGCTAATCGGTTCCCCCTGTGACAGCTCCTCACCAATGAGAGTTGGGCGCGTGATTCGAACTCACGAGCCGTTTGACACTAGTTGTGTATAGTTATATCTATCATAATAGGTTTTGCCCCTCGGCATCCATGACAAAAGTATCTCCCGCGGATCGCTCCACTTGGGCGTATTTTCACAGCAGCCCAGGAGACAGATCATGCATAAGGATGGCTTACAGGCAAAATGTTTTAATTTAATGCAAAAAAAAGGACTAAAATAATCCCAAGGGCTATACTATGTTGAACTTCTCGTACATCACGGTTGACCAGGACATTAGGTAATTTATTGTGCGGGTGGAAATGTTGGTGTAAAATTAATGGCAGTCTGCTTAAAAGTCCACTCGTGGGATTTTGACCATATCTGTGATCCAAGCTTACCTTTCAATTTAACCTCCAGAAGCACAGGAGCCTGCACACTGCATACATTATACAGCGGTGTGGGCAATGCTGCACATGCTCCACTTTGCAGTGTATGCTTCCTGTATATATGCTGCTATGGCAGAGCACTTGATTTACAATACGAAGGTCGCGAGTCGAAATCTTGTTCAGGTTGTCTCACCCCCATCATCCTCTGTGGATGGTGAAATAGGTATCACTTTGTGGGATCCCCTAAGTACAGGTTATCATGTGGCGATATGGGCCCTTACCACAGCAATGTGGAATTATCTGCACTGGTCCAGAGCCACCAACAGAGGTGAACACCACCCCATGCTTTATTGAACAGGAAGGCAGTTTGAATGTTGACTTGGCAATGTGGTGATGGGAACATCACACCACGTTTTGTAGCCGATTCATATTTATTCAAAGCCTGTAGAGTACTTTATATAAGCGTTTTGTTTCCTTCCTTTTGGTTCCACAGCTATAAATGGTTTATATGAATTATTCAACGAAGCTGTGTTTATAGTCCCACCGCTTGCGCTTGTATCGAGCAATGGGCTGCACATTTTGGTTCTGCACCACAGCCCATAGAGTTTCACCCGTCATTTCAGTGACAATTGACTACGCCCATTGTACAATCATCGATGCTATGATTGGGTCGTGAGCTTAGCCTATAACTTGTAGAAATACATGGAAAATGGCAGTAGCATGTGAAAAACAGTGGAACGCAGCATTTGTGTCCCTTCTAAAGTGTACTTTGGTATGAGTGTGCATGTCTTACAGTGGGGGAAAAAGTATTTTATCCCCTGCTGATTTAGTACTTTTCCCACTGACAAAGAAATTATCAGTCTATAATTTTAATGTTAGGTTTATTTGAACAGTGAGAGACTGAATAACAACGAAAAAATCCAGAAAAACGCATGTCAAAAATGTTATAAATTGATTTGCATTTTAATGAGGGAAATAAGTATTTGACCCCCTCTCAATCAAAAAGATTTCTGGCTCCCAGGTGTCTTTTATACAGGTAACGAGCTGAGATTAGGAGCACACACTTAAAGGGAGTGCTCCTAATCTCAGCTTGTTACCTGTATAAAAGACACCTGTTCACAGAAGCAATCAATCAGATTCCAAACTTTCCACCATGGCCAAGACCAAATAGCTCTCCAAGGATGTCAGGGACAAGATTGTAGACCTACACAAGGCTGAAATAGGCTACAAGACCTTCGCCAAGCAGCTTGGTGAGAAGGTGACAACAGTTGGTGCGATTATTCGCAAATGGAAGAAACACAAAAGAACTGTCAATCTCCCTCAGCCTGGGACTCCATGCAAGATCTCACCTCGTGGATTTGCAATGATCATGAGAACGGTGAGGAATCAGCCCAGAACTACACGGGCGAATCTTGTCAATGATCTCAAGGCAGCTGGGACCATAGTCACCAAGAAAACAGTTGGTAACACACTACGCCGTGAAGGACTGAAATCATGCAGCCCCCTCAAGGTCCCCCTGCTCAAGAAAGCACATATACATGCCCGTCTGAAGTTTGCCAATGAACATCTGAATGATTCAGAGGACAACTGGGTGAAAGTGTTGTGGTTAGATGAGACCAAAATGGAGCTCTTTGGCATCAACTCAACTCGCCGTGTTTGGAGGAGGAGGAATGCTGCCCATGACCCCAAGAACACCATCCCCATCGTCAAACATGGAGGTGGAAACATTATGCTTTGGGGGTGTTTTTCTGCTAAGGGGACAGGACAACTTCACCGCATCAAAGGGACGATGGACGGGGCAATGTACCATCAAATCTTAGGTGAGAACCTCCTTCCCTCAGCCAGGGAATTGAAAATGGGTCGTGAATGGGTATTCTAGCATGACAATGACCCAAAACACACGGCCAAGGCAACAAAGGAGTGGTTCAAAAAGAAGCACATTAAGGTCCTGGAGTGGCCTAGCCCGTCTCCAGACCTTAATCCCATAGAAAATCTATGGAGGGAGCTGAAGGTTCGAGTTGCCAAACGTCAGCCTCGAAACCTTAATGACTTGGAGAAGATCTGCAAAGAGGAGTGGGACAAAATCCCTCCTGAGATGTGTGCAAACCTGGTAGGCAACTACAAGAAACGTCTGACCTCTGTGATTGTCAACAAGGGTTTTGCCACCAAGTACTAAGTCATGTTTTTCAGAGGGGTCAAATACTTATTTACCTCATTAAAATGCAAATCAATTTATAACATTTTTGCCATGCGTTTTTCTGGATTTTGTTGTTGTTATTATTCTGTCTCTCACTGTTCAAATAAACCTACCATAAAAATTATAGACTGATAATTTATTTGTCATTGGCAAACGTACAACATCAGCAGGGGATCAAAAACTTTTTCCCCTCACTGTATATGATGCGTTCTTAGTTTGTGGTTTGCAGGCATATACATGTATTTATCTTTTGATGTCGTAGGTACTCAGTAATAACACTTATCCCAAGAGCATAAGGATATGTTTTTTTAGATAATTTATGTCATTGTGTAGCTGTGCATGTTTGTTATTTTCGTTCTGATGGACTTCTTTTGCACAGAAGAGAGGGAGAGCTGCACCTTCACTCATTACATTGAGTGGTGTATTATTAGTATGATGCCACTGACAAAAAAAAAAGCAGTGCTTTTAATGATCCCAGGAAAAAAAACTTACAGATTTTTCCAGGACAACAGACCTACCTCCTCCTCCTCGACAAGCAGATGTTCCTGGGAAAACCATAACCGATGGCAACCAAAGTAAGAAGCATGTGTCTGTGTGCATGCATACGTGAGCTTACTTGCGCCGTACGTTTCAGACGTGCGCGCGTATCTGTAGATGCATGTTGTGGGCGAGACTCATTTCATGAAACCTGTTTTGAGTAAGCTGCCTCATGTATAAGTAAGATGATATGCCACCAACCTTTATGTCACCTTTGTATTGAAATCGACATTTTCTTTTAAAAGCAGAGGCACTTTGCTTCATAGCGAATGGCTTTCTCGCATTCGTCATGCCAAACTTGTTATGAATTTTAGAAAAAATAATCTCGTTATTTGTGTATTGCCTCCCATCTCCAACAGAAACCCCGAATGGTCTGGGAATTGTATATTGAAGTTGAATTTCAGATATGAGCTTTGTGTCAAATATCTCATCTCAAAAGGGGCTACATATTTTCATTTGCTGTGCTCCATGTCACATGTTGCACTATTAAGTGTTGCCTTTAGCCTCTGCTGATATGATACTTTTCTATCTATTACTTGGTTCTTTGTTTTTTCGGCAGAAGTAAAACAAAATCTCGTTTTTGTATTTTTATATGATAACTCTGCTTTTTTTAGGTGCTGCGATGCTGCCATGATTGTGTAATGGTTCACACGTTGAGCTTGCAATCCCAGAGGTCACCATTTCGATTTCATCTTCTGGTGCGGAAATTAAAACAATGGGGACATTTTCTTAAATCATCAGCCCCCACTACCCACCATCTCTGTCCACCCAGCAGTCGAAGTGGGTGCACCACAGTTAGACGATCAGCAGGTCGCATCAGCGGGTGGTCGGGAAAAGTGTGGCACTTCTTTCCTATAGCATTTTTGGGGGATTGGAACAGATTACAAAAGTGTGGGTACACCCACCTCTTCCATTGAGCCGGGTCAATGTGGAAACCAAATGCCTTCTCGCATTTGCTCTTGCGAAGGCCCCCCACCATCATCAAAGGAGTTGAAGCCACACACATTTTTTTTACCTATTTCCTGCCTTTCTTACTACACCCCCCCCCACCGCATCAATCACAGCCCACATTTGGAGGCCATGCAATCGATTGCTCAGCCGGTTAACAGTGCAATGTAAGCTTATTAAAATGATTGAAGTGCAGGTGCGCAGACTTTTAAAGATTTACAATACGGGCCGTTTTAAAGCCTTTTGAAGCCGCAATAGATTTGATCATTGTTGACAGTGAGGGAGAAAAGCACCCATAAATAAAGGATGGACTTTGATTGCAAGAAATGGTATTGAGTAATTGCATCGGCGAACAAATGACGACTTAAGTTGGACGTTAGCCAGTGTACCTTTCAATGCTGGGGTCTGTTAATGCGAATGCTCTTGGCAGTAGCGTGGCCATCAGTGCAGATGTAAACAAACACACGCACCTGTAGCTAAGTCCCATGGAAAAAAACAAGTGTACACGTTATACGTGTTAGCCTAAGAGCACAAACGGGAATTGCTACTTACAAGAAGAAGGGGCAGAGGAAGAGAGTGGCAAGCAGGAAACATACAATGAAAAAGCAGTCAACTCAGCAGACAGAGGCCAAGTCTTCCCATAAATCATTAGTGATGCCTGCGCCAGAGCCCCTAGATGTCCAAGAGTATATATTAGTTATTGCAATGTGTGCTGGAACACAAATACGATATAAACTGTAACATTTACCTCCTGGGTTATTTTTACATAGAGTAGTGTGGTGGCGCGGCGGTTAATCCTACCACGATGAAACCAACCACCTGGGTTCACTGGTTTCTGGCCAGGGCTAATTGCACCATTCTAGCATCCCTATCGGTTATATATCCACACTGACCATCATGGTGAAGTATAGTCAAACATCCCCTGTGACTAACATGGCGTGTAGAGGCCTTTATCCATATGTTGATTGATTCAGAGATGTAAAAAAAAATTCGGTTTAAAAGACGTTTTTATCTTTACTTGAAAGATATTTGTTGGTCATATGAAGAAGACACACAAGAACCCACCAAAAACAACCAAGAAGTGTGTATCAACCGGCGGTCAGTGGCTAAAGTGTAGACCTAGTATCACATGGTGCATAATGCTAGGCCCTGAGGGCCAAGTGTTGGCTCTGCTATGGCTGTAAGATTTTGCAGAAGGAAAGCAGTGATAGTGAGGGGTGGTGGCAGCATAAACAAAGAGGATGATGTCATGTCTTGACCTTAACATTACTGATCTCCCATAGTCCCTATTTTCACTATTTAATGGGTTTATATCCTCAATTTCAATTCATATATATATATTATTCAAATATGTGCATAGAAAACTGCATATCAACTATTTAAAAAAAATTTTTAAAGATAACACTGTGAAAATGTTGCCTCCAAATAAACTTCGCTCAACATTATATATTTATTTATTCTATAACTCTCTATATATTTTGATTGTCTCTCGGTTCTATGATTGGATCCCACTTTACCAACATTCACTTAGCAATCAGTGAAACGCCATGAAAACGATTCCCGAGATTCAGTGACACTTTCCTCGTTCAATAGACAACTTATTACAACCCATGACATTACTCACTGTTACTCCTCACTATTACTCACTGAAGTGTGAACACTTCCACCTCTTACAAAACACCTGGTTAGCATGGAAGAGTAGGCCACATGATCTGTCGTCGAGGGTCTTCTGCTGGCAGTGGCATGAGCAAGAAATGCTGTGACGGTTTCACCTGAAGACGGAGGCTTGTGTTGCCTCCGAAATGTCGTGATTTTATTTATTTACATTTTTTACCTACGTGACTTTACCGAAAAAACCAAAGAGTAAGAAATGTCAAGGCTGCACCTTTGCACATTACCTTCCTCACTCACTATATCAAGGCCTATATTTAAACATAATTAACACCATGCAACCTATAGACAAAAAAAACCCCAGAATAAACGACATTAACAACATTCGGTTCACTCATAAACTCGGTGAACTTTCTTGGCAGGAAAATGAAGGTTGGGCTATGAGAAGAAAGAACAAGGGCTGAATTTAGCTCAAACTTTTAAATGTCTCTGAAATCTTTGCACGAATCAAATTACAGCTGTCGAACACAAAAAATAATGAGCATTCAAAAGATGACTCAAACAAGTTTTGACCACTTCAATAGCATACGGAGAATACAATTACGCAACATGCTCGTCCAAACTTTTGTATAATTAAAAAAACCAATGTAATTGTAGGTGACCGATATTCTGCACGCCTTACAATGTGAATTTGCAGACATTAATTCTTGAAGAGAAATTCTGCATCATCTGACATTCGTTTAATAATAATTTACAGCATCGTGTCAGTCTATTGTTGGATGAACAGTCTCCCCAAGCCGTGTCAATAATAGTGATTGCTTGGCCATACTTACCATGCTGTCAGTGCCGGTTTGTTGAAGGGATTATGGCTCAGCATCATTTCAGATTTAACTTGGCACTCATTTTAGCTGTGGGATAGGAATCAAACTTAGGTTTCCAGTATGCCAACCACTGCGCCATCACTCAAACTGTTTATAAAGGCAATCTGTATATCTAGACAGTCCATTCATTCCATTCGCATTGTTGAGTAGACATTGTGTTGAATGTTTGCTCGTAGGGAATGGTGCATTTTGAATACTACCCAGTGTATCCCTACTGATAACTATTTTTTTTTATCAAGCATATCGCGGCGTTTTACATCACATTTCCAAACATTTGAAAGGGAACCCCCAGTGGCAGCTGTCTCTGTGGACACAAGGCGACTCAGCACTTGCCCTGTGAACAGGCGTGAGTCCGCCAGTAGGGAAGCGAATATTTCTCCGTGTAATCCCCATTGAGCAATTTGTTGGAACGTAGTGGCATAGCAGAGGTCAACTGGAGATGCAAAGTGATTCTCGAAGCATGGGGGCGATTAAAGTAAGAGAGAACACGATGTCACAATATTAACATACAATATAACTTTATTGCCAACGAGAGCTTGGTACCACAATGTACCCAGGGCCACAATTATGCTCGTAACCTGCTAAGTGCTCAAAAAATACTTGGCATATGGATTCCATTCCGTAGTACTGTAGTCTACAATGAATCCATTTTAATTTTTGAGAATGACTCGCTTTCTGCTTGCTGCAGTTAATTTGTATTGCCCCGCAGCCGTGTACATTCGTATGCACGTGCGCCAAAAGTGTGCTAATTAATGAGCGGCAATGCTGAAAGAATAACAATGTGGCCAAAGGACAGGATGGCTGCAGCTATTAAGGTTTACGATTCAGTGATCAATGTCAGAAAGTCGCGCGGTCCAGAAACTCCAAAGGGACCCAAACATCTGTGCGGGGCATGTGACTGATTATGAAGTTACCAAATTATATTAAAATGAAATTTTATCTCCTAATTACCTTCCCTTGGATGTGTTTTAGCACCTGTGAACATTCATTATGGGCCTAATGATATTCAATGCTATGAACACAATGAATGCCAAATTAGACAATGGTGTTTGCCGGTAATTGTGTCAAGAGCAGTGCTTGAGCGCGCCCATACCAACATTAGCTCGTGAGCGTGGGCTGCAGGGTTGCACGGTTGTGCAAAGTAATTATGAAATTATATGCGCTGTCTACATTCAACTATATTGGGGTGTCGTGTACGCTTTAATTGTTGTACTATTTGCAAACAGTTGAAAATAAAAGACATCACGGCCAGTGCCACCGAGGCTAGAGCTTCCTGGTGCCAGATCTCACGACCTGTTCTCTGAGGTGCCCTCCTTGAGTTTCATGGAA
This sequence comes from Lethenteron reissneri, assembly GCF_015708825.2. Classification (NCBI taxonomy): domain Eukaryota; kingdom Metazoa; phylum Chordata; class Hyperoartia; order Petromyzontiformes; family Petromyzontidae; genus Lethenteron; species Lethenteron reissneri. Next base: position 8,429,062 of record NC_083807.1, read on the forward strand.
ATGTTTGAAAGTGTGGATCTTACCCTTGGAAATATCCAAGGCGCAAACTTGCCATCGAAAGGTTGTGAATTCAGATGCTGGTCAGTGGAATTTGCTCAAAAACACCATTACCATTCTAAGGGCATAGATACAATTATTGCTAGGCCATGGCGAATCACCAGTAGTTGTCCTGGAAAAAAGACCGACTCCAACATCAGGAATGTAAAATGTAATGTATCGTGCTTATTTTGAGACTATGAACACACATCCACTATGCGTCTTTAATCACTTTTTTTTGGCGTTACTCAAACGTGACGTTTCCCAAGGCAAGCTAGGTCTATCTGCATTGGGCGCTGATGTCAAATAAATGATGCAGGTTTACCGCCCACCAGGTTTATCGCCCACATTGTGGGTGTGCGACATTTCTCATCTGTGTCTGGATGCATTACGCATTATACACAATCTGTTTTTTTTTACCCCAACAGCTCCCTTCCCTCGCTCATCTTGTCTCACACCTAGTGCTTTGCGAGATGGCACCCCGCATATATTAATAAATTCTCTCATAATTTAATTCAGCCCTCCGGTATCTGACAAAGAAAAGTAATCTGTGCCTGTCGAAGATGACAGGTGTAAAGAAAAATAATTTAACAGCGATGCTGTGATCGGCTAATGCGCCGTTGAAAGAAATGCGCTCATTATTATCGTTACTTGCATGTTTCTTTCACAATGTAAAATAATAGCTGTAAAATTAATGATTAAACAGAGGCACGTTTATTACAATCACTGAACTCAATGTATAAAACTTGCAATGGTGTCTTTAATTAGCACGATTGGCTCCGTACGGTGGGAAAGAAGCTCAACATATATGGGAAATATTTAAAATTTGACGAGGTTCCACTGTGGCACAGTGCTTGCTTGAACCATTTACCACTTTTTTTCCACTGGCATTTCTGAGCCACGGCAGCGCGGATCTCTCATCGTATGGCTGTTTGCCTCGCAAGATATCTGAATCTGCCTTGCGGCCAAGCAGGACGGCATTAAAGAAAGATTCTAATATAGGAATGTGGAATTACCACCTTTGGCTGTTTGCCAGTGGAGATAAGTATTATCCCAATTCCCATTCGAATGAACGAACTAGTGGCTTGTGATATCACGTAAGAAAGGAAGTAGTCTATTCTAGGCCAAGCATCTAGCATTTTTTAATAGTGAAAAGCAGGCAGATGATCTGCCATTTGTGAAGGGCAACACAAACTATGGTGCATGTAGATTCTGCCACTCTCTAGAGCTGCATGCCTTTTAGAACACTTGCAAACATTATCTTGGAATTTCTTCGTGCATATTTAATGAAAGTGATCTCGTTTCATTTACTTCTCAGTTAGGGAAGAATTTAGCTCTGTTTATTTGTCATTCGAATATTGAATACATCCTCTGTTCATTGCAATCGTTCGCCAGGGGTGTCCTGCATTTTGTAAGTCTTGCCATCTCAATTTGTATTCCTAAATGAGTATTTCCATCCCATGTTGGTGAAAATAGAGTATCTAAAGAAAATACGCAAACGCGAAGGAATGACATTCATGTAATAAAAAATATATACTTATTTGCAGCCCCTTGTAAATACACTGCTGAATAAAGGCATCGCCAGGCCGTGTTGGTCATGGGAGTTGTTGACCAGAACATTGTGTAACAATTTTTTTTTATTTTGTTCCTGGGTAGTAAGTGTTATTTCCTAATTGCTTATGCCTCAAACGTACAGAAAATTGCTATTATTCCCCACAAACTTTGCTTTGTGACCAGGACAGTGATATTTTGAAATTTACCTATTTTCCAGAACATTCCAGATAGATTCAGTGCTGAGTAAACTTGGAGAAACTTCTAAAACATTCTAGAACTTTCCAGTAATATAAATAATAGTATAAATACAGGGGCCTTAAGCCCACCAGTTCAGTTTAGTTCCAACTGACTAAGTGGATACATATCTGCATTTTTTGAGATGGCATCAAGAGGCTGCAAGCATCTGGCAGACGCATTTTGCTATGTCTGCGGCCAATTTATCAAGACAAGAGCGAAAAAGTACTCTGTGGAAGCATCTGCTAAGATGTGTGAGGCCTACAAGGCATATTTTGGCATGCCTGTCAGGGATGAAGACAAATCCTGGGCACCTCATTTCACCTGTGAGCAATGCAAAAAAACTTTGTAGTGTAAGATGGACAATTGTTGCTCGGAATTTTATGTTATAAATGTTACTTAAAATTGTAAAAATGTTTAATTAAATTTTTTTTACAGTTTTAAATGTTATGGAAACAATATATCATAAATGAAAAGTGTTGCGATAATCTCTTACACTTTAGTCATGGGTGAAATAAATGTATTTTTGTAGGATGGTACAGAGGGGAAAAGAGAGCCATGACGTTTGCTATCACAATCATTTGGTGGGAACCCACTGACCATTCAAGCAACTGCTATTTCTGCATGGTGGACCCTTTCAAACGTCGGGACTGGCAAGAATGCACCTGCATTCACATATCCGGACCTTCCTTCATCCATCGCCCCAGTGACACACTGCCATGAGCTCCCCGTACCTACTCCTCGGGAGAGAGAGAAACCGTCTTTAGAAGAGAGCAGCAAGTCAGAGAGTGAGGAAGACGTTTTCAGAGGTGGAGCTGAGGAAAGAAACTCATATTACTCCAACCAAAAAAACCTCAAAGACTTGATCAGAGATCTTGGTCTCAACAAGTCCAATGCCGAGCTTTTGACGTCTAGGCTTAAGCAGTGGAACTTGTTGGATGAAAGTGTGCAAGTCGCAGATCAGAGGAAGCGTCACCAACCTTTTTGCAGCTTCTTCACCCGTCAAGATGGGCTCTGCTTCTGCCACAATGTAACCAGTCTGTTCGAGGCAATCGGAATTGCCTGTAACCAGAATGAGTGGCACCTCTTCATTGACAGCTCATCCAGGAGCCTCAAAGCCGTGTTGCTCCATAATGGTAACAAGTACCTGTCTCTTCCCCTGGCTCACTCGGTGCACCTCAAAGAGGATTACAACAGCATCAAGATCTTGCTGGATGCCTTGAAGTATGATGAGTACGGCTGGGAGGTCATCGGAGACTTCAAAATGGTGGCATTCCTGATGGGTCTCCAATGCGGTTTTACCAAGTTTCCCTGCTATATTTGCCTTTGGGACAGCAGGGACACCAAGGCGCACTACCACAGGCGGAACTTGCCACTGCGGACTGAGTTCTCTGTGGGGAGGAACAACCTCAAGTGGGAGCCACTGGTGGACCCCCAGAAGGTGCTGATGCCACCACTGCACATCAAATTGGGCGAAAACGTATGTGGAGCTGATTGAGACTCTGGTGAAAAACTACGACACAATGGGCTGTAGTCTGTCCCTCAAAGTCCATATGCTTGATGCTCATCTTAATAAATTCAATGAGAACATGGGAGCCTACTCGGAGCAGCAACGCGAGCACTTCAACCGGGATATACTGGACTTTGAACACCACTACCAAGGACAGTATAACGAGAACATGATGGGAGACTACATTTCAGGGCTGATTTGTGAAAGTGATTTACAGTATAATCGTAAATCTCGAAAAACTACTCACTTCTAAATCTTTCGTAGTAAAATTTGCGTTACTTTAGTATAAATCCGTGTTAATTTTGATTAATATTTTTTTCTGACTTTATGTGAACGAAAAGGCACAAAATTGTTTTGTCATTGAAAATAGGTAAATTTCTAAATATCAATGTCCTGGTCACAAAAGCAAAGCTTGTGGGGAATAATAGCCATTTTCTGTACTTTTGAGGCATAAGCAATTAGGAAATAATACTTACTACTCAGGAACAAAAATTGTGTTACATAGTGGGAAATTCACCATGCTCGTCAGTGTAGATTGGTGAAGTTGGAGGTCATAACCAGTTCAGATATCACTGGTCATTGATGTTAACCCTCGTCAGGATTCAAACTCAGGTCGCTGGATTCATAGCACACTGTGCTAACCACTGCGCCAATTTTCCACCCAAACCTACTTGAATATAAAGGTGCAGCCCTGAAATCTTTTGTTCAAGCCACTGCTGGTATGAGCTCGAGAGAGAGTCCCACTCCAGTGTGTGTTCGGCCTGTTCTTCCGCGTAATCTAGATTCCTTGGAAGAAGTAGGAGTACCCACAATTTACTCCACCACACATGATCTTCCGATCAACTAAATCTAGTATACTCATACTCCTGAGTGGACTTAGGTGGGGGGATTTAAGGAACTTGCACCATTGTTCCAACGGCTGCGCCGAGAGATCAAACTGGCAACCACTGGACTGCAAGTGCTGTGTGGAAACATTCTTCTGTGACAGCAATACCAATGCGTACACATTGGTCACAAACCCACTTGCCATTCTGCCATCTCCTGGTCAAACTCACAACTCATTCGGACTCTCACACACATGATGACCTCTGCGTGAGCCACCAACTTCATCTTCAAAGCGCTGGATTTAAATTGTGTGCATCACCACGGCTGCTGCAATTTGGTTGTCAAGTCACGGATTTACTCGGATCGTCAAGGTCACTCAACTCAAACGTGAATAAAACGTAATTAGAATGAACAAAATTAACTAGTCATCACTCATTTATGCTATTGTTTCTGAAGGGTGCTTTATATATTTTCCACAATAGCATTACTTGGAATTCTAAATAGATTACCATTGTTGTCATGTAATTGTTTGTAATATAAACAATATATAAACATACAGTGACCTATTACATTTGTTTCCTACATTGTATAACAAACAATCAAGAGCTTTTACTCAGAATCAGTTGAAATTAGTGGTGGCAATTGTGATTTAACTTCATGGAATTCAGTTGAAAAATTGTCAGGGTTGATTATTTCATTGTGCTGTGTTTTTTGTTTTTGTTTTTATAATTTTGCAATACGACACAATGAGTTTTAAATGTTTGTATGAGTCACGTTACATCACTGTATATGTATAGTGGGTTTACGGAAGGCGGAGACGAATCCTTTAGAAGCAATACGTTTATTCAATAACGTTAACGGTACAGCAGAGTCTTTCAAAAGGGCAACGGGCCCTTTCTGGCTACCGCCTGGGGAGGTACGGCCTCCGGACTCGTGTGCCCTATCATGGGGCTACGGGCTCTCAGTCCTCCAGCTAAGAGTGACATAGGGGAGGATACACTGACCCGACCCAGCCAAGGTACGGGTACCACTGGCCCACTCGAACCCAACACTTACAAGGACGTCGGGCCGGGGTTTCCCAGGATCTCACCACTGACCCACGGAGTCCCGGCCCTTACAAGGACAGCAGGGCTAGGGGTCCCAGGGTTCTAAGCTAGCTGGTCTTCTGGCTTCGGTCTTGGACTGGCCCTGGATCCTTCCAGAGGTCCGGCTTTTATACACCTCCCAGGTGTGTCAGCCCCTGGCCACGCCTCCCTTCCAGAGAGTTCCAAGGGGGTCTAGGGGATCCTAGGACACCCCGCAGCCTCATCCTATTGGGAGGGGTCTCGGAGGATCCGAGAACACCCCGCAGCCCTCTGCTGCTTTGGAGCTGGGGAATATCGCAACCCACATGCAAGTTACTGCCCCTGATGGGCCGTGTCTGGTACTGCAAGTAAGATCACGCAGCCAATTTACAGCGCTACATATGTAATATTATAGTCTTTAAATTTAACAATTTACTTGCGTGGTGAAGTATTGTCAAATAAATCTTGTGGCTGACCTGGCAACAGTAAACCTTAATTTAGCATTGGTCTGAGAGAGAGGTGTAATACATATATGCAGTGGCGGCTCCTGCAAAATCTCTCAGGGGGGGCAAATGTCTGGATAATTGATAAGGATAAGGTCCACCCATGCAATGGATAAATTAACAGCTTAAGCATGTAAAGGCAACTTCACTACTTTAATATTAATGAAAAATAAAGTGACTCTTAAATACATCTCCTTGTTTGTGTCTATACTCACTATTATTACAATCCACTCAGTTTCTTTTATTAAAGATTCCACTAGGTGGCGACAAATAATATTGTTGGATGAAACGTGCTTACGTATGATTACGCAAGCACGTTAGTGCGAGCCCTCCCGGAAGCCATAGAGAATGCATTGCAGCGCCCGCCGTTCGAAAAAAAAACATCTTTGAATGTAAGTCTATGGGAACACTCTGGGCGATTCTCAGCCAGAGTGAAATCGCCCAAAAAGAGGCGGTACTCCACAGAACGTGACATGACGCTGATTGGACTATATCCAGAGGCACAGTGACGGCTAGCGTGACTCTGTGGTTGAATGACATTGGTGGTGCGTCGCCCAATCGCCCTAATGAAGAAACCGCCCCTGCATATATGTATTATACTGAGGAAAATTCTTAAAACAAATAACTGCAATAGCATTCACAATGTATCACGAAAATTAAACATCACATCTGTCTCTCTGCTCAAACAAATATAAGACAATGCTCACCTTGTTTGGTGGTCCAACTCCACATGTACATGGCAGGAGCCAATCGTTCTACATTTCAAAGACGACTCACTTCTCACAAAATGGAACGTCATTAATAATTTATATTCACCGGACGGATATTTGATTTGCTTGTAATCGTATTTCATTTTACCTTGAATGGCAATGTGTGTTACATTCCGCTCAACGACATGGACTCGGGGAAGCAGAGGGGGGCGGTGGAAGGGGGGTGAGATGGTGGGAAGGGAGCATTACAAAAATTCCAAGCTTTTAAAATACGTCCATACAATAAAAAAAAATCTACATATTGTCTCTGGTTAATAACAATATAACACCACATTTTAACCTATCAATGAGGGTTGTAATTGCCCCCATCGCAGGGAAGGATGGGGAGCTTGGCAGAGTGACATTGAGTTTCCTGGCTATGCCTGGGGCATAAGACAGGTGTGACGTTGAGGCAAGAAAAATGGGTTCATTTTGATTCATACACCGTATACGGTTGAGAAAACTCAGTTGCTAGTCCAGAGGCCAAAAACACGCCAAGCGTCCAGCTGCGAACAGCACAATTGAAGGTGTAAGCGATAACAGTGAAAACGTTTCTTAAATCGTGTTTGGTTGTCAGAATTTGGGAGGAGCATTCGCAAGTAAGGCAGTGTGAGGACAGGAGAAGAAGAAGAGAAGTGTCCTGCAGTGCGGTGCCTGAACAGTGAGGGTGAGATGGAGCCGTCGTTTTTGTGGACAGCGTGCTCCACATGGGCGGAGAAATCATTGACTGCTGCTCTGTGATTCACGTGCTTTTGCATGGCCTAATATTTTAGAATGTATTATGCATAAATAAAAAAGAAAGCCCTATATGCTGTTGAGGCAAGTGCTTTCAGAAATCACCGAGGCTTTTACAGTAAACGAGGAGTTTGGTAACCTCATTTGCCAGTAAAAATATGATCATTGGTTTTTTTTAGCGTCATCTGGTCCAACCCATGTGAGACTAGGCTCTTAGGAAAGCTGTCTCGGGTGTGGAACAATCAACTTCAATGACAGTGCACATTATCAGAGTTATGTCTTTTGTTTGTATTATGACTGCAGGTATTGCGGTCTATACAAACATGACTCCTTGTAAAAAGGTGTCAGTTTTGTTGCCAGATAGAAGGGTAAAAAAAACAATTATCGAGGAGTTTGGTGTTGAGAAGACCGCACCCAGCCGCCTACCACGTTGAATATTACCACACTGTTTTAGGCAGTTGCTTTAGGCTCACATGCAGGAGACTGGGTTTCGTTGATGTCTTGTAATGGGGCGAATTTATAGAAATCAAGACTATGTGGCAATAATTGTAACACAAGTGAAAAAAGGCACCCCCACCGATGTTGCATGTTTGTATTATACATACGGTTGGATGCCTTGTGCCTGGTAACTGCATCGCAGATGTGATTTTTATCGTGTTAAACATTGGCTGAATGGGACTGTTGAGCAGTGTGCACCAGTGTATTCTTCAGAGTGGAGAAGGTGCACATTACACTGAAAATGTTCTGTCCCGAGATACCTTTATTCCAAGAAACGTGGATTACCCCCGCGGCATTCTAAATAAACTTTGGTGCATTCGTCAAAGGCATTTCAACTGTTGAGTCGACGTGCCTTCCAGCTCACATGAGCACTAGGTGGTTGCCCGCCTCTTTTGCAAGCCCTAGCATTTCCGTGGAAATAGCACCATTTACATAGTGGGGGCCAGTCTTTCCATTGAAAAAAAAAAAAACGGATAATTTTTTCAACGTGATATTTGGTTTTATCAAGCCAGACGGAGGAAAAGATTCGTCAATATAAGGGGGACAACCAGCTAAGTCAAATGTGAGTTCAGCATTCTAACTCGACATTGCAATTCTGTATTTACAATATGAACTTTATTATTTTTAATGGAAGCATCCAATTACTTTGCTGAGTAGACACAGCAAAGTACATACTTGCTCAATTGCACGAGACACAAAACCAACTCTTTGTACTCTTATTTTTTTAAGGATCACATTCGGAATGACTGCTAACAACATCGCTATTTGTAATAATTAAGCTCTTAATGCCCATACTCTTTGGTTATTTCGGTAAAGTAACGTAGAAAAATAATAATAGATCACGACGTTTAAATCGCCACACAAGCGGTCGTCCTCAGGTGGCTGAAGGCACTCCCCATCAGGTGTTCTGCATCCTTCACTCGTGTTTGTGCCACATCAATTGTGTTGCAGCCTCCAGCTGAACAAAAAAATCAATGCTCTACCCCCCCCCAAAGAGAGTATTGTAGGAGCATAATAATAATAAAACCCACCACAGAGCCCCTGTGAGAATCTTGCATGTTTTGTCTTCATAGGAGGCTTGCTGCCAGGAAGATGAATCTGCCGTGAACAAACGCGAGGCCTTCTGACAAATGAAATCTGCGAGGCTTCACCTGCCGCCCAGTATCGTGCAGACACCAGGATACCGCGCAAAGGCTAAAGGTAAAGCGCAGGTGGGAGGGCTGGCAGGCCAGCTGGAGATGGTGTGGTCGGAGCAATGGAAGCTATCCTCACGTGATTCTCTTTCTCTTTGTTGGACACTTCATACCGAGTAGTGTCGCCAGAAATGCACTACTTCCTCTCTCTCTGTTTGTATCTGCACTTGATTTCAACGTTTGCTATTGGAGAACGTGGCTTGGTGGTTTAGAGGTCTCGAAGCTGGTATCTCTGAGATACTGGGTACAAATCTGGGCAACTGCCCATGACTCAACCTCAGGCCAGACTGCAGTAACTAAGCAACAAAAATAATCATTTTAGTTTTCACTTAAATCGGCTTATCCCAGCTCTGAGAATAAAACATATTGGTTTGACAACATTGTAACAGAAATCTCTCTGTAGTGGTGCATGTGAGAATGTTTCACCCCATCCTGTGTGGAATCTCAGACACAATGCTATGAATGCTCCTTCCGCGGTCTGTTTTCTAAAAAAACACATGTGGCAACGTACTGCTCTGTTAGCACACCAAACGAATAAGTTGCCGGTAGCTGTTGGGATCTGTAGTTCCCATTGATTAATGTGATTTCATTTGGCAGTGGTGTATGTGTAACGACTCTAATGACGATATAATAAGAGCCACTTTATTACAACACAGCCACAATATGGGATCCTAGGCTTTGATCTTGTCTTCAGCTTGTACCTTCTTTAGAACGTCCCCACTCCTCGTGCTTTCCCCTTTTATACTCAAGCCCCCGTTATGGAACCTTCTGTCACTGTTTTTACCCGAGCTAATCCCGTCCTTCCCCTCTAATGGATCCCAACCATCGCCTCTGGGATCCTCTCTGTTTCCCGCCTAATCTCGTTTAAATCTTATTTATCCAATCCATATTCTTTGGGTCTTTTGGTAAAGTCACGTGAATAGGTTCAAATTAATGAAAATAAAATAAACAAAAAACTACGACGTTTCGATCACAACACAAGCAATCGTCATCAGAAGGAAAACAGAGGGGGAAAGCTGCCAAAAGCAAACTGTTTTAAAGGTTTAAAATGGGTGTAGCCCAGGGGTCATAAACAACATGGGCGGGGCTAGTGATGTTAATGTGAGAAATTAGCATGTGAATGTCAGTTCGGCGAGCGGCCTCCATGCCGAGCGCGCTGAGGAGGCTATATTAATGTGAGAGATTAGCATGTGAATGTAAGATCGCAGAGCCGTCGCCGCATCGAGGTCGGCGAGCGGAGGTGGTTGTGTTGGTGTGAGAAATGTACTTGTTAATGTAAAATCGGAGAGCCGAAGCCACGGGGAAAATAACAACTAACATCGGAAGGTGGCAGGATGGGAACCTCACAGCCAGTGATGACTTAAACTGGTTGATAACGTCCTTCCAATGATTGCTAAGTTTGTACCCATCTTCTCGTTTGAAATTGTGTTGTGTCTGTATATATGGATGGCTTCATGAACGAATCTTTGTTGATAGCCAGTTGGCTTACAAAGTACCTTTGTCTTCGAGAAATCAGTTTTGCGTGAACCAACTGCACTAAAACAATGATCAGCCACGGCTGACGTGTTGGTCCTACCATGTTTCAAATCTGCCTTATGTTCACAAACACGGTCCGAGTTTTCCCAATGTAACTACTGCTGCAAACACAGCTTAGTTTGTAGACACCAGGGTTTTGCATATTGGAGATCCTATCCTTCACAGATGGGATCAGATCGCAAATGTTACATACTGTGTTAAATCGAGCCTGGATCTTGTGTTTGCTCAAGATTTTGAAAATCTGTTTGGTGACCCCTACTATGTATGGTAAGGTGATAGTTTTGATTGGGTACTCAGATGTTATTACCCAACGGTTGGGGTGATAGCTTTCCGGATTGTGTGGTCCGAATATCCATTCATCTTGAGAACTTGGTGCATGTGTTTCAGTTCGCTGGCTACGTGATGATGGTCGGAGATACATCGAGCTCTATGGTATAGAGTTTTGATGAGGGAATTCTTCTGGAATGGATGGTGGTGGGAGTTAGAATTTGGTAGGCATACGTATGAGTTGCTTTCCTGTAGACAGTGTCCCACTGAGCCATCTGGTCTCTTTTCAATTAGAACATCCAAAAATGGTAGCTTGTCATCCTTTTCCACCTCCATGGTGAATTTGATGGCTCGGTGTATGGAATTAATGTGGTTGAGGAATTGGTTCAGAGCTGGTCGGCAATGTGGCCAGATGACAAACGTGTCATCTATGTACCTTTCCATAAGGACGGACATAGAGTGGATGCCTGGATGGCGTCTGTCTCAATAATTTTCAAGAAAACAATGACTACAACCAGAAATAATGGAGAACCCATTGGGGTGCCTTCAACTTGTTTGCAAAATGTTCCATTCCAGGTGAAGTATATATTGGTGAGGCAGTGTCTAACCAGGGCCGGTACATCAGCATGCAATCCTTTTTGGACTAAATATTCAATTATTGCAATGGTGTCAGGCACAGGAACTTTAATGAACAAAGAAACTACATCGAAACTAACGAGCAAATCACTTGGCCTTAGTGAGATGTCCTTAATTAAGGATACCAAGTGAGCCTAGTTAAGTACAGATGAGATGGTCTTACCAGTGAATGGTTGCAAGGTCTCAGACAGAAAGACCCAAAGACCATAAATTCCTGCAGTCACGAAAGCATTATGTCAAGATTCTCAAAGTCTGCCTCCCAACCAATCACCGTGGAGGCCTCTTTCTACCAATAGGAGACCTTGTTGATATTTGAACCGTCTTTAGGCTGGACATTTGCTTGGGGTGAGTGGTCATTACACATGCGCACCAGAGTCTATGTGCCATCCTATGGGATGGGAATAAAAGACAGGCGGAATTTGGACAACCACACTATGCTATTGCCTGCATCAGCTCATCAACTCTCCGGGGTCAATTAAAGTAAGGCCAGTTAGACCCACCCTTGCCATACGAACGTGGAAATTCTACAACTGGCATAGGACTATAAATGGGAATAATGCACATCTTCAATGCTTATGTGAGCAGAAAATTACTTTTACTTTAAATACGGGTGAGACATGAAAACATCCCATGTGTAGATATTGAACGTGCGTGGATATAGTATATCCATTTGCTCTTCATGTCCAAGCTGAAGTACGTTTGCACACAGGCCAAGATGTCCTTTATAATTCAACAGCTTTACACGGGTGGATTATGCACGTGATAACACAAAAGAAAGCGGTTTAAAAATCTATATTTTACCTGCTACGTGTTGATTTATATTAACAGTGCCGCAGCAGAGTGCTTAACTCACAGTTGGGAGGTTGTGAGCTCAAATCTCAGTTGGGGTCGACTTAACCCCTTAATCCCTTTGAGGTCAATGATATGAGTACTGCTTTGTTGGAAGTGAACAGCAGTTGTGTTTTTTATAACCTCGCCCCCACGACGTGTGCCTCAGCAGAAAGAAGCTGCTGGGTTCTAATCCTGATTCGGGTACCTTTCTGAGTGAATGTTGCATGTTCTCCCCCTGTCTTCCATGGGTTTTTCTAGGTTCTTTGGTTTCCTTCCATAGTAAAAAAAAACATAGAATGGAACTGGTATCGGTCAAAACATCCTAATGCTGAAATATTACCTGCAAATTACTCGATTGGGATTGCACATACCAATGCCACTACGACTGCAGAGACTTGGCAGGACCTTCCTGAAATATAGTCTTGAGACTCAATGAGGCTTTTTCTTGGTAACAAGTGTAATATAAATATATTGCCATGGAGAAAATCAGCTACTGGCTCAGAACCAAAAGCATATTTGAGTAGCTCCTTGTGATTACTGGGCAGAGAGGTACAGTAAATCATATATGCATTCATGTCGTTATATTGTTAGGGAGGTAGCAGGGGTGAGTTTCAGATTTTAACTTTTCAGATTTTGTATTTGAGACCTTTCAATTCCATATCTAGGCCTGATAGTTCACATTCATCCAAACATTGGAAACACATCCCGAGTAGGTAGGTGGATGTGTTCTTAGACAGCATGGCAGGTAAATGGGTAGGTGGGCAGATACATGGGTAACTATGTAGATGTGCTGTTCGGTAGGAGGCATGGAAATCGGTCGATGGGTAGGTAAGGGGCTAAGTGGGCAGATAAGTGGGTATTGATGCAGTTTAGTGGGTGGGTAGTTAGCTATGTGAATAGTTGGCCAGGTAAATGCAAAAGTGGGTATATAAGTGGGTAGTCAGGCAAGTGGGTAAGTGGACAGATAAGTGGTTATTTGGACATGTAAGTGGGTAGATAAACAGGTAAATTGGTATAAAGTCAGTTGAGTAGGTAGGTAAGTGGGAAGTTAGGGAGGGGAGTGGATATGTAGGGATGTAAGTGGGTAACTATAGATATAAGCGGGTAGGTGGGCAGACATTCAGGCATGTGGAAGGGTAAGTGGGTTGGTTGGCAGGTACATGGATATGTGGGTCGGTAGGTTTTGACTTAAAACTTTTGTGACTGCAGGAATTCATATTCTTGGTTATTTCGGTAAAGTCATGTAGATAGAAAATACTAATTTATTTTTTAATAAAATAAAAAAATAGTAAATAAAAAATAATAAAGGCAATAATTCGCTTGTGTTGCGATAGCAACGTCGTAGGGTTTTTGCTTTTATTATTTTTAATTTATTATGAGTATTTTTAATTATGTATTTGTTATTGTTATTATTATCTACCTGACTTTACTGAAAGAACCACGAATGTTTGTGGGTAGGCTTTAATTCCATTCAGGATTACTTATTTTGCTCAAAATAAAGTATATTAAAACAAAACTCCTGTAAAAGTTTGTTTTGCGACAGAAAATGATGACGTAATTCAAGCGTGTATAAAATAGGTCAGAAGGCAAAAAAATTGTGGGTTAAGGGTGCTCCGAAAATAACTGCAGAGTTATGGGTGCCATTAACAAGGCATTTATCATATAAAGAGCAGATTGTAGTGTGATGAATGAAACTGCCAAAGATCATCTCCAGGAAGCTTACTCACACATCCATCATCCTGCAAGACAGGTGGCTCAGAGGCCTTGCCTATGCTAGTGCCTTCATATGTTGGTAAAGTAAATCGGCTGATAAAAATGTTGTTGTTTTTTCTCTCTCTTTGAAACAATCTGTCACATGCGCTTTGTTGTATTTCATTGATTCAACCACATTAGTCAACATTTGAATTCCAGTTGTTGTCCTTTAGAGACACCCCTGTCATAGGAATGTGGAATTTCAGCCATAAGCTCTGGGCCACCAAAAGAGATACTTTGCCTTGCCTTGTTAGATAAAACTTACTTGTCCTATAGCCTACACGTTTATTTGGGAGCATTGCGTATACTCTTTGGAAAATGTCACTCAAGAGAAAACCGAAGGTTAACCTGATCTGTGTAAAGTATAGCTTCAGTCAGATATTATCTATATCTGATTGATGCCATGCTAAGCCCTAGCTCAGCCTTGCCATACAACTGGTTATCATTAAAGTAACTGGGCTCTGGAAACATGTCATCCACGATTGCTATATGTGCGATTCAGTGAAATACTGGCATTCCTCTATGTTGTAAACACGCCGCTTTGTCTGCTGTGAAATTTGTGGTTTTCATGAGAGACGGGTGGATGCTGTCCTTACTAACAGGAGTCAACCTTCTCCTCATGAATGATTGTGTCAATGGACCAAGATGATATCTGAAGGAAACGTGCGATGTCACCGTGATTCCCATGCCCTAGGTCGCGGTAAAGGTCACTTTCAAGGATCCCTGTGCTGAACTTAAAGCGTTGCATTCTTCTCGCGTTGACAATGCCACATTTTCATGCAAAGAATTCAACTTTTCACATCGCATTGACTTTCCGCAAATATACGACTACATATCTGTTTACAGTCATGCACTATAGCTCTCTGGAATATTCGGGTTGTTTCGTGTGTTGTCATGACGTCCGAAGTTTCACTCCATGCGCTGGAAGCTCCCAGCATGTGGAGTAATATGTTGTACCTTGTGCCGAATGATATGCGGTGATACGCATTCAATGCACCGTCATGATATTAATTATTGTTACATGTGTATCAGAAACATGGCCACTGGCAATATTTGTGATGGAATGACAGCGAAGGCAGGGAACATACCTCAGAGGATGCCCATCGTGGAGACGGGACGATAAAATCATCTCATGTGAGCGAGCAAGATGGATTGTGCCAATGGTGATAGATGGGGATGACTTTCTCCAGCAGTGGATAAAGCTAATCATGACAATAATGATGATGGGCTGAATTGCACTCTGACTTACGAGTTGAGTGCTCTCTACCTGTAGTGCCACCTGTGAGTCAGGGCTCATGATTGCTTCCTCTCACATGGAGGAAGGATTGCATATAGGATTACAGGGTAGGTCTGGACATGAAGCCTTACCACACCAGTCCATTGTTACATCACGTGTGCTCCTAACTTACGATAATGATTGTGTCAAAATTATGTGGGTTATGTTGGCGTGGAAGCAATTGTGGTGACTCTAATAGGGGCCGTGACCGTAATGCATTTCAATGCGTATTTATGAGTGGCATGAATATCACATGAACCCCACAATGGCATCGGAAATTGACACCCGAAGTTTATCTTGGCAGCGTTGGATTTTGTATTTAATTTAATGAATATAATACGCCATTCCGATTTTGGATCGTTGACATAATGAAAAGACTTTTTCATGAATCGCTTGCTTTCATTCGGTTGACATCAGCAGAAATATAATAATTCCGACTTCAAGCCGTTGTGCGATA
The DNA here is from genome assembly GCF_015708825.2 of Lethenteron reissneri. Classification (NCBI taxonomy): domain Eukaryota; kingdom Metazoa; phylum Chordata; class Hyperoartia; order Petromyzontiformes; family Petromyzontidae; genus Lethenteron; species Lethenteron reissneri. The sequence continues at coordinate 8,444,718 of NC_083807.1, forward strand.
TGGGTGTAACCAGCTGTGTGCCAAGCGGTTGTTTCGTGGGTTATGTCATTTGTCAATGATTGTAGTCGTAAAGCAACATCCCACCCTTGATTTTACACATTCCTCTTTTACAGATAAACAGATTGAGGTAAACCCAGGACGTATCAAGTAACATGTTCACAAGTGATGGCTGTTTTTATAAATAGGCTTGTTCTATCAATAGTAGCATTCAACGCTACCGATAATTGTTGATGTGTATGCTTTTAGACCAATATTACTATTCATAATTAGTAACATTTTTGGGTTTTAGATCATCGTGTAGGAATAATGTCACTTTTTTAATATCACCATCCACCACCTGACAGAGTCAATCAAATCAAGTTGTCACGTGGGCAAACGTGGCAATTGATTAGATTTTTCAGTGAACCGGAGGAATGTCGAAAAGTGAATACATTTTACAAAATTGTCAAAAAAATGTATTTTTATCATTAAAAAAAGTAATCATATTAACTTTGATTTGTCATTTAAATCGGCTCAAATTTGAACACTGATGATTACAAAAAGATCGTATTCACTGCAATGTGATGAACATGTCTCTGCATGAGGGCACGTGTTAAACTGACCCTCATGTGTGGATAAAAAATGTCACTAGACAGGATCTCAGAAGTAGTTCTGTGATATCTCCTACCACAGCCTGTTCTCTAACACATGCGGTGATGCACTTCTCTGTGAGTGTAGCAAAAGGATTCTTCATTACTTGATACCGGTCAAGTGGGTCAGGGGTAAAGTTGGTAGCTCACAATTGGAAGACAGCGAGTTTTAATCCTAGTTGAGGGATTGATTCAGCCCATCATCCTTATTGGGTCGATACAATAAGTGCCACTTTGTCGGTTAGTCAGAAGTGGTTGTCCTATGGAGAGACTCACTGATACCATATGAGTGGGACATTTTCACCACTGGCTCAGGGATATAAAAATGAGGCACGCACTGCCCCAGTGCAGGAAATAACTTTGACTTTTTACTCTGTATCGTCGGAGCAAGATATTCTCTTACATTACATATGATACTCTACTTGTGAAGGATTCTGCGATGACATTTCATCTATTGACACGATTCAAATATCACAGTTGGAATCTAATAACCGGTAGCACAAAAAAACCCAGTAATAAATATCCCGGTATTCATGATAGTTATCCATCAAAACATGTATAAGCTTTTACAGATAGCGGCCAAGGACGTTTTTGTGAATTGAGTGCACAGCGTAACACATGCTCTTCCAGTCTATGTTCATAAAGTGTGGCTGGATTATGCTTTGATTAAACTGCAGACGTCCTTTGTGCAAGTGTCCTTACACTGATTCTCTTGAGAACATTGTGTAATTATGGGTAATAAAGTTTGGCATGACACAGACTTCACACTCGTGTACTTGAAAGTTGCAACCAATTCAATTCACCTTCACTCATCTCCCCGTGCCTCGTGGTCCCGTTCACTTTTTATGTGTTTACATTGGTCTTCAAATTCAGATGACGAATAATACATTTGAAACAACATTGAGCGGATTCTGGTGTTCGATATTTCAGCGATTGTAATGGGATTTTAGTGCCTATCAATAGCAGCCTCGAGTCTTATTGCTTGCACACACAACTGTTTGCAAATGCATTGTAATTACACCTCTTAAAATGATCACATTACAGTCGGTTGCCAGAATAAAACTAACTAAAGTGTGTTGTTCGTTCACACCTCAATTATGCTAAAATAGTTCATCATTATTATCATCATCAACAGCCATTATTAGTCCACTGCTGGATGCCATTGTGTTCCGTGATCCAAAGATGCAACAATCCACCCAGAAAGGCATTGAAGAATACTGTACACGGATTAAGATACATTATGCAGGTTAACCACATCATTGAAACTGTTAAGACCTGTAAGTGGTCTTGGCGAGGACACGTCACTTGAACAGCAGACAAGGAATGGAACAATGTCTGAGAAGACTTCTGAAAGGAGAGGGGGCAATGAAACCAGCCCGTGTGCAACATAGTCATTCATTAGAAATTTAGCCAATTGGAATTTTACGTATGAGAGTCATATTGTTATTACTACTACTACAAAAATGACAAGTTTAAGTGCCTCAGCGCCGCACAAGCATGTGGTGGCACTTATTTCCTACTGTGGCCCTGAGCCTGCCATGAACATTTTATATTTGCATGATTACTACCTTTGACCTCTCGCATAAAATAATAATGTTCAGCCCTTTCTCAATCCCTTATCAATCCAATGCTCGAGTAAAGCCTCCACATGCCGTGGCAGTCACGGGGATTGTTTTACAGCCTTGGAATCTCCAGGCACCACGTGTTAGATACCTATCACCGCAATTCATCTTCCTATGAATTTTTTTTGGAGCCCAAAAATTGAGTTGTAACTTCAAGCAGAACTTTGTTTTATCTCTCTTTCAACAAAAAAGACGTACGTCAAGTTTAATTTCCTACATCACATTGCCGCAATATCTTAATTTTCTTTTTTCTCAGATGGCCCTGGACACTTTAATTAATCAGGCAACTCTCGGTGGGAGTTTGGAGTCACCAAAGGCTCCAGTGCTGAAGCGTAATTAAGCAGGCGGCACCTGTTCTGTTCGAAAGGCGTTCTTGTGTGAAGCAGGGGACATATGTGGTGCCACTCATGGGGGAACGCAAACGCGTCGCAAAGCCTTTTAAACGGCATGCGGTCACTCCTTTGACAGAACTTATTAAACAGCGGCTCCGCTGCCCCTTAAGCATTTTCATTATCGGTTCGTACTTTGCGTGCAATTCCATAAAGGTGAACGTCACAGCAATGTACATGTAGCAAGATACATTGAAAACGCCACTTCCAAATGCATTTGACACATATCCTCGTCTTTTTACACCTTAGTATAATAGCCACTTTATTTCTGTTTAATGTTTCTGTAATCTAATTGTCCTCTGATCAGTCTAAAATGTATCTGCCCGAGCCGACTTACACAACAGAAATTTTACTATTAAATACAGATTTTTTTAATTGTGGAGTATTTTTTATTTCTCATACGTGTTTGCGCTAATTTATGTTTGCTTCATTATTACTATACTATATTTGTTTTGCGTTGGTCACTTTCATAATCAACGTTTTTGGGTTTAGATCGCGTTATTTATAAATGTGTCGTAACCCTCCACCACCCGACACGGCCAATCAGTAAAAAAGTGTCACGTTGACAAAGGACAAATAGTTCACTGCTTTAGCCCACCGGTGTGTTGAAGCGTGAAACCACAACATTTACAATTTGAGTACGACGTTTCGCTGGTAATTGCATCCAGCATCATCGGGCAATTCGCCACTTTAGTAACCCAGGTCAATCTTGCAAATGAAACTCACGTGGTGAAATAAAAAAAGAGTGGTGGCAAAGGGAACGATACCAGACCAGATGAAATAACTGTGGATGTCGTCAAAGAAAGTGTGGTACTAGCTGTTGCATTAACATGAGCAAAAGTATTACATTCGATTCCAAATTAGATTTACTGACGACATGGTCATTATAACGTCCAATGAATATAAACGGCAGAAAATGTGAGAAAAACTCAATGCAAAAGGGTGCAAAGTTGGGCTCAGATTATATTTTTTTAAAAAGTTTGTTAAACAGTTAAATATGTCTGTTAAAGAGACACAACTGGTTGTCTGATCATACTTCACCACTCTGGTTAGTTTAGGTTGGCTATGGGATAAAGGGGATGGGAACACGACTGCTTTAGACCTGACTCATCACACGGATGTTAGTCCTGACTTGGAATTGAATTCAAGTTACTAGTATCATTGCGTATCATGCTATCAGAATTAGAATCATAATATTGATTAATACTGGAGTTTAAGTAAACACAGATGCCCAGTAGGGGCAGGTCAGAACGTTACAACAAGAAACAATACAAACACACCATAGGAGTGAAAAGTATAGGAAAGGTAAGCAAATCACTTTAATAAACATATAAAAATACAACTAAACTATATAAATATTTTTATCTTACAAGGCAAAGCCCAGTGAGCTATTAGCTTCTTTTTCAAAAATGATCTGGCCACAAACGATAGCTCAACGAAGTGGCTTACTACGTGGACATTTATACATGTTTCTCAATGAATCTAGTAACTTGAATTTAAGACTGATTCATACACTGTTTAAAAAAAATAGTTTGTTTAAAATAAGAAAACCATATAGCTGCTTTAAAATGTGGTTTAATCGCTGCCAGCGAAGGTGTTAATGCGCATGTCAGTGAGGTATTAACTCTGTTATTTAAAAATAATCTCTTTAAACAATTCAGAAATCCAATATGAGACCCCTCTACACCCCCGTATGGTAATTGTAATATGATCATAATTATTACAGAGCAGAGGTAATTTGTTTGTTGCTGAAGTAGTGTGCAATGTAATAGCAGGTTGCAGGAGTGTTACTGTCTAATTTCCATTGGATAATCTATGAAATTGACCATCTGGAAGTGGCACATTTTATATGTTCATTTAACCTGAGGTTTGCATGCTTAATATTTCTAGATTGTATTTTAATAATGTTATGCAAATTGGTTTAATTATGTATTCCCTTCTATTTTTGTCTGTGAGGTTGAATGCTGATACAGTTCGCTTTAGTTTTTTTTTCGAAAGCTAATATTATTACAGGGGTGCCACGGTGGTAAGATGTTAACTCTGCCGCTTGGTATGCAGGAGGTCGTGGGTTCGATCCCGACTGTTATGTCTGTATATTTTGAATTTGCGTGGTCTCCCCATCATCGCGTGGAATTTTTCCCAGGTTCCCCGGTTTTCCCCCCCACATTTAGAAACGTGCATTTAGAGCATTTGGCTGCCAGACATTCCCACGTGATAAGCCACTTCGTTGAGCTATCATGTGTGGCCAGGTCGCTTCTGAAAAAGAGCGATATAGTTCAGTGGACCTTACCTGGTAAATAACAAAAAAAGTTTAAATTCGCATCAAATTGAAGACATTCGTAGACTTAAATACGATTTTAGGTTTGATCGCGTGATCGACAAAACTGTTAATTTTGGGGTGGGTCGGAGCTGGGGGATAAGAAGGGTGGCAGGGCCCAATGATGTCGGCTATGATAAACCTACCATTGAATCGTGTAGCGGATGCCTATGCGTTACGTTTCAGTGGTGATTCTGGTCAGTAACGGCCAATTGGTATTGAAATTGACGACGAGGACGACAGCAGCGACGATTAGCGAGGTCACCGCAATTACAATCAGAACCAACGAGACTGCTGGTGGGACTGCCAAGACTACAAATTGGAACCTCTGGGGCCACCGTTGGGACCACCACAAGGACAAGCGTGGCCATCGAAACTACCAACTGGGCCACTGCGACTGCTACTCATATCACCGGGACTACCAAGTAATTCGATTTGTTGTACTTATGGTGATTTGCTTACCTTCCCCACATTTTGCACTCTTATCGATTTTGTTTTACTGTTTGTCATTGTAACTTTCTGACCCGTCCCACTGGACATCTGTGAAAAAGAGCTTCATAGCTCACCGGATTTCTCCAGGCTAAATCAAAAATATGATTCTGGATTCTCACTCACTCATTCACTCACAAACGGATGCACGCACTGGCAGAACAATGCCCACCTGCGGGCCAGTGCTGTTTTCACCTTGTGCCATGCAGGGACAGTTGCTGTTAGGGGTTCCCCGAGGCTGAAAACTAGGATCAAAGACGTTTAATTTGATTATGTTATAAGCGCAATATAAATGCATGTATTATATAATATTTCTGAGTGAGTAGGTGAGTAGGTAAATTATTAGGTGAGTCAGTAGATAAGTGAGTCCGTGAGGAGTAGGGTGCCACTCAATAAAAATCAAGTCAGAGTATTAGATGCATAGACACAGAGGGGGGGATTATGAGCAACCTCTAAATATGAACGCAGTACAATTAAATTTTCAGGCCTTGACTTTTACACCAAAAGTAGTAAATTCAGAGGAGGGTATGATCCACAAAAACTGAAACTTATTTTTTCCATACGCATATTGAGTGGCACCCGACTGTGCATTCCATATTAAAATAGGAATCATGCACAGAGGAAAGCACGATATTTCCAGGCTGGAAACATCGAAATCAAATGTGATTCCTGCTGAAATTTCCCAGAAGTAATTTCCACTCAACAATGCAACGCATGGCAACAGGATTTCATTAACATGCATTAGAAACAATTTTCATATCAAATAAAAAGCAGATGTTACGTAGAAAAACACACCCAGAATGATTTTTTTTTTATGATCATATTTAAATTATCAATGATGTTTAAGAAAGTGCACTTGACATGCACAGCCGAATGGTGTTTTTCGAAATGTCTCCAAGTGTGGAAAGGCCATTCTGATGAGGTTCGTGAGAATTAGCGCAAACAAATGATTTCCCCAACGTTGCTGTCAGTCAGAATTTGCCCTGCAAACAAGATCAGGTGCTCGGCCTATGCATAGAGAAAACATACTCAATCACGAACACGCATGGACGCACACACGTAATTATGCACTCCCACTTGCTCCCCAGAGTGCGGTAAGACACGAATGTACTGTTTGTGTGTGTGACCTTTAGCGAGGAACCATAGGCTGTTCTCAGTGTTTGTTCATGGGTAAAGGTGCGGCCCTGCAAAATGGCTTGCCGACGCCATTGGTGGCAGGAGGGCGTCCCCTGGAGTGAGCTCTAGAGAACCCCTTTGGAAATAATTTTGGCCTCATATTTCATGCCTGAAATCTGATGACAGTAATGCTGCACTAGTATGGTAATGCAGTGCTCTCAGATTGTTGTGTAACATGGAAATGTGTATTGGTCAAAATGGATTCGCCTCCATCTTAACGCAACCTTACATAATCCAAAATTGGGTCTACTTTGAAGTAAACACGTTGAGGTCTAACGAAGAGAAGACAAGACATTGTGTTCTGCTGGCTGCACTTTGAATGTTTGACTTGAAAAATAAGGTTATTACCATCCTGTTTAGGTTTAATAGCGTCTTGGGGAGTTTCGCGAGTTCTCGCGGCTTGGTGATTGCATCACATTTGCGAGTGTGCTAGTGTTGGTGTACATTCGGCACACCAATAAACTGCACAGCTGTCTTAAATAGGTCAACCCAGGTGGAAACATTGATTGTGAATGAGTAAGGGGAAGGATTGCAATAATGCTCTATTGGCTGTGTACATGTTTAGCGAATATTCCTCCCCGGGTTTACAACACAGAGCACTGTGACAAATGATTGCTACGGAATCGGAAAAGGCGCCGGGTATGCTACACATCATCAGCGGCTTTGCTTTATTTTTTCTTGTTGTGGTTATGAACGTTTTGTGATTCAAGAGACGGGACCCTCGCGGAGAGGAAAATGGACTTTGAGGCACCTTGTCATCATAGAACAGCCGATCCATATTAAATTACCCACCGCCTTGTCTTGTAAATAGTGACAAATGAAATGCGGACAGCAGAATGCAGTTTAGAACGCGTTCAAAACAGCATGATTTATGGCAAGCTGCAAGTAGTCATTGTCTTCATTATATTACTTTTTGTCATTGATTAATATTGCACGTGGCACATGCACACACGCACGCACGTCTGTCTCCCTGTGTGTATGAATATGTATCCAGAGAGAAGCAAAATTGTCTTACAATGGATGCGCAATGTAAGTGATTAATGCAAGCCGACTTTGAATATTTGTGGATTTGCACCAATTTATATTGGACATCTGTCATTGAATGACAGTGTCAAGAAGAATGGTTGTATTGTGTGTTATTTATATATATATAAAGTATTTGAATAAAACAGTGTCTTTGTTTGCGTGTTCTATCGCCTCTGAAGAGCTGTCAACTAAATATATATATTTAAGTTTGTTGAAAAAAAAAGTTTCCAATTACGTTTTCAGAAGCGCGGCTTTCAACTCTTTTTGCACTCTCTTAAGCCCTTTCTTAATAGATGTGTGAAATAAAGATTCGTTTTAATTGTATCAGTTGATAATAACTTCTTCATAGAGCCCAATAACTAGTCTGCTTGAGTGCAGAACGTACAAAATGAATTGCAGACTTTTCTTTGAATCAACGACGCCTTTAATACCCATCCATTACAGCCAAACAGGATATGGATCTATACATCATTATCTGCATGGTATTAAGATGAATACACTTGGATCATTACTAGATTGAGGGCAAACTCCGTCATTATTCTTTATGAGAGATACATTTTTTTGGGTATATACAGTAGATGTAGTGGTTTAACGCGCGCCAAGGGCGGTAATTGTAAACACGTGCGGGTTGGGAACAGTGGGGTCGTATCTTGAAATGCTGGTGTTGCTGGGGGACAACGAGTGAGACGGAGACGGCCCGTTAGGCAATAATGGATGCAGGGCAGTGATTGGCCGGTTGTTATTGTCAGGGACATGGTGGCGCCTTTAAGTCTGAGAATGGGGACAGGTGGCGGCGGGGGCCGGGGGCGCGGGGTGTTGGGGGGACGCCAGTTAATTAATTGGAAATTAATAGGGATGGGGATAAATACGTGAGCGTCAGAGGGAGACAGGGAGTTGTGCTGGGAGCTGGACGGAGACGGTCAGAGCAGAAGAAGAAGATACGAGAAGTATAGAGTAGCAGTGGAGTAGAAGAAGAAGTACAGGGTAGCAGCGGAGTAGAAGAAGTATAAGGTAGCAGTAGACATGGAGACGAGGAAGATATGAGAGGTAGAATAGGGTATCGGTGGAGCAGGGGAAAAAGAGGTGACGAGAGGACGGATAGGCTAGCAGTGGAACGGGAACGAGAGAGACAGTCGGAGTGAGAGGGAGAAGCCGAGAGAGAGCGACGGCTGAAGTGGGACGGAGACGCCGAGAGGGGAGTCGGGAGAAACGGAGAGAGAGAGGGAGGATCGGAGCGAGTGAGGACGGCGGAGCGCGGCGAGCGAGCGGAGTGCGCCTTTTGGCGTCATCTGGTCCAACCCATATGAGACTAGGCTCGAAGGAAAGCTGTCTCGGGTGTGGACCAATCAACTTCAGGGACAGTGCACATTATCAGAGTTATGTTCTTTTGTTTGTATTATGACTGCAGGTATTGCGGTCTATGCAAACATGACTCCTTGCAAAAAGGTGTCAGTTTTGTTGCCAGATAGAAGGGTAAAGAACCAATTATCATCGCAGTAGGCAGTTGACAAGGGATGCAGAACGAATAGGGTTGTTGCATACTGAGACGTCTACATTTCCAATTCGCCCGCTGAATAAATACATATATGTACATGTACGTCTATGCACGAAGTGCATAAAATAAAGAATGATGCGGGCTAGCTGGGAGGGAAGCCTCCCATCGTAACCTTTTGACCCTATGTCAGTGAATACAGGGCTTGCTGACAAGATAGCTGGTTCACGGTTTTTTTCCAGCACAGGATGCTGAATGTGGGTAGTACGTTTTTGACACTGAGGTAAAAAAACTACACGTGGCCACATACCCCAGCTTGTGTTTTGTTAACTTTGGAGAACAAAAAAAACCAGTTTTACGACGTGCAACGTACAAAATGTTGCATTTCTCATGAAAAATGGCAGCTCGGAACCGTTCCTTTTTGAATAAAAAGTGCATGGTTTTTCGTCATTTATCTTAAAGTCTTAAAGTCTTAAAGTCACTTTATTGTCAAGTGTGTTGCATGCATGACATACAACACAGATGAAATTACAGTCCTCTCTCTTGATCCCACGGTGCAACCAAGCAATTAAAAAATTAATCACAATTAACAGACATAAATAAACAATTGGCGATCAACACAAGATAAATAATCAAAAATGTAATAAACTTAAAATAAACAACAGTCAAGAATTTTTAAAATGTAAAATATTATTTAAATAAAGTATTTAATGAAATAAGATCTATGCCACAGCTTCCGTGAACAATATATCGCATGACTATATCATACATTGCCACCGTTTTTATGTACGTATTTCAGCAAAAGATTGCATGACCGGGAACATTGACGAACAAATGACAACAATATCCACACGATTCCGTCTTGCAGTTTTTTTTGCTGTTCAATGGCTGCAGCTTCCATTCTGTTGCAAAGTCTGCATGAGTTGCAACAGTTGCCAGGGCAACCTTGAAGCAGTGCTGCTTAAGTGTGATGTGAGCGTTCACACTGCGCTATCTCTCACTGTCGGAGCAGTCGGCTTCGTCTCATTTTGGCAGTAAAAAACTCCGCTCACCGGAATTTGCGAGGATGCAATAATACGTCCAAATAATTTAAAACTTATAAACATCAAGGTGGCTAACATATCAGCCCTGATATTCTTACTCAGATAGGTGGGGGACAGCATTTAATAATGGCTTGCCTTGAAAACACTGTGAAAAAAAACATTTTTGGTTGTTTTATATATGCCAATCATAATTGCCCCTCTGATGCAGAAGGCCAATTAAAGTTTGGTTTATTTCCTCGATGTAAACTAGTGTAGCTTTGTTCAGTTAACGTCTCATCGACAAAGGTAGTTGCAGGGTTTAGTATATTCGCTTCCACACAGCCTTCCTTATTCAGGGACGGGTAGACGCGCACTGTTGCCTGTGGTCTCCCAAATACACTCAGCTGAGGTGTTCGTCTAAAACTGTGCACGCATGACCTAGATTTCGTTGGGTAGGTCAAACGCGACGGTGTGGGTCATGGAGATTATATTCGCAAGCTGCATGGTGAGCCACCCTTGTCTCTTTTTTGGTATGGTGGCTCCCCCAATCAACACCACTGGTCCCTGTGCCTGCCCCCACCTCCTGCCCCTGTTCAACCACAAAAAAACACAACCAAAGTTACGAAGGCCGCAATGCGGAGATCACATGTGCTCGTCTCTAATCAACACGGTTGTGGCATTGTGCAGAGATGATATCCTGGCTGTGTGTGTCCTCATTACATTGCGGGTGTTTAAAAAATAAATAAAATCATTACTATTGTACCTCCACAATCCTTTGCAAGGAAATAAAATATTTCATATTTTAACTACATATCCATTTAAAACCATCACAAGTGTTAGGAAATATATTTTCTAAACAGAACATGTATGTGTCTACAGAGGAAATTTTTTTTTAAATCTGTTCTATAGGATGACGCAAACTGGTACCATACAGTTTTAAATGTTTGTGTCCATTAAAGAAAATCATGTCCATGTCTTTCGATATCTATATTTTGTTGATATTATTTTGAACATCACATGATTAGCACAAAGAAATGCGGATTAAAGAAGGAGAGCATATATGGGCTAGATTCCCCATAAGCATGTGGTTGGAACTGTTTGGACAATGTTGGCCAAACGTCCCATGTTTACTCGGGTATAAAAGAAACATTAGCAAAATCACAAATCGCATCTTGTTAAGGCCACATCCGTGCCGCTAATTACGAGGATAATGAATTAGACCTTGTCCTCAATTGTTCTAAATTGCCATTCGCTCAGTTGTTACGGTGTGCCGCATACCAAATGGCCTGTTTTGTTTGTTCCTGGGACACTTATGGATGAACTGGTACCCCTATATTAAAGAGAGGGTCTTTGCCTACTGATTCAAGCAAGCCTGACTTTGCTGATGAGACAGTTTAGGTCGAAACTGGGCCAGATTTTGAACTATGTGAAATTGTTTTCTCCCAGAGGGCCAATGGGTTGTGTAAGAAATACTTTTATTTTTTATTTGGAGATACAGATATAGGAAGGAGACATGTTATACGTGTATCTATTTTGCTATTTATATTCGTCACGATGCTAATGATTAATTCCTGATAGATATTGAGGTCGTTAGTCTGCCTGTGATAGTTGGAGGAATCACAAGATCTGCCCTCTGCAGTAAAATTTATAGAGAGTCAGCCTATGGAAGGTCCAAACCATATCTACATTTTAGGTGCTACTGATGTTGCACATGGCCAGGATCCAAACCTGGCTTCTCTTTATCGTACTGTGGTGCATCAACCGCTATGCCAAAATGTATCCTCTTAAGTGTATATACTTTATTTTTCCACCAAAACTTCCTGATTCTAGAGTTCATGTATGTGTATTCATTTAGAGCGATGCATTTGGATGTTTGGCTAAATAAATGAATGGCAGTTTTGCAAGTGGGAGTAAGCTGGAGCATAGCACTTAAAGAAACGTGATTACTATGAAAGTCATGCACAGATGAATTCAAAATTCATTTGCTGTCTGCAATCCCCTGACCACCTCACAATTTGGTAGGTTTGGCAGTTTCACCAATCTGCGTAATGCACCAAACCTCGCCCTCAATGTATCTATTAAAAGTGCATGCCAATACCCCACTAATACGAAGACACTCGCTCACATGTTCTTTACACAGTGCATTGCAGACTTAAAAATGTCCTTGCGACCTACGCTATTCTACTTTGTTCAATGTGAAACTTATAAAGAGGATGTCTTTTTAAAGACACCCAAATGTGTAGGCCTGAAACTGCCTTAAAATAATATTCATATAAATATATAGAAGGGTTCACACATATATTCTCACTTAACTGAAATAAATCTCAACCTCCCATCAAGGCAGCTCACATGCAATGTGAAAGAAATATTATAGTGATGTGCATATTTGATGAAGGTAAATTTTGCAAGACCAGCTTTTGTAAAAAAATTCACATTGCGATTCACATGTTGACAGTCGGTAGGGCACACAGGTATGTGGCTGCTGTCGCCACAACATCAGATATCGGCACGGAACTGTTAAGCCTCTCATTTGCATACCCCTGAATGTTCAGAAACGACCTTTAGTCTTATTTTTATTTTGAGCCAGAAATGTGCAAGGCTTCTGTATTGCTCATCACGTGATGTTTGAGTTGGTTAAATCAAATTACATCATTAATGGCGTCGGTCGCAAGGACTTTTTTTTATTGTAAATCTTTACACAATGAAACACAATCCTGACCCCAGCATTGAACTATTTTTTTTCTCTTTCCATTGCAGGATTAAAAATAATGTTGAATGGTAACATCTGCTCACGTACGTCTTAGTTGTTATTCATCTGGAATGATCTATTTCACACATAATACCCTTTATATCATCTTGGCAGTCCTTATCTAAGATGTTTTCCTATCTTATCAGGCTCTTATTTGCTCTTCAATCATGCGTGATTTTTTTCACTTTTCACATTATTTATAAAAGTTGAGAATCAAATGTTTTTGGATATTCTGCATGAACATCTGTTATTTATGGTTTTGGAAGACAGCTTATGAAGTCTAATTGTAAAGCTCCATTTAAAAATATATAATGTTTTCCAAAGCTTCCTCATCCCTTGTTGTTTTTCCTTTTGATTTACTTTAATTGCAAATAAGTTTTTCACATTTTATTGTAAGAACCCTTTAGTTTAAAAATGTCAAGACAATCCATGCGAATGCTTTTTGTTTTGAATATAAGCATGTTTCAATTTTCTCAGAAATAACTGATGGAATTTATTGATTCATATTTAATTCAATGAAAATACCGTAATATAAATTCTGTTCACATGTGAAAATATCAAACATTTGCACTACTTTATCCTCTGAAATTTGCAAAGCACAACTTCAAGGATTTACGCATTCCTTTGTACTCTCGTTGACATCACAAATATCTGGCTGTTACTTCTGGAATCTGCTTAGTGCGATATATAAAGCAGTCCCAACCATTAAATACGACATCACCGAATTCAAATATTCCAGGAATTCGGACGGTGTGTGCTTGCCAAAGTCTCATGAACATGAAAATGCTTGACAGCGTGTCTCTACATTCATAGCTCAATGTATTATTATGAACCAAAATAGAGAGATATTTTCATGAAACGGATTACTATTTATGAAATATTCATTTATTATTAGAAACCAAGAGATGCATATCTGTTTCGCAGAATGAAAATACTCAGAGCGATGCAGTTCAGATGCCAAATTTACAACATCCCGTAAAATACATTAAAATACAAAATATAAGATGCCAAAATTGTCTCGTAACATGAAAAAAATACAAAAAATATAGAGTAATGATTTGTTTTTAAATAAGTAGCATTGCTAGAATTAGTAGAAATATATAACTAAAATCAAACACTGTTTATTTTCCTATCAACTATTAGATTTCATACTCGTTTAAAAAATCATACATCACATTGACAATTTTTCGATTTAAAGCTTTCGTGACTGCAGAGATTCATCTTCTTGGTTCTTTCGGTAAAGTCACGTATATTATATTATTTTATTATGTTTTATTTTTATTGTTTTATTACTTCCCTTCTACGTGACTTTACCGAAAGAACCAAGAAGATTGACAATTTTCACAACTCATATTGTATTCAAAGTAGTATTTTTTTACATGGCAATACAGTACTATTCTGTATGCATAGTACTTTTTACAAACAAAACAAGACCCTGCGGGGTCATTGGAGGTGCAGGCTATCCCAAAAATATTTTACACGTGTGACATGTCATAACTAGTTGTATGTTTTCATGGTAGGACTATCCACTATGCAACACTTACCTTTGACTAAAGCACTGCTTAAAAAGCACTCACACTAAAATTGCACATGTTAACACGTTTTTAATTATTCGAATTGTTTGTACAATGAAACGACAATGATTGAAGTGGCCGCACTGTTTACCGTAATACTTTCAGTGGCTTAACAAGTGTCTACCAGACGCGGAATCATAATTGCTGAGTCCCTTAGGCCGCTGCTATTAGCTGAGCACTATACGGTCGCGACCATGAGCTTTGTTTCAAACTCCCAATGGCTTTGATGCCAGGAGGCAATGGCGTTACCGTAGTGCCGCTATTGTCTGCGCAGTGTGCAATCTACCAGTGCTAAAACTGTACAGGGGTAACTACCGGTCCAGTAGCTGTAATATGATGAGGTCGAATGCCGGTAAGCCTAACAGTACGCTTACTTACCAGTTATGTGTTGCTTAATTATTGTATATTTACTTTTGTTACTTATTTACTGTTTTAAGTTCACTCGTTTCTGGTTAGTTTGGTTTATTTGTGCACGTTATGATTGTAATGTTAACAATTGATAGTGGAATGTATTACAAATATAAACTTTGTATTAATATGATGGAATTAAGCTGTCGTAACGACGTTAAATATATGAATGCATGCGGGGTATATGGAGGTGCGGGCTATCTGACATTTGTTTTACACAAAACGCTATTTTTGCGGGTTATATGCGTATGCAGGCTATATGCGGGAAAATACGGTAACATTAATAAAGATACTGAATTCCCTTTAAATTACTTAGGCAATGAATCAAATCCTGCACCTGTCCATCATGCACTCCAAGTGCCCACGATCAAAGCCGCATGCACCATGAGTCTCCGTCCATCATAAGTGTGTACAGTCGATGGACACCTGTTGCATGAAACACAACAGGGCACATCCATAAAAAAACATTCTCACCGAGCACGTGTTTTTATGATTTCATGTGTGCACAGAACTTCCTGTGATGAAACATGTCGTTGAACTTTCCAGGACATAATTTTCAAGGACATCAAATATATTTAAAGTATTTTATTATCATTTAAATTGTGTTCAATTAATGCATTCGTGCTAACAACAGTGGCATCACATGATCATGACACCACGGTGACACTACTTTTGAAAGCGATGTAATGTGGAATTATCAAAAACATTAGTTTTTTTTGGAACATCTGAAATTTATTTTATTTACGAGAATAGGTTTTCCCCTTTTTTCTGGCAACAAAACAGGTGTTGAAATGTTAAAACACCAAACTGAAACCTTTTACTAGGAATCATTTCTGCATTAACCACAATACTTGTGGTCAGAATGCAAACAAAAAGCATACTCTGATAATATATGCATTGACACCAAAAGGCGTCCTCTGGTCTAACACCGCTTGGGAAAAGGCTCAAAAGAAAGCTGTCTCTGGTATTGACCAATCAGTTTTAAAAAAAACAATGCATATATTATCAGAGTATTTTTTTTTGCATTCTGACCACAAGTATTGTGGTTAATGGAGACGTTATTCTTTGTATAAGGTTTCAGTTTGGTGTTTTAACATCTCAACATCTGATTTGAAGTTTTCGTGACTGCAGGAACCCATACACTTTGGATTTTTTTTTGTAAAGTCACGTAGGTAGAAAAATAAATAATAAATCACAACGTTTCGATTGCAACACAAGCAATTGTCATCAGGTGGAAAGATACAGCAGTAGAACTGCTGAACAAGAAAGGGCTGCTGCAACAAGAGGTTACATATAGGTTTGAGGTGGGTGTCACCCAAGGGTAAGTAGGCGGGGTCAGAGATGGAAAGGAGTCCCGTTGCCGCACGCACGCACAGCAGCTGTGTTAAAGGGAAAAATTGGCATGTCAATGTAAGCGAGTTTATTGGGAAGATGGCAAAGAGTATCTCAACACCTGTTTTGTTGCCAGAAAAAAGGAGAAAACCTATTCTCGTATTTTTGTACTGGCAAAGGAGGTCCCATTATTGTTTTATTTAGGCTCGATTTTTTTAATTTTTCTGATTAATCCTAAAACCGCAAACACATCATTAAAATATAGTCCCTTTTATTACGTACTAATCTTCACCACGTGGTGGTTTGGTGGCTGCTAAGAAAGCCACTGAGACGTAGCTGCTCCTTTCCCATTGTGGATGATATTTGTCTGCCATAGCCTCTCATCTGCTTTACGTTGTTGTAACGATCTAAAGCCAGTTTGCAGGAAATTACAAGGGGAGATTTTGAAGGTTGCTTTTTTGATAGCGCAATTGCTAGCAAAAGGTAAGGAACTGATCGCGAGGCGCGGTGACATTAATGGCATTGTCTATGATTGGTCATTATTCAACCAAATATATTTTTTTCCTGTAGATGTCTGGGAGACAGCCGAGCGCTACCATCACATTAAGGCTAAACTAGTATGGCGTGCGACGGAGCTCCGATTCAACTTTGCATGAATCAACACTCCGCATCTGGTTTCCTTGGAACTCTGCTTTTGTTGCCATAGTGATCAAATTGGACACTGCGGTGCTTAGTGAGTCTTTGAAGGCTTCATTATACATACAAGAGAGAAAGCTTGGTGGTTTACAGAGAGCACTCCATCCCACGTGACGCGCTTAGCAATTGGCGCTGTCACGTGGAACACAGACAGCTTAATTTAAATCTGCTCTATTAACCAATGTTGATGATTTCAACGATATGTTATATTATCTTACAGCTAAAGGTAACATTTGTTTTCACAATAGTACTATAATGATAGTGACATAACAGTTAAATACACTTATATTATAAAATTTTGTATAACAGAGGTGGCCAAACTCCCTGACCCTGTCAACCCAGTTTCCTGTGCTGCTTAAGCTTCCACGGAATTCTCCTGTTTCAAATGAAGTTGTATTGTGCTCTTGAATTCCTCGGGAGCCACATGCGGCTCGGAGTCCGTGTTATGTCCGTTTTGGAATGTAATATTGTTAAAGCTGACCTCCAGTGAATAAAAAAATGGCTTATGCAGCATTGTTATAGCTTTGTGAGCATGCACTTTGGTAAACCCCGAGGTTGGATATAACTCGAGTGGCGAGTGCTACGCTCCCCCGTGTTATATGGATAATCATTTCGCATTCACCAGCAATGGTGAAATTTTGGTCACACATTTTCCTGCAATAGTAGCACAGTCTGAACCACCACCCTCATTCACCTATAAATATCTGTTTTTTTCACGCATGATGTCAGCAGGGTAGGGGGCAGGAGGTTTGTAAGCATCAACGGGTATGGACAGGACACCTTGATTTCATCCCTCGTATAGCCTTAACAGACTGTTGGGGCAAGTGCTGTTAGAGAGCACCTATGAAGGCCGGCACGACACACGAGGGGGTGGGTGGTCAGCACCACGCCCATCCGCCTTTGTCTCCCCTGTGGCGATGTTTACACACCACACCAAATATTAATTTGAGGCTGAGTCGACATAGGAGGGGCTCAGGATCGGTTGAGATAAAATCGTCACTGGTGTTGGCCGTGAGTGGGAAGGGAACGCGGGTCGCCGGGTTCGTAGCGCAGTGCGCTAACTGCTACACCACCGCTCCCCAACAACAACACACGTCCACACGTAGCCGCACACATCTTATTCTGTCCACTCTTTTGAGGACTTGATGATGAATCATTAACGTTCAAGTGATGGCGTGAGTGCCGCCGAGTTGGCAGAGTAATGAAGACGGGGGTTTTGTGTTGAGATGAAATAGAAAAATAGTGTACACACACAAGAAATGGAGAGCGACTCGGCATCCTTTAGGAAAATAGCAAGGGTGGAAATCATGTATAATGAATTAATTTCTGACCCAGGAACGCAACCCTTATTCCCCATATTAACTACTATAATGAGCCAAGAATGTCTGTGTGTCCCACGCGTGACGTCAGTCCACGTCAACCAGCCCCCCTCATTAATAAGCATGATCAGGTTATGTCATCCACATGGACCCCCCCCCCCATTCATAATAATTAGCGAGTGACGTCACTCCACATGGGAGGGGTGAGGTGCCTCCTCCCCGCTCCTCAGCGTCAACTTACAACCCTCACTACAAAAGCAGAATCCTCATGTCACGCGATCTCCATAACGCTATTGAAACATCGAAGTAAAAAGGACGTCGTTATGAACAAGGGATCATAACCTTTAAGTGAAATAAGTCTGTGTCACCGACGCCTTACAAATTGCACACGAATGGATGCAATGAATATATCATGTCGTGGTCTGCTTTTCACTTGCACATTTCAGATTTGCTGCTTACATCCATCCTTGGACGGGCAAAACGCTAGTTGTATATTATTTGTCGAAAGCGGTTTTGGCCAAACCGACATTTCCCAGGAACATAACCCCTGAGTTTATAAGGTCTTCCTATACTGCATTAAATGTGTCGATTATATCTGAAGAATCGTGCCTCGTCTCACTGGAGACCAAAAAATAATTGACCTAAAATAAAATGAGACATCGTTGCCCCCAGTGGGATTACGTCATCGCGAGAGTTTAATTATGGGGCAGTGGAATTCTGGGAATGAAACACCAGATTTGCAAAAGTAATTGGCTATGTTGGGTGGTGGAGGGTTATGACACATTTATACTTACGCAATCTAACCCAAAAACCTTTATTATGAATTATATTGGTCGCGAAAGTTTACACGTTAAACCGACATCTGGTCGTATTGCCCATAAAACGTTGAAGCTAAAACCACTCCAAATTTATACTCCAGCAACGAGCCATGGTGATGAAGTCGACCAAATGTATATATCAATTAATTTCTCATTGAGGGTAAAAACACAGGAGAACTTTGTGATGTATGGAGTGAGAAATACGTGACGTCGAGCATCAACTGGAGTTAACAGCCAGCAGTAACGTCAATTCATGAGCACCGCACCTTGTTTAAAAAACGGAAACTCGGCGTCGGTTGTGGAGGAGCCCACATTTAATCTAACGGACATATACCCCACATTGCAGGAGACGTCTGTTCTCAAATAATATCAACACAGGAAGTGATCACAGGCTTGGGAGATGCAAGCTGCTCTTCAACATAGCCACAGAGGGCAAACCTTACATCAAACACTGAGGTCAGCAGGTAGTTGATTTTAGACTAATAGATTAAAATGCCTAGAGGAGGAAAGTGATTAACTGGATGTCGCCAATTTACATAATGCTTTCATAATAGTGCCGGGTAAAGTTGATTATGTTTATTAGTTTAAATATGCAAGGCAATATGCACGGAAGTAGTTAAGCATAAATCACGTAAAATTGAAACTATTTAATGAGAAGCATTAGAAATTAAGTGCAATTGCAGGTTTCCGAGCGGGTTGATAAGGCTTAGTTTCGTACAAATATTGTCAATCAGTGCCTTCACCGAAACACTTTTGAGAACCAGTTTAAATTCAATAACACTTGAATTTAGATGCTTCATAACTTAAAATGTGTACCATAAGTTGGCATGTATTTGCAGGATAAATATTAGTAACTGTAAAGCAAAGGAAGATCTGTGTTTATGGATGGATTTTGCCCATCCAATCAGTTTACTCTGCTAACAAAACTGATGGAAGTCAAAACGCGTCCAGCGTTTTGACATGTTCGAAGTAGCCACTACTATAATACATTGATCCATAGGTACCACTGTGTTCTGATAATAATGCCATGTTTTCAGCAATCAAACACTCTGTATATTATAAACAAGCTTTGCAATCATGAGTGGGGGCTGGTACTCATCTCAATGTCTTGCCATGGTGCCAGAGCAGGGTGGCCTGGTGGTAACATGTGTGCCTCACAGCAATAAGGGCCTGGGTTCGATCCCTGACTTGAATGCCTTTTTGTGTAGAGTCTGCGTGTTTTGCATGGATTTCTAGAAGACAAACACCGGAGGAATCTCATAGCTAAAAACACACACACAATGTAACTGGTATGGGCCAAACAATTCCAAATGCTGCAAAATTACCTGCATTTACTCAATTGGGGTTACACATACCAACATCAGTCCCAACCACGGAAATGTGTCAGGACGTGAGACCCGGCGAGGCTTGTATGAGTAAACAACTGTAAAACAATAATAATAATAATTGTTGTATGTGGGGAGCGGTAGTGTCGCGGTGAGCGTGCTGCGCTAAGAGCTCGATGACCCGGGTTCGATTACCACTCATGGTCAACACTAGTGACGAATATCTGCACCGGTCCTGGTCCTCCCTTAGGTTGACTCAGCCTCAAATTACTACATTTCTGAGACAAAGGCAGCCGGACGTGATATTTGCGACCCACCCTCTCGTGTGCAAACTGCTCCGACAGTTTGATAAGATTAAACGGAGGATCTTTGTTATATAATCTATATCTATTCTTTCCAGAGACACCTGTAAAATATAGTTGATGGTTGAAATCACACTGATTGTTTAGAACACATGTATATTCACCCAAATGTAGGTAGACATCAACACATTTGTTTTCAGACTTAGGATACTACCATAAAAAATAGATCTCAAAAGCCAGATGTTATCAGTGACCATTGCTCATGAGATGCTGAAACTGGTATCTTATGGTGTCTTTTGCAGTAAAAAAAAACATCAAAGATGCCAGAATCCTTTAAAACATAGTTTTGCCTTGTTAATGTTTTGCAATTTGTTGACATAATTTCATTTTGTAAATCAATGAACCTAAATTATATAACTGGACAGAATAATTTTTGTATTCATATGCATCATTTTGAAATTCTGTGGACTGGTTTATGTTTTGTTTGTATTGTGTTATTTATTCTGAGAGAGATGATAACGGATCAGAATTTAGTCAGAGTTAAACGTGCAGGAAACCACACCTGTTTCAGATTTGACGAAGTGCATCATCAGTGGTTGAACGGAAGAGCAGTCAAATGGCAATGCACAGCAGGTCGTATGGCTACGTGATGGGATAAAGCCCGGGTACTCTCCCACCTATTCCTAGATGTCTGGCCAGCACGTGGGTGAAATACCTTAGGAGGGGGTTTCTGGAGCTCCCTCCAGTGGGGGCTGCACTCTAAGAATTAGAAATGACGAACCAAAAAATACTCGTGTGTGCGGTGTCAACCAGTTCTGCAAAAGTCACACTTTGGGAAACAAAAACCGCTAATAAAATATCCTGAGACACAAACAAAAAGGTTGAGAGTCCCCACCGTAAGTCACGATGGCACAACTGACACAGCTCCGCTTCGGAATAGGTCAAAGCGTTAACACTGAAGCATCGCCACATAGAAGGGAACCCGCATCACAGCGAAGCTACATTTGTGGACAAGCAAGCCACTCATGTATGTGTAGGGCTGTTACAGAGGGTCTGTTTGTGTAGGGCTGTTTACATAGGGGCTAATGGAAAACAGACACAGTGGGCGGGGTCTCCGTGAGCACACGGGGTGGTGCCCGCAACGACGTCCGTACTGGACGGCGTGAGGGGGGTTTCGATCCTCTAACGGGGTATAAAAAGGGTTGAGCCAGAGAGCTCGGGGCTCAGTCTTAGAGTAGTTAAGAGAAGAGAGAAGACCAGCCAGATAGGCCCTGGACTCCCCCTGGGACGCCGCCCTTGTAAGGGCAGTGCAGGCTGGAGCCAGTGGCGTGGTTCCGGAACCAGAGTCAGACCTCTGGGATTCCGGGTACCGTAGCCCGACTAACCAGTGTCGGGCCAGACAGCCTCCCCTAGCCCGTTAGCGGAGGACTCAGCTAGGAAGGCTAGCTAGGGGTGAATTCCCAGTTGTACGGGTGAGGGGGCCGATACATCCCTCTAGTACTGTAAGCCCTTTGTGTAAATAAATACGTGTGCCTTACCCCGTTGTCCACGCGTCTTCAACAACACTTCATCTGGCGTCAGAAGAACCAAGAACATGGACACGCGCCAAACAGCTCGAGCCAGGGAACAGCGGGCGGAGGACGCCGCCGAAATTGCCGAGCCCGAGATGGCTCTACTAGACGACGTGCAGCCGGGGCCGGATGCGGGCTTACCGGAGCATCGCCATGAAGAGGAGCAGCGGGGAGACGACCTGAGGCTGGCTCATGAGAGGCTGGCGGAACTGCTCTACGCCGCTGCCGCTGCGCTGGGGGACATCACACGGCTGGCGGCTGGTGGTCCACCGCGGGGCGAGAGGAACCGGCGTGTGGAGCGCCTTCCCGCCATTTCTGAAGATTTAAATTTTGAAATTCCCGCCATCGACGCAGCGACCGCTAGGGGCGTGGCCAACCTCAACCTGGGGTCCGACATCGGCCGCGCTGGGGCTGCTGCATCAACGACGGAGGAGGGCGCGTCATCAAAGCTGCGACAGGCGATGCCATCTGCCATTCGCGCCGAGACGCAGCCGAGTCGGGGAGGCAGCAGTCCACGGGACTCCACGGCAGCCGCTGCGCTACACCAAAGGCTGCCCCCGCTTAAAGAATTCGTGGGCGCAGAGGGCGACTGGAGCGGCTTTCAAAGACGCTTCCTCGCCCACCAGGAGATGGCTAAATGGACGGACGAAGAAGCTCTCAGCGCCCTGCCGGCGCTCCTGGACGGCGACGCGCTTGCCGCCCTAACATCGGCACCAAAGGAAAGGCGCTCCACGTTACCGATGGCGCTGCAGCTGCTGGGAGGGGTCTACGGACCGTCGGCGGAATGCAGACAAGAGTTCTATGACCGCAAGCGGGGAGAGAAGGAGTCGCCCTTAGCGTACCGAACGAGCCTCCTGGCGATGGCCAAGTCGGCCTTCCCCCGGATGGATGACGACGGCATCGACGCTATGGTAACGGAGAAGATACTCCTCCTGGCCGACGATCTAGACATCGCTGTCGTCGCACAGGAGGACGCGGAAATGACATCGCTCCAGGCGGCGCGGCTCCTCCACGTAAACCTCCTGTCGCTTCGACGCAAAGCCAGCAGGGCATCGGCGGGGCGTGCGGTGGCTGCAGCCACCCTTCCGACGGAGGAACTCTACGCCGTCGACCACCGACGGCAACAGGCGGCGAGTGCACGGCCGGGCCAGGACGGGTCAGGCCGTTCCGACCACTCGTCACCTCCGACGTCGCTCCCGCGGTGTTATAACTGCGGCGTCCGGGGCCACGTCGCCTCGGGGTGCCGCTCTCCTCGTCAGCGCGGGACGACACCTCACCGGGACGACGGGCCTCATCCCAAGCTCCACCGTCAAAAACCGGCGAGTCGCGGCACCCCACACGTTTGGCCCACACACACACCCGTCACGCACTCAAACACCGCGACGAGAGGGGGGCCGGTATCACGCACCATCGCACCATCACGCACCACTCCGGGTACCCATATCGAACCCGGCCAGTGGTCCGTGCTGGCCGATCGTGTGGTTGCCGCATCGTCGGGGTCGTCGGCCGTTGTAGGATATATCGACGGGGTGGAAGTGCGCATCCTGGTCGATACGGGGGCATCGGCGACTATTATTTCGGAATTAATTTACAATATTCTCCCTGTCCGGAGCCGTCCTTTGATGCCTGTTAACGTACCATTCTATGCGGCTAACGGGGGCTCACTTGGCATCATCGGACAAATTCGTGCCCAAATTTGTATTGGGGAAATTAAATTGTCTGGGCCGATTTTTGTTTCGTCCTCGCTGGCGGTTCCGTGCCTGCTGGGGACGGACTTCCTGGCCAAAATGCCGATTGTAATTTTGATCGACCAGGGGTGCATAGAACTTCCATCGGGCAGACGCATGGCGTTCCTGCCATCACCAGTTGCGACTCGGACGGCGTTCGCGACGGTGCCGGCGTTCGTGGAGAGAACGGTACGCGTTCCTCCGGGAACGCAAATGTTGGTGCCCTTGAAGCTTCGGCGGCCCCTCGTTAAGGGTGCCGGGGCGCAAGGGGTACTGTTGGGACCGTCTAGGGCCGGGGTTAGTGGACCTGATTTACTACCGGCCCAGACCATAGTGAGAGGGGATAGTGAACCCTTCATCGCGGTCCTAAACGTGGGCTCGCGGACGGTGGTGCTCCCACAGGGGACCGTGCTTGCTCACGCAACGCCGGTGCCGTGTGAGGAGCCCGCCGTCAATTCCGTCAACACTGTCCCTGCGTCGCGACCGCGTTCGGACAGCGATGAAGGGTGGCTCGAGGCGCTTTGTGCGGGATCGACGGACCTGTCCGATTCAGAGCGTCAACAACTTAAAACGCTATTGCGAGAATTTTCCGACGTTTTTAGTCGAGATAAATATGATTTGGGCTGCACTCACTTGCTGCGTCACCATATTGACACGGGTGACAGCGCGCCAATTCGCCAAAATCCGTTTCGGTTGAGTCCCGCCGAAAAGGAACATGTCAAATCGGCTGTTGATGACATGTTAGCCGCGGACATCATTTCTCCTTCCACCAGCCCTTGGGGAGCGCCGATCGTCCTGGTTAAAAAACAGGACGGTTCGTTGCGGTTTTGCGTTGACTTCCGGCGTCTTAATAAAATTTCGGTTGCCGACGCATACCCGCTCCCTCGGATGGATGAATCGCTTGACGCTTTGGCGGGAGCGCGATTCTTTTCCACACTCGATTTACTTTCGGGATTCTGGCAGCTTCCTCTGGATGATGAGTCTAAGTCTAAAACTGCTTTTCGTACACCGCACGGCTTGTTTCAATTCAACAGGTTGCCGATGGGCTTGCACTCAGCGCCGGCAACTTTCCAGCGGTTGATGGAATTGGTTTTGGCTGGACTGCAATGGGAGTCGTGCCTCATTTATTTGGATGACGTTATCGTCTTTAGTAAAACTTTTGATGACCATCTCCAGAGGTTGCTCCACGCGTCTTCAACAACACTTCATATGAAAGAAGCATTTCATGTCTGTGAGTCACACGGATAATTTATATTTGTTCAAATGGAGCTATGTAATTTCAAGAAGTATGCTCTCACGTGGCAGACTTCAGGTCAGATTCAGTTGTTGTTGGAACAGATTTATTGCAAATAATGATGAGTCCCGAGGTGCCTCATCTTTCCGCGGTCCAAGAGACGTCTCTCAAGACGTTCTTTTTCGTCATTCACAACGTGCAGACGACTTTCGCAATCGGGCTCCCTGTCAGTCCACGGTAGAGGTACAGCCCCGCAGTTTCTCGCTCATGCTACTGCTGGCAGAAGTTTCCTCGACTAGACGGAGTTTTGGAGAGTACCATTATCAGAACCGACCACAAATCCAGCAGCCGGGCAAGCGCATGGAAGCCATCCCACTTACTTCGCTTTTTTGAGCAACCATGAAACGTCTTCTTCTTGGTTCTTTCGGTAAAGTCACGTAGAAGGGAAGTAATAAAATAATAAAAATAAAACATAGTATAATATAAATTTGTATTACTTCCCTTCTACGCGACTTTACCGAAAGAACCAAGAAAATGAATCCCTGCAGTCATGAAAGCTTTAAATCCAAATTCAACCATGAAACTCTTCATACTAAAAGCATATGAGTATACTTTTTTTTTTACAGATGCCATCCCAGTGGTGGATCCGGTTGGGAGAGGGGGGTGGGGGGGATTTTCTCTCCCTTTAGACCGAAAACTGTATAAAGTAGTTCATCGATATTTACCAGTGAGAACATATTTTGAATTAGTAATGATGTAGGTCCCTATTTCAAAAGCTTGGAATATTCAGACGACGCCCCCCAACTACGAAGTTTATAGATCCACCGCTGCACCATCCACACCAGAGCTGAGAACGAAATCCTTTCAGCTATCTGTCTGAAGTCTTCTTTCACAGTCGGGTATACCATACCCTCCAGTTTAAACAATGCGTCCGATATTATGACGCGTTCCTAACTTTTGGGTAATTAAAAAAACACATTTACACCGTACCCATAAATACCTCGTGGGTAAATGTCCAGCATGATCGCACGTGGGCGGTGCCCCATACGAAATATGGCGCTCGCCATAGTACAGTCTTCCCTGTGGTGCACAGCGCTAGACGCTAGTGTCAACACCATCACAGTTATCGGGAAAAATGTATCAGCAAAAACTTTTTATAGAAAACATATCACAGTTTGGAGTGGGCATATCGTTTGATAATCAAGGGGAAGACCTAAAGTTGAATGGAGCAATACTTTAAGAGCAGCATCGAAGGTCAAGGGTCAACTGTGCAATATTTTCCAGATCAAGCAGATGGAAGGAAGCTATATAGTGAGGGATGATGACATCTGGCATATTGCCTGTGATAATAAGCTATTGATGTTTGTGGCACTCATGCAGGCAATTGGAATGCACTGTGTATAAACGAAAATGAATAAAAACACGTGAATAACCGAAAACAAATCACAGCAAAAATAACATGAAGTGCGGCTCGACAGAAATCACATTTTGGCTTTTCAAAAAATCCAGCTGCACTTGATGCGAAGAGCCCTCTGGTTGGTTGTAGTAAAACAACAACATGCCCTTAGCTGTTCCAGGAACCCTCATCGACATTCCAGGCACAGAGTATGAACAAAACCTGCACTTGCGTGTTTTGTGCACAAGCCTCGTGGATTTCTCCGTGGTGAGCTTTCCCCCGGAGCGAGAGGCTTGTGCATGCCGTGAAGGATGCGCTATTTATTTTGAATCACGGCCCTTTGCCACACGGATTTGCTTTGAAAAACACGGCGTGCTTGAAGATGTGTGGCGCAAACAAGGCTCAAGGGCGATGACATGTGCGCTCGCCACGCTTGGCACACATCAGGACGTGCTGGATTGCGAGCATCCCTCACCTTGAAGGGAAATGTGCAACTCAGCGCACATCCCTGTGCATATCCTTTGGCACTTTCCGTGATACATAAACGTCGCGCACCTCCTGTTAGCACGGTTGGCTATGCACGGTGCAAAAAAAAGTTCAACACAATGTGCATACATACAAATAAAGTGTTATATATGTATTACAAAACAAATAATCTGTGCAAATTTTTACTTGCTCCGTTTATTGTTTTGGGTTTAAGTATAAATGCAGAATTTGTCATTGTACATTCTTTGCCTTGCCTTCAACGAGCTCTCCAGCTCTAAATTACGCTCGTGTGTCTGTGTAAACCCTAATGGCTAAGTTTTAAATAAATGTTATTTATTCAGATTTGTATTTTTCTATATTTTTCAACAGTTTTTAGCTCGTCCAATTAAGATGTTTTTTTTCAGATGGTGTCCACAGAATCAACGATATAAAGCAAAAACATGCGCTAATGTAGTCATAACAAACAAATACCAGGTGTGGTAGTAGTAATAGTAATCTGGGTGACAGTGCTGATTTAGCCCTTGATTCACAATTGAAAAGCTCTGAGTTAATTTCCCTGTCAGGAGTTAAGTCAGCCCATCCATCATCTCCTTGAGCCTGATAAATTCAGTACTCCTTTGTGAGATGTCAGCAATAGTTGTCTTATGGAGGTGTGGAGGTTCAGTAGCTCACTGGCCTAGGGCCACCAACAGAGGTGAGTTCTGCAGTATTGGTCCTTTACACATCAAACACTTTGGCCCGACTGAGTCATTTTACATTTGTGCTAAAATTGAAATGACGTGCAATGGATAATGTCACCTTATGCAATGCATTACTGCAGCAATCCAATAGTTTGTGGCACACTGCAGATGTTGGTGCCATAATCCACACATTTAAATGCACCCTGGCGCGGTGTGCAATTCAAAAGCAAATCACATGACAAGCGGCTCTATTCATCTGGAATAAACTCACTGATTATAAGGTCAAATATCTTTTAAAGCCCAAATGGACCAAATCTGCCACATGGGTATGTGTTAAAGGATTGTTTAGGCATGGATATCGAGTAAAATAAATGCAAATAAACACTAGCATAGCGAGTCTGTGATGATTTCAAACTAAAAAAAATGCATTTCATCTCAACAACTCGCTGAGGTGGTGAGGAGATATTATTTCCCTTTAACACGTAGGCTTTCACGACCAATGTTATTCATAATCAACGTTTTTGGGTTTAGATCGCGTTATTTATAAATGTGTCGTAACCCTCCACCGCCCGACACGGCCAATCAGTAAAAAAAGTGTCACGTTGACAAAAGACAAATAGTTCACTGCTTTAGCCCACCGGTGTGTTGAAGCGTGAAACCACAACATTTACAATTTGAGTACGATTGGCCGTGTCGGGTGGTGGAGGGTTACGACACATTTATAAATAACGCGATCTAAACCCAAAAACGTTGATTATGGATTATTTCCCTTGCTATGCAATAGGGCATGGGTTCGATCCCGACCCTAACAACGCCTGTTGTATATATGGAGTTTGCCTGATATCTCTCCCCGTGGCCGTGCAGATTTTTCTCTGGGTCCTCCGGCCTTGCCCTTCACATTTAGAAACATGCATTTAGAGTATTTGGCTGCTACTATAAATTCCCACATACGATGACAAGCCACTTCAACGAGTTATCATGTGTGGCCAGGTCGCCTGTGAAAAAGAACTCCAGTGGGCTTAATGATTTTTTTAGCTTCTATTTGCAGCTCCACTATTCAAACACTGTACAGAGTTCACATTGCAAAAGAAGCCCGGGGCGTCTTTGCAGGCTGCAGCACTTAAAAAAACGAATAAAATTACAATTAAAAAAATATAATTTTAAATATGTTTTTTTTTTTTGGTGTGCTGCAGACTATGGAATGCACTAGGTTTAGAAATCAGATTTTTCTCGGATTTCAGGATCAACGGTCCTGTGGATTGCGGTAATCTGCATATTTTTGAGATTTGTAGATTAAAGAGCAGATTTTTGGAGTTCTGCTGTGTATCATACTCAAGAACAGTGGCACTGTTTGATACAAATTAAAGACAATATCCCATGTTCAGCCTTTAACAGACTGTTGAGGTAAGTGTTGTTCGCGAGCCCCCATGAAGTTCAGCATGGCACACAAAGGGCTGGTGGTCGCAAACACCGCGCCTGGCCGCCTCTGCCCCCCAATTACTAAATATTTACACATTGAACTCTGTTCATTTGATGTTGAGACTATCTTCGGGGAGGCCAATGACCTGTTCAGATGATCACCCACTGATTTTTAACCATGTCCAGAAATCGAACTTGACCCTGCCCCACCGGGTTTATTGCACGGTGTTCTTACCACTACGCCACCACTACGCACATTTATTGTTTTATTGACTGCCCTTATCACAAATGCACGCTTAGTAACATGCACTTTTTCAATTGAGATATGCCATCAACAGCATTCCTCTTCCACTTCAACTGCCACATCTCCCACAGGCTGTGCTGAATGTTTTAATGTTAATAGAAAATACTCCACGCATCCTCAAAACGTATGGCGGCAATAGTTTGCCTAATTTGGTTTTACAGGCACTGCCATCAATAACTAAGACAAGGATAATGCATGAAATAATAATAGTAACCTTTAGCAATGATTGTAATTTATGAATGTGTACAGTGTATACTACGTGTAAGCTTGTTATTTGTGGAATATATTTGAGTATGTGTAAATATGTATTTTCAAAAAGAATGGTGATACCCCGTTGCCAGTGGTGCAAATACACGAATAACAAACACTCTAATATTCATTCATCAAGAACACTGCACTCATTGGACACAACATACACATATATAATATAATACATTATGGGCAATGAGCCTTCTATTTGCCATTGCCCATGCTGTCTCCTGTTATATATATATAGTATAATATTATTATAGGGCAGTGTTATTGACAAATGTTTTGAATATATATGCTTTATACAATACATCAAATATCTATACATTTTATAGATGTTTGGTTGCACATCGTATGGTACATGTCCATGGGTAAATTAACGTTGCTAAAATGTGCACCACTTAGTCCTGGGTTCGACTCCGGGTCTTAGCCACCCGTGATTAAACATGGTTCTCAAGCATAGCAAGTTCATGGTTTAAGCCCATTTATTTAAAAAATACTGAAATAAAATTATTTATTTTTTATTTAAAAAAATATGTACATATCTAAAATGCATAATTTAGCTTATCCCAGGCCTGATGCTTAAACAATTGTCTTTGATTAAAATGTGGCAAACAAAAATGGTCTAAAAATGTGAGCCCAAAGTATATGCAGGCCAATTGAATTGTCTTCAGATGTAGTTCTGTGATTCCATCTTTCAGGGTATATCTCTGACACAGGGTGATGCATTGTTAACCGCAGAGCCCTGAATGGAAATGTATTGGTCTCATTGTATGCTGCCGATAGCAAAATTGTAAACTACTTGGGCGAGTAAATCTTAACATCTTAACACCTTATTGGCTGTGTCGGGTGGTTGCGGGTTTTAACGACACATTTATATATTTACGCGATATCACCCAAAAACCTCTATTATGGAGTCTTTTTACACGTAAAATTGCTTAAAACAAAAATAGGATTAAGAATATAGTCATATAAGCCTCAACACAAATAAAATTACTGCATCTGAACCACATGTAAGATTACCTCCTGAGATATACTTTAAGAACAGGTTTACCCTTTTTTTATTGCCATAAAGGATAAAACCTATTATTATATTTTGATACTGGCAAGGGAGGTCCCATGATACCTCATGATAGTTATTAATTTTGATTATCCTGCTTATTTATAAATTCTTTAAAAGGATGCACACCATTAAGGATTTGGCTCCATGAACTGGTGATCAATAGGTCAATTAGATTAACACTTTCATTTATTTTTACTGAACTCAGCAAAATAAGCATTCGTAACGCAATATGTAACGCTTTAGCCAAAAATACTCAGAACAGCATTCTCGTAAAAAAAAGGCTTGGTGAGGCTTTCCTGAGTAAATACATCACTATTGTTACTCATTCTTAATCAATATATCCCAGGGACTCAATGTATATTTTTAAAAATTGTATTGTTCAGTAAATACGTTGGTAATAGTAGACTGATTCACTGCAGTCACTCGCTCATGAGCGATCAATCATCTCCTTACCATGCTTACATCCCTCCTAGCACCTCTGATTAGCATGGCTGGCTTACGTATGGTGCGAAAAAAGTTTAACATATATACATGGCTACTATTCCCGCCTGATTGTTTCATCCACACTCTATTCAACCTGCAGGTCATGCTGCTCCACTTTGTAAATCCCTTCCATTGTCTCTTATCCCAAAATCTTATAGCAGTGGCTTAGTGACTACATGATCACCTCAGGGGGTTTCGCATGGTCGCACCTAGTCTGGATACGGTGGCTCTTGCTGCCTATTCACATCATTATGCTCACCGTCTCGAACATTTAACGCTGTGGGAGTGCTCCGTCTTTGCAAATCAGCTTTATTCTTTTACACTGTTGTTTAAAACACATCTCATGGTGGTTGTCAAGGGGGCCCCAACTCGTCACTTTGGAAACCAGAGGGGGGGCACTTTAGTTATGCTTATAACCTTGCTTAAGAAATGTATTAACTATAATCTACTACCAGCTTAATAGTTACAGACTGCTATGCATTTTGGGCCATTGAGCTTGTGCTCAGCAACCAAGGTTCAAAAAAAGAAAAAAAAGTGCTATTGTGCTATACACTGACTGTGGTCTTCATATATACGGCGACCCAAGTTCGATTCCCGCTCATGGCCACCACCGGTGACGATTATTTGAACCGGTCCTGCGCCTCCCCTAGGTCGACTCAGCCTCAAACGAGTAATTGGTGTGGTGTGTGAACATCGACACTGGGGAGGCAAAGGCGGCCGGGCCTGGTGAATCCAAATCCCGGGCGAGGCCGGGTAGTAAAGCGAGTTTATATTTATATATACGAGTGTAAGGTTGAACGATGAGGTAGGACTCAACAAAATAGATCTTGTTTAAACTTAACACATACATTTTCGCAGCCAATAGTATGATTCGTAATCGATTTTGGGTTGGACCACGAGTAATGAATGACCTGGTTCAATTTCTGTGGTAAGATGCCTCCTCCACTTTACACAGCCAGACAGATTACAAGCGCTTAACACAAATGATTCTTGTCTCAGCTTCCCTCAAAAGGTAGGTTTGAAGAACAATTCTGTCAACCAAATATATCAATTACAAATATATGACACTTCGCTTGAAACTACGCCAAGCACCTTCAGGAAAAAAAGATCCAGGAATTGAGAATAACACTGTCACTTGACCCTGTTTCTAAACAGGTGCCATGACATCAAAAGATCAACACATAAAATGTTCACCAGATTTCAACCATTCAAAATGAATTCATTATTATTTTATTCTAATTTACTTGGGCCAATTATTCATAGCATATGCATTACTCATTACAACTACTGCTGAATATACTAGCCTTGTAGCAGGATAATGTAGAGAATAATGTTTTATCGATGGGCTACACTGACTTTGGCACACACACGTATATATACGCGCACACATAAATATGTACAGAAGCAAGCTGAGGTGTGAAGGAGCACGCGCTCAAGAATGCAGCCCCCGTGCAGTTCAATTGAATGGAGCAATGACAAATGACTGTCCACTCAGGTCTCAGCCTAGTTAGAGTAGGGGTGAGAGGCTGCTGAGAAAGAGGAGGAGGGCGGCAAAGGTAATGAGAGGCGACGGGAGAATTCCAAGGGCGAAAAGGCATTAGGAGAGGATGCGTCTAGCAAGCTTGGGCCAGCACTGTGCGAGGAGAGCGGTGACAATCGGGAATTAATTGGAGCAGAGGCATAAGTGCTTGGGCATGAGAGAAGAAAGGACCTTGGAATTTTGAATGCAAGCCACGGGTAATTTTGAATGTTATGAGAGGCCAATGCAACTGCACTACTGGGGCGCACAGCGCGCATAACGCAAGATCACCCCGCATACAGGCTTCATGGGGAAGTTTTGAAGCCCTGCCTCTTCGTGTAAGATTACTTGGCGAGCTAGTATTGAACATTCACGGTTCGTGGCTGTTAGACTAACAGGGTGCAAATGAACAAGCTTCGCTTCAAAGGAGGAACTGTAATATGCTGCCGAGGTTTGAATTTGTGGTCAAAGGATGTCGAAATTTATCATTAATCGTACAACACTTACTGCAGAGGTATTTATTTATGCATAATAAAATTGTTATTAGGAAGTCGTGAAGGTGACATGGGGTGATCGACTGTCAGTAATGTTTTCACAGTGATGATTGTGTGCGTTTTTTTTTCTGTGGAAGTCCAGTAAATGTTGTTTAACCTAAATGTAAATTTGTTCAGCTATCACTCAGCCTAAAATGAATAATTTTCGCATTATGACCCGGGCGACCTGTGGCCAATCAATAATCAAATTTTTTGCATACTCTTATTTGATGCATTTTCCCAAGGGTATCAAAGGAGAATCATACGTCCTTCAAATATTTATCTTAAAATGTAAATGTTTTGCACTCTGTCTTGCTGCAGTGTATTAATTATTTTACATTATATGTACTGAACTTGGACGATTAACTAAAGAGGTGGATTAAAGTATTTTTGAAACCTGAATTTAATCTCGAAGCAATATATCAATGGACATAAAGAAGAAAGTTTTCCATTACTGTATGTTACCTGCGATGACATACAGATTAGAAAGTCGGACATTTATAAAGAAGCATGCATAGGTATATGCTTAGAATCACACTGAGAGACATCAAGAGGAAGCCGTGGATTAGAGAACACACACAAGACAACATATTGACTGTTAAGGAAAGTAATTGGGCTTGTGCAGGACATGTCGTTGGAAGGGATATGAGCCATGGTTGAAACTAATGGCAGCGTAGCAGCTAAAGGAGGAAACACGCTGGGGAGTACATCCACTGTAGAGATGGAGCAATGAAATCAACTCTTGTGCAGGATGAATCGTTTCATCATGAGACCATGACCAATTAGACAATGCTTAGGGAGACCTTTGTCCAGCAGTGGAGAGATCACGGCTGCTGCTGATGATGGTTCACTAAATAATGCAGTCCAACCAACCATTGTCGGCCTAGGAATTCAAGATGCATACTTTATGACATTTCTCTACTGTAAGTGTTGTTTGCCTAATACCCATGAAAGGTTCTCTGCTAGAAACATCATCTTATCATTTGACCTAAATATTTACATACATGAATTGCATTGTGTATTAAAATTTATACAAATTATGTATCAATTAAAAACGTTTCACAGCGTCTCAGTGATTGAATACACATGAATTAGTGCGCATTTCATTATAATTCCTAAACCTGTTGTGAAAACTCCACGTTTCTATGACAGGGGCAAGTTCACTCTTAAGTCAACCACTGCTTAATTGAGGTAGTGCTCATATTGGTGACTAAATGAACGATGGGCTGATGGAACTCCATACCAAGATGCATTACTTCATACACGGTACAAAGTGTACATTTATGCAGCTGTTCGTTTAATTATCTGACAGTTCACGTAGTCGCACTCAATTTTTTTTATCGGAATTCAGATTAGTGCGTTGAGATTATTGCATTTGGGTTTCTATTTAATTGACATAAGCTCGTGCAGAGGGGAGAGCTGGATTGTTGGATCGCAAGACCATGAGACATGACACCTGTTTGGGGAGGAATCCTTCAGCCAGCAGCGGAGAGCTCAGGGCTGATATTTTATCGTCGTTTTACCAATAATGTGAGCAGAGAGAAGGCTTCGTAGAAAACTAAGAGACAGATGGCAGAGGTGGGTGGGGGTTTTTGGCGTAGAGAACGCTGCTGTTGGGTTGGTAAGGCCACTTAACTGAAACTTGAAATCTCGATGGACGCTCGATTCCTCAACTGTTGAGAAGAGTGAAACCTTCTTGAACTATCTGCTGAGGTCACGTGACCCTTACGGGCTTGCTAAAAAAAGGGGGGAAGTGTTGGATGGGCCATGAATAGGTGCTGTGCTTTAAATTGAATGATGAATAGTGGTGCTGCTGCTGCTTGTGGCAAAACCTATAATGGGTAAAGCAGAGATGGATGGGTGGCATTGGTGGGATACATTTGATGGGTGGGTAAGGCTATTTTGGTTTGTTTAATTTCTAAGAGATGTATTATTGCATTTTTTAATGCGTCATCCAATAGCGGAGGGTAATTTTTGAGCTGCCCTTAAGAGCACTTCATGCAAAAAAAACAATTATTAACCAGGCATGAATCAAGCCCTTCACAAATCTAACCTTTCCTGGCACAGCTGTTTCACATTACATTGCAAATGCATTCATTCTACAGTGATGTCTATTATTCAAAGTGCGGTGGCCTTATTTATTTTATTTAAGACCTTTTAAAATTGTATTCTTATCACATTTCACATTTGACTCTCAGTTCTGCTCTTCACAACTCCTGACAGCTGTCTTCAGATGTGACATTTGGCTGGGAAACATGCAGACTCCTATGCTTCCCCATTCCCAAAACTCACTGATGCAAAGTCGGCCTCTCTGCACTGTTATTTTTTTTCTCAGATGCTTTCACTGGCAGGGGAATTCAATTTAGAGGCAAACAAGTACACCGAAGCCCTCCTCGGACTTCATTACTTGCCAAAGACATGACCTGTAACTGTCCCACAAGGAAGAAACCACAACTATATTCGTGATATGAAAAGTGCATTTTTTATTTTGACCGTTACTATATCGACGTATTATTACTTCGTTTCATTCTTTATTTGTGTGTATATACTTATTGTTACACTTTCGCATTACTCGTCAGAGGTCAGCGATGGCTGTGTTTTGCCTGATTTTGTATTACAGCAATGATGAAATTCGTTTCAAGCAAAGCCGTAAAAGTAAAAAAAAAGTTTTTAAGCAGACAGTTGCCTCTATTATTAAAGTGAATGTCAACGTTTGTGAATCTCTATAATGCAACAATTATGCAGCATTGATTGAGGTTTTGCCATCACTCCAAGGCAAGCCCCTGGCACTTGTTTTTGTATGATTTCTAATTTAAATATAAATACTTAATGCTGACACATCAGTCAAACAGTTGCCTTTCATAAATAACGTGTCATGTATTAATACGCACGTCCAGGAAACGATGTATGCACATTTAGCTTTGTGTGTAAAATAGTTTCTGGTTAAAAAGGCCAAGTGCAAACGTATTTATGGATATGTAGATAAGGTAGATCAATGTAAAAGAAAAGCATTCTCTAGAAAAGCATTCTGGATGCAAGCTTCTGGGTTTTTAAGTGGATTCAAAACGATCCCAAACTTACACTCTACGACAGCGGTCCATAACCTTTTTGGCACCAGGGACAGGATTCGTGGAAGACAATTTTTTTTATGAACCGGGGGGGGGGGGGGGGTTCATCATTGGGTCTTTCCTCCTTTTCAAAGAAGCTCTTCAGCGACGTTTGTTAAATCCTTTATATTAAGTTCGCTTGCTTGCTTAGGACCGTGCAAATCTTTCGGTCGTTTTTTAACCCACTTCCCGTGATCCAATCGAGCTGACATTTTGCACACAGACTCGTTGTGCGAGACAATGAATTTTCGTGGAAAAAAAAATTCCAAAATTTTACACTGTTTAGGGAAAAAAATTTAAATATGTATTTACCAATTGGTTAATGCTGGCACACAATCTGACCCATAGGTGGCAGCCACCTCAAGCCAGAGGACGAGAGGACTCTAGCCGCCCCGATGCCACGCATATAAAGGATTTATAGTGAAAAACTTTGTTTTTACGGGTTACATTTTTTTTTACTCATTTTGGCTACTAGGGGTTAGCTTGTGGCCTCACCAACACTGTGACTTGAGACAAGTGCGCAGTGCGGGAAAGAGGCGCGGACGTAAGTGTTAAATAATAAAATAATGGGGGCAGGCCACACCCGGACTCACCGCTCACCTCCTACTGTGCATCCCGGTTCCTAACAGGCCACGGACCGGTAATCGGTCTGCGGCCCGGGGGTTAGGGACTACTGCTCTAGGACACTGAAAATGTGTGACTGTTAAGCTTTCAAAGTGTCAAGGAGAGACGGTTTCGTTTTCGATAATTGCAAAGATTGTATGCTTTCAAGACCATTATTAAATAAGAATTGCCATTACCACATCGAGTTTTAGACTGGCGTTAGGCATCCAGATGCTTATTACATACCATCAACACATTATTTCAAAAGCAATTGCTATGGCTAGTATTCAGACATAAATTGACATGTTTTTTTGTGCAAGTCTTTCAAATGTAATATTGTATGTTTCT
This sequence comes from Lethenteron reissneri, assembly GCF_015708825.2. NCBI lineage: Eukaryota > Metazoa > Chordata > Hyperoartia > Petromyzontiformes > Petromyzontidae > Lethenteron > Lethenteron reissneri. The sequence continues at coordinate 8,482,125 of NC_083807.1, forward strand.
TTTTACAAATGAGGGCTGTGAACACGTAGGGATACAATTCTAGTTTCATAATTGATTATATATCAGTTTGACTTTCGTAAACAAAAAAAAAGCTATTTGCAAAATCAATTTATATATATATGATTGGGCTGTGCTGGGATTAGCCTACATGACAAAACCATCAAAAGAAGGGTGTGACTTAAAATCCTGGCTGGGTATCAACTTGAAAATAGTAACAGCTTGGATGCTATTCCATTGACCAGAGCAGATATTGGCACCACTGTAGGTGGATAAGCTTTAGCCCGGCCGATTTATTTATGCAGAAAATAAGAGTCATTTACTTGATAAATCACTAATTTTAAGTGGTTATGACAAGATTCACTGTTATTGGCCACGTACATTAATTGGAATAATTAAAGTTATACCATCTCAGCTGGTACCGACAAGTGAGATATTTTATGTGGGCTCAAGGAGTATTTCAATTATGCTTGTACATAACGAATGTCTCAGAGAACAAACGTCTCAGCCCATCATCTCCCTGGGTTTCAAGAGTTCTGAGTGGATTCGCCGTATGACATCCTGCCAGTCACACAAATGGAATGAATTTGTACAAAAAGGACAAAAATAATTTAAATGTGCAGGTGTTCAATTCTTCTTACTCTGTCTGATTTAATTGTACAGGCTTAGGTTTTATCTGCTGTAAAACAGAGTTACTAAAAACGGTGTTCTGTTTAAGTTGTGATTTTAATTGGGGTGGACTTTTTCCTGTGATGACATTGCTAAAGCTGTGCAACAAATCACGCACGTTTACTTACCTACCTGAACATGAAATCAAAACAAAAAGCCATATACAGTTTGGGAAAAAAGTATTTGATCCCCTGCTGATTTTGTACGTTAGCCAATGGTGGAAACTCAACCAGAGGATGGCCATACAGTACACGTACAGCCTGTTTTTTTCTGTTTTCATCTACTGCTGGATTATGGCATCTTCACACCTTTTGGACCGTGAGGGTTCGTGAGGGTTGTCGCCATGCTGGTCAGTCTGAATTTGTGAATGTTGGAGAGTGAATTTTGCTGCACTGCCCTCTACTACCCACGACACCTCCTACACCTGTCTGTTGTGCATGGACATTATCAATAGAAACACTAACTAGCTACTACTGACCAAGACTAATTAAATAATCTATCGAAATTGAAATAAATAAAATAACTTTAACCATTCAGATAGCTACCGCCTTAGTGCTGTGTGGAAGCGAATAATCAAGTAATACATTATTTAAATGGGTGCCGACAAAGAGCAGCATACTTCAATAGGGATTGCTGTTGGTACTGCTATTTTAATACGTACAATAGACAGGAAGGATTAGTTCATAGGGCTCGCATAATGCACATGCATAATGTACGTTGCCTCAGTAATCCCCCCTCCCCCCCCACATTGCGCAACAGCGCAGAAGGGTGGTCACCACATCTGCGCCTCTATATAAGGAACGAAACAGTTAGACTTCTTCACAAATCTGGCTGTCGCCTGATGAAGCTATTTGTAATTACTGGCGAAACGTCGTACTCCAATGGTAAATGTTATGGGTTGGTCCTCCAACACACCGGTGTGCTGTACTAGTGACCAATTGGCATGTTGTATTTACGTGACAACCCTTACTAGTTGGCTGTGTCGGGTGGTTGCGGGTTTTAACAACATATTTATATATTTACGCGATCTAACCGAAAAAAACCTCTATTATGAAAGAGTGCCTTATAAACAGTACGAACATAACCTCACCCATCATCTCCAGTGTAGTCACAACTATCAGTAGGCTGTTTGGGTAATGCTCACTATCCGTGATTCTCAAGAAATATTGTGTTTCGTGTTGTATTTTGGTGTGTTTTGTGTTAGTAAGGTTTTTGTTTCATGTTATGTATGGGTGCGTTTTGTGTGATGCATTTTTTTCCACGCTGTGTACCAGTGTGTTTCGTGTAAGTAGGGCTTACGTCATGCTGTGTATCAGTGTGTTTTGGCCGCTGTTACTCCCCGCGAAGACATTCTAAATTCCTCCTGCACGTTATCCATGCCGCAGCATCTACCTCCACTGAAAGGCGTTCACCCCCCCCCCCCCTTTCCCAGGGGGTGCTCTCCTCCTATGCTTTGAACACCGCTGAACTATATCTTGCCTTCCTCTCCGTGGCTGAAAAGAACACGATCCTTATTTTGCATTTTACGTGCCATTTATTGTGCAGGTTCACTGAACGTGGTCGATTATTGCGAATTGGCGTATTGAGTCTGGGCTACTCCTAGGCCGTATCGGTGTGATTACATTGCAATGGCAGCACAGCATGGTGGCTGCATAGATAACGTGCGCTCAGATGACAAGAGATTTGGCAAGGCCGATGGAGTTATAAATGGGCCCCGAGCGAAAACATTGTGTTGCGTGTGTATGTGCATGCGTGTCAAGGAAAACCACCTCCCAACCATCTTCAAAAAGTACAAATTGTTTACTCGAGGGTCAATGGGGATTGAGTCATTCCTCCAAGTGATTGAATCTTGATGATTTTTTTGTTATCCGATTTATTTTAACTTGTTGAGACATATGGTATCGAGCCAAATACATTCTAAAATGTTGTGATGGTCGGGGGAAGTCTTTCGATATGAAACCCATCGTTGTCCTTTTTCAAAGTTATACTGAATTTATCGACCCCAATGAGATGATATATATTGTAGTGGGAGATGGGAGATACAAAAAATTGGCCATTTTAAATGTACATATTTCACTATGGGAACCTCATTTGCCAGCAAAAATATGATAATTGGTTCTTTACCCTTCTATCTGGCAACAAATATATTTCGTCGATTCAAAATCCATTAATTCAATACAAAAGCTGTCTTGGAAATAAAGAGATGGCATTTTTAGTGAGCAAACATCCTTCATTTCTGGCTACATATTTTCTGAACATAAGTCTGCCTCAAAGATGTTTCTGAGCCATGGACAATGACATTGAAAGAAAAGGATTATGTTTATGAGTGTCGAGAGGACTCATCTGTCAAGCACAGCCAGCAATTTCAATCAATTGTTATACGCATGCACATAAATTGTTGATTTGTTCCATAGGCTCATCATCAGCAACCATGTTCTATCTTCTGGTGGATGAATGCCTACCGTTACCAACCCTCATGCTCTTGCAATGCCATAATCCATCTATGTTTTAAAATATAATATCATCAATAGTATATATGAGGACGAGAGAACAAAAATGAGTTTTTGTTTTAAACTCCCTTTGCTCATGAAGTATTGGAATTGATGGCAGGAACTTCTTGACGGGTAACACACTTTTATTAAATCTTTACGTTCACAATACAACGTGTGGTCTCCTTTCTTCCGACTACACACTCCACTTAACTCGTGTAGACTCTATGGTTCTGACTACACCCAATACACTTGACTCGTGTAGACCCTATGCCTCTGGCTACACACAATACACTTGACTCGTGTAGACCCTATGCCTCTGGCTACACACAATACACTTGACTCGTGTAGACCCTATGCCTCTGGCTACACACAATACATTCGGCTCGTGTAGACTCTATGCCTCTGGCTACACACACTACACTCGCCTCTGGGTTACACAGAGTCCCGGTCCCGTTAGGACAGCGGGACTAGGTACCGCAGGGCCCTAGGTCTTCATCCCCGTCTTCATTCTTCGCTGGTTACATACTGCCCTTACGCCTGTGTGCATCCCCTTTTATAGCCCCTGCTCACGAGAGACGGAGCTGATCCGGACGTCGACGTGAGCATCGTTCCCTAGTGAACCAATCACGACGCACTCTCTCTACGATCCGTTTTCCCAGCGCGTGTTAACACTCCTCTACCAATCACACCGCGCTGCCACCCGATCACTCCCTCTCAGCGCGTCACGGGCCCACAGCCAATCAGTACCCCGTAACCCACGACCCCGCGCTGACCCCTGATCCTCCACCGTCAGCGCGCGTCACCACCTACACAGCCAATCATTACGCGCTGGCATACGATCCCTAATCCCAGCGCGTATCACCTCTACATCACCCCCTCCCACATAGCTTGCAGCCGGCCCGGCTGTTAACCAACAACACAACCTAACGTCAACGCAGTAATAAAGAAACTCCACCTCCCAGTGTGCCCCGTAACGCAACAACAACAACACAACACAACACTTAAATATGAAGCAATATACAGCCCGACGAACAACACAATAAGAGCGAACACCCGAAAACGAACGCGCCACGTGTCTCTGTGACTAAACGCAGTGCCGAGGCGCTCCGTCTGCCACGACTCCTCACATGGTAGGTCACACAAAGTAGCGCGACCTAGCGCGAGTCCGTCTGGCCGGTCCGTCGTATGGGACGGGACGCTGGCATACGTCCGGTGGCTCCGGCAGCTCTAGACGGCGCGGATCGGGCCTGGAAGGACCGGCCCCGCCGCGAAGATCCGGCCGCCGGTGGTCGGCAGCTGTCAGTTCTGAGACACCTGGGAGCGGATCAGGCGGAGACATGTGAGGAGCAGGCAAAGACAATCCCCCCTCAGGGTCGTCGGTCACGTCACATGCTCGGCCCTCACGACACAAGGGGAGGCCATATGGAGGCGAGAACGGTTTTAGTCGGGAGGGGTGGACGTACCAACGGCGTTTTCCCCATTTTATCTGAACGCACTGGGGGCGTGCAACCCGCACGACCTCCACGGGTCCCCGCCATGGCTTCAACAATTTAGGTGACGTAGCCAAAGGTGCCTGAGGGCAATGCAGCCAGGCCCTGTCACCTGGTTCCCAGTTGTGCACGGACACCTTCCGTGCACGCAACCGCTCGTTAGCAATTTGGCGAGCCCGCGAATTAAGCCGTGCGGCCTCCCTTGCCTCTGTCAGCTTGTGAATGTTAAATTTAATATGCTCTGCCAATTTCGAATTAGTCCGTGGTGCGGGCAGACCCAGCTGCGTTTCCATGGGCGGGTCGGCTTCCCGACCGTACATCAGATAAAACGGGGAAAATCCCGTAGCTGCATGGGGGGCCATTCTATACGCGGCGAGGACCCCAGGAACCTGCAGGTCCCAATCAACATGTGCCTCACACACCTGCTGGCACAGCATAGAAGTCAATGTCCTGTTGAGCCTCTCAACCATCCCGTCCGTCTGCGGGTGGTACGGGGAGGTACGCACCTTCTTAGTACCCAACAGGTCGCACACCTCTTGCAGCAATTTACTCGAAAAATTTTTCCCTTGGTCGGTCAGCAAGCGTTCGGGAGCCCCCTTGTCCAGGACGTAGCCCTGGACAAAGGCGTCCGTCACAGCCGCCGCCGACTGGTTGGCGAGTGGCCACGCCATAGGCCACCGGGTAAAATATTCGACCCCCACCAACAGGTACTTATTACCCCTAGGCGTGACTGGAAAAGGCCCCAGAATATCGAGTGCAACGAGCTCGTTAGTGCGCGAGACCTGAATAGATTGCAGCGGTGGATTAGCTGCCACAGGCGGTGGTTTCCGTCTGGCGCACTCAACACAACCCTTCAGAATATTCACCACGTCACCCCCCATTCCCGGCGAATAATAGTCACGCTGAAGCAGGGCAAGCGTTTTGTTAACTCCCAAATGCAAGAGGCGTTCGTGTGCGGCCAAGACAACCTTCCCCCTCACAGCAGAAGGCACCACAATCGCGTGCCCGCCCGGGACAAACTGTCCCATCTCATTAACAGGCCCTGCTTAAGCACGTAGGAGCCAGTTCGTTCATGGTCACCTTCGGAACCCCCCGTCTTGCGGCGCAATGCTAGCAGGGAGCTGTCCGCCATTTGGAGACGGCCCCACTCAATCAACGGCCGTGAGAGCAGCGAGTCCTGACCCCCTGGGGTAGCGGGAACATCCCCAATTGGTGTGCCCGCGGTCGCAACCAACTCCTCCATACCTTCCGTAACTGGCGGTTTACAGCGCGCCGATCCCGACAAGCACGCACATTTGTGACAAGGCAACAACCGCGACAGGGCATCGGCATTTGTGTGTCGCAACCCTTTACGGTATGTAGTCGTGAACTGATAGTCCTGGAGGACTTCCAACCACCGCGACAATTGGCCCGAGGGCTGGGCGACCCGCAATGAATACTGGAGCGCCGCGTGGTCCGTCCGGACCGTAAAATGACGACCATAGAGATATGGCCTGAATTGTTGTACGAAAAAAACAATGGCAAGCAGTTCGCGACGGGTGACGCAGTAGCGCTGCTCTGCCGGCGACAACACCCTGCTACCATAGGCGACCACTCGTTCGACCCCTCCAACGACTTGGGACAGCACTCCCCCAATGCCCGTGTTGCTAGCATCCGTGTCCAGCAAGAAGGGACTCGCAAAGTCCGGATAGCGCAAGGGTGGGGCCCTTACCAAGGCGTCCCGGAGGGAGCAGAATGCAGCCTCCTCCTCCGGTCCCCATCGGAACTTCACTCCTTTCGCCGTTAGAGCGTGCAAGGGTTTTGCAATGGTGGCGAAGTGCTCAACGAATCGGCGATAATATGATGCAAAACCGATGAAACTGCGCACGTCTGACACTGACGTGGGCGTCGGCCACGAACTGACACAGTCCGTCTTCGCAGGATCGGTAGAAATCCCCGAAGAGTCGACAATGTGACCCAAGTACCTCACGGATTTACGAAAAAGGTGGCATTTGGCCGGTTTAAACTTTAATTTAGCCGATCGCATTCGCAAGAACACCCCTCTCAATCGCTGGAGATGTTCTTCAAACGTTTTACCGAAAACAATGACATCGTCAAGGTAAATGAGGCACGTATCCCACTGCAAGCCCGACAAAACCAATTCCATAAGACGCTGAAACGTCGCAGGAGAGGAGTGAAGTCCCATGGGTAACCGGTTAAACTGAAACAGGCCCCCCGGAGTTCGAAATGCAGTCTTAGGCTTAGACTCTTCGTCGAGTGGCAACTGCCAGAATCCGGATAATAAATCAAGAGTCGAAAAGTATCGCGCACCAGACAATGCGTCGAGAGACTCGTCCATCCTGGGGAGCGGATACGCGTCGGCCACAGAGATCTTATTCAGGCGACGGAAATCGACGAAAAATCGCAGGGACCCGTCTTGCTTTTTAACAAGCACAATAGGTGCTCCCCAAGGACTGGAAGAAGGCGAAATAATGTCGGCTTCCAGCATATCGTTAACTGCCGACTGAACATGTTCCTTCTCAGCAGGACTCAATCGGAAGGGATTTTGCCTGACCGGTGCCGCATCGCCCGTTTCAATGTGGTGGCGTAGCAGGTCCGTGCACCCAATGTCATACTTATGTTTACTGAAGACATCCGAAAATTCAATCAGCAACCCGCGCAGCGCACTCAACTGTACCACTGACAAATCGTCAGAGTCCGCACACAGCGAATCAACCCATTCGAGGTCCTCCTTCAATGTTACGTTTTTCGTGGGGCTCGGATCAGCCTGCGCAACCAGCCTCTCCTCCGCAGGGACCCGCGCCGCGTGAGCTAGCACGGTGCCCTGCTGAATGACGGCCGGCCACGCCCCAGCATTTAAAACCATCACAAACGGATCCCTGTCAGCCCCAACCAAAGTGTGAGCCACCGACAAATCGAGACCTCCAACAGCCCTATTAGAAGGACCCAAAAGCATGCCCTGTTCCGAGGCCTCCCTCACCCATGGCTTCCGCAACCGGAGGGGAATTAACATTTGTGAACCCGGGGGCACGTGCACGGTCTGTGTCGCTAACGCCTGTATGGTAGCGCACGCCGTCCGAATTTCATTAGGGCTCGTCAAAAATGAAATACGGCGACCCGATGGTAGTTCAATGCAACGCTGATCAATGAGAATTTTGATGGGCATTTTTGCCAAAAAATCAGTGCCCAATAGACAGGGAACCGCCAGGGAGGACGAAACGAAGACGGGTCCCGACAATTTGATATCACCAATGCAAATGGACGCCCTAATCTGACCGATAATGCCCAACGATCCCCCGTTAGCGGCGTAAAATGGCACATCCACCGGAAGAAGCGGACGACATTGTACAGGGAGAATGTTATAAATGAGATCCGATATAATAGTCGCCGATGCCCCCGTGTCCACTAACACCCTGACCTCGACCCCATCAATAGATCCGGTAACGACGGATGAACCCGCTGAGGCAGCCACTATTCTGTGCCCCAACTCCGACCATTTAATGTCCCCCCGGTCCCGGCCGAACCCCCCTCTCCGAACCGAATCCCCGAACTCTACTCGGCTCTCCCCCGCCGCAACGCGACGACCCATACGTGTCGAGTATGCGGGCCGAGCATGTGAGGTGCCGCGACTTGCCGGGGTTTGCAGGGATGACTTGGGGCCTTGTTCGTCGTCCCGCCGAGGTCCCATGGCGCGCTGACGTGGGGCGCGGCAACCGGAGGCCACGTGGCCCCGGAGGCCGCAGTTATAGCACGTGATGACAGTCGTCGGAGATCTCGGTTGCTCCAGCTTGCGGGCCGCTCGCAGAGGCGAACGGCCCCCCGACCTCCAGTCCCCGGTCGTTCCGCGATGAACGCCTCCTCTCGTGGGCTGACGACTTGGGGCACGGTGACTACCGGGCCCGGAGCTGAGGCCACGGCAGCGTTGCAGACGACCCCCTGTTTACGTTGAAGGACCTCGTGCGCTTGTATGCTCGTAGCGACCCGTAAGGAAGAAATATCGGTCTCGTCGGCCGTGTTGATGGGGACCCCCAGGTCCTGCGCCAACTTGAGCAGTTGCTCCAAAACCATCGCATCTTGGCCCTCCTCGTCCATACGAGGGAACGCGGCGTCGGCGAGAGCAAGCAACGCCGTGCGGTAGGCGAGCACAGTCTCCGTGTCCGCCTTCCGTCTTGCATAAAAATGATGGCGGCACGCCGAGGGAGGACCATAGACCTTGGCCATGAGAGCCAGCGCATCCTTGAGCGTGGAGCGGTCCGACCTGCGTGCGGACGTGAAGGCCGCGAGCGCGTTGTCGTCCAGCATGTCAGGCAGTGCCCGCAGTGCCGTAGCGTCGGACCAGGCGGACATCTCCTGATGCGCCAAAAACCTGCGCTGAAATTGGCTCCAATCCCCGCCTTCCGCCTTGAAGGCTGACAACGTGGGAAGGCGCTGTTGAAAGATGAAGTCGTCCTCCTCCTCGTGCTTCCTCTCCACCGCCCCGTCGGTGTGTAAGATGGCGGCCCCAGTGGCGGGTGTCTGATGGCGGTCCGCAGCGCACGTTGGTGATGTAAGCGGGCGCGCTTGGAGAACCGCTGCCACGTGGTGATGGCCGTTCCCGCCAAAAGTCGGCGCAGATGAAATGGCGGGAATCGCCAAGTCGTTTTGGCGGGAATCTGCGGGGCGACCCTGCAGAACGTCCGCCGCCGTCCCCGCTCCTCCCGACGAGCTGATCTCCGCCAGGATGGACGCGGCGGCGAGCAGCAGCTCCGCCAGGCGGGAGTGCGCCTCGCGAAGCACGGCGTCGGTCCCCCGTCGCTCGTCCGGCGCCGTCGGCGGATCCTGCAGCGTGGGCAATTCCTCGTCCTCACCCCCCGATGCCAGCTGGCCCGAGTCGTCGAGGTTGTCCCCGCGGTCAATCCCGTGGGTCCGACGGGTCTTCCTTGTCTCCATGCTTGGAAGACCATTTCTCTTCTGACGCCAGTTGAAGTATTGGAATTGACGGCAGGAACTTCTTGACGGGTAACACACTTTTATTAAATCTTTACGTTCACAATACAACGTGTGGTCTCCTTTCTTCCGACTACACACTCCACTTAACTCGTGTAGACTCTATGGTTCTGACTACACCCAATACACTTGACTCGTGTAGACCCTATGCCTCTGGCTACACACAATACACTTGACTCGTGTAGACCCTATGCCTCTGGCTACACACAATACACTTGACTCGTGTAGACCCTATGCCTCTGGCTACACACAATACATTCGGCTCGTGTAGACTCTATGCCTCTGGCTACACACACTACACTCGCCTCTGGGTTACACAGAGTCCCGGTCCCGTTAGGACAGCGGGACTAGGTACCGCAGGGCCCTAGGTCTTCATCCCCGTCTTCATTCTTCGCTGGTTACATACTGCCCTTACGCCTGTGTGCATCCCCTTTTATAGCCCCTGCTCACGAGAGACGGAGCTGATCCGGACGTCGACGTGAGCATCGTTCCCTAGTGAACCAATCACGACGCACTCTCTCTACGATCCGTTTTCCCAGCGCGTGTTAACACTCCTCTACCAATCACACCGCGCTGCCACCCGATCACTCCCTCTCAGCGCGTCACGGGCCCACAGCCAATCAGTACCCCGTAACCCACGACCCCGCGCTGACCCCTGATCCTCCACCGTCAGCGCGCGTCACCACCTACACAGCCAATCATTACGCGCTGGCATACGATCCCTAATCCCAGCGCGTATCACCTCTACACTCACATGGTTGGTTGGCCCCTGCATTCATCATTCGGTTCTTTATGATCGCGTGGCAATATGCTGAGACTGTAACTCTTAAAATCGTTTTCTCCCTTTTAAGTTAAATAATGAAGGATGCATTATACCACAGTCCAGGTCTTTCACTTCTGTGAACACTTTTAGAAAATAGGTCCAGTTATTTCGATCTAACACCTTGTTTCACTTGGTAGGTGATGTCTACCATTTTTTCCATCTGGTCTGTCAGTTACCCCACTTATTCGTACAGCAAAAACCAGTGGTTACATATTCAAATGCAACATTTGGAACATCCCCTCCTACTTCTATGAACCATTATTTGCATCCTGCAGTTTATGACTTTCTTTCTGTAAACATCTACAAAGTATTCTCACAAAGGTTTTATGATTGTTTCTCTATCATGCATCACAATTCCAACTTGCTCCCAAAGGACTCTATTTATAAATGACCAACCATCAACCTCCCTTTTTGATTCTCTGCTTTTACGATCTCAGTTAGTTTTTTTTTATAACTTCAATGAAATAAATACATATGAAATGTATGCTGCAGCAATCAGCCATGAAGATGTATAAAGAGACAACATCCATAATGCAGTTTTTTTGGGTTAGATCGCGTATATATAAAATTAGATCGCGTATATGAAATATATGACTATTGTTCGCGAAAGCCTACGTGTTAAACCAAAGAGACAACATGTATGATCAAATTAACGAGCTATTTAATGGTCGCAAAACACGCGACAACAACATCTGGCGGGATGATTTCACGTCAAAGGTAGGTGACAGGTGCAGAGAAAAGAGGATGACCAGTACATTTGGCAAAGTAGTGAAGAACGGTAAAGGAGAACACCTTATTCGAGTTTGCAGCCAGCAGGCACATGAAAATACAATGGACATTTTTTACTTTCCAAGATTAGGCTACAAAACGAGCATAAAGGAGCCTAAACAGAGTTATGAGTAAGTTATTGCAGACTGGAGCAATGCAAGTTACACATTAAAATCGTTAAAAATAGGAAGGCTACACAACTCAATACAGGCAGAACCAAGACAGTTAACATAAACAAATGTAGTTCATAAGGTAGGGAAATGCTCACTGGTCCTTATTCAAACATTCAACTCCCGAGAATCAACATCCGAGAAAGAAGCAAACTTATTAAATATATGGCGTAACTTTCAGTAAATCATGAAAGAGGGGAAATGTAGAAAGGGATGAACAAACTGAGCACAAGACAGAATACACACCACTCCATACAATCATTCGGGGAAAGAATGTTAAAATAAATTACATTGAAATTGTAAACGTAATTAAACAATTAGTTACACTTGGAGTGTCTTTAGGAAGAATGCTAAATTGCCTGCCGCCGCATTCATATGCTCTTGTTGTTTCTGTGGATGGTTGTTTTTGTTCGCGCCCACATGCATATAGCTACATACTCTCAGCAAATGCAATCACGGACACTGACTGTGTATCTTCTGTGCAATTTGCGCACCTGTGAATGGATCCTTTGGACGTGATGTTAGGGATGACAAATGTGCAACAGCATCAAATGCCGAGACGCGGACGAGTGAGCTCATTACGTAATAGCGGTGGTGTTGCTCACGTGCATGCATGTGTGACTCCAGCACTAGTAGCCATTAGCTCCGTGCATGTAAGCCGTCATGGGATCTGAGTGACAATTGACACGTTATGAGAAGCCCACAGCAGTGTAATGAAAGCGGTTGCTTACAGGGACTCGCGAGGAGTGGCATCCCGTTAATGTAAATTATGTGTTGTGTTGTAGCCGGGTCTTTGCTGTTTGTCCGGCATTTTTTGAGCATTCTACATATGTATTATTTTGCCAGTCGACAAGAATCAGGTTTCCGTGACGGGAAGAGCGTGGAAGTGATCTTCATCTCTATTTGCAGGCCTGAACAGAGTGTGATTTCAAGATTTATCAGATGAGTATAGAGGCAGTTCACACTACTGAGACAGTGGTGGAAAATTCCACTAACCGATGGCAATGGTGTGAAACTCCTCCACTGGTATGTATGAGCCATTAACTGTACGATGATTATTGTTGGTTTTTACAAATTAGTATTTATTATATCCAATTGAGATGAAAATACATGTAATTAAACTGCTCTCGCCATAATGGCAGCCCGCAGGATTGTATCTCTAGTATTGAGTCCTATGTGTGATTGCGCATCTAGGATTGCATTACAGCATTTGTATATAATGGAAACAAAGGTGCCCGCTAACATTGGAGTAGGGTGCTACACTTATGTAAGATCGATGGCAATACAACTATCACTGGGCATAGACCCCGGCGCCGGCCCATGTACACGATGGCGGGACGATGTCGATCGGTTGGCCTGGGAACACCTGGGAATTCCCCAGGATGAGCTATAGTAGTGTATCATGTAGTGTATAATGTAATGCATAGTAGTGTAAAATGTAATGTATAGTAGTATGTAATGTAATGTATAGTAGTGTGTAATGTAATGTATAGTAGCGTATAATGTAATGTATAGTAGTGTATAGTAATGTAGTAGAAAGTTAAGGGGAGAAGCGGGTGCAACTGAGGTCGAACAGGTGCTACATTGTGACCGGAAGTTTCGCCTAGGAGACGGGAGATGGGGCGTGATGATAAGAGATTAATGGGACAACTGGCACCGGCCTGGCGGCAGCTTAAGTGAAAGCACGTGAGGACTCAGGAATAATTTGGAGTGTGTGTGAGCGAGGGGAGTTGTTGCCGAGAAACCAAGAGTGAAGACATTTCGCCGCTGCCACTCCAGCCATCAACGGGACCTCAACCCTCACGCCGTCGCCGGGTGGGTGTTGGCTGAACCCCCTGCCCGGGACAGACGGGTAAGCGGGTCTGAGGGAGCGTAGGTGAGTGCAGCGGTGGAGATGCGAAGTTGCTGTGTGTAAAGTCGCTGAAGGCGCGGAGCTGCTGTGTACAGAGTCGCTGAGCGCGGAGCTGCTGTGTGTGGAGTTACTGAGTGCGAAGATGCTGTTTGCGGAGTCGCTGAGTGCGAAGACGCTGTGTGCGGAGTCGCTGAGTGTGAAGACGCAGTGTGCGGAATCACTGTGTGCGAAGACACTGTGTGTGGAGTTACTGAGTGCGAAGATGCTGTATGCGGAGTAGCTGAGAGCATAGCTGCTGAGTGCAGGATAAGTGAGGTGCAGATGAGAGTGGGGAGAAGTTGAGTATTTGTGACCGTACATATAGTTATGGTAGTAATATAGTGTAAGCAGGTGACTTGTTACAACGTGTCGTTGTGAGTATTTTTTAAGACACTCCATCTGTATAGTAGTGTATAATGTAATGTTTAGTAGTGTATAATAATGTCGTGCTAGAGTCTGTCAACAGGGAAAGGAAGGTGTGGACCGCCCGACTCAACATGTTGCTGCCGCGACCCTCCCCGGGACAAGCGGATTGAGAAATGATCGAACAAACAACTACCACGCTTCTCCCTCAAATCTTGCACAATTTTCAGAAAATTGCATCAGAGTAGATTAACGGTCTGGACTGTACCTTATGTGTCTCAATCCACATTGATCTTCCATTCGATGCTATCAGCAGCATCTGTCATTGTCATTTTCAAGATCTGTTATCATTTTCCCCAGCCTGTTCTTAGATCAGCAAAAAAATGTGCCCTTCCTGGTAAAGTGGACACTTTAAAGTTTCATAAAGCCATTTATCGATATTCTTCGTTGAAAGGTGTATTCCAGGGACACGAGGAACAAACAAAAAATGAGCCAATTTTGTTGTCACTCTCAGCACTTAATTTTAGCCAGAGATGTCCATTTTATCAATTGTAGATGAAAAGGCCCCACGTGGCAGGATAAAGTGTGGGTACTCCCAATTTCTTCCAAGAAGTTTGGCCACTGTGGAAGATTAGGCCAAATACACTCTAGAGGGGCTCTCCTGGGCTCCCTCTGACATAGGTCCTTCCACCAGCAGTACCCCAAGCAAGTCATTGCGGGGCTGCACCCTTACCTTTTATTTACTCTAATCCCACAGCTTAGCTTTGGTTTTTTCACGAGTGAGTTAACATCTCAGTTGCTTCGGTGATAAGGTGCGGTGTTTGTTTACAATGTTCCCTTAACACCGTAACCAATGGCACCAAAGATTTACTTCGATGAACTTGACTCCGAGTGGATTGAAGCTCATAAAGGTGCCGTCTTAAAATATCCACAGTGACACCTTGTCAAGGCGTATATTTATGACGATCGTGTAAGTGTCATCAGTGGATTATTAAGAAAATATATCTACAGTACTCACCTTAATGGGTCATATATTTTGTATTATATATATTAAAACATTAGAACTGTTAAATCCTTGCGTTTGAGCCAATTGACCCACTAAACCTTGCGGCCCTTACAAGATATGGTTCATTCCCCCAGCACAAACGGTATGATTGAGTGCAACAAATGTGCATTGCATTTGTGAGGTTTAATGTCATGGCACGGGTGCAGGTCATAAACCTGTCAATATTCTGTTTCCCTGTAGCTGTGCAAAGGGCGTCAACCCTTTGCCTCACCGTTTTCTCATTTAACATGGTACAAGTGTGCAGCCGGGACCAATAAATAAGGCCGTGAAGACATGATGCTGTTTATAACGTGTCTGCTGCTTTAGTTTGGCGGGGGCGGGGAGTTGGCAAGGGTAAAATTTGCCTTGTGTCACAAGGATGAAATTCCTAATTTATTAGATTCTGCTCGAAGTAAACTAAAAAGAGTGGCCATTGCAGGCTCATACATATTCCTAGCCAACAGCAAAAAACATTGAATGGTCCTGATCTAGCGGTGCAAATTCCACATTCCTGTAATCGTATTGATCCTGCACAGACAAAAATACTCCTAACCATAGCCTTCTGAACATGACACAATGGCTCTCAGCTGCCACTGCACCAACTGTCTGGACTAAATGTTTTTATATACTGTACTTTAGATGACATTAAATGACTGACTGATGTATATTATAATGCTGTTCCAGAAGAGTGGGAAAGCTGACGTTGGGAACAAATATTGTCAAGTCTAAGCTTATAGAAATTATGTCTTGGCGATTTATGTATTTTACTCATCGGGCTAGGTCAGTTCAACGGCAGGGTCAGCTCATGATGAACATAATAATAGTCAGTGAGCCAAGTAATGTGCATACGTGGTGCGTGATGCTGAAGCCAAACCTGTGTAGAAAACGCATTTCTTGTTTTAAAATGACGTCCACGATTGTGGTCATTTTCACATAGTTTGTTGCTGTGCACACTTGTAATACACGGACATAATCTGATTAGTATTGTGTGTTCACCTCTATGCACTTCTTTTAAAATATCAAGTATGTAGGCTTTGCAAATGAAACAATGCAATCATGATGCTGACTACATGTAATGGATGATGCCATGATGCAATGGGTAGCGCACTTCAGTTGCAATCTAGAGGTCACTTGTTTGATCCCCCGGCATGGTAATTGAAACAATGGTCCAAGTTTCTTAAACCCCACAGAGGCTGTGTTGGCGAGAACTAAACTACCTCGCCTGGTATGCAAGAGGTCGTGGGTTAAATATCAACCCTGACGCATGTATATTTGTAATTTGCATAATCTACCCATAGTCGTGATACTTTTCTCCAGATCCTCCAGTTTTTCCCTCTGCATTTAGAATGAACATCTGTTTAGAGTATTTGGCTGCTATAAATGTCCACATGATAAGCGACTTCGTTGAGCTATCATTTGTTTCCAGGTCGCTTCTGAAAATGAGCTATATAGCTCAGTGGGGTTGAACTGGAAAATTTTAAAATAGTTTTCAATGTATCCTTTAGAAATGGGTTCACAGCACAGTTACTTAATTGTCAGGTCCTGTGGTAGAATAAGTTGTAGAAGTGGGAGCTTCGTGAGATTTGCTCACCTCTTCAAAGATGTCTGGGCAGCGTGGAAGAGTAAGCCAAATGACCCTTTGCAGGGGCCCTCCAGATCTTGCTCTAGTGGAGACTCTTTCACCAGCAGTAATGCGAACAAGCAATTGCAGGGCTGCACCTTTATCTTTTAAAGTTGCACATTTCTTTGCATGGAGGAAATGCATGGGTGCCACCGAGTTATAAGAATTCAACTTTACTATTTACATTCGCTACATTTATCAGCCTGGTAGGCAATTATAGGGCAGGGTGCTCTGAAATGTTTTCGTTGAGAATTATGTCAGCCAAATTGTCACCCACTACATGGCCTTAAACGTTCAATTAAAGTGAGTTTTTTGTTTGTTATGGTGTTCTAAGTTTTTTGTGATGCAAGTCCATTTTCCTCGGGAAAGACCTTTCTTAATTGTTTGATAAGTAAAAAGCACTTCCCATCATAGGTTTAGAGTAAACATCATTAACAAGAGGTATACCTCTTTTCTGAAAACATTTCGGGAATAAAATAATTGGAATTGGCATTGCAAACAATATGAGTCAATGCTGTATTAATATGTACGTGTGCACATGGTGCATTTACGTTTTATCTTGACAGTCTAATTTCCGACAGCCTAAAATCAGTTCTAGCTAAAGGGTTGAATTTCACAGTCACACCTAAACAAATCCCAGTGGATGATATCATTGCCCAGGTCGATGTAGCCTTTAAGGGTGTGGGACACATTACTGCAGACGTGGCAAGATCGGAAATCGCTGCAATTCTCAAAAACGCTAAGACACCTATTAGCAACATCAGTAAAGATGATCGCTTTGAGCTGTCCCAATTAAAAAATGGAGACATCATCATCCTCTCAACCAACAAGGACAATGCCACAGTCATCATGGACAAAACCACATACAATATAAAAATTTAGGAACTACTTAACGAGATTCCACCAACAGCCTCGTTATGAAAACCAACAATATCATCACCGTTTCAACATCTTTAATCGAACCAACCTAGCGGTTTTCCTTAATACGCTCTGCTGCGAAACCACCCAGATTGTATGGCTTACCAAAAATCCATTAAGAAGGTACACCCCTTCGTCATATCGTCTCCACTATTGACTCACCCACCCACAAATTGTCCTGATTTCTTTCTGAGACCTTACAACCATTCACTGGTAAGACCGCCTCAGTTGTACTTAACTCAGCTCACTTGGTATCGGTAATTAAGGACATCTCACTATCTATCGGTGGTATGCTCGTTAATTTCACTTGTGTTTCTTTGTTTACCAAAGTTACTGTGCCTGACACCATCGCAATCACAATATTTTCATGGAAAAATTTGAGACAGATGCCATCCAGGCATCCACTCGACGTCCACCCTTGTGGAAGAGTAACAAAGAGAAGAGGCTATAGTTGTGATGTTCAGGTGGGGGGGGGGGGGTACTTTTAACAAAGAGAAGAGGCTATAGTTGTGATGTTAAGGTGGGGGGGGGGTTACTTTTAACAAAGAGAAGAGGCTATAGTTGTGATGTTCAGGTGGGGGGGGGGGTTACTTTTAACAAAGAGAAGAGGCTATAGTTGTGATGTTCAAGTGGGGGGGGGGTTACTTTTAACAAAGAGAAGAGGCTATAGTTGTGATGTTCAGGTGGGGGGGGGGTTACTTTTAACAAAGAGAAGAGGCTATAGTTGTGATGTTCAGGTGGGGGGGGGGGGTTACTTTTAACAAAGAGAAGAGGCTATAGTTGTGATGTTCAGGTGGGGGGGGGGGGTTACTTTTAACAAAGAGAAGAGGCTATAGTTGTGATGTTCAGGTGGGGGGGGGGGTTACTTTTAACAAAGAGAAGAGGCTATAGTTGTGATGTTCAGGTGGGGGGGGGGGGTTACTTTTAACAAAGAGAAGAGGCTATAGTTGTGATGTTCAGGTGGGGGGGGGGGTTACTTTTAACAAAGAGAAGAGGCTATAGTTGTGATGTTCAGGTGGGGGGGGGGGGTTACTTTTAACAAAGAGAAGAGGCTATAGTTGTTATGTTCAGGTGGGGGGGGGGGTTACTTTTAACAAAGAGAAGAGGCTATAGTTGTGATGTTCAGGTGGGGGGGGGGGGTTACTTTTAACAAAGAGAAGAGGCTATAGTTGTGATGTTCAGGTGGGGGGGGGGGGTTACTTTTAACAAAGAGAAGAGGCTATAGTTGTGATGTTCAGGTGGGGGGGGGGGTTACTTTTAACAAAGAGAAGAGGCTATAGTTGTGATGTTCAGGTGGGGGGGGGGGGGGTTACTTTTAACAAAGAGAAGAGGCTATAGTTGTGATGTTCAGGTGGGGGGGGGGGGGTTACTTTTAACAAAGAGAAGAGGCTATAGTTGTGATGTTCAGGTGGGGGGGGGGGGGTTACTTTTAACAAAGAGAAGAGGCTATAGTTGTGATGTTCAGGTGGGGGGGGGGGGGGGTTACTTTTAACAAAGAGAAGAGGCTATAGTTGTGATGTTCAGGTGGGGGGGGGGTTACTTTTAACAAAGAGAAGAGGCTATAGTTGTGATGTTCAGGTGGGGGGGGGGGTTACTTTTAACAAAGAGAAGAGGCTATAGTTGTGATGTTCAGGTGGGGGGGGGGGGGGGGTACTTTTAACAAAGAGAAGAGGCTATAGTTGTGATGTTCAGGTGGGGGGGGGGGGTTACTTTTAACAAAGAGAAGAGGCTATAGTTGTGATGTTCAGGTGGGGGGGGGGGGGGTATTTGGCACGTTCGTCAGATGGCAACATGGCCGACCAGCTCTGAACCAATTCCTCAACCACATCAATTCCATACATCCAGTCATCAAATTCACCACGGAAGTGGAAAAGTATGGCAATCTACCATTCTTGGATGTATTAATCAAAAAGAGACCAGATGGCTCAATGGGACACTCTGTCTACAGGAAAGCCACCGCCTACCTAAAACGTGACTCCCACCACCATCCGTCCCAGAAGAATTCCCTCATCAAAACTCTACACCATAGAGCTCGATGCATTTCCGACCATCATCACCTAGCCAGTGAACTGGAATACGTACACCAAGCTCTCAAGATCAATGGATATTCAGACTACACAATCTGCAAAGCTATCACCCCAACCGTTGAGAAAGAACCATCTGAGGACCCAATCAAAACCATCACCTTTCCATAAATATCAGGGGTCACCAAAAATATTTCCAAAATCATGAATAAACACAAGATCCAGGTTCGATTTAACACAGTACAAAAATGTGTGATCTGATCCCATCTGTGAAGGAAGTGATCCCTGACATGCAATACCCCGGCATCTACAAACTAAGCTGTGTCTGCGGCAGTAGTTACATTGGGGAAACTAAGTGACATGTCTCGGACTGTGTTTGTGAACGAAAGGCAGATCTGAAACACTGTAGGACCAATACCTTGGCCGTGGCTGATCGTTGTTTTAATGTGGTGGGCTCACACGAAATGTATTTCTCGAAGACGAAGATACTCTGCAAACCCACTGGCTATCAACAAAGATTCGTTCATGAAGCCATCCATATATATAGACACAGACACAATTTCAACCGAGGAGATGGGTACAAACTTAGCAATCATTGGAAGGACGTTATCAACCAGTTTAAGTCATAACTGGCTGTGATGTTCTTTACCTGCCACATTCCGATGTCAATTTTAATTTTTTTCCCCGTGGCTTCGGCGCCAACGTGGCCACCTACGGATGCCGACCTCTGCGTTGCGGTAGCTTTGCGATCTTACATTAACATGCTAATCTCTCACATTAACACAGCCACTCGCGCAATTGTCGCGGACGCCGCTCTCCGATGTTACATTAACGTGCTAATTTCACACATAACATCACTAGTCCCGCCCACTTCGTTTATGACCCGAGGACTACACCCTATAAAACAGTCTGCATTCAGCAGCTTTCTCCTGATGATAATCGCTTGTGTCGTGATCGAAACGTCGAAGTTTTTTTTGTTATTTTCTTTGAACCATCTACGTGAATTTACCGAAAGACCCAAAGAACATTTACGTTTTGTTGACATCCTTTTTTACAATTTGGAAACATCTCGTGTGGGTTATGTTGAGCATTAGTGTGCACACTTTCAGGGTCATTCCATGGGCAAGATTTTAATTAACAATGCAAGCTGACTGGAAATGGAACTGTGCACATTCCCAGATATAACATGGTATAACATGGGAATTCACATCACCAGGGATATTCATGTCAGAAACATGTAAATAAATGGCGGTGTCCTTGGAGGCCGGCACAGCATGCATATGAATTCTCAGCAGGCGTTATAAATTATGCACATCTGATGCCACGCTGACATCACAGACCACCCCTGAAAAAGCAATTGAGAATTTCATGGAGACAAAAGTCACCAGTAATGCCCATTCTGACTTGATTCCCAATCTCCCAAAATTCACGGCAAGATTGGTAATTGTGCTGTGACCATGAAACTAAAGCCGTTGGGGCACTGACCCTAAACCATTGAGAAACGAACAAATAATCTGTATAACTTGTCTCTCAGCAGTGAGCCGTGATTGTATCATATCAGCTGCTCATTCTGGGTAATATCAAGGGCTTTCCACTTTTATTTATATCCTGATTTTGCCCAAAAGATCAAATTATACATTTCAAAGTATATATTTTACACAATTGAAATATATGGTATGATTATAAAGATGATAAAAGCTTGGCCTTCACGTGCCATACATTGGAGTTTTTTTTTTAATTCACCATTGCTTCAAAGGGTCATACTGAATGCTACCTCAACAGTAGAAGATCGATTTTATATCTGAAGGTTAGCAGGCATGATGGCAATGGTGATGAAGTTACAGATAACCTTTCATGAACTAATTACGGTATATTTAAATGAATTGATGGAAAATTAAACACTACAAGACATATATTGATACAATGATAACGAAACAGTTAGGCTGTTTCTGGCTGTCACCTGATGAAGCTAGTTGTAATTACTATACTGGTGAAACGTTGTATTAAGATTGTAAATGTTGTGGCTTGGCTCTCCAACACACCGGTGTGTTGTACTAGTGACGAATTGGCATGTTCTGTTTACGTGACAACCCTTACTAGTTGGCTGTGTCGGGTGGTGGCTGGTTTTAACGACACATTTATATATTTAGGCGATCTAACCCAAAAAAAACCCTCTATTATGGATGATATTGGTCGCGAAAGCCTACGTGTTAAAATGATAATCTACTTAAATGTTGTAAGATCATCCAGGGTTGAAGAAATAAAAACCGTTTTGCGGGAAGTCAATGCTTATTGTGCTGTAACGAGACTAGCTAATTCCATGGGAATGTGGAATTTTCACCACTGGTTAGGGGATACCAGAATAGATGAGAATCGCTCCTTGCTCATCGGTACAGAAAGACAATTTGACTTTGACGTGGCCTCATATGTTGAAGGAGAAAATAAAAAAATGTCCCTGCTGTCTGTAAAATTTTGATGTGGGGAGATCACTGTACTTCTTAGTACGTGACTTTTGTTGGTAATTTGCTGCACAAACGTTGCACGCATAATCAATCAGACATCATTATGAGAATAACTGACAATCTCTCTCAATTGACCCTTCGTAAGTACTTTTCAAAGACCCCTGTTGACTCACAAAATAGTAATATGAATGGAGAGATACTTGAAAATGTATTCCACAATGATGGAATTGCTCTACTTACATGTACGTGATGTCCAGGGTAGAGACTTGTTTGCAGACCGTTTTTTTTGTGGACACAGTTTGAATGCGGAAATTCCAATGCCCTCTTGCACCTCGGAATATATGTTTAGTGCAGGTCCAGTTCTATGCAGGGGGCTCTTAAAATTACTACATTTTTTATATATGCTCTTAGCTGAAGGTGATTCTTAACAAACGTTCAAGAAAAACAGGAGTATTCGCGTTGAGACAAAGCAACGTTCCATGACTGTTCAGCGCTGCACACTTGGGAACATCATGGCAACAGGTATTTTGCCACACACGTTTATCGACAGATCACAACTGGTTAATTTTCTCACAATCCTGAACTTTGCTCTTTACAAAATAATTCACATGATGATCTTCAATACCACATGCACCGCTTGCGAGCATGGCATCCCTTTAATTTGCGTGGATATGACAACCATTGTCAGCGCTCAGGTCGATTGAATGTGTCTGACGCTAGAATAAATGTCAAATAGGAGATTGGGTAAATGATTTTGATGAAAGAGTGGTCCACATAATAGGATGGGAAACAGAAAAAAAACGCAAGTTATAGCAGAGCACTAATGAATACAGTTGATTTCCCATAATGCCCACTTCTAATGTCCACATCTAATTTACACACTGCAATGTTTCACAAGTAGCATTACGTTTCCAAGTTTTGCAAGTGACTTAAGTTTCACATCTTCTTTACGCTCATACTTTTGAAGATGTTTGATTCTGGTTAAAGTGACAAAGGTCTGTTTGTGGGAAGGATTGAGTTTCATCATATTATTCAGAAATGTGTCACATTTCTGAATAATATGTAATTTCTTCTCCCTTTGATTTCCCTCTCCTGTTTGTGTTTTGAGCGTGTTAATGTCATTAACTGTCATTTGGCCTTCCCATGGATTTGTTTAGGACGGTTATTCCACCTCAGGTCAAAAGACCACCTCTTTTTTTACAATAGAAGCAATATTGTTGAATAGTTGGTGGACATTGATTCGGAAGCTTTGTATATTGGCTATTGTTATTTGCCTAGATTTCAGATTCTTTTGCAAAAAGTCCGATGAAACTATTGCATGTGTGTGCCATATTCAGTCACTATGTTTTTTTGGTCGTATGGCCGCGTCATGTTGCTCGACGTGTTGTTTTCAGCTGCACACACTACTTGCCTGCTGCTGATGCTAAAAAAACATAAAAATGGAACTATACCTTGATTAAAGTAAATTGGGGTGGACCCGATAAAAAAAGATGAGTACACAGGGACACATAGAGAACACCGTTCTCAATCAAATTATTCACGCGATTTTGTAGATCACCAGATGGGAATGTAATTTGAGTAACCCATGCACTGTGGCGGTTAAGAATTGCGCTTTGGAAATATTGCTGGGCTGCAGTGAGGTACCATTCCAAGGCAGCTTTATCCCGGCACAATATCACAAATTGACTTTCGACCGTTTAGGGACATTTGAATCAGCATCAAGTGCTCAAGGGCACTGCGATAGGAACATTCTGCCGCAATGCCTCTGGTGCACTCACCCAGCAGGTGGCAGAAGCTAATCGCGTATTCAGATAATCTGTATTATCTCTTTTACATTCCTCTAACCTGGAGAAAATAAAGTATCTAAAAAAAAGCAAACCATCACATTCTATATCTCCAGCAGCCAAGCTATTTTTCCCCGCTTATCTTTCCCGTAGACTCCGTGTCGTAGAAGTGACGTTTGTCACTTCCCGAGTATAAATTCACATCTTTAAGGCACAGACCATCACAGTGTGGGGCTAAGATGATACAAAATGATACATTGAAATATCCGAATGCATTTTATAGAATTCTGCGAGCATCCCCCCCCCCCACCACACACACTTTTAGTGGCACCTGCAGTGTGCAATGTGTGGCGCTGATGGAAATGCGCAAGCGCAGGGATCAGTCGACAAGAGATTCGCAGGCACGAGATTCGCAGGCACGAATTTGTGCACCGGAAACGTGGTCAAATCCAGTTGTGATGTTCCGTGCAGGATTTATTAAGATAATTCTCACCGCAGTGTTTTGACATTGTGGCAATCATGGAGGAAGCCCTAATGAGTCAATCTCTCCCACGCGGTATGTTTAGCAACGGGCATCATTTACTGTACTTGGAGGTCCGGCGAAAATAGATTTCGGTCATCCTGCCAATATCTGCGGAAGCTGACTGCCGATGATGTGCTTTCTTTGTGACATGTTCTATTCAACCCGTAATTACTTGAAACAATGCAAAATTAGACATTTAGCGCTTGGGCAATTTAACAACTCGCAAAATGTGGGGGGCATGAAAATTAGGCTTAAAACATCCTAACTTTATTTGACTAAATTGATGAGAGGTGTATGTATTTGAAACATTTTGTTATTGAAGCAGCGATAACTTTTTTAAATTCGTTTATGAAAGTAAATTTGCTGCGCACATGCGCTTTTTATAATACAGAACGCTATTTGCAAATAACACCGTTTAAAATTCACTTTGCAGCTTTTGGCCACCAATTTGGCATTTCTAAAATCAATTTAGTGAAAGATAAATCGTATTAGTCTTATCGACCGGTATATTTAGAGGTTAATTTGCAGTCGTGTGGTGTGTGCCATTAGTGGGTAATGCAGATTTTGAAAATAAAACATTTCTTAGGTTTTTGTTATACACATGAACGTCAGCCCACAGCAAAGCGCTGGGTGACAAAAATCAGCCGGGCAACAGGATTAATCTGCGAGGCATATGCACCCGACGTGTTCGATCTATTTAAAGGGGGGGACAGTCAACCCCGGGGGGGGGGGGGTGGTGGAGGGGAGGAAGATTCGAGCACTTCATTCCCATATGTGTGTCGCGCCGGTGGGCAATGCCGCTTTTTTGTACGGTTAACCAAAATACCCCATTGGCGATTGCCTGTATTTATGTCTAACGGCATAGCAGGTCATCTCTTGCGCCTTTTCACTGTTTGGATCAGCATTACCTGTGGCCTTGATAGGTTTTTGCGAGTGTTCCCCCCCCCCCCTCTGGCACGCTCGAAGGATTTTCTAAGGGCTTGAATGCTAGGGAGGCTGAATCTAATCACCGCACATGGAATGGTATTCTGTCTCCTGCGATGGATTCGGCAGTCATCAGTCAGCCAAGAATCTCTGGAGAAATTCCTCTGAGGAGCTGTGGACAGGTTGAGCAGTTTCAATACATGACACAGACGACCAGGGGCATTGTCGTTATTAACTTTCTATCAGTGCAGATGGCAGGCGGAGGATGGTTATTTCATTTTGTTGTTGACCCACACAAAGTTGCCTCATCACATTTTTTTTTTAACTCTGACACGCTTCAAGCCCCGACTGGCTGGTGATCAAAGTTTCGAAATCTACGTCGCTAAGGGCGGTGGAATGAAAAAAAAAATATCCCAGCCTGACCATTTCCATCCGCTCAATTGTGCCGAAGACATTGCCACTCGGAGGTAGGGCCGTGTGTACAAGCGAGCTGGCTGGCGGGGAGCACACGGCCCCCGCAGTATGCCTCAGCACGTCCAGGACGCAACAGCAAGGCGGTTTATTTTGACATCTGCCGACGCAGTTCCCACTATTTTTTTTGCCGTACACACGCGGGCGCCCTCATGCTAATGGAAACGCTCTCCCCGTGTCGCTTACCACTGTGCACAATCTCTTTTTGAAACATTCAATTAGTTAAAGCAGCTTTATTTATGTATCGAGGTGCTGAATCGTTGTTGAACAAAGTAAGAAATCGCCTCCTGTGGTTATAATTTCCGGAACACGTTGTTGTTGTATGGCAAGGGTGGAGAGTGGGAAATGACATTATTTTATTTACAGTTTCTATTTTTATTTCGCTTACAGCACTTAATTGATCGATCAAATCTAACATAAATAGGATTTTGTAGTTGTAGAGAGGTTCCGTTGAAAGACATGAATACATGTTCCGCATAACATGCATACATATCCAGTATAATATTTCATCATTACAGCTTACGATTATTATTTGTGTTATTAATTGGCTGGGTGGTACTGTTGTTCGAGTGCTTGACTCACATTTTGAAAGTTTCTAGTTGAGTTGCTAGTTGAGAGCCTCGGTAAATAAAGTGATTACCGTTTAAATTTCGATTTAAAGTGATTACCGTTTAAATTTAGATTTTTTTACGTGGTGGTTTGGCTGCTGCAGCTTCTTACTATTAAAATTCCTTCCCTTTATTACTGCTAACCCTACTTCCTCCCTTTGTTGCTGCCAATCCTACATAATGCACGGGCATTATATGACTTTGAGACCCCCCCCGCCTCCTACGCATTCCACAAGTAGTGACTAATCCCATAATTCTATATACCATAAATATGCAAAATTCCTCTGTTGATATGCAAATTCCTTTGTCAAGGCGCCCTTCCCCCTCCAACTCAGCTTAAATATACGCTACCAAGCTTGGTGGTGCTCATTCAGACGCTGTCTTTCCGACAGACCTGTTCTTCACCTGAGGACGGCTGCTTGCGTTGTGGCCGAAATGTTGTGAAAATTGTATTTTATTATGTTTTATTTTTATTATTTTATTATTTCCCTTCTACGTGACTTTACCGAAAGAACCAAGAAGATGATTACCGTTTGTCAGAATTCAACAGCGTTCAACCTATGGAGAGACTGGCTCCAGCCAGAGGAACGTAGACTTTCCACCATTGGCTCAGTGTTGCTAATGGGAGCGAGTCACCTCATAATTGCTCTCTTCAGAAGGGGAGCACTTTTATTAGTTTTTGTTCATTATGTATAGGGTATTTGATCACACAGGCAGCAATGCTACTGCGATATATTCGCCCCGGACCTTCTCATTCGTGCACTGAATGCCCTTTAAGGTGATACAAACCCTTGGGTTGCACTTCCCGAACCTTGATAGTCAAAGGGCCCAATTCATGTATAGTTTGTAAAATGAGCATGACGTGTTACGTATCCCCATCAGTGGCATTGCGCCAGTGGTGGAAATTTTACACTCCCTGTAGTAGGACCAGTCACTTGACAGGATGGACACCAGAGGGATGATGGGATGAGTGAATTCCTACCCCACAACTTGATTTTTTATTTTTTATCAGTGGAATATGATTACAGTGTGAAGTGTTATTTGTTTACCAACCTCTCTTCCTCGAAAAATGTCAGTCATGTATTTTTGTTGAACAGCATAAATCATAATTTATATTATAACCATGTTTTATTCGTGATTTCATATGTATTAATAATAATGGTAAGTTAAGTCATTGTTGTCATAATCAAGATCCAGCCTACTCCAAGACAGTTTAACACCAATCGACTTCGTCTCTCACCAGCGTATCCTTTGGAACATGCAGGGGGTGGAAACTAATCAAAACGTATATGAATAAAACAAATAACCTTAAAAGCAATTATACATTTACATTTTTGTTCAACTGGGATATTTCCTTTGCACAGAAGCCATTGTTCGTGTGACTTTTTATAGTTTGCATGCGAGTGATGGATTGCCTCGGCTTACTGTTGGTGCCCTTCAATTTTGGAAGTTTTTTTTTTCCTCTGCAATAGCTTTCATGATTGCCTTGGCACACATCCCTGGTAGTACCGATCGCTATGCTCAGTTGAGCTAAAATCTTGTTACATTTCTGCCCCGTCTGTTTTATTTATCGGAAATGGGTTTTATATTTTTAAAAATGTGGGTGAGAAAAAAAGATACGGAACAGATGAAGATATTACGACCCAAATATGAAGATTTTCTTGATCAAGCATGGTGAAACGCTGGCACATGAACATTTATTGGGTTGTGCATGTTCGCACATTGGCATTATCTGCAAACAATTTTGGCATTTTTTGTTTAATTTACGTGCAAATGCACGTTGTTATTTAATTGTTCTGCTTAAATTGTCGGTGCTGTTTGTGATGCTATTAGGAGTCCATATTTTCATGATAAAAAAATGCATGCAAGTTTAAACATCCTTGATGCATGAGAAAGATCAAAATCCACGCACACACACAAAATAAATCTTGGAACGGTTCTAATCTGTAATTAAGAAATTGATGCATGGAAAAGCGAGGTTTAGAATCTAATGTCAAATTAGTGGAGCGTTAAGAGTCAAATAAAGCTGAATTGTTGCTCGCAATAAAAAGGACACCTGCAAACAATCATTATTTGTGATGGAGCATGAAGTGCGTTGTTGTGTGTATTGATGTTTGCTCAGACGCGGCTATTTGTTATGTAAGGATAATGCTGCCCTCCTGTTTTAACTCTAATGCATGGGCTGCATGCTTGATAAGGTCAGGTTTGTCCCCCACCTATTGGGCTAACGGGTTATAAATTATGAATGGACAGTCCTTCAGGACACCTACTCACTTTATTTTCTTTATCGGTTTTCAGTTGTCTCCTTGTAAAGTTACAATTGATAGAATTTCCATTAAAGTTTTCGTGCAAACACAAAGTATAACTACAAATCGTGCTTCACTGATAGATAGATACACTTATAAATCAATGCATTACAAAACGTGAACGTTGCTTAGCATAGAATGATAACATTTAAAATAATCAAATGCAATTGTTTAAATATAATTATGTAGACTTCGTATTGTGAAGATTAATCTTGGACTGCTTGAAATGTATAAATTGTGGCTTAAGAGATGCTTGACAGAATATCAAGTGTGTTAGAAGAGATATCTAGAATGGTTGTGTTTCCACGTGCATGCCGTGGTGTAACGGTTAACACACTGGATTTTAAATCCAGTCGTCACCGGTTATAGCTCCAAGCATAGCAGTTAACCTATCAGTACACTCACAGTTAGCCAAGCAGCAATAGCGTGCGGTGGGGTCAAGCGTGGGTACTCCCACCTGTTCCAAGGCATCTGGCGAAATACCCCCGAGCAGGGCTCCCGATAGCTCCTTCTAGCTTAGATCCCCCAGCGGCAGTGGCGTGAGCAAGCAGTTGCTGAGCTGCGCCTTTGCCATCAGATAGTACCTCACACAGTCAAGTAGACAAGTGCTGACCTATCTCAAAGTCAAGGTGGCCCCACGTGAGAATGAGCATTGTGCAGTGCTCACGCCCTCTTAACCAGTCTCTTGCCATCTATGGTTGTCGCATTTGGCACTGTGACGGATGGTGATGGACTGAGCAGGCCTTCATCCAGGAGTGTATAGATTATGATGATGTGATGATGATGTTGCTGATGTGGTCTCATTCATTATGATGTCCTCAGTTGTATCATATTTACCAATGTACCGTACTGCAAATGGCAAATGAATAGCAAACAAATCTTGACTTAAAGCTTTCGTGACTGCAGGAATTAATATTCTTTGGGTCTTTCGGTAAAGTAACGTAGATAGGTTCAAATGAATAAAAATAAAATAGACAAAAATACTACGTTTCTATCACAACACAAGCGATCGTCATCAGATGATGACTTTACTGAAAGGCCCAAAGAATATGAATAGCAAACAATAATGAAAACAAATTACAGGGAATAATTGAACAACATATATAAGAAGGCTACAAAGCTCATTTGATTTTATTTAACCAGCTGATAACTCAAGGGACCAGGGTAGTCTCATTTGCAAAAGTGACCTGGGGCATTTGTCTGCCAGGAGGGGGCAATGATTGCTGCTCTGTATAATCCTATTTAATTAATTTGCAGGTCTTTTTTTAATTGAATTTTGGCACAACATTGGCGTATTCTTGCGAATGACATCAGACAGTGTGTATTGTGACGTATTAATCAGGGGGGTTGCTGGTTTTGAACCAAAAACCTCTGCAGCAGCGGCAAACGCAATACCTCTGGGCCATGTGGTCACCGCACACCGTGTCAAAAGTCAAGTACTCTACAACTAGTTTGTTCACAAAAAATAAATATTGTGGAAAATGTACAGTAATATACATGCGTAGGGAATTTATTGAAAGCGAATAGGGCTCAATGTATTAAATAAGTATATGGAGAAGAACAGGATGTAATGCTTTTGAAATGTTAATTTGAAAACTAAAATCAATACTATTTTGCTTTCATATTAAACCAGCTATGTCGCATGAATCAGGAAAACAAACACAAAACAGAAGATATCAAACAAAAGCTGAAACATGCTCAAATTATGATGAAGAGATGCATGTTGAGATTTACCTCGAGAGGCAGGCATTGGAACATGTGCATTACACGAACACATGCAAAGCAGAGGCATCATATTGACTGCAAAGAGAACGAAGTTAGTTTTTTTTTTGTCGCAGGAGCACATCATTCAAGACAGATGATGGCTGATAAAACAAGATTGTTGAAGGAGTTACAACGAAAGAAGAGCATGCACCCCAGAGGACAACCTCCGTGAATATCAGCAACATGGGCCAGGAGATTAGTCCATGTGTAATGCGAGCATAAATGGGGTTGTTGCTGGGCTCGAGCCTGGTCTGCGGGGCGTGTGGGAGGGGCCACCGTTCACCTCGGCTCCAATGGGAGGTGAGGTGAATGGGGGCGGAGCCAGCGGGGTGGTATGGGAAGGCCGGATCTGAGGATCCGGAAGAGGAGGAGTCAGGGTCACGTGGGGGGAATGTATATAAGTGGGAGCCCGGAAGAGATCGGGGCAGTCGGGGAAGTTAAGAGGCTGAGCCACTTTGGGTGGTGAGGAAAGATCCGCGCCATCGGCCACGTGGCCGAAGGACCTCTGCACGCCGTCGGCCAGCGGTGTGCGGAGTGCGGGAATAGAGGAGCTAACGAAGGAGCGTGCGGGGCACGCGAGAGAGAGCGTGCGGGGCACGCGAGAGGGAGCGTGCGCGGGGACGCACGCGAGACGACACTGGTCCGAGAGGAGGCCAATGGGGGTGGGGAGAAGAACCTGAATAAAAGACAGACGGAGACCAGCAGTGCCTGACGGAGTCTTTTATTACACATGCACAGGGGGACCGTGAGAAATTGTGATGAAGTAGGGAGGCCTTCATCCATAATTGTATATATTATGAAGAATATCTTACCAAAATAGTATTACCTATATTATCCACCTCATAGGAATGTGCCTAACTGGCGCATTAACTAGTCATTGTAAGCCGTACACTCAATTAAGTGTACCACCCAACCGAATAAAGTTGATGTTGAATTAATTTAAAGTTGTTCAAAATGTTTTAATAAAAATCCGCATGTACAGCCCTGTTGTGCATCAATTAACTATTGGAAAAGGGCCTTCCCATTCCATGCAGATTGTGTGGGTTATTTGACCATACTTCACCATGCTGGCCAGTGTGGGATGGTAACTTCGGGGAGCTAAGACGTTTGAGCATGGTACAGTACAACAACAGATATTACTGCACTGGCCTCTGCTGACAATGTGGTACAACATAATATTTTATTGAACATTTTTCGTGAAAAACTCAGCCAAACCTGGTTTTATCATCGAGGCAAGTAGACACTGACAGGTATGTGGAATTACATCTATTAACTGTGGAAATGGACACCGGGTGATGAATGAATCAACTGCTACACAGGCTTTCTCTCTTCTGCTGTGTAGCTCTCCAATGTTCTTTCTGGTTATTACTGAGTGTTGTTCGGAGTGATGTCTAACATTTAGCTCCACATGCTGGGACTTCCTCAGCACGTGCCACGAAACTGTCAGGCATTGTTGCCGAAAAATACGCGGTACATCCTGTAAAAACACATCGAGTCCTCTGCCGGCATCATGCAGTCCTCTTGATTGTGGCCAGCGATGGACTAGGACTAAAAATCGGCCCAGGCATTTGTAAACACAGTGGCCCAAGTGCGGGCGATGAGATTTTTTAATTGAGGCAATACGCGGGCCCGTTACAGCACGTTGTGTGGCATGCACAAACCGTTAACATGAGCTAAACCGGTTATGGAAAGCAGGGCGGAGAAAGATGGGGAGCAGGCAAGCTGCCCTAATGGGCGGCATTTTTGTATGGCTTGCGCGACAAACTGTGATTTGCGATGTGACATATTAGCGTAATTTTGCCGTGCAATCTTATTGGCCAATTTTGGCTGCGTCCAAAAAACAAATGGGTGGCCGGTGAGGAAGAATCGTTGGAGCTCTCGAATATGGGACTTAATGCCATCTGAGAACGTGAATAAGCAATGAAACGTACACAGAGGAATCTATTTTAGCTTTACATTCTGACCACATTAGCAATTTCTCCACACAGACCGGCCCATCGGCTTTCGGAATGGACCGGCCTACCAGACATTTGCCCAGACTGCTGCCCTATGGCCAGTCCACGCCTAATTGTGGCGTAAGGAATGCACGTGCAACTCACTCTGAATCGAGGTGTTGCTTAGTCTGGACAGTTATACGTTAATTTGCTTTCCAGTTCATATATTTTGCATGCTGTGGTTGAAAACTATATTTAGAGACTCTCCACTCACATTGGTAATCCATAGTTCATTTCGTAATCACGCCATTCGTATAGTTCAAGGCCATTACGCAGGCGCAATGTTTTATAAACAAATATAGTATATTGTAATTTCACAACAGGGGGTGATGTTGCAATGGGAATTTACTCAATTAGGTAATTTGCGAGTCGTTTTCAACTTTGGCAATTATGGACTGTGACCCGAGCACAAATGGCCTATGCTTATTCGATTACCATAATTTGATCTCTGACGTCCACTGTAATGCAGATAGGGAAATTTTATGATTAATCCACCCCCAGTATTAAACAGGGTAGCTGCAGAAATCGAACATGGGCTCAAATCACGAACCTCTGCACTTCCTGAAAGTTACATGTTCAAATCTTGGCCGTGGGTTAACTCACAACCATTCATCTTGGGGTCAATAAAATACATTTTGAAACTCAACTGGAAAAACTGTCCGTCAACATAAGATTGTGGAAGCTCCAGGTCATACAGGTGAGTATTGTCCATTGCTCAATATTAAGTGAAAACACTTTTTCTTGTACTCCTTCTGAAGGTTATTTTACGTAAAGTGTATATTCCATGGTAAAAGTGACGATGAACTGAAAAAAAAACCCAGAACCTATTCCCATACATCTTGACCAATCCTTGTCGGCTCATTCAGTGACCTATGCAAGCAAGAGCTGTTTATGTCTTGTTTTCACTCAGCCTCCTTTCTCAGAGTTGAGATGATCCACTGGGAGCACACTTCAAAACATCTGCCGGTCATTGTCACCGCCCTAATGGAGCTGGTTTCCAGCTCAACAGACTTAACCCTCGATCTAGAGCATGATACTATGCCTTTCTGCAGCGCCGGCTGGGAATCGTGCTTGTGTGCTGCGCTGGCTTTGTTGGGTACTGTCCAGCACCATTTTTCGCCCACCGTCTACGAGCTTCAATGGATAACAGGTTAAGGTGCATTCCTGCTTACTCCACTGCTGGCAATAGGCCCTACACTAGAAAGAGCTCTAGAGACCCCTCCAGAGGATATTTTGGCCCTTTCTTTCATCATGGCGAAACCTCTTTATAGAGGTTTGAGCACCCACACTTTATCCTGCTGATCGATTGTCGATAAAATGGACAGCTCTGGCTAGAGCCCTGAGTATGAGATAATACCCGTCTCCTTTTTGTTCATGCCTTTTTATTGTATCTCTTAATTTACTCTGATGCAATTTTCTGACATTTGTGTGAGATTTGAGAGAGAAGCGTAGTAGTTGTCTTGCTATCAATCTTACATAAGTGTGGTACCCTACTCCAATGTTAGCAGACACCGTTGTATCCATAATATCCAATGCTGCAATTCAATCCTAAATACATAATTGCATGTAGTACTCATTATTATAGGTTAAAAATGTACTATCCTGCGGGGTCTCATTATGATGAGAGCTTTGATATACCGTTTAGATCCGTTCGTTTACTCTTGACTTCACTTTTTTTTATTTGTGTGACATTTTATAGAGAAGCAGAGTAGTTGATACACTACTTGTTGTAATCACTTGACTCGCTGTGGCATACCCATTCATACTGTTGGGTGGACAGAGGCAGAAGGATTCAAGACATTTGCGCCATATTTTCAGCCGCCATGCTGGAAGACTGAACCAGTGACTTCTGGATTACACATCCAGTGTGCTAACCATTGCAGCATGGCACTATTTTTTACGGTTTAACCTTTCTAAGTTAACATATATTTAATTGTAACTACTGGCTCCGACGTTGTATAAAGGGTTCTATACATCAGAAAACATCTCACCATTTGGTACTGAAGTAGAGCGATCGATTTAGAATGAAGATTGCTTGAGTTCAAAATATGGTATGGGGCTGAATCAGCACATAATTCTCAAATTGCTGACACAATGAGTACCACTTTGTGGGAAGTCGACAATGGTAATACTTTGGATAGACCGGTTCCCAACCACAAGAATTATGGATGTCCATCAAAGGCTCACGGTTGCCATCTGGGAAGGGCTCTCGCGAATGCTCGACTTGAGCATGGAGACACTATAATTTAATGCAGGAAACTCGACTGAATGTAACGACCTTTTTTAATGAGGGTTTTGCATTGGGAAGTTTGGGAAATTGCTTATTCAGTATTTTTTACGTGCATAATAGAGCCAATTCCATCTTCCATCATTGTAAACTGAGAGGTTGATATTTTGCAAAAAATATGCACGAGCGTCGCGAAGAATATAAGTATCAAAATAAGTAAGCAGACAAAATTCCTATTTCACGTATCGTTCCCTCCACGTAAATATGTACACCTTGTTTATACATCCAATCAGCCACAATAACTTCTACGAGTGCATAATTTTAGCAGCGTCGGTTCAAAACAAGTGAACTGGACCGTTTACTATATGCAGTGGCTCATCAATATATTAAGTTATTTGTGCAAATAGGTCCTTTTAAAGGAACGCGTTATACTTTCTAAATGTATGGCCAAAACCCTGACAAAAGACAACACCTTAAAAAGGTTACTTTAGCCAGGATAGAAAAGATGATATTATTTTAATGTAATGGTATCATGCTGACCTTTATCTTATTCTAATAATTAGCATAGGCTAATGAAGCCTATTAACAAGAGTAGGTTGTGTTCATCATGCTCTGGTAAGGAAAAGCAACATGCCTCCCACCTTACCACCTCAGACGTTAAATATAAATTGCCCCAGCATCTGTGTTAACCAGTTGTGCCCCTCCAACAGATATCTTCAATTGTGTTGCGAACTTGCTGTATGCAACTTTTTTTTCACCTTTACATTGAGCATCATTAGCCAACCATCTTAAATGTTTTTTTCAAACGTTTCCTGTATTACATCTATATTGTTTGTTCCAATCACTTGGGCAGTGGTGGCTATGCACACCTGTAATAAAGCACTGAGGAGGTGAAGGTTGGTGCATCGCTGAAATGTGTGAACTCCTTACCTGTGGGCGTTAAGGAGGGACGTATAACCTTGGCTTTCCAGGAGAAGGCAGTACAGAAAAATGTGGACTCCACCTGTTCTATCTGAATGAGATAGAATATTTCCCTCTTGCAGACAAGCGTTTTCGAAGTCTGAATAGTTTAATCAGTGTAAACACTGATGAATTGACAGATAACACCTTACAATGTTGAGGACCACAAAGCTTGGACAACTGCGAGCATCGGCTTATCGCGTTGCTCACTTCCAGCGTGTCTGTGTTTCCTGGCGCCCGAGTCATTTCCACCCCGAAAGAGTGAGCAAATGCTGTGTGCGTTGCAAGTTGACATTATTATTTATTATTCTCATCATATCTGAGATGCTGAGTGTTTTCTCCAGTTATGTTTATGCCTTCATATATCAATCAAACTTTCATGAAGTGTGTTCTACTGTTGATGTGTCATGATTATAGCAGTTATTGATGGTGGATCAGGATGAAATCAACATGCAGATGCTTTCAGAAGCCTGCACTTAATCAGCATACCAATGCACCCAAGGTGAAATATTTCAATGGGTGTGTATCACCGGATATGGTGTGCAGATAATAAACTTGGCCACTGGCAATGGACACGTAAAAAGATTATGAAAATTGTGCATATATGTATGGAGAACTGTATCTTAGGAATTACGCTGAGAGAGAAAGAGGAACAATACGGATTAGAAAACCAGCTGCGCTGCGACGGAGAGCAGAAATGCGAGGCGCCCGGTGAAGCTGCGCCACCCCTCTCTTTTGACATGACGAATTATTTTTCTTTAGAACTTCTGACGCCAAACGTAGTGACTAACTCAGAGACGATAAGACTTGGAGGCACTTCTTTATTAACGAGCACCATCAAGATTAACACATTTAATATTTAGTCCATCTATTATCATGCGACGCTACTCAGCCAGGACAGTTGGTAGAGATGGAGACAACGAGAAGAATGGTGAAAATGACGAGAATGATGGCGATGATAGAATTCAGCAGTACGACAGGGATCCCACTCCAACAACAGCCCCGAGGTCCCGCACAGGAGCCTCTCCTATACTGTCAGCATGGCCTCGCTCCGCCCCTGCCACGCCCCCTTTCTGGAACCTACTAGCGGGTTCCTGGTGTGCCCCTTTTGTGACCTTTCCCCTAGATCCCCCTCTGCTGACTTCAGGACTACCGCAGATCCCCTTTTCTGCCAGCAGCCAGTGCTATGCCACTACACAGTTATGAAATGCAATTTATAATCTGTCGTGCTGTGGATACATCACACCATCTCACAATATTTAAAAAATATCAGCAACATTTTAAAAGTACGTTTTATGTTTTAATGAGCATATCAATGTTGTATTTTTTTTGCATATAATTGGTCATTACCATTATGTTTTGCACTCTGGAAATAGAAGTGTTGAAGCCACAGTCACATAAATGGATTAATATGAGTAAAACATAATTTAGCTCAATTTGTACAGAGAGTACATTTTTAATTCTGGCCCAATTGTAAAAATAGATTTTTATTCAGTAGAAACTGTAAATAGTGACAGTGATTAACCACTCAATGTAAAATGTTAACTATTAACTTGTTATTACACTAATGCATTGAAACCATTCCACTCCAAATAGAATCCTACAATAGAGCCCCTTTTACCCTGTGGGCTGGTAAATGGGAAAGACAAATGTTTGTTGTTTGAATGTGGAGATAATGCACAGTGCACTTAAAGCATATTCCACATTGTACTGCATTTGAAATCACTTAACATTTCACGAAGGGACAATGCCATTGCATCTCCAGCTTCTGTTGGGTAAAAATGTATGCCACAAATCTAGCACTCTCGTAATTAAGCTCCAAAAGCCAATTTTGACCAACACAAAGCAAGTCGCCCTGAATTCTAATGCAGATAGACAGTTCAGCGTTAGCATTATTATTTCATTGTATCCAATGGACACTGTATATTCAGTAGGCTTAGTAATTGCACGGTGATTGTATTTGATCTGGGTGGTGCAATGGCTGAAAAGTAAAACTCAGAAGGATGTAAGGTCAATTCCTGGTTGGGGTCGACTCAGTCCATCATCCCTGTGGTGATCTATTTAATGAGCTCCACCTTGATTCGCCAGTCGATCGGCAGTTCACCTGTGGTGGGGCAGAAATGTGGGCACTCACACCACGGTCAAAACAACTCTCGAGACCGACACCGCATGGACCGGCGTTCATCGAGCAGTAGTTGACAAAGGGTGTAAAATAACATAATAAAACAATACAATTGTGGGAGAAAAAAAGCAGGAATAATGGGTTCCTAACATAAAAATGTGGAGTTTCCACCGGTGGCTCAGGGTCATGAATGGAAGTGATCACTTTCTAATGCTTCATTAAGAGGAACATGTATTGACACTACATTGAATGTGTACACACTAGATATATACTCTGATGAGGTTACCAAAATCAATTGTTTTGATAATTTTCCATATGTTTGGTTATTTAGAAACGAACGCATTTTCTCTCTTTTTTTAGTACGTAAATATTCGCTGACAAGTTAATTGGATCCAAAGTGAAACTTATTTTACACATTTGTAGGAAAGGCAGTTATTATTTTACGAAAAATGCTGTCTATTTTGTATATTCATGATATTATTGTAATTAAATGTCATAGTTCACTCCCAAAAAGCCTACTTGTTCGTTCCACTCAATCGCAAACCGAACTTAAAGTAATGAACAGTGTTGGCATGATATTGATACCATCTTGAGGTGATTCTGTAGCTTAATTATTTGATGGGCTCTGCCTAGTCACCAATGACAGCACGTCCACACCCACACAGAATATGTTACATTACATTTATTACCGCACTTCATTTGTCTAAATTTTAGATCTCAGAATTGAAAATATCAGTTTGACTGTCACGTGATGTACATTACTCTCACGTGGCAGAGCGAGTTGGTAAAGTGCTGCTCCCTACTGTGTTGACAAGAGTTCACTTAAAGAAAGTCTCACAGTGGCGCGAAGTAGCACTGTGAAATTCGATTCCTTAGGCCGTTCTCCAGCATGCCTTGCTGCGCGGTGGCAAGATGTTAACTACCTCGCCCCGGTATGCAGGAGTCCGTGGGTTCGATCTCGACCCTGACACCTGCATATTTGGAGTTTGCATGTTCTCCCTGTGGTAGCGTGGATTTTCATCCAGACCCTCCGTTTTTTTCCCCACCAGATTTAGAAATATGCGTTTAGTGTTTTTGGCTGCTATACATTTCCACATTTTAAGCCACTTCGTTGGCCTATCATTTGTGGGTATTCGCTTCTGAAAAAGAGCTGTATAGCTCAGTGGGTCTTACCTGGTAAACACATTTTTTCGTCTCATCACATGAAACCAAGAGCACAATCTGGATAAAAAAAACATCCATAAAATAAAACGTATTTATAATAAGTGTGCTTTCGCCGCTCACGTAAAAAAATTTTATTCTAATATTTTACCTGAAAAAAATCCATCGAGGTGTAACATTTCGTTTGCAAGGATGTCCATTGTGTCGATTGACACCATCGTAGCATGCACGCAATGTCGCGTAATCCCCTTGCCTGGTTTCTCTTCGTCCACAGTGAGCCTCTTTCCGGGATCAGACTGGCATAAGAAACGTAAAGGTGCAGCAATTGCTTGTTCACATTTTTCCTGCTAGAAGCGTCTTCACGACAGGGAGCTCTAGAGAGCCACGCTCGAGGATGTTTTTGGCCTGCTCTTCCACACTGACCAGTTGTCCAGGGATGTATTCGATTACCTACACGTCCCCACCACACACCACCTGGCGATTGATTTAACTGTGGCCTATTCATTTATATTGCAGGGTGAATAGGAGGTGTGGGTGGAATTTAAGAAACGTACCCATATCTTTAATTTCCCGCAGCTGTATGTACACCTATAAAGTGTTGAGTACTGTTCAAGTACAGATGCTGTATGCGATTTTGTTGGACTCTTCATATGTTTTATATGAGAAGGAAATCATTCCATGGAAAAAAAAAGTATTCCAGACATCAGCAGCACGAAAATATTTACAATAACGAACCTATTAACATTTGTACATACATCACAGAGTTGCGAGGCAGTTAAATTACCGGACATGACAAGCAGGAGCGTGGCTCATAATGGTTGGAATGTGAGCATTTATAACATCATCATGCAAAATCCATCATGTTCAAGGTATTAACAATAAAACTTTACAAATAGTCGCATTCATGTCTCCTTAATTAGCAATCAGAATGATAAGTTTGCATCGAATAGCACCAGATACAAACACATATCCTGCGGGAATGTGATTACATTCAACAAATGGCCAACGATTTATAATGATCATCAGATGATTACTGCTCATGGGGCCATTTATTGTAACACTTTACTCATGTAGATGTAAACTAACTTGATGTGGCTTTGCGATGCGAGACGGCCATGGGAAAGCCAGACATAAACAACGAACGAATGCCATTATTTAACACGTGCATAATGTAAACAAAATTATATGGAAATTTTAATAATGATCGTGTGCATGAGGTGGAAACATTTTTCTACTCTCAAATTAATTGAGTTTGTTTGCTGACATAATGTAAGCATCATTCTACAGCACCATTTTTTTCTCAAGCCTTTAATAATAATTAGAGATTATGCTTTATTTTCTTTGGCGAAGACCTGTACGTAACATTGCGACGTGCTCATTTGCCACGATAATATAGTGGTTATGATCCTTGAAAATACTATGTACTTTCCTGGTTTTTTTTACCAGGTAAGCCCCCACTGAGCTATATAGATATTTTCAGAAGCGACTTGTCAAAGAATGATTGCTCAAATAAGTGGCTTATCACGTGGAAATGTTACTGGTAGGAACCTCCTGGTTACACCAGCCAAAAGGGGATTATTGTGTCCGTCCGTCGTGCAGGAAGGGGCTGGGCGGGGAGGGTTGGGCTGGGTGGGGAGGGGAGGGTGGGGAGGAGCTGGGTGGGCTGGGTGGGGAGGGGCTGGGTGGGGAGGGTGGGGCTGGGTGGGGGGTGGGAGGGGTGGGGCTGGGTGGGGAGAGGCTGGTCACTCCGTGGTGCCCTTATAAAACGCAACGTTTAACCTACTCATGCCGCCTTGTGCCCGCCCTCACAGTCGGGCATATTTTCGGAATACACCACGCCGCCGTTGACCCTGGCCATTGACCGAGCAACCCAACGTTCCTACCAGCTCCCTCCGCAGGAATGTGTTCTCGCGGCCAAATACTCTAAATGCATGTTTTTAAATGCGGAGAGAAAAACCGAAGGACCCAGATAAAGATCCATGCAACCACGGGGAGAACATGCAAACTTCAAATTTCCAGGAGTTGTCAGTGTCAGGATTGAAACCACGACCTCCTGTATACCAGGTGAGGTAGCTACCGTCTCGCCACCGTGGCACCCACATAGAATGTCCAGTCGGGCAGCATTACGGCAAGAGCATTGATTCACAGTTACACGTCCGTGAGCTGAAATCACAGTTGCAGGTGGACTCAATCCATCATCCTTGTCGAGTTGAAAAGTCCAAAAAGGTAGTGCACAGGTGTCCGTGGTTGCGTTGTACAGCATGTTGCTCGGCACGACATCTGACGTTTCGCTTCACGTGGACTGAAACGTTGGACATTGATGTTCACCATCGCCAGGAATCTAACTCTGGTTCACTGGGAGAGGTGGTAACCACAGCACCACCACTCCAGCCCAAATTTCCTGAAGAGTTGGTAGAAGAACAATGCGTGTACAATGACAAGCCATATATCTATACAGGCGTCCATCCAAAAGAGAAAAACACAAACTCAAAAAAGCAATAGATTAATTGGGCCAGTGGTACAGTAGCTGATAACTATTGACATGAACGAATGTAGCATTCTTGACTCGTACTGCAGTATTTATTTAAAATTCCCCACAGCATTTTCACCCGAGCATCTGTTGTGACTGCCTTGGAACTCAGCCACTCGTTAAATACCTGCATTAGCCACAGCTGCTGTAGGGAATACAAAATATCCATTGGAGGTAATGTCGCTTGTTTTAAGTGAATCCAATCGTCTTTTTTTAAAGAACCCAACGGAATTGTTACATTAGTACAACTTCATGAACTTGAGACTTAATAATAATACTTTAATTTTATATAGCGTCATTTATGCCAACAGCATCCCACAACGCTGTACGTTAATTATATATACGGACCAGATCCCATACACGGAGTTGGCTACGTATGGCGCGAAAGAAGCCCAACACACACATATCAAGCAAATAGAAACCCGACTACCAAACAAAATCTCAAATTAATTAATAAAATAAAAAACGCCACCATACAAAAAGCTATTTACATGAATTCCTCCCTGCTGCTTTGTTTCATGTGTGCACATTTGCACAAACTTGCTTCTTGGGCCTCTGCCAGCAAGTATGACATTCATTGCTCTGATTTTCTCCGAGATTCTTGTCACAAAGTTAATACTTTCTTTAGTCATAAATTGGTTCTTCATCCAGACCTTATTATTCTTGCAGACAATGACAAAGGGCTGCAAACCATCGTTATTATGGTACAAAAATAAATATGTAGATATTATTTGGGTCTTTCGGTAAAGTCACGTAGATGGGTTCAAAGAAAATAACAAAAAAAATAAACCTGAACCTATCTACGTGACTTTACCGAAAGACCCAAAGAATATGAATTACTGCCGTCACGAAAGCTTTAAGTCAAAATATGTAGATAATACTCATTCTTCAAAAACCTGTTCTCCATCAACAATAGATGTGTTTTATACATCCCCATATCTCACAGAGGAGGTCCTTGCCTATAAACATCAGAATTTGGTTCAGTAGCGTGGTGGCTACCGCAGGATAAGCTCGTGGGGACTGTTAGGCCCCGAGGGGCATGCACATGATGATGATGTGATTCAAGCAAGCTTCACTGCTGATGAGACACTAAATGTCAAAACGGGTCCAGCGTTTGCTTACGTTGAACCAATGGTGCTTAAAATGATGCACTCCCAGTGCACTATGTGGCTGGTGGATGATTAAAACAACAATTTATTATTTGGAAGGACTAATATGGGAAGGAGGCGAATTGCCTGCTTGTTTATTTAGTTATATTCTCCACAATAAACTCATAATTATGTTTAATTATTAAGTCCCAAAGTCATTCCAAAATCATCTCAGAACTGTCGATTCACGACACTTGCGTGAATGCAGGCCCTTTGTAGCCGACTGGGTTCATTTGGAAAATTTACTTTCATCTTTCCAAACCCGATCTTTGAGATTCAACCTGTGCATAAAAGATTATTATTTAGAAGCGGCAGAATATGTGTCCGCTTTGCTTCCAAAATAAGATGTAGGGTTTAATATAACGTTTATAATTCATGATTGTGAAGCTCACTCATTTGTTATACATTTTAAATGAGTTTTTCACTCATTGACATTTTATCAATGTTAAATAAATAATTCACGTGGAACTTCACTTTCATTTTAACAATTTGTTATATAAAAAAATTAAGATCAAATGGGAAGAAAAAAAACAGTTGCTTTTGATGGAGGAAACGCTACCAAGCTTTCAGGCAAATATTACTTTCTTTCAGGATTCATTAAAAAATAATACCCTCAGCATAAAAAGCTTCAATAAAGCTAAATACTTGACTCATTCATTTCCATCAAACTCTCACAAGACGGAACAATACAAAAATGTGATTGCTAAGTGTATGTCTCATTGAAAGGCAAATAAACTTAGTGTCATTATATAGATTCCTAAATAAATTTTTTTGTAATAATTTACAGCCCGTCTCGGCCAGGCCTAGAACACGAACTCCCTCTGTGGCGAGGAGCAAGTGACGTCTTGATATCATGCGCAACTCGCTAGAGGAGCCGTGAGCAGCTGATTATTTAAGTACCAATACTGACCTATGTGAGCCTTATGGTTGTCAACGATCTAAATTGGACACCAAATGGACGAATCCTCAAAGGCATTTTAGGAGTCCTGTGGAGGTCAGTAAACTAGTCGGTAGGCAACTTAACTGCTTGGATATTTCAGTGTTGTCCCTTGTCGTGCATCTATTTGTTGGAAGGTTCTGGTTTATCCCTAAAAGTACTTCCTTGAAGTATGGAAATATGCATGTTTGGAATTATAGAGAGGAACAATAGAGGGACATGGATTACAGAATGTACGCAGATTGCAAGACAATTTAGACAGTTTAGAAAAGTAAATGTGCTTGTACAGGACATGGAACACAGCCAATGATAAATACTAGTAGCAGCCAATGAATTTCATTCATTTGAGATAATTCTAAACAGGGAGATGGAGCAATGAAATAATTTAGTGTGCAGGTTATATTTGAATTGTTACATCACTGATCGCAAGAAATGGTATTGGCTTGAATTGGCCATTGTCCAGCAGTGGATTGACCATGGCAGATGATGGTGAGGTTAATGATGATAAAAAAAAATACTGCAGACCGTTATTGCCAGCAACAAATTTCATGAATTAGTTGTATCGCAAATGTTAACAAATTATACCTCCCTGTGTAAATAGAGAACCGGTATTCATTTATAAAAGCAATATTTCCAAAAGTTATTATTTTTATTATGGGGGCACAATAACATGTTTTTTTTTTCAAGGAAAAAAAAAGTGAAATGGTCGCAGAGACTTAGCTTTTCCATTCTCGGTCGCCAGCGGAGGGATCAGCTCGTCGAAAAAGCCATAGAATGGGGGGTGGGGGGGGGGTATTTCCTTCCCTCATCACCTTCACCTTTCCATGTTGAGCCATAATATTTCCCTTGCAGGAAGTCCCATATGGCACCTTTTCTGAGATGACCTCATGACAAAGCTTTCTCACTCGCGAGTGCGTGTGCATTTTGATGTGCCTGATGTGAGTTGGCACTGAAACTACAGGATATAAAGTGTTCCCTTT
This sequence comes from Lethenteron reissneri, assembly GCF_015708825.2. Lineage (NCBI taxonomy): Eukaryota > Metazoa > Chordata > Hyperoartia > Petromyzontiformes > Petromyzontidae > Lethenteron > Lethenteron reissneri. The sequence continues at coordinate 8,526,283 of NC_083807.1, forward strand.
CTGGATGAAACACAAGCCAGAATAATGTGATTAGCTCATGCTATTTAACTCCTATTCCCGACTGCAACGTGAATCTTTTCCTCACTTAAATCGCAATGTTCCTGTTTTTACTGGGCTGATATAGCATACATAGATCGCGTACGATCTAGTACACAGTGACCAGCCGGGCAATTTTGTGACAGGGTACTCGGCTTACAAGCGGAAGGTTGTAAAATTAAATCTCAACCAGAGACTGAGTCAAGTCATCATCCCTCTGGGTTTTTAATAAAACCAGTACCAGTTTGTATGAAGTCAACCATGGCCCGGCACCTGCCATATGAATGTATGTATCACTCCCATTACTGGTTCTGGGTCTCCAATGGATCAGCTGTCCAAAGCTCATTTGACCGTGGGCACACCTTGACTTTTTCTGCTTAACATTAAAAAAGACAAACCCCACTCAGAGAAAGTGAGATGTAAAATGCATTCCAATGTTGACTTCACTGAGCTTCTTACAGCTTGCATTGCTAAAGCTGGAATTATTATCGATGCGGTCACCACAGTTTGCAAGGCAATACTATTAATAATACAATTGCATTTCCTAGGTTTAGACTGCTAGATAATGAGACACGTTCTGCAAAAAAAGCGTGCAGCAGCAGCAGTCTCACACCATCTGCCAGTAATGCCAGCAGAATACTGGCCTTGAGTCTCATTAGGGGCACAGCCTTGTACAAAAAAAAAACTACAAAACCCCAGGGAGTCCCGTTCGACCCTGTGCGGCTGACAAGGGGCGTGCAACCCTCAGTATAATTCAGCTCGTGCTTTATAGCCGCTGGTGCCCGTAATAATCTCCGCGACCATTGGGGGGACGTCCAGACGGGATGGCGGTGCCACAATGAGATTAGGTGGGAAGTTGGTTAGGGGGGTGCAGAGAAATGGAGCGGTGAGCAGCTTTAACCTCCACACTGGCGGCTGGCTTGGCTGTGCGGGGACATGCAACTAGTGTTGCTGCACTGAGTACAACGTCATCTTATACAGGTTGTACGTATCGCAGGCCGTGGTGGCGAGCTGTTAACTCCGTCGCCCGGTGTGCAGAAGTCGTGCATTCGATCCTGACCCTAACGCCTGCTGTATATTTGGAGTGTGCACTTTCTCCCCGTGGTCGCATGCATTTTTCTCTGGGTCCTCCGGGTTTTGCCTCCTCATTTAGAAACATGCATTCATAATATTTGGCGGCTGTAAATTTCCACATGATCAGCCACTTTGTTATCATTTGTAGCTAGGTTGCTTCAGAAAAAATATTATACAGGCAGTCATCGACTTACGAACCGCAGACTTATGAACACCCGCACTTACGAACCAACTTCCAAGACGAGAAAAAAGTGTTCACATCGACATTAAAAGCAAACTCTCGCATGCAAACTGAGCGATCCTCCGCGAGATGTAATGAGTCAGCCTCGTGCATGGAGTGAGTGTTTGTGTGTGTGCACGCGCGTACGTGTGTTAAAATGAACGTGCACACGTGTGTGCATGCCCCCCGTGTGTGTGTTTGTTCGGGAGCAGTAGTGCAATAGTTAGCGCACTGCGATACAAACCCGGCGACTTGAATTCGATTCCCACTCACGACCAACACCAGTGATAATTATTTAAATGGGTCCTGGGCGTCTCAGCCTCAATGAATACCTGGTTATGCGTGTAAACATCCCCAAAGGGGAGTCAAAGGTGGCCGTGCGTGGTACTGGCCACCCACCCCTCTCTTGTGCCATTCCAGCCTTCATAAGCGCTGATCGCTAACAGAACTTTCCCTGACAACCTGTGAAGGCTACACGGGTATGTGTTTCTGTGCGTGTCTTTGTGTGTATCTGTGTGTGTCTGTGTGTGTGCAATTGTGGGGACTCATTGGGCAGCTTCTGACTAGCAAGCAAGTATCGGGATTCAAGATAAGTGAAATAAAAACTGACGTTTTTGTTTCGATTTATGTAACTTCATTTATGTTTTATTTACTTCACAGTGAGTATTACAGTATTACTTACACATGTACAATATTTAACATTATTCACGAGTTTAATAATGCTTCCCTTTTTTTGTTGAACCGTAACACATTTCATAACACTGACCTATGTGCATTTAAATAGAGGGTAGGACATTATTGTGTTCCGACTTACGAACCGTTCGACTTACGAACGGGTCTCCGGATCTGAACAGGTTCAATGACTGCCTGAATTCGATGACAGCCTGAATAACGCAGTGGGCCTTATCTTGTAAAATAAAATATAATTAATTCGAGATGGGCCAATTCCTGCAACGATTCGATTCGATTCCTACAATTAAACCCTGGACCATTCAAGCAGGTTTCGCGATTCGTATGCGGTTAATCCCCGCATTAAAATGCGTACACGCATACACACGTTTACACGAGTACATGCCCCCGTTGTGTAACGTTTAGCGCAGTAGACTTGCAATCCAGAGGGCAGGCGGTTTAATCTCCCATTGCAGCAGTTGAAACAGTGGGGGAAACATAAAAAAATACATCCGCCTCTATTCACCAAGCAGTATATAAATGGGTACACCACTGTCAATCATGTGGTGGGGTAAAGTGTGGGTTCTACCACTTCTTCCAAGGCGTCTTGACCAGCATGGAAGCGTAGACCAAATGCCCTCCAGAGGGACTGTCTAGAGCTTCCTTTAGTGGAGGCGCTTCCATCAGCAGTGGTGTGAGCAAAATAAGGGAAAGCCTCACCTTCATCTTATTCATCTGTGAGCATATATGTGCATGCATACATGAGTGAGTGAGCAGTGATCCAAATGGTAGTCCCGGTGATTATGGTGATACCGTTGGTTATTCTGGTGCTCCCAGTGATATACCTAATGTCCCCCAGTAGTCCGAATTGGTCCAAGTAGTACATTTGGTGATCCTGGTGGTAGTCCCGGTGGTCTCAGTAAGCCAAGTGATTAGTTACCCTGTTGGTCCCGGTTCTCCAAATTGTTATCCCAGGCCAACTATGGGGTCTTATGCAGCTACTTCTGGGCTGAGTGGGAGGCTTGGCTTTGTGGAACAGCTAATTGTATAGCCAAGATCTAGACTATACATATACAACTAAGGTCTTAATAGACAACCTTTATCTTCTTGGTTCTTTCGGTAAAGTCACGTAGAAGGGAAATAATAAAATAATGATATGCTAATTATTTTGTCAAGGCGCTCTTCCCCCTCCAACCCAGCTTATATATACGCTCCAAGCCTGGTGGTGTTTCATTCAGACGCTGTCTTTCCGACAGACCTGTTCTTCACCTGAGGACAGCTGCTTGCGTTGTGGCCGAAACGTCGTGAGAATTATTTTATTATGTTTTATTTATATTATTTCATTATTTCCCTTCTACGTGACTTTACCGAAAGAACCAAGAAGATGAATCCCTGCAGTCACGAAAGCTTTAAATCGAAAAGACAACCTTTATTCAAACATCAAGCTGCAAGTGCAACCACTGCGGGAGAAAGACTGCCACTAATGAATTGTCTTCACAGCCAGTTGCCACCACGGAACACAACACTACCAGCAGCATCTACTTTGGACACAAAGGAAAACAGCATCACGTGGCTGCCACATGTAATCCAGCACTGTGTATGTGATAGTCGGTGAATCACACACTTGTCATCAGAGGTGTGGACTCGAGTCATGTGACTTGGACTCGAGTCAGACTCGAGTCATGAATTTGATGACTTCAGACTCGACTTGGACTTGCATAACAATGACTTTGTCCCACCTCTGAGGTGTGGACTCGAGTCATATGACTTGGACTCGAGTCAGACTCGAGTCATGAATTTGATGACTTCAGACTCGACTTGGACTTGCATAACAATGACTTTGTCCCACCTCTGAGGTGTGGACTCGAGTCATGTGACTTGGACTCGAGTCAGACTCGAGTCATGAATTTGATGACTTCAGACTCGACTTGGACTTGCATAACAATGACTTTGTCCCACCTCTGAGGTGTGGACTCGAGTCATGTGACTTGGACTCGAGTCAGACTCGAGTCATGAATTTGATGACTTCAGACTCGACTTGGACTTGCATAACAATGACTTTGTCCCACCTCTGAGGTGTGGACTCGAGTCATGTGACTTGGACTCGAGTCAGACTCGAGTCATGAATTTGATGACTTCAGACTCGACTTGGACTTGCATAACAATGACTTTGTCCCTCCTCTGAGGTGTGGACTCGAGTCATGTGACTTGGACTCGAGTCAGACTCGAGTCATGAATTTGATGACTTCAGACTCGACTTGGACTTGCATAACAATGACTTTGTCCCACCAAGTTGTCATGAAACTCCTTTTCCATGGGCGTCGAGGTCACCATACTCTTGCTGGACAGCAGAAGGCAGTATAGTAAGTGGACGAAACTCCATCTGTTTCCATTCGCATGTTGATAGGACATTGTCACCGCCCCCCCCCCCCAACCCCTTGCACAAGTGGATTTACTCTGAGTACTTCACTTCCCTCCCACATGTTTAACCACTCAATAATGGAGTTGGCCAAAATCCCAACATAGGGCCACAGAGCTTGGGAAATTATTGGCGCTGGAAATGGCTGCTTTCCGAATTGTCTGTTGTTTCTGGCGCACCTCGATCAAATAATCGTGTATTTTTTTTGTTAGTTTAAGATGCATTTATTTATCTTAGTTGCTCTGTGCATTGCCTAGGCCTCCACTGGACCATCCAGCCTCTACATGTCCTCCTGTCTTGAATACATGTCAAGCTGGGCTCCATGCAGCCTAACGTGATTCCACGATTCCAATAACATTATAAATGCGATATCACGTGAAGTAATAATTCTAATTTCACGATGGTAATTGTAAGAACTCCTGAGCTATACTATAGCTACTTTTTATATAAGCTGGGTTTCACTGTGGTGAAAGCAGTCACCTCTCAGGCTGAATGTCACGAGGTGAGAACTCAACTGTTTGTCAACGCAGCCCATCATCCATTAGGGGCAATTAAATTGAGTGCTATTTTGTGGAAGTAAATAATATCCCATCGTATTGAGAGCCTTAATTGTTCCCACTATGGTATATGAAGGTGGAATTTCCACCACTGGCTCACGCCCATCAACAGAGATCCTTCTGCCTGCTGCTGATGTATGTATGGATATATATAGTGTATGAGGAGTGGTGGTGTAGTGGTTAACACATTGACCTACAATCCTGCACAAGTGAGCGTTATTTGAATTTGTTCTGGCCCCACTTGAGGTCAATATTGTCTCAAATGGGTGCCTGGAGCAATGTGAATATCAGGATCTGGGAGACAAAGGTGGCTTGGGTGTAATACTGGCTCCATCAACAATGTACGTGCTTGCTCCAATCTTACTAGCAGACATATAATGATTATCCCTCCCTCATGATTTGATGAATTGTCACAATCTGGGGCTACGATTCAATTTAGGAATCAATAGCTTGTTTTCTGAACATTGTGGTCAATGTACCACTGCTAGTGGCTGCAGGGTTCATGTGAACCAATTACATGCAACATATACGAATCACTTTATCTTGAGCCTGACTTTGCAACCTTTTCTATTAGGTTCTTCTAACATTTCCTGCAGCTCATTCCCATTGGACGTTATCATGACTATGTCGACAGCAAATCTGATATGGTTAATGTTTACTTCCTATGAGAAGAAAACAAAAGCCTTGTACAAGCACTTTGCTCCGCAAGTGGAAATACAACTGATTATTTGAGAATAATACATACATATTCCTAGGACAGTGGTTTAAGGCATATTGAGATAAAAATAATGATTAAAAGAGATTAGTGAAATCAGGTTTAAGGATAAGGAACTTTATAATGAAAATAAAAGTACCAACATTCCTAGAGATACAGGTTTACATTAGTGCGATATACCTCTTATGGCATATGGATCAGAAACATTGACAACAAATATTGAACAAAAACTGGAAATATGCAATTCTCAGAATTACATTCAGAGACAAAAGAGGAACGCGTGTATTAGAGAACACAAAGACGTTGGAGACACCATTCTCAATGTTAAGGAAAAGTAAATATATTTGGGAAAGATATTTCATGGCTAGAAAGAATGGTGGCCAGTCGTCAAGACTATACAGTGGCAATTAAAACTCAGGATAGCATCCAAAAGAGGGAAGGTGCATCAGAGTATGTCTAGGTGAAGGTTTTTAGATTGTTTTTTTTCTTTGGTGTCGGCTTGGTTAGGCCTTCACCCAGCAGCGGATTAATCGTGGATTATGAAACTAATTAAAAATGATAACTTTTCACATGCACGATTCAATCCGTGTATCACGAGCATAACAATATATTTTAATTGATGAGTTGATGTATCATTATCTGCCGGCTTAACAGGTGACTCCCAAAACAATTCTTTATCTACTGGCATAGTAATGTACTGGGCGATTTTTGTGGTTATGTTCCTTTGTTCAACAAAGAGTTGTTTCAGCCGATGTTTCATTTGCAGCAATGACACCACCACACCGATGAATATTGTGATCCTTTGACTCCATCTTTAATTGAGACCTAAGCACTTAACACTACACAGACACCCAGTGCGGCTAAGTGGCGAGAACACTCGACTCACAATTGTGCAGTGTAGTAGAACGACACTACTGTATTGGCTCGGTATGGGGCTGTAGGCAGGTGTCACGGGGGTCGTGTCGGGCCGTGACACTGCGTGAACCCAAAAGGACACGTGACCGGATAAAGGGGGCAGGGGCCCCAGGGGGGTCACGTGGTTGGGGTTCGGGCCTTCCCGAAGGATCGGGAAGGGGGGCGTGGCCTGGGGTGGAGCCGGCCACGCCGGAGTGGTTACAAGCGGGGCGTGGATGGAGAGCTGGGTTGTTCTGTGTTGTTCTGCTATACTGCTGGGTCATCTCTGGGATGAAGCTCTCCGGTCTCCGCTAGGGGGCCAGGCAGCATGTTGAGCTGTCCTGGTCCAGTGATGTAGTACCACCGTGGGTTAGCTAAGTTAGGAACGGTGGCTACCACCTTAAGTCGTTATCTTAAATGTTACCTGTTGTGTTAGATAGTAAATAATGTTGCCTCCAAAGTCCAGTGTGCGCCTGAATTTAACCCACTACAATTGGAAGAACAAGAGTAAAAAAAAAAATCGGTCATGGGGCAACTCAGCCCTATCATCCCTTTAGGGTTCATAAAATGAGTACTAGTGAGTTCTATAGAGTCGGGGTCCTCGAGGGTGCTGAGCCACCTTGATAAAGGCTCAGTCCCCCCCCCCCCCTCTTAATTATATCGTTTAAAGTTTGTTTAACATTGACTGTATCATAACCCGCCCAACCCCTGCCCTTAGTTAAAACAACAGGGTTGGTATCAATACGTTTATAGAGTATTCGGCTGCTACATGATAAGCCATTTTCGTTGAGCTTATCATTTATGGCCAGGTCGCTTCTGAAAAAAAAGAACTATAGAGCTCAGTGGGCCTTAACTGGTAAAATAAAAAAAAAATCCTATCAGTAATATACAATGCTATCAATGGAGGTTCCTATGGTGAAAGCATTTCCCATCATAGGATTGTGGAGTTTTCCCCTGTTATCTCCTGGATATTAATGGGATTGAGCTATTGCCCAACACTCATTTGAGCGTGGGAAATGTTGGACTTGACTATGCCGAGTTGAGAAGACTCCACTGATCCCTTCTCCACCGATCCCTTGCTTTATGTTGCCCCCTTGGAGATACGATTGCCAAAGGACTGAAGCTATCACGAGGCCCCATGATGTGATAATGATACGGCTTTATTTGTTTTAACGTACACACCGCTGAGATTAAATGCGATTTTGAAATAGCAATTTTGCTTCCCTACACATATTGACGTAAGTTGTGAATTAAAACCATATTTCAATAAACAACATTTGCATGTGTAACATGTAAGATAAGTGTTGCGTCCATAATGAACTCCACATACAGAACACTATGTATCAGTAAGGAAGATTAAGGGATAATTATATGTGGCTTAAAAACATAGTTTTGAAGACATTGGTCAGCATTCCATTGTGTCCGATAATCATTCATATAAACAGCAAGCACGTTCAAATAGTAAGCCCATTTGTATTGCATTATGAAGATTAATTGCCTCATCCAAATGGTATTTCACAAGTTGAGAGTTCAAAGCCAGGTTGTTGGTCAACTCAGCCCATCACGTCTCAAAACAATGGGAACATAAAGGCAGAAAAAAGCAATTGATAATTGGTAAATTAAAATTCGTGACTTTTTGAAATAAATATGGGACAATATCGCATATTGTAAAGAAATGAGTGGAATTTTTTTATGTAAATGTCTTTAGCAAAAATGCTTACATACCTTTGGGAAAACGTTTTTTTGTTTTATAATGATGAGGTGGTTTTTAATATCACACTTAAAAAATATGATTGGATGGAAAGCTCCTAAACCAAATAGAATAACTGTGGACATCATAACACATTTTTCATACATTTACACATACATGCATTACCTCAATTGTAAAATGATGTTTCAGTCATTATTTTATTCACAAGGGAGACAATTATTCGTATAATTACAGACCAGAGATTCAGGAGAACTGAGTAATGGACAACATAGAGGCCAATGTTTTTTTCTACCATTGGTAACATGCATGCTATAGCTGCTTACTCAAAGCTATAGATACGCTGGTATGTGCATTGTCTTTGTACTGTTCGCCGTTTGGCATATTCTGGTCTGACACTGGTGAGACTAGGCCATAAAGAAGGCTCTCTCTAGTGTAGGCCAATAACTTTCAAAAACAATGCATATGTTATCAAAGCTTGTTTGTTTAACACGTAGGCTTTCCCGACTAATATCATCCATAAGAGGTATTTTTTGGGTTAGATCGTGTCTCGGCCTCACTGTGCGCTGCATTGCACCACTATCCGAGTAGTTAAACTCGCATTCAATAAACCTTCAGAGCCAGGGTGAACATTTGACTCCAACGTATTTAATAAATCGAACGAGGTATATCTGATGGAAAAACAGCACAAAATACAGCATCTGTTAATACTTGCAATTTCAATACAATGAATGAACACTGCAGTATCATAACATTGTCTTAGATAACATGAAACTCAGCAATAGGTCCTGTATGGACCAGGCACCTACATTAGCACTGAAAAGCTATACAATAAGAGAATACTCTACTGTATTAACTAAGGTCACTTTCTGCCATCACCATACTGCAGTGCTGCACATAACACTGAACTATGGATGAAATACTTCTTCATCCTTGCTCTCAAGAACACATTAAAGTTACATGGGCACACGTCTGGCTCGACTTATCCAACTACAATTATCATTAACAATAATGCAAGTGGCGGGCTTCGTTATTAAAAAGGCCTCATATTCATCATAACAATTTAACAGATTCCAAAGAACACAGGATGAGATGTTATTATCCTTTGTGCAAGCACTTCCAAGAGTTCATGAACAGTGAGCCTGGTGAAATTTGGGGAGCGCATCGTCAGTAGTGAACCTTTGGGTCCTAGGGTGTTTCGGCCTTTCATACTATACACCCTCCCCAAAGGCGGCCAGCGACAGGGTGATCAATCCTACGCTTGCGTCCCATTCCCAATTAGTCATAGGAGTTGCCTTGTTGTTGATAGCCAACATCCCATGGGACTATGCATGGCAGGGGCGTCCTCATCCCTGAGTCAAGCATTGTTGACTGCATACCTCCTGGCCCTCTCACTTTGGGGCCCAGCTGGGGTCTTTCCTCTTCATCCAGAGCCACTGACTGCTGCCTTCTGCCGCCTCCGATACAGCTCTGATTGCCGAACGCTGGCTCATTATGTCAATCCTAACATTGTAACAGCATTCTCAGTATTATAAGAACATAAAAAAAAAACTTACAGACAATGCTTTTTAAAGTCCCACAATGAACAGATGCACCTGACTTCACTGAGACGCTATTTGTGCCTCCATTTTGTACTCTGTAAAATGGCTGACACCCCTTCCTCGTGGCTTCCTGGTATTGCCTTGCATGCCATCATTCACGGCGTTGGATTGTGGGCCCAAAAGGTTTCGATCACGTTGGTCTGATCCCTTTATGTGACTGTCTTGAATGTGTGTCTGACCTGATGCATCCTTGTCTGACCCCACATGTGCGACGCTGAGTCGGTGATTAACTGCCAGGGCAGGGTATGCATTTCCACCATTCCTGTAGACAGCATTCATGTCCACTCGGCATGGAGGCGGTGATGCCTTGACATCCACCTTTTGTTCAGTATCGGTTGGTTGAGTATTGGTGCATTGTTCAGACCAGTCCAAAACATTTTTTCTTGTAAGTTGATCATGGTCCTTGACAGGCATCTGAGTGCCAAACTCACTCCAATTCCCTTCCTTATCCAGATTGGATGCTGCTTCGAGCACCTCTGCCTGGGCCTTTGAAGCATCTGCTTATTTTTTGAGCTGTAGGGTGCTTAACTTAGCATCCAGCTCAATTTTTTTCAGTGAAGCAGTAGCCACTAATATACTCTCTTGCTCTTCTTGTTCTGCTTTCTTCCATGTGGCAGCAATTGCCTTGCTTGCTTTTTCTTGTATGCGGGCATTTTTAATTAGCATGGCTTCCTCTTCAGCCATGTAGGAGATACAAGTGTTTGCTGCTTCTGCTGCTGCCTGTGCCTGAGCCGCTGCCATACTGGCAGATGATAACTGTGAGTGTGCTGAGCTTATAGATCTTGTGGTGGACTTGGATGAGACAGAGTGCTGAGATCGTGTTTCTATTCAGCCCTCCACGTGATCCATTGCATCTTGTATCACTGCCTTCACACTTTCATCAAGCAGTTCAAGGAAGTGCTCTTGAATGCACACTCCCTTGATGCCCTCGTCTGTCTTCACCTTCTTCATGAGGGAGATGTATTTATTTGCCAGCAGCTTGTAGCTTAAACTGCTGACCTTCACTCGATGTATGGCCCGCTGAATTGAGGCCACTGTGTCTGCGGCGTTTTGAGCTTCAGATATATCTGCTTCAACCCGGTCCCATGCCCTTTGTATCCTGGCATCAAAGTCTTGCTTCTCAGCGTCATAGCTTCCAAGTCCCGCTGTGTCAGCCTGACCTCTCTTTGGGGCCTTGAAATCCCTTGGTCCTCTTGAGGCAGGATGGGAGGTCCTGGATTGCTTAATTCACATGCTTCAGCATGTCTCCCTGCTGAACTGTGGAATTCAATGCTGCGATGCTTGCAACACAAGGTTAATGTAGACTCACTGCAGAGCTGGCTGCTTGAGAGCTCTAAGCCTGAGGAGCTGGCTGGTTTAGATCTCCAAGAAAAATGTCTTCTAACTATCTTGGCCTCGCTGTGCACTGCGTTGCACCACTATCCGAGTAGTTATCCTCGCATTCAATAAACTTTCAGAGCCAGGGTGACTCCAATGCATTTAATGAATAAAATGAGGTAAAACTGATGGAACAACACAGCACAAAATGCAACATATGTTAATACTTGCAATATCAATACAAGTAATGAACACTGCAGCATCATATCATTGTTTTAGATAACATGAAACTCAGAAATAGGTCATGAATGGACCAGGCACCTACATTAGCACTGAATAGCTATACAATAAGAGAATAATATACCGTGTTAAATAAGGTCACTTTGTGCCATCACCACACTGCAGTCGAAATGCACAGTGCTGCACATAACACTGAACTGTGGATTCTTGCTCTCAAGAACACATTAAAGTTACATGGGCACACGTCTGGCTCGACTTATCCAACTACAATGAACATTAACAATAATGCAAGTGGCAGGCTTCGTTATTAACTAGGCCTCATATTCATCGTAACAAATTAACAGCATCATAAAGGCATTTACAGCATTATGTCAATCCTAACATTATACCAGTATTCCCAGTATTATAAGAACATAAAAAAAACTTACAGACAATGCTTTTTAAAGTCCCACAATGAACAGATGCACCTGACTTCACTGAGACGCTATTTGTGCCTCCATTTTGTACTCTGTGTAATGGCTGACACCCCTTCCTCGTGGCTGAGAGAACCTTAAATCGTAACTTCCTGGTCACGTGACCAAACTCAACACCATATCAGGAAGTCCCTGTGTAAGCACACCCCCATATCTGAAGTGGGGCAGAACAGATCGCGTAAATATACTCACATTGTACATGTTGTGGCTTGGATCTCCAACACACCGGTGTACTGTACTAGTGACGAATTGGCATGTTATGTTTACGTGACAACCCGTACTAGTTGGCTGTGTCGGGTTGTGGCGGGTTTTAATGACACATTTATATATTTACGCGATCTAACGCCCCAAAAAAAACTCTATCATAGCATGTTTGGTTGTATGTTCAAACATCGACTTGATTTTATTGCAAAAGGTATCTATTTGGTGTTTGAACATCTTCAAACCTAATCTTATTTTTCATAACATGTGTGCCATTTATCATATCCCATGAAAAAAACTACTTTCAAATGCCACAATGTTTGGCTTTTGTGGATTATAGAAATATATTTGATGAAATAGAAAGAAGTGCATTCAATATCACATAAACCAAGGTGTTCATAATACATATTCAGAAATAATTACAGCAATTTATGAAGTCGTGACGCCATCTGTGAGGGTGGATGAAGAAAGTAAAGTAAAAAGTACATAAATCATCGAGGGGCCAGAAATGGAGATGCACTCACCAACCCGGACTGAACGGCATGGTGGAGTATGGGCAAACAACCCCCAGGGAGACAATGTTTGGAGGCCTTCTTTCATCCAGCAGCGTTTTCTCTTTCCAAATCACTGTATAGACCTATTATTATCATTGTTTTTAATTATACTCGATGCAATTTTCTTACTACAATGTTTTCTGCACTTTTACTTGTTTAAAATGTGTTTAAAGTTAAAATATATTCTAGCACGCACAATTATGCGCGTAATTGGATGCATAATAGACGCCCAACATAAATATGTACCCAGTAAAGACTCGCAGGGGCTGCGATGCATATGCAAGCCTGTTTAACTGTGGTCTCATGCAGTCTCGCCATCCAATCACCTCTCAGGTTTAATGACTCGCAGTTCATCTGCCTCTCTTGCCTTCCCTTGTATTCTCCCGTCGGCTAACGAATGAGCGCTCAGCGATTCTGTAGTTTCTCGCAAGTGCGGCCACTGTTGGGAGGAATGTTTCCGTTTCAAGCACTAGCCTTACAGCGCGCTCTCTTCTCCTTCACCCGTCCACTGGCAGAGATACTAAATATTATCTCGACTGGAAAAGCATTATGATAGCATATCTGTAAACTGTAAAAAAAGAATAACCCAGTAACGAATCTTTTTTGCATGAGGAAATTCGTTTTACATTAGCCATACTGTTTAAGCATGGTCTTGTGCATACCTAAAAACGCATTGAATGAAATGGTGAGCATGAATCGGTGACAAGTGTGTCAATCCTTGCATGTACAAACGATTCAGAAAGCCATTTACTTGTCTAGATTACGTTTGACACGAGCACTTTTGCCCCACATTAATTGCGAAATGTGAAATGAGAGTACAAATTTATGATGTTATTCCTCCAAATCTAGGCAGAATTATTACAGAAATAGCATTAGCACTGGGTGTTCTATAACAATGGTTAGCCAGGCAACGCTTGCCTGGCATGAGTACAAAACTCATTTATGTCTCTTTGTGAGAACAGAACTCATCCATAAATAAAATATCTCCTACACTGCAGTGAATGAAGTCCTCTTACGCCTTTGAGAGGCTGTCATTTCACTGCAGGATTGGTGATATTTTAGTTATTTTAGATCTCTTATCATATGTATATGGAGATTGTCTTAGTTAATTGTAAAAAATATATATATATAGCATTTAGTTATGTTGCTTATTGAACTTCGTTTGTGGATCGTGCTTAGGCAGGATTTACTTAACATACATAAATGTCTGTGCAAAGTGTACATAGTACAATATGTGTACACTCATTACTGGGAGAATGACTTTAGAAAATTACAGTAATCCATATGATTTTGCATTACTCCATGTTTTGGAATGTAATGTAATATCATTCTGCATACGGCACCTGAGAACTAGTCAGATTGTGTCATCATGCATTGGCAATGGTGCACAAGTACACACATTCTTCAATAACACTGCCCTAAAACAAATGTGTAATAGACGGCGTTTCAGATAATGGCTCTGCTTCATAGCAGAAGACATTCCCAACCAGCTTGATAGCAGATGCAATTGGAAAGTTGCTTAATTTTTCACGACCACTATCTATCCAGCAATTTAAAATATAGACACCACGATCAATGGGTATGGTGGGTTAATTTTATGGGCACTTCAACGTCTTCCAAGACGTCTGTCCAGCATGGAAGAGTAGGCCAAATGTGCTTGGGGGATCTTTAGAGCACCCTGTAGTGGAGGCTCTTGGGCAAACAGTTGCATCAGCAAAATATTGCAAGACTTTGCCTTTACCTGTGTAATAAAAGACTCGGACGCTTCTCTCTGTCCTGTGTCCTTTATTTGGGTTCGATCTCTTTTCCCTCACGGCACTCCCCCTTACTCTTCGCTCTGCAGCCCCAGGCTGCTATCGCTCACGTAGCCCACTTCACAGCACTCCCCTATATACTCTTCGCTCTGCAGCCCCAGGCTGCTGTCGCTCACGTAGCCCACTTCCCTCCTTGCAGACCCGCTGCTGTCTCGTCGCGCAGACCCCCGCTGCCGAACTCCACCCTTGCAGACCCGCTGCTCTCTCTGCAGTCTCCTCGCTGCTCCTCCAGCCCCGGGGTCGGTCACCGTTGGCCGACGGTGCAGATCCTCGGGGTGTGTGTGTGTGTGTGGCGATCTCGCCACTCTCTCTCTTCCCCACTCCGCCCTGCGTGGCCTCACACCTTCCCAGTCTCCGATCACTCCTTACTGCTTCCGGTTTCTCCCCTTATAGACCTGAACCCTCTCCCTCACGTGACGTAACTCCTCCCCCCATGACGTCACCTCCGGAAGGTCGTCCACGCCCTAATTACACCTGCATGGTGTACTGCTACCTAACTGTAGAAACACTCCAGTTGTAACGGACTCCTCCCAAACGGTCATTGCCACTGTTACACATGGTAACACTGTTACACATGGTAACACTAACAATCTTCTTGGTTCTTTCGATAAAGTCACGTAGAAGGAAAATAATAAAAATAAAACATAATAAAATAATTCTCACGATGCAAGCGTTGTGAGAATTATTTTATTATGTTTTATTTTTATTATTTTATTATTTTCCTTCTACGTGACTTTATCGAAAGAACCAAGAAGACGAATCCCTGCAGTCACGAAAGCTTTAAATCGAAATTTAACACTAGCAATGTTTTTTTTCTGTACGGGCAGCATACTTTTCCCATTTAAACTATTGCTGTCAATGTCACATTACACAGGAAGATACTTACTCAGTTCACCGGTGATGGGAATGGTATAGTTATATATGTTTAACTT
Organism: Lethenteron reissneri; assembly: GCF_015708825.2. Lineage (NCBI taxonomy): Eukaryota > Metazoa > Chordata > Hyperoartia > Petromyzontiformes > Petromyzontidae > Lethenteron > Lethenteron reissneri. Next base: position 8,541,707 of record NC_083807.1, read on the forward strand.
GAGATATAAATACATTTAGAATGTTCGGTTGACTATGGCCGATGAAACAAATTAAACTCTCTAGGCCATAACCTTTGAGGGCCTAATTGACGTTTAGATATTTCTGTTTGTAAGCAGATTCGACTATAATTACGTGAAATTTCAGCGTATAACTCCTTCTACAATATTGCTGAAATTTACATTATCGTGTAGAATTGCATATCCAGTTGTGTAATCATCAACATCATCATCATCAACCATTGTCAATAGTCTGGATCTAGGATTTCCATAGTTGCCTCTATCTCTCCTAATCCTGCGATGTAGGTGCATGGAGAGATGCGTTCTTGGGAAAATAGTCAAGACAGAGAGAGGGACTCACGGATTAACAGTAATAATACTTTCATTTTATATAGTGTCATTCATGCCAAACGCGTCCATCAACGCTATAGATTAATGCGGTTGACTTCGCACGGCACGAAATAAGCCCAACACGCACACACATATACACCAAGCAAATGAAACCCCGATGACCAATCAAAATGAAAAGGGAATGAACAAATTAAGAAATTGCACTAAACCAAAAAGCACATCCCAGACTTCAATCCCAACTTCCCAACCAAGCCAGGAAACCTTCACAGGAGGGGCGGTGGAGTGCACAAAAGAAAACGTGCACAGCTTAGAGACATCATATTGACTGTTTAGAAAAGTAAGCGAGCGTGACCAAGACGCGTCTGTACAAGGGATGATGGCCAATGGGCAACCATACCTACTGAGTGGCAGTCAAAGGAGGGAAAGCACCTGAAAAGCTGACCACCTTGTAACTTTGAGATGGTGGCTTGAAATTGGCCCACGTGTGGTGGTGATTTGGGGAGATTTTGATCCAGCAGTGGATTGATTGTGGTCGATGATAATGATGAGTCACAATCGTCTGTCTACAATTTCCCTTTTTTGTTGCTGGTATGTAAAGAAAACTAAAACTCAATACACCTCGAATGTTGCTTCTGTAGAGAGCAGCATCATTGCTGGAAATAATTGCCCTCAAACATGTTATAATTTCCCAACAAATTCAAGGTTCTTGAAAAGTTGTTCATAGAAATATCTCGGTGCAGCCGAGGCATTCGAACGAAGGTCGTCCGTTCAAAGCTGTAATGTACCGTTGCCTTCGTGTGCTTACTCCTATGCACTTACACATATCGGCATTCTAAGAACTAATCACGCCATGTCAGTGGTCTTACGAATTTGAATTCCAACTAATTAGGAATTAATCACGCTATTTCCGAATGCACTGATTGAATGTGCCTTTGCATGAATATGTTGCTGCCTTTCATGGATGATGCATCTTTGTGCAGTATTAAATGCAATGTGTCTGCTAATGATGTGGACTTTGTTGGGTTATGAAATGTAATCACTCCTTTCAGATAGCTCAAGGACAAAGTGCGCGTGTATGTCACACCAAAAACAAACATTTATTAAATACCACTGTAAGTGACCATATGGTCATGTTTAAAGCCGTGCTCATTTTTCATTCAAAGACACGTGTCAGCAGTCATTTTACAAAGGAGATGTAACGTTATGACCATGAACAAAAGAAGTGCCAGTACACATGTTCATTTCTGCCCTCAATAAAAAAAGATATCGATATTATTCTCACAATTAAATGCATCGAATTGTTTATTTAGGAAATGGCCACTATTATTCCGATTCATGCATGTTCATGGTTTTAATGACAATTTAATTATATCGATGTATACTCATATATATTTCCACATTGGATATAAAGACTTCAATTAGGAAAATAAATGAGAGAACACAATGCAGCATCAATTGTGGACAAAATAGAGAGCAATGGGAGCAAGAACGCAGCTGACGTGAGGTTGAATATTTGCAATTAATAAATGGTAGCGCTTATGGTTAAATATTGAACCATAACTCACGAGAGAGAGAGAGAGAGAAAATGTTACATTTAGTGAATGTATTTTATTCCGATCTTATCAGTAAACGAAATCACATTGCCCACAGGAATCATTGACTATCAGATGAAGAGCAGGACGTTTCAGATGTCATACTTGAGCAGTCAACTCCGCTCTTCACAGCACAAAGAAGTGGACCACTCCTGGACCAGATAGAATAACTGAGGCCATCATCAAAGAAACGGGACCAATTGTTCAACTTGTTCGCAAAGTAGAATGATGACACCACCGCCTTAAAAACCCCACTCTTTATCTCAACCACTCTCATGTTATGTATGATTTTACAATTGCTGTAAAGTGCCTAGCAAATAATGTGCTTCATAAATCTACGTTAGGTGAGATAAATAATGCCTCAATCTTCTCTGCAAAAAGAGTTTGAAACCTCACGTGAAGAACTGCACACCAACTGGCCTCTTATCGCTGGTATGCATTTTATTTTAAGGAAGTTGATCGGAATCAGGATAACACAACTTATAAACTGCGACCAATTGTGGGAGCAGGCAAGGTTTAGGATAGGTTTCTCTACCAGCGACTATATATGTACAGTTTAACACGTAGGCTTTCGCGACCAATATTATCCATAACAAATGTTTTAAGTTAGTTCGCGTACTTGAAAATGTGTCATTAAACCCGCTACCACCCGACATTTATATTTACACGATCTAACCCAAAAACCTGCAGTACTTGAATCCGGTTATGGACTATGGAAAAACATTAAAATCAGTAAAAGTCTAGTTAGCCAAGCTCCCACAAAGCGAGGCTTAAACTAATCATATTTATAAATAAAAGCAACAAACTTTTATAATAAAAATTAGCCACACTAAGATGATATGAATGCATTGCCAAAGTATGTTAAAAAAGTCGGTAATAAAGAAGGCTCACTAAACAATTGGGGTTACTAACCACAAGAACACGACTGTAAGCTTTTAACAACACCCTGGAATGTATAAAAAAGCACACAGCCTTTGTACATTATACCAAAAGCATCAGCTTATCCTGAAGAAGTGCCTTATGGTACTCTTGTCTTAAGGTCACCATCACATTAGATTTGAGCAAATGTGACCGATTATCAGCATCAGTAATGCAGTGATAGACAACTGTGGACTGATTTCATACTCATTAGGACACATCAGCACAGTGTAAGACTGCCTCTGGAAACCAATCCCCACTTCCAAACTATGGTGCTAATGCTAGCTTGGCTAATGCTGGAAAAAAACTCACATTTTTTTAATAACGAGAAAAAATCATCACAACAGAATAATTGTACATGTTGGAATGCAGATCATGGGTACGTCGACAGTTGTTGAAAGTGGACAGGAATAAAATTAGAAATAAAGAGGTGGACAAGTCAGTTTAAGCATTTTAAATAGCTGAAATTTTTAACGAAAGGCAACATACCGCTGTGTCTAAAGAAGAAGGGGTTTTATCCAAGCTTACGATATGCTAGGACATGCGCTTCAGAAAAGCTTATATCAATAAAAAAATGCAACACACATTTAAAAGTGTGCAAAAGAAAGGACATCTACCGACGAGATGGAGTGATTAAATCAGCCTATGTGCAGTTGCTAACTAGGTAATCCGGAATTGAATAGATCATTTATGATAATGATCATGAGATTTCACGCACATTTGGAAATTCATCGCAATATTCCCTTCCCAGTGCATCATTCTCTTTAGTAACTCTAAGTCAAGTGGACTCGGATAGAGGACCTCGGAATTCACTGGTCATACCGAGACACACGTAGGGTTGCCAACTCTGAGGTACAAAAACCAGGACATATCTTCTTAATCTAGATTGATATCTTGTAAAGAAGAAAATCTCACAATACCAGCAGAAGGGTGAAATACATGCGAATGTGCTTTCCCGAGTTCTGTATTTTTATGCAAGTGACAAAAACCAGGACTTTTAATGACCCAGGAAGACTTGCAGATGTCCCAGGACAAGCTACCTCAAAAAAGAGGACCATCCTGAGAAAGCCGGTACAGGTGACAACCCTCGTCACTCAAGTGGGAATGCGAATCCGGGCAGTGCTGGTGATGCTGCCGATGCAAGACTTCGGTCACTCCTGTACCGCTAAACTCAGTGGCAATTTGTTGTCGAAACAGAATTCGAGGCTCCGCGTCAAGTTGTACAGGCTTGGGGGCAGACCCAGATGGTATGAGTTTACAGACCAGCATGATGAGCAGTTTCACTACCTGAATTTCTCAACTGATCCAACTTGCCGTTCTTTTGCCAAACTTTTTTCTCGCAAAAAGTGATTTAAAAAACACAAATATCTCTTGTGTGACATTCTCGCAAAAAAAGTGATATAAAAAAACACAAATATCTCCTGTGTGACATTATGTATGTATGTTGAGTTTCTTTCGCACTGTAGCCAACCATGCTAATTGGAGGGGCGCAAAATTATAGATTGCGCACACGTGCGTGTGTGTGTGAGCACGCACACGCAGAGATCATTCGTTTTTTTGCTATTTCTCGAAAATGTAATATAAGTGGAGCCAATTGTAATTTTTTAACCGGTAAAATATTGAACACCCCATTTCCTTTATCTGCATGAGGTTAATTAGCGCACGTTGTGTGTCTTTTAGAAAAATGCAGTTGGTAGGCGTTGACCTTGTCCCCAACTTGGCGGGAGTCTTCTTACAGCTGCAAGGACGGAATCTCTGGAAAGCCATTAAACGCCGGGCGTCTGTGCAAGGGAGGCTGATGTGTGAGTAAACCGTGGCTCGGCGACATTGGGATGTGTTAATAATTAATGTGTCACCCGGCTGGAGATTATGCATCTTGGGGAAGCACTCTCTCTCTCTCTCTGCAGGATGGATATCGCCAATTTATTTTCCGTGCAGCTGTCCCAGAATGCTCTTTGATTTGGAGAGAGAATTGGGGACCCTCAGTTCACACTGCCTGCACTGTGTTTATGATACAGTAGCAATACATAAATGCGAGTGCACAGGATACACGAGATGTGGCCACCCTGATCGACAATGCAAGCCCGACTATTCAATGTGCGTCCATTCGTGTTTTGATGGCGCCACGAACCCAGCTAAGTTCGATTTCCGCTCATGAACAACATCAGTGACAAAAATATGAACGCACCTTGGACCTCCAATATTTTTATTCCGTCGTAAATGAGTGCCTGGTACCAGGGGCGGTTTCTTCATTAGGGCGATTGGGCGACGCACCACCAATGTCATTCAACCACAGAGTCACGCTAGCCGTCACTGTGCCTCTGGATATAGTCCAATCAGCGTCATGTCACGTTCTGTGGAGTACCGCCTCTTTTTGGGCGATTTCACTCCAGCTGAGAATCGCCCAGAGTGTTCCTATAGACTTACATTCAAAGATGTTTTTTTTCTAACGGCGGGCGCTGCAATGCATTCTCTATGGCTTCCGGGAGGGCTCGCACTAACGTGTTTACGTCATCATACGTAAGCACGTTTCAGTCAACAATATTATTTGTCGCTACCTAGTGGAATCTTTAATAAAAGATACTGAGTGGATTGTAATAATAGTGAGTATAGAAACAAACAAGGAGATGTATTGTAGGAGTCACTTTATTTTTCATTAATATTAAAGTAGTGAAGTTGCCTTTACATGCTTAAGATGTTAATTTATCCATTGCATGGGTGGACCTTATCCTTATCAATCATCCAGACATTTGCCCCCCTTGAGAGATTTTGCAGGAGCCACCACTGCCTGGTACAGTGTTTTAGAGTTTTTGGCTGCTATAAATTTGCACGTGATAAGCCACTTCGTTGAGCTATCATTTAGGCCAGATCACTTGTGCAAAATAGCTATATAGCTCAGTGGGCCTTACGTGGTAAAATAAAAAAAATAGTTATAGTGTGAGAACATCATCACTATGCTGCTCGCCACACGACCCCTCGCGTGTCGTTTTGGCATTCATAGGTGCTGGCAAACACCACTTGCTCCAACAGTCTGTTATCTAGATCGAGGATCTACATCATGGGACCTCCTTTGCCAGTACCAAAATATGATAGCAGGGTTTTCCCCTTTTTTCTGGCAACAAATCAGGTTATGATTCAAAGCTTTCGTGAATGCAGGGATTCATATTATTGGTTCTTTCGGTAAAATCATGTAGAAGGGAAATAATAAAATAATACAAATATAAAACAATAAAAATTATCACGACGTTTCGACTACAACACAAGCAATCATCATCAGGTGTGAAATCCACAGCAAGAACATTTGAGAAAAGTGGCGGTTTTTCCTAACGTCAGCACCAAACGGTGTTTGAGACGAGGTGTTAAACCAGAGAACGTCGTTTGAGACGAGGCTCAAAAGAAAGCTGTCTCTGATGTGGACCAATCAGTTTGAAAGATAGTGCATATATTATCAGAGTATGTTTTTTGTTTGCATTCTGACCACAGGCATTGTGGTTAATGCAGACATGATTCCTTGTAAAAGGTTTCAGTTTGGTGTTTTAACAACTTAACACCTGATTTGTTGTCAGAAAAAATGGGGAAAACCTATTATCATACATAGAGGATATTCGGCTACGTGTTTATCATAAACACCAGTCGTTTTTTGTAATAGTTCAGGAAGGTTGAGGCAAATGGAATTTAATATGACTACAGTTATTTTAGGCGGTGACATTTTTTTCACGTTGGAGAGTTTAAGGAATTGGTCGATTTGTTTTGTTGGTCTAATTTACCCACAAACCCCGGTCAAAGCAGCACTTAATGATTTTCATTATCGTGATATTTTTGGTCCGCTTCTCCCAACTGTCTGTTCACTTACCAATCCACCTGCCTGAAACTATTGCAATGAAACCATTATAATGTATATGCGATTACTTCACGTGGTATTTTTATTATTTTTTCAGGCAGAATGAAGAATTAAACATGCACATGAACAAACACACTAAATGTAAAATGTATACGTTTATTTTAATTTATTAGGGTCAGTATCGAATAAAATCATTTTGAACATCCACTTCCATAATATGCAGAATAAATTCTCATCGTGATCTAACAGTATTTATTAACAGAATAGTTACGTGAATAATTCAATTGTTGTCTCCAAGTTTTATTGCATATATACATTCAGAGTGGCTTAATTCTTTTTTATCAAATAAGTATGGTGTGGAGCACATCTTTATGAAGAGCTGTGAGCTAGTGGTGGAAATTCCCCAGTCCAGTGTTGAGGCCGCTACCCTCCATAAGACAACCACCACTGAATTCTCTCAAAGCGGTACACATTTTATTTCCAGAAAAAGGGGTTATGGATTTGAATTCTCAAGTCAGACGATTTTGAGTCATGTGCTGTAACCACATTGTCACTCAGGATGATCGGAATAAAAAACAATATTTAGACTGAAAAAATCCGATGAGCTATGAAGTACAGTACAACGTCGCATATCCGATCGTCGCATATCCATCCTGACCAAATAACTGCCCATAGCCAGTCTGGTATTTGTGCATGGTGTAACTATTATTGTATATCATTGTTCACAAATCTGATGTGTTTTACACGTGACAATATAGTTCGTTGATCTCACATGCATTTGCAAACATCTTAAGTAAAGCAACGCACGTACAAAGATAAAATAATAAATTAAATTAAATACTAGCATACGACGTTTCGATTGCAACACAAGCAATCATCATCAGGTATAAATTAAATAGAAACACAAATCTAGTATACTTAGAAATGTAATGTAATACAACAGAGAGTCGGATAACATAACAGTCAACACCCTATCTGGTTGATTACGTTCTTCCTGAGAATGCTAAATTTGAGAGAGAGATTAAACACAGAACCAGAAACATAGACAGACATATAAGCAGACAGATATCACAGAGATACATAGAGAGAGAGCAAACATAGGCACAAAGAGAAACTAAGCCTCTGTGTCGAGGCCTTAAATAGAGAAAGGGGGGCGGGGGCGGGGAGAGAGGGAGGGGTTAGAGACATTAGCATGTCCATGAGTGGAAACGGTGAGTGGCAAGGTGTAAAAAGCTTGAGAGAAGGGGGCAGGGGCGGAGAGAGAGGGGTTAGAGAAATTTGCATGTCAATGAGTAGCACGATGAGTGGTACGGTACGAACGCTATTTAATTTATACCTGATGATGATTGCTTGTGTTGCAATCGAAACGTCGTATGCTAGTATTTAATTTAATTTATTATTTTATCTTTGTACGTGACTTTACCGAAAGAACCAAAGAATAATTCATGCAGTAACGAAAGCTCCAAATTAAGTTTAAAGCAACGCAGTTTGTGCTTTATTTTTGTTCAGTAACCTATTTGTGCATGATATAACTCATGCTCTATACAGTAGATGTTCACACGAGTAACCTTTTCACATATCCGCCTCTACCTCAATCCCCAGTGAGCCATTGCATTGTGAAGTTGCACTGTATTTTCATTTCATATATGGCAGTGTACTTTCAAATGTAAATGTGCCATAATTCTTTCCAGCTCGTAAAATAATTTGCCTGGCCCATATGCACTACCGTTCAAGCTAGATCATCTGAAGAATCATTCTAAATAAAAACAAAACAAATTATTTAGCTCATGAAAATGTAACATGCACGTTATAGATGTGAGGCAGCACGAAGCTGTGTGTAAGTCATGCATGCATTAATTTACTGCATTTATTTTGTGCACTTATCACATTACACCATGACACACAATAAAGATGAAATAGATCCTATACAGCACAGCTCCAACACAGTCAGTGGTCACATATCACCGGGTACAGCACGCATATCTCATGTTTATGCTACATTAGCTGCTCGCTCAGAGCCATTACGCTCGAGAAACTGGCTTTCTGATTATCCGGCATTAACGCTAAACCCTACGAATTATAAGTTATCCAGCGGCTGTAATATGTATTAGTAATTGTGGATTTCATGCAGTAATGAAGTGACAAACAGACTTGGTGCATGTGATAAAAGGACATGTTGCCAACTAATGGGAAGCTATTGCGTCACCCCATATGCATACAATATATTCCACTTCCCAGCTTGTCTGATTATATTATTATTCTAGTTTATATGCATTTCTTACAACCGTAAATGAATGTGTGCTATCAAACATGAACACAGGTGCTATTGACTTTTAAAACATATTCTAAAGAGGGTAGCATCTTACAGAAATCCATTAATCCTAAAGGTCAAAGTCACAGTGACGCTATGCTCAAGCATTGGGTGGCACTCATTTCTCTTGCAGGCCGTGAGCCAGTGGCGTTGATTCCACATTACTTTGCCTGAGCACAATCAACTCACAGAACATCGAATGTCGACTTGTGACAATGTGGTACCCATTTACCACGAATGTGTTCACAGGCATGCTGCTGTGTACCTCTCTAATGTGTGTCTAGGTTGCATCGCGTGCTGCTCGGAATAATGTTTGACATTTCGCTCCACATGCTGGGTGCTTCTTCAGTTCCTGGTACTTTTTTTTTTCACCGGAAAGATTCGTTGTGATTCGAGGGCTCGAGCAACCGCAGAACTTCTTGCGCATCGTACGTAGCCAACCGTGCTAATCGGTGGTGGCTATGCTAAAAAGAAAGCTACCCTGCTAGATGAAAGTCAAGATTGTGTCCCAAATCATGCTTCAGAAATGGACGTTGATAATGCTCACCTTCACATGCGTAGAATATCCACTGGAATATGTACAACTCCTTATTACCGAAAGTATTTTGCCCAGAAGAATAAAGGCTGAGAAAAGTCAGTGACATTTTGGGCTGAGACATCTATCACAGTGTCCTATTTTTATCTCCGCACCATTGCAACAGATCCCAGCAGTGTTTGTACTTATATTAAAGATATGTACACACATATGTACATCAGAATATAAATACTTCAAGATGTTAGCAATTCATTCGATTGCATTTTTTAAAGTATGAATTAAACTACTACATTGCTTATAACACGCTGTATTTTGTATTTAACGTTCGATATTTGATGGATAAGAATATAACTGAGTCACTTTATTTTTTAGGTTCATAACGTTCTGTGCTGCAGTGCTGCAATGGTTAGCACACTGAATGAACTTGTATCCAATGCAACACATTTGCCCAGATGAATGTACAGCCAAAATCTCTGTTATCCAGCAGTTTACCGTCTGGAATGCTCTATTAACCAGCATCTGTCAAATACACCAAGACAAATCTTCCTTCACGTATCTGGAAAAATTGCGAAAGTCATCCAATATCTTGCCATGTAGTTCTCATAGATCAGTTGTTTCGAGGAGCTTCAGTGGTGTCGCTAATGGCAAACTCAATTGTAAACATCCACCAATAGGATAGCGGTGTGCTTATCCTGTATCGTGACTTTGTATACTGTGCTCTAAACGGCCCCACTGCTTCTCTACAATCAACTTAGAATGCCCAGCAACTGACAAGCGAGCACCTCCGTAAGAGAGTATATGATTTAATATGTCACAGTTCAAATGTAGGCTTGGGTTATTTCTTGAAAAGTTGTATGTACTTGGAACATTTGGTGAACCATACATATAACTCTCCGATAACTGGCATATTTCATTAACCGGAACCCTACATTCCCCATTATGCCTAATAACAGAGCTTTTGCTGCAGTTGGCCGGTTTGTTTTCAAAGAGCAACATTTTGGCCTCATTCCTCGTGCGGGATTGTTGGAGCCCCCATTCCGCAAAAAAGCTAATCAGTGGCTAAACAAAACCAACCAATCAGACACCACTTGTCTCAGACACAAACCCACATGTGCTAATGTCCATACGTCGTTTCCTCTGCTCTCTGTCAAGGTGCAATATGTCGAGCTAAGACGGAGATGGCTTATTTCCAAAAGATCATCATTCCACCCAAAGTTGATGCAATTGCTCATGTGTTGTGCCAGCCTGAATAGATACTTTGGAACGGCACTTGACCCAAATGTCTGGCAGGCTAAACTGGGGGTCTTGTTTTCGCTTTAATCTATATGCCAGGAGTTTCAAAGGGCAAACCCCATATATTCCAGGTTGGTTGCTATCATACCTGTCAACTCATATGGTTTACCCGTATTCTTGTACTGGGAAATTTAGTTTTCAGGTCCATACAGCGTACAGCCGTTTCAATATGACATTTGTTTGTGTTTCTCCCTTGTGATGGTACTTTGTAGGATGAACGTTGATATTTAGAAGGGCACGGGGTGACCAATAATGTCTGAATTGGTCTGCAATAAGGTAGGCACTAATGAAGGGTTGACAAGTATGTTGCTATAATTTAAATTGTTATGCTTTATTCATTTTCAAGCTGTGACGTGATGGCAAAAACTGCGCTAGGAGGCCACGCCACTTAAGTTTGATTTCCGGTCGCGGCTAACATCAGTGGTGAGTGATATCTGGGTCCCCTCTTCCACCTCTTCACCAACCTGCACTGGCGGACACGATGAAGTACGATCAAACAACCTCCGGATCAAAAATATTGTAGATAAGCCTTCATCCAACACTGGATTAGCAAGGGACTGTACTTTTATTATTATTGTTATATTTTCAAGCTTCCTTTGATTTTCCTTATTTATACTTTGTTTGCTTTTAGTTATATATATATAACATACTGCAATCATGATTCATTTTCAAGATAGCCAAGTTCTTTTGAAAAACCACCTTGTTTGATACAAATGAATGATGTTATACATATGTAAATATTTACCTTACCTAAATAATGTAAAACTCTACATTTGTATATTTTGTCATTCTACATTTACATCTTTATTCCACATATCACAATATGTTAAATTAAATGTTGACTCTAAATGCTGCATATTTCATTCTACATTTGCCACAGTGCCAGGTGGCACTGCCAGGTGGCATGATCGCAAAGTGTCTGACTCACAAGCAGAAGGTCGTTATTGCAAGTCTCAGGCAGGTTTTCGTTTGGCCCATAAACATGCCAAGTTTAATAAAATAACATTAACGGTAGTTGTTTTCTGGAGAGATGGACCCCAGACATAATAATGTCGAATTCCCACCAAATACCAGGGGCACAACCACACTTTGGAAGTTGGGAATGTCCTGCTAGTGAATGGTCCCCATTGGTTAATGATTGGATATGAGATAGGATCCACGTTTACCCACCTTACTTTATGACCAATAAAAATGTTCCAGTGTACTATGATGCTATTAAGTCAAAGCAACTACTGGGTACTCTTTACTGAGACGAGTGTTCATACTATGTCTTTAATAGTTCCGTCATCAGCATTTGTGTCATCACATTAGAGGGTAAATTTGACTCATCAATACCATGCTTTTTGTCCAAAATGACGTGGTTGTCTCTTTTCCATGTTTACACATTTTTGGAGGGTCCAGACACCCATGATTCCCCACAGTGGCTGTGCCCCTGTCACTGACCCGATGGGAGCGAGTTCTAGACAGCCTGTCGAGGTAGTATTTTGACCTAGTTTTCCATGCTGGGTAGACATCTTTGGAGAGCTATGGACAGTTAACCTCACAAATTAGGAATTGTTTTCGTCAATACGTGTGGAAAATAGGATCTGCCATTTGCACCCCCTCCGCCACACTCCCCCATATCAAGTGTTGTTATATTTCTATTAACATATTCGTATGTAATTACTCCTGCCCTGTAGGCATATCTGCAGGCAGGCATGATGTTTTATTTTTAGTACGATGTATGCACAAATGCATAGAGTATGCAATTACATCCACATAATTTAGGAGTTACAATAGACCGAATTAGTGCAGCCATTGAAAACTCCCACAGGCATCAAACACTAAGGGATCGGCTGCTGTGGTGTTGCACTCTTTCTAAAGAATGAAATAAACTCGGTGACGTGCGTGAACATTTCTTGTAATTGTCATGCTGTGAATAAAATTAGCTATTTAATTCCCTCGCTTTTGCAACTAGATTTTAATTTAACAGACATTGCTGTCCCTGGTGTGGACCAATCGGTATCAAAGACAATGCATTTACTGTTAGAGCATGTTTTTTGGTTGTATTTTCTCCACAAGGTTTCAGTTTGGTGTTTTAACATCTTAACACCTGTTTTGTTTCCAGATAAAAAGGGGAAAACCTATTTAGACATTGCATACATATGCACAATTAAATTTGCATTGTAACCAGGATAAACATTTTTTTTTCAAATAATTTGAAATTGCTTAATACCAATCAAATTAAGTTGACTGATAACAACAATGTGGCACTTTTGGTTCGACTGCACTCTCCCAACTCACTCCACAATACACAAGCATTGTGCCCTTGGCCGACACAGGAATAGTGTATTTCGCACATCAGGTCTAAGAGATTTCCCCCTCCCAACTGGTGGAGCTCAGGGACACTGTATTCTGGTTAGACTGCCCCCTACTGGAGTAATCCGGACGAGCCCCCACTAAATGTGGAACTTTTGGTTCTACAAGTCTTCAAGGCTCAACTTTATTGCCACGGCTATTACATTTTTGGTCAGGCAAGTCACGCTCGTGTATAGTGTGGGTCGAGTCTAATTAGTAATGGATAGAAAAACTGAGGTGATTTAAGAGGGTTGGTTCGTCTTAAATTTTATAGACAAGCTCCATCTGCCTGTACTTTCTGGTTCTTTCGGTAAAGTCACGGACGCTTGTGTTGCGCCCGAAACGTCGTGATTTATTTTATTTTACACCTACGTGACTTTACCGAAAGAACCAAAGAGTTTAGATCCCTGCAGTCACGAAAACTTCAAATCTAGATTGACTTAGAACATGTTCTGCCATTTCTATGTTACAATCCAAATGTAGCAATTTGTGAGTACATTTTGTGAGTACATTTTCGTCAATAAAAAAATGCATTCGCATTCTACAACCTGAGTTTATTTAATTAAGTGTATTTCTGTTCTGAAATCAACATAGCACCAAACATTCAAATTTTCAACAAATGTACTTCAACGTGATTGTGTGAGCTTAAGATGAAATGTGTGAGACAGTACACGTGCCATGCACGCGTGTACATGCGCCTGTATGTGTGTTGTTCGAAGCATGTGTGGTATCTGCTTGCAAGAATACATGTAAACTATAATCACAAGCAAGAATTAAAAAGACACAAATAAGCAAAATATGACACTCTACGTTGTTAATTAATGTCGTGCTATTTTGGTAATATTAAATGTGCAAAGCAATGGAGATAATACTCTTGTCCTTTACAAGGACATGAGCCAGTAACTCTGATCCTTAGTTTGAGGCCCCAGGGTGGACAAGTAAAATACGAATGTTTTCTTCACTGCCGGAAAGTGTGCTCATGTGCAGCCTTTGAATTTCATGGTCTCAGCGCCAGGAGCAGTGCCAGATTTTCCGAGTAGGAAAGTAGCTACATATGCTACGGGCCCCGCACTTTCAAGGGCCCCGCGCTAAATGTTTTCAAGCTATCAATTCCAGTTCAGTGATTCTGTACTTGCTCTATTACTATAGTATTATACTGCCTTCAAATTTTATGAACGACTGGGTGTTTAAGATTAGCAATTTGTTGTATTATCTGGCAGAATAGCAAATAAAAAAATACAATTGCTTTACTATGCAAGTAAAAAATTGGTGTTTTAATATTTACGTTTTTTTTATTTAGGGCCCCTTTATAACATATGGTGCAGGCCCCGCACTAGCTTAATCCGGCACTATCCAGGAGTGATGGATGTCTGTACATTACTACATTTGTGTGTTGGTGCTAAGACAAAGATCGCCCATTTAGTCTTGTGTTCGATGTATTGTTAGCAAGCACATTAAAGGGCTGGCGTGATAAAACGGCACTCGTGGCGCCTAGACAGTACCATTATGATTTTTAATTCCCAATGCTGATTTGCAAAAATGAAACGTACGTTATTTTATTGATTTTTTTGTCCCAGTCTCAAGACTTAATTTTCAAGGAAACTTCTGCAATGGGATGATTTCCCGGTTACTTCATGAGTATTGTTGCAATCATGGGGAACAAAACCGGAATGCACAAAGGAAAAGCCACGCGAACACACAACAGTCATCACACAGGTTTACAATCTACTTGCTGTGCTCACGTACTTTTAAAATAATTGTTCAAGAATATAATTTTAGGCTCCATTAACTCAGGCGAGACCCACACCATATTGAGATACCAGTTTGCAATGATGTGCATGGCTTTATATGTAATCATGGTAATTGAGATTATCAAGCGCCGCAATGCGTTCACTACAGATACCCGTGTAGTTACGCTATGTGTGTGTATGCCAAACGTCGAAATGCCGGTGACTTTGAGCTGTTGTTAAAAAATTACACATTCGATACGGGAGCCAGTACAGTATATCCAAAGGACAGCCGCTGTTGACTCGCTGCAATTGATTTGCTTTATTAACCTCCAACATAGCTGCAGGTAAAGTAAAAAAATGTTCTTCAATTAAATGGATTTTATTCAGTACATCAACTTTATTGCTATAAAATTTGGAAATGTCTGTTGGATACCTATATACTCACTGATATTACTTATGTTTCTGTTTATTCATCATTTTCTAAAATATGCAACGTGCATGCACATGCATGCATGTGGCTTCATCGACACTGTGGGATCGCACTCATTACACACAACACAAATGAACCACAACACAAATGAACCACAACACCTTGCTTTTCTCATCAAGGAGCATTAACCATCACGCGAACTCCGGCCATCCTCGCAGTGGCTTTTGCTTAGTCATCGAACAAAGATGGTCACAGCATCGCACGCTTTCAGATGCATTTCTGTGGCAGTCTGGAATGATCTTCCTTCTGATATATATTCGGAAGCCACTGGGGTTATGCACTTTTAAGTCGAGATTTAAACTAATTTCTTTAAAACTGCTTTTTGTGTTTAGTTTGTTGTCTGGTGGTGGAGGGTTGCGACACATTTATAATAACGCGATCTAATCCAAAAACCTTTATAATAAAGATTATTTCTAGTTTAAATTATTGTGACTAGCACCCCACCTTTGTTTATCCAGTGCCGATGTTCGCACATCAGCCCAATTACTTACTTTAAGGCTGAGTCGACCTAGCAAGAAGTCCAGAACTAGTTCAGATATCACTTGCCACTGATGATAGTCATGGCCAATAATCCACTCAGGTCCTCGGGTTTATAGCGCATTGTACACATCACTATACTATAACTCCCTGGACAATAATTCACACATATGCACCCTGCCTGTTGTCAGAGCGCTTCATTCACAATCACCTTGCAACACCATAAAATAAAATGTAGCATTTATTGTGGTAAGTTTATCATGTATTCACGACCCATTTAATGCATTCTACATATTTGTAAGTCTATACAAACAAGAATGATCATTATAATATAATGCATTTATCCAGCCTGAATATTTGTTCAAGAGGGTCCTGTATTGGGATATTTCATCTCATCAGAGGAATAGAGAAATTCCATCACTGGCCAAGAAACACTGGCGTGCCACTCATTAATCATTTGAGCAGACAGGTGCTTTATCTTTGGTATGCAAATTACTCTTCACTTTAAAGCGTTCATTTCTTCCTAGGAAGATAACATCTAAATGTATAGAATAGAACCTGGCAGTGACTAAGTGAAACAGCAATAGACCTCATCAGCAGTGTTTTTGAAAGCATATTATATAAAAGGAGGTGACCCTTGTCATGTATATCAGTCCTACTCCTTCAAATTGTCATTTGATGTAAAGGTGAAACCTTCCCACACCCTGCAGTTGCCAATAGCAGATGTATTTTTCACTAAAGGCTCACATTTATTGGTAAACCAGGTGAGGATACCAACTTTTACGTACATCCATCCCTTCATGTTCACAAGTATATGTTGTGGGTGAGTTTCCCTCTTTGACAGTGGCTATTCATTATTTAAGTTATATATATATACATAAGCACAAATACCATGAAAAAGGCTTGCTTCAGAACATTTCAAAAATGTACTTTCAGTCATGTTGTTACACGAACATCACTAAGCCCAGCATGTTTGGAAGTCACACATTTGTCACACGTTTGTACAAAGGTTCAAACCACCAACGCTTTTCTCAAACAATTTAAGCAGTCGGGTGTGTTTGAGTGCTAAACAAGTTGGATGGGCAATGTATGTATGTATGCATGTTGAACTTCTTTTGCACCGTATGTTTCGGAGGTGCGGGGGGAAGGACAACAAACTCAACGCGAAAAGCAATTCTCAAGAAATGATGACAGGTGGTGCAATAATCAGCATTTTGGGTGGAGCACGTTTCAGGGTGGGGAAAGAAATGGCCGGGCGGAGGAGGGTGGCAGTTGAATGGAGCTGGGGCAGGTGGGCTCTATGGAGCCTGCATCTTGTCATTCGAAGCAGACACGGTCAGAGGTTCTTGAGTGGAACGGGATTCAATGGGGAGGGGGGGGGGGTGACTGGAGTTATTGGGAGGCTCCGGACTTGAGTCATTTGGGGACTCGTGGGTGGAGTTGTAATTCTCATGTTTAACGACACTCGTGGCGGTACTCCATTCACTGTACACGCACGTGGTTGCGTTTGTGTCATGTTCAGCACAGTTGTACACCCAGACACCATTACACATTTCACACGTGTAATGGTGTCTTTTTGATTACACTTTTTTTGATGTGTAGTGACGGTATATCCGCCACTAGGGGGATAGAGCGCTGAACAGGGTGAAGGAAAGGCGTAAGGATGATCGAGGGTCGAGTGTAATGACGGTATATCCGCCACTAGGGGGATAGAGCGTGCAACAGGATAAAAGGGGAGCGTGGAGATGATCGAGGGTCGATTGAGTGAGTAACGTCCGGTGGGTCGGGTCACGTCGTGGAGCTTCAATAGCCTCGTGTATAGGGGGTTACGTAGTGACAAGAACGTCTACACCAGGGGTCGGCAACCAAAATAACAAGAAGAGCCATTTCTTTCCAATTCGGTACAAAATTCAGTATTTCAAGAGCCGCAATGCATCTGAGTACATACGTACTCATCGTCAAGAAGCAGCCCGTGAAGAGCCGCATGCGGCTCCGGAGCCGTAGGTTTCCGACCCCTGGTCTACACCAAGTATAGAACCAGCTCCGTAAAGGTCCTGATTAAAGGAAGTGTTTATAAACGGATTGCCTCCAACCACGTAGTGTGTGTCTTCATTTAAGAGCACTACACATGTATTGTGTGTACCACCACACGATCAGTTTGAGTCGTATCAGATTACGTCTTGTCGCTTTTACATCGTTCGCAAATAAGGGACATTATTATTGCTCTTAATTTAAGTCGTCGATCAGTTTTACGTCATAGACAACATTTTTTATTATCACGAGTAAGTTGCTCGATCGCTCACTACTAGTTTGTGTGTTTGTGCTACACGCGCTTGCTCGTGTGTGGCCAGCGCACCGCTAATTATGAGTACCCTCGAGTGAAATGCATAATGCTCTAATCACATCGCGGATGTCACTGTATGGTGCCGGGCCTAGAGGGGTAGGGCGTGCGATGTACTCACATCGCGGACATCACGTATGTAGCAGCATCGTGCATGTCTCTAGCAAGGCACGGCGTACGATGCACTGTCATCGCGGACACCCCGTAGGTGGGTGTAGTACCAGCCCTAGTGAGGGCTTGGTGAGCGCTGGGATAGTGTCAGCCCAGGGACAGGGTTACCCTGGGCCATGGCACTCTGGTTGACCCCGAAGGCACGTGACCGGCAAAGTCTACAGGGGGGCCCCCAGGTGGGGGCGATGGGGTGGTCATGTGTCCGGGGAAAGTTGTCTCAGGAAGAGTCGAGAGAGAGACAGAGCTCTCGAAGGTGGGAGGGGCCAAGGGCGGAGCCAGCCCCGACCCGGGAACATATAAGCCGGGTCTCCGCAGGGACCGGGGTTCGTTGTTGCTACCGTCATTTGAAGATCTACGTTCTACATCCAGAAGAGTCTCCAACACGTGGTCCGGAACCCGAGCCGGGGTCCGGTTTGTTGTAGCCAACTCCCAGTGTGTTAGTGCAATTATTCGGGTGGTCCACCACCCTAGTCTGTTATCTAGTAAAGGGGCAGCTACCCCTTTGTGTATTGCCTCAAAGAAGTACATCTGCGACTCAGGCCCATTACAACTACACAGCATTTAAATGCCCTATACATGATAGCAATCATATGTATTCTATAAAAATGATATCACTGTGTGAACAAATTATTTGGCGATGCTGCTGCGTTGGCAGTGGTGCACAAGCACCATTATATATAAAACTCAGCGCATTCGTCAATAACACTGCCTAAAGGGAACATATATAATAGGTGACGTTTTGGGCAATGACCCTTCTTCATAGTATTATAAATGATTTATATGTATTTTATGAACTGCATTGTTTTGCATTTTATATGCTATGATGAAGGGCTATAGCCAAAAACGTCACCTATTATATGATTAATTTCCTTTAACGCAGTGTTATTGGTTGATGCGTTGAATTTATTCGTTAATATATCTATCAAATTGTATTTGTATTTAAATAGCAATGTTTAATTGAAGGACCCGGAGAAAAATCCACAAGACCACGGGGAGAACATGCAATCTCCAAATATGGAGGCGTCAGGGTTGGGATTGAACCCACAACCTCTGGCATAACCAGGCGAGGTTTGTCGCATCTCGCCACCATGACGCCCCAATAAACACAGCTACGGTCCATCTCTTTGTTGTGTTTTGCCATGAACTCTAAAACACCTTTGTCTATTTTATTCTACCCCCCACCTCGCTGTCCTCCCTTACCTTGCATGCCTTCCCCCCAAAGACTTGAGCGGCAGTTTATTAACGCACGCCCCACTTTTACGCTACGTCTGTCACCAGAAGCCAAAAAACGTACACGGAGAGATATAATAAGACATCATGATAGATATGCAGGCCCTGCAATGTCACTGGCTTTCAAAGCCTCACCCGACCATCCTTTGTCAAGATAAAGGCATCATTTATTTATTTTATTTTGCGATTTAAAGCGGCCAAGTGGGTCACAGGTTGTTACTGAATGCAATATTGTTATACGGCAGTGATGTGTTTTAGCTACCCTTTGTTTACAAATGTACTTGAGGCTATACTAATGAGATATAGCACATGCACTAAATAACAAAAAGTAATTGCTTGACATTGTGTGCAGATACATTATTATTTAATTCGCTTAAAGCCACTTCCTGATGATACAAGCCAAGAGGTGGTACTCATCCTAAATTTTGAATCTGCGTTTGGGTGGCAGATATTGATATGTACAAAAATATGGTGGTAATATTGTGTAGAACTTTATTGTAGTACACATCACAATTGTGATAGATTGAGGCTGACTGAGAAACATGTCTGGGTTTGGATTGTGGACAAGGTGACATTCATAGTGCTCATCTATGGTAGAGGTTCCACATTCACACGACGGCAGGGAGGCATCCGTCACTCATATGGACTCATTAGTTAGTTCTACTGACTTCTGCTATCATGATCAGGTGCAACTCCTGGCCAGGATTTGAAATTGGAACCTGTCGATTGTGAAACATGCACTCGAACCACATCACCTCTAAATCACCATGATAACCTCACTAGCTTCTCCATAATTTAATTATTATGCAATACATATTTTCTCTAGATGTGAAGTTTTCGTGACTGCAAGGATTCATATTCTACGTGACTTTACCGAAAAAACCTAAGAATACATATTTTCTCCATACATTTCAAGTAGATGTATTTCCTATACATTATTTAATTGTTCATATAGCAAAGCCAGGAGGTGCGATGTTTGAGTCTTCAGTGAGGTGTTTTTTTCTGGATGTCCGCGTTGTTTCACTCTGTTTGCTAGCGTTCTTCCAGATCCAAGTGAGATTCTAGGATGGTGACAGTGAGATACAAGAAGGGTGATCAGGACTTGATTCAGCAGGTGAGGTTAATTGTTGAGGTCTTGGTTGATTGGTAGGTAGTCGTTGGCAAAAAAAATGTGTTAACTCCCTGGAAGTTTTAATGTCTCTGCGGATATTTGGTGAGGGAGCCAGGATATTGGTGCTGGTGTCAGTGTTTCTGTTACGATGCGCATTGCATTATTTAGTTGTGCATCTAGCAGTTTTGTGTACGAGCTCTCAGCCTAAGCTGGATCGCAGTATTTTGCGACTGAGTAGATCAGCGATAGGGCAGCAATTCGCAGCACATCAACTGTGTCAACCTGGGTTGTTTCTCCAAGTTAATAATATATGACAATAACATACGATCCTTTGTAAATCCACAGCTGGATGAAGGGTTCCCCATGCCGTGTTAATCATGGGGGTTGTTTCACTCTCCACGCTGGTCATTACTGGTGGGTGAAGGAGAGAGGCCCAGGATTTAAGCCTATGGCTGAGAACTCAACAATAGATGACTGGATTCGTTATGCAGTGCATTGACAACCAAGCCACCCCGAATACTATCTAAAGTCGCAGCCATTCGATTGCTTATTGACATCGCTGGTAAAACAAGGGCTTCCATTCGACAGAGCTCTGAGATGGTCGAGAGAGTCCTTTTAGATTCCCTTTAGACTCTAAATGGACTACCCACACTTTATCCTACTACACGTGACCTGCTGATCAAACTAACTGTGGTTTCCTCTTTGTACTGCTGGGTGGGTGGAGGTGTGGTTTTGGGGGATTTACAAAACCTTAAATAATACCTATACAATGCAGTCTATTTTGTTGAATAACTTGCTCAAAGTCGCGTTAAATGAGTTCAAATCCCAGTCAATGTTTTTTTCGCAGCCCATTGCCCCTTCTGCATTGATCAAATGGATGCCTCCTTGTTAACAATCAGTGGTGGGAAGTCAAGAGTGGTTTTCCTGTCGAGATAGAGAGCACTGCCATAATAATTTGTAATTTACTGTCTTCGTTCTGCCAAAGTAAATAATGTTTGTTTGGTAAATGCTCAGTTAATCATTGGGAAGTAGTTCCGCTGACTTTTTTTATTTTAAATAATAAGACTGCTTTGATTTTATGGTCACAAACACCAATTTTTCCAAATATCTGAAATCTGGCATGCTGATAGGGACGCTCAGGTGTGATCAATGACCCTGTGAGCGGTCAAGCGTCAGTGACGGCAGGGCAGTTGGGCAGTAATGGATTGGTGACTTTTGAGCGTGGTAACATGAATGGGCTTAATTTATTACGCCCCTTGAGGGGACACGAGAGCTCGTGCTCTCCGGTCAGTTTTCCAGCCAATTCAGAGAGGGGCCACTTTTCACTTTTTCCCCAATTCGTTAAATTAGTGAGTGAGAATTGTACGCACATTTCCCCAATATCAGACCGGCTTGCAGTGCTAATGACGATTCACGGCAGGGCTATTAATACGTCAGGTTTCATTGGACGTTAGGAATTCGCTGCACGTCAATGTCTGGTAGAATCCTCGATCACTCTTTAGAAATGGAATACAATTTGCCCCTTACCGCTACATGTTTTGTACATTGCTAAGTTCCAAAAGACAGAGCGATGTGGCGATTGAGTCATTGTTTTCATTGCGTATTGTATACAGTCAACACAATTTTTCAGCATTGCCTCTTGCACCACATTGACGGTATGCAGTTAAGCGTATACTGTAGTGCAGTTGTGCCCCAATGTAGAACTGTACACAAACTCACGATGTTGCCATGCGGTATGATGGGTAAGAGCAAATATAACCAGAACTTCTATCTGTCTCCACATATAAGTGCAAATATATATTAGTCCATGAGCTTATTGGCTTTCCAAAGCAATTTTATTGAGCAGCATTTGTTTAAGCAATACAACTCTGGACCGGTTTTCAACCTTCAGGGTTGAATAGTTGTTTTAATGTGTGGAGACAAAACATACTTATTCTTCTTCTTGGTTCTTTCGGTAAAGTCACCTAGAAGGGAAATAATAAAATAATAAGAATAAAACATAATAAAATAAAATTATCACGATGTTACGGTCACAACACAAGCAGCCGAAACGTCGTGAGAATTTTATTTTATTATGTAATTTTTATTATTATTTTATTATTTCCCTTCCACGTGACTTTACCAAAAGAACCAAGAAACGAAAGCTTTAAATCGAAATACTTCTTCTTGTATATGCTTTAATATAAAACTAGCAGCATTTGATGTCATAACATAATCGAGTACAATTAGTCATGTTTGGTATCTTCTTTGTTTTCTGTAAAATCATCAACCAAATAATTGTTTCGCTTTCGTTGCTCAGACACTTTACATCAAGACACATAATTGCTTGCTGTTTAAGTAAATCAACGGGACCGTTTCTCTACCTGTCTTGTCAAGCCTGGCACTTAGCTGACATGAATGATTGTCGTATCCCACACAGTGGCCCTCATTCGCCAGCTGTCCCGGCTTCTCCCTGCATTTGGCTGACAGTGCATAGTATCATCTGCCAAAATGCAGTTTGCCCTAACGCTGCGAACGTAACAAAAGAACAATATCAGCATCTGGTCTCCTCTCCCTCTTGAAGAAGCCATCGCTCTCCCATGAGTTTTGAGCCGGATGATGAAGTGGAGTCTGTGTGTGGAATACAAAGGCATGATGAGAGGCCACTCCATAAATATATATACTAGCTTGTTTGCCCGTCCTAGGACGGAAGCTGTAATATTTGCTAAAAAATTGAGCAGAGTTTAATTGTTTCTTGTGTAAATTTAATGGCAGTGAATCTTGCACGAAAGTATGTCATCAAACACTTCACTGCATCTCACTGTAGCACTGTATTAATGGCAATGATTCTTGCACAAAACGAAGTCATAAAACACCTCACTTCATGTCACTGTAGCACTGTATATAACTGACCTTCAATTTGTTTATTCTCTTCTGCTTTCGGTCGCTGAGGTTGAAATTAATTTGAAATCGACACAATATCTGGAAAATCACCGAGAAATGTCTATTTTACCATAATGTAGAAGTATAAATTAAACTTGCCTTTTGACTCAAGTGCTGAATAAATAAATAAAGACACCAAATGCACTTTGTTGCTGCGTATAAATATTTATTAGATTAACTTTCAATAAAGAAACGTCAAACTTAAAGCGAATTTGCAAAAAAGGGGTTTTATTTCCACTCGACCTTCTTCTGCGTGAGTGTAAAAATCCACCCGCTCATGAATATTAATTGCGGGGGGGTGCGGCATGTCGAGTGACGTCACGCGCGGAACACACAAACAGACATTCTTGGCTCATTATAGTAGTAATGCTCATGGTGGTGGCAAATGGCACGAGACAGATTAAAAATGGAATTGAAACATTCCATTGTTTGACTGTGAAAGTATTGGAACTATGACACTGTTATTCTTGTGTTCTGCATCAAAGCCAAATTTGAATCTCTAGATTATTATGCAAACATGTGTGCACTCCGTACACTGCCCGAGTCTATTTTTTAAAATATATTTTATGGCACTAACATATTTACAAGAAAAAAAAGTAATGTTAAGTGAAATGGTGTACACGCGACCATTGTTGGGTTGTGTAATATCCGTCACACTGTTGCATCATTGTGTTAGAGTTGGAATATTGCATGAGACATGGTATATGGGGGTTCATTATCCCACTTGGTCTACAGTCACGTAATCAGCTCAAAACCCGCAGGATGTTTCATAAATCTCGGCTGCTCCACCAATGATTGCCTCCAATCGCACCACTGCCAATGAGTGCAACCCTGTCGCTTGGCCAGGTTTGAAGAGAGGGGGGGGGGGGGCGCAAACTACAAATGACTCCACAACATGCATTTTGCAGACCGACTGTGGTGTACTGGGTAGACAAGTGGGGGCATTTAACTTGCTCTGTTGTTTCAGCTGCCGCACCAGGGGGATCAAATCATAATACAGCAATCTCTGGATTGGAAATCCGATGGGATTACCGTTACACCGTGGCAAGCTTCCTTTTTATTTTAAATAATTTGTATCTGCTTGATACTCAAAGAGGCTCTTCGTGGATAAAAAATAACCCTACGTGGTTATTACGACTTATTATTTGTCGATTTTACCAGCCAAACGGCCTTGCTGAGCCGCGGTTGACTATATAAGTTGAAACACATCCTGGGGCTATCTCTGGCGATGGTTGGCATGACTGTAGGCGTAACTTCCCTGCCAGCCTTGGCAACCTTCCGCTTTTCCCCGGACAGCCAGAGCATTGCGCTTTGGTCCCCAGAGGGCAGCTGACACACGGAGCTCCAATTAGCAGTGACTTGACGGCCAATTTTAGGTGGCAAGGAATCACGGCAATCACCTGAGGACCAAGGCTCATAAAGGTTATGCAAGCATTGTGGCAGTTGTTTGCTGTCAGCAGCATCTGCTAACAAACCTCTGAAGTTAATTATTTTTAAGATAGTTACTTTGAATTCATACCTATCTGTGCATAGTTATGATATTGGATGATCTAATGTTTTATTTCATGTTGATGTCACTTTCGTGATATCACTCCCGAGCTTTCCCCACCAAAATATGTCACGTGGCATTGGTTGAGATCACTTTTGTAAGTACGTTGATATGTATTTATTAGCACCTTGATGCAAGTTTTCCACAAATGCAAAACATTCTGAAAATGTTCTTAAATTGTCCTTATACACCCATTATTTTAAAAAGATCAAATTACCCTTTTTTATAATCCAAAACCAGGGGTGTAGGGAGCTCTGGGTAGAGGTAGTACCTTTGTTTTCTGGTAGCTGCACTCAATTTTTGAGTGGACGGAAACACTGGTCCTCATCCATCTCCTAAATCTCTGACGTCTGGCTCCTAGTGCCACACCCCGGTAAACCGCTTCAGCTGGCGGGCTAAACGACGTGAGGGGGTGATGTCAACACTGCATCACTGGGCGAATGAACTCCCACGACGGAGTCACCGGCCAGGGCGGAAGGGTCTCGTTAGGACCCAATGGCCAAGTGTTCGGGACTAAGGCGCACCACTTCGTTACTGTGGACTGCGGCTGTGGCCTACCAGCTATGGTTTGAAATAGCAGGGAAGGTGGATCTCTTCAGCCTTGGAAGGCCGTCTACCTAGGAGAAGGAAACTCTGATGTAAAACCTACGGCCCGAGGACCTCGCTGTCACCGTCCCAGCTTGCTAGGCCATGGCAGACGAACCCCGGGTTTAAAGGGTGGGGTCAGTTCTGCGCACACTGCACTCCACTTGAAAGCTCCTTGCGCAGGCAAGAAGGAAATCTTCACGTCTACCCCCCCCCCCCCCCGGTCTCACTAAGTCCTGTAGCGATGGGAAAGGGGTGAACTCGGCAGGTGTAAGATGACACTGGCAGCCGCAGTCTCAATCCTGCATGCAGGCGGCTCAGGCGCAAGTGGTCGTCTGATGATGACCTGGAAACGACATCATCACCCGGCAGCACCCTGAGCGACCAAGCAGCCTTTTCTAGGGACAGCACTGCTTGCTCCACACGGAGAGGGGCCTAGAAAAGGTGGCCTAAACAAAGCTCGTCTCCTCCTCCCTCAGTTGGCTTACCGCGGTCAACGGGCATCTTCATATGCGGTCGAATTACATCAAAGAATCGACGGCGCATCCCACTCGCCTTAAAAGGTGGGAAAGGACTCACTGCTTGCTGCATCGATCACCGTCAGTGGGCAACACAAGCAGCTGATCGCAACTCCTGGCGGCACACAGTCCACCAGGCCACCTCCTTCTTCGAAGATACCCGCAGGGCCCGTATGGAGGACAAAAGGAGAAGAAGGAGGAAGAACCGTGATCCCTCAGCACCCATCCCAGATGAGACCTTCACTTGCAGCTGTTGTGGCAGGACCTGCCTGTCCCGCATAGGCCTCTTCAGCCACCAGCGTGCCTGCAGAAGACGTGGATGTCCTTCCTAGATCTTCGTTCGCGAAGCCAAGCCATGATGAATCCAAAACCAACCCCTAATAGTTACCAAGCATGTCATCCATTAAAACATTCAGCCACTTGCTCACTAGTTGAGCGTGCCTTTCATATTCGTGTGTGGTTGGTTACTCTGCCGATCTTTGTACTGAATGAAATTGAACTTGCTTTATTTTATTGTGACGCAATGTGTTGATAGTTGCAAAGTCAGTGCGACTTCAGACATTTGTTTCATTAGAACCGTTTAATTGGAAGTGCTGTCACCAACACATATGGCAATCAATGCCATGCTTTGTATGGCACTCACACGTGTGTTTTTGCACTGACTTCCAATTAACAGTCGTTGTCATGGTGGAGTATATCCTGTGCAATATCGTTCTCTACAATACACTATTATGAGCCATCATCTTGACCAACCCCATAAATGTGGGGTTGGTCGCTTGGACTTATTAACAGACTAATGCGTGACACACTGAATGTTTTAATATGGGATGACAAAACGATAATAATCATGAACCATCATTGCATAACATATTAATAAGAAAATAAATCATGCCTACTTACAATATTTGTCATATTTGTCTGTCCACAATGGTTTTTGCTCAACCAGGACCCATTTATAACAGAAAGGTCCATGTATATGAACACCAGCATTGATTCAAACATTCCTGACTGATGATTTTCCTCTGAATGTCAATACTGGTCCAACATTTTATTGTATTGAACTATGCACCTGATCAGATATACTCACAGAAGGTTGTGTGGCTGATGGGATGTGTAGATTTCCAAGCATGTTTTTTTGGTCAAAAAAACGATATTGGTCAAAAAAACATGCTTGGAATTTCAGGGATAGATTCACTGGTGATCAGCTTGGGTTCTATATGGAGAATGAAGAAAATTGCCACATTGTGTAGGCATGTGAAAGAATTCAGCTCACGTCGTGTTCAGAAAAGGTATCCTTGTTAGATAACCCCTTCTACGTGACTTTACCGAAAGAACCAAGAAGATGAATCTCTGCAGTCACGAAAGCTTTAAAAAGTGATGACAACACTTGTGCGCTCTTCTTGCGCGAAGTGGGAGAGGGGTTAATGAGTCAACGTACATTATGCATGTGCATTATGCGAGCCCATTGATCTTGTCCTTCCTGTCCATTGTGTATACTAAAATAGTCGTGCCAATGGTAATCCCTATTGAAATATGGTGGCCTGTATAGACATGCATTTAAAGAATGTTTATTAGATAATTCGCTTTCACGCAGTACTAAGTCTAGTAGCTATCCGAATGGTTACAATTATTTTTTATTTATTTCAACTTCGATAGATTCCACTATGTAACACAATTTTTGTTCCTGGGTAGTAAGTGTTATTTCATAATTGCTTATGCCTAAAAATGATAGAAATTCACCTATTTTCAATGAGAAAACGGGAAAATTTGTGTCTTTTCGTTCACATAAAGTCAGAAAAATACATATGAATCAAAATGTATATGTATTTATACTAAAGTAATACAATAATGACTAAAAAAGATTTAGCATTGAGTAGTTTTCGAAATTTACGATTATACTGTAAATCACTTTCACGAATCAGCCCTCAAATGTAGTCTCCCATCATATTCTCATTATACTGTCCTTGGTAGCGGCGTTCAAAGTCCAGTATATCCTGGTGGAAGTGCTCGCCTTCCTCCTCCGAGTGCGCCCCCATGTTCTTCTTGAATTTATCAAGATGAACATCAAGGATATGAACTTTGAGGGACATCCTACAACCCATTGTGCCGCAGTTCTTCACCAGAGTCTCAACCATCTCCACATAGTAATAGTTTTTAACCTTTTATCTGGCACCAAAACTGACACCTTTATACAAGGGATCATGTTTGCAATAACCACAACACAAGCAGTCAAAATGCAAACAAAAAGAGAAAACTCTGATAATGATATGCACTGTTCTTGAAATTGATTGGTCCACACCCGAGACGGCTTTTTCTTAGAGCCTAGTCTCCACTGGTGTTGGATCAGATGACGCCAAAAGGCGTACAACTCAAAAACAGCGCACTATCAGAGTATTGAGAGCTCGGGGTAAGCATTTACATTATGAGACCTCCTTTGCCAGTAGTTTTCGACCTTGTGATTGTCTAGGAGGCCATGCACGACTGCGACAAAGCTGTCCAAAACCGTTTTCTCCTTACTAGTGAGCTTCTTGGGGATTTCATTGCACTCCAGGATTTTCTTCATTTGTGGTCCGACCAAGACACCGGCTTTGACCTTTGCCTCAAACAGCTTAGGTGAAAAAGTCTTGAAGTTACTTAAAGGCTGCCGACTCCTTATCTACAGCCTGTAGTAGTGCACATTGGTGTCCCTGCTGTCCGAAAGGCAAAGATAGAAGGGAAACTTGGTAAAACCGCTTTGGAGACCCATCAGGAATGCCACCATTTTGAAGTCTCCGATGACCTCCCAGCCATACTCATCATACTTCAAGGCATTCAGCAAGGTCTTGATGCTGTTGTATTCTTCATTGAGGTGCACTGAGTGAGCCAGGAAAAGAAATGGGGAATTGTTACCATTATGGAGTAGCACGGCTTTGAGGCTCCTGGATGAGCTGTCAATGATGAGAGCGCCACTCATTCTGGTTACATACGATTCCGATTGCCTCGAACAGACTGGTCACATTGTGGCAGAAGCAGAGCCCATCTTAACTGGTGAAGAAGCTGCAAAAAGGTTGGTGATGCTTCCTCTGATCTGCGACTTGCACACTTTCATCCAACAAGTCCCACTGCTTGAGCCTAGATGCCAAAAGCTCGGCATTGGACTTGATGAGACCAAGATCTCTGATCAAGTCGTTGAGGTATTTTTGGTTGGGGTAGTATCAGTTTCTGTCCTCAGCTCCACCTCTGAAATTGTCATCTGGATCTACAATGTCTTCCTCACTCTCTGACTTGCTGCTGTAAGCTCTATGGAGGAGTGGGTATGGGGAGCTCATCGCAGTGTGGCACCGGGGCGATGAATGAAGGAAGGTCCGGATACGTGAATACAGGTGCATTCTTGCCAGTCCGACGTTTGGAAGGGTCAACCATGCAGAAGTAGCAGTTGCTTGAGTGGTCAGTGGGTTCCCACCAAATGATTGGGATAGCGAACTTCATGGCTCTCTTTTCCCCTCTGTACCATCCTACAAAAATGCATTTATTTGACCCATGACTAATGTGTAAGAGATTCTTGCAACATTTTTCATATATGATATATCTTTTCAATAACATTGGAAATTTTAAAATATAAAAAAATTAAAAACTTTTACAATTTTAAAAATGTTAACC
The DNA here is from genome assembly GCF_015708825.2 of Lethenteron reissneri. Taxonomy (NCBI): domain Eukaryota; kingdom Metazoa; phylum Chordata; class Hyperoartia; order Petromyzontiformes; family Petromyzontidae; genus Lethenteron; species Lethenteron reissneri. The sequence continues at coordinate 8,571,645 of NC_083807.1, forward strand.
AATTTCATAACGTAAAATGCTGAGCAACAATTGTCCATCTTGCTCGCAGGTGAAATGAGGTGTCCAGGGTCTATCTTGTTCCCTGACAGGCATGTCGAAATATGCCTTGTAGGCCTCACACATCTTAGCAGATGCTTCCACAGAGGACTTTTTTGCTCTTGTTTTGATCAATTGGCCACATACATAGAAAAATGCGTCTGCTGGATGCTTGCAGCCTCTTGATGCAATCTAAGAAAAATGCAGATATATATCCACTTATGCAGCTGGAACTAAACTGACCTGGTGGGCTTAAGGATCCTATATTTATACTATTTATATTACTGGAAAATTCAAAAATGTTCTCGAAGTTTCTCCAAGTTTAGTCAGCACTGAATCTATCTGGAATATTCTGGAAAATAGGTAAATTTCAAAATATCACTGTCCTGGTTACAAAAGGAAAGTTTGTGGGGAATAATGGCCATTTTCTGTACTTTGAGGCATAAGCACTTAGGAAATAAGCCAAGCTGATTATCCTCCAACCCTTATTATGCCAACCAACACAAACTCCTGTCCCATGTGAATCAACCAACCCTTGCCTCTGAAATGCTGAATTACAGATATGCAAACACCCTTTTTCCTCCAATTTTTGTATCTAAGACATAACATAAAATACCGTTTACAGTTTTATATATAGACATGTTTTCCACTAAATATGTTTTATGTAATGTATAATTTTGTCTTAATTCAACAACGTTCGGAAATCATCTCAAATTATGATTTCAGTCTACTGAATGTACTTACTGGGGCAAGGGGAGCACATTAATGTTCCATTTTGATATTGATTAAAAGTACCTGACCGTTGGCGTTTGTAATAATAATAAGTTGATCTAGATGCAGCCTTTCTATCCACAAAGCAAGCAATCGTAAGCCAAGCTGCCAATCAGCATCGGTGAAGGAGAAAGCAAGAGCTGGATGCTAGATTGTATGTTTGCGTGGCTGATTGGAGACTCTAGGACAGGAAGCTGTTAATCAACATGAGTCAGATGATAACCAAATATTTAAAGATTTTCCAGGAAGATTGACCATTCTTTGTCATAAATAAGCACAGTGGACATATTTTGTTCACTCTTTTTGACGTTTCGAAGGCAATCTTTGTGAACCTATGAACATGAATCTAGCTTTGAAGCCATTGTTCTGTCTTGTGCAGACAATTATTCATCAAGTGGCTTCTTATAAATTAAAGGACACGTGGCATTTAACAAAAAACTGAAAAGTCAAAGTGTCACTGCTCAAACGAGCAGTGCTCCTTTTCAGTGACTCCACTCAGCCAATGGTGGAAATCCACAATGCTGAGGTGGGGACCAAACTCACCATAGGATAAGCACAACCACTGTTTTTTTCACAAAGTGGTTCACATTTTTATCATACCCAGAAAAAAAAGTAACGTGCTAAGTTAAACACCTTCTGGGATATTAACTCAAAAACCCATTTCCAGTTGCACGGTGTGTAATATTAAACGTTATTAAATAACTCAACAATAACTGCAGAATTATGTTTCTGTCAAATATAGCGGACCAGCGAATAAGCAAAAGACATTGACAAATACAAAAAAATCACTGTGTTTAGCAGGACTAATGAGCCGGCAAAACAATTAACGAGCCACGTGTTTGGTTTGGTTAACGCCAGCACTATTATCGCTGGACAACCTTCACAGAAGAAGCCACCCTGTAAAGTCTGTGCACTGAAGCGTTATGATCTCATAGTAGTACATCATTAGTTTTGACACCAGCCAATGCTTATGCATTTTCATTCTTATGTTTATGTGCTCTCGCCTATGCCGGTATGTGCTTTCTAACACACACACACTTAGACTGGTACATTACTAGGTACATGGATGTCAATCTCCCATGTGTATGTGTTTACGGGTTGTGCCCCATCACAAAATACACAACTGGGCAGTTGGAGATTCGGGAGAGTGGATGTGCAGGACATGGTTTGACTGTTCTAGATTATAAGTTTTCGTCACTGCAAGGGTCCATAATCTTTTGGGTTTTCGGTAAAGTCACGAAGGTAAAAAATTAAATAAAAATAAATTAAATCACGACGTTTCGGAGGCAACACAAGCTTCCATCTTCAGTTGGCACCGTCACAGAAAAATTACTGTATTACTGTATTGATACAGTAATACTGTATCAGCAAAATTACTGTATTACTGTATTGATAGAGTAATTTTGCTGTGACTGTGCCACCTGAAGACGGAAGCTTGTGTTGCCTCCGAAACGTCGTGATTTAATTTATTTTAATTTAATTTTTTACCTACGTGACTTTACAGAAAAAACCAAAGAGTATGGTTTGACTGCCTTATTTTATATTTATAGAGCGCCTTAGTTCAAGGCGCTTGGCATAGTTTAAAAAGTGGTAACAAACATATGAGTGATGTAGATGGCAGGTGCGTGGAAGGGCCGGGAAATTAGTGACCATAATAGAGGGCAGATATGGGTCACGAAAGGGGAGGGGATGGATGGAAGGGATGGATGGGAAGGAGTGGAGGGGTGAGTTGAGGGAAGATTATGGGAATGGGCACTGTAGAAGAGGTGAGGCTTTGAGAGAGAAATGGAAGGAGATTAAGGAGGGTCACTGCCTAATGAACAGGGAAAGTTGATTCCAGTGGAGGAGTGCATGGATGGATAAGGATTGCAAACGAGGTTTGGCACAAAGTGAGAAAGAAGGACACGGAGAAAGAGGGAGAGAGAAGATTGTGAATGAATGGGACCAGAGGGGACGTAAAAAGAGATGAGAGAGGCAAGATAAGGGTGGGCAAAGCCACGGAGAGATTTAAAGATTAGTGTAAGGTATTTGAAAAGACAGAAATAGTCAACGGGAAGCCGGTGAACCTCTCACTATAGAGCGCAATGCTACAAGGCTGGCACCGGATTGCATTAAAAAATGCCATCACACGGCCATATTTCATTTTCATTTCATTTATTTGGCATAGCCCTGTGAGCCATTCGGCTCTTGAATCGGTTGCAACCGCAACAAACAAAAACAAATTTATGAACAAGAAAACATCTTAAAGTGACTATGTACTATGCCAAATAAATGAAAACAAAAACATATTCCAGAAAAAGCACCGTACACTAACGCTGTGTGCAAAAATCCAAGTGGGATGCAAGTCAAACAACAACAACAACAACCACAAAACAGCTTAGATTAAGGCCATCAGTCTAACTCCGTACTACTACAAACAAACATAACCATAGCCACCAAAACGGAGCTGAGCACCGTGTCATACTTATTTGAACATGGAGACACGATGACTTAAAAAGCAGAATAAATGCTGATCACAATTGCACGTGCTACATCATTTGGGCATCTGACCAATGCAAACTTTTCTGGCAAGATTAGTCTAAGCTCGTCACCGACTGATGCGAATTCATTGTCGAATGCACAAAAGAGGAAAAAGCGATGAACACGTTAAATGCATTAAGGCGACACATTGCGATCTGTTCACTGCGTTTATGAAGGCCCATTTCCCATGGATGCTCACTTTAGTTCTATGGACAGCATTACTCATGACAAGGTGAAGAAAATCAAGTCACTTCTTAAAAAAAGGTGACACTCTGTACAAGCGTCCCTGAGATCACAGTGTCAAACACTGTTAAATTTGATTTCCTGAGAGCAGAAGGCAGATTGGGGTCGGCTAGACCTGTTAAATTCAGAGCATCTGTTGACATCACAGTCGTGTTACTTTGCAAGCGATAACAACCACGAACTTAATTAACCAGCTATTATTTATTTTTTACAAGCATGAAAGGTTAAACATGTAAAAGTATGCTTCCTCTAGTTGTTTGAAGTTGGTCCAAAAAACCCCATGGTTTTTGTCTGTATTATTGCTTGTATTAACACACAGTATTAATCTTACTTTATCCAGAGGACAATCACAAGGTTGAGTGCAGACTGTTGTGTGCTATTAAGGGTTCGACAATGCAATCAGAATAGTCAATGGAAGAAATAAAAGGTCAGCGAATATTTAGCTATTTAAACAGCTTGATACCTATTTAGTAAGGATCTGTGGCACACCATGGGGAGCGCTTGACTATTGAAAACATATTGGGTTTGTGTGAAGGATGGAGTCCTGCATACTCACGCTTGTCCGTTAAGTATCACTGTATGGTTCAGTGCACCGGATGTCACCACGTTTGGACGATGTTCATGAATCTGGTCACATTCACGCGCACATTGCATTTACAGCAGTTCCGCAAGCTGAATTCGCGCAAGAAAGTTTAACCAGCCTTGTTACAAGTACAAAAATAAACGTATTTTACGATTATTCATAATTGTTAATGGTTAAATGTATTGAGTGGTATGTGTATATATACGCAGATGTTTGCAGTGGTGGCATAACAGCAGTTTGCACACTTCACAATGAACATGGTGACCTGAGTTAGATTTAAGGCCATGGCTTGCATGAGTGCTGAGTGAAATCTGAATCAATCCTGGGCCTTCACCTTTCATCAAACCGGGCTGATCAGCGTGGTGAATCGTTGTTAAACGTCCATGACCAACACACCTTTGGCAGGCCTTCATCGAGCAATGGATTGACAAAGGGCGTATTGTTTACGTGCAGTATTTATTGACATTAATGTGCAGAAAGTTATAGATAGAACAAGTACTGTACACTAGTAATTATAGACTAAGTTTCTGGCCTTTTTAGCACAGGCACACGTGGGATATGGTGGAATTTCATCTCAGGATTGGGGCAAGAAACTTGGAAGGTCAGAGTAGAGCGTGGAAGGAAAGCATTTTAGATGTAATTCGGAGGATAAGGTTTTGATGGGTAGGACACATGTGCAGGATGGAGGGCAGATTACTGAGACAGGTGTTAGAGTGGCACCCAGAGGTTGATGAACAATAGGAGGCCTTAAAGCCACACTTGCGTTACTTTGAGAGCACCCCTCAGACGTTGGATGCTGACTATGCAACACATATTCATAATAAAAGTGTGTGGGTTATGTATGTATGTAGCCAACAGTGCTAATCTGAGGTGGGGGAATGACAAGACACTAAATACTAACAAACATATTGCGTAAATATAAATGTGTCGTTAACCCACCACCACTCAACACAGCCAATTAGTAAGAATTGTCAGCTTGTAATCACCAGCAAAACGCCGTACTCAAATTGTTAATGTTGTAGGTTAACTTTCCAACACACCGGTGTGCTGAAGTGGTAACTAATTAGCACGTTTTGTTCATATGACAAACCTTGCTCATTGGTTGTATTGGGTGGTGGTGGGTAAACGATACATTTATATTTATGCGATCTAACCCAAACACTTTTATTATGGATAATATTGGTGGTGATAGCCTACGTGTTAAACTGTGCAACACTTGAAAGATATAGCAGAAGGAAGGAATAGCAAGTGTGGTGATTTTACTGCCATTGATTGTAATCATGTCTTGTTATTGGATAGTTCAAAATGTTTCTATTATGAAGAAAGACACATACTTACATGTTTGAGGAACAGCACAATTGCCCTTTCCATTTAACTTCGTAGGCTATGTAAAAATAAAAGTACATGTCATATATTTATTTATATAAAACACGCATTGAGATTTGATTTTCAGCTGTGGCAGTTGCAAACTGTCTAATATGAATCCTAAATTTGCATTCAATATTTACAGCATAAGGGATGGGTTCATTTGCTTTCTCTATGCTAAAAAATGTTTTCATTTGCATATCCTAATTATTTCAGGTGGGAGATGGAGGGAGTGAAAGAAACAGCTGTTTGCCATTCCAGGCATGACATTTGAACACTGCATGCCATTCCATTTTCTGGCTGCATTTTTCGTGGCACAAAGCTTTACAGAAATTGTAGCACTGTGTGGTTTTTATCAGACGACTCGATTTGTTGCATGCTTATGTAATTTATTTATTCCACACTGATATCACGTTGTTAACAAATGTGCACACTGTGCATTCGATTAGACTCTCTTGTAGTCATTGACAAATGGTGAACCTGTAGGTTTGTTCAGTAAAGAACACAACATGTATCATGGGACCTTTTTTGCCAGTATCAAAGTATGGAAAATAATAATAAGTTTTACCCTTTATGGCATTAAAGCAGGTGTTAAGATATTCAACATCAAATATATACTTTTTGCAATGAATTAACTCTCCATTAACCACAAGTACTTATGGTGAAAATGCAAAAACACATTCTGATAATATATGCACTGTCTTTGAAACTGATTGGCCTACACCAGAGACAGCCTTCTTTATGGATTAGTCTCACCAGTGTCAGACCAGAGAACGCCAAAAGGCGAATAATACAAAGAAAATGCACGTATCACAGCATTTATAGCTCGGGTTGAGCAGCTATATTATGGGACCCTCTTTGCTAGTGTCAAAGTATTAAAATAAGAATTTTTAAAAAAATCTTTTTTCGGCAATAAAACAGGGTAAAAATGATTATTATTTTTCAACGTATCATGTATCTCCTTTCCCAAACAAGCAATGGGGGTGATGTACACATACATAGGTGGCTCCAGATCAACGGTGGAAAATTCCATGCCCGTTGTCCAGGGCCCAGTTGTCTGTAGAACACAGATTTCTGTGGAATTGTCAATAATGCGACAGTATATATATTTTTTTATCACATCTGGGATTTGAATGACCAGGATTTGAACTTGCAAACTTTCTCACGCAATAACTCTGTTATTTATATGTGTGCACTTATCTGAGTCTAAAACACTTAAAGCCTTTGCTCATAATAAATGACTAAGATTTGAACTTGCAACCTTGCGACTGGAAGTCGGGTGCTGTGCCCAAAAAGTTACAAAACTGTGGTCACAACTCTTTCGTGAGAAAACATTACAATCGTACTTTTGGGGATACAACTAAAGCTCTAAAGGTCACATGTCTTGTGTAATTTGCAAGAACACACTATTCTATATTTTTTCTGTCACTTTCTGCTCTATAATTTGTCACAACTACATGTTGAATTTTTATATATTACCAAAACATTCTCGCTTGAATAAAATAATAAAAAAATAATGTAAACATGCGCTTATCTGGGCCTCAAAACACTTAAAACCGTTGCTCTTAAATGCATTTAGCCTGTTAGGACTGCGATTTGGATCACCATAGTGATGCATAGGAGTTGTTCAAGGTCGTTATGCACATTTTGTTTGAGACAGGCGCATATTACAACAATGCAGAGGCTGTATGTTCCTGTATTTTCCATGTTATAAGGCACTCCGGAAAGTAGAACGCACTGCCACACTTGAGCCCGGTGTCAAATAAAGTAAAAACTAAAACTTAAAACAATATATGGTGCAACCTATACTATAATCATTTTTTTTTATTTTACCAGGTAAAGCGCACTGGGCTACATAGCCCTTTTTCAGAAGCGACCTGGTAACAAATGATAACTCAACGAAGTGGCTGACCATGTGGAATTATATAAGTGCTAAATACTCTGGACGCATGTTTCTGAATGTGGAGGGAAAAACCAGAGGACCCGGAGAAAAATCCACACGACCACGGCGAGAAGATGCAAACTCCAAATATAAAGGCGTGTTTTATAATCTGGAGAATACGGCACGAATACAGACACGACTGATGTTGCCATAGTGCAATGGTTAGCACGCTGGAAATGTAAACCAATGGTCGCCAATTCGATTTGATCGCTTGGCGCGGCAGTTGAAACAATGGCCGAGTTTCTTGAATCCTCCCGACTCTGTGTTAAAGTGTGGGTCCTCCCACCTCTTCCACAACGTTTGGCCAGAGTTGAATGGTGAGCCAAAATCCCCTCAAGAAGGACTCTCCAGAGCTCCATGTAGTGGAGACGTTTCTGCCAGCAGTGGCTTGAGCAGGTTTTTGCAGGGCTACAGATTTACTTTTCAACATACACAAAGACATGCTGGCAAAATCTTACGTGACATTGAAGCCCTTTGAATTCTGGGTATATGTACGATGACGTTATCTCCTGTATCTGTTGCTATGGAAATATGTTGTTAAAATGATGATTATTGTTATTTGAGAAACCAAAAATTAAGTATGTTGAATAGAACATTAGTGGAGTGACTTAGAAATAACTGAATGACACAGAACCGTTACTCAGCAAGAAAGCAAACCCTTTCAGGAGGATCATGAATTTATTACAAATGCAGTATGCACACAGCTGCTGACTGCTATATCTTAACACATTAAGTGTGAAACGGCCGATTTTTTTGTTTGCAATTATCTTATAAGCGTGCGTGACATTGCAGCACAAAGGACAGGTCGACGTTGGAAGTGCCCAATCAATAATTTACACTCGCTTCCCCCTTCAAGTTAAACTCAGATATGGGAACCTAAAAGACACACGTGTGATCAGACAATGCAACATTCGAACAATTACTTCTGACGTTCTCAAATGCTACAGGAGTAAGAGGTTGATTTGTGACTGACATTGCCGCAGGGGGTGACACACGGATGCGTCACTGAGTTGCGGCACTCATGTGTGCAACGGCGACGATGGTTTTCCATCCATTTGAGTCCCCAAAGGAATCATTTGGCGGAATTATGAGTTTGAAAGTGATGATGCCGTGAAATAGGATGTCATGAAAGAGTTTCTCCTTTTCTTCTATGTTTCTTTAATACAGGTATTTCCGTACATGTGGGAAACATTCAGGGGAGACATATGGAAACAGTGGCAGAGTGGTTCGTGCACTGCACAACGAACTAGCAATGGGTTTGATTCTCAGCTACAGATAACATTAGTAGCACTGACCAACATTGGTTAAATATGGTCAAATAAACTGTCATGACCAATATGTTGTGGGGAGGTCTTCGTCAAGTAGTAGATTGACAAGGGGATGTAATAAAAAAATGGGATTACGTGGGAAATAAGTTGTTCCAAAGGAGATGATGGAGAAGTCACATTCCCTGCCCTTGAGGTCATATACTGTAGGCGTGGAGCTCACAGACACCCACGCTGAACTACACCTCCAGAGCGGCTGCAGGCATTCTTTAGTAAGAATCGGCGCTGGTGAGTGAACTCACATTGTGTTTTATTTGCAGAGAAGTTTCAGCACACACGGGAATAGACTTGGTAGGTCTTCATTAATATGAACTTGTGAACGGAAGTCCCAACAGTCAATGAGTGGAGACTTTCCAGAGATATTCAACTCAGATTAACTCATGTAGAAAGGTGGGCTAAAGCAAGCTAAGAGCTCTCTTTGCCAGTCTCTTATACTGTTTATTGTATTGTGGAATATTCTTATTTCCAAAAAAAAATAGTTTGAACACCAGAGGTGGCAATCCTAATGTCCATTATATTCAGTCTGCACTGGAGCATGATTGGTTATATAATTACGATTTCTCTCTGAAATTGTATATGTAGTAAACTTGCGTGTTAAACTTGCGTGTTAAACTTGTGTGTTAAACTTGTGTTGCAATTCAGCGGTTGTCATTTGTCGGCTTCATAGTTGTCACCAGAAGAAAAAAACACGGTCTGTCAAGGTTCTATTCCTTCTGAAAACGGTCATAAAAATGAGAAAACATATAGAGAGATGTTAAAACATGAGCAGCTCCGCCATGCAGACCATGCAAATACTTTGCCACAGGGAACATTCATGTGTGATAGAGAGCTTCACATATCTTGTCATTCCACGTGTTGACGTCAATAAAAAACGCATGTTACTGCTAAACCATCTCACCCAGTATATGGTGGCACTGATTAATTTCATATCCTGGGGATAAACCACAATCAGAGTGAGGCTGCTAAGTTTCGCTGTGGCGGATGCATCATATAAAGCATACAGCATATGTTTAAAAAAATGTATGGCAATGAAACTGGGTACTGAGTGAATTTCGCACATGTAATGGCAAGGTGAACATTTAGTTAAATTTACTGAACCTCATCTGTTATGAATTTAGGCAAATGGTGAGATGTTAGCTACCTCGCCCGATATGCAGGAGGTCGTGGGTTAAATCTCAACCCTGATGCCTGCTGTATATTTGGATTTTGAATATTCTCCTCGTGGCGGATTTTTCTCCAGGTCCCCGTTTTCCCTCCACATTTAGAATAGTGCATTTAGAGTATTTGGCTGCTTTTAATTTCCACGTGAATAGCCACTGCCTTGAGCTATCATTTGTGGCGAGGTAGCTTCTGAAGAAGAGCTATATAGCTTTGTGGGCCATATCTGGTACAAAAAATAATGTTTATCCTTAACTGGATGAAGGCATCCCCCACATCACCATCACCCATGAACTCCAGATGCAACAGTCTATCTTGCTCTTGGACATGAGCTCATCTCCATTGCTCCATATCTGCTGTGGTTATCTACTCAGGGGCGTTTCTTGCCTTTGGCTGCCATTCCACCGTCAATCTCGACCACTGGGGCCATCATATCGTCCAGAGTGACGTGTCATCCCTAAGCCCACTTGATTTTAATAACAATCTAAGCGATGATGTCTCTAATTTTTGCTTGTTCTTTCCTTCCTCTTATAATTATAATTGCTGCCCGGGGAGATCTATAAACGAAGCGGCGACCTCCAGTGTGCTAATCGTTAGACCGCGGCAGCATCCCCGATGAATACAATGCAATTTAATCAACCACTGGCTGGCATGAATAACGGCACGTGCTCGTTATGGTCATCGTCAACGGTGGGGTGGGGGGGAGTTTCTTGCGCATGGGCCATGTGATGAGGAGCGGGCGGTAGGGATGGAAGATGTTTAATTTTTGTGGTGGGGGAAGTACGCAGCAGATTACCGATGATATTGATATTTAATCCCTCTTTAAAATTGTGTTCGTATTCCATTGGACCAGCAGATGGCTGCACTGGATCACAGCATAGACACAGACTCTCAAATCCGCCGTTGTTAATTACAGGAATTAAACACTGCGACTTGGGATGGATCATCCTCGGTTAAATTTAATTTAGTTTTCATGGAAAGGAGGCATAACTACTTTTAATGACTTAAACATGTAATTGTTTATTTTAAAATTACCTATTGTCCATAAATGATGGTTAAAATTAAGGTTTTTCTTTTAAGGATGATTCGGTTTTTTTCCTGTACACTAAGGTCCTACATGAAATGGGTGTGCGTGCCTGTAACACTGATGCACTTTTTTGTTATTATGCAAACGCTATCAGTCGTCCATACACCGCAGTGGCTCAGACTCAATTGCTGAGCCATGCATAACATCAACAGCAATTGGCTCTTGATGCCTCAAGTATGTCAATTAAGACTTCGCTCGGTACTTTGTGCAGTTGTTTGATGATCCGCATATAGAAGGCCACGTGAATATAGTGCTGACCTCACCACACTCTTGTGTCCCTTAACAATAGGTGCTCGCTAACAACACTATACAAGTTAAAGTAGTCTGTAAGGATTCATGAGGGGGTGGGAGTTCGTGGAGATATTTGGCATCGAGATATATATATTCAGCACCATCATTGTTACTTTCATTAACAGTACTTGCACGTACAGTACCTATAATTGCTTTACATATTTTATGCTGTTGGATTTTTTAAGGCTAATAAATCAATGTGATTTGCATGAGCAGAATCTATAAGGAATATTTTATGGCCAAGGACCAGCCAGCAAATAACGTGACTTCATTTTTTTTTCTCCTGCACAATGTTTAGGGCTTATTGGCGACTCTCGAGAGAGGGCACACCACTAAATAACTCCTACAAAATATGGATTGTTCCTTAGTTATTGCTTGCATCTGCACCCAGCAAACTATTAGAAAATATTGCCAATGCTGGAAATGTTTCAGGGCATTTCATATTTTAATAGAGAAGACGGTTGGGGAATGGGATTGAGGCTTCTGAAGAGGTGTTAATCTACTTGGGACACATTACTGCAGACGTGGCAAGATCGGAAATCACTGCAATCCTCAAAAACGCTAAGACACCTATTAGCAACATCAGTAAAGATGATCGCTTTGAGCTGTCTCAATTAAAAAAATAGAGATGACATCGTCATCCTCTCAGCCGACATGGGCAATGCCACAGTTATCATGGACAAAACCACATACAATAACAAAATTCCGGACCTACTTAATGATGGTAGCTATACCAAAATTAAGAGATCCCACCAACCGCCTTGTTATGAAAACCAACAATATCATCACTGATTCGATATCTTTGATCGAACCAACCAAGCGGTTTTCCTTAAAACCCTCTGCTGCTAGACTACCCAGATTGTATGGCTTACCAAAAATCCATAAAGAAGAGACACCCCTTCCGTCCTATCAGTCTCCACCATTGACTCACCCACCTACAAACTAGCCAGATTTCTGTTTGAGACCTTACAACCATTCACTGGTAAGACCACCTCAGCTGTACTCAACTCATCTCACTTGGTATCGTTAATTAAGGACATATCTTCAGGTGATTTGCTCGTTAGTTTCGATGTGGTCTCTTTGTTTACCAAAGTTCCTGTGCTGACACCATTGCAATCATTGAAGATTTGGTCCAACAAGGACTGCATGCTGATATACCGGCCCTGGTGATATACTGCCTCACCAACACTTACTTCACCTGGAATGGAACATTCTACAAACAAGTTGAAGGTACACCAATAGGTTATTCCTTATATCCAGTTGAAGCCAATGTTTTAATGCAATATTTTGAGACAGATGCCATCCAGGCATCCACTCTACGTCTGTCCTTGTGGAACAGGTACGTAAATGACATGTTCGTCATCTGGCCACATGGCCGACCAGCTCTGAACCAAATCCTCAACCACATCAATTCCATACACCCAGCCATTAAATTCACCATTAGGTGGAAAAGGATGGCAAGTTACCATTCTTGGATGTTTTAATCGAAAAGAGACCAGATGGCTCAATGGGACACTGTTTACAGGAAAGCCACCCATATGGATGTTTACCTAAAACCTGACTCCCATCACCATCCATCCCAGAAGAATTCCATCATCAAAACTCTACACCATAGAGCTCGATGTATTTCCGACCGTCATTACCTAGCCAGTGAACTGGAACACGTACACCAAGCTCTCAAGATGAATGGATATTCAGACTACACAATCCGTAAAGCTATCACCCCAACCGTTGGGAAATAACCACCTGAGGACCCAATCAAAACCATCACCTTGCCATACATAGCAGGGGTCAATAAAAATATTTCCAAAATCAAGAGCAAACACAAGATCCAGGTTCGATTTAACAGAGTACGTAATATTCGTGATCTGATCCCATCTGTGAAGGATGTGATCCCTGACATGCAATACTCTGGCGTCTACAGACTAAGCTGTGTCTCCAGCAGTAGTTACATTGGGGAAACTAAGCGACATGTCTTGGACCGTGTTCGTGAACATAATGACGATCTGAAACATGGTAGGACCAATACCTTGGCCGTGGCGATCATTGTTTTAATGCGGTGGGCTCACACGAAATTGATTTCTCGAAGATGAAGGTACTTTGCAAGCCCACTGGCTATCAACAAAGATAGGTTCATGAAGCCATCCATATATACAGTGAAGGAAAAAAAGTATTTGATCCTCTGCTGACTTTGTACATTTACCCATTGACAAATAAATTATCAGTCTATAATTTTAATGGTAGGTTTATTTGAACAGTGAGAGACAGAATAACAACAACAAAATCCAGAAAAACGCATGTCAAAAATGTTATAAATTGATTTGCATTTTGATTAGGAAAATAAGTATTTGACCCCTCTGCAAAACATGACTTAGTACTTGTTGGGAAAAACTCTTGTTGGCAATCACAGAGGTCAGACGTTTCTTGTAGTTGGCCACCAGGTTTGCACACATCTCAGGAGGGATTTTGTCCCACTCCTCTTTGCAGATCTTCTCCAAGTCATTAAGGTTTCGAGGCTGACGTTTGACAACTCGAACCTTCAGCTCCCTCCACACATTTTCTATGGGATAAAGGTCTGGAGACTGGCTAGGCCACTCCAGGACCTAAATGTGCTTCTTCTTGAGCCACTCCTTTGTTGCCTTGGCCGTGTGTTTTGGGTCATTGTCATGCTGGAATACCCATCCACGACCCATTTTCAATGCCCTGGCTGAGGGAAGGAGGGTCTCACCCAAGATTTGACGGTACATGGACCCATCCATCGTCCCTTTGATGCGGTGAAGTTGTCCTGTCCCCTTAACAGAAAAACATCCCCAAAGCATTAATGTTTCCACCTCCATGTTTGACGGTGGGGATGGTGTTCTTGGGGTCATAGGCAGCATTCCTCCTCCTCCATACACGGCGAGTTGAGTTGATGCCAAAGAGCTCCATTTTTGTCTCATCTGACCACAACACTTTCACCCAATTGTCCTCTGAATCATTCAGATGTTCATTGGCAGACTTCATACGGGCATGTATATGTGCTTTCTTGAGCAGGGGGATCTTGCGGGCGCTGCAGGATTTCAGTTCTTCACGGCATAGAGTGTTACCAACTGTTTTCTTGGTGACTATGGTCCCAGCTGCCTTGAGATCATTGACAAGATCCTCCCGTGTAGTTCTGGGCTGATTCCTCACCGTTCTCATGATCATTGCAACTCCACGAGGTGAGATCTTGCATGGAGCCCCAGGCCGAGGGAGATTGACAGTTCTTTTGTGTTTCTTCCATTTGCGAATAATCGCACCAACTGTTGTCACCTTCTCACCAAGCTGCTTGGCGATGGTCGTGTAGCCCATTCCAGTCTTGTGTAGGTCTATAATCTTGTCCCTGACATCCTTGGAGAGCTCTTTGGTCTTGGCCATGGTGGAGAGTTTGGAATCTGATTGATTGATTGCTTCTGTGAACAGGTGTCTTTTATACAGATAACAAGCTGAGATTAGGAGCACTCCCTCTAAGAGTGTGCTCCTAATCTCAGCTTGTTACCTGTATAAAAGACACCTGGAAGCCAGAAATCTTTCTGATTGAGAGGGGGTCATATACCTATTTCCCTCATTCAAATGCAAATCAATTTATAACATTTTTGACATGCGTTTTTCTGGATTTTGTTGTTGTTATTCTGTCTCTCACTGTTCAAATAAATCTACCATTAAAATTATAGACTGATCATTTCTTTGTCAGTGGGCAAACGTACAAAATCAGCAGGGGATCAAATACTTTTTTCCCTCACTGTATAGACACAGACAATTTCAACCGAGAAGATGGGTACTAACTGAGCAATCTTTGAAAGGACGTTATCAACCAGTTTAGGTCATAATTGGCTATGATGTTCCGATCCTACCACCTTCAGATGTTAGTTGTGCTTTACGCCCATTTCAAACTTGCACTTTCACAGGGTTCACACTAGTGCGCCGACCCCTTAGTTGTGGCTCTGCGATCTCCCATTAACATCCTAATCTCTATTTAAAGCTTTCGTGAATGCAGGGATTCATCTTCTTGGTTCTTTCGGTAAAGTCACGTAGAATGGAAATAATAAAATAATAAAAATAAAACATCATAAAATAATTCTCACGACGTTTCGGCCACAACGCAAGCAGCCGTCCTCAGGTGAAGACCAGGTCTGTCTGAATGACGCTGTCTCCCCGACAGACCTGGTCTTCACCTGAGGACGGCTGCTTGCGTTGTGGCCGAAACGTCGTGAGAATTATTGTATTATGTTTTATTTTTATTATTTTATTATTTCCATTCTACGTGACTTTACCGAAAGAACCAAGAAGATTAATCCTAATCTCTCTTTAACCTGCTCATTTTCACCTGGCAGCCCTTTGATTGTTGGAAAACCAACCACCGTCAGGTTGGCTGCCCACCACTTACATTATCATTGGCTGCTGATATTTGGGCTACGTCCATTTTAAACCCTTTTAAACAGTGTGCCTTGGTTAACCCCCCTTTTCCTGAAGATGACCGCTTGTGTTGCGATCAGAAAGTCGTAGTTTTGTTCTAGATTTGAAGCTTTCGTGACTGCAAGGATTTATACTCTTAGGTTTTTTCGGTAAAGTCATGTAGGTGACTTTATTTGACAGGTACAATTCTACTTTACCGAGTTTTGACATCCCCAGCGTTTAACAGTACTGCTTTTTTGTTTTTGGATTGTCAGCCAACACCGGCCGCAACCCCGAGTTGAGGTGCACCAATTGTTCTCTTGAAGCCCCCCCCCCCCCGTTCCATTCCCTGGCTACCACATTCAAATAAGCCCCTCCCCCTTAACTTGTATTTAAGAGCTTGTCTTTTGGATTTTTCCTCACTTGATACAGTAAATTTAGCTGTGACGGTTCCATCTGATGACGGAGACTTGTGTTGCCTCCGAAACGTCGTGATTTATTATTTGATTTCTATTATGATTTCTGTTATTTTTATTATGTATTCTTATTTTTACCTACGTGACTTTACCGAAAAAAAACTAAGAGTATGCTGTATTTTTGTTGTTACTGAAAATGTAGGTTAAATGCTCATTTGCTGTTTACAAATTAGCTCATTATTTATTCAAATAAGAATGTTTCCAGTTCTTAAAGGGCTTAATCAAGATAACTGTACTTTAATGTATTACCCTACCATCTCTCTATATATACAGCCTGTAAAACTGTACCATATGTGAAATTTCGTATTATATTTTCACGTGAAATTAACACAGAAACAAATTAAATGTCCCCTATCCTCTCAGATTGTTATGGATGAGGCGATGGCACAGAGCCCACTGAAAAGGATCTGCTGACTTGCCTTCTCATGGAATACTAAAACGAAAACGGCTTCTCTCCGTATTATACATTTGATTCATCACGTACATTTCTTATGATACATATTTGTAGCGAGCGTTTTCACTTTATTTTGCGAGGGGGGTTGACATTTATTTTGCTCAGTCGGTGTTAGCCACTGAGGTCGTGACGAGTTTTTGGTTTTATCTTTCTTAAGGCTCCATCCCCCTGTATCATTCCAGTTCTCTAGTAATGCTGCACCGATGCCTACTTTATTGAGGGCGATATCGGCACATGGAATAAAGATTGATGCAACAGTTTCATTGTTGGTCTATTCTTTTTTTCCAGTGGTCACAATTCTTATTCTTAAGTGAACCAAAAAAGACCAAATTTCTTCTAGAATTTTTTTCGGTAAAGTCACGTAGGTAAAATAAAAATAAAATTACTAAAAGTAATAATAGAAATAAAATAAAATAATAAATCACGACGTTTCGGAGGCAACACAAGTCTCCGTCATCAGGTGGGACCGTCACAGCTAGATTTGCTGTATCAAGTGAGGCAGAGATTCCAAGATACAAGTTCTTAAATACAAGTTAAGGGGGGAGGAGGGAGGGAGGGGCTTATCTGAATGTGGTAGCCAATGAATGGAACGTATTGGGAGGGGGGGCGGGGCTTAATGAGAGTGAATGTGGAACTGTTGGACCAGTTGGTGCACATGCTAGAAGAGAACGAAAATGCCCATGTTGTTTTACTCCGTGTTGGTTGACAATCAAATACAAAAAGGAGAGTACTGTTAAACGCTTGGGATGTTAACACTCGGTAAAGTAAAATAGTGCCTGTCAAATAAGATGGTCCAAAAATGTGTAGTTAAATCTCTTTTTATGAAACTGAGTAATCCAATGAAACTGAGTAATCCAATGATTACTCAGTTTGTACCCATCATCACGGTTGAAAATATGTCTGTGTTTGTAAATCTGGATGGCTTCGTGTACAAACCGTTGATGGTAGCCAGAGGGTTTGTAGAGCACCTTGGTCTCGGAAAAAACAATATCATGAAGGCACCCCGCTACGACCCATCGTGTCGATGATCAACTCTCCTACCTACAAACTAGCCCGTTCAGATACTCTGCTTCCCTTCACAGGCAAGACCTCTTCGGCAGTACTCAACTCAACCCAATTAGTCTCTATGGTTAAAAACATGGTACTATCGCCTGATGACATCCTCGTCAGTTTTGATGTAGTATCTCTGTTTACCAAAGTTCCAGTGCCTGACACCCTAACAATGTTCTAGTGTGTGCACCAACAGGTCCAACAGTTCCACATTCACTCTCTTTTAGCCCCGCCCCCCCTCCCAATACGTTCCATTCATTGGCTACCACATTCAGATAAGCCCCTCCCTCCCTCCTCCCCCCTTAACTTGTATTTAAGAACTTGTATCTTGGAATCTCTGCCTCACTTGATACAGCAAATCTAGCTGTGATGGTCCCATCTGATGACGGAGACTTGTGTTGCCTCCGAAACGTCGTGATTGATTATTTTATTTCTATTATTACTTTTAGTAATTTTTAACTCGTAGTTTTGTGTTATTTTTTTGTTATTTTCTTTGAACCTATCTACGTGACTTTACCAAAAGACCTAAGTCACGAAAGCTTTAAGTCAAGATTTACTTCCACCATCTGAACTGGATTCCTAAGGGAATTTAGAGTTTATATTAAAAGTTTTTTTTGTTCTTAATTGTCCAAATGCCCTTGTGTTAAGGCCCCACACCAGAGTAGTGTAATACATGTATATTCTCGATTAGAATTAGTACACAATAATTAATTTGATTCTTGTCAATGTGACCTCGATAATCATTTCAACAGGATCTGCACGACCATTGTGATCATCATTATTTGGCTGGGGTGGTATTGTAAGCAGCCATTGCTTTACTCACAATCTGAAGATTGCATGTTCATATACCAATTGGAGGTTGACCCAGGCCAGGGTAAATAAAATGGAAAAGCAACAGGGATTGTTTTATGGAGAGATACGAATGTGGAATTTCCACTGCTGACACTTCAATGATGACAAGCGAATTCAACAAAGGGTCTGGGTATCGGCGTCCTTTAAATAGGACAGGGGTGCTAAGAATCTCCGAGCTTGTGTCAAAGAACCCTTTCAAAGTAACAACTTGGAACGTTAGAAGTTTACTTCAAGCAGGAAAACTAGCCAATGTCATACAAGAAATGGATCGACTTAAAATCAACATAATCGGTCTAAGCGAAACTAAATGGCCCGGAACAAAAAAGATTATATCGAGCGAACACCACATCTTCTGCTCCGGAGGAGAAGAAAACACCAAACAAACATACGGTGTCGCCTTTATAGTACACAAGAAATTAGCGAATAAAGTCATCAACTTTACCCCAGTATCAGAACGAATAGCACTACTACAATTAGCAGGCAACAAAGTTAACGAGAACATTCTACAGGTTTATGCTCCAACAGCAGACAAACAAGATCATGAAATCGAATCATTCTATGAGCAACTAACCAACACGCTGAAACCGCTGAAGAAGCAAGACATCACTATAATCCTCGGTGACTTTAACGCCAAGGTTGGCCACGGTCGAATGCAGAACATTGTCGGAGAACACGGAATATGAACAAGGAATGGATGAGGCGACAGACTGGTTCAATTCTGCCAAGAAGAACGTTTCAGTATTGTTAACACGTGGTTCCAATTACCACCTCGAGGAATGTACACGTGGACCTCGCCGCAAGACTCCGACAACAACATCGTCAGGTACCAAATCGATTATATCCTAATTAACATCAGGTTTTAAGTCCAGTGTGATTACAGAAAAAAACCTACCCTGGAGCCGATATATCGTCAGATCATAACCCAGTAACAGCTACAATAAGACTCAAATTGCGATCAATACAATGTACAAAGACGAGCAGACCTGGAGAAACTGAAGAACAGCGCCGATAAAAGACAAGTACAGCAACATCTCAACGATAGCATCCACTCAATAACAACAGAAACAGCAGATGTTCAGGAGTACTGGCGCTCGTTCAAACAATGCATCACAGAAACAACAGAAGTCATGCTGGGACACCAGTCACCGAAAAAGAAACAACGATGGATGACAATATATTCTCGATCTAATGAGCAAACGAAGAATGTACAAAAATAACAACTTGGAGAAGTACAAACAAATGCAACAGAAGATCAGAGAAGCAATCCGACAGGCAAAAGAAAAGTGGATGGAAGAACAATGCGCCGAGATTGATGAACTAATTAAAAAACATGACAATTTTACTCTGCACAAGAAGCTCAAAGAAGCTGGTAACATCTACAGACCAGCCCCAACAGCTACCTTGTATGCGGACAACAACCAAACAATCCTAAATAAACAAGAAAAAATGGACACCTGGACAAACTATATACACAAGCTCTATGGCGCCGTGAGAACACCTGCAGAAAAAGACCAACAGAAGTCGAAAGACGCTCTACACATTTTAATATCAGAAGTAGAACATGCAATCAAAACAGCTAAGCCAGACAAAGCGTGCGGGCCCGACACAATCCATGTAGAATTGCTCAAGCTATTAGACAGCAATAACATACGACAACTGACTAATTGGTACAATCAAATATACAATGGCAATACAATTCCATCCGACTGGCTACAATCCATCTTTGTGGCCATACCAAAGAAAGCAACAAGCCGGAAATGCGAAGACTACAGACTGATAAGCTTGATGAGCCACGTGCTGAAAGTCTTCCTGAAGGTGATCCAACAGCGCATACGCTCCACATGCGAAAATGCATTGACGAACACACAGTTTGGCTTCTGCAAAGGATTAGGCACAAGAGAAGCAATCTTCTGTCTACAGATATTACTACAGCGATGCTACGAACATCAGAAAGAAGTGTACATCTGCTTCATAGATTACGAGAAAGCCTTTGACTCAGTAGACCACGACCGACTAGCAGCTCTATTAAAACAACTGGGACTAGATAAAAACAACATCAGCTTCATCATTGCTCTTAATTGGAAGCAAACAGCCCAACTCCGATATGACAACGAATTGACAGACCCAACACCAATACAAAAAGGTGTACGACAAGGCTGCCCACTGTCACAGAGTCTTTTCAACATCTACTCGGAGCAGATTTTTGATCGAACACTAGCAGATAAAAACATTGGTATTAAAGTCAATGGACAATACATCAACAACATCAGGTATGCCGACGACACTGCACTGCTGGCCGATTCGGAACAAGACCTACAATAAATCTTGGACGAGGTTGCCACAGAGAGTCAAATATGGGGCTTACGAATTAACAACAAGAGAACAAAGGTTATGAAGGTCAGCCGAACTACAAGCGAAATAACAATCAAGCTGGGCAGCGAAAAATTGGAACAAGTACACCGATTTAAATACCTTGGTGTAATCATTGACGATCAGTTGAACCATGAAGTCGAAATCAAGAGCAGAATTGAACAAGCAAGGCAAGCATTTATTAAATGGAAAACACTCCTTGCAGACCGCAACTTGAGTACATCACTGAAACTGCGCACACTGAAATGCTACATCTGGTCAATTTTGCTGTACGGAGTAGAGACGTGGACATTGACAACAACAGCAACAAAAAGGCTCGAAGCTTTCGAGATGTGGCTGTATCGAAGAATGCTTAAAATCCCATGGACAGCCAAAACCACCAATACACAAGTTCTGCAAGATATGGGCACTGACAGGCAACTGCTGAAGACCATCATTAGCAGGAAGTGTTACTACCTAGGCCACATTTCCCGAAACGACCACAAATACCAGCTATTAAAGCAAATCCTGGAAGGAAAAATCGAAGGGAAAAAACGACCAGGACGGCCAAAAACGACATGGCTCAGTAACATCAAAACATGGCTACAATTAACAACAGCACAAACTCTACACGCCGTGCTAGACCGGGACCAATATCATCGTGAAGTCGCACACGCCGTTAGGCAGCACTAAAGAAGAAGACATTAACATCTCATGATATGCCACCAATATCACAATTAGAATGCATTTGGAGGGGGGGGAGAATAACAGTGCAATCTGCTACTTTCAGCTCTGGAGAAGACCGATTGCCTGAAGTATTCGTTTACAGTATTGTATGTTTCTACTGCAGGGCAGAGTTGATGATGAAAGGGGTTAGGTGTTGTAGATATCTACCTGCAATTACATTTTCGCATAAAATGTAATAAGTGTTCCCATGGGCACCCATGGCTTTTTTTGTAATAATGAGTAAATGTGATTTTTTTTACCTGCCTAAATTAAATATTCATCAGTCAATTGAATTACCTAAATGATGTTTGCAGATGAATATCTGAATATTCACCTTCGGGAGCTGAAACAGAAATATAAAAAAAAAATGTTCCATGGTTCCTATAATCTTTTAAATGTTTGCAACAAAGTGGAATGTGTTGGTGAGTTCGGAATCCCAGGTTTCAATGGAAGATAATGGTCTTGAAGCTGTAATATTATGTAATATCACGAACTGACAAAATTGACCTTCACTGCTATTTACATGATATGCTAAGAAGAGTTACCATGGGAAACAATTGTCCCTATCACAGACGTGTAATGGAGAATCCCCAAAGGAAAGTGTTGCTATTTAGGAATTGTGCAAGTCAGGTAAATGCGTTCATGCCAGATATTTTATTGAGCTATAGTTGGACTTCAGCCAAAACAGTAGGGCTAAAATGCATGCCCTTTATTGACAAACGAAACAGAATACTTGATGTCAAGGGTGTGCGGACGAGACCTTGGCTTGATGTCTCATCAAAGGCAGCTTTTGCAGCCCGATTACACTTAATATTTTGTACTTGTGTCCATTGAGCTCGCCTAAAGGGCATGGAAACACGCCTAGCAACCAATACCGTATTCTGCCCTACTGTATTGTTTCTGTACTCTTTGGTTATTTCGGTAAAGTCACGTTAATAGAAAAATAATAATAGATCACGACGTTTCGATCGCCACACAAGTAACCGTCTTCAGGTGGGAGTGAGAAACAGGCTGCTGAAACAAGTCCTTATATATATAGAGTCGGGAGGGGGGGGGGGTTGCCACATCGGGCAAGAGGGCATAGCTTCAACCGAGAAGATGGGTACAAATTTAGCAATCATTGGAAGGACATTATTAACCAGGTAAAGCCTTAACTGGTGGTTGATGTTTCCATCCTACCTGCCATTGTCAGCAGTTTTTTTTATGACTCTCTGAGTTACATTACCAATTTAAATGTCTTTACTTTGACGGGATAAATGTCTCACTACCAAAGCCAACGTTGTCCCCTTTCCCTTGATGTGGCGGTGGCTCTCGTTTTTTAGCAGACTATAACTGGCTGTGATGTTGTTGTGTGTGCCTCTCTCTCTGTGTTGTCACTTTGTGTGTGCGTCTCTCTGTGTGTGTGGGTGTGTCTTTCTGTGTGTCTCTCTCTCTGGGTGTGTCCCTCTGCGTGTCTCTTTATGTGTCTCTGTGTGTGTGTGTGTCTCTCTCTCTCTCTGTGTCTCTCTAGGTGTGTCTCTCTCTATGTGTATCTGTGTCTCTCTCTCTTTCTCTGTGTCGATCTGTGTGTGTGTCTGTCTGTGTGTCTACTGAACCGGTCCTGGGCCTCCCTTAGGTCGATTCAGCCTGAAATGAGTACCTGGTGCGGTGTGTAAACATCGCCACTTGGGAGACAAAGGCGGTAGGGCGTGGTGCTGGCCACTCACCCCCTCGTGTACCGTTCCGGCCTTCATAGGTGCTCGCTAACAGCACTTGCCCCTACAGCCTTAAGGCTATACGGGGGATCTTGTATCTTTGTGTCTACCGCTGTGCGCTCTATCCCCCTAGTGGCTGATATACCGTCATTACACTCGAACCTCAATCATCTCCGCGCTTTTCCGTCACCCTGTTCAGCCCTCTATCCCCCTAGTGGCGGATATACCGTCAAGACACATTGATATGCTAATCTCGCATAATACAATGGCCACCTCCTCAGCACAAGCTCCAGCCCCCACCCTCTTGCCTGATGCGGCAACCCCCTCCCCCCCCTCCCGGCTCTATATATAAGGACTTGTTTCAGCAGCCTGTTTCTCACTCCCATCTGAAGACGGTTGCTTGTGTGGCGATCGAAACGTCGTGATCTATTATTATTTGTCTACCTGCGTGACTTCACCGAAACAAATAAAGAGTATGGATCCCTGCAGTCACGAAAGCTTCAATCAAGATTGTATTGTTTCTGTCTATAACCTTCCATCTCAGAGTGCAGAAAGTTACATGCTCACATGCCAGCCAGAGTGGCATTGCCTTTCACCTCATCTCATCTTCTCTTAAAGGTGAATAAAATGAGTAACCACGTTACATGTCACTTAATTGGTGGCCTTACGGAAATGTAGAATTTCTACTTCTTGCCTTGGGCTTTTCTATGCAGACGAACACCACCCTATAGCATATTCCAGCCTGTATACTCTTTCACATTTTTCCATTATTTTTTACCATGTTATGAAGCAAGTTATGATTTTGTTTTAGTTATGTTTGAAATAATGACCAGATTCTACACCACTCAAACGTGTTTGCAGTTCTATCTTGTTTTATGTACACACTTGCTCGTGCCTGGAATTGCATTGGGGGACAAAAAGAAGAACACGTGGATTAGATAACATATGCAGGATGAAGGTAATAATTAAAAATGTTGAGATAAGTTAGTGGGCATGGGCAGGACACGTCATGGCTGAAAGGGATGAAGGTCAAGAATTGTAACAGAGTGGCAGCCAAGGAATGGAACGTGTCCACAAGGAAGCCCGTGGAGCGATGAAGTCAGCCCGTGCACAAGTGCCAGGTGGATTGGAACGTCACAGAACTGAGCGATTAAGATGACCTGTGAAGGTCTTCTTCCAGCAGTGGAGTGAGCACGGTTGAAGACGACGATGGTGACAGTTGCATTTGATGACATATTTACCACAGATCTTTCATACAAATTCCCCACTCGGTGTGCTATTGGCAGTTAAAGTCAGTGCATACACTCACAATTCAATTAACTGTTGTTGATTTCATATGAATGACATATGCAGTATACATGCACAATGCTATTCCCCTGTATCTGGGCATTGATTTTTTAGAGCAGCTGCAAATTGGACAGTTTCAACAACATTCCTATCCAATTCCAGTAGTGTCATGAATATACCATGAATTCCATTGCTATGCCTCCAATATAATCAAGAAATCAGAATTCATACGCCATCCCCTTTTTCCAAATTCCTCCGTGTGTGTGTGTATTCCGTACAGATGTTTAAAGTATTGGAATTCAATGAATTACTTGAGCAGCAAGAGAATGAAGCTTCCTTCCAAACTTGCGTACTCACGGATCAGGACAGGAGGACAATTCAAGGGCAAAACCAAAGAGTTTTTGACCTTGCACTCGGTGTCTCCCGCAGCGATCCCCTTGACCTTGCAACTAGAACACGGTGAACTGTACACTTTTGACCTTGAATGGAATGGCTGCAGAAACAAATCCATTTCTCTTTGGCTTCCTATAAATTTCAAAGACAGCTTTTTGGCTCAGGCAGCTGTCAGCAAAGTACAATATTTCCATTCACGAAAGCATACCTGTTATGCTTTTCTCTTCTGACCTTAGGTTTTGATGTGTGAAATATATATATATTTTATATATCCAGTAAATGGTGACAATTTCCCCTTTCACAGCGTTAAAGAGATTATGTGAAATATATTTATTTTAAATTCGATTTTGAATTGGCAGATTTGGTTTCTTTTCTTCTCCTAGGTCTTTGAGAAGTAGAAATGTAACATGTAATTTTGGAAAAAAGGAAATATATTTTTTTTGGTCATAAAAGAAGAGTAAGGATTACAGTGGTCAGTTATTATGGATTACAACAACTCAAAATATGGCCTCCGATTTACGAGAAGTTTTGATCCAACTATGGCACAATAGTATAATGAACAAAATGAACAAAATTTGCATAGGCCTGTGACAACCTGTGTTGTGGTGTGAAATAACAGTTAAATGTCAGTTAAATGGCCCTCCAATGTTTTTCTGGGTTGTACCGCGTGTTGTTCAAGTACAATGTTTGACGTTTTGCTCCATTTGCCTTGAATTCCAGCAGAAGCTCCTGGCATGTGGAGTGCAATGTCGGACATCATACTGACCACCCGGGAAACACATTGGAGAGGTGTTTAAATCATATTGCACACTGTAACACAGGTTCTCATGTCAGGGCTATGAACCGCTTTGTATATTATACAGAACTGCAAAAAACTTTGCATTATTATAAAAAAAACATGCATTCGTGTCATTCGGTTTCATTGCATGTTTATGCAGGACTGCCATTGATATATATACAAGTTATTGTTTGCTATTATATATTGTCACTGTTTCAACGGCAAAACTTATTTTTTTTGGGAGAGTTGTCGTCTGTGGTTAGTGTGTCGTGATTGCAAGTCGGAGGTCACCAATTCAAATCCTGGTCGGGAGTTGAATCAGCAAATCACGATTGAGAGATCTATGACATATTTACGGTTTAAGTTTGTGTGCGAAGTAAATAGTAATTATTTTACGTATAGACTAACTCCTGCCATAGGAATATTGAATTTACAAAATTGGAAACACTTGCAAGGAAATGAAGTACATCTTCTTTAATTAAGGTTAGCACTCAGAGACCACTATCGTCTCATTTGCAAGATTTAAATTTTTTTTAATAACCTGGGTCACCAAAACGATAGAAGCAAAACAAAACGAAGTACATCAATGAAGCGAAATATGAAATAGAACATAAACTGCTGTGTCATATGATAATTACAAATGTTGAATACACATAAATCAACGTAACATATTAAATCCCCCGTAGAGTGAGTCGTCTTGGGTGGAATATTATTTGTGTGTGCATTTCATATTTACAGCTTTTTGTATGTTGTATTTAAAATAAACTTTGCAATGTCTGTATGCTCACAATTATATATTTAACTAGTGGGATCCTACATTTGTCAACTTGTCTTCAAGACAAATGCTCAGTGTGCGGCAGAATACCTGGAATTCTATTTCATGATCAGCACTTCATTTTGAATGTATTTCGCTTTGAAACACAGAACATCACTAAAGCCTGGAGTGCCCAATCATCAGTCCAGGAGGGAAAGATTGTTCGTACATGTTTCTGAGGAAAGAGCCAAGTGGTTTATGCTTAATTAATTTCAGTAATGAACTGAAAATTATAGCATCAAATAAATAAAGTAAATTATTACGCAGTAGTTTAAATTATTAGTGGACAGCTGTGTATAGGAATCTAGAATATATACAATGGCATACATAGCATGTATTCCCTGTGATCATTATGTGCTTTAATCTGCTATTTTTTATGCCAAATTTCAAATTAAGCTTTGTTATTATATATTGATATACAGTGTCGACAACAACAGTCACCTCACTGCAATTGGAATACAGTTTGATTGCATTTTAAGATCTTTAGTAAATCAACATCATCATCGTCACGATCCATGGGCAGATAGCCCGAATGGTGTCCACTGCACATTTTGTCATGTATTTCCACTGTCCTCTTACTTGTGCCAATATACTTAAGCAGTGCACATCTTTCTGGCACCAATCTCTTATGTCCTCCGGCCATTCTCTGACAGGTCTTCCTCTCTTTCCATTTCTTTCGATTTTTCCAAACAACACACTTTTACTTTCCCTGTTGTTTCCATTCTACATATGTGTCCAAATAATTCCAGTTTCCTTCTCATCACTGCCTTCATCATCAGGTCTTCTACTATGTGCAACATTTTTCTTACTTCTATGTTGGTCACTCTTTGGGTCTTGTTTAGATTGAACAATCCGACTTTGCAGTAAAATGCCACAATGTGTTTGTTGAGCTTGCAGAAATTCCAAGCATTTGGTTTGTTGGGAGATAACTGCTGCCATAACTTATACCAATCGAAAACAGAAACAAAGCTCTATTCACCGAGCTTTAAATACAAACAATGACAACGTACTAAAAATTTCGATTTAAAGCTTTCGTGACTGCAGGGATTCATCTTCTTGGTTCTTTCAGTAAAGTCACGTAGAAGGGAAATAATAAAATAATAAAAATAAAACATACTAAAAAATAAATGTTTACTTATGGAGCCTTTTGTCTACGGCTGTCTGTGTTTGGTATGTTTAAGTGCCTTCAACATCAACAAAGGCAGCTATCTCAGCAATGATGTCCATGCAACAGATAGTTCCCCCCTTATCAAAGGTGTAACGAATTTAGTTAACGTGGACGGCTTTCCAGTAGTATAATTCTACAGGACACTGCCATATGACGATTGCTTATGGTCACAATCCGTGTTGTTTCAAAGCTGTTTTGGACCACGAACAAAATTGACCACAGCACTCATAAGCTAACTTATGCACATGATGTCAGATGATATCAGTTGTGCATATCCCACTCCTCTAGTAATGAAAAGGCACAGCTTGTGCTCCATAGCACTTTCAAATATCTATAGAATGGCTGAAAACTAATTCTCTGAAGCTTAATATGCGAACAGCATGTATGCAGTCCGCAAAATTTTCTGACCGATTGCTATGAGTAAAAAAACCCATAGACTTTCCAAATATATGCATAATTCGATAAAGTCATACAAATGAAAGGTGCTTTTTAAATCTAAAGTAAAATAGAATATAACTCTTATATTCTCCAAACTAAATTTCATAATAGTTATTTCCTTCTCCTTGCTGAAGCACATGCATAAAACTTCAACGAAGAAGAAATACTGCAGCCTCACGTATATACAATACAACAAAAAGGTGCATGTCACACCACTATAATTATTATAATACAAATCTTAATCATCTGCTTAACTGGTTACCATCTGATTTAAAATGTCAATACAAGTTATTCTGATAACGTATAAATCAGTAAATGTTTTTGCACCTGGCCACTTGCAAGACGTAATTGGATATTGTCCTGTACAACTTACACTGCTCACATGAATTTTCTCCTAAACAGCACAGTAACTCTGAAAGGGCCTGTCCATTGCGGTTCCAAGATTCTGGAATGGTCCCAATTTTTTGTAAAATGTGCTTCAAATATCTGTACATGCAAGGAAAAATGAAGCACTCGGCATTAGATGAGTTATGCCCTTTGCCAAACATAATGAGATGAACATCAAACTGAGCCACAATTGTCCTGATAGTGCACATTTTCTTCGTGCCGTTTGCATTTTGGCGTTCTCTGGTTTAACACTGTTTGGGACTAGGCCCTAAAGAAGGCTGTCTCTGATGTTGACCAATCAGTTTCAAATAATGCATTTATTACCAGAGCATGTTTTTGTTTGCATGTTCACCACAAGTATGTGTTGTTAATGCAGATATGATTCCTTGCAAAATACTTTTGTTTGGTGTTTTAACATATTAACACCTATTTTATTGCCGGAAAGGGTAAAACCTATTCTTATATTTTGATATTGGCAAGAAAGGTCCCACGTTAATTTGTTACTTGTTTTAGTTTTACACTCACAGATGTTTAATCTTTGTTGCATGTTGTAATGTGCGGTATATTAAATATTTATATTCCTTGTTGTTTTACCTAATTTGCTTCAATCGTCGCTGATGACTTTCATAGTTCCAAATGCACTTCAAGAGGACTGAATGGTTATCGTCAGTGTGTTTATGGTCAAATTAATAACTGTGCAGTGCCATTGCCAGAAGTGCACATGACACATTCCCCATGGTCAATCTACTGCTGAATGAAGACCTGCCCAGGCCATGCCATCTGCCACGTTCCTGCGATACAACAATCCAACCAGCACCTGCACCATAACTAATTTCATCGATCCATCTCCTTGGTGTAAGTATCCTCGGATGCACTCTTTTGCTGCCACTCTATTATGATTCTTGACCATAGTTCATAAGATATGTCCCAACTTATTTCTGCTATTTCGGTTACCGATTCAGCAAGGTTTTATTTGCTATAGAGAGTCCGTGTGTTGTACCTGGCGGCAGTCAAATCCTGAAGGTATCCTTCTGGCAGCCACGGTGGTAAGATGTTAATTTCCTCGCCTGGAATACAGGGGGGGAAGGACATCCACCCTGCGTCCTTCTCTGTGGAAGAGGTATGTGGATGACACTTTCGTCATTTGGCCACATGGCCTCCCAGCATTGAACCACTTCTTGGACCACATCAATTCCAAACACCCATCCATCAGATTTACCATGGAAGTGGAGAAAGATGGCAAACTACCATTCTTAGATATTCTGTTTGAGAGGAGACCTGACGGATCCTTGGGACATTCTGTCTACAGGAAAGCCACCCACACAGATTCCTACTTGAAATCGGATTCGCACCACCACCCATCTCAAAATAATTATCTCATCAAAACGCTATACCACAGAGCTCATGGCATTTCTGACCAACACCACCTGGCCAGTGAATTAAGACATGTACATTGGGCCCTCAGGATGAACGGATACTCTGACCGCACCATCCGCCAAGCTGTTTCTCCCACCATACAGAAACAGCCACGTGAAACTCCGATCAAAACTATCACGTTGCCATACATAGCAGGCGTGACCAAAAATATCTCCAAGTCCGATTCAGTACAATACATAAAATCCGTGATCTAATTCTATCTGTGAAGGATGTCATCCTTGACTTGCAATATCCTGGAGTCTATAAACTGAGTTGCAGCTGTGGTGATTGTTACATTGGGGAAACGAAACGTCATGTCTCTAATCGTGTACGCGAGCACAAGTCAGATTTGAAATACGGCAAAAATTGAGTCTTCCGCCGTTGCCGATCATTGCTACAACCCGGTGGGCTCTCATGCTATTGTTTTTTTCCGAGACCAAGGTGCTCCGCAAACCCTCTGGCTACCATCAAAGGTTTGTACACAAAGCCATTCAAATATACAAACACAGACATAATTTCAACCGTGATGATGGGTACAAACTTAGTAATCATTGGAAGATGTTATTAACCATTCAAAAAAGATTTAACTACACATTTTTGGACCATCTTATCTGACAGGCACTATTTTACTTTACCGAGTGTTAACATCCCCAGCGTTTAACAGTACTCTCCTTTTTCGTATTTGATTGTCAGCCAACACTGGTAAAAAAACAAAATGAGCATTTTCGTTCTCTTCTATCATGTGCACCAGCAGGTGCTTGTGCACAAACATATCCACGTACACGTACTCCTCGTCCTCTCTTTTAGCCCCCCCCCTTCCAATACGTCATCATGTGCACCAACAGGGGCTTGCACACAAACACGTCCACGTCGACGTCTACGCACACCTTTTTTAGCCCCCACCCTCTCAATACGTTCCATTCATTGGCTACCACATTCTGATAAGCTCCCCCCCCTCCCCCTTAAATAGTATTTAAGAACTTGCATCTTGGAATCCCTGCCTCACTTGATACAGCAAATCTGGCTGTGACTGTCCCACCTGATGACGGAGACTTGTGTTACCTACGAAAACGTCGTGATTGTATTATTATTTCATTTTTATAAATTTTTATTTCAATTTTTTACCTACGTGACTTTACCGAAAAAACTAAGAGTATGCATTTAGAATATTCAGCTGCATTTCCATGTGATAAGCCACTTAGTTCAGCTATCAATTGTGGCCAGGTCACTTCTGAAAAAGAGCTATATATCTCAGCGGGCCTTACCTGATAAGATAAAAGTATTTTTTTTATTGTATCAACTCCATTGGTTGACCAGGACAAATAGCCATATTTTCTAGCCGTTTGGCCTGCATGGATGCAGCGCCTGCAGTTGTAAAATATTTATTATCATTTGTCCTGAGCAAGAGGGGGGTGTATTGGCAAACTGTACTGTGAAATGGCTGCACGCTTAATGTAGAATCCACCGAAAGCATCCTGGCTGATGTGTTTCTTCATGCAAAGGTGCCACTAACATGCCACGATGAGTAATGGCTCCAGTGCAGCATTATATACAGGTGCTGCAGTGTTAAGTCATCCGAGTGGTAGTGTAGCGATTAGCATGCTGCACTACGAACCGGCGAACCGAGTTTGATTCCCATTCACGACCAATAACAGTAGTGAATATTTGAACCGGTTCTGCCCCCCCCCCACCCCCAAGGTCGACTCAGCCTTAAATAAGTACCTGGTGTGATGTATAAACATCGCCACTGGGGAGACATGGGCGACTGGGCATAGTGCTGGCCACCCGCCCCCTTGTGTGCCATGCTGGCCTTTATAGGTGCTTGCCCCAACAGTCTGTTAAAGCCGAAATGGGGGATGTTTTTTATTATTTGTCGTCTGTGCACTTGTTTCATCACTTGACCTAAGTTAGTGGTTGCTAAACTGTGATAGCTGCTGATGCAATTTACAGAAACCTGGAGTTGCTATTCAATGAATGCAAATATTTTAAATGCTCGTTGATAATGTGATTATTTGCACCCTTTACATTTAATCATAGAGTAGTCGATACGTTTGTAATGCGAGCAAGGATTGAGGGGGGGTGGAGTCTGGGTCACGTGGGGAGTGGGTGGAGTTAGGGTCACGTGGGGGGAGAGGATTTAAGGAGAGAACCGGAAGGGGAAGGGGGAGTTGAGACGGAGTGAAATACGAGGAGGCCACGCTGGGCAAGAGGGAGAGTGTGGCGCGGTTGCCACGCGGTGGGAGACGTCGAAACCGACGGCCATCGGTATCAGACGCTAGAGAGCTAGCGGGGCAGTGAGAGGCTAGCTGTGGAAGGGGCAGCAGTGACGCTAGAGAGCGGGGCAGCGGTGTGGCTGCAAGGATCGCCTGACGGGGCAGCAGTGAGACTGCATATTGGAGCAGCAGGGAGACTGCACAACGGAGCAGCCGAGGGCTGTGGAGAGGTCGTCGAGCGAGACGCGGGCCTGAGCGAGACGCCGTG
This sequence comes from Lethenteron reissneri, assembly GCF_015708825.2. Classification (NCBI taxonomy): domain Eukaryota; kingdom Metazoa; phylum Chordata; class Hyperoartia; order Petromyzontiformes; family Petromyzontidae; genus Lethenteron; species Lethenteron reissneri. The sequence goes on from NC_083807.1 coordinate 8,604,142, forward strand.
GTACGGAGATTCTACGAACCCAATAAAGGACAACGGAGATCGACATCTGAGAGAGAGTCCTTTATTACACGTTGTTACATAAACACGCTGCAGTGGGAATGAAAAAAATAGTGTAAGAATTAATTAAGATGTGTTTTATACACACTACTTGCTTACATACATTTATAATTACGTGCTTATCCAATTTTAAATGTACAAAAATATACTGGAATAAATGTAGTGCATTGTTTTAAAACCTTTAAAACATTGTACAGCTCATAAGCAAACTACTGCAATCATAAATATAAATCTATACATCTCTACCAGTTCCTAAACGTTGGTTTAACTTAATGGCCAAATGTATAATTAAATTACCTTCAGCAACACATTCTCTGCCCTGTATGATATGCAACACTAAACATAGAAGTTCAATGTCAAACATTCCTGCACAAATGTTGTAATCTTAATACACGCTGCAATGGTAAGCCTTTAAATTGTAAAGCATTTGATTTGAATAGAATGCACGTTCATATATTTAACTCTTCTTACATTAAGTGTATGTTTTATATAACTATTTATACAACAGTGATATCAATAGTATCAAGAGTATTAAATAATGCAGATTTTGAATTCTTACAAAGAATCCATGTGAAAATGGTCACCTTCTTGATCTAAAAATAAATCTATGAATGTCATCATGCATTTACAGTCTGACAGCACTGCAATGGCACCATGTCCTCCTTCAATTCACACGACGAATTTATGCAAATATTTTCAATCTTAACTATTAACGCACTGGAATAAAAGCAAATTCTCCTGATTAATCTCTTCTATGGCTTACAATAGTAAATCGTTATGGATATGTAAAATATATCATTGGCTTTTATTCCCTGTTCGATGCTTGAGGAAGGCCTAGTGATTTTGTCGGTGCCTACACTGCTGCCATCAGTTCCACTATGTGTGCCTGTGGTTTTCTTTTTAATAAGTTGCTCACACCTGCCTACTCCCTGGACATGATGCATGGTATTGTGGTTAATAAATAATCTCTCCAGCTGTCTGGTTATGGTAGGCAAGAGTTTCATATCTGACACATACAATATATATTTATATTTCTCCAATTCAAAATTCACTGGATGGAAAAATATTAAATTGTTAGAAGTTCAGCCATATAAGTTCCATTACTTTGCTACCTTCACTGCTACAGCTAATTTAAAATGTGTCATGTAATGGGAAAAGTAAGTTTAGAATTCAACAAGATAGGTTTTAGCAGTTAATAGTATGAGTTATTGATTATTGATTATCGGGTTAGGCCACATAAAGATTGACCAAATATTTGTCGCTAAAACCCTCCACCACCTAATACAGCCAAACAAATGAATTGTTACATGGTGTACAATCATTTAACAGGTCAAATATTATTGTTTCAGCTCACCGGCAAGATAAGGAACAATTCTCACAATTGCAAGAAATGTGAAGAGGATTGTTCCAAGCATGGAATTGCCTGGCTGCACATTTCTGTAAAATAAAATAAAAACACAATAAACCTGAGTTTATACCAGAAAAAATGCATGCAGATCGTTCGCCAATTAACTTGCTACGCTGCATTCGACACAAACACACGCTTATATCATGTGCACGCATGGTCTCCGCATGACACTGCATACAACTGATGCAGGCATTTTTATTTTGGCTCATAATGCGTGCATGGGAAAAGTGCAGGGTAATGTAGGATCACGTAAGATTTGAAAGCATCTGCCGCGATGGTGTGGAAAGCTTCAAACCATCTGCAAGAAAATGCTGACAAATATGGAAAGCTTGCCAGTGATGTGATGATGTGTACAGGTATTTGTTATTGTCCCGTGTGTCCTGAGATTAAATGTGGATTGTATGTGAGTTTAGGCCGGCAGCTGTGAACTTGAAGCCTTGTAATTTATGTTACGTAAACTCGAATTGTAATAGTTGATGCTTATGGTATGTAATATTTAACATGATTATGAATTATTCATGGTTATTATAATGACATGTTAATAAGCCACGTTTTTTTATGATTATAATAAATAATAACAAAAAAATTTGCCTGGAAAGCATCACTGAGTTGTATGAGTCATCTTCAAGAAGTTCTGTTTGGCCAATTTTATTGTACCCACAGAAAATCCCACACATATTGAGAGGATACCACTGGAAGTTCCACACAGGCAGAATCAAACCACAGAGACGCAATCCATTGAGTAGACCAACTTTCTCTGTGGAATGCAACAATTGCTGTACTGCCATCTGGAACCTCTCAGCTCTTTCAGTCAAATGCCGACCACACATGGATGTACTCCTATTATTTTATCCCTGCACTGATTCCCTGTAAAGTATGTAACCGACTTTAACATTCTTCTTCTGATTGAGTTGGCTCCAAAATGTCTCACTGATCTCCTTAAGTTTTATATTCCACTAAGTAAACTTAGATCTGCTTATTCTGATCTATTAATCATTCCAAAGACCTGACTGTGTTATGTGGGACACAGAGCTTCTTTTGCAGCCGGACTTCACAATCGGTTCATTAGGGAATCTGAGTCTGTTACAATTTATAAATCGTGTCTTAAATCTCACCCGTCTTTACGACAGGATTGTTTCATAACTTAAGCTTCCTGTAAAGTGTTTTGAGGCCTTGTGAGAATTGAGCCTTAGAAAACTGAGATTATTATTACATGGTATGCACTGGTTGTCACCGTTCAATCACCTGGCAGACTCAACCCTTCTTGGCTTACGAGGTCCACTGTGATTGAACATGATGTGGTCAAAGCTGATTTTGCTGTAGATGGTCAGTATCGAGATATATTATTATATCATCACACGGTGTATCCATACACAAGTAAGCATGTGGCGGTGCGCATGTGCATTGGTGGTCCTGAGCTTGTGGTGGAAAATTCACATTGCTATTGCACGAGTCATTTTTCCATAGGATAACCACTGCAGGTTTGTGGCATGTTCTCAATGGTCATACAGCATCTGAGTTATCTTAATTTACTGCTGTTACACAAATAATGATTGTTGTTGGGATATTAGCAGCATAAAAGTATTGCCACACTGACAATAACAAACTCCATAACTCCCATTGAACAGTCTGCCACCAACTTTATTGCGTGATGGTCTTGAAATGGACACGTCAATAGTATGACTAATGGATTGTTAACCCAAATATTGACTTTGTATGTGTTTGTGTGTCTCTCTTACCCTCGCTCAGTGAAAAATGTGTCCATCCATATATTAGTATTTTTGGCCTGGTGTAATGTACCAAGACATGCATCCGGATGTGTTGGCGTAATCTCTCAGCAAACGGGCACCAGATTAGATACCTAGGTTTACAAAACATAAATTAACTAGAATACAGCAATGACCTCTAAAGCAACTGCAGTTAAGAAGCTGTGTAGCCTAAAGGTTAAAACTCCTGCCAGAGAGCCAGTTGGCACAGCTTTGTCCATCAGTATCCCATCGTCACTGGGCGATTTCAGCAATTCATTACCAATACACACTGTCTATACGTGTGACTTTTAAAGGTGCCTTGGTATTTACGGGAGCACACTTTCCTAATTGCAATGAATACGCCCTTTACGGATTCGGATAAGAATGAGCATTAATTGTGCTTAAATACCACGTCATTTTAAAGTGCTTTAAGGAAAAAAACTAAACATGACAGAAATACCCAATTTCACTGGGGCCAAAAATGGGAAAAGAAATAGCAGAGCACATAAAATAACAAAAAGAATCAAGGACATTAAAGATGCAAGGACGAATGACGATCCGTGCACAAAGACTGCAACAGCTGGCTAAAACGCAAGCATTGGGAAGTCCAAACAATGGCCCAGTTCAAAGTCCAGTCACCTGACTAAAGCGCCAGCATCCATCTCCATCGACGATCAACCCTTGCCACGACGACGTAACAGCGACGGGCATCAGGACAATCCCCCCTCCGTCGAGAGAGAGTAGCGGGAGGCTCTGCCATAGTTCCCACGTCATAATGGCAACATGGACAGGTGTGTGCAATGGAGGGCAAGTCCGCAATAAAAAGGAGAGGTAATAAAATATATATAAGAAAGGTAAAGGCCAGCCCTGTAATTGCTTGCTCACACCACTTCTGGTGGAAGGGTCGCTACTATTAGGAACTCTAGAAAACCTCTCTACGCTATATGTATTGGAACAGAACTATGCACGGCATCTCCGTCACAGCCAGGAACAACCACCGTGCCTAGAGTTGCCATCTGTCCAGTTTTTCCCAGAATAATGTTTTTTATTGAAGTAGCTGTCCTGGAAAATCTATACATCTTTTTGTTAAAAGTCCACGTGTTTTGTCAGTAGCATAATAATGTATGCAGTTCTCTGCTTTTCCGATATATTAGATATTTTTCTTCTCTTGACATCTCGTACCTCGGCTGTAGAAACCATAACCGTGCCTTTATCAAAGAGCGTCTCATTGAATGTCGAGATCTCTTACATTTGGTTATTGCAGAAATGTGTGAATATGTGTCTGTTCTAAATGTTTAGTATACTTCCCAACATGCAACAAACTTGAAATTTGGCATGTGGGTAGCTTCCAGACTATACACAATGCAAAAAGTATAACAATAGACTTTAGTATTTGGGGGGGGGGGCGCAATAATGCATATAATATATTGCACGGCAAATGAGCGGTGACGTCACATTTGTGACGTCACACCTGTGATGTCACCCGCATATGGCAGCACTACGCAATATGCCTGCTGACGTCACGCATCCCCATCTAGGCCGTGTATCCCGCACAAATGCGCGGCATAGCTGTCTCGATTTTCTAAGTCAACGCGACTATTTTCAGCTCGCTCTTAAATATAAAGCAGAAAAAACATCTGTTTGTGTGAAGCGGCAAAAACTCTTGAACGCTGACCTCTGACTTCATGAAATTTGCACAGCTGATGCTGTCTGGAATTTCTAAGGGAACGCGACAATTTTCAGCTCGCCACATCATTCACTTGCCGAGTTGCCTAAATCGACCTTGCTTATAAGTGGGTTAAGGTTGAATTTCCTTGAGTGAAAAACATCCGATTTCGTTAAATTGATTTGTTTCGGCCTTTTTCTTTCTTGCAAGCATCAATATTTTTCTGGGTTTTTCAATGAATTATGAGGGAATATGAAATTAATCCGAGACAAGAATCCAAGTCCCGGGTGAAGCCGGGTAGTAAAGCTAGTGATTGCATATGTAAGACACGCGGAAGATACCAGAGTACCCACAGTATAGCCTACGCTTATGAGGAGATAACTGAGATGAGCCAATGGATGCTGCAGTCGTATACCTAATTTGGGCTAACTAGCCGTGCTGCTTGGAGAAAGGCCACTGCACCAGAGTGGCGGAAGATGGTAGTGCAGGAAGTACGCCATCAGGAGGAGGCTGCAAGGTGGGCCAAGGCAGTCTTTCTTGCCAAACAGGGACAGTAGACTCGATGGGACAGTGTGGAGAAGAGGAAGATCAGCTGGAAGGATCTGTGGGCCATGGAAGCGTGGCGGTTGAGCTTTTCCATCAGAGCAACATATGACGTCCTTTCAACACCAGTTCATCTTCACCAATGGTATGGTGAAGATCCGGACTGTGCCCTCTGTTCCATGCCAGCCAACCTCAGGCATATTCTCACAGGGTGTAAAACAAGCCTCACCCAAGGACGCTACACTTGGCGTCACAACCAAGTCCTTAAAAACATTGCGTCCGCCCTGGAGGACAAGTGAGCTGCTACCAACTCCCTACCACCCCCAGCAGCATCACACCCCTTACGGACGACCTTTGTCCACGAAGGGGCTAAACCACCGAAGAGCGGCTCTACACCAATAGAGCGAGACCAGCTGTGCTTGGCCAGCGACTGGAAAATGCTAGCTGACATTGGCCGGCAACTTGTGTTTCCTCCGGAGATCGCAACCACCACCCTAAGACCTGACATGGTGCTCTGGTCCCGTTCGCTCAAGAAGGTCTTCATCATTGAGCTCACAGTACCCTGGGAGGACTCAGTAGATGAGGCTTATGAGCGAAAACATCTGCGCTATGCCGATCTAGCTGCCGAAGCACGGCATCATGGCTGGAACACAGAAGTCCGACCAGTGGAGGTGGGCTGCAGAGGTTTTGTGGCAACATCTACAACCAGACTGCTTAGTGACCTGGGAATTAAGGGCTAGAGCCAGTGTTCGGCAATCAGAGCTGTATCGGAGGCGGCAGAAGGCAGCAGTCAGTGGCTCTGGATGAAGAGGAAAGACCCCAGCTGGGCCCCAAAGTGAGAGGGCCAGGAGGTATGCAGTCAACAATGCTTGACTCAGGGAGGAGGACGCCCCTGCCATGCATAGTCCCATGAGATGTTGGCTATCAACAAGGCAACTCCTATGACTAATTGGGAATGGGACGCAAGCGTAGGATTGATCACCCTGTCGCTGGCCGCCTTTGGGGAGGGTGTATAGTATGAAAGGCCGAAACACCCTAGGAACCAAAGGTTCACTACTGACGATGCGCTCCCCAAATTTCACCAGGCTCACTTTTCATGAACTCTTGGAAGTGCTTGCACAAAGGATAGTAACATCTCATCCTGTGTTCTTTGGAATCTGGAGATCAAATAATACATGATAATACATTTTGATATGAAAATCAGTTGGATTATTTTCATATCATATTTTAAATACATACTAGTGATTTGGAACATTTACCCATCCACAAGACTGTTGAGGTTTAACTATTTTTTTACCAGGTAAGGCCCATTGAGTTATATAGCTCTTTTTCAGAAGCGACCTGGCCACATATGATGTCTCAATGAAGTGGCTTATCACGTGGAAATGTATAGAAGCCAAATACTCGAAACACATCTTTTCAAATGTGGAGGTAAAAACCAGAGGACCCGGAGAAAAAAAATCCATACGACCACGGGGAGAACATGCAGGGTCGGGATCTAACCCACGACTTTCTGCATACCAGGCGAGGTAGTTAACAATCTCGCCAATGCGGCACCCTAAATGAGGGCTACGCTCCTCACACTCTTTGTAAGCCACATTGGGTTTCCGGTGTCATTCCCCATGAAGCTCATTCACTCTGCTCCAAAGCTATGGGAGCAGTTGGTGGACATGCAATGATCAGCAGACTCATGATAGTCTTTTTTTCTTTTTTCATTATCGATTTCCGATTGTGCGTATCTCCATGTCACAATGAATTCGCATTCAAAACTGTCTCCTCGGGCCATTCCCTTGAATGGCTCATGCCCTACCGTGATTGTTCAATGCATTGATCTCACCTGTGTGTTTTAGTACTCGGAGCTGGAATAAATAATTACGTCAATCCAGTGGAGTCGTTGGCGACGAGTTTGAGACCATCAACTGACTTTGCTTCAGAATCTGATTTCATCTTGAGTGGCTGCCTGGATTTGAAAATTTGGTGCTGCCTCAGTGGACTGACTTGGTTTTATCCCCTTGGGCCACCCAAGCCTCTTGACGCTTTTAAATCTTAAACAGGCTCCTGTGGTTTTGGTAGGGCTCTGAGATGCATGCATATACGCCAACCTTGGCCGCTGTAGCCAATGCAAGTGAGATGCATGCATATATTCCGACTTAACGAAATAAAACCCTTACAGATTGCCAAGCACATGGCAGAATATACTTATTCACAGTACTTACGGAGACCCATTTAAACATCGGCTTGATATAATTTCTAAATAGAATGCGATTCATTGCAAGGGTTTTTTTTTGTGACAGCACACGTGTGCTTTAATATTGAATGGAATTAATGCCGCCTCGCTTCATTAATGTCAGATTTTCCGAATGGAGCTAGCTGAATAGACCGATATTTAATCAGAATCTTACAGGGCTGGACACATTTCAATAAAAAAAAGTCAAATGGCATATGCAGGCATGTCGTTTAATGTTTCGCTGTGCAGTTGGTTGTAACACGATTTTACTGTATTGAATAATATTATATTCTGCGAGTACTGGGTGATATATCTGTCTATTTTGCTTTGTTTTGGGCATTGTGGTGCAAGCCTGTGAGCCACCGATTTTCAGGAGGGTCTGGTGGACAATGGAGGTTGTCACGTGCAGTAGATGCCTCACCTGCAGTTTTTAGGCACGTGTATGGTGGTACATACGCTAGCAGTACTTACTGAAAGTGAGTTACCGACCTTAATGTCCGCATTTTTACAGCGTCATCTTATTACATGTGCAATGAGTCCGCCAGACGAAAAAGATTTAGACGACACAACTCTTCTTTATTTTCCGCACGAGGCTCGCGCCACCTGCGACGACTCCACTCCCAAATCCCACCAGGAAGCCGCACCCGATCGCCCCGCCTCGTCCGATGACGTCACCATTATCTCTATCTCCTCCTGGGCGTTCTCTCTCTCACGCCCTGCCTTCTCTTTCATTTCCGTTGTGACGTAATCTTGGATAGTAACTTGGGATCCCGTGGGTATTTAGAACTATATCTGCATGGGATTTCTCCAGGTGACATAGTTTTGTTTGCATATGTAAAATATTCGGTTTAGGATGATGATGAATTTTTTTTCTTTAAAATTTCCCCAAGTGAAGAACCTTCATCAAAGGAGGCTTGAGACGTCAGAGCCTCAATTCATGGAGAGTTTGTAGACGCACATTTGTGGAATTCTGACATCGGCTGCATATTCTGCAGTGGCCATGTTTCACATCCGTATGTCATAGTATGTAATACACACTCGTGCCAAAAAAAATACTTTTTTTATTTAGTAGAGAGGCCAAGATGTAATTTTGTTTAAAATATGAGACGACTTAAAATTTCACGAAATGACGATTATCGCGATATCTGTTCGTCTGAACTTTGTCATTGCGTTTCACATTATTTACATCGTTATTTTGCACTTTGTACATTGGCTAAAGATTGCCTAAATGTTATTCAACTTCAGCTCACTTAACACATGCTTGCCAATAATCATGGAACATTAGGCCAACGTTTGTCCAATAGTTACAACCTCATGGCATCGTTGGCCCAACTTTGCATGATTACTGGGTTGCCAGAAGTCATCTAATCATTTAATCTTACAATGTATAATGCTTGTAATGTATACGGATGTCATAAAACGATGACGTCATATAAAGCGCCATACTGTCAATTACTCCAGAAGATGTTTATTAAACAATCGGGGTGAGTTCTAATGCTCATAAAAACCAACATGAATGGCCAACTGTCTCTCGCTGTGTTAGAAACGTGGCCAAAGTGTCACTCATCTCTCCACTTGCACGAGGTCGGCTAGATGCGTGCTGGCTGCTATAAATGTCAGCGTCATAAGCCACAACGCTGAGCTATATAGCTCAGTAGGCCTTACGTGAAAATGCGACGACTCCACTCTCTTAAACACGCATCTAAATAAAACATCATATTGTTGGTCCAAGCAAGTCCCTTTCAAAATGTGAGCTATTGTATTTGCACATTAATACGTAAACGTTTGGCAATGCAGTAGCTGACCTCGAGAAGCAGATATATGATGAAGCCTCTCAGTGATTGTTATATGTGTATTTATTTATTTAATTGGTACTTGAAGGAAATGCATACTTCACGAGGCTGCTAGATTCAAAGGCCTTTCAGCTGAACTGTCACCAACTTTTGAATTAAAGTATTACATGTTTGTCCCATTAATCTACCCATCTTTCAGATTAGGTAAAGAAAGGGTATTGTTTAATTTTACCTCTTTGTGTGGTAATCTCAATATTCTTGGAACCACTCATGGCCACACGTGCTCAATAAGTGGCAGGTAATTATTTAATTGGTAAATTCAATTTCGTATATTTCGCTGATTAAAGTTATTTGTGCTTTGGAAGGCCACTTTTATACAATACTAGCAGAAGTACCCGGCGTTGCCCGGGTGAAAAATATATTTCTTAATAACCTTATATATATACACAGATACTAAGGTATTGTCAAAGCCCGGTGGGCTTTGACAATACCTTTCACCACTCACAACTCACCCTCACCACTCATCCTCACCACTCACCACTCCCACTCACTACTCACCATTCACCCTCACAACTCACCAATCTCCCTCACCAATCTCCCTCACCACTCACCCTCACCACTCACCGTCACCACTCACCAATCACCAAACACCCTCACCACTAACCCTCACCACTCACTCTCACCATTGACCCTGACCATTCAGCCTCACCACTCACCACTCACTCTCACCATTCACCCTGACCATTCAGCCTCACCACTCACCCTCACCACTCACCCTCTGCCTCACCACTCACGCTTACAATATTGTTAGAGTAAAATCGCGCATTTCTATCCCTCCCATCTGTTTGTTATTTTGAGCATAACCTCCTCTCCCTTAGTTTTTATTACAAGTTTTTTTGCCGCACAGTAGGAAACCCTTAAACATTCAGCTGCCCGTGAGCACAATCACATTTATGCACTCTCATTATCCCGTAAAATCTCACTGGATGATACTGCGGTTAGTGCACTTGACTCACAAAATTAAAGTTTGTTCATTTGAATTCCATTTGAATGTAATCCGATTTGATGAATGCAAGATGTTTAAATATTATGTATTCAACATGAATCGATGTAACCCAGGTCGCCGTTGCAAAAAAACATTGCCGGTTAACGTAACAATTAGTGTATTTTCGTTTCCTGGTTAAATAAAGGACACCACTAGTTCTAAAAGTAAATGCCTGTATTATGGATGGATTGGACCCTGCCGTGAGAATATGGAGTTTCCACTGCTGCCTCACGGCAGTGGCTTAAACGATGAGCACTTCTCCATTGCTCACGCGAGCAATGAGACACATGATACCCAATTAAGAGTGGAGTGCTAGGCTGATCTGCAAAATACCTCTTGATGAACAAAAACCCGAGGTTTCCCCAGTATTGTCCACCTCGACCTGTAAAGACCCAGTGGAGCCCAGGGCACTGGTGATTGAACCAAAGTGGGGAAAGTTTAAATTTTACACAGGATGATACTGGGAGTGGAATGAACTCCCTGACATTGCAGAAACGCACATTGTACACTTAAACCTCACCCAACGCGGCTTTTCCCATCGCAATTTTGAGCAATCACGCCAAATTTATTGATGTCCAGTTCACCGATCGAGCCCCCAGTGGCTCAGCCATTTTTGGTTGATCGCGAGATTCCTGTACAGTACGCATCGTAAATAAGTGCTGTTACGGTACTCTCATTGCACCCTGCTCGAGAAGATGATGATGCTGTCGAGATGATGATGCTGCTGCTGCAGAATACACACAACGCCTTGTCTCTCCATCTTGTCTCCCATGCAGTCCATCGTGGGTTCCGTGTTGCTCCCAGCGTCCACTGAGGAGGCAGTGAGATTAAGCCGCCCACAATTTTTTGTTCATACATTTTTTAAAATCTCCCAGTCTTTATATTTACTGTACAAGTTATGTTTAACACTGTAGCAAGTATTAATCGTAATATCAATTCGTAATGTTTAAAATATTATACGATGTAAAATCATGATTAATATTTTCTACAGTGTTAAATATAATTTGTGCAGTAAATATACATTGACTGCATTATGAACACTGTATACAATATTAAAGTATTTACTGCAAAACATATTTAACACTATAGAAAATATTAATCTATTTGACAGAAAAAAATACTTCCTGTTTCATGTTTTTGTTGATGTAGGGTAACAAAGCAAAACTAGTGGCGGGTGTCGTACGACAAACCGTAAACAAAACCAGAGTTTTTCAATTTTCCTTTGAGTTTGCGGATCATGGATTTGCCGGTTGTGGCTATTTTAAAAAAGTAATCCCCGCGACGGACAAGGGTTTGGTGTACTTAAAAAGGGACGTGATACGTTGTTTTATCCTCTACACCGTAGCGTCCATCATAATTTGAACTTCAAACCTGTACAGGGACTTCTGGACCCTTAAGCACAGAATCAGTAATGAGTATTTGGTATCCAACATTATTCAAGAAATCTGCAGCTTGAAGCGCTGCTTAATCCACAACACACGCAGGTGACATGCGTTAAGATTTTTACGACCATGTACGTGGGAACATACTGGAACACCCAGAGAAAAATCCTGCACATGTGAGAAGGCAACATTATGCCTTAGGGGCAGTCAATAAATGACGTCACGCAATTTTGAACGATTTTTGACCCCCCCCCCCTCGTCACACGGCGTCACAAAAAGTTAGACCCCCCCCCCCCTCAAATATGACGTCACAAAGCTCTGCCCTCCCCCCCAAAAAAATATAAAAATGCTTCAAATCGCTTTAAACTATTGTTATTGTAGTGCGTTTTAATGTGGCGCTGCACTCTGATGTTGTAGGAGAAAACATTTATTAAAAAGTATATTTAATTAAGTAGAACGTGTTGTCTATATTTATTTAAAGTTGCGCATTTTGATGTGACGTCACATTTCTCAACCCCCCCCCCCCATCGTCACATATCGTCACAAATGTCTGACCCCCCCCCCCAAGGTGCGTGACGTCATTTATGGACGGTCCCTTATAGATGGATCAGATGGAGACTAGTGCACAATGGCGGGTCTGCTTCTGGGGCAAGTGCTGTTAGCAAGCACCTCTTAGTGAAGGCCAGCGTTGCACATGAGTGGGTGGCCAGCATTGCACATGAGTGGGTGAGCGGCCAACACCACACCCGACTACCTTTGTCTCCCCAGTGCTGATGTTTTACACACCGGGTAGGCCCAGGACCGGCTCACATATTTGTCACTGTTGTTGATCGTAAGCAGGAGATTATATCGGGTCACCGGGTTTGTAGCGCGGTGCGCTAACCACTACCACTGCTCCCTACACAAAGACAAAGATCCCAAGAGTAGCCTAAACAGACTGTTGGGGCAAGTGCTGTTAGCGAGCAGCACCTATGCAGGCCGGCACGGCACACGAGGGCAAATTCAGATATTCGTCACTGTTGTTGGCCCTGAGCGGGAAGAGAACTCGGGTGGCCAGGTTCGCATAGCATGGTGCGCTAACCGCTAATCTACAGATCCCAACATACATTTGTAGTATACACATGCAAATTTAAATAAACATACCCACCTACCAAGATAAAAAAACATCCTATAGAGCCTTAATAGACTCACAGGGCAAGTGCTGTTTGCAAGCACCTGTGAAAGCAAACGCGCTCAGAGGGATAATGTGGCGAGCACCACACCCAATCACCCTTGTCTCGTCAATGCTGATGACTACACACCACACCAGGAACTCATTTAAGACTGAATTGCCCTAGATGAGTCCCATTATTGGTTCTGAGAACACACACTATGGATGTTAGCCATGTCCGAGACTAAAACTCCGAGTTTACAAGTTTGCATCGCAGTGGGCTAACCACCGCTCCCCATATGTACGTAGAAAAAGACAATATTCCTCCGTATAGCCTTTAAAGGTTAAGGCCTGTTAGCACGCACGGCGTACGAGTTTGTTGGTCAACACTAATCCACACATATATGCACACATGCAATAGACATGCAAAGACAATGATTCCCTGTAGAGTCATATAGGCTCCTGTCAAAGTCATGGTCTGGTGGGGGCAGGGATCAGCAACTGTGCAATGAAGCCAGTGATCTGTGTGTGGGACATGGTCACGCTTAATATCGGTGGGGAGTAATACCCGAATCAGTTTTGACCTCTTGCCCTCACCAACTTGCGATGACTTGCAATGTTGATATTGCTGTGATTCAGGCAGGCTGCCATTGGCGGCGTGACCACTGGCAGTGGTTTCCCAGTTCGATTCCCCGCTCACGGCCAACACCAGTATCGATTATCTGGACCGGCCATGGGCTTCCCCTAGGTCGACTCAGCTTCACATGAGTACCTGGTGCAGTGTATAAAAAACATCTCTACGTGTACCGCTAACATCACTTTGCTATACGGGGGATCTTAGTCTTTTTTGCTTACATATGTATGTGTGACTAGTAGTGGTACTGGCGGTTTCCACAATGTACTGTGAACCTCGTGACATGAGTTTGATTCCTTGCCATGCCTAATATCAGTGAAGAATAGTATTAGAACCTGTTGTGAGCGACACCAAGGGTAACTTGGCCTTAAATAGAAGCCTGGTGGTGTGCACACAACGTTGGCGTATTATATCTGTCATCCAGCCTTTGGAGGGTTAGGGTTGGTCAATCATTATCAGCTGAAGTGCCACCATCATCATTATAATCACCATTAATATTTCCATCATCATCGTGAACATCATAATCCTTTTTCTCTTTAACAGTATTATCATCATCTTTGTTTTTTTTTATTAGTGCTCAGCCGTTTTCAGCTTAGCACTACAATACTGGGCCTCTGTATAGGGCAGAAACATTTTCGCACTGACTCATCAACACACATTAGCATGTAGTCCTGGCTGGTTAGCCAGATTGTTTTGCCGAGTCTTTCTAATAAGAGGCATAAGCAACCGGGCAACTCAAGGGGCCCCGGAGTTATGAAAAAAATATAGAAGGGAACCAAATATGAGCTTGAATTTATATCCGAATAAATATTAAATTTCTCAGCTGTAACTGTATCTCTCTTCTCTGATCTCTCTGCAGCTCCATCACCCGTCCATGTTTCCCTTTCATCTGGCTGCATCTCTTTCTCCCTTGTCTAAATCGCTTCTGTCGTCATTAACCACGCAGGATCCCCTAAAAACATTTCTGTTTAGGCCTCCAATGGTCCAGCACCACCACTGGCAGCAGTGCTCCAACGTATTTTCGGGAAGTTCCTAATTTCTGAGTTTGGCGGGAGCCCTGAGGAAAGTCCTGCGGAGATGCTGCCCGCGGAGCAGAGTGCCGCGGAAGGCATGTCTACCCTGCAGCCGCCTGGAGTGGGACACCAGCCCCAGAATACGTGCCTCGCCGACCTATTGTCCGCCGTGGCAGGACTCGTGGCGTAGATGGTGATGGACGAAACAGAGGGGAGAACGACACCACGGGGAGAACGTGAAGCCAACCCGCCGGTGACCGGGGAGCCGCTGGCCACACGGGTTGCCGCCATTTTGCAAGCGTGGGAAACAGCCGCCATTTTGTCGGCGGAGTGGGAAAATGCTCCCACCACATCTGACGGTCCGCCACCTCCGCGCTCCGAGGTGCCCTTCCTAAGGAAGTGTCTACCCTTCGTTAAGGAATTCTCAGCCGTTGAGGGTGATTGGACAGCCTTTTGCAGAAGATTTACTGCTACATGTGAGCTGGCAGACTGGACTGATGCTGAAGCGCTATGCGCACTACCGACGGCACTGGATGACGACGCCCTGGGTGCCTTTTATGTGATTTCCTCATCATTGAGGACCACGCTGGCATCTGCTTACGCACAGATTGCAGCTATATACGACCCACCTTCCAGCATGCGATATAATTTTCCCACGTGGAGGCGGGGGGAGGCCGAGACACCTCTCGCTTTCTGCAGCGCGCTTATGTCATTGGTTCAAGCCACATTTCACGCGGGATTGGACTCCCTGGTCCTGGAACGGCTATTGGCATTGGCAAGGGACACGTACATGTTCTTGCCCGCCTCTGAAGATGAGGAAATTACTTTTTTAAAAGTGGCTCGCTGTCAACAAGCACACAGCAACTTGTGGCGGCGAGTTGGGGTGGTCGCGTGCACTGGGCTGCCGGGGGAGATTGAGGCCAAGCAGGAGAAGAAGGAGCTCCCGGGGGTCTGCGTAGTGCTGGCGGGGAGTTAGCGGACAGGGGCCGGCACGGGATGGCAGCAAGCGCAGCGACGGCGAGGGATGGTTCCTGCTTCCTCATGGAGGAAGCCCATCTCCTGCTTCAACTGCGGCCTGCTCGGTCACATCGTGGCGGGATGCCGCGCTGAGCCGGGACAGCTTGCCATGCCCTCGTCGCCATCCACCCCGCCGACCTCCGCTCCTCTCAGCCTGAAGGCGAGTTGCGGCGCACCAAACACCCGGTCTACACTGTCACCTCAGGCATCCTCATCACAGACAGGTTCGAGGAAACCATGAAAGGTCATTGCCCTCAGGTGGCTTTGGGCACGTTCCCCAAGTTCCATAGGCCATGGTAGGGCCCGGTCGAGGTGATAGAGGTGAGGAAACTCCAGTGTGTTCGGATTCAGGTTGGTCACCGGCACTGGTATGTCCACCCGTCGTGATTTAAACTGTTATATCCACCTTGTGGATAGAACAGTTGATGTGCCCGACAAGCCTGGGAATGTGGACACTCAATCGCTACCTCAGCGGATGTCTATTCCTCCACCCATAGGGATCTGGCCCGTGACGACCATGGTGCTGCCCGTTATGCCGTCGGAGAGCCCGCAGGCCAGGCAGAGAAGGAGCGATCGGCGTCCGCTTCTCCTCCCCGTCCATCTTCTGTCTTGCAGGAACTACACCCGGTTGGGCGACCATTCAGTTGTCCCTGGGGACCCCCGTGTGGTCATTCTAGTCCCGCCCAAGGTCCCGTCGGCGAGAACCCGATCTAAAACTGTGCAATTTCGATGATCGCCCCGGACGCTTATCTATTCTGACACCACCGGAAGAAGGCTGCAGCCGCAAGCCAGGCTGTGTTGCCAGGGGAACTGAGTCCTTCCTGGGCTCGTCGGCTGCAGCGGGCCGGTTGGTGTCACGTGTGTACATATTCCGGGGGGGGGGGGGGGGGGAGTGATGTTCATCGTTGCTAAAGGAGGTTCTCGTGTTGTGTTGTTGTTTTGTTGTTGTTGCTGCGTTATCATTATTGTTACGGAGGCTGAGTTGTTGGTTGAAGCATGTGCGGTTGCTGTTTTAATTGTCAGGTCGGGTCTGGTTGGGTAATTGGAGCGCCGCCTGGCCACGCGCAGGCAAGGGGTCAGCCGGGACGGCTGCGTTTTACAAAAGGGAGGGGGGGGGTGATGTAGTGACGTTATTCAGATCACTACGGCGCTTTGAGCTGTGTGCGTGTTATGGAGATAACTAGCAGGGTATAGTACCATGCACGTGATGGGCTGGGGTGAGGTATAGGGGTACGTGAGGACAAGTCACCCCGGCTCGGGTTAAGCACGTGACAGGATGGGTAAGCAGGTGCAAGGGAACTGGAATTGGCCGGATGGGCCGAGGGGAGGGGCGGCCGAGGGAGGAGCAGGTGCAGCGGGGATAGCGGATATAAGGCAAGTCTCGAGCGAGGTTCAAGGCTGTTCGGTGGTTGGTAGAATCCTGCTTGTCACCTGGGTCCGCGCTCTCCGACATCTTGGGTCAACAGCATGGGGGCTGCTCTGACCGGAGATAGTTATCCCGTACGAAGTGGGTCAACAGTAAGTGGCTGCTCTGACCGGAGATATAGGTGCGGAGAGGATAGGTGTACGTAGCCATCCGAGTGAGATAGGTGATTTAGTCCTGTGTGTAACGGTTTAGCGTTGTGTTAATAAAAGTTGTTGCCTCCACTACACTTGTGTTATTTTTCTCCTGGTGTCATATGTATCGTCTTTTGAGAGATGGGATGGCAATTCACTTTAAATACTGGCAGTAACTATCCACATCAATCATCATCTCTTAAACCAGCGTATAACTTGTACACGTTAATACTAAATTGGGCAATAATAAATAAACAAACTATGCATAGACTGTTTGCATGAAATATATCTTTCTAAATGCCTGATTATTTTTGCTTGGTTTATACAGTCTAAGATTTTTAGGCGTTTGATAATAACTACAGATGCATTATAGCATTTTTATTTCAGTCAGGCTTGATCTTTCTAAGATGTGGTCAAGCGAGAAATTGGACACATACAGTGTGGTGTTTAAATGGGACCCCAATCTGAGGTCAAACTTAAAATCAATACCTGCAGATTCCTATGGAGACTTTTCACAAGATAACTCGATCCTCTGCTCAGAAGAACTAACAACATTGGCTTTTTACCACTGCTCTGAACATTATCAAAATATATATTGCTGAAACATGCACCAACTGGACAGTATTTCAATAAGTTTAAATTAAGAACCAAAATGCATTGCATATAAACAAAGCCTATTTATGTTTAAAACGCACAACTGATTGACGAAGGAACAAAATGAAGCATTTCAATCGATGACCTTTGCCGGCATTAGCTACCTGGTCATATTGAGCCAATTTAACCACTGAGAGGATGAACATTTATTAAAGATGTGTATGGTAATGCCTTCTTCTGTGCGCACGTGCCGCCAACCTTTGTTAACGATGCACCGGCACGTGCGCTGGCCGCAAGTAGGCGGGCAGATAAAAGCCAACGTTCCCTCCCGGTGGTCTGACCTTCTCCTTGGCAAGCAGCGCCGCCAGCTTCCCCAATCGATAGGCACGCGCACGGCGCAGTTGCAGGTGCGCTGCAATGATAAGTTTATCATTTGCACGGCTGGATAAGTGTGTGGGTGCACAGCGGCCGGATGGGGGGAGTTGGGCGGCGGGACGATGGTCTTTTGTGGCTTTGCGGAGGGTGCAGACTGTAATGGATTTTTCGCTGAAGCGGTGTGTTTAGCCCACTTGTTTCAAAGGCAAAGATCCTCCGTTTAGGCGTCCAGATCACCGTTACAAGGTGCTGTTAGTGAGCACCGGGCAAGGCCACTTAATGCCTCCCAAGTGCTGATGTTTGCACATTCATGTTTACATAGGGAACCAGGATTGAGCTCAGATACCGTTTGTCACTTACGTTGCATATGGGCCAGAAATCGAACCCATGTAGCAAGGATTGCATGTATGTTCAACTTATTTTGCACCGTATGTCGCCAACCGCACTCATCAGAGGTGGAGATTGTTGCACAGTACGCGAAACACTGCACCGCTACTTATCGACAGGGCCTGACTTCTCATGGAATATCTTCCGAGGCCCCCTCAACCTCCCAGACACCCAGATCCTCCACCTCCCCCAATAACCCCCCACGCCCCCTGTACACCACAACTGAGCCCCAGATAGGGATAAACTTAAGCCCCGATTCCTGATTGTAGACCACGGAGGCAAGTGCAGTTCACAAATACATATTAAGGATGCCATGGGATGTGACAAGAGTGCTTTGGTCAGCACCACTGCACCAGGTGCATACATGTCCATTCACGATGTGTATATATTTTGCGCACGCTTATGTGTGTGTGCCGAGACATATATCTTGTATTGAGCCTGGATAGACTGGCGGGGCGTTTACTGTTAGCAACTATATAGTAGTCACGTGAATAAACGTGCTGATTTATGATTGCTTCAGCGCACCGGTCTGTTGGAGAGCAATCGTTAAACACTGTGGATTGATCTTTAACACAACACGAGTGGATTTTGGATTGCTTCGATTTGCACTGTTGGCTATATACAGTGGCGAAATAAGTTCTGCACACATGCAGTGCTGAAGCAGTAATACATCGGCATGTTTGTTCACATGACGTCGCTGTGTTGGGTGGAGGAGGGTGTACAGCACACAATTTACTCACGCTATCTACCTCAAAATCAATTGTGAAGAGACCCATTTGATTTTTAATTGTTTTTTAAATCCCATTGCTGCTGAACATATATTAATAATAACCTTGATGCAGGTATTTCAAGAGGCTGCATTCAAATAATAAATCATATTTTTTAAACGGGGAGAGCATCACTGAGTCTCATGTTTTGCAGTAGTGGGTGATGTTGCTATTTGCTTGCCAATGGAGTAATTTGCAAGGATTTGTTGGTGTTGCAAATTTAGCTAAATTTGAACCATGATGGTAGCACGCATGGCCTACTTTTTTTTCGAAGGACATCATGGTATCTTGAATGTCCACTATAAAGCAGAAGATGCATAATCTCTGTGGTTAATACACCTGCATTGTTAAGCAGGACGACTTTCGGGCTCGAACCATGATATTTTGAAACAAGCAGCAAATGCAGTAGCGATCAGCTATGTAACACATATAATGCAATATTTGGCTATGTGTCTATGAGTGTTTGTATAAATTTTGAATACACTTAAATATCCTAACAAAAACGTCGGCGACTTACTTGCTGTTTTTGTATATTCTGGCTACCTTGTGTGTAAAGTTTTGTTTTAGTTAAACTTGACATTTTCAAGTACATTTAGGCTGATTCAACTCAGAGAAGAGGTCCAGGGCAGATTCAGATACCAGTTGTCACTGATTGCATCCATGACTGGGTTGAAACCCAGATAATTATAATTGTATCGCATTAAACAAACCACTGTACCACTGTTCCATGCACACAAATACACGGACAATGTTTGATCATGGTGAGACCTATCTCAATGTAGCACAGGGGGCTAAAGCCTGCGTGCAAGAACTACATTCTTATTGGAAGCTAGGTTCCCCGGTTTAATGTTATGCTACAGCGCTCGGTGTGTGTGTGTTTGGAATGGAAATGTTAATTAAATGATGCTGATAGAAGCACAATTGGAATATACTTGGGGGCAAAGACATCTAAACTAATAAGGGAAAAATGTCTCCACAACAGGCTTAATTGGCATGAGTGACAGTATTACCATTGCTTTATTTTATTTAACTTACAAATGCAGTTTTGGCCAACCTTTACCAGAACGAACTTTTCGAAATTGGTATATATAAGGCAAATGGACATCTACTCTGAAACGAATACCTGTCAGGGTCTGATCAGCCCTTGTGTTGAATCTGAGGTTGATAAAATTAATACTATGTTGTGGAATGTCAATTTGCCACTCTGTTTTCATTATAATTATCCTTTAAATGCATCTGGATACATAACAAAATGTGCAGCATTTTTTCTCACAATCCCCAGAAATATGCTCATCCTACGTATATGTTTGTATATTTCTGCTTGAAACCTCATGCAAATCAATAGGTATTTACGAG
This sequence comes from Lethenteron reissneri, assembly GCF_015708825.2. Lineage (NCBI taxonomy): Eukaryota > Metazoa > Chordata > Hyperoartia > Petromyzontiformes > Petromyzontidae > Lethenteron > Lethenteron reissneri. Next base: position 8,624,861 of record NC_083807.1, read on the forward strand.
TTAAATGAAAACAGATATATGCGCAGAAATGGCAGGAAAAGTAGCATTTATATGAGCCTAAGACCAGATATCTTGCACATTTTCAATGGCAAATATAGCCAGTGTTTGTATTCTGGCACGGTTGGCCTCTGCCATAGAAATGTAGAATTTCCAACACTGACTGTGTTGGAAATGTAGATCAGGCCTAGTTCATTTGAGAGGGAGAGACGCTACATTTTTTCGACCTAAATGCCATTCATTTGCTTGTTTATATTCCATTAACTGATTTGGTTAAATTGGATTGTAAAGTGAACAATTATGTTAATTTTGCACTTGTTAGACGTTGCACAAAGTCTGAATATATAGCAGACATATTGTCTAGACAATAAAGTAATTAGCGTGTTCAATGCCTGAGCCAACAATTTAAAAATGCACCCATGCTTATTTAATACATTTGTGGGTGAAATCAAATCTTACCTAAAGTAAATGTATCGTATACAATTCATAATCAGACTAAACTTGGAGTAAATTGAATTAAAATTTATAGAATTTTTTATTTGAAAAGAACTAATTTGAGGAGACGGAATTTATTTTGCATTTATTTGTAAAACCATCTTTAGTTGGCAATCGTATATTGCAGCAATGTTGGTTGATAATTGCAGCATTTACATCAAATCTCTCGAATATACCGAATATCAGGGAATGATGCACATATCAGTGTCGTATCAATTAAACAAAAACAGTTGCATTTATTGTTATAGTGTAGAATTTTTTTCATTTTCGAATGCTGCAGACGATGTTTTATTATGAGACAGCTTAATTCCGCAAGTGTTGATACACTGCAAATATAATTTTAAAGTCAACGCGATGCATTTTTGGCATACATATTTACACTTTCTGGAAAACTACTTGCCATGAACACCATGAAGTGAACTGTCAAACGCATTGTTATGGCTTAGATAATTTAAGGGTCTGAATATATGTTCACCTTGAGGCCGTTTTGGTAAAAGCCAACGTGCAATCATTTATTGGCGGGTCAGTATATCATCTTGCTATTTATATATATATTTTTTAAGTTCAACAACGTAGTTTATTTTAAAACAAATATAGTTTAGGAAAACATTAGCTGGTATTGAGATAGAGAAAATCCACAGTCTATGTTTGCAGAGAGCGTGGTTTGCAAAGCCCCTGGCGATAAGTGTGCCGAGGGTGGCTGTGCGGCTCTCTGGGCTCACGCCTATTTTTAAATCCTTTATATTAAGTTCGCTTGCTTGCGTGCTTGCTTGCTTGCTTAGGACCGTGCAAATCTTTCACTCGTTTTTAACCCACTTCCCGTGATCCAATCGAGCTGACATTTTGCACACAAACTCGTTGTGCGAGACAATTAATGTTCGTGAATTTTTTTTTCCAAAATTTTACACTATTTAGGGAAAACAAATTAAATATTTAATTACCAATTGCTTAATACTGGCAGACAATCATCTGACCCATAGGTGGCAGCCATCTCAAGCCAGAGGACGAGAGGACTCTAGCCGCCACGCATATAAAGGATTTATAGTGAAAAACTTGTTTTTACGGGTTATACTTATTAAATCCTTTATATTAAGTTCACTTGCTTGCGCGCTTACGACCGTGCAAATCTTTCGGTCGTTTTTTAACCCACTTCCCGTGATCCAATCGAGCTGACATTTTGCACACAGACTCGTTGTGCGTGACAATTTATTTTTGTGAAAAAATATTTCCAAAATTTTACACTGTTTAGGAAAAAATAAATTTCATATTTAATTTAAAATACCAATGTGATAAAAATGAAATTCTTACTCAAGAAAAACAGAAATGAATAATAAAATCAAACCGATGCCACGCACATAAAGGATTTATAGTGAAAAACTTAGTTTTTACGGGTTAATTTTTTACGGTTCTGGACCAGCACCCTTGAGGTTCAATTCAGTAATTAACACGAGATGATGAAACGATGTGATGGTTATCATATTGGTCACAAATGACTAGCCCAGCCACGAAATCATTCTCACATACACACTGTATTGGCAAGAGCTCTTTAGCAAGCACCTATTTCAGCTGGTATAGTGGTGATTTGGGCAGCACCACACTCTTCCACAGAGCCAATGTTTACACACAGCATCAATGTTTACACACAGCATCAATTTTTACACACATCATCAATGTTTACACACAGCATCAATGTTACACACAGCATCAATGTTTACACACAGCATCAATGTTACACACAGCATCAATGTTTACACACAGCATCAATGTTTACACACAGCATCAATGTTTACACACAGCATCAATGTTACACACAGCATCAATGTTTACACACAGCATCAATGTTTACACACAGCATCAATGTTACACACAGCATCAATGTTTACACACAGCATCAATGTTTACACACAGCATCAATGTTTCACACAGCATCAATGTTTACACACAGCATCAATGTTTACACACAGCATCAATGTTTACACACAGCATCAATGTTACACACAGCATCAATTTTACACACAGCATCACTGTTTACACACAGCATCAATGTTACACACAGCATCAATGTTTACACACAACATCAATGTTTACACACAGCATCAATGTTTACACACAGCATCAATGTTACACACAGCATCAATGTTTACACACAGCATCAATGTTTACACACAACATCAATGTTTACACACAGCATCAATGTTTACACACAGCATCAATGTTTACACACAGCATCAATGTTTACACACAGCATCAATGTTTACACACAGCATCACTGTTTACACACAGCATCAATGTTACACACAGCATCAATGTTTACACACAGCATCAATGTTCACACACAGCATCAATGTTTACACACAGCATCAATGTTACACACAGCATCAATGTTTACACACAGCATCAATGTTACACACAGCATCAATGTTTACACACAGCATCTGGTACCCATTTAAGGCAGAGTCGACATTCTGGAGACCCAGGACCAAATCAGGTATTTGTCACTGATATTGGCCCTGAGCGGCAATAGAACTCGGGTCGTCAGGTTTGTACTGCAGTGCGCTAACCACCGCATAATTGAACACACACACATTATACACAACAATGGCCGCCATTAACCCCCATAGTGGAATTATGTTACCATGGCCTGGTGCCAGTGTTAGGTGCACTTTGAGGAAACCTTCAAGTGCTTATAACTTGTTGACAGGAGATATTAGAGCAGATCTATTTGTTTTGACTTAAGTGGCCAGAGTTACTGGCATATGTACCATCACTCGGCCCACTTAATGCACATGACACTGCTTGTTATGAGCATTGCTGCACTACCGCTCATTATTTCTGGAGAGCGGCCACTACAAGCAATGCTTTCGCAACTTCCATATGCACCTTTCAAAGCAGCTGATCTAAATACCACGAGTACCAGCTGTCAGTAGATTCAAATCAACCTCAAATCCACATGTGTATCAGCCCATATTTTGCATAGCCCATGCTGATCCCATTTATCCCCTTCTATCTGGTGAAGTGGGTTTCGGCGAAGCATGCCAATGAGTAGCATCATGGAATGGAAGGAGTCTGATATAAAATCCAGGTACTACATGGATGTTTGCATCACAAGGCTCTAAGAGATGGTGGCTTGGTAAGGCTGTCATCCAGCAATAGTTTGACCATCCTCAAGCAGAATGAGCTGCTTGAGAATGTGGGTGGCTGGACATGCAAGCTACATGATCTGCGCAGGAGCCCATCTGGTCTCTGTCCAGATTCTAAACACACATCTAAGCACACACAAGTAACCATTCACCGTTATATGGGAAAACATAACAATGGTTGTGCAAAGTATGGTACAAAATACTGAGTGATGACAGCTCGCTGGCTGGAGGTCATGGGGCAATCACAAGTGTCATAGCTTACCGGTATCACGTACTTTGTTCAGAAGAGCAAATTTTTGTCGGGTACAATTTGTGAGTTCATTCTGGGTGATTGACAATAAATTACCCTTTACACATAGTAACGTTTTTTTGTGTTAGGTCTAGTAAATTTAAATGTCGTTGAGCTCGCCACCACCCAGAGCCAATTAGTAAGGTTTGTCACGTAAAAGAAAGTGCCAATTAGTTACTACTTTCAGCACACCGGTGTGTTAGAGAGTAAACCCACAACATTTAGAATTCGAGCATGATGTTTCACTAGTGATTACAACCAGCTTCATCCACTAGAGCTCGCTATAGTGGAGGCTCTTCCACCATCTTTGGCACGAACAAGCAATTGCAGGGCTGCACCTTTACCTATCTTACCGTATAGAGTGCAACGAGGAAACCTACACATATGGGGGGACAACACTCAAACATCCACAAGGCCAGATTTGCAAATTATTTTGACACTGGGGCAGCAAGTGAGCCATGGGGATAGACGTTGAGTAGCCAAGAGGGCCAATGAGGGCTGCTAATATGCAGTCGAGGCAACTCCCCTCTGCCCCTTATGTTCTCACAGACATAGAGACAAACGAATATCCTACTTGGAGGAGGGCCCCCTTATTCCACTCACCACAGGCCTCTTGTGGGACCCTCTTTCGTGAGGCCTGGGGCAAATTTCCCCCCATTTTGCATGTTCACATATATTCTTTCTCCTCCTCATGCATCGACTGTTTTTTTTGTTATCCTTCCCACCGGCAGGCTGGGGTATAATTGACGATGTTAATATGTACTTGAAAGACAGTGACAGCCGTGCGGCGTTCCGCTGGAATGTGTCAAGCGCGCGCATCTGCTGCCGGCTCCTTAGAGGACGCGGCTGCTGTCCGTCAGCGACTCGGAGTCGAGCCGGCGCTGCGTACCCACGTGTGCCGGAGCACCGAGAGGAATGTCAGCAATGACAGCGGCTCCTTAACAACAACAACAATAAACACGCACAGGGATGTTAATGGGTGTTCATGGGGGTCCATAACGTGTGGATTGCACTCGTGTCGGTGCACTCGAGCGGTGACGCTAATGTTCGTGACTAGAAAACTCAAAATGCTGTGTCGTATTACGTTCTGGAATGAGCGCTGATGGATTTTAATCAACAAATGCAACATTTAGTGCTCTGCTCATATGACAATTGTGTGCGCTTACGTATCTATGTTGGTGGTCCTCAGCAAGTGATCACACGTCTGATTAGCACGGTTGGCTACATACGGTGCGAAAGAAGTTCAACATACATAAGTGAACTCCATATTCTGCTGGCGAGGGCCACTTCATTCATTAGGATAACAAATACAGTATTGTCCTCTCCCCAATGGTCGGTGTTTTTTTTGCCCCAGAAGGATTAGGTTCTGAGTTGTTCCCTGACCAGAATTCGACCTTACACCCAAGCGATTTTGTGGCAAGAGATTTTCCACAGCACCACCTCAAAGGATGCATATGTATATATGTCAGTTTACTTTTTATAATACGTGGTGAAGGATTTGAACAGTCTGTAAACAGTAATTGCTAATGGTGTGATAACTTTTATTTGTTTATACCTTTTGTTTTTATACCATTCTTGATATGTTTATTCAATGTTCTATGTTCTGAGGGTTTAATTTACTTAATAATTACTCCAAATATGATTTAGCCCTGAATGTGATTCTGCATATAATTATTTAAAATAAAATAATTGTCTCTAATGTTTGTTTAGTAATGCGTTTCAAATACACAGCGAGTTTATTTTGAATATTTAAATTCAAATCAAATCTTTATTCACGTGTACATGGCGGTGATGGTATACTGATGTTAACAAATGGCAACAAAACAAAATAGACGTAGAAATATGAGGGGAAACATGAACACATGCACGCATGTGTTCATGTGCACATGTGTGCATCCCATGATACACGCATGTGCATGTGTGCATTCACATGCGTGCATCATGGGACCTCCTTTGCGAGTTCCAAAATATGAGAATAGATTTTCCCCTTTTGGCGTCCTCTGGTCTAACACCGTTTGAGACGAGGCTCAAAAGAAAGCTGTCTCTGGTGTGCACCAATCAGTTTCAAGGACAATGCATATTTTATCAACGTATTTTTTTTGCATTCTGACCACAAGTATTCTGGTTAATGCAGACATGATTCCTTGTAAAAGGTTTCAGTTTGTTGTTTTAACATCTTAACACCTGTTTTGTTGCCAGAAAAAAAGAGAGGAAAACCTATTTGCAATGTAGTAGGTAGTATGACTAGTTCTTCTAAACCATACGTCTTGTTTTTGCGTGAGGTCGGCTGCTCAGATTTCCTTTCACCCTGTGCATCTATTGCTATGGTGATGAGCGTTGTGGTTAAAGTACTAAACTCGCAAAACCTTGTTGGAGATCGACATCTCGCCACGGTGGCGAGATGTTAAATATCACGCAGGGTATACAGGATGTCGTGGGTTCAATCCCGACCATGACGCCTGTGTATTTTGAGCTTGTATGTTCTCCACGTGATCACGTGGGTTTAACTTCTGGTCTTCTGGGTTTTCCCTCCACATTAAGAAACATGCGTTTCGAGTGTTTGGCTGATATAAATTTCCACGTGATAAGCCACTTCGTTGAGTGATCATTTGTGGCCAGGTCGCATCTGATAAATAGTTATATAGGCCTTACCTGTTAATATAAAAAAAAATAGTTTGTCAGTTCGCAGTTAGTGAGACTCAAGCCATCATTATCCCTCCATGTTTCCTATCACTAACAAAATATAATAACAATGATATACTTGCATTGATTGGGTTGTCATCAAACCGGGTGCTCGAGCATAGGGGGTCACTGGTGTGAATCTGGTCAACAACGACAGAGATGCAGGGACTTGCATTGAGTATTTGGTGGTGCTTCACTCGCAGTGGTGCACGATGACTTACATAGAGATTTATAAACTCGCACCAGAGATATGTGCTTTGACAGTGATCATCCTATGAACATACTTGTCCGCTGCCATAGTAACGTGGAATTCCCACCTCTAGACTGTGAGTGCCAATGCGTGCCATTCCATTGCTCTTCTCGGTCGAGACACTTTGACTCGGATTGGCAATGAAAGTATGAGGTCCCTGCCTCCACTCCCTGTAGTGAATCTCATTTATAGGCAATCTTCGATGTTTTGTTGGCGCCGTGTGCAGAATCCCCGGGAGAGCACAATGCAATGCCATACAAAAACAAGGCTACTCATGCATTGCGGGGCGATATGGCCAAATGGGTTGCACGATCCTGCCCTGGGTCAAAGGGCGATCATCGAAGTGGTTCATTGCATCCGACATGAGCTGCGCTTCTCTTGCAGGTTTCTTCGGAGGCGGCCGACTGTTAAGTGAAAACTAAAATGACGCTTGCCATTTTTCTTTTTGGATCTGCTTTTTTTTATCTCTGACATAAACAAAATCCATTTATGGGGTTGGTGTATAATGGGCCATTTTCATTTTGCTCCAGTGGGGGCGATGTACGCCTTGGCTTTGTGTGGCTGTGTGTGGCTGTGTGTGGCTGGCAGAACACAAAGTAATAGTTACTCCTTTCCCAGCATCTGGGGATGCCATTGGTCTACTGAAGGCTCATCTGGCTACGCAAGTACTGCACCTCTTCTGGGCGATATTACCCCAGTAGGGGGTCAATTGTGCAGGGTGTGAGTGGGGTGTCAATAGGTGGGAGGTCAGCAACCAAAATAAATACCTGAAGCCGCATGGTTGGATATTGTGAGAACAGCCCGAGGAGGATTGGTGTCATTTGTGATATGACTGTAGGCTCTAGGCAGAATGAGTGAAGAAACAGCATCTTGATCTTTAGTGGCAAAAATCTGCGGGACAGTTGCCATTGTAAGTGTGCATTTTCGTGTTTAACGATTCAATACATTGTCACAATTCAAAATTGTAGCATATCACATGGCTGTGGAGATATCATCATATATGCCATATATATAATTCATATACATGTGTTACAAAACACATTGTGAACTTAATACTCAATATTAATATATTGAAGAATTGGTTCACTTTACTGAACACACTCCAACAATAAATTACCATAATAATATACATGATATGCACTGTATGTATATTGAACTTTGTTGACCAATATGAAGGCTGTTGATTGTCTTAACATTGAATATATGTTGCTGCTTGCTCTGTAGGTTACGGCATTTGTCTTGGTCAAGGCCTCATTCTCAATGCCATCCTTGGAAAGCTTCAACCGTGGTGTCTGGATATTAAGATTCAGCATATTTTGCATTCTTTACTTACCCACGACGAAGCAAACATTACATGGTTTGTGCCATTGAGCAAAATGCCAAATGTTTTTAATAACATTTACATGATGGCGAATATGATGTTGGAAATGAAACAAATATAAGACAGATATATTAAGATTGGAGATGGTGCCGTGGTGTAATTGTTAGCAGACTCGACTCGCAATCTTGCACGACAGTTGAACCAACGGTGCAAGTTTCTTAAAATCCCCCCGCCGCTGCCCACCCAGCCGTAAAACTAAACTATTTCATATGCTACCAGGTAAAGCTCACTGAGCTATTTCCCATAAGCGACCTGGCCACAAACGATAGCTCAACGAAGTGGCTTATCATGTGGAAATGTATAGTAGCTAAATACTCTCACACGTTTCTAAATGTGCAGGGGACATGACCACAGGTAGAGAAACATGCAAACTGCGATTATACAGGCGTCAGGATAGCGATCGAACCCACGACCTTCTGCATATCATGCGAAGGAGTGAACATCTTGCCAACATGGCGCCCGAAAAGTTGGTACGCCAACAGTTAGTCGATCGGCAGGTCGCATCTGGTGGGGTAAAGTGTGGGTATTCCAACATCTTCCTTGATGTGTGGCCATCATGGAGAGTAAGACAAATACCCCCTAGAGGCATTTTCGAGCTCCCTTTAATGGGGATCATTTCCACCAGCAGTGGCATGAGTAAGGAATCGCAGGACTGCACCTTTATCTGTTTACTATATTAGGATTAAACCAGGGATATGTGTACGTATGTAGATGCTCAATTAGGGAGCAGTGGCGCAGTGGTTATTGGACTGTGATCTTCGACAACCTGGGTTTGATTTCCAGCCAGTGGTTAAATGCTGTCCAAATAAAGCATGTGTATCCCTTACAATGACACGGTCTTAAATGAGCAGATGGTGCCATCGCATAAGAATCAGTGCTGTGGAGATGGAGGTTGCCAATTGTATTGGTAGCAACACCTAACTTATTGCGTGTCATTCTGGACTTATTAGGTGATCACGAACAGCACCTGCCCTTATGGTCTGCAAATCTAGGTGGAGAATCTGTATTTTGTGCTTATTTATTTTATAAAAAAGAAAGAAAAATTATCACGTTAAAATGGAATCTGAACCCAAGGTCTCATTTCCACTGGTCAATTGGGGCAGCTACCCCTGACTAAATGTAGCTCTCAAATGTAGCAAGTTTTTCGGCGTCAGCCTGGTCACCTAAGTCTGAACAAAACAAATGTTACGTAAATTATATTGTCACGTTCCTTGGGTGAGATTTACCTCCTTGAACACGCAAAAATGTGTCTGTTGGCCATATGATAAACATCAGAGATAGAATCAAAATTTCTACTCAAGGCATGGTGCTGATCATGAAGTTGGAAAACATTGCAAAAATTAAATGTACTAAATGATGAACCCCTGCAATTGTTTGCTCATGTCACTGCTGGTGGAAGGGCCCAGAGGGAGCTCAAGATAACCTCTTTACATGGTATTTGGCCTACCCTTCCACAACGGCCAGACGTCTTGCATGGGGTGGACATATTCAGGTTTTTCCCACCATATGCGACTTGCTGATCAACGAACTGTGGTGCATATATGTTGCCTGCTGGGTTGACAAGCGAGGGGGATTAAATAAAAAAACGTGTTGCCACTGGACACATCTGAAAAATATATCTGGGAGTTATTTAAACCTTTCGTATTCAGACATATCAAACAGTGGCATTGGGTCATGCACAATGGGAAAGTTAAAAAGTAAAAATTTCAGTCAAGAGGCCATTAAAACTCATAATCTCTCTGGTGTTAATACAATGAGCAGCACTTTGTGTAACGTTTATATTAGCCCACAATATAGTTTAATTGGCGGAGTTAGATTGCGTAAATATAAATGTGTCGTTAAACCTGCCACCACCCGACACAGCCAATGAGTAAGGTTTGTCACGTAAACAGAACATGCCAATTCGTTACTAGCACAGCACACCGGTGATTTGGAGAGCAGATCTGACTGTCGCCTGATAATGCTAGTTATAGTTACCGGCGAAACGTCGTACTTAGATTGTAAATGTTGTGGATTTGTTGTGCAACACACTGTTGTGCTGTACTCGTAACGAATTGGCATGTTCTGTTTACGTGACAAACCTTACTAATCGGCTGTGTCGGGTGGTGGTGGGTTTAACGACACATTTATATTTACGTGATCTAACACCAAAAAAACACCTATATTATGGATGATATTGGTCGCGAAAGCCTACGTGTTAAGTTTAGATTAGTTTTTGGTTGCAGGACTGTGGAATATGGAATTACCTGCACTGGCTCAGAGCCACAAGTGAAGATGGACACCACCCAAATATTCATCTTGGCAGGGACACATTTTGGGTGAAACCACTACACGACCACTTTTCATTGCTATCAATGGGCAGTCAATAGACAGTCATAGTCACTACACATTCACTGCAAAGTGACTGCGGACTCACAGTCGCTCCACAGTCACTCCACAGTCACTCCAATGGTTCCCGTTCATTGCTATCATTGCTATCAAGAGACAGTCTCTCCAATTCACAAATGTTCAGCAGCTGCTCTTGTTCTGTTGACATGTTGTTTCATTTAGACTGCTGAACTGTCAGCAGGTGCAAACGCAGCTATGTGGTGGCCAGCATTTTGTAATTCAGTGCCCCCCCCCCTCTCCCACTCCCTCCCTCCCAAGATCTTTATTTTTGATAGATTTCAATACAAATGTGTCAAAAAATATATATTTTTTAACAAGCTGCCGTATTCATATTATGCAACCTTTACTCAATCCGATTTTCTTGATTTTTTTGTAATGGTATAGTTCTGCTGTACAGTTTACTGGACAGTGTTCCTAAGAAATGACACCTCATGAAAAAATATACGTACATATAAAAAAAAACAATTTGTATGCACTTTTTTTTAAAGGATGGATGATCTTTACTCAAGCCGACATGATGTATATTAGTTTCGCAAAACGGGGAGCATTTTAATTACGAACTGAAATGAATTGTCACAAACACTCATCGTTGCATGTTGACAACCAATTACAAGAACCATGGGACCTTTTGCTGTAAACATATTACAGATATTATGCATTGGCCAACACCCAGCAGTTCACTGGTGAGCTTAATTTCTCCTAAGCAATTACTGCTGGAAGCATTTTTGTGACATTTGGTTACACATTTTTTATTTTTTTTGAGCTACTACAAATAACAATTAAACACCACTTCAACAATACTGTCAAGGATGATTAAACCGCTTATTCTGACGTTAGAAACAGCCGTGCTTTTAATAACAACGTGCGTTCATGGCTGCTTCAAACCATTGCCTTGAAATTGGTGTCTACGTCAAGTGGATGTCATACCACTGCATTGATTTTTTTTCGGTTATGCCATACAGCTCTCCGTGGTGCTTTAAGGTTGTACAACATAGTGTTCGGGATGGATTTCATTCAATTCCTGACAAAGCTTCCAGCACGTGTAGTGAAACGTCGCACATCGTGCCCAACAAAACGCGATACAACCCTAAAACAGATGGGAGAGCTAAGTGGGTATTAACTTTCTTTAACCTCGTGGTACTTTGGCTATAATGCATCACACTCAATCTACAAACACTACTCTTCCCAATAACATCTGGCATCTCAGCAGTATTTATTTGACAAGCCTGACTGCTGATGAGTCCCACAAGATATAGTTTATTTGCTTAAAAACGTATGGTGCATAATAATATTGTTCTGGAAAGCTAATCTTATGATGGAATAAAAATAATAATATATAAATTAATATATCAAAGGACAGAAGGGAGTTCTGCTTGTACATGCTGTTGCACAGTCTACAAGGTCAAAGATCAACTCAGTCGTCATCCTTTCCAATGAGATCAAAGTAGCACTGCATTGTGGGAGGTCAATATTGTTTGTCATCAGGAGATGCTGGCTCCCGTTGTGAGCGAAATTTACAGCATTGGTTCAGGGCCACCAAAGGACATGGGTTCGACCGATACCCATTTCCACATGGAGACATTTTGATGGTTTTTGTTTTTAAAGCTTGATAATAACCTGTTTCCAGAAGTAGCTCACAGCCCATGTGGCAGGTCAGACATCGCGTTGAAAAATACATGGTGCAACCAATACTATAAACTATTTTTATTTTACCAGGTAAGACCCACTGAGCTATATAGCTTCATTTCAGAAGCAACCTGGCCACAAATGATAACTCGATGAAGTGGCTTATTACGTGCAAATGTATGGAAGTAAAAACCTCTAAACGCACGTTTCTAAACGTGGAGGAAAAAAACGGAGGACCCGGAGAAATATCCACACCACCACGGAGAGAACACGGAAACTCAAAATATACAGGCGTCATGGTTAGAATTAAACCCACGATTTCCTGAATACCAAATGAAGCAGTTCACATCTCGTCACCTCAGCACCCGATAATCTGCAAATACATCGGAAAGATGTATAGCACAACTGCGAAGCACGTACGCAGTGGTGTAACAATCTGTGGCACATTGGGACCAGGTGTGGAGGATATAAAAAAAAACGCGTGTGCTTTTGTTTTTAATTGTAAAGTTTCGTCATGCTTAATTGAGTCAGTAAATGTAAATTTCCGTGTGTTGAAATGCAGCGTAGTAAACACTGCCATTTGCCACTGTTATCAGTTACCAGCCTTTGCGATACATTTATATGTATACCAGTGTGAATTTAGATTCACAGTCAGGTCAGTGTTGCATTGTTTAAACGATCATTGAAGTTGTGCTAATGTTTAATGTTAACAGCACTTGAGCCAGTGTTGGAAATTCCACGTTGTTATGGTAGAACCAATAAACCATTACTCATCGTTACTTACTCATATTTAAGGATTCCACCTTCCTGTCTTTGTTTGCCTTCACATGCGTAGTTGGTAAATGCCATCACATTGGTCAAAGTGCAATACAGCGAAAGGCATGCACTCTAATGGTGTTCTAGTGGGGACTGTGAAACCGGTAGCTGTAATAACCAAAGGTCAAGCAAGTAACATGCAATATTAAACCATTTCTATTGTTCATCATTACTGCATTGCGCCAAGCTCCATCTACAAATGGAATTTCTAATACTTCACCCTCTGCGATATCTTTTGCTGAATCTTAATGGAAATAGGTGTTCTGTAAACAAATCATTATGAAGCTAGGTATACAAGACACTGAAAGCATGCAAAATGAAGGCTATACTATTGTCGTTTGTATGTTTGTCTCGAAACTCATATGAAATAAAATTGCCTGAGTTGAAATGGTAAAATAATATTTTTTTTTTCAATTTTAGAAACCAATAATGCATTTAAAGAAGGTGAATAAATCAAAACCTGATTGAGAACATTTCCTTTTCATTCCTGCAACACGTATGCAGGAGACGGAATGTAATTCTAATGTGAATATGAAATGAAAGAAGGAATTGGACCCGTGCACTTAAAAAATAATTCTAACAAAACAACGAACGACAGTATGTATTTATCAAGTGGCTATCGTTGTATCATCACCTTTTTTTTCGACATTGAAATAGTGTCTTCTTGTCAGATTCCTCTTCTGATCTATATATGTGTCAGTTTCTTAATGCAATTTCAGTGGGTATGTTCCATTGTTTTTAAATATTTGTTATTACGATAGTTTAAGATTATTTAAGCCTTGCTTTTCACGAAAGTTATTCACAAAAACATTATTGGATGTGACCTTTTTTGCCAGTACCAAAGTGCGAAAAAATAAGAATGAGTCTTACCCTTTCTGGCAATAAAACAGGTGTTAATATGTACTCTGGTCTGACACTGATGAGACTATGCCCTAAAGAAGGCTGTTTCTGGTGTAGACTAATCAATTTCCAGGACAATGCATATATTATCAGAGGATGTTTTGTTTGCATGTTCACCACAAGTACGTGTGGTTAATGCAGACACGATTCCTTGCAAAAAATGCATATTTGGTGTTGAATATCTTAACACCTGTTTTGTTGCCATAATGGGTAAAACCTATTGTTATTCATGGAAGTTTATGAAATTCGCTGAGGTAAATAAAGCGATAATAATGCATGGAAACAAATATTCATAATCTCACATTTGCTGATGATTTAATCATTCGTGGAAAATTTTGAGGATCCTTGTGTAGAAAGCTGCTGAAGTGGGACTCCATGATGAATATGAGACAAATATAAAAGCTAAGTGAAATAATATGGCGAAAACAATAGCAGATCTCTGTTGTGGGGATGCAACTGGAACACCCATCAGAATGTATAGGTGTAGGGCAGTTACAGAAGCAATCTTGGGATCAGTGTGGTGAATATAGAGGCACATGCAGTAGGTTGGAGTGTTTTTAGGAAATCAAACATACCCGATTAGCCACGGTTGGCTACGTATGGTGCAAAATAAGTCCAACATACACTAAATAACGTTGTTGTATCATTGTATGTTACCTGCTATGCCATATCAGAAACATAACCGATGACAATTCATATAAAACAATCGGTGAAAGAAACACAAAGAATAAATGATGGAGAGATGCATGGTAGGAATTTTCCATCGTCTGCTTCGCCAGTCGATTTTAAACATCATGTGATATCTGTCGCAAGAGTAGGTCATTCTATGCAAGTGTCCTGGTCCAAATTTGCCTTGCTGAAAACACAACCCACATTACTAGTTTGGGAATATACATATCAAGTATTCCCCCCACCCTTACTGGCAGACGACAGAGCTTTGGCAATTGTTGGCGTGGGTTTCTGGCTGCCGTCCAGTTTGTCTGTGGTTTCCTGCCCTATCGAGCGAAATAGACCGAATAGCCCAGAAGTTCAGTATGCATACATATATATGAATACTCTCATTAGGACACTTTTTGATGTTCTGATATCCTGAGAGACAGAGGAACACATGGATCAGAGAAAATGTGTAATTTTTAAGTTATGGACGTCACTGGTAATACAACTCCGGTATTGAGGGACTGTGTGTTGTCTTGTTGTGGTCTGGGACTGGTTTTGCTCTTGTTTTGATGTCTTGCCCAAGCTGGAGAATCGGTACACTCATGCAATTTTAACTAATACACTTAATACATTTTACAAATTAATTTTCAGTGTGTCTACCTTTCCAATACGTTGCACTCCTTTCGTCTTTGTATTGTTAGTTATTTTCTTGTGTTTTTTCTTTAAAGTCACGTAGGTAAAAAATGTAAATGAATAAAAGTAAAATAAAAATAAATAAATAACTATATCACGACGTTTCGGAGACAACACAAGCTTCCGTCTTCAGGTGGAACCGTCACAGCACGCTTGCTGTATCAAGTAAATGAGAAATGTATTTTACTTTTATTAATTAAATTTTTTTACCTACGTGACTTTACCGAAAAAACCCAAGAATATGAATCCTTGCAGTCACGAAAGCTTCAAATCTAGAATTGTTAGTTATTGTTACTTTTTTGACCCGCCCCTAATGGACATCTGTGGGAAAAGAGAGCTTCATAGCTCATGAGATTTCTCCAAGATAACTAAAAGTTAGCTTGGGCAGGACTCATCACTCGAAGGCTTGATGGCTGGTGGTTGAGTTTAATGGCAGAGTGGCGGCCAAAGGAGAGCCCATGCTGAGAGACTCTTTGCGGTCGAGATAAAGCTGAGGTCGGCCAGTGTGAGGGTCTACGCAGCTTGTTGTGATATTCAACTATGAGGGAATGGCGACGTCTTGGGCAGGCCTTCGTCTAGCTGTGGATGAATCATGGCTGGTAATTATCTTTAAAAAAGGAAACGCAATTGTAAAAAAATAACGTTTTATTTAAAAAGCTCAAAATGTGAGTGAAAAGTTAAATCTCACTGCATTGAAACGGCAACTTGTTTTTACATTATATTGGGTACTACACTGCCTTAGTGTGCTATCCTGTGATATTTTAAATGGAAGCGTTACGTTATTTATGCTTTTTTTTATTAATCTGTATTTACTTTTTTATTACCTTACATGGATTAAATAAAATAATCATATATTATGTAATTCCTCGTCTTTTACAGGGTCTGGGGCTATTGGAATCATCACAGCCAGTAATGACTTTACGTGGTTAATAACGTCCTTCCAATGATTACTCAGTTTTTACCCATCTTCTCGGTTGAAATTGTGTATGTTTATATATCTGTATGGCTTCATGAACACATCTTTATTGATAGCCAGTGGGTTTGCAGAGTACCTTCGTCTTGGAGAAATACATTTCATGTGTGCCCAGTGTTAACAGAATGATCAGCCACGGCAGATATGTTGGTCCTACCGTGTTTCAGATCCGCCTTGTGTTCACGAACATGGTCCGAGACATGTCGCTTAGTTTCCCCAATGTAACTACTGCCGCAGCCACAGGTTAGTTTGTAGACACCGGGGTATTGCATGTCAGGGATCACATCCTTCATAGATGGGATCAGATCACAAATGTTACGTACTGTGTTGAATCGGACCTGGACCTTGTGTTTGCTCATGATTTTGGAAATATTTTTGGTGACCCCTGCTATGTATGGTGATTGTTTTGTCAAATTCGATGTAGTTTCTTTGTTTACCAAGCTGAAAGCTCAACATCTACAAGTGGGAAGCTGAAGCTCTCCATTTTGCGAGGCAACCACGTGGTCGGATACCCGAGTGATGGTACGACCCTTCTGGGCCGGCACCATACAGTGACAATCCCGATGTCACTACGCATACATTATCAGAGTATGTTTTTGTTTGCATTCTGACCACAAGCATTGTGGTTAATGTAGACATGATTCCGTGTAAAAGGTTTCAGTTTGGTATTTTAACATCTTAACACCTGTTTTGTTGCCAGATCAAAGGGGAAAAGCTATTATCAGATTTTGTAACTGGCAAAGGAGGTCCCATGATGTACTGTAGATGCTCACCCCGAGCACTCATTACTCTGATAGTGCATTGTATTCGGGCTGTACGCCTTTTTTTGCATCCTCTGGTCTAACACCGTTTGAGACGAGGCTCAAAAGAAAGCTGTCTCTGGTGTGGACCAATCAATTTCAAGGACAATGCATTTGACATGTTAACACCTGTTTTGTTTGCCAGATAAAAGTGGAAAAAACCTATTATCACGTTTCTAAATGTGAAGGGAAAACCAAAGAACTCAAAGAAAAATCCATGCGACCATGGGGAGAATATGCAAACTCCAAGTATCTGGGTCGGGTTTGAACCCACAAGCTCCTGCATACCAGGCAAGGTAGTTATGAGGCAAGGTAGTTCATATCTCACCATTGCGGCACCACAGGTACGTCAAATGGGAGCATTTATATAAAATCACAGTTACACCATGCACATATATGTATGTATGTTGAATTTCTTTCGCACCATACGTAGGTTACTGGACACAAAGAGAACACGGACCGCTTTAATCACAGGTAAAGGCTCCACTGTGCTCTGTAAGCAAACATGTGCGCACAAGATCAAGCATACCTTACAATGTGTGAAATTGCTGGACATGTGAACGTCGACAGAAAATGACAGTGCCCGCCCTGCACATCACTGCACTGGCTGTGAGCGTTGGAGTGGTCGATGTGGCTCTATGACTGTCCAATATGTGACGTACTGTAAACGTTTGAACGAATCTATGGAAATGATGGACTAAGTTAACTCCTGCCTGGGATTGAACCAGTCACTTTCCCAACTTGCGGGTGGAGCACTGGGCTACATTTCCACCCATCTGGATAGCACTGCGAGTGGTATACCACATTTGTAAAAACACACAAACATTGCAATTTGGAATTCAAATGAAAACCAAATCCATGAGGTTTAGGAAGCATTTCCTCATTATCCACCTCCCAACACCCCTTGCTGCGTGCCCCCCTTCCCTTCAGGCCGACTGGTTTATTTGTCTCGTTTTAATGCACTACTTCAAAGCTGATTACGGCAAATGTCAGTCATGCCATGTTCATTTTCTGTGACGTGAAGTCGGTCCACGTGAGCAATTTTAAGACGAGGAGGGGCTCTACCAGACAACGCATCCTCCTCCTTGCAGTTCCAGCGGTCGT
Source organism: Lethenteron reissneri (assembly GCF_015708825.2). Lineage (NCBI taxonomy): Eukaryota > Metazoa > Chordata > Hyperoartia > Petromyzontiformes > Petromyzontidae > Lethenteron > Lethenteron reissneri. The sequence goes on from NC_083807.1 coordinate 8,643,052, forward strand.
TAGCGTTTCTCTGGCTGTGTCCCGTGGTGATTGGTAAGGGCAGCTGTCTCGAAATCTTGGCCAGGGGTCTCCTCGTCCCTCCCATACCGATAATCGGGAAGTGGTGGAGCTTGCCTCGAATCCAGGCGTGGGTTAATGAGTCGCACAAATGGGGTGAAACTCCTTTCCTGGGGGGCGTCGAGAAGTGGCCGTACCCTAGCTCGATAGAAGGCAGTACAACAACAAAATGTGGACTCCAACCTGTGATGTCTGTATGCGATAGTGTTCCCCCTGACATGCGTGAGTTTTCGTCCGGGTGTTCCCATTTCCTCCAACATGTAAACACTCATGAATTGGCCAATAACAACTGAACATATAGAGAAGTCCAGAGCTTGGGTAATTGTTGGTACCAGTTCAATGTCTGGCTTCCTTACCGCTTGTCTGTGGTTCCTTGCGCCCGTGAGTATTTTTTGTTTCTCTACGAGAGTGAGCGAAAACTGCAGGTTATTAGTTTGAAATTATTATAATGCATGTGCACCCCTTTATGGAAAGTCACCAATAGTTGTCATATGATGTTGCAAGGTGTCCACAAGAGATATGTGGACTTTCCACCACACACGTAAGGAATCGATCGCCGTGAAGTACTCGTTTGAGCAGGGAGAAACATGACTTAATCATTTACCGACGTTTGCAGTGTTCCACGTAGGTTGCAAAGAAACTGATTTTTATCCAAAATGTCGGTTAATCTTGCTGTCAAGGTCCCAATGTATCTAGGAGATATTTAGTGGACAACGTGTGGAGGTACATGTCCAAGTGTTAAACGGAAGTGTTGGCGTGCTCAAATTCGTGTTGGGCATTTGCTTGCCGCTGTACTTGATTCAAAACATTTATATTCTTTATTTTTGTTCGCAATGTTGACAGCGATTTAGGGTGTTTCTATGACGTGAAAGCAAATTCAGATTTCCTTTCTCGGGGTGTACCTGCGTAGTGATAGCGATTTTATGACAAGGACTTGTTAATATTAATATTTCTCATATATCACACATACACAAATATTTGACAGCCTTGTTCTACGTAAGCTTTCAATGGCAGCGTGCCCTAGAACTGTTCCTTGGTAATAAGCAGCAGATATAAGCTGCATTTCTCAGACATGTCCGATAAGAACTACAACAATAATACGAAATTTGGAAAATGCCACTTGTTCGTATACATCAAAATGTGTCAATGCCATTGCCTGGTGGAGTGTTGGGTTGCCATACGTATTATGGATGGTATTGTCATGACTCTGAATGAATAAACGTAACGGAGTGAACAAGTTAGACATAACGCTATAAATCCTTGTCATTGTACTTTTAAACTAGTATTTTGAGTTACAAATGCCAAGCGTTTAGAAGTGGCCGTCTGAACATTTCCATTCGTGACTTATTTTAATTAAAATGATTGATGCCGTCAATTCCAAAGGCCAGTGACATTAATGCACGCTGTCATTTAGAGTAATTTCGATTTTGCCTGCACTTAAGGATGTGTCAATTGCAAGATTAATTAGTCGGACTCATCTGGAAAATGACTGCTCGTGTACTGCCACCGCTGGCGGGCGGCGCTTCGGTGACGCACTGCATTTGAAGGTGATTTGCCTTGTTATCGGCACCTTGCTTAACAAACCCGTACACTAATGGGCCTCGCATTTCTGAAATATTAAGGATAATTACACTGAGGGATGAACATTCGGTGTGACCTATTAAGACATGGCACTGAAATTGTTTTGAAAGCCAGTATAGATGTAAGACTTAAAAAGACTATGAGCTCTATTTTTCTGACCTTAGAACTATTAACATTCGACACTTTCCTTTTTATTTTATCAACCATACAGGAATGATGGGCTGTTTCCATCTCCGACAAATATTTGAACTTGCAATATTCTGTCAATTTTAGTGTGCAATATTCATGGGATACTAAATAGTTCCTTAAGGAATGAACTACAAACTATATATATATATAACCAATATCATTTAAATTCAAGCCGTTTGGAATTATAGATTGTGTTTGCTGATAGTCCTTTAATTAAAGATGTTTAGGTTTAGATAATTTGTGTCATTCAATAAATACAAGGCAAATGGCAACAGGAAATACTTATCAGTCCAACAGTGTTGTTATCTCGACTTATTATGCACGATTTAGTTCAATTAACTTTTATATATATAAAAAACATACAATTCACAACGTAACAGCCTCAGGACGTTACATCTTCGCACAACGATTTGGCCAAATACACACTCAAAATGGCATTGCAATTAATACCTAAATAAACAGAACAGCTCGTTTATTCTCATTTGGAAAACAAAATAAACATAAATTCCTTAGGAAATGTATCTTTACATCATTTATGAGTTGTAATAGGTTGCCTTACTTTGTTTGCATGTTGAGCACTTAAGCTGAATGCTAATACAGATTACCTCTTGGATTGGTTTAGCTTGTCATGGCTCAAAGAGAGTAAACACACCAGGTGTAAAGATTCACTATTTTTAATGCTTTTTATTTATCGTTATGTTTCTCTCTTCCTCCCAATATTATAATTATGTAGTTTGTTACGTCACGAAACAGTGTCAATTTCTAACTCTTCCAGAACAGTGCATCACCCCACGTTATAGAATTTTCCAAAGAAGGTGATTTGACAAAACAAATTCTGAGATCTCTTCAGGTGACCTCTTAGCCACACTCGGAGTCATATTCTTGGTTTTTTTTCGGTAAAGTCACGTAGGTAAAAAATTAAATAAAAATTAATATATGTTTATTTAATGTTTTACCTACGTGACTTTACCGAAAAAACCCAAGAATATGAATCCTTGCAGTCACGAAAGCTTCAAATCTAGAATCACACTCGGAGTGTTGCACTTTCGCCTGCATTTTACTATTGTGGCGCTCAATCTGACTAACGTATTTAATTTGCAGTATAATCAACGAGGAGACAAAGGCAGCTGGATGTCATATTGGTCACACCATTTCATTGTGTCATGCTGGCTCCCGTAAAGGTTTGCCAAAGACACTTTTCCTTTGTACCATTAGTGGATAAATCATTCTTCACATGTATTTCAAATGTCAAGCACAACATACTTTAAAAACAGTAAAAAAAAGTTAAATCGCTATTTTCAATAAATAACGTCCAAAATACATCGTCATAATCGACCTTAGTCAATCCACTGCTAAATGAAGGTCTCGTCCAAGCCCCCGCACACCTTGACGATCCTGCAAATACTCGTGTCAATGTAAACATCCACCTAGCATCCGCTCCATCTCCTGGGAGACGTTCTCACGGATAAGTTCCATTTTTTGGCTGCCACTCCATCATTCAATTTCCCTGCTGTTGTCCATCCTTTATATGCGTCCAAATATAGCCACATTACATGCAAGATACAAATCTGCCGAGAGAGAATGTTCTTAATCAATGTGCACTCCCTGTTAGGCATACATGTGTAGTGTTGTACAGACGGACTCTTCAACGTCTTTTGTAGCACACACCTTTTATTGTCTTATTAACACAGTCCCTATCACACTGAGGGGTATACGGTCCCCTCACCCGTTACCCTCAGAAGGTACAAGCCTCCACACCCTACAGGCTACTTAATATCCCACTCTTTCAGTGTCCTCTGACTGGACCTAGGGGATCTCTCCCCGACCACTGGTTACCCTGAGCCCTAGCCCTGATAAGGGCTGGAGGACTTGGTCCAGGGTCCTAGACTTCTTCCGCCGTCTTGGGTCTTCGTGTAGCCGAACCCCCTCAGAGCTCTCAGCGCTCTGGCTTTATACTTGTTCGTGGCCGGGTTGTCCAATCCCCGGCCACCTTGTGGAACCCTGTGATTGGTCGTTCCTAATCTGCTTTCGGATCCCAACTCACCCTATTTGACCCTGACTGTTTGGTTGCGCGGGAAAACCTTGTTTACGATCAGCTCTCACAGATTGTGAGACCCTGACCGTTTGTTTGAGCGGGAACCCTTGTTTACGATCTGCTCTGACAGTTTGTGAACATCGAGTAGTTAACTCTACTACACATGGTACCATGACACAATAATTGACAAGAACAACAAAAACCCTGAAAAGTATACAAATAAGCATGGAGAGAAGCATGTCTGGAATTTCACTGAGAGAACACATGGATGAGAGTACACACAGGTTAACGACATTTAAAAAAAAATAAGGAAAAGTAACTGGGAAGGAGCCATCACTTGAAGAGATGATGGCCGATGGTTTATAATGAAGTGTGTTGTTTGGGAATAATGGAAGGAGTCGAAAAAAGAGGAAACCCTAACAGAGAATGGCTTGACTACGACATAATAAGAGATTGGTGCCAGAAAGATGTGGCACTACTTGAGAATGTTGGCACAAGACATAGTGAAAAGTGGAAACAAATGACGAAATGTGCAGTGGACACCTACGGACTATCTGCCCATGGATAATCATCATGATGATTTAATTATTAAATTCAGCTTTACTAAAGCATTCCAACCACCTCTCCTGTGCGTCTTTATTTCATCATTTAGATTCCAAGATGCACATTCTCTGGTGTTTTTCAGCTGTGTCCCTTCCACCAACGTCTCAAATTGTTTAGCGACCATGTTGTACACGAGCTTTATTTTTTGCTCGGAAATATATTGCAAAATTAAATAGAAACTGTTCTTAGCAAACTTATGCATGTGCCTGCTCGTAACAAACCTCGTTACTTTTACTCTATGACACAGCTGGCATGTGTACACTATTCAAAATCTCCCAGTTATTCCACAGAACAATGCAATGCTCAATAACACTTTGCAATACTACGCGTAATAATATACACAATACCACTATACAAAATTAAATAGTGGTAGTGTCTCTAAAATACAACTCTAAAATAGTGGAATTGTGTATAGTGGTATTGTGTATATTAATACAGTTTTTTGTGTTTTGTTTGTTGTCCTTCCCATTGTCCTTCCCCCACACCTCTGATCGTCACAGTACGAAAGAAGCTCAACATACATACATAAATACTGTACGAAATATTATAGAGAATGAAACTAAACACCATACACAATACTAATACAGTATACAGAATACCACGATAAAATAGGCAAGATGGAAACTCATAACAGGTTTTTTTGTTTTGGTCACAGAAATAAAAGATAATCTCAACATTTTGGATAATTGGCATTCTTCGGGAATGTAAATAATGCAATTATATATATATATATATGCTAATGTTAGGGATGTGAAGATCAAAGGAAAACAAATGTTTGAATTATTCCAAGAATGTGAAATTACATTAAGTGATATCACTTCCATGTGCTCTGTGCTTTTCCTGCCAAAAGTGACACCAATTTGGCGATATTTGACTTGACCAATGCTTTAATTATTAATGTTTGTTTAATTAATGCACCTTTATCTAAAAAAAAAACATCAAACACCAATATTTGAGATTACTACATTTAGTTCATAATCATGCAATCTCTCAATGTAACATACCTATATTAAGAAAACCAAAGTAAAATCTGAATGAGTATAAAAGTCTGGAAATATGATATATGAAGAAAAAAACTGAAACCCGTTGCCACCACATGTTGGAGGAACATGCAGCTGAAAAAAACATTCAAATAAATATTTGCTGTACATTATATTTTTCTTATTTTAAAATGAAACCTAACATTACGAATGTATTTACAATAAAAATACTCAAATATATGATATTAAATATTTTAAATGTGTACATTTGTTTGTAATACTACCTACTCCCGACGAGTTAGGATTTAAGCATTTCAGATGTTCAAGGACAATGTCAGATCTTTTTGGGGTATTTTTTAGTTTTTATATAATTGAGAATTTAATTAAATCCTTAATGCTATATCCACTTAATTGCATTTAATGTCATGATAAATTATTTAAATTGTTCGAATTTGACATGCATTTCTATTATATTTTACAACATCATGTACTTTTAGAGAAATTATACAAATTGCAGCTATACTAATTGCCGCTAATTTTAATTATGTGCAGCAGGTGTTCGTATTCTTGTCAGTTTTGTATTTATATGTTATTTGATTTCTGTGTTCCTTTTTTAAATACCTGCTTGCTTGTAAGTGCAGCACAACCATCTACAGTTCCTGAGAAAAAAACGAAATTAACTTGGTGTTATGACATTGACACTTGAAATTACTGATATTGCTATTATTAATTAGTTTTGGCTGCCATCAATCATATTTGACTGTGATTTTAAGAAATTGCCATGGTGGTCGATGTTTTATCAAAGACGGATTTATGCCAGAGGAAAAATATCCAACGTTGCAAACACATTCACATCACAAAATGCATTGTCTTGCTGTTGCAACAAGTATCAGTTGATAATTTTCAAGACTCATTGTATGACACACAATGGGGTATTTATCTAAATGCTTCGTAAATGCGGCCTTTAAATATCTGTATACACAACTAGTTGCTCCATTACAGTGACAATTCTTCATCGCAGACAGCAAGGTCTGGTACTTATTGGGAATTCCCTGATTTTAATAAAATAGACACTTGTAAAACAATTACGGATATAATATTTACGAAATAATATTTAATTAACTGATTTTTACTTTATGTGGCTTTTACCTCGATGCTTATGTCAGCCTATAGGATTGGAAATCACAGCTTTAATAACAATGGACAGATATTTTCAGGAAACGACCATCTTCAGACCATGTCGGGAATGAATGCAAATGCTGTTGTGCGTTTTTTTAGAGTTCTGTTTGTGCACCACTGCCAACGATGTATCACAAAACCACATTGCTTACTTTTGAACACTTTTGCTGCGAGTGAGTTGCACTAATTAAAAAAATGGTGTTCAATAAATGCAGGATTAATCCTTATTCCCAGGATTAACGAACGCTTTAGAGCATTGATGGACCAGATATTTTCTACGTAAAAAAAATAACAGTGTCATTGAGAAAACTGGTTGCTTTATACCATTCGACCACTGATATTTGATCACCCCCTCATATTTATAGAGAAGCGAGCACTGAAGTTCTCGTGAATATGGTTATTGATCGAGTGTGGCGTTACGTCCGGGCAAGCTAAGTGTCATTAGCAAGGGCGGGCGTGCTTCCCCTTGACAGTCCCCTAGACACTGATTGGCCGCAAGGCTTCGTTGTGGAATGGGGCTCCACCCATCGTGCACGGTGAATTAATTTGGTGGCACGGCCGATGTGGAATATCTGGCTCATGCCAGAATTCCATGAAAAAAAACAAATATACTTGAAAGCTAACACCACATTAAACAGCTCTGTAATATATTTTAGGGTTGCAACATGTGTTGTTCGTTACAGAGTTATACAGCACGAAAAACAACCGATGCAGTATGACTAAATGAACCAGGCTCTGAACATTTAAACTGGCCTTGCATTTGCTTCTTTACATGCACACTAATGGTAATCACTGGAAAAGAAAGTCCATTAGTTGATGTTCCTGAACGAATTTTTATTCTTTTTGTAGCAGAAAAGATAATTGTCTGCTTACCTTGTAGATATATTTTCTACCCACAAATCTACGAAGCTCATAAATAAATAAAAAACATAATTTGCCGTAGCAAACAAATTACACAGCAGTAGCGAACATCACCACTTTGGCAGTGGGTTTATGGGTCAATTATTTTATCACACTGCACTCTTGTCCTGTTGCCACATAACCACTCCTGAGCACTTGACATAAAAGCAGGGAATCAATATGCACCTCCAATTAATACGGTTGGCTATGCATGGTGTGAAAGAAGTTCAACATATATATAGTTTTTCAGTCATTAAATTAGAGTACACTTGATACAAATGGCACACATTAACAGGAAAAAATGAGGTCCCTGACCTATCTGCATATATGTTGAGTATATTTAGTTTCCCAACAGGTTGAAATAGTCAATGAGGAATTGGCCAAATATCCCAATTAGGAACTTGCTAAAACTATTTTTGATTGCTCTGAATACAAATTCATTGGCTGAAAACATAGTAATATATATGGAGGACTGGAGAGCTCAGGTAATTGTTGGCATTGGCTCCCGCCTGGCTGCCTTACAGCTTGCCTGTGGTTCATCAGCAATATGCATGAATGACGCAATATTAAAAAAAAAGTTATTGCAACATTAATCATGCAAATGAAATTACGCATATAGATTTCATGTTTGCAGGGGTTGTCTTATCTACGAACTAGGTTGTTGGGGGGCGCCTATGGCGCCTGCGGCGCCCCCGCACAACCACAGCCTGTGGCGGCCCCGAACAGCCACAAGCTGCGGCACCCCCCAACAACCACAGCGTGCGGGAGCCCCCAACAGACTGGTCAAGTAAATCCTTATGATCCACTCACACAGCGTGCGGTGGGCCTTCATCCAGCAGTGGATTTAAGCACCAAACAAACTCGAGTACTAATGTAATGGACAGAGCACGGCTCTCCCTCAGGGCAGCAGTGGACAGAGCACGGCTCTCCCTCAAGCCAGCAGTGGAGAGCACGGGGGTCCCTCAGGGCAGCAGTGGACAGAGCACGGCTCTCCCTCAGGGCAGCAGTGGACAGAGCACGGCTCTCCCTCAAGCCAGCAGTGGAGAGCACGGGGGTCCCTCAGGGCAGCAGTGGACGGAGCACGGCTCTGCCTCACTCTGACTCACCCGTCTCCTCTGAGCAGCATGCGATTGTGTGTGAGTGAGCTGTGTGTATGAGTGAGCCGTGTGTGAGTGGATCGACCGTCAGCTTTCCGTGGCTGCGTCTCCAGCGCTGTGGCCATGATGTTGCTGCTTCTCGGGCCTCCGAGGTGTGGGGCACACCACTACAACACGAATTGGCCCGCTCGCTGTCACGTGACGCACTTTAACAAATCCGGGGGCGTACATGTTTTGGAGGGGCACACCTCTGGTTGGCTGCTTGCTCGCGGTCATGTTACGCACTTCAACCAATCCGGGGGCGTTAATCACAGTCACAGAAGGACAGATCTGGGCTATTATATATGTGTATAGGTAACTGTTCATATGCCAAATTAAGACTTATTCTGGAAATATGCTTTATATACATTTTCAGCAGCTCCCCATGTCATATAGTGCAGTCTCCAACGAGTATTCACTCCACCTCTCTGGCCTGTATGTGCTATAAAGAAGGGCCATTGCCCAAAACCTCTACTATTTTAAGGAGTATTATTGACGAATGTCTTGACTAAAAAAAATGCGATTCATAGAGGCTTCTATCGATTCAGGACATGTTTCCATCTTCTAGCGTATAGGAAGTTTGTGTAAATTATACGTCCAGGGTTAGGTTTGTGAGCTATGTGATTCGGGAGAAGAACAACTTAACACTGTTCGGTCCTCCGGACAGCGGGTGTATAATGTAGATGTTCACGATGTGATCCATTGTATTGGTTCTGGTCGGAGCGATCACCTTTCCATCACCTGTAATTTCCCAATTGTAGAAGAGGCACGTGTAGCGACCAGAGTCAATGTTCTGAAGCAGTTGATGGAACGCCACAGTTTTCTTGACAGATCAAAGGATATATTTTCTGGGTACATTGCCCGGTGGCAATTTTCTTTAAACTCAACTTATGAGCCCATGAGATTATGGGCATAATTTTTGACATTTATGTGTGTTCCTCTGGCAATTTCTAGGATGATGCGCCGAATTTGATCATGTATCCTCATGTGCAAGCCAATTTCTTACAGCAAGATTTTACCCCGTGAAGTTGGTAAACAGTATGGGAATGTTATTGCTTCATTTAATTGAAATATGGGTTTCCCACTTTCTTTCACTGAAACTCCCAAGCCACATGACCCTACATGACCCCACCATGACTTCAAAATGTGCCATGCCAAATATCCGCGTGTCAGTTGTGCCAACAATGATGCTTCGGTACCAAATGTTCGGGGCATTTATTTTGGCACATTTGCATTTGGCACAGTTAATTGGCACGACACCATCAAGCTTCACTGGATTGTGGGAACGGTTTCAATGTGGCACAATTTAATTTAGCCATTTACGAACACGAGGGAGTAAAATAAAATCATCGTTTGCTTTCTACATATTTTTCTCCGGCAGCGAATGATAATGCAATACAAAAAATATATAAATCAAAATGACGACGGTTTAACATGACATAGATTGAAGGCCTGATGCATAATCCATTTTAATGAGGTATGTGATCACTTAAAAATAACCAAAAGGATGCATGCATTTCTGGCACATCATGAAACAAGGGAATGTTTGACTTGCAAAGTGACGGTTGTGTGTGTGTGGCATGGCGATTTAGCGCTCTGTGCTACAATCCTGAAAACTTAAATTAATTTGCAATGTCAGGAGCACAGAGTATCACAGCTTGTCCTGTGCCTTCCCTCGGTTGACTCAGCCTTATAATTTACTTGGCGTCGTGGGTAAATGTTTCCATTGCTTAAAAAAATAACTGTCATAGATGACTCTCCAATCTAAATCGCAACTTGATACTGAGCCGTCTATTCTTTGCAATAACGTCTCTTGCAATTGCATTTGACACATTGTCTGTTTACATGTTAGTTCAGTGGTAAGCCTATATACTTTTACATTTCGATATCTCATGTTACACAGTTGCTGTTGCACTTCGTTCGGACACAATTTCAACCGAGAAGATGGGTAGAAACTGAGAAATCATTGGAAGGACGTTATTGACCAGTTTAAGTCGTAACTGGCTGTGATGTTTCCATTCTACCTGCCGATGTTAGCAGTTATTTCCGACTCTCTGAGTTACATACACGCTAAATGTCTCACTAACACAGCCACCGTTGCTCCTTGTCCTCGAGTTGGCGGTATCCCTCGTTTTTTAACGAGCTGGATGTCTCACTAGCACAGCCACCGATGCGGCGGTTTGCTTACATTAACATCAGCTCTCCGATCTTACATTTACCCTGAGGCTAAACCTTTTTCAAACCTATATAACATCCTGCTTCAGCAGCTCTCCCGCTATAGTTTTTCACCTGATGACGATTGCTTGTGTTGCGATCGAAACGTCGTGATATTTTTATTATTTTTCTATCTACGTGACTTTACCAAAAGACCCCAAAAATATGATATACTCTATTTAATTAGATTTGCCTTCATCAATTTGGTGACAACCCAGGTTATTTATTACCAATTAGACTTATTGTCTTTAAGGACTGAATGAGGTGTCTTTGTATTTTTGTGTGTGTCTTGGTGCGTTATGCTGTGCTGTTTATAACATTGTGTTGATAACAATATTCAAATATCTAGATTTACTTCGTTTTACGTTATTTTTTTATATATGTATTGAACTGGGTATATAAACTTTTCATACTACCCCAATTTATCATAATATGATGTTCTTACTGCACAATAAATTTGTGGAGTTACATGGTAAATACGACTTTAATTTGGTCTCACATATTTCGTCAACCACCTTAGCAATGCGACCTAATTTACAGCATCTGCTTTTTCCTTATTTATATGTGTATATGTAGCAAACAAGACTAAACAGATATGTTAAACATAAACATGAGCAAAACTAAATTCAGGTTCAACAAACTCACTGAACAATATGCAATATTCATTGGAAGGACACTAAACTGTAAAAAACACCATGTATATACCTATGGCAGGTGTTCAAGATGGACTGTAATCAAAACTTTTGAAATAGTGAGGTGAGCTAGAACATGTTGGAATTACACTATGGGGACCTCATTTGCCAGTAAAAATATGATAATTGGTTCTTTACCCTTCTATCTGGCAACAAAACTGACACCTTTTTGCAAGGAGTCATGTTTGCATAGACCGCAATACCTGCAGTCATAAATACAAACAAAAGACATAACTCTGATAATGTGCACTGTCCTTGAAGTTGATTGGTCCACACCCGAGACAGCTTTCCTTCGAGCCTAGTCTCATATGGGTTGGACCAGATGACGCCAAAAGGCGCACAACTCAAGGACAATGCACCATCAGAGTATGAGAGCTCGGGGCAAGCATCTACACTATGGGGACCTCATTTGCCAGTAAAAATATGATAATTGGTTCTTTACCCTTCTATCTGGCAACAAAACTGACACCTTTTTGCAAGGAGTCATGTTTGCATAGACCGCAATACCTGCAGTCATAAATACAAACAAAAGACATAACTCTGATAATGTGCACTGTCCTTGAAGTTGATTGGTCCACACCCGAGACAGCTTTCCTTCGAGCCTAGTCTCATATGGGTTGGACCAGATGACGCCAAAAGGCGCACAACTCAAGGACAATGCACCATCAGAGTATGAGAGCTCGGGGCAAGCATCTACACTATGGGGACCTCATTTGCCAGTAAAAATATGATAATTGGTTCTTTACCCTTCTATCTGGCAACAAAACTGACACCTTTTTGCAAGGAGTCATGTTTGCATAGACCGCAATACCTGCAGTCATAAATACAAACAAAAGACATAACTCTGATAATGTGCACTGTCCTTGAAGTTGATTGGTCCACACCCGAGACAGCTTTCCTTCGAGCCTAGTCTCATATGGGTTGGACCAGATGACGCCAAAAGGCGCACAACTCAAGGACAATGCACCATCAGAGTATGAGAGCTCGGGGCAAGCATCTACACTATGGGTACCTCATTTGCCAGTAAAAATATGATAATTGGTTCTTTACCCTTCTATCTGGCAACAAAACTGACACCTTTTTGCAAGGAGTCATGTTTGCATAGACCGCAATACCTGCAGTCATAAATACAAACAAAAGACATAACTCTGATAATGTGCACTGTCCTTGAAGTTGATTGGTCCACACCCGAGACAGCTTTCCTTCGAGCCTAGTCTCATATGGGTTGGACCAGATGACGCCAAAAGGCGCACAACTCAAGGACAATGCACCATCAGAGTATGAGAGCTCGGGGCAAGCATCTACACTATGGGGACCTCATTTGCCAGTAAAAATATGATAATTGGTTCTTTACCCTTCTATCTGGCAACAAAACTGACACCTTTTTGCAAGGAGTCATGTTTGCATAGACCGCAATACCTGCAGTCATAAATACAAACAAAAGACATAACTCTGATAATGTGCACTGTCCTTGAAGTTGATTGGTCCACACCCGAGACAGCTTTCCTTCGAGCCTAGTCTCATATGGGTTGGACCAGATGACGCCAAAAGGCGCACAACTCAAGGACAATGCACCATCAGAGTATGAGAGCTCGGGGCAAGCATCTACACTATGGGGACCTCATTTGCCAGTAAAAATATGATAATTGGTTCTTTACCCTTCTATCTGGCAACAAAACTGACACCTTTTTGCAAGGAGTCATGTTTGCATAGACCGCAATACCTGCAGTCATAAATACAAACAAAAGACATAACTCTGATAATGTGCACTGTCCTTGAAGTTGATTGGTCCACACCCGAGACAGCTTTCCTTCGAGCCTAGTCTCATATGGGTTGGACCAGATGACGCCAAAAGGCGCACAACTCAAGGACAATGCACCATCAGAGTATGAGAGCTCGGGGCAAGCATCTACACTATGGGGACCTCATTTGCCAGTAAAAATATGATAATTGGTTCTTTACCCTTCTATCTGGCAACAAAACTGACACCTTTTTGCAAGGAGTCATGTTTGCATAGACCGCAATACCTGCAGTCATAAATACAAACATAAGACATAACTCTGATAATGTGCACTGTCCTTGAAGTTGATTGGTCCACACCCGAGACAGCTTTCCTTCGAGCCTAGTCTCATATGGGTTGGACCAGATGACGCCAAAAGGCGCACAACTCAAGGACAATGCACCATCAGAGTATGAGAGCTCGGGGCAAGCATCTACACTATGGGGACCTCATTTGCCAGTAAAAATATGATAATTGGTTCTTTACCCTTCTATCTGGCAACAAAACTGACACCTTTTTGCAAGGAGTCATGTTTGCATAGACCGCAATACCTGCAGTCATAAATACAAACAAAAGACATAACTCTGATAATGTGCACTGTCCTTGAAGTTGATTGGTCCAGTTATGTCTTTTGTTTGTATTTATGACTGCAGGTATTGCGGTCTATGCAAACATGACTCCTTGCAAAAAGGTGTCAGTTTTGTTGCCAGATAGAAGGGTAAAGAACCAATTATCATATTTTTACTGGCAAATGAGGTCCCCATAGTGTAGATGCTTGCCCCGAGCTCTCATACTCTGATGGTGCATTGTCCTTGAGTTGTGCGCCTTTTGGCGTCATCTGGTCCAACCCATATGAGACTAGGCTCGAAGGAAAGCTGTCTCGGGTGTGGACCAATCAACTTCAAGGACAGTGCACATTATCAGAGTTATGTCTTTTGTTTGTATTTATGACTGCAGGTATTGCGGTCTATGCAAACATGACTCCTTGCAAAAAGGTGTCAGTTTTGTTGCCAGATAGAAGGGTAAAGAACCAATTATCATATTTTTACTGGCAAATGAGGTCCCCATAGTGTAGATGCTTGCCCCGAGCTCTCATACTCTGATGGTGCATTGTCCTTGAGTTGTGCGCCTTTTGGCGTCAATTGGTCCAACCCATATGAGACTAGGCTCGAAGGAAAGCTGTCTCAGGTGTGGACCAATCAACTTCAAGGACAGTGCACATTATCAGAGTTATGTCTTTTGTTTGTATTTATGACTGCAGGTATTGCGGTCTATGCAAACATGACTCCTTGCAAAAAAGGTGTCAGTTTTGTTGCCAGATAGAAGGGTAAAGAACCAATTATCATATTTTTACTGGCAAATGAGGTCCCCATAGTGTAGATGCTTGCCCCGAGCTCTCATACTCTGATGGTGCATTGTCCTTGAGTTGTGCGCCTTTTGGCGTCATCTGGTCCAACCCATATGAGACTAGGCTCGAAGGAAAGCTGTCTCGGGTGTGGACCAATCAACTTCAAGGACAGTGCACATTATCAGAGTTATGTCTTTTGTTTGTATTTATGACTGCAGGTATTGCGGTCTATGCAAACATGACTCCTTGCAAAAAGGTGTCAGTTTTGTTGCCAGATAGAAGGGTAAAGAACCAATTATCATATTTTTACTGGCAAATGAGGTCCCCATAGTGTAGATGCTTGCCCCGAGCTCTCATACTCTGATGGTGCATTGTCCTTGAGTTGTGCGCCTTTTGGCGTCATCTGGTCCAACCCATATGAGACTAGGCTCGAAGGAAAGCTGTCTCGGGTGTGGACCAATCAACTTCAAGGACAGTGCACATTATCAGAGTTATGTCTTTTGTTTGTATTTATGACTGCAGGTATTGCGGTCTATGCAAACATGACTCCTTGCAAAAAAGGTGTCAGTTTTGTTGCCAGATAGAAGGGTAAAGAACCAATTATCATATTTTTACTGGCAAATGAGGTCCCCATAGTGTAGATGCTTGCCCCGAGCTCTCATACTCTGATGGTGCATTGTCCTTGAGTTGTGCGCCTTTTGGCGTCATCTGGTCCAACCCATATGAGACTAGGCTCGAAGGAAAGCTGTCTCGGGTGTGGACCAATCAACTTCAAGGACAGTGCACATTATCAGAGTTATGTCTTTTGTTTGTATTTATGACTGCAGGTATTGCGGTCTATGCAAACATGACTCCTTGCAAAAAGGTGTCAGTTTTGTTGCCAGAGAGAAGGGTAAAGAACCAATTATCATATTTTTACTGGCAAATGAGGTCCCCATAGTGTAGATGCTTGCCCCGAGCTCTCATACTCTGATGGTGCATTGTCCTTGAGTTGTGCGCCTTTTGGCGTCATCTGGTCCAACCCATATGAGACTAGGCTCGAAGGAAAGCTGTCTCGGGTGTGGACCAATCAACTTCAAGGACAGTGCACATTATCAGAGTTATGTCTTTTGTTTGTATTTATGACTGCAGGTATTGCGGTCTATGCAAACATGACTCCTTGCAAAAAGGTGTCAGTTTTGTTGCCAGATAGAAGGGTAAAGAACCAATTATCATGTTGGAATTACTTCGGAGAATTTACTTTGATATCGAAAATCTAGTTGCATAGTAATGTGCATAAAAACGAGGATATCAATCGGTGCTGGCTACCTGGAATGACATAAGGGTTACAAGTGTAATGCGGGCGTAAACGACCTCCCGGTGGTGACGTCATGAGGGGAGGAGTTAAGTCACGTGGGGGAGAGGGGTCAGGTCTATAGGGAGAGAAACCGGAAGAGGAGAGGGAGTGACGGGAGACTAGGAACGAGGTAGGCCACGTAGGGCGAGAGCGGGAGAGTGGCGAAATCGCCACGTACACGGGGAGCGAGGTTCGGCACCGTCGGCCAACGGTGACCGACTCGGAGCAGCGAGGAGGCTGCAGGTGGCAGCGGGGGTCTGCATACGGAGTTGGCAGCGGGGGGTCTGCACACGGAGTTGGCAGCGGGGGTCTGCACACGGAGTTAGCAGCGAGTCTGCAAGGAGAGGAAGGAGGCTACAATAGTGATAGCAGCCGGGGGCTGCAAGCAGAGTATCTATAAGAGAGTGCCGTGAGGGAAAAGACAAGAACCCAAATAAAGGACACGGAGTCAGAGAGAAGCGTCCGAGTCATTTATTACACTGGAGTCAGAAGTGAAACGGCATGGCAAAACAACTCAGAAAAAAGAATATTCCGTCTCCGGCATCGGCTTCATCTTCCGACGACGATGATCTTCCTCCTGAAGTCGGCCTGACTCTGGCAGAGGAAGAGATCCGTGCTGGGACGAGTGCGGGTCCGGGGGTCCAAGATGTCGCCGTGTCAGCGGACCCGTCTGCTCCAAAGGACGCGGATTCAAGATGGAGCCAGATGGCGGAGCAACTTGTAACTCTCAAGAACGTCATTACTCAGTTGTGTGAGCTTGTCACGCCGAGGGCGGCATCGGAAGGAGATGTTGGTGGTCCGCAGGAGTCCGGGTTGTCTTCGATGTCGCCGCCATCGGCCACGCGGCACGAAGACGCCATCTTGGGCGTGGCGCACGACGAAGAGCGGGAAGCCGCCATTTTGGGACCTCCGCGACGGTCAGCCGCCATCTTGTCGACACCGCGTTGCGACGCCATGTTGAATTTGCCACCGGAGGAGCCAGCGGCTGGAGGGAGCAAGCCAAGGAGTCGCAGTCGTCACCTAACAACTGTCAAGGAATTCTCCATCGGGGGCGATTGGAGTGCGTTCGCCTGTAGATTTCTGGCAGCGGTACGCTCAGCGAGGTGGACGGACGCCGAAGCACTGGAGGTTCTTCCGACCCTTCTCAATGATGAGTCCGTTCGTTTTTTTCGCTCTATAAAAGCCGCGAAGAAGAAGACTCTGCAAGGGGTGTTCGACGAAATGGCGGACGCGTACGAGCCGCAGGATGATGCCCATCGCCGGTTTGTGCAACGACAACGCGCACCCGAGGAGTCACCGGTAGCGTATAGGGGCGTGGAGTTGGAGCTAGCTATGGCCGCTTACCCGGAGACGGAGCCTGACCTGCTGGAACCTCTCATCCTGGGGAAAATGTTGGAGTTGTCCCGGGATCTCGGCATTCCTATGCCGGTGTGCGGTCATGAAAAGCTCACGTCCCGGGCCGCGGCGAAGTGTCTGGACGCCCAGTTTAACCTTCGCCGCTGGAAACAAGTTACGGCGTGGACAGGTGGTCCTGTCGTCGAGGGGGGTGCCTTAGGGTGGGACCCTAAAAAGGCCGTGTACGTGCCGGATGGGAGCAGCCAGCAGGAGCTGTCAGCTGCCGCCGCTCCGTGGCCGGCCCAGGGTGGGCCGGGGCCGCGGGCTGCGCCGCCGATACGGCCGCGTCGGGACGGGGTGCCCGCTGCGCGCCGCAACGACATCGAGTGCTTCCGCTGCGGGCGTCGGGGCCATTATGCCAGGGACTGCTGGGCCCGCGTTCCGGGTCTGCCCCAGCAGGAGGCCTCGACAGTGGATGCTCCCAAGAAAGATTCTACAGCACAGGCAAGTCGGTGCGCACCAGACACCCGGCAAGGCTTGACACCTCACTCATCGCCGTTGTCGTGCGAGGCGGATGTTGTTAAATACGGGAGGCCATTATCTGCGCCTTGTCGCTCGGTAACGCAGTGGCGCAAGTTGGCTCGGCGGGTTGTCGCGGCCGCTACCGGTTCGTCCACTGTACCCGGGTCGATCCAAGGGGTGGACGTACGTATTTTGGTGGATTCCGGTGCGTCCGCGACCATCATTTCGGACGTGATATTCCACCTTTTGAACATTCCACCAGGGGCCGTGAGGCCGGCTTACGCTTCTTGCGTCGCTGCGAATGGGGGTAGCATGGGCATCGTGGGCCAGGTGGACGCTAACATATCTATCGGGGGAGTGTCGGCCTCGGGAATTGTGTTAATTTCGAGGTCCCTTGCGGTTCCTTGCCTGTTGGGTACTGATTTTCTGGCCAAAATGCCCATTCTAATTCGAATCAATGAAAACTGCATTGAATTACCGGGGGGCCGTAAAATGGCATTTTTACCGTCCGCCTGGGGGCGACCTGCTCCTGTCGCCCAGGTGCAGGCGTTATCGGAAGTTTCTGTTGATATTCCACCTGGCTCACAGATGCTCATTCCCTTACGATATCGGAAGCCGGTGCCTGGTCGGCAGGGAGCTTTTGGGGTTTTGCTGTCGCCGTCTGCCGCTATTACGGGCGGATCGGCGCTGGTGGGGGCGCAAATTATTGTCCGGCCAGATCAGCGGCCGTTTTTGCAGGTGCTTAACGCGAGTACCGAAAGCGTGTGTGTGCCGGCTGGTACCGTTGTGGCACATGCCACTACGGCGTTTACGGCTCAGAGTGATCTGTCCAGCGGGGGGCTGGTTGGGGGTGTTTCACACGATGGAGCGGTGGATGATCGTTGGATCACTGAATTGTGTGGGGAGAATTCAGCCCTTTCCGGCGAACAACGTTGTGCGATTCATAAATTATTATGGAGTTATTCGGATGTGTTTAGCTCCGACGATTTGGACTTGGGACGCACCTCGCTGCTTTATCATCATATCGACACAGGGGACGCTGCCCCTATTCGCTTAAACTCGCGTCGGATGAGTCCGGCTGAGCGAGAGCATGTTCGAGGGGCAGTGTACGACATGTTGAAAGCGGACATAATATCTCCGTCTAACAGCCCATGGGGCGCGCCTGTTGTGTTGGTTAAAAAGAAGGATGGCAAATTGCGATTTTGTGTCGATTTTCGAAAGTTGAATAAAGTGTCGATAGCAGATGCGTACCCCCTGCCGCGTATGGACGATTCTCTCGACGCCTTGTCGGGGGCCAAGTTCTTTTCAACGCTAGATCTCTCTTCGGGCTTCTGGCAGCTCCCCCTTGACGAGCCCTCGCGAGAAAAGACTGCTTTCCGTACGCCGCAGGGGTTATTCCAATTTAACTGTCTTCCGATGGGGTTGAATGCGGCCCCTGCCACTTTTCAGAGGTTGATGGAGTTGGTATTAATGGGGTTGCAGTGGGAGACATGTCTGATATATTTAGACGATATTATCGTCTTCAGCCGCACATTTGATGAGCATTTACTGCGGTTGGAGGCTGTATTCACCAGGATGCGTTCTGCTAATTTGAAATTCAAGCCAAAAAAATGTCACCTACTGCAACACTCCGTTCGATACTTGGGGCATATTGTTAGTGCGGACGGGGTGGCCACTGATCCGGAGAAAACTGCGTGTGTCCGTGAATGGCCAACCCCGGCCACGGTGGGTGATGTGCGTCGGTTTTTGGGGTTCGCCTCTTATTATCGGAGTTTTGTTCCAAATTTTGCTACAATCGCGAGGCCTTTGCATCTCTTTACGGGGAAAGGACACAAATTTGCTTGGGGACCGCCGGAGGAGTCGGCGTTTCGAAGCCTGCGCGATCTATTGGCTACGGCACCGACGTTGGATTATCCCGATTTTGAACATCCCTTCATTCTGGATACGGATGCGAGTGACACTGGCATTGGGGCGGTGTTGTCTCAGTCAAAAGGTGGAGTTGAACGCGTGGTGGCGTATGGTAGTCGGGTTTTGTCTCCCGCGGAAACCCGCTACTGCGTCACTCGCAGGGAACTTTTGGCTATTGTTTTTTTTCTCCGCCAATTTCGACTGTATCTGTACGGTCGGTCGTTTATTGTCCGCACGGACCATGCGGTCTTGCAGTATGCTCTTAAGATGGACCAGCCGTCCGGCCAATTGGCAAGGTGGCTGGACACGCTGCAAGAATTTTCCTTCCAAATTCACCATCGGAAGGGGGTGCGTCACGCTAATGCGGACGCGCTATCTAGGTTGCCGCAGCGATCCCCTTGCGCGTGTGCGTCGGGGACGCATAGGTGTGGACCGATTCAGCACCCCCCTCAGCCTGTCGCGCTGGCGGTTGATGTGCCTGAAGCTCCGCTTAAGCCGAGACCGGTTGATGGGGGACCGGCTGATGGGATTTTGCATCTCCCGAGGTCTGTGTGGATTCGGGAGCAAATGTTGGATGATTCCTTGGTAACGTTACGAAAGCGATCGGAAAAGGCGAGTAGAGGACTCGGTGCGGGTGGTGCGCCGGAAACCGCTCTCCGAGATGGGTTGCTGATGTGGAGGGAAGGGATACAGGAACGCTGGCGTCTGGTTGTACCGGCATCATTGCGGTACGAATTGATTAGGACTCTGCATTGTGACACACTTTTACATCTGGGGGTGCAGAAGACCCTATTGACGCTGCAGCGAGATTATTATTGGCACGGCATGTCGACAGATGTCGTCGGTCACGTTCGCGCGTGTCCCGATTGTGCCCGCCGGAAGCCACCTAAACATCCATATGTGCCGCCGATACAATCTATTCAGGTATCTCGGGTTAATGAATTGGTGGCGTTAGATATTTTAGGACCCTTTCCGCCATCCGCTAGGGGAAATAAGTATTTGCTAGTGGGGGTGGAGTACCTCTCCCGCTGGACGATGGCCTGGCCTTTGCCGGACCAGTCAGCGGCGTCTATCACAGACGCATTTCTATTTGGGTATGTTATGGACAAGGGGGCGCCGGAGAGGCTCCTTACAGACCAAGGCCGGAATTTTTCGTCTAAATTGTTGGGGGAGGTGTGTGCGGCTCTTGGAACTAAAAAGATACGGACATCCCCCTATCACCCACAAACGGATGGTATGGTGGAATGGTTAAATCGGACCCTGTCCGCCATGCTGTGTCATACGGTCAGTGAAAAACAATCAGATTGGGATTTGCATATCCCTGGGGTGCTTTCGGCGTATCGCATGACGCCGCACGCGGCTACTGGATATTTGCCGTTCTTTCTTATGTACGGCCGTGAAAACGTGCCGCCAATCAATGAGCAGTTGGGAACCGGAGCGAGGGGACCTGCTAAACCTCTTCCTGATTATATTCAGGACAACGTTCGCCGTGTCACTGAGGCGAGGGAAGGAGCCCGCGTGGCTACGGCCAAAGCCCAGGCCCGGAACGAGCGGTGTGCTCGACGTTCAAAGGGGGAGTGCCCCTGGAAAACGGGGGACCTGGCCTGGCTTCATTGCCCACAGGTGCGGCCAGGTACCTCTCCTAAATTACATAAACCATGGCAAGGACCGGTCCGCCTCATCGCGGTTCCCAACCCACAGTCGGCGCGTGTTCGGGTTGGTTCGCGGCGCTGGTTCGTACATACATCTCGTTTGAAGCCATACATTGCCCCGCGACCTGATGCGTCATCTCCTGAGGTTGCCTTGCCGGGGTCTGTTGCTGCCGATTCGCCCTTGCCTGTGCCTGCTGACCTTGCAAGAGCGCCTGTCGTACCCCTTACAGACAAGCCGGCCGTGACGCCGCAGGAGGGAGGACGCTCCGCTCGCGGGGTGCCGACCAGGGCCGCGGAATCTCCGGGACCTGCAGCCCTTCCTGCCCCGCCACGGACGAGATTACGGGACGCCTCTGAACGGGACCGGGACGGTGGCAGGCCTCCAATGGCGACGGACGAACTTGCTCCTGTCGCCCTTAAAACCCTGCCACGTTCCCGCTCGGCGGGAGGGCCGCCGACCGTCCGGGACGGCCCGGCTACCCGTACTCGCTCGAAATCCCTCACATTTCGTTAACTTGTGTTGTGTTCTTGTTATATTGTTGTTGTATGCTTCGTGTCCTTTAATGTATTGGTCTTTTACGCTCGCATTACTTGTTAAGTTGTTGTTCAGCCGAGGTCGGCTGGATTTTCTCTACGGGGGAGGGTGATGTAATGCGGGCGTAAACGACCTCCCGGAGGTGACGTCATGAGGGGAGGAGTTAAGTCACGTGGGGGAAAGGGGTCAGGTCTATAGGGAGAGAAACCGGAAGAGGAGAGGGAGTGACGGGAGACTAGGAACGAGGTAGGCCACGTAGGGCAAGAGCGGGAGAGTGGCGAGATCGCCACGTACACGGGGAGCGAGGTTCGGCACCGTCGGCCAACGGTGACCGACTCGGAGCAGCGAGGAGGCTGCAGGTGGCAGCGGGGGTCTGCATACGGAGTTGGCAGCGGGGGGTCTGCACACGGAGTTGGCAGCGGGGGTCTGCACACGGAGTTAGCAGCGAGTCTGCAAGGAGAGGAAGGAGGCTACAATAGTGATAGCAGCCGGGGGCTGCAAGCAGAGTATCTATAAGAGAGTGCCGTGAGGGAAAAGACAAGAACCCAAATAAAGGACACGGAGTCAGAGAGAAGCGTCCGAGTCATTTATTACACAAGCATGGGACAATTACAAAGAAAATTTTAACGAAATGGAAAAGGCACAAAAATGCATGCGAGCTCGGAATTAGAATGAGAGAAAAGAGAAAACAACTAAAATACCCTAATTATAAACGTGGGTTTAGTTTGTAATACACGTGATCTTGGGCAGGATAAATCACTAGAAGGCATGACTGCTGATCCGTGAGACTGGTGATAGAATTCAGCCGAAAGGAACATGCGTGAGAGGATGATCACTGTGGATATAAAGCATTGAGATCAGCTCATGTTCAGAAGCGAAATGGATCACGCTATTGCAAGACAATGAAAGATGATCATGCCATGGGGAAGCCAACCAATCATCATGGTTGATGATGATGTGTGCAGTCATGTAAATGTGTTTGTGTGTCGGTCCATTTTCATGTGTATGTCTGTGGGCATATGTGGAAGCAGAAGTGGCGAGCAGTCGTGAAGCGGTTAGCAAGCTGTGCTACGAACCCGACGACTTGCGTCATCGTGTTCATAGCCAAACCAGTGACGATTATCTGAAATAATAACCACAACACAAGCAGTCAAAATGCTCTCATTATGGTTATTGCAAACATGATGCCTTGTATAAAGGTGTCAGTTTTTGTACCAGTTGAAAGGGTTAAAACCTATTACTATGTTGAAGTTCTTCTTGGTTCTTTGGGTAAAGTCACGTAGAATGGAAATAATAAAATAAAAATAATAATAAATTAATATAGCAATTCTCACGACGTTTTGGCCACAACGCAAGCAGCCGTCCTCAGGTGAAGAACAGGTCTGTCAGAAATAAATATGTTGATCTTCTTTAGTATGGTAGGTAGCCAACTGTGCTAAGCGAAGGTTCGGGGGAAGTACAACAAATGAAACACAAAAAACAGTTCTCAAGAAATGAGTTCTCAATCTAGATTTTAAAGTGCAAAGCTCCAGTGGCCTCCTAATATAGGAAGGAAGAGCGTTCCAGGCGGCCGCAGAAGTGCATCTGAACGTGCGCAATGCAGTGACCATCTTTGTTCGATGGCTAAGATGGCCGGAGTTCACGTGATGGAGGCCTTAATGTGTTACTTTTACCACTTGCTGTTCACAAGTTTCAGTAGACTATACAGAGGCTATTTTTGTACACTGCTGAATCAAAGTATGTCCATTTTTTTGAACTGATGGTCCTGAGCTCAATTCCAGAGCACATGCTGTAAGCTCACAATGAATGGGTGGCATTCCTTCAATTATTCCATACGCAGGAGGCATTGTATCCTTTATTCCATTAAATATATATGAATGTCATTTTTGAGGGCTCACAAAGGCATTCCCAAAGATGTGTATAGTAGAATCAAAAGTACCAAAAAACCACTTACTCTCCTGTTTCTCTGTGTCCCTTCATGCATAATTAAAAAAAATTTTGTTTAATAACACGATGTGACACAATATTTGTTCTTGGGTAGTAAGTGTTATTTCGTAATTGCTAATGACTAAAAAGTATAGGAAATGTCTATTATTCCCTACAAACGTTGCTTTTGTGAACAGGACAGTGATTTTTTGAATTGTACTTATTTTCAATGAGAAAACGGGCGAATTTGTGTCTTTACTTTCACGTAAAGTCAGAAAAAAACAACATATGAATCAAAATGAACATGTATTGATACTAAAGTTATACAAAAATTACTACAAAATATTTAGAAGTGAGTAGTTTTTCGAGATTTACGATTATACTATAAACCACTTTCATGAATCAGTCCACAAATGTAGTCTCCCATCATGTTCTCGTTATACTGTCCTTGGTAGTGGCATTCAAAGTCCAGTATATCCTGGTGGAAGCACTCGCCTTGCTCCTTCCAGTACGCTCCCATGTTCTCCTTGAATTTATCAAGATGAGCATCAAGCATATAGACTTTGAGGGATATTCTACAGCCCATTGTGCTGTAGTTCTTCACCAGAGTCTCAACCAGCTCCACATAGTTTTCGACCATTTTATTGCCCAGGAAGTCACGAACCACTGCGACAAAGCTGTTCCAAGCTGCTTTCTCCTTACGAGTGAGCTTATTGGGGAATTCATTGCACTCCAGGATCTTCTTTATCTGTGCTCCGATGAAGACACCGGCTTTTACCTTTGCCTCAGACAGCTTAGGGAAGAAGTCTTGAAGGTTATTGAAGGCTGTCGACTCCTTATCTACAGCTTTGACAAATTGTTTCATAATGCTCAATTTGATGTGCAGTGGTGGCATCAGCACTTTCTGGGGGTCCATCAGTAGTTCCCACATGATGTTGTTCCTCCCCTCAGAGAACTAGGTGTGCTGTGGCCAGTCCCGCCTGTGGTAGTGCGCCTTGGTGTCCCTGCTGTCACAAAGGCAAAGGTAGCAGGGAAACTTCGTAAAACCGCCTTCATCAAGAATGCCACCATTTTGAAGTCTCCGATGACCTCCCAGCCATACTCATCATATTTCAAGGCGTCCAGCAAGGTTTCATACTCTTAGTTTTTTCGGTAAAGTCACGTAGGAAAAAAATGAAATAAAAATTAATAAAAATAAAATAATAAAAATTACGACGTTTCGGAGGCAACACAAGTCTACGTCATCAGGTGGGACCGTCACAGCCAGATTTGCTGTATCAAGTGAGCTTCAAATCTAGAGTCCAGCAAGGTCTTGTTGCTGGTGTTATCCTCTTTGAGGTGCACCGAGGGAGCCAGGGGAAGAGATGAGTACTTGTTACCATTATGGAGCAGCACGGCTTTGAGGCTGCTGGATGAGCTGTCAATGAAGAGGTGCCACTCATTCTGGTTACAGGCGATTCCGATTGCCTCGAACAGACTGGTAACATTGTAGCAGAAGCAGAGCCCATCTTGACGGGTGAAGAAGCTGCAAAACGGTTGGTGATGCTTCCTCTGATCTGCGACTTGCATAGTTTCATCCAACAAGTTCCACTGCTTGAGCCTAGATGCCAAAAGCTCGGCATTGGACTTGTTGAGACCAAGATCTCTGAGCAAGTCGTTTAGGTCTTTTTGGTTGGGGTTGTATGGGTTTCTCTCCTCAGCTCCACCTTTGAAATTGTCATCTGGATCTATAACGTCTTCCTCATACTGACTTGTTGCTCTCATCTAAAGACGGCTGCTCTCTCTCTGGAGGAGTGGGTACGGGGAGCTCATGGCAGTGTGGCACCGAGGTGATGGATGAAGGAAGGTCCGGATACGTGATAGCAGGTGCATTCTTGCCAATCCGACGTTTGGAATGGTCCATCATGCAGAAGTAGCAGTTGCGTGAGTGTTCAGTGGGTTCCCCCCAAATGCTTGGGATTGCAAACTTCATGGCTCTCTTTTCCCCTCTGTCCTATCCTACAAAAATACATTTATTTCACCCATGACTAATGTGTAAGAGATTCTCGTAACATTTTTCATATGTGATATATTTTTTCAATAACATTGAAAATTGTAAAACATTTTTAAATTAAAAACTTTTACAATTTTATTTTTTTTACAAATTTTATAACGTAAAATTTCGAGCAGCAATTGTCCATCTTCCCTTCCAGAGTTTGTATGCATTGCTCGCAGGTAAAATGAGGTGCCCAGGGTTTGTCTTGATCCCAAACAGGCATGCCGAAATATGCCTTGTAGGCCTCACACATCTTAGCAGATGCTTCTACAGAGTACTTTTTCGCTCTTGTCTTGATAAATTGGCCGCAGACATAGCAACATGTGTCTGTCGGATGCTTGCAGCCTCTTGATGCCATCTCAGAAAAATGCAGAAATGTATCCACTTAGGCAGCTGGAACTAAACTAAACTGGTGGGCTTAAGGCCCCTGTATTTTCCTTCTATTTATATTACTGGAAAGTTCTAGAATGTTCTAGAAGTTACTCCAAGTTTACTCAGCACTTAATCTATCTGGAATGTTCTGGAAAATAGGTACATTTAAGCATATCAATGATCTGGTCACGAAAACAAAGTTTATGAGGAATAATAGATATTTCCTGTACTTTTGACGCATAAGCAATTAGGAAATAACACTTACTACCCAGGAACAAAAAAATTTGTTACACAGTGTAATTATTAGACAGTGTACTGTGAAGTACAGTATATTCAGATACATGTGTATTGATTGAGATGTATAATACAGCCAATACTCTAAAATAACTGCTGATGGGTCCATGGAGGTTACGAGGAAGGGAGCTTACCATGATGTAAAGAGCAGTGGCATCCAGATGTTGGTGACAAAGAAGGAGACTTGAAGAAATATTGTTTCAAAGTGTAAGGTTATTTTGTTTAACCAGGTGACAACTCAAGAGACCAGGATAGTCTCATTATAAGTGACCTAGGGCACTAATCTGCCAGAAGTTGGCAACGATTGCCATGTATAGTCCCAATTGAGTGATTTGTAACATAAAGGGGTTTAATGTATGAGGATACCTTGAAGGTTGTTCTAGCTGCAGATCCGTTCCAGCAACTTGCAAAAAAAGGGAGTAATAGTTTTTCAGTTTCATTTCATTTATTAGGTATAACCCTGTGAGCCATGCGGCTCTTCACTCGGGTGCAACCGCAACAAACAAAAACATGAACAAGAAACATCTTAAATTGACTACACGCAACAGAAACATCCAGGAAAAACAGCAAAGTCTTCCAGAAAAAAAACACCATATTTCAACGCTATGTGCAAAAATCCCAGTGGGATGCAAGTCAAACAATAACAACCATAAGACAATTTAGATTAAAGTTATCAGGCTAACTCTGTACTCCAACAAACAAACAAACATGGATAAACCAAAATGTTTAAAAAATCGCCAAAATAAAGCTATAAAAACAATGTAACAGTGATCATAGGAACTGTGATTCAAATTTAACAAAAAACGATATACATAACATGTACGACCAAACGTTGCAGCCATACCTGGCTGCATGAATCACTCCATAATAGCAGGGGTATCAGTAGCAGTATAAAACATTTTCAATACACCTCTAAAGATCAGCACACTATAATCAAAACTCAAGATGAAACTTTGCAGCGGTCATCCGGAATGACATTTGATTTCAGGCCATTCTGAATAGCAGTGGCAGCTATGGGTGTACAACTCCTCTAGAGCAGTTTTGAGTGAAGATCTCACAGGTAGTGATCCAAGTTGCAGTTTATTAGCGATAGCATTCCAGACGCTGGGGGCATTAATAGAAAAGGCCCTTCCTCCAGTATTTGTACGGCAAAAAGGAATGTGAAGTTGGTAAATGAGCGACGACCTTAGGTCACATTTGTTCTTCGAAACAGTGAGGACATCCAGCAGGTAGTCTGCTGATTTTTTTGTAAGTGCATCGTGAATAAATAAGATCTGATGCACAAGCCGTCGATCACTAAGATAAGTTAAGTTTGACTCAATGTAGAGATCGCATTGGTGGGTCCTATATGAGCAGTTCAATGCAAATCTTAAGGCAGAGTGATAATTGAGTCAAGCGTCTTCATTTGTGACCTTGACAACTCAGCCAACAATGCCACATGGTACATGCCTCAGAATTGCACTTATCCAACACGTAATCTTTGCTACTCCAAATAACCAACGTTTACACTTGCCCGTACGTCTTGGAGATGATTGGCCTGCAATTGCTTGCCCACACCATTGCTAGATGGTGTGGGCAGACATCTTGGAAGAAGTTAGTCCATGTATTGTGCTTATTTAGCGAATGCTTTGTACACGTGACTTTTACACAGATCACCAGATACACAGCCCACGTAGCCACAGGGCCACGTGACAGCCTCCTCCTCCAGCAAGTGCAGAGCAACCAGTCCGCTTGGCACCCCCTGACGGACATCACAGCCAGAGACGATGTACGCCATGGTCTCCTGCTCTCCGCATTCACACAGTAGCGCGCCCCATCGATGTTCGGAAGTGGCACACACACCGCCTGGTCACAACGGAAGCGGTTCAACCGAACCCACTGGTGCCTTGGGAGGTCCAAGCTAGGTATCAGGATAGACGGATCACTGATGAGGTCCTTGTTAGGCACATTCACGAATCTCCATTCCTCCCCCCAGGCAGTGCGTGCATCCCACATACTCGAGTCTTTGGGCTGTGGTGATGCCACACTGGGGATTCCCACACTGGTGATGCCCACACTGGCGTTGCCCACACTGGCTGTCGGGACTCTAGATGCACGGGTGGAGTGCCACACGAACCTTGTCCAGCATCTTGACCAATACAGCTTCACTGCACATTATTGCCAAGGGGGTTTTGTACTGTAAAACAAGCATAGTGAGTTTTGTTGAAATTAGAAGGACTTTTGTAAGATGTTCTGTGTTTGAACAAGTATGATAATTGTAGTTAAATGTCCTACAACTATGCCTGCCTAAAAGCACATCCATTAAATTCACACTTCCACCACTTTGATGTGACGTTAAGATTATTCCACATATACAATGGTACATTTCTTGACTTAAAGCTTTCGTGACTGCAGAAATTCATATTCTTTGGGTCTTTCAGTCAAGCCATGTAGGTAGAAAAATAATAGAAAATAATAAATAATTTTATTTTACCAAAAGACCCAAAGAAAAATAGTATATTTCACAAATGTAATGCCATATACCATTCTGGTTGATTGTACAACCAGAATTGATCATTTGCTTTAATTCATGTTCCCTTAAAAGTGTATTTTAACTGTTATCCAGGGACATAATTATGCCTTTCACATGATGTGTTGATGGTGTGCATAGAATCAATTAAGTTTTGTCGCGTAATAAAAGACCAAGTGTTGTAGACACCTAATTACTTGAATTGTTTTGTTGACTGTAAATGCAATTGCATTTAAAATTACAAAACTGTTACGTGTTCGCATATTTACACGTGGAAAGAATTTACACTCATGTTTTATAAAAAAAAAACTTATGATGGCACACTAATTGTGAACTGGAAAACTATGAAATAATCATTATTTTTGAGTGTCAGTTTTTGTAAAATTTTCTATAGTATTTTAAGTATGATGCGTGTATTATTGATGTGCATAACCCATATGTACCTGCCCGTGTACAACAATTGGGTCAGCTATGACTATGTGTTTAGGCACAAATTAATGCGCGGCGGAATGGTGCAAACATACACATAAATTAGTAAACACTTCAACACGCGATACAAATACAAATGTGAAAAGAAAAATTATTGATGGTATACATGCATGGCCTGGGTGACTTGAAGCCCTTACCTTATTCTATTGCTGTACTGAGCAAAAATCATGCATACATTTATCAAACTGGATTTTTTTTAACAAAATATCCTAAAACAATATATGCACTTCCTTTTGTTAGCTTTAAGCAGAAACATAAAGCGAATGTTCATGATGTTCGAAACAAGATGCATGTTTCTGTCGTACTTTTAAAATAACTGTACCTTCACAGCCTTATAACAACTGCAAGTCACCCTGACAAAAGGTTTATCTTAGTGGACGTTTTGCCTGGTTATAAAAAGGGGTCATTGATTAATTTATTGATCGTTTGTGTACATATTCCTGTCAGCTCGTACTGCGGTTAGACTATTGGAAGCACATTTGGAATGATGCACGTTCCAGATCCTGAATGCTGGGCAACAATATATTAGAAATATCAGGGCAGTTTCTACAAATTAGGAAATTCTGAAAAAAAAAATTAAAATAATTCTCATCATACCTATGGAATGATAATTTAAAAGTAATTATCTAGAGTTAATAAAATGCATATTACATCTTAGTTATGGATTAAGTCAATGATTTTGACACACATGAAACTGAATCCACAATCACCGTCTCATGGAGCATTGATTGTTCGCTTATCAAGAAAGGTGGGTACATAATTACTGTCTGAAGCACACCCCGAATTGGTTGGTGTACTATTCTCCAAGTAAAACGTCACTTCACAATGACACGAACGATTAACCCACTTGTTGTCTGAAAAGTGCATGAGAATACGTGGAGATGACCAACAGCATAAGCAACAGTTTCAATGTGCATCGCATGTTCATACAAAGCATCTCAAGACTTAATAATATAATTATAATCAAATAAAGACACTGACTGAGAGCAAACAGGAAGACGCCGGGAAGGGAATGAAGCTGAATTAGTGGGGAAGGTGAGAGTGGAGACACATTGTAGAGATAAAGAAGCAAAATGCCATGATACAATTAATGTTATCACAATTGATAATAACATACCCCTAGACAATGTAAAAGCCAATTATAACTTGGGATTGATGTGACAATCCACTGATTCATTGCTTTTTGGAATTCATTTAATGATCTTGAATTCATAGAGATGGAATAACTGTTCTTGATGATCATCGATGAGAATTGCTCCTGATCTTTTGCATAATAGTTTTCCTTGATTACACGTGTAATAATTGACCAGTAATCA
Organism: Lethenteron reissneri; assembly: GCF_015708825.2. Classification (NCBI taxonomy): domain Eukaryota; kingdom Metazoa; phylum Chordata; class Hyperoartia; order Petromyzontiformes; family Petromyzontidae; genus Lethenteron; species Lethenteron reissneri. The sequence goes on from NC_083807.1 coordinate 8,673,975, forward strand.
TTCTCAATGATCGCGCCATAATAATACAGTAAAGACATTACACAATTCACTTTTAAAAGTTATAAATGAATAAAAGTAAAAACGTAATAATGAAAAGTAATAAATAAATAAAAAATATTAATTCATAATCATATAATCAACAAAACATTATTTATAATAAAAAACAATAATAAAGAAAGTAATTTAAATAAAAAAAGTGATTAAAATAATTGATTTGGAAATTAATTATTAAGTAATACATTTCATATCGATGACACTAGCCCCTTGACACATTTTACTACTACACCATAGAATTATCAATTCATATTTAATGTAGTTGTATTAATAATAATACTTTTTAAAATAAATAACATTAATTCATAATTTTCATTTTGACGATCACCCAATATACACAACACCACCAATCCCACGTGTCCACAGAGATACATTTTTACTTTGCGTTTGCATAGAATGTGCAATATGTATTGATGTTTTTGTATGTATATGTGATGCACGTAAATCTTTGCTCACAACAACAAAAAATTCACACGAAGTTTTACACATTACCAGCGTAACTTGTTGACCTTTAGTTTTAATTGGATAGTTTGGCACCTGCTGTATTTTAGATTTTGTTTGTCTCTTTGCTTGAATGCCAGTCAATTTTTTTTTTACAACTGTAAAGCACAGTTGTAGCCAATATTTTAATGACATTTTTTGAGACAGATGCCATCCAGGCATCCACCCTACGTCCTTCCTTTTGGAAGAGGTACGTAGATGACACGTTCGTCATCTGGCCACATGGCCGACCAGCTCTGAAAAAATTCCTCAACCACATCAATTCCATACGCCCAGCCATAAAATTCACCACGGAAGTGGAAAAGGATGGCAAGCTACCATTCTTGGATGTTTTAATCGAAAAGAGACCAGATGGCTCAATCGGACACTCTGTCTACAAGAAAACCACCGATACGGATGCCTACCTAAAACCTGACTCCCACCACCATCCATCCCAGAAGAATTTCCTCATTAAAACTCTACGCCATAGAGCTCGATGTATTTCTGACCATCACCACCTAGCCAGTGAACTGGAACACGTACACCAAGCACTCAAGATGAATGGATATTCAGACTACACAATCCGTACAGCTATCATCCCAACCGTTGGGAAAGAACCATCTGAGAAACCAATCAAAACCATCACCTTGCCAAACATAGCAGGGGTCACCAAAAAGTTTTCCAAAATCATGAGCAAACACAAGATCCAGGTTCGATTCAACACAGTACATACAATTCGTGATCTGATCCGATCCTATCTGTGAAGGATGTGATCCCTGACATGCAATACCCCGGCGTCTACAAACTAAGCTGTGTCTGCGGCAGTAGTTACATTGGGGAAACTAAGCGACATGTCTCGGACCGTGTTCGTAAACATAAGGCAAATATTAAACATGGTAGGACCAATCCCTCAGCCGTAGCTGACCATTGTTTCAATGCTGTTAGCACACACGAAATAGATTTTTCCAAGATGAAGGTACTCTACATACCCACTGGCTATCAGAAAAGATTCGTTTTTGAAGCCATCCAGATACTGTATATAAACACAGACACAATTTCAACCAAGAAGATGGGTACAAACTGAGCAATCATTGGAACGACGTTATCAAACAGGTTAAGTCATAACTGGCTGTGATGTTTAGTAGTTATTTTTTACTTTCTGGTGTTACATTAACAGGTTAAATGCCTCTACATTAACAGGTTAAATGTCTCACTAACACAGCCACCGTTGCTCGTTTTCCTTGTTGTGGCAGTGGCTTTACGATCTTACATTGACATGCTATCTCTCACAATACAAAGGCCACCTACGCAGCTTCGTCGTCGTGGAGTTTGCCTAGGTCTCTTCAATCTTACATTTACATGCAATTTTCTTCACTAGCCCCGCCCATTTCGCTTATGACCTTTGGGCTACACCCATCTCAAACATTTATAACATCCTGCCTCAGCAGCTATCTCGCTATTTTTTCACCTGATGACGATTTCTTGCGTTGCGATCGAAACATCGTGATATTTGTATTGTTTTTTTCTATCTACGCAGCTTTACCGAAAGACCCAAAGAATATGTAAAGCACACGTTATTCTTACACCTTAGTTAACCCAAACTGATGCATCCACCTTTGATGCATATGGTATTTTCGCCCCTCAAGTTTGGGAGCAAAAAATCGTCTACAGTAATTGATGCTTAATAGTGATTAACATGTCTTGTGTTTGAATGCTGCTATTCGTTCTGAACCCACCTGTTTACTAATCTGATGGGAGTAAGGCATGCATGTGACACTCGTTAAGCCAGTGTATGCTCTTTTTTCACGTCAATCTGTTGGCTGTATTATGTTACTCTGTGCCTTGTTGCTCATGCTGTCATACAGTTTAATGTTAAAATTACATGTTAGTGCACACTATTTAAGCGTGTTTTTTTCTGAGCAACCTCAGAATACATATACTATAGCACTGTGTCATAAGGTTTGTGGATTGCCAATCTGCTTGTATGAATGTGTAATGTAGCTCTCAGAGACACCGTCTTGTTCAGTTATATGTATATTTATTGTGAATAAAGTCGACTGACTCACCGATAACTTAACGAGTAACCCTGAGTGACTATATTCACTTGGGTAACTTATGTGACTCTACGCGACGCTCCCTATGTAGTTGGCTGGTTACACAGGAGCGTATGCGTAGCAGTCATGGAGACAATATAACTCTAGCCTTCCAAGACTACAAGGTGCCTGATCCAAGATGATGAAGACGACCTGCTCCAAGATGACGACGATCACGACGGCGACGGCAGTTCCTTGGTTCCCCCACAACAGGAGTCCAGAGCCCTATTCCACTCCGGCTTTTATCCCCCTCTCGACTCGACCGCGCCCCTTTTCTCGAACACTCTCTTACTGCACCTGGAACTGTCTGTCTCTGTCCCAATTACTGTTTACGACCATTTAGGTCCCGTTCTTATCCTCACGCGACCCTTTCAGCGCCCGTCGTGTCAATCATTATTAACAACCACTTAGGTCCCATATTACCCTTACGTGACCCTGTCAAATTCCCGTCACGTTAATTAGTAACCACGGCCATGGGGAGTCGTACTGTCCTTACATCACCCCGTACTGTCCTTACACATGCCTGCGAGCTGCTCTCATCACTCCATCTCCAGGTTGAGCATCTCTTGGCCTGTGTTACCTCACCTTAGCTCCCACTCGGTTGTTATTTTGGGTTGTTGATCTTGATCGTCAGTCATTTATTCCGTCGAGCCACGTGTCCTGCCAAAGTCGACTTTGTTGCACAGTTTGGGTGACACCATTAATCTGCATTTGTTCTCTAATCCATGTGTTCTCTTAATTAATTTCCAAGCATGCACTTCTCCACGCCTCTCTCCACACTTTTAAATTTTGTTCTATTTTCCTTCATTCATGTCCTTGATTCTAATCCGCATACTACAGCAGGCAGTGCCTGTTGATTAAAGATGTTCTCCTTGGCAGATTTGTGATCATTTTCATTGTCAAGTTCAGTGTTTGCAAAAGCACTCCTAGTTGCTCTCATGTGCCTCTTTATTCCATGATCGTAATTTGGATCGTTGTCAATAGCTGTCCCGGGTACACATCCTCGACTGTGTGTTCCACTTGTGTCTCTCCAACCGACATCTCCAATTATTGAGTGGACTTTTGTTTTACATGATGATTTTTTTTGCTAATTTATCCTGAGCCCAACTGTTCAGTTTTATTAATTCCGCTATTCAAATATTTCCTCGAGATTATTCTAATTATTCTAATTTGATGTTTTATTTACTATTTCGTCAGCCTATCTGAGATCGTTAATATTTGCTCCATTAATACTTAAACATTTGTTTTTCCACCCAATTTTCAGAACATATTTTGTTACTGAATAACTTTTCCAAATACATTCCACAATTTTCGACTCCGAGTAATTTACGTTTTGGTATTTTCTTCACGTAATCTAAGTGCTAGTTCCTATTTGTAAATGATTTTCATTATTTAGGATTTTTTTTTGTTTAAGAGTTTGGAAAACTGCATCGATTTCAACTGAATTGAATGCTTCTCACACCGCATGTAGGTAAGACAGAATGGTAATTGGAATTCGTTGGTCTTTACTTGGCGACTGTAAGTATGTAGTCAGTGGTAGAAATTCATTCCCTAAATCCGACTTGCTCCTGTGGTTGTTCGGCTTCAATTTGTTTTTGGAATAATTACGTTCCTAATGCTCTTCATTCTTTTTAATGTAATACTTGTTTATGTTACACTCGTTACATTTTTATGTATTTATTACATTTTTCATTTTATTTGTATGTATTTGTTTAATTGTAAATTTTAAGGTATTTATTATTTCCTTGTCTGTCATTCGTGGTATTCATTTAAAATGTCCCTATACATTACAATAAAAATGGAGTCTATATGTAATGTTCATCAAGGCCATTGCTTATTTTCTATAAAGTTGCTGTAATGAAACGATGTATGTAATTAAATTAATATACTGTACACAGTACTGTACTAAACCACAATGCATCAAAAGCAACTTCCTGCAGTTAAAAAATATATATATATTACTGGCAGTTTAGATACTTGACTGCCTACAATCATTCCATATGCGCTGCCAACAGCAAATTGGAGGCATCATGTGGTTTTATAGAATGAGGAATGCTGAGGTTTGCCAGGCAGACTGGTGTTCCTGTGTCACGATGATTCAGCAGCGATGGTGTGCGCTGTATGGCTGGATAGCAAAGTCAGCCTGGACCGTGGCATTCCACCAGGATAGAGGCGACCAGGCGAGCATTTGCGCACCACCTGGTTCAGCCAAGTCTATAAAACTAAACTATTAACTATTTATTATTTTACTAGGTAAAGCGCACTAAGCTATATAGATCTATTTTTTCAGAACCGACCTGGCCACAGATGATAGCTCAACGAAGTGGCTTATCATTTGCAAATTTATAGCAGACAAATACTTTAAACACAAGTTTCTGTATGTGGAGGGAAAATCCGGAGGATCCGGAGAAAAATCCACGCGTCCATGGGGAGAACATGCAAATACTAAATATACATGCGTCAGGGTCAGGATCGAACCCACGACGTCCTGCATTCCAGGCGAGGTAGTTAATATCTCACCACGTTGGCGCTCCATGGGAAGGGGGATACTATGGTCTCACAATTGCAAAACAGCTGAGTGATATTAATCAAATAAATGACCAGTAAATATTCGGCCATATCCCTAAGATGGTGTAGGTGGCATAGGTGCAGCCCTAAAATGTCTTGCTCACACCACCAAAGTGAGCTCAAGAAAGCTGGAACATGTTGGTCTACCTTTCCACAACGGCCATATATCGTGGAATAACCCACCACATTCAGCCTGCTGAGGCCTGGCACTTGTCAAAAATGTGTGAACTGATGAGAAAATTAAGTGACGTTTAGCACGAAAATGCAAGTCCATGCTCTGCACGTGCAATGGTGAAATTGGACGGAAACATCCAGCATACAGCCTACACAGAGCCCCCTGGGCTTCCATCCAAGAGGTGGTGACATGATCGAACAGCCGTGACTTGTACACTGCGAACATTAGGTTGGTTAGGATTAGGACAAGTGTATTTTGGTAGAAGGTGAATTTTTCAACAAATAATCATAACAATACCAACAAATCTTATTTACAACCTAAATTTGTATTAAAAAAATGTAGTGTTTTTTCTCCAGAGATACTTTTCTGCATATTAATTGTAGTTGCTTACAAACAAACAACAAAAGCTGGTGCTCAGGGGGACATGAATAATGGGAACATAACAGATTGCATAAATCATATGTTCAGTTACAGTAACATTAGACTGGGGCTATGCGGCAAAGTGTCGAATGTACTTTCATGGTGGCATTGTGTTGTTTAAAAGTCTCAGCCCTCAAGGGATGTTGAATTTGCAATTTTTATTCTTTTGGTATATTTCTTATAACGCTAGTCTTGGTCATTTGATTGCAGTCTTGTAATATATCCTCGGTGCATTCTACACGTCTCGTGCATATCTGCCAAATGCTAAAATCACAGAGGTTGTCAAAACAATTCAGCTGGCATTTGGGGGAGGAAAAAAAACAATCCCAATGTTGATGCCAAGGCTGTCTCGAGCAGGACAGCTAAAATTCTAGCAGTACTTATACATAAATGGTTTTGACGTCTCTTCTCTATATCAATCCACTTGACTTTTCTGTGATGGTCTGTACAGCCAGCAATAGACAGAGTCGTACAGACCCGTCATAACTTTAAGTGTACGTTCCTCTTTGCTTTTACGATTGAAAGCAAATTGGCGAGATGTTAACTCGTTTGCCTGGGATGCTGCAGGGCATAGGCTCGATACCGACCCTGGCACCTGCTGTATATTTGTAATTGACATGTTTTCCCCGCGATAGCGTGGACTTTATGCCGGGTCCTCCAGTTTAACACTCCACATTTAGAAGCATGCATTTAGATGATTTGGCTGTGGTACATTTCCACATGATAAGCCACTTTGTTGAACTATAATTTGTGACCAGGTCACTTCTGAAATAGAGCCATATAGCTTAGTGGGCTTCTCTTAGTAAAGTAACAAAAAATAAGTTTAATTAAATTGACAAAGAGATGTAAATTATTATGATCACAAAACAGTGATATTGCCTTTGCTGCATTCAAATTATGTAGTCTCTTCTAGTGCACGTTTGCACAAATCAAATGAAGCACGGAATCAATCCTCATTTCTGAATCTCAATATGAACATTTCAAACAGCATGAAGAGTAGTGATTTGTGTAGAATTGAGGAAAGTCAACTACGACAGAATTATGTTTATTGAGTATTGGAATACTCCCTCCTGTGCTACTCCAAATTATTTAGAAAAATAAAAAGGTGCTGCTTAATGGTAGACAAATTCTCACATCTGCAACAAGAGTGTGAATTAACGTCCGTGACTTATACACGTGCTAAAAATGTTCTATTCGGCCAATTACAATTAAGTTAGCTTTCTCACATCGATGCATTTTTTTAGATTTTTGTGAGCAACCTCCATAGCTGAGCATGCAGGGCTTTTCACGGTGGTATGTGTGCAGTACGTGTGCAGAACGAGTGAATCAGAAGTAAGGTGTGTATCAGCAGTTCCCAACCTGCGGTACCCGTGTACCCCTGGGGGTTACGCGTGACATCTCCCGTTGATACGCGAGACAAATCACCTGATGGCGGTGGGCATGTGAGGTACGGTCACGCGGGGTTACTCAGTGCAGTGCTGATATCTGCATGTGTGCACTAATAATTGCTGTATATACCAATATGTTGCATGGAATTACGTAAATCCGTGGACTTGGATGCCTCTGTTATCCAGGTTTTATTTACAAATGCACAAAATAGATTCTTCAACCCCTCAGAAATTCTCTTCCAGTGGGTTCGATCCCGATCCCAACATAAGTATATCTTGAGTTTGAAAGTTCTCCCCGTGGCCATGTGGATTTATCTCCGGGTCCTCCGGTTTGTCTCTCCATATTTTATAAACACATGTTAAGAGCATTTGGCTGCTATAACTTTCCACACGATAAGCCACTTCATTGAGCTATTGTTTGTTGCCAGGTCGCTTCTGAAAAAGAGCTGACCTGGTAAATTTAAATAGTTTATTTTAGTTAATCCATGGAACTTCAACCCACCCTCTCTGCTTCATGGTGATGGCTTGGCCTAAACTATACATTATTGATATATTTGTTAATGCAGCCTAAATATTACATAGTTATACATAATAAAGGTTTTTGAGTTAGATCGCACAAGTATAGATGTATTGTAACCCTCCACCACCCGCCACAGCCAGTAAGGTTTATCACATAAACAAGGCGCCAATTAGTTACTACTTCAGCCCACCGGTGTGTTGGACAGTAAATCCACAACGTTTACAATTTTAATACAATGTTTTGCTGGCAATTAAATCCAGCATTATCGGGCGATTTGCCAGAATAGTGTAGCAATCCACCTGCTTGACGTCATCAATGAACCCATCAGGTGCAGAGATCAGAGGCGGAGGTGGGTGGGTATTGTCATCTATATATATAAAATCGTGCATGTCTGTCTGTCTGTGTGGATTTCGTACCATACGCACTTTCATTGGACGGCGGTTGCCCCTGGCAACGGCTAGCGACGCCTTCGCCGCTTTCATTGGACCTGGCAACGGCTAGCGACGCCTTCGCCAAGGGCTGCAGTTTCATTGGACGGCAGTTGCCCCTGCCAACGGCTAGCCACGCCTTCGCCACTTTCATAGGCTCCGTAAATAATTAAATAATAGCCATTACACAGTATTGTTGGAGCGCTGAGGGGGGGGGGGGGGGGAAGGCACGCCACCCGTACCCTGCCTTTGCCGGCTGGACAATTTTGGCGAGGCCGCAGGCTCTGCACGCTACTAGGCCTCGACACCCACCACGCCACTCTGAGGTAAATTCATTAAAGTTTTTCCTACTATTCACTCCACCCCCACCACAATGTGTGCAATTTATATTACTTTTAAACCCAACGCGCCAACAATCGATTACTTAAATGTTCACTGTACAAATAGTCATTAAGCTGGGTCAGCGTACTGCCAGTCTATCATGTAGACTGTAGCCTGCTTATTAAACTCGGTGAGCGTACTGCCACTCTATCATGTACACTCTAGCCTGCTTATGAAGCTGAGTGCGTGTACTGCCAGTCTATAATGTGGACTGTAGCCTGGTTATTATAATCGATTCTTTATATGTTCTTTGTACAAATAGTCATTAAGCTGGTTGAGCGACCCCAGTTCCATTCCAACTCACGCCCACCACCGCTGACGATTATTTGAAACGGACCTGGGCCTCCCCTAGGTCGACTCAGCCTCAAACGCGTAACTGCTGTCGTGTGTGAACATCGTCACTGGGGAGACAAAGGCGGCCGGCCATCGTGGATCCAAGTCCCGGGCGAAGCCGGGTCATGTGTATGTGTGTTTGTGTTTATGTGTATGTCTGTGTGTCTCTATGTATGTGTGTATGTATGTGTGTGTATGTGTTTGTGTGTATGTGTGTGTGTATGTATGTCGGTTTTTTTGTATGTCTTTATGTGTATGTCTGCGTGTCTGTATGTATGTGTGTATGTACGTGTGTGCATGTGTTTGTGTGCATGTATGTGTGTATGTATGTGGGTTTTTTTGTATGTGTTTATGTGTATGTCTGCGTGTCTGTATGTATGTGTGTATGTACGTCTGTGGATGTGTTTATGTGTATGTATGTGTGTGTATGTATGTGTGTTTTTGTGTGTATGTGTATGTCTGTGTGTATGTATGTGTGTGTATGTGTGTGTATGTGTTTGTGTGTATGTGTGTGTATGTATGTGTGTGTATGTGTTTGTATGTGTTTGTGTGTTTACGCTCGCATTACACAAATGTCTTGCAGGTCTAAGGCGTTCCTCGCGCAGCATTGCCGCTTTATTATTGCAGTCGTTTACTGCCGTGCGCACCCTGAAAGTCGTGTGTGTCTGCAGCAAGCGCGTGTATGTGTTCCTATGGACGCGCGCGCGTGTGTTGTGTAGGGGGAACGGTAGTGTAGTGCTTAGCGTGCTGTCTGTGTCTGTGTGTGTGTGTCTGTGTGTGTGTCTGTGTGTGTGTCTGTGCGTGTGTGGTGTGTGAGGAGCGGTGGGTGTAGTGGTTAACGCTACGCTGCGCTACAAACCCGGCGAACCGAGTTCCATTCCCGCTCACGGCCACCACCGGTGACGATTATTTGAACCTCCCCTAGGTCGACTCAGCCTCAAACGAGTAACTGGTGTGGCGTATTAACATCGCCACTGGGGAGACAAAGGCGGCCGTGCGTGAGTGGTGAGGGAGGGAGAGTGGTGAGGGAGGGACTCAGCCGCAAAACGAATAACTGGTGTGGCGTATTAACATCGCCACTGGGGAGACAAAGGCGGCCGGCCGTGGTGGATACAAGTCCCGGGCGAAGCCGGGTAGTACAGCTAGTGTTATTATATATTAGTAATCAGTTAATTAGCATGTGTTTCCTCTATAAGGAATACAGTTGTAAGGGGCCGTCCATAAATGACGTCACGCGATTTTGGACGATTTTTTACCCCCTCCCCCCTTCGTCACACGGCGTCATAGAAAGTCAGACCCCCCCCTCAAATATGACATCACAAAGCTCTGCCCCCCCCCAAAAAATATGCTTTAAATCGCTTTAAAACTATTGTCATTGTAGTGCATATTTAATGTGGTGCTGCACTCTGATGTTGTAGGAGCAAACATTTATTTAAAAAAATATATTTAATTAAGAAGAACGTGTTGTCTATAATTATTTAAAGTTGCGCATTTTGATGTGACGTCACATTTCTCAACCCCCCCCCCCCCCTCGTCACATATTGTCACAAATGTCTGACCCCCCCCCCCCCTAGGTGCGTGACGTAATTTATGGACGGCCCCTAAAATGTATTATTATACTTCCAGGACGAACACCAATCACGTGTATAGCTCTTTTCATAGCGGATCCTAATCCTGCGCCACGGTGTTTCTGCAGAGCGGAAATAGAAGCGAACGTGGGCTGCAGGACAAATAGGTTTAATAACAGGACTTCTACACTCACATTTTGAACACTGGGTTACGGGTGTATTGACAGTCGATACAAGGTACGTGACAGAAAGAAGGTTGGAAACTACTGGTGTAGACGCCATCAGTCTTTGCTCTTGTAAGTTCATTTTAACTCGCTATTGTAATTAATGTTTAGGCACTGTCTTGATTAAGTGCAGCGTAGGATAAGCAGCCAGCAGTATATTATTCGGAGGTTAGTCTGTTTGATTATTTACTCTACTAGGATGGGGATGCCATTTTTCCTGGTGTGAGCTGTCCAAGTGACACTGCCTGCTGCCCTGTTCAAAGTAATGAGATGTCCTCCTAGATTAGAGTCCACGTAAGTCTCGTCACAATGCGTCTGCCCTCGCAATGGCGCATTAGCAAACAACAAATTGATGCACGTACACGTATATTCATCATCGGTAATGTTTTCCAAACGCGCTTAAAATGCTGGTCCTTGAAGAACAATGTTGAATTGTACTGCCGCTGAATTTTGACCTTAATCCACTTTACTCCGCACGTCAATTGACCCATCTTTCAAATAAAGCGCAGATGTGCAGGCACGAGCGGTGTGGATACTGTCAGCTGTAAAAAAAAAAATACGCACAAAAGTTGGCACATTGTCTTGCATAGCAAGTGTCTCACTTTCACAAAAATGTGAGATTTTTTCCACCTTTCATTGACCCCCATTTCCTGGCATGTCTCCGCTGTCACTAGTGACAGTGTTGAGAAATGTTCGTCTCGGGCCAAATTTCACAATTACACACGTATATCTGTCTTACGTGTACACAGTGTGTACATATATACCTGGTTATATTATCCAGTTTGTATTATGCAATATGTAATTGTGGGTGGCCAAAGAAGAGCACGATATCAACACGGTTTCTGGTATACCTGTCCCAGAGGTTGTTGTTATTAAGTATGTAACAGTGCATCGAAGTATAAATTGAAATTTAATGCTCACAATGCATGCAGAGAATATGAACATTTATTATAATAAATGTTCCACGATTTTTGTTACTGGGTAGTAAGTGTTATTTCCGAATAACTTATGCCTAAAAAGTAGAGACAATGGCTATTATTCCCCACAAACTTTGCTTTTGTGACCAGGACAGTGATATTTAGAAATTTACCTTTTTTCAATGAGAAAACGGGCAAATTGTGTCTTTTCATTCACATAAAGTCAGTAAAAACTACATATTAATCAAAATGAACATGTATTTATACTAAAGTAATACAAAAATGACGACAAAAGATTTAGAAGTGAGTAGTTTTTCGAGATTTACGATTATAATATAAATCACTTTCACGAATCAGCCCCCAAATGTAGTATCCCATCGTGCTCTCGTTAGACTGTCATTGGTAGTGGCGTCCAAAGTCCAGTATATCCTGGTGGAAGCGCTCGCCTTGCTCCTCCGAGTACGCTCCCATGTTCTCCTTTCATTTATCAAGATGAGAATCAAGGATATGGACTTTGAGGGACATCCTACAGCCCATTATGTCGTGGTTCTTTACCAGAGTCTCAACCAGCTCCACGTAGTTTTCGACCTTGTGATTGCCCAGGAAGCCACGAACCACTGCGACAAAGCTGTTCCAAGCTGATTTCTCCTTACGAGTGAGCTTATTGGGTAATTCATTGCACTCCAGGATCTTCTTTATCTGTGGTCCGATGAAGACACCGGCTTTTACCTTTGCCTCAGACAGCTTAGGGAAGAAGTCTTGAAGGTAATTGAAGGCTGTCGACTCCTTATCTACAGCTCTGACAAATGGTTTCATAAGGCCCAATTTGATGTGTAGTCGTGGCATCAACACCTTTTAGGGGTCCACCAGTGGCTCCCACTTGATGTTGGTCTTCCCCACAGAGAACTCGGTCCGCTCTGGCCAGTCCCGCTTGTGGTAGTGCGCCTTGGTGTCCCTGTTGTCCCAAAGGTAAAGATAGCAGGGGAACTTGGTAAAACCACCTTGGAAACCCATTAGAAATGCCACCATTTTTAAGTCTCCGATGACCTTCCAGCTGTACTCATCATACTTCAAGGTGTCCAGAAAGGTCTTGGTGCTGTTGTAATCATCTTTAAGGTGCACCGAGTGAGCCAGGGGAAGAGTCGGATACTTGTTACCATTATGGCACAGCAAGGCTTTGAAGCTCCTGGATGAGCTGTCAATGAAGAGGCACCACTCATTCTGGTCACAGGTGATTCCGATTGCCTCCAACAGACTGGTCACATTGTGGCATAAGCAGAGCCCATTTTGACAGGCGAATATGCTGCAAAAAGGTTGGTGACGCTTCCTCTGATCTGCGACTTGCACACTTTCATCCAACAAGTTCCACTGCTTGAGCCTAGACATCAAAAGCTCAGCATTGGACTTGGTGAGACCAATATCTCTTTTTCCAAGATCTCTTTTACCAAGATCTCTGATCAAGTCGTTGAGTTATTTTTGGTTGGGGTAGTATGGTTTCTCTCTTCAGCTCCACCTTTGAAATTGTGATCTATATCTACAACGCCTTCCTCGTTCTCTGACTTGCTGCTCTCTTCGAAAGACGGCTGCTCTCTCTCTGGAGGAGTGGGTACGGGGAGCTCATGGCAGTGCATCACCGGGGCGATGGATGAAGGAAGGTCCAGATACGTGATAGCAGCTGCATTCTTGCCAGTCCGACGTTTGGAAGGGTCCACCATGCAGAAGTAGCAGTTGCTTGAGTGGTCAGTGGGTTCCCGCCAAATTCTTGAGACAGCGAACTTCATGGCTCTCTTTTCCCCTCTGTACCATCCTACAAAACACAGTTATTTCACCCATGACTAACGTGTAAGAGATTCTCACAACACTTTTCATATATGATATATTTATTCAGTAACATTGAAAATTGTAAAACATTTTTAAATGTAAAACTTTTACAATTGAAAAATGTGTAACAAACTTTTTATAGCATTAAATTCCGAGTAACAATTGTCCATTTTACCTTCGAGACGTTTTTTTGCATTATTCGCCGGTGAAATAATCTGCCCAGGGTTTGTCTTGATCCCCGACAGGCATGCTGAAATATGCCTTGTAGGCCTCACACATCTTAGCAGATGCTTCTACAGAGTACGTTTTTGCTCTTGTCTTGATAAATTGACCGCAGACATAGAAAAATGCTTTTGTTGGATGCTTGCAGCCTCTGGATGCCATCTCAGAAAAATTCAGATATGTATCCACTTAGGCAGCTGGAACTAAACTGAACTGGTCGGTTTAAGGCCCCTGTATTTATGCTACTATTTATATTGCTGGAAAGTTCGAGAATGTTCAAAAAGTTACTCCAAGTTTACTCAGCACTGAATCTATCCGGAATGTTCTGGAAAATAGGTACATTTCTAAATATCAATATCCTGGTCACAAAAGCAAAGTGTGTGGGGAATAATATCAATTTTCTGTACTTTCGAGGCATAAGCAATTAGGAAATAATACTTACTACACGGGGAAAAAAAGAAATATTTCATTTTTAATATTTTACTCAATGGAAATCAGTAAACACCTGAAAGCCACGAAAGACGCAATTTCTCCACTCCAGTATTTTAAAACAAGAACTACTTGTTGAATACACATTGACTTCGATAGATGATAATCAATTGAATCACGAATTATTACTTGGCAAGTCATTAAAACTATCTATATTATTTACCAAGGAAAACATCAACGAGTTTTAATACTTTTCAGCAGGATAATGCTGTGGGTCTTCATGTAGTTTTCTCCTCACCCCAATATGTCAGTGTGCCAAAATACTCATCTGTCATTGTATGTAATACGTTGAACTTCTTTCACACCTTACATAGAAAACCGTGCTAATGGGAGGTGCGAGGAAGGTTGGAAGTTCAAATCTCGGTCAGTGTTGACCAAGCTTGCCATCCCTCTGGAGGTGAATAAAACGGGGAACCACGTTGTGAAAATTGAATAATGTCTGTCCTCAGAGACAAAACATGTCTTTGCTATAGGAATGTTGAAGATCCACAGTTGGATAAAGGCATCATCGTGTTTGTTGAGTAGTTGCACAATCTGGAATAAAACAACTCGCGTATAATAATATCTTACCCCTTTTTCAGGTAAATTGCATGAATCTAAGTGAGGAAACATAGAAAGTTTGAAGTATCTTCTTGCGTAACGACAGAAAACCAGATGATTAGATGCTGTTTTGAAATATCAAGGTAGATAGATAACTGAGAGTGAACGAAGCAGCAAAACTTGTGAAAGAAATAGAACTGCAGCGGCCGTTTGTTCTGTCCCATCGTCTAACAAGCTGACGGCAAGGACAGGTGACGATATAGGCCACAGGTAACAGCGGCGGTTCCCCCCACCCCACAATCCTCTTTGAGAGAGTGCAGAGCGTGCGCGCCAGTTTTGACGGATCTGTTTGCAATTTGCGATAGGTTACAGGGAAAATATCACAACTGGTTACCTGGAGAGACCAGAGTCTTAAGGTGAACAAAATGTCGGGTGCTTTCCTGTGGGTGCTGTCGGCCACATCACACCTCCGGGTTGGGGATGAGTGAAATGTCAGGTGTGGGACGTGCTGAGGGACAATCTGACCCAAATGCCAGCGAATCTGCCCTGCCCACCGAGCTACCACGGTAGCACCTCCACAGAGGCATTTCATTGCCATGCTTGCTGAAGCCTGCCACACAGATGTAACATCAGCTGACCTGTTTGCCCACGTGTGTGTATGTGCGTACAAAAGTGTCTCCACGTGCAGTGTAGTGGCTCATCCACTGCGCTATGATCCCGGTGACCTGAGTCTGACTCCTGACAATAAACGTCGGTGACGCTTTGTATCTGGACCTGTTTTGGCCTTCCCCCAAGGCAACATAGAGAGGAGGGCCCCCTTGTTTGCCACGCGAGCCTCATTCGTGGTTAATATCAGCACGTGTCCCAACAAATTAACGTGGCTAAGATGAAAATGTGGATTTATTGTGTGTTTGTTTATCATGTATTTAATCACTTACGTGGCATGTGGGGTACGTGTCATGTGGAATTCATCATCAGCAGCTTTTGGTGAATTTACTGCTGAAGGAAGACCTCCTAAAGCTGTCACTATCTCTCACGTTCCTGCGATGTAATGACCAACACCACCTGCCCATTAACTGATTGCATTGCTCCGTCTCAAACGAGATCCAATTTTTGTGGATTACAGATTTCTTTTTTAAGTCACAGTCGAAATCACACTCATGGATCAACTTCGCCGATCATTCCTCGAGCATCAATATCATGCGTACCATTTTGTGGAGAGTCAAGTTTGGTCATGGCATGGCCTGATTTAAGTTTCAGATTTATTGGACCAGGAGAGCAAAGTTTTCAAGAGTCACCTGGGGCATTTATTTGCCAGTAGCGAACGATGTGTAATCCCCATTGAGTCATTTTCGAATTTACCAATTTGGACCCTGACGCTGGCAGACAATTGTCAACTCTTGTGAATGCCATCAGGGAATCTTTTACATATTTTTTTCTTGTCATTCAAGAACTAAGAAAACAAAGTCGATTTCACGTGAGGGGATCTTTAATGTCGGCTGTGCAGTAAACAACATGTATTGTGGGTTTTAAACCTGCAGTAACAACCAGTGTGACAGCTGAATTCATACAATGAACTATTTGCGACAGGCGGTGAACGCGCTTGCCGCTTATAGGCCATGTCAACGCTGACGATGGCATCCCTCCTTTGGGAATGTGGAATGTCCGAGACTGTCTCAGGGCCATCAACATAGATAAGCACTCCCACACTGTCCCGTTTGATCACTTTTAAGCACCAGTGGTTCTCATACAGCGCTGCATCGTCTATTTGTCAACGTAGTTTCGTGTACGCGGTGTGCATTCAGTCCAAGTCAAGTTGGGCGTTGTTACATATATATATTCATAAGGAACCTGCCCCCAACAGCGTCAACGTAGGAATAAATCAAACTCAAATGGACCGAAGCAAGACGGTGCAGATTTCACTGACTTTGACTCTAACTTGATGGGAGTAATGAATTTCATACTGTTGGGTTTTTTTCCCTGAATTTTTATGAAGCACTTTTATGATACAATGTATGGCCCGTGTGCGGTGGGCTGCGGCTTTATTTTGGCCCGTCGTCGTTATTTACAATCCTCCTCGCAAAATTTTTATGCTCTGTTGTGTTGCTTTATCGTGCTCTTTAATAACTTGAATTTAAAACATCACCTTCACTCACTTTTCTTCCGAACGCTCCCCTTAAAAAATTGGTCTCGGATGTATTTCCCCCTCGCCCCCCCCCCCCCCATATCAAGAAATACGGCAGTAATCAATTCGAAGTGGTTCAAATATTGCGATAGCATGACCAGGATTTCTCAATGTCCACACCTTTACTTTCAATCTCGCAGTCATTACTATTTTCAGTTTCATTGTGGCATTATGATGCAGCCAGCAGCCTCATTGTCTTGAATTAATATTTTCAAAGGGCCCCTTAAGACATTTAACAAATGCCGATATTACAGACGTTGTTTTAAAAATGCAGTTGGTTGCATTGGTTATTCACTTATTATCCAGTGGGTAGTGCTGTCTGTCTGTGGCACACTCAACTCACAATCGGAATACTGATTCCTAGTTGGTGATCAATGCACCATTCAACTGTCAGGGATTATTAAAATGAGTGCCACTTCCTGGTTTAGCAATAGGAGAACATTAATACAGAATGGCCACCACGATAAAAATTGAATTTCAACGACTTACTCGGAGTAGCGAATCGAAGAGGAGCACTATACCCCATATACCCGTTTGAGCAGAGAAGCACTCTGACTTTGACTGGTAGTGTAACATAGTGTTCTGTTCGCCTTACGTGATTGCACTGCAGTTCCGCCTCGATTCCTTAGAGTGCAGCATTGCCCACAAAGCAAGCAGCCTGTTGATTTTTTTCTCGATTACACAAAAGAGTTTGCCAAAAATTAACCACTAACTTGCTGAGCTCGTCAAGGAGCATACACCGTCACGCGAACTCCGGTCATCCCCGGAGTGTCTTTTGGCTGCCCATCGAACAAAGACGGTGACTGCATCGCACGCTTTCAGATGCGCTTCTGCGGCCGTCTGGAACGCTCTTCCTTCCGATGTTTATAAGCCACTGGAGCTAATGCACGTATACATCATCTAGATTGACAAACTTATTTTTATAGAACTGCTTTTTTACGTTGAGTTTGTTGTTCGGTTAGCACGGTTGTCTACATACGGTGCGAAAGAGGTTCAAATATACATCCATACTGTATGCCTGGATTTAGCAGCACTGACTAGACTGACTGACTAAGCACATGCGGCACACAGCAAGGGTTATTGTATTGACTGCGTTGTTTGAGGCATGTTGCACGTTAACTCTCCCGTGCCCGTGACAGGCAGCAATTGCCGAATTTCTGCGAGATTGAGCATCGAGACTTAAGACTCAAAAGTTTGATAACGTGAAAAGACCGCTCAGGACCGAGCATCATTCCCTTGCTGTATAAAAGTAAACCCTTCTCTCCTATAAACTTTGCTTCATATCCCAAGTGTAAAGCTCGAAATAAATTATTAATGCGCAAGCGCAGGGAAGACAGCTCAATATTTTATGATTCTCAAATATCGTAGCTTTGATGGGATCGTGTTTATACAAAACAGGAGCTTATCTCCTCACACCCATACCCACTCGATTTTATTTTTCAGTGCCAAGCCGAAGGTTATCCTTTATTCTCCGGATTATAAGACACTGCACACTATTATGCACACTCAGCTTGTGCCCGATGTCAATAAAGTGATAACAATTTGTCACATTCACATACACACACACACATACTGGATCATAGGATGCACCTCGAATGTTTACTTTAAATACAGGAGCAAAAGTGCATCTTGTAATCTGGAGAATATGGCAATTCTAATTTTTAAATGTCCGCAAGTAAGTTGAAAATGTATGCATAATAATTTTTGTTTTTTTGTTTTTAGAAACTCAAATAGTTTCATGGCACTTGGCTGACATTGTAGAAAGGTTAAGGCGCAGCCCTGCAATTGCTTATGTAGTGCCACTGCTGGCAGAAAAGCCTCTACTCGAGCGAACTCTAGAGAGTATTTGGTCCTACTCTTCCACAGTTGACCAGACATGTTGGAAGAGGAGGGCCTATTCACACTTTACCCCACCACAAGCAACCTGCCGATCAATGAACTGTGCTCGACGCATTTGCACTGCTGAGTGGACAGAGGTAGAGGGATTTCAGAAGCTTGCACCGTTGTTTTAACTGCCTCGCCAGGAGATCGAATAATACCAGGGACCTCTGACCATTGCATTACGGCAGCTGCTGAGGCTTAGGTTTTCCTTAATATGTGAAGTCGTATCATGTTGCTATTATGTTAAGATGGTCAAACAACCCCCAAAACGTACACAGTGTGAAGAGGCCTTCACTCAACAGTGGACAGACTAAGGCCTGGCAATGAAAAATATGCGTTTAGAGTAATTTGGCTGCTATAAATGTCCACGTGATAAGCCACTTGGTTGAGCTCTCACTTGTGGCCAGGTCGTTTCTGAAAAAGAGCTATCGAGCTCAGTGGGCCTTACGTGGTAAAAAAAAATAGTTTAGTTTCTTAGTATATTTTGAATGATGCTTTAACAATAACCACATATCCAAAATGATGTAACAACCAAAAAACATTGCACCCTTAGAATAGAGTAAACAAAATCAGTGTCTCCAGGGCCATCGGAGTGTGAGGCTTCGCTTGTCTCCTGATGTGGTCCTGGTCCAGCAGTGGAAATTCCACTTCCCTTTGGTGGTAGGCATCCTTTCCATAAGATGTGCGCGGTGAGGACTCTATTGTGTTCTACTACAGTCGAAGCTGTACACTGAACACACTTAATACAAGCACGGTTCTCATATAGGCAACACATGCTTACTTACACCCATGGGGAAAGGCAAAGGGGAACTTCGGATAAAAGCACATCTGGCCTTACTTCCAAAGGGGTGTGCTTATACCCAGTGTAGACTGTATCTATATATATAAAATCGTTCATGTCTGTCTGTCTGTGTGTGTGTGTGTGGACTTTGGCCCATACGCACTTTCATTGGACGGCGGTTGCCCCTGGCAACGGCTAGCCACGCCTTCGCCGCTTTCATTGGACCTGGCAACGGCTAGCCACGCCTTCGCCAAGGGCTGCAGTTTCATTGAACGGCGGTTGCCCCTGCCAACGGCTAGCCACGCCTTCGCCACTTTCATAAGCTCCGTATTTAATTAAATAATAGCCATTACACAGTATTGTTGGAGCGCTAGGGGGGGGGAAGGAACGCCACCCGTACCCTGCCTCTTCCAAGCCGACAATTTTAGGCGAGGCCGCAGGCTTTGCACGCTACTAGGCCTCGACACCCACCACGCCACTCTGAGGTAAATTCATCAAAGTTTTTCCTACTCTTCACTACACCCCCACCACAATGTGTGCTATTAATATTACTTTTAAACCCAACGCGCCAACAATCGATTACTTTAATGTTCACTGTACAAATACTCATTTAGCTGGGTGAGCGTACTGCCAGTCTATCATGTACACTGTAGCCTGCTTATTAAGCTCGGTGAGCGTACTGCCACTCTATCATGTACACTCTAGCCTGCTTATGAAGCTGAGTGCGTGTACTGGCAGTCTATAATGTGGACTCTTGCCTGGTTATTATAATCGATTCTTTATATGTTCTTTGTACAAACAGTCATTAAGCTGCTTGAGCGACCCCAGTTCGATTCCAACTCACGCCCACCACCGCTGACGATTATTTGAAACGGACCTGGCCCTCCCCTAGGTCCACTCAGCCTCAAAAGCGTAACTGCTGTCGTGTGTGAACATCGTCACTGGGGAGACAAAGGCGGCGGGGCATCGTGGATCCAAGTCCCGGGCGAAGCCGGGTCATGTGTATGTGTGTTTGTGTTTATGTGTATGTCTGTGTGTCTCTATGTATGTGTGTATGTATGTGTATGTATGTGTTTGTGTGTATGTGTGTGTGTATGTATGTGGGTTTTTTTTATGTCTTTATGTGTATGTCTGCGTGTCTCTATGTATGTGTGTATGTACGTGTGTGCATGTGTTTGTGTGTATGTATGTGTGTGTCTATGTATGTGTGTGTCTATGTATGTGTGTGTATGTGTGTGTATGTATGTGTGTTATGTGTCTGTCTGTGTCTGCATGTATGTGTGTGTGTATTGTGTATGTGTTTGTGTGCATGTATGTGTGTGTTTGTGTGTATGTGTATGTCTGTGTGTATGTGTTTGTGTGTATGTGTATGTCTGTGTGTATGTGTTTGTGTGTATGTGTGTGTATGTATGTGTGTGTATGTGTTTGTATGTGTTTGTGTGTTTACGCTCGCATTACACAAATGTGTTGCTGGTCTAAGGCATTCCTCGCACAGCATTGCCGCTTTATTATTTCAGTCGTTTACTGCCTTACGCACCCTGAAAGTCGTGTGTGTCTGCAGCAAGCGCGTGTATGTGTACCTATGGACGCGCGCGCGTGTGTTGTGTAGGGGGAACGGTAGTGTAGTGCTTAGCGTGCTGTCTGTGTCTGTGTGTGTGTGTGTCTGTCTGTGTCTGTCTGTGTGTGTCTGCGTGTGTCTGTGTGTGTGTGTGTGTGCGTGTGTGGTGTGTGGGGAGCGGTAGTGTAGTGCTTAGCGTGCTGTCTGTGTGTGTGTGTGTCTGTCTGTGTCTGTCTGTGTGTGTCTGTGTGTGTGTCTGTGTGTGTGTCTGTGCGTGTGTGGTGTGTGAGGAGCGGTGGGTGTAGTGCTTAACGCTACGCTGCGCTACCAACCCGGCAAACCCAGTTCGATTCCCGCTCACGGCCACCACCGGTGACGATTATTTGAACCTCCCCTAGGTCGACTCTGCCTCAAACGAGTAACTTAACTACTGTAGCGTATTAACATCGCCACTGGGGAGACAAAGGCGGCCGGCCGTGGTAGATACAAGTCCCGGGCGAAGCCGGGTAGTACAGCTAGTTACATATTTACTAACACGATATTTCCAGGAGGCATTCGCTTATCAATATGACGAGGGCTTCTATAACCATTCCAATTTTACATAAGTCTCCGCTGGACGCAATTATTGCCGGTTACTGGATAACTCTAAAGACCCAATAGCATTCTTGACACGGAATGTGTGGTGGATGTGCATCTCTAAGTATATCTCTAAGTAGGGCGTCGAAGATATATTTTTTTGGGCAATCCTTGTTGGATCCCTGCTGGTGTTGAAATAATTTACTTAAACCAGCGCGATTAGGACTGAGATTAACCTGCACACTATCCAAAAACCACCTCGCAGAGTGGAACTTGCGATAATCTCCATTTCAGTGGAAGTGCTCAATTTAATTATTCGTTGAATAATTGTCCACGTAACCTGGACGAAGCCACAATAATCCCTTTTATTTAAATAACTCTGAATGAGAAGGTATGCAATTATGGTTTGTGGATTTTCCATGACCTATATTCTTTTTTTTCACTTATAACCTTTTGCATGAATGTAAATCGAATACTACTTGAAAACTTGAATGAATGTTAGCTTTGCAGCTTTGTTGGCAGCTTTATTAAAAGTATGAAAAAATAAGAATATGTTTTACCCTTTCTGGAAATAGATGTTCAAACACCAAATAGAAACTTTTTATTGCTGGAAATGGAAAACCTATTCTTATTTTTTCATATTTTTGATACTGGCAAAACGGTCCCACTTTGTATATTTAATCATGGTCCTACAATGACAGGATCTGTAAAAAAAACTGAGTAAAATGCTTGCAGAAGGATGACCAAAATATATTGAACGCTAATGGGCTCCATTGTATTTTTCCCTATAGCTGAAAAATCAGCCGGTCACATTCATATGAAGCGAAAACTGCTTGGAAAATAAAACACACTTAGGAACTTTGTTTTGCATTCTGAAACATATCTAGTAAGTGTCGACCATTACTTGTTTTAAAGTTTACTAATGTTAGTATTGTTCCAGAATCTTTCGAGAATTTGGCCTGATTCGGGAATTGTTTCCAAAATGACATTGACAGCCTGTTGTACAGTTTTGCAGATGGTATATTATTCCGTGATAAAGGTGGCACATACGGAAGATCTAATCAGTAAAATTACCAAATGTACCACACTAATTCAGTCTACAATGATGATAATAGCTACAGATTTTGTATTTTGGTTCCCGTCCAGTGACATTACTCAAGTTGTTAGATCAATTCTAGAATTGTGGAGATGTAATGCAAATTTCGACAGTTTGACAGTAAGTTTAGGATGCCAAAGACAAAACTTGAACAATTTTACATGTCCATCAAACACGTATAGATCCATAGAGCCATACAATCAGCGTGACTTTGCTGAGACAACTGATAATTAGTAACTTCAGTAGGCTTTCCAGTATGAGCTGATTCGTGGAAAGTCCAATGGCTCAATCAGTGATGTAAGACATGCATGATGCAATGGCAATATAAACTGCATTTCTTATAGATGCAATCGTCAACCTGTGCTTGGCTCAGGTGACAGCCGCCTGTTAGATTAGGTGCCGGCACCGTCAATGAGAAAGTTTGTTTTGTTTATGTTTTAATTTTACCAGGTAAGGCCCACTGAGCGATACAGCTCTTTTCCAGAAGCGACTTGGCCACAAATGATCGCTCAACGAAGTGCCATATCGTGTGGAAATTTATGGCAGCCAAATACTCCAAATGAATGTTTCTAAATGTGGAGGGAAAAACCGGAGAACCCAGAGGAAAAGCGACGCGAATTCGCAGAGAATGTGCAAACTCCAAATATACAGGCCGCAGGGTCGAGATTGAATCCACGACCTCCTGCATACCAGGCGAGGGAAATGAACGTCTCGCCACCATGGCACCAGAGTTACACACTTCATAGCAGCATTTGTCTGCCACGTTTTGCAGAGTTGAACATCGTATTGCCAATCCAGTCTAAATCACGTGTTGATGTTGAGTAGCACTGCATCCTGTGTGCCCCCTCCCTTGCTGTCAATACCAGATCAACAACAGAGTATCCTCATGTGAAAATGAGTTTGCGGATTCTCTAGTCGCCATTGGTGGCCCTGCGCCAATGGTGGAAATTCCATATTATGTTCGTTGTGCTCAATGTCTCACTATAGATTGGTCGCTGTTCATTTTTCAGAGCTGGTACTTTTGTTTTCAACCCTCGGGGTTTTATGGGCTGGGTGGTCTCCTACACTTCGATGTGAACGTGCAGCCTTTCGATTGTGAGTCAAATGTTCTGCACACAACAACACCCGGTTATGTTGTAATCGTGATATTAATGTTGATCCCGTTGAGTTAAGAAGGCTGATTGGCAAAGGTGTGGACTACAAATCCTCAGATGGGTAGACCTGGTTGTAAGATGTACATATTATCCACTTTTAAATATCACGGACCTTTAAATATCTCATCAGAGTGAACCAAATGGACTATTTATGAGCATCATGGCACTCTTTGTAGCTGTGCTATACAGTTCACCAGCCCTTTCCCTGAACTTACAGTATTTGTACCACTGGCTCAGTGTCAGAGATGAATGCTGTCCCATTGTTTGTTTGAGCAGGGTGACACTACAATGTTTCAATTTGTATTGTCATAAGATATGACTAAAACTAATTGGTGTTGATATGATTGCATATTTTACTGCTCAGGTCTACGCATGATATGTGCTCATAATACGTGTAGGTGGTTCCATTCATTAACATTTTAACTCTTTTAATAGCTATCACTGAACATTGGAATGCACAATACAACATTGACTGACCGCAGTGTAGTTTGACAAAAACATATATACACCACTTCAAATGCCTTCGCTTTGAATGTGTTTCTTTACCATATCCAAGTATATGGTATACTGCCATAGTGTCAGGGTCGGCACACTGGACTTACAATCCAAAGGTTGCCAGTTAGATCTCTCAGTGTGACGTTTGAAGCGATGGGCCAGGTTTTTACTTTTATCTCCACACCAACATTTCTGTTCACCCAACAGTAATCTGAAGGTTAAAACACAGCCGATGAGGTCGCTCATGTTCGAGTAAAGTATAGGTACTCTCACCTCTTCCAATATACCTGGAGAGAATAGAAGTGTAGATGGTCTCTCTTGTGGAGTACAGGGCTGTACCTTAACGCTTTGTCTTTAACCTAAGAATGTTTTTGTTTTTACAAATGTACATGTCCCTGTTTAGGTGCCACCTTACATACAGCGCTTTCACAGATGGTGGAGTGGTTTGTGTTTTTTTTATTTACTGGAAAAAGTGCAAATATGCGATCAGCAAACTTTACTGAAGACCTATTGCGTGGTCCCTGCTTGTCATTGCTCTCTGATATTCAAACATTCTCCACATTGCCCTAAGCGAAATTGTTCTCATGAACTAACATTTTCTCTGTATATGCATAATACCTTCAAATATGAAATAGCATCTTGCCCTGATTTTATTGCAAAGAAATAATACCATTACCTCAAAAAATTATTTTTATTTGATACATATGCATATACCTCGTTTGCTATATATATCTAACGCTTGCCAGAATATGCTTAATGAGAAAAAAAACACAGTTTGCATACGTTATGAGCTAACAGTGATATTTTTTTGCCAAATATGCAGCTTTGCCATGCCTGTGTTAGATTGAATCGGTATTTAGTTCCATTTAAACAGACCTAACTATTGTGTAGTATTGAACAAAAAAAAAGATAGCCATGCACAAAGGTCATGGTAATTTCCACGCTGCAGTCATTTATATGTTGGCGGGGAGGCTCATTGGCTTGCATATTACCTGACTGGGCAGACGCTTCAAACGATATCCCTTGCTATGCACACGCATGGCCTCATTATTAGCCCACACGAGCTTCTGCACAACATGTGGACAACACTAAATCGTCTTCCAACGGATTGCCTTCTTAGGTGCAAATGCATTTTTTCTCTTCGCAACTCTGCCATTTCCTTTTTTATCATCAGGAGGTAAGCCGGGGGATATGTAACCTGCGGGAACGTAATCAAATCGTAATCAGGTGAGCATTGCGAGTGCGTGTTATTCCTGCGCGCCTGAAACCAGAAGTCACCTAATTGTCTCGTGAAATGTGCGAGCCTGCCCGATCATTGTCACACATCTGCCAAGATCAATAATCGTTCGTGCTTCATTGTGCGCGGCAAGCCACGGCACTGCACTTGGCAGGTGTGTGTCGCTCGTATCCGCCACAGAATAAGAATTCTCCAGCCGATTGGGTTGTGCCAATCGTTGTCCCCCGTCGAGAATGCAGAGAGCGCACCGACATACTAAGCGTTGAGCGACTGTCAGGCGGTTTATTTACAGCTACACCAGGGGTCGGGAACCTTTTTGACTGGGAGAGCCATAAAAGCCAAATATTTCTAAATATATTTCATTGAGAGCCATATAGTATTTTTAACGTATAATAAATTAAATATGTCTTACTTGTAATGCGACTTCTGGTCACGGGATCCGTGACCCGAGAAATTTTATCTTCAAAACTAATTTCTGTTTACTTTAAAATGACACAGTATTATTAAGCAATATCACAAGTATTTTAAAATCAGTTCCAAACTGATTTTTTTATTATTATTTTTTTCAACTCAAAATTGTCTGGGAGCCATATGCCGTCACCGGAAGAGCCATATATGGCTCGCGAGCCATAGGTTCCCGACCGCTGAGCTACACTATGGGGAGCTACGGAACCGTTATAGGACTCGCAGCATTGCAATAATGCTGACGGCGCTTCATTCGGCCGTCAATGTAAGCAGTACTCTATTTGTTGTCGCCCACGGATTGGAAACGCTGAGTAAGCCATTTGGTAAAGTGAGCCTTTTGATTTTTTGGAAAAGTCAAGTTTGAGGCATATTGCTAGAGGCACATCTGATTGTTTTGTTGCATGTTATTTACTACCAGAAAAAAAAATCACACTGCTTCAACTCCTCCAACAAGTAAACCTGCCATTAATGGAAGTTCTCCATCAGCATGTATTTATAAGGACAGTGGATACAGTCAGACTTGTATCTGGCAATGATGCAATAATTCACATATGGGAGTGGCAGAGTGACTCATTGGGTATCACACCGTGCTGCGGTGACCTGAGTTCAATTTCTGGCCAGGACTAATATTCGAGACGAGTGATCACTGAACTCGTTCTCCCTACACCAGGCTCCCCTACTTCACCAAGCCCCCTGTCCCCAGTGTGAAGCGTGGTTCAAACCACTTTCATGACCAAAACGCATTGGAGCGGGCCTTGACTCAACGGTGAATTGAAATGAAGCCGTATAGACGTATTTATGTATTTGCATTCATTGCACATATATCATAAAATATGTGAATGTTACGCTGATAAAATTGCGCAGTGTTTTAATTCCACTGGTGGTCTTGGTCTGATGATTATTGTTCCACATTCCCATAGTGTTGACCATATGTTCACTATTTTATGTACCTTGAAGCGGTCATTGGCTTAGTTGGCCAGTGACGAGGATAATACTTTGCTACTTTCTGCTTTCTATAACTAAACAAAATAAAAAAGTATAACCCGTAAAAACAAAGTTTTTCACTATAAATCCTTTATATGCGTGGCGGCTAGAGTCATCTCGTCCTCTGGCTTGAGATGGCTGCCACCTATGGGTCAGATGATTGTCTGCCAGTATTAAGCAATTGGTAATTAAATATTTAATTTGTTTTCCCTAAACAGTGTAAAATTTTGGAAAAACATTTTCACGAACATTAATTGTCTCGCACAACGAGTCTGTGTGCAAAATGTCAGCTCGATTGGATCACGGGAAGTGGGTTAAAAAACGACCGAAAGATTTGCACGGTCGTAAGCAAGCAAGCACGCAAGCACGCAAGCAAGCAAGCGAACTTAATATAAAGGATTTAAAAAGTAAGCAAATTTTTTTTATTTTACCAGGCAAGGCCCACTAAGCTATGTAGCTCTTTTTTCAGAAGCGACCTGCCTACAAATGATAGCTCAACGAAGTGGCTTATCACGTGGACATTTACAGCAGCCAAATACTCTTAACGCGTGTTGATTTTAAATGTGGAGGGAAAAACCGGAGGACCCGGAGAAAAATTCACACTACCACGGGGAGAACATGCAGACTTCAAATATACACGTATCACGGTCGAACCCACGACCTCCTGTATACCAGGGGAAGGTAGTTAACATCTCGTTACCGTGGTGCTCAAACACAGAGTCACGTGGCCACATTATACGTTGCTGCATATGAGATAAATCCCTGTATGCAAATTTAAATGAATATAGCTTTAAAGACGAAGTCATCATGATAATACCATGAATATTGTTCTATTTCACTGTTGGATGAATGCTTCCCTTTTTCATTTCCATTTTCACACGGTCATGTGATGCCGCCATCCATCTCACTCTTCACAACAACACATCATGGCCTTCTCTTTCTAGCCATGATGTGTTGTTCTCAAGCTCAATTCACTGTCAATATTTTGTCTATAACTTGTGTTCGTTCATTCATGTTGCTTTATGGCCCTGTACCACCCCCATTCTGTTGTAATGTGCACTGATGCCTACTTTATTGAAAACGATATTGGCATGTAAAATAAGGTTTGATTGAATCATACGTTTCGTTCCAGTTTCTTATGTTTCATTCCCAGCATGCGTTGATCCTTTGCAAGCTTCCCATGATTCGCTGCGCATTCTTTGTTGAAGTTCATGTTTCACATCCATATTGCATGGCAGATGAAAGTAATGGTTATTGTCATGAAAAAAAATATTTTTTCACAAAGCAATACTTTTGTTTTAAATTAATTCTGTGGAAACTGATGCACTCATTCGAGCCTTTGCGAATACAACCCTTGCATAAGTACGTATACATTATCAAAACCTAATACTGGTATGAAGATGAGACATCGACAGGTAGATTTCATGTAGTTACAAAACACAATGAGAAATGGTCTCTCAAGGCTTTTCGCAATTGTTAGAATATCTTTTCTCAAAGCTGGCTTGCAGATGATTGCATAAACATGATTAGAGAATGTATTTTTAATTTCCAAATCACGGACAATAGAGTGGAATGTAATAAAATAGATAAAGAACTATGCACAGGAAATTATTACATGATAGGAAATTTTTGCAAAGTCGGGTTCAAGAGATATTGCTAATACGTTTCCTGAGCAAAAAAAATGTTGCAGAGACACAATTGGAAAATATAACAGAATATTATAAAATACAAAAAAAATATCTGGCAATAAACATTAATTACTGAAGCTATCGACAGAAGGTGTGTACCGGATTCATTTATTTTGTAACCAATGCTATGTTGGTCAGATGGGACGAATGATCAGCATACGACTAAAATAACAACAAATAAATTGAAATACTCTCAAACAAACTTGGCAGTTGCAGAACATACCTACCAACATATACATTCAATGTATTTGGATAATATTGATGTTTTGTGTAAAACTAATGACTACTGGCCAATACTAATTAATTAATCTATTGAAATAGAGATATATAAAATATTAATTTTAACCGCTCTGATAGCTACAGGCTTAGTGTTGCTTGAAGAGTATTATCAAGTCATACACTATTCAATTGCATGCCTACCATATGTTGATCAACTGTGACTGAATGTATGCATGTATGTTGAGATTCTGTAGCGCGATGTTTGGCCGAACGTGCTAACCGGAGGCGCCGGGCGAGACAATAAACGAAACATAAAAGCATTCCACTGTATGTTGATTCACTGTGAATAATAGTTACTGAATGGAAATATTGTGGGTTTACTCTCCAACACACCAAAGCGCTGAAGTAGTAACTAATTGGCACGTTTTGTTTCCGGAACAAACCTTACTAATTGCATGTGTCGGGTGGTGGCGTGTTAAACGACATTTATATTTACGTGACCTAACCCAAAACAAAATACAGTATATATAGACAATATATATACACCGAAGGCAATTATTGAAGACACATGAGGATACAAATAATGAAACAGGTAAATAATAAGAATACCAAATTATAAATAAGAATTTACATTCAGTAGACAGAATACATGTTCTACATTGTAGATGTTATTTTCTTGCGAATCATTGAACAACACCACTATGATTAAGACAGAATTTGCATGCAAGCAATGCAGTGCAATATAACACAACAGGGTTTTTTCATGGAAATTAAAAATAGACTTTAAGGTTGCAGCATTTAAAGAAAATAGACCATTAATCTTTATGCAACATTGTCCATATGTAAGTTATGATAACAGTGGATCGTTATCAATGTTAAAAGATAGCAAAGTGAATAAACAGAAGCAATTAATGTCCACATTTCTTGGGGTTAATGGTAGAAAAAGGGTAGGACCATTAGAACCGCCTCTGCGCCACACACACACTGGCTATAATAATGCAGTTGTTTATATTGTTTATATTTCCCGTATATTTTATTGCCTCAAGGCGTCCTAGTATTTTCTGAGCTAAGATTTGTAGGGGCATTGGCTCATAAAGCAGTCGCAGAAATAACCTTCAGTAAATTCAGCTTTTAAAACTCATTATTATTACAGTTTACCTCGGGTAATTTCTACATGATATATAGTTCTTGGATGGTTTAATATGTATGTTTACTGCCAAAGTTAGGATAGGAAAATTTTAACTGATATGGCAGCAGAATTAATAACTTTCTCACATCACAAATATAAAATATTTCATTAGTAAGAAAAAAGATTTAACATTGTTACTTTTTACATTTTTAGGCAAAACAAATATTGACTAGTATACTATGACGGGAAGAAGTGTCTGTTGCTCGCACAACTGTATTTCCCCTCATGGGTAATTGTAGAATAAAATGTCTTGTGCACGTTTAGTCGTTTGTATAGTGGGCACTTGGGAAGGGTGAACTGCCAATAAAAAAAAAATATTTTAGCTTTCCACTTAACAAACCGTTTATCTGGCTTTACATACTTTCAAATGTTTCAACACAAAAAAAACATTTTGTCTTTAATTTCAAAGTAAACTTTCGTTGATAGAATACCTACGTATTATCTACATTCAGTATATCAGAAAAAAGTATGTATCGCGTAAATAAAGCTGATGTTAGAATTTGTTGTGGCGGTTTCGTACTTTTGTATTGCATTCTTCCAAAATACAAAATCAATACGTCCTTTCCCCCCTTCAAAACATGTTTCTTTTTGTTGCAATCCTTATAATAACAGAGCACACACGGACTGGAATGGTGTTTGGCGAAGCAATAACAGTAATAGAGCAGTGACATATGACACCGTTCACAGAACTTCATGGGAAGGCCGCGTGGCTCTTGTTGATGTTTTAATAATCGCCCTGACTAGCGGCGGATAGTTTCAAATAACACGTACGAGGACACGCGGCGTATGTTGATTGCGTGATGAGCTTCTCTCCCAGTCGTATCGAAGGAACGTTTCAGTGATCCCGTTACTGAACAAAGAGGAAACTTAAGGGCAGAGTAATGGCTCCTGTCTCCCACTGTAAACGGTGCATTTATCTTGATGCCACATTGCTGATGAATCAACACTTTTTCTGGACATCCTGTAAAGATTAATTGAAGCCTAGTGACCTAACTGAACTAATATCTGCCTTTGAGTCTTTCATTGTTTTGGAGGTGTACGTGTGTTTTTGCAAGTGTGTGTGCGTATTTTTAATTATTGTAATCCACATATGTACAGTTGTTGGCACACCTAACTGCAGTATTGGTGATCCAGGTTCAATCCTGGATCACAGGTATTGTGAGTGGCATGCAGTAGCTAAAGCTGTCCTGGACCTCTTCTAGGTCAGCTAGGCCTTATATAAGTACCTGGTGCATTGTGTGAACACCAGTATTGGGAATAAAGCTTACCAGCCACGCCTTCCCCTTATGGGCCACGCTGGCCTTCACATCTGTTCACTAATATATGTTTCCGCTGTAACAATCGAGCCATGCCAGAAGCCGAGCTAAGCCAGTCCAGCATGCCTCAAGAGATGCTAGATTATTTTTCCACTGTAGAAGTTGAGCCATGCCACTGATGTTGCATGCAATGAATATGTAGATGACGCGGTGACACTGTGTCTTAACAGTATAATGATTGATGTTACATGTGTAGTGACATCGTGGATGTCACTGGGTAATGCCGGCTCTAGTGAGGCACGGCGTGCGATGTATTGCTATCGCGAATACCCCGTATATGTGGGTGTAGTACCAGCCCTAGAGGGGGCTCCGTGAGCGACAGCGCTGAGTGGCACCACGCTCTGCGAACAGTGCTGACCCCTACAGGGTAGGGTGTGAGAGTGCGGGCTGCAGGAACGAGGTTACTGTGGGCCATGGCATTCTGGTTGACCCCGAAGGACACGTGACCGGTAAAGCCTACAGAGGGCCCCCAAGTGGGGGCTAGAGGGTGGTCACGTGTCGGGGCGAGATCCTACAGGAAAGGTCGGGAAACGACAAGAGGTTTCTCAAAGGTGGTCGTGGCCAAGGATGGAGCCAGCCACGACCCGGGAGCATATAAACCGGGTCCCCACAGGGACCGGGGTTCAGCGTTCCTGTCGTTATCTGAAGATCTACGTTCTACATCCGAGAAGATTCACCAATGCGTGGACCTGGACCCAGGCTAGGGTCCGTTCCGTTGTAGCTACTCCCGGTGTGGTTAGTGTAGTTTAGCCTGGTGGTCCACAACCATAGGTTGTTATCTGATAAAGGGGCAGTTACC
The DNA here is from genome assembly GCF_015708825.2 of Lethenteron reissneri. Taxonomy (NCBI): domain Eukaryota; kingdom Metazoa; phylum Chordata; class Hyperoartia; order Petromyzontiformes; family Petromyzontidae; genus Lethenteron; species Lethenteron reissneri. The sequence continues at coordinate 8,706,219 of NC_083807.1, forward strand.
CCTTTGTGTTAATGTGTTGGTGTAAATTAATGTGTTGTCTCCAAGAAGTACGTCTGCGACTCAGTTGAATCCACTACACATGCAATTAAATGCATCATTAGCCCCACCCCTGGCCTTGCTTGGCCCAGAGCCAGTATCTTGCAAGGCCAGTGCATAACAGTTTGGTTTTAGCTCAGGGAGGTAAGTAGCCAGTGGAAAACCACCAGTGAGGGCCCAGCGTTGGCTCAGCTCAGATGTGTCAGTGGTAAAGGGTTTTAGCAGCACTTGTATCTGTGGGTCAACAAGGCTACATGTTTGTGCTTGTGCATGAGAAACATAACAGAAACAAAACAAACTCGACCTGGAGGTACTCACTTTGCTAAACACGATCTCCTGCATCCCGCTATTATCATGTTCCACAATTCTGTCACTCCGTGTCACGCAATCCCTGTGCCCCATTGCATTGGTCCCATAATTGCATTAAGTGCCAAAAGGAGTACACAACATTTCGGCATATGGAACATCTTGTTTCATCTCTAAAGTACCTGAAGGTGCACATGATCACATAGATAGATAGATAGATCGTTTATTGTCATTGTCACCAGTACAACGAAATTTAAAATGCTCACCAGTCAGGGCCTCATTCATAAATTTAAATTAAATAAAACAAGAAAATAAAAATAAAATTAAATGAAAGATAATCAATTTATACTATATATAAAAACAGCCCAAGTATACCCACATACCCACATAAGGTTACATTTTGTCATTTCACATCTCTATTTCACAGTCAATTGTAAACGCTATTACTTAATAATTAATTCGCATTATTGAGTGTGGTGATCGCTGTATGTTGCACCATATTTTGTTTCCGAATGCATGCACTCCTGTGATTAATGCAGCGAAAAAAAGTCAAGTTCTGGGTCTCCCGACTCAGACGAGCAAGGGGACAGCGCCCATCTACACCGGGTCCTTTCGCCGGGGTTGCACAAGGCTGCAAATGTTTCTGGTGTGAAACAGTTATTATTATGCAATGTGTAATTTAATATTAGTGCACTGCTATTTAAGTAAATTGCTGGTTTAACTGAGAAAATATACATTTATAAAGTATAGCGAACAATGTTAATCGTAATTTGCAACCGTTTATTATAAATTCACTGCCCGATGAAGGCCTCTCTGTGCTGTGTCGGCCATAGGGATTGCCTTGACCATACTTCACCACCCTGGTTGTTATGGGTTGGTGATGGTGGGTAGGAGGGACCACGGGCTTTGTTTAGATATCAATCGCCGCCGATATTAACCATGGTTAGGAATCAAACTCGTGTGTCTAGGTTTATAGTCCCCTGTGGGATTCCAGAACTCTATGGGAATACTGCTCCACCTCCATCCCCTAGAGAACGCTTTTACCATTCAAGGGGCACTTTGGCTACAAAACAGTAGTTTGCATTGTTGGTCTCAGAAATGCGTGCAGGATTAGTGTATTGCATTGCCCCAATGCACATCCTGTTCATTTTTGTATTTTCTGGAAACTCAATGTTCTCTTTAAAACATTTTTTTTATTATATTTCGAGTGTTCAAAAGTTGGCAGTTTTTACTCTTGGTAAATACTGTTTTGTGTGGTTCACGGGAGATTTTTCTTTTTTATTACACAATCGAACGAAAAAAAACATAAGAGAAGTTAAAAAAATGTAAAGGTGCAGCCCTGCAATGTCTTACTCATTCCACTGCCGCCAGAAAGGCCTCGACTATAGGGAACCCTGTATGAGCCTCCTATGGGGTATGTTGGTCTACTTTACCGCACTGGCCTAACGTCTTGGAAGATGTCGAAGTGCCAACACTTTACTCCACCACGCATGCAGCCCACCCACCTATCGACTGACAACTGCGGTGTACCTATTGTGTTGCCTGGTAGACAGAGGTGGTCGGATTTAAGAAATCTGCACAATATTTTCACCTTCCACACTGGGAGATAAGATTATTTCATTCAGGGAAGTTTCATTGACTGTGTTTCAACAAAATTCGGGCTTGGCAGCCGCCACGCAACCCATTACGTTCTAAACAGTGTTGTTATACTTTCTCTGAAAAGCTTTTTTTTTACATTGTACAAACTGCAGAATGTACAAATGCCACTGGCCCGGGCATTAAAGGAAACAGCTATTGCTCATTTTGTCTCTGCCCTCACCCTGTCCTGACCCTGTCCACCATGCCTGCCATAGGCCATTGAGGCGTAGTCAAGAGATATTTTTAGCGGGCCATCGAACAAAGATGGTGACTGCATCGCGCGCTTTCAGATGCGCTTCCGTGGCCGTCTGGAACGCTCTCCCTTCCAATATTAGGAAGCCACTGGAGCTTTGCACTGTTACATCTCTATTGAAATTGTATTTCTTTCCTACAGAATTTGGTGTATAGTTTGTTGTCATCCCCCCACACTTCCAATTAGCATGTTTGGCTACGTACAGTGCAATAGAAGTTCGATGTAAATACAAGCCGTGGCGGCGAGATGTTTAATACCTCGCATGGTCGTGGGTTTCATGCTGACCCTGATGCCTGTATATTTCGAATTCGCATCTCCATCCTGTGTCCGTGTAGATTTCTCTCCGTGTCCTCCGGTCTTTCCGTCCACATATAGACACGTGCCTTTAGAGTCTTTGGCTGCTATAAATTTGACTTGAATAGCTGCTTCGTTGAGCTATCATTTGTGGCCAGATAGCTTCTGAAAAAAGAGCTATGTAGCTCAGTGGGCCTTACCTGGTAAAATGAAAACAAATTTGAATAGTTTCCCGTTTAACTTTCAACGGCTGCCTGGATTCAAGCCCAGGTCCCTTAACAGTGCCAGTTCGGTGCTCTGACCTCTGCATCACCCACGCACCTATGCGACAGATGCATTTGAAAACACATTGCAAAATGTAGCAAAAGAATAGGCCTGAATGTTGCCCAACCACATATCATACTTGTTGCCTACCCTTATTTAATAATCGTATACAATGCTGTGTTTCACATATCCCACCTGCTTTCCTGGTCAGGATGTGTCACACTTGATTGACTCCACAGAAGCTTATTCTGTCAGGATTATCCTTGCAAAAACCAGGTTTGTGTCTCTTTATTTTCTTGGTTCGCGCGATTTTATATGAGATTATAAAGTACATCATTTTTCATGAGGAAAATAAAAACCCAATTTAAAGATGTGAATCAATACGTGCTGGGAATATATGTTCATGGGGGGGGGGGGGGGATATTACAACATGGTCAATGCTTTGGCCAGGAATCCATCATTAACACTGCTTTAAAAAAAATATCCTGTTGACTAAACTAAAGACTATAATGTTTTATCGTATGTGCTCTGTATAGGATTCACATTTATTTGAACTGTTAAAAAAAGTCATATCCCATATATGAATACGTCTTATTTGTTTACTATTTTTACAATTCTAATTAAATGTCAACTGTGTTAGGATGCTACCGTGGTGTAATAGTTATCACACTGGACGTTTCACGCAGAGGTCACCGTTAGGTTCGATCTCCCTGCGTAGCAGTTAAAATAACGGTGCATGTTTATTGTATTCCCTCGCTTTGCCAGCCCAGCAGTGTAAATGAATACATCACATTCAGATTTGCAGGCCGAGTGTGGTAGGGTAAGGTGTGGGTACTCCCACCCGAACTCAGGTGTCATTGCCAGTGCAGTAAAGCAGGCTAACATACCGTGGAGAGACGCCCTCTAAAGATCCCTTGAGTGAAGACCATGAGCAAGACATTGCAGAGCTGCACCTTAACCAGGTGTTTCAGTGAAAATGCCAGAATCAGTCTCCATATTGATATCTTTCTGCCTTCCTTTTTGCTCAAACATGTGTATCAATGCTTGTCACCGGGAGTATATCAGGGGCAGCGGTATAACTTACACATCGCCATGGCATAAGATAACCATTGGTGGTTTTCCACAAAGTATAATAATTATATTGATGCCAGCGGGTAGATGTGCTGCATCAATCCAACTGAAATCCTAACTCACATCGCTTATGATTATAACAACTATATTATCATCGTTCCATATCCTCCGGGTTTGACCACACTCCGAAAGGTAAGACGCACCACAAACTTGTACCTGGTGTCAATAAAGTTATACAAATCCTGTCTCACATACACAAACACGCTTGCCGGATAATAAAACACAACCCCAGCTTTAAAATACAGGGGAAAGAGTGCATCTTATAATATGGAGAAATAATAATCCCTATGTAATTACAGTGACCCTAAGACAATGCATCTTAGTGGCGTATTTTCCATGTTTAAGTAAGACAATTATTTCGAGTAAGACAATTATTTCCATAGCTTCATTTGGATATGAGTGAATGATATGGGAGATACGACGGTATGGGCACAAGTTGTGTTATTATACAACCTTGCATATATAGATATCCCCCCTTTTTGTGAAAAAAAAACAATGTTTGCTCACTTGGTTATTTATAAAGAACTCAATTTGGGTTTCCCACAACCAGCTATCTACTTGACCCTGTCTTTAAATAAAGAATCCGCACATGGGCCCTCAAGGTTAATTACCCACGGCTGAGTGTTTTCAATCCAATCTCCTTGCAGAGCAAAGATGGAATCTCTCTTTTGGAATTTAAACACCATGATTGCTATGAATGCATGGCTTATTTTTGCTTCCAGATATATATATATCTCATATGGGAAAATAATTATTAATTTCCCACAATCACATTTGGCTCTGTGTGTTTCTGTGCGCATGTTGTTAGGCAGAACTTTTTTCATCCAGGTTGGTTCCCAAAAAATATTTAGCATGCAGAATACCATATCCAGCGTAACTTTCGGGATGGTCGTGGCTATTGCCACATCCCTACCCCAGTCTACCAGCGACCCATACCATATTCAGTTCGAAATTGAGCACTGGTTAGGTGACTTATTTGCAATGTGGTAAAACAAATGCTATCAGCAATCATTTAATTGGACATCCTGGGATGTTTTGAAAACTCCTTTGTTCATATTTTTTCATGTTCGTAAGAAATTAGAGCATCTGGAGACAACCCATGCATATCAGAACGAACACTCAAACTCAACACAGATAGGTTAGCAACACTCTTCTGCTTCTTTCATATGGTGTTTGCAAAAAGCAGTAAGGATACGATTGTATTTTTATGCCATGAGCCATTCCACCGTATGCAAGGTGGCTCGGTAGAGTTTGTTTGTTCCACCAGAATACACGTGGTGTGCACCTCACCGCATTTGCAGTTTGGTAACTCCTTGATCTTCCATTTATGGAAGATGTATCCGCACGTCCACCGCCTCTTACAGGCATATTGTCACCTTGCAGGTGGCCATCGTACTGCATTGATTCAAGATACGCACTACCACGGGTACCAGCAGCATCATTATCATCTGCAAATAACTTTGAATTCAAATTAAAAATGTCGTGCAGATTCTATGTTGTAATAAACTTACTGTTGTTGTAGTACTCAGTCTATAGTGGCAAACTGTGGTAAAAAAAATCTAATCTTAGTGATTTCTTTATCAAATTATATTATCATGAAGGCGGTGCTCATTCCCTGGTTACAGCTGAGCCAGTCGTAGACATTCCACGTTCCCATGGCAAGAGAAACAGTCGATCCATATGTTGTGATCAAGCTTCTCACCACAAAACTACTGTTGACTTTACACAAAGTAGTCCTTATTTTAAGTACCCCAGATAGATGATTTGGCTGAGTCAATCGGGATTTGAATTCGCAAACCTTCCGGATTGCGAGCTGCTCGCCCTACCATTGAGCCACCGAGCTGGTTAATATGTGCTCATTCCACATTTAATTCTATCCAAGGGACAACCAAAATCAGTGACACTGACTAGGGTCAAAATAGGAGCATTGGTTCATGGCCGAAACTATTCAAGTGTATACACATAAGTGCAAAAAACCCCTAGGAATAAATGTATTACATTTGAACTGCTTTCTTAGTCTCCTAACAAAACAATACAACTTCCAAAGAACATTACAGTCTGCCAGCCAACACTTGAATTCCAATCCCATTGCCCGGTGAAAATTATTTCGCCTGGGTTGCCAAATAAATGTCAATACTACAATTTCGGGATGGTTGTGTGCCAAGAACTGCAGTCCATACAAATGCACTCGTGCTCACCGGAGCAGAATGCATTTCAATTGTTTCTCTCTGAGCTGGAACGCAGAACAAAAGACCCCAGGGTTCCATTCGTTTCTCTCTCAGCTATGGTAACTAACCAATTCAACAGTTTTGAAATGCAGAACTTGACAAATAGTAAAAAAATCCACCTAATGTTTTTGCCAGAGTGCTTTCCATTCCATGTGCTGCATAACTAGGTAAATTGTGAGTCTGCGCCTATTTGAAAAACTTACTTTTTAATCAGCTTCATGAAAACAAAAGCCGCCTTTTCTTGATATGCCGCGTGTTTAAATGCCCGCTATATATTTGTTTTATTTTAACTTGGATGCGCACACCTGTCATCAGTCGTGTGACGTTACTGTATGCTGAATGCATGTAAACAGCTACACGTAACGGTGATGAATACGCATTGCAATGTCAACATGCAAATAAGCAGCTCCGCATCGCCAGACTGTAGAGGCAAGCGCTTTAAGCGAGAATAAATCAAGGTTGGCACAGCAAGCAATGTTGTGATTGGAGCCAACACATCACTGAGCTGCCTTTTGTCTCTCCATTACAGATGTTAAAGTCACATTCGGTATTTAGGGTTGAGGCAACCAATGAGAGGTCTATGAATGATTCAGATACCCCTCACCACCTGACACTGCATGGCAAGGAATCAATACGGAGATCTCACGGAGGAGGGGTCATGAGGTCTCTCCGTTCATTAAGATCAGATTACATCATATAGGGCACCGGTAGTTTTACTGCGCACATACACATGTGAACAATTGACTCTCACAAAGCCGCTGAGAAGCACTAGGCCAGCGTTGCCTGGATCCAGATCCTGCGAATTCCAGGTTAAGAGGATGGGACAAGAGGCAGTCAGAAGCAGAGGCTTCAGTGGCTCAGTCATTAACTCAGGGTGGATACTGCTCGGACTGAATTTGCATGGCAATTTTATGGGGCCCACCAAACTCGACCTCGGCAGTGTGGATGAGTGGGAGACTGCGGAGAGGCATAGGGAAATATTTAATATTTTCTGGAGTTTAGCAATAGACAGACAACTCCAGTTGAAATGAAACCCTGGATACCACAAAGAGGTTACCATGAACTCGATACAATGGAAATCGACAGGGGGAAATGAGAAAAGAGGAAGACCTCGTAGACAAAGGCTTGGCACAATGGGATCTAACAACAATAGTAGTGGAGAGACGGCGAAAGATTACATGTGGTGGAGGGAATATTTTGTCGACAACACATGTGGAAACGCACAGTACTCATTCGATAATGAGGAATCAAAACTTGCTGATTGGGATTATAACAATACGTACTAACCACTACCTCATCACGAGCAACACGCACACCTTTGATATAAGTGAGGAAAGCTCAAAGCACGATGGATTACATGTTTGCACAAGTAAGAGGCCACTGCACCTTGTGTAACATATCTCAACTACGACTGAAAAACAATTCGAATTCACTTCATCATCTTCACTCGACTCGATTCCTGAAACTCCCTCATCCTCGGTCTTCCCTCGTATGCATTTAAACCACTTCAACAAACGCCTGGATCATCTTCAATCTCCTCTAGCACTCCCACACATCGCCTCTCCTCGTCTGGCAAAACTGGCTATACACTGGCCTTCCATCTACTATCATTGCCTTTTCAAATTCCTCACCCTAATTTATAAATCTCTCCATGTTCTCGTCCCAACCTATCTCGCTTCCCCCAATTCATTATATGCTCCGTCTAGCCCTCTCCATTCACAATCCCGGCTCTCTGTCTGTTCCCCCTCCTTGTACCCAATCACGATTCTGTGTTTTGTCGCTCCAGGCCTCCTTACACTGGAACAACCTGACCATACATGTCAAACAATCAGCCTCACTGACTATCTTTCATTCTTCCTTTAAAGTTAATTTATTTTCCCTTGGTTACACAAACTCCCCTTACCCATCCTTTCGCCATCCTTAACACCATTACTCTTCTCAACTTCCCTATCCATTCATCACACTCACTCAACAAAAAAAAACACTAATTGTCACCTTAATCATCGTTTATTTCACGCACCATCATCATATTCGTCAGGTACTACCATCCTTCTCATCAACTCGTTTCACCACACTCTTTTGCTGTACAAATGTCTCATAATTTTTGTTCAGCGCCTTGGTTAGGGTGCTATATGTATTTAAACAAGATAAGATATCCAGGTTTTCATATTCTTGGGTCTTTTGTAAAGTCACATAGATAGGTTCAAATAAAATAAAATGACAAACAAAAAACTACGACGTTTCGATCGCAACACAAGCAGTCGTCTTCAGGAAAAGGGGAGTTAGCTTCCAAGGCAAACTGTCTATAAGGGTTTGAAATGGGCGTCGCCCAAATGTCAGCAGCCAATGATAATGTAAGTGTTGGGCAGCCAACTCGACGGTGGTTGGTTTTCCACCAATCAAAGGGCTGCCAGGTGGGTCGGGTTGGCTGTTCACCACTTACATTATCATTGGCTGCTGACATTTGGGCTACGCCCATTTCAAACCCTTATAGACAGTTTGCCTTGGAAGCTAACCCCCTTTTTCCTCAAGACGACCGCTTGTGTTGTGATTGAAACGTCGTGTTTTTTTTGCAATTTTTTGTTATTTTCTTTGAATCTATCTAAATGACTTCACCAAAAGACCAAAGAATATTAATTCCTGCAGTCACGAAAGCTTTAAGTCAAGATATATTCAGGTGTATTGATATAAATGCATGTGTACGGTGTGTCCTTGTGTCTGAAATGTAAACAACTCTGAGCACTGCGCACATAACGACATCACAATGGTCGCACAGCATCAGGGTGGCCATCTTGAAACATGATTCGGCTGGAATGGGCGACTGCTCCTTCGACAGCAGAGTGTGGCAGTGAGGCAAAAAGTCATGGAAGGTCCTCTCCTATTCAATCGGGAGCGCGGGTCTCTGACTACGCGTTTTTGTTTGCATCCTCACATTTCGTCACGTGCTCATGCACTCCACCATTGTTAGTCACATCCCTACAACAAGGTCTGTGTAGATTTTTACCTCTACGTGATGTCTTGAATGTGCGGTTGCTGCCGTGGCGGACCTGCGATTCACAGATGCCTGGGCACGCCACAGTTAGTCGATCTCTTAAATACTTCTGGCCAGCGTAGAAGTGTAGGGGATCTCTATAGCTCATTGTAGTGGAGGTCCTTCTGCCAGCAGTAGCGTGAGCAAATAAATTTCATGAATGCACCTTTACCACCGCCACTCTTGCTTGGTTGTTGGATGCATGAAACACATGTTTCTTGAAGCTACATTACCTAGCCATTATAGGGAATGTGTCGGCTGCATATGCTTTTTGTAAAGCCACCCTTCATTGGAACGCCCATATGTGTGATTACCATGTTGTCATTTTTAAAAATGTCACAGTGGTCTTTTTGACGAAGGTGCAATTCAGATGAATGATGCTGCACCACCAATAATTTTGCAAGATGAGCATCTGAACATGTCCTTTGCTGTGCTCCCATTGCGGCCTATTAACACCTTTCAAAACACCTGATATCTGAATGTCACTTTGAGTGAAAAATATTCCCTTCCATTGCTTTTCCTCGAGCTTGCATGCCATCCGAAGATAAAAAAAATGAGGCAACTTAAAAAAAAACTAGCACGTGCAATTTGTTGTGTCAGAATGATAATACAATTCATATGTCAATGCACAAAGGTTTCATATTTTAGAAGTATTACAAGCAGATGTTGAATTTAATAATTTTAGCATTGCTTTTAGGTATGCTAAAAGTATCAGCAACGATTGCTTGAATGCAAACCAGGACTTATATTTTCATCTTCATGGATTTGAATGTAAATCACTCAGGCATGCTCGCCGTAGCTATATTAATGTACTTCTAAATCTACGTTTTTTCATTTCAGGTTTTTAAAAATATATTTTTAAAACGATGCTTTTAGTAACGTGACATTACAAAGGGCACATTCTCTCTGTGTTTCCTAGCAGTCCATAATGACTTGTAATTCAATCGATGGTTGTGCAACAGATAATTCACTAATGTGGCACCAATGGCTAAATAATGTTGCCTACTGTGCTTAAGCAGTGGGTTATTCGTAAAAGGGTTAGGGTTCATAATGAGTCAAGTCTTTAATTCAGGAAATGCTAAAGCAACCACTGTATTTTCTTTGCACCCATAAATAACCATGCATGAGACGCGTGGAATCAAGTTCGGAGTCGCACGAAAGGCAGCGCAAAGATATGGTAAGGTTCTCTTAAAAGTCGATGTAGAGAGACCGCTGTTGCTGATGCTGCTACTGCTGCTAACGAGCACTGCCACGGAGATGTTACTCACCACCAATGTTAGCCGTGGCCAGGAGTTGAACTCAGCAGGTCAAGTTCATAGCTGCTTACCACTGAGCAACCCTCATGTACTCAAACTTAAATAACCTACGAAAAACGACTCTGATAAACGCAATAGCACGCTATTAAATAAGTACAAATTTAGTCGGCATATTAGTTAGTTGACAAAAAAAATTTAAGTTCTAGTCTGTGGCTTACATTTAATATTTTTTTTTATTCTAGTGCAGTCTAACGTTTAGTCCAATCTTCATTGTAAGAAGTTGGTGTGAGGATTGTCCACCCCCCCCCCCCCATAGTCTGAGTCAGCCAATAAGTGAACTTGGTAAATCTTTCTCGATGCATTTATAGTTCGCTTTAATATTTGGTCTTCCTCCATGTATTGCAGTCATTAATGACTCAATTACGTGTTTGTGTTTTTATTCAGACAACTTGATTTCATCTCTTCATACTCCAACTTTGGTCTTTGGTGGGTTTGGTAGCAGTCATAGTCATCTTCACCTTGATTTCTATTTTTTTCCCACTCACCGCCATCGCTAATGCATTTTAATAAGTAAACAAATACATATTGTGGCCGCAAAGTGTTTTTTTCTCACAAATTTCGTTACCAAAATTAACACAGTATTTTACTTAGTTAAACTGCATCAAATAAACACAATTCAACCTAATAATGGAGGCGGTTGCACTGGTGTGTGCGCGTCAAGCTGAGGTGGAAGGACTCGTGATCATGCTTGCCCATTGGGGACCATGAGCAGAAATAATTTATGGTTGCATTACTTGACTATAAACGTGATTTGATGAACAAGTAAGGTAATTATTTAACAGTTGCCTGTAATAATTAGTTTAATAGTGTAATTATTATACATTTAATTCAATGCAGTTTTTTTTATAAGGATCTGAGATTGAGCTGATATATCATGCTACTATTTCGTTCCTCCTTTAATTAATCCGAGTCCCTTAATTTAATTGTTGCTCTAAACTCTCCTCTCAACACTAAACACGACTTATCATCACGACCATCGTTACTGTCCCTATGAACTTCACTTGTTTATTTCTCCATCCACACTGGACAACCGCCAATACTGCTCTAATCTTAAGCTCTTATAACGTTTCACAGTTCAAAAAACGTGTTACCTCTTATCCATGACAACTTTAGGAGTGCTGTTTGCTGCTCGTCGCTTGGTGTTTGTGCAATTGGGCCCTGCGCTCAACAACTTTGTAAAGCAATTGCTTGGATTGTTTATCCACGGTGGTGAGATCCTCACCTGACGCCTGTATATTTGGAGTTTGCATGTTCTTCCCGTGGTCGCATGGATTTTTCTACTGGTCCTCCGTTTTTTTACTTCCACATTTAGAAACATGCGTTTAGAGTATTTGACTGCTATACATTGCCACATGATAAGCCACTTCGTTGACCTATAATTTGTGGCCAGGTCGCTTCTGAAAAAGAGCTATATAGCTCAGTGGGTCTTATCTAGTAAAATAAAATAAAAAAGTTTTTATTTTTTTTATTTTACGCCTGGAGCTACCACTAGAGATGAACATCCAGGGCAGTATTCTCCCCCTGTGGAGCTCCTTGGGGAGGTAGACTGATTTTTTTGTGCGCCTGTGAGATACATGTTGCACAGCTGATCATATCTCGGCAAGTGCAAATAAAGTCGAAAGTCAAATGGCTAAATGAGACATAATCCATAAAACGTGTTACTTCTGACACATTACTGGAAGGGGAATAGAGTCAAGGATATGATAAATGGGAAAAAAAATTATGTAATGGATGCCAGGTGGAAGTCCCCTAGATGGACAAAAAGGGCTCGGCTCAAGGTGAGCAGCGGAGATAAAGAACGAGCGCTGGGCAGGAAGAGGAGGGGGAGAAGGAATGACCGGGCCAAGATGTCAGAGGGCTGGTGCAGAATATGGGTGGCCACACGTAGGTAAGGTGATTCACTGGGGGCGTGAGCTGATTTACATATATTTAGAGCTGTTGCATATACAGCCTTTTGTCAATCCACTTCTGGATGAAGGCTTCCCTGCACTGTGCGTGTCGTGGTGGTTACTTGCCCAAATTTATCCATGCTATGTTGGTAATTATGGTGAGCAGAGCTTAGACTTAGAAGTACAGCACAACAATATATTGTTTTGCACTGCCCTGCCTACGGTCTGACCCTAAAGTCCATAATACCTGTCACGCATGTTGGCCCCCCGTCCAAGCACTGCTCAGCTTCTGAGAAGAGATTGGGCACATTCTGGGTGATTTTATCATAAACCATAATGCATTCCTATGATTTTAAGTTAATTCTGTCATCGTACAGTCTCCATAAATAACATTCCATTCTATATTGCAATTTCTTTCAAAGTGTAAAGTGTATTACAGGCTAATAATTATACGTCTTATGATTATGATTAAATGTAATTTATCTATAGGTTAAATTGAATTCCATAAAAACGAAATTTGATCAAAACAATTAATTGTGAATGAATACAAACTATGTGGATCAATGAAAGAAAATAGTTTGAAAGTTTAGAGAATTAATTTATATAATGCGCAACCTTTCAGAACGTCTTCATAGTGGGACATTAATCATCATGACCTTCCAAAACATTCCATCGCATTCAATCACTGTGTTTATTATCGCACATCTTGGCAGAACTTTATATAGGCAAGTGATTCGTTTTAAATAAATGGTTAGCTTATTTTGTTTGTTGTGTTTCGAATGTAATATTACGACTTTAATGAATTGTAATTACAGTTTTACTTCGTAAATTGATGTAGAATTGTAATTGGGTACTTTATAAGCAGGATAAGTATTACGTTAATTGCTCAAGGGTGTATTGCTCAGTACATTTCCGCTGTTGCTTTTCTCAAACTAAAATACTTTTACTGTCGTTCCAGTGTTGTTATAGTTGGCTTGTCATATTTAGCAATCCGCACCTAATTATTGTGTTTAAGTGTCGTTAAATAACCCCCCCCCACCCCCAAATTGTCATTAGCCCTAACCCACAGCATCCAGTTTCCAGAAGCTCAGGTATCCCCCAGTCACAGTGTTGGCTGGGAAGGTGAAGGAGGGGGTGCTACGGTGGCATAGCGTGGTTGGCACGGGCCCTGATGGCAGCCATTAAACGGGGCCTCTTGTCCTCCACCTATGATTATCACAGTTGGATATGTGTGGTGCGACTGAAGTTGAGCATGCATACAATGCCCACCGTCTTTGTGGCCTGTCACCTGGGCCATAGAGCAGTTGCAACACCGGCACCTGGGCCCATTCAATATTAGAACCTTGCTGCAAATATTGCTTTGTTCGCTCATCACCTGCGGTTTTTCATGTTTGTGCTTGCTTAATTAGTTTTTAGTATTTGCTCAGCTGCAAATAAGCACTCGTGCTTTTTATCTGCCCGAGGTTTTGCAGTGTTGAATAATGATTTGTCTGCCATTTAAAAGTCAAGCTCCAAGCATCAGTAGTATTGATTGGCGATGCAACACCAACTGGCACTCATCATCATTCCTGTGTTTGTATTTGTTTACGCACATTTTGGGGAGATGTTTTATAATGGTGGTTGCCAGATTGCTTTATTCTGCTGCAATAAATCCTTTGCCACAAACGCCATTAGCAGAAACTCACTCTAAATTGAATACCTGAGGCACGGTATGCACACACCAGTAATGAGGCAAGGTGTATGTTTGTCGACTGTTCAGAAGGCCTCAATGCGTGCATGCCAGCAATACTTTCCCAGACCACATGTTACGTGCGCGAGTGGTATAGTGATACAACTGGTCCGAGTGACTTTGACTTTTTCTGGGGACAATCTTGTAGGATATGTAGGGATGTTGGGTGGGTGTAATATAACGTGAACGGTTCTCTGAACAATTCATCTAGAGCTCATTAAACATATTCCTCTGGTGATGATCCTGTTTATTATTGTGGTGTTTTGTCTATATTGTTGAAGGTGTGTGCGTGTAACCAATTAAATGCATGCTTAATGACATTTATAACATCGGGGAATCACTATAACGTTTTCTGTACTCATAATGATGGTTTGTGTTTGATAGAGGCGCCTTCACGCCAAGGCATCTCAGAACTGTAAAATCCGACCATGTCCGTCCAGTGCTCGCTGAGCTGCATTGATTTCCGGTTGCCAAATGAATACATTATAATATCACACTAAATACACACGAAGTGCTGACCACACATGAACCACAATACCTTTCTGATCTCGTGAAGGAGCATAAACCATCACGCCAACTCGGGTCATTCTCACAGTGGTATTTAGCGAACCATCGAACAAAAAATGGTCACTGCATCGCATGCTTTCAGATGCACTTCTGCGGCCATCTGGAACACTCTTCCTTCCAATAGTAGGAAGCCACTGGAGATAGTAGGAAGCCACTGGAGATTTTAATATGGAGCTATACACTTTCAAATCTAGATTAAAAACTCATTTCTTTAGGACTGATTTTTGTGTTGAGTTTTTTTTTATTGTTATACGGTGCTAAAAAGTTCAGTATACATACAGAACGCTTTTAGTGTGATCAACAACCTACATCTCATCTCAAACACTTACTAAACTAAACTTTTCCTTTTACCAGTTAAGGCCCACTGAGCTGTATACTCTAGCTATTTTTCAGAAGGGACTTGGCCACAAATGATAGCTCAACGAAGTGGCTTATCATGTGGAAATTTACAGGAGCCAAATACTCTGAATGCATGTTACTAAACAAGTGTTTAGCACCCTCAGTGTCAGCTGTGATAGCTGCCCCTGTGTAGCATAAGATGACTCGATTGGTTACTTATCTACAATGGGCATACGTTTATGTGTAATGTCAAATTTGTAATCTAATTGTTATGTGTACAGTAATCGTATCTTCGTAATTTTCTAATTAATAGCCTTTCCGTTTCAAATGACATCTGGGGATGTATAACTTCCACCATGAAGCAGACAGCTTGCATTTTTATGGTTGATACACCTGCAGTAATAACCAGGGAGGCTTGCCTGATTCGGACTGCACTACTGCTGGGTTATGTCACCGCCTTTCATTTTAGGTGCTTCTTGTGGATTTGCGGCCTGCATGGCTTCACTGTTCGCCCATCCTTGAGGTCTTAGCATGGATATGGCCAATCCGTGATAGTATCAACATAACATATCGAGACCACTGTGAGGTAGTAAATTCATCCTCTCATACACAGTTCTATACAGTTAATTTGGATGATAATAATGAAGGATGACTGTGATGGCAATGACGGATGAAGATGCTTGTTGTTAATGTCACCACTCAGCAGCCACTGCTGAGATTATTAAACGGAGATGAAGTCGATGTCATTAAATCGTCGCAATCATCAGTTACTGGGACAGGCATCAGAGAAGCACACAAAGAGGTCAAGGAGCACACGGATGTTGAACAGGGACCTCAACCCCCATGTTGGGATATAATATTGTTCCTTCATCATAATTTTGGTGTTCGTGTCAGACTTGTCGAACAAGGCTATCAAGAGGGCACTGGGTTTCACTCACTGATACAGTCTGCCAGAAAAGGCAAATGTGGTTAGCCAAGTGGTTTTACTATTGATAATTGTTTTTTTACCCTTTTATCTTGCCACAAAACTGACACCTTTTTTATTAAAAGTAATGTTTGCATTTACCACAATACCTGCGGTCAGATAATGTATGCACTGTACTTGAAATTGATTGGTCCACACCCGAGACAGCTTTTCAGAGTATGAGAGCTCGGGTGAAGCACCCGAGCTCTCATACTCTGATAGTGCAATATCTTTGAGTTGTGCACCTTTTGGCGTCATCTGGTCCAACACCATGTGAGACTAGGCTCTTATAAAAGCTGTCTTGGGTGTGGACCAATCAATTTCAAGGACAATGCATACATTATCAGAGTTGTTTTTTTGCATTCCGACCGCAGGTATTGTGGTCAATGCAAACATGACTCCTCGTAAAAAAAGGTGTGAGTTTTGTTGCCAGATAAAAGGGTAAACAGAAAATTATCATATTTTGCTACTGGCAAAGGAGGTTCCAATGGTTTTATCATTATTAAGTAAATTGCGGGTAATATTCTCAATTGGCAAATTTGTACATTGACTTCTATTCTTTAGCGAATGACATAGGATCTTTCTTGTCCCCTTTGAAAGCAGATGGCGCATTTATATATATATTTGGTTAATACACCTGCAGTATTAAACAGAGTGGCCACTGGTTCTGAACTGTGAAACTCTGCAACAAGCGGTAGATGTCCTATCACTCGGCCAAGATCTGAGGAATTCAGTAAAGTTGGTTGCCAATTGCATAAGTTGTGGGATGATGACAATAGATGAATATGTCATGGAGAAAATTAAGACAATGGGTATTTTAATACCAAGCCTTGCTCTTCTGTTGATATCTGCAAAATCGAAACTGGTCCAAAACTTTGAACAAATTTAGCTGAATTGCATATGTATGGAAGGCCAATCAGTTGATGGGCTACAATATATATTTATTTTAAGAAATGAATGGATGTATTACCCATGATGCTTCATGACATCACTTATACAATATTGTGTCTTGGTCTGAACTGGGCCCCTTTGTGAAGACGGAATGTGCTTTTGCCTGCCAACGTCTGCCAACCAAATAGTATTTGTTTAATATGCCTCACTCTGCTGATGAGATCCAAAAGGTTGAAACTGGTCCAGAATGTGCTTGTTTACAAAATGCTACTCAATCAGTAGATAAGGCTACAATGGTTTTTGTTTTAAGTGAAGAGACACAAGTAAGCATTCTTGTTTGTTTATTGTATTTTTTAAAGTATATGAAGATGATGGACGACAGAGGTGATGATGTGTGATGTTGAGAATATCGGCATGTTTTCCTCCATATTAAGTTGCTGATGGCGTTACCACCATCGCCCATAGATACAGCATGAGTGCTGCATGACGATGCAATCCACAGCATGACAAATTCATCCCTTAATATGCAATTATCATGGAATATATAGTTGTGGATAAATGATTTTCAATGCAGATATTAGGGATGAAATGCATATTGACTACAGCCAGTGCTCATCTGTTACTGGATCCCCCATAGTTTTGCCTTTGCAATCGATGTGCCTCCAGAGAGGCTGTCGAGAGCTCTCTCCAGTGGAAGCTCTTCCATCGGCAGTGTAGTGAGAAGGGAAGCAGGGCTTGCACCTTTACCATAAATAAAGTTAATTATTTAGAAAATATATATATTTCATACAGCGTTATGGATTTTTACAAATCGTATGTATGTATGTTGAACTTCTTTCACATCGTACGTAGTCAACCGCACTAATCGAAGGTGCGGGGGAAAGACAACAAGCTAAACACACAACAAACAGTTTTAAATAAATCAGTTTTGAATCTAGATTTAACTCGTTACAATATGAACTCTGAAGCGAATATGCATGAGTTGTTCATTTGTGTTTTGTATGTGTTGTTGGATGCACATTGTCTAGTATCGCGCTGACCCTCACCTCCTTGCATTAAAGTGCAGAATAACCGTGTTGTTGACAATAACAGAGGTGAGCTCCACACAAACGGAGATTCATGAATTTTGAATTGTAATACTTGTTTTCGTAAGAGTGCACAAAATGGGCAAACAAACTGAAATGTATGGAAAATGAAATTGGGTATATATATATATGCGTAGCATATACTGCATGCAAGGCATATTGATAAAAAAAATACTTTTCAATTTGCTCCACCTGAAGCCCTTTTACGGATTGGAATTCGTATACATTTGCATTCAAACAGGAACCACATCTCTCGCCCATATAGTATTGGTCCATGGGATTGTGAAACTTGCATGCTTGGTGGCTTCCCAATAGAAAGATTTGAAAGCATGACATTAGAGTGTTCTTAGCTTTAATCTGCTGTGATATTAAAGCTCGGGACAGGCTGCCACATCCATACGGATCAGAAAAGGATCTTTTTATACAAGAACGGATTTTTGTTTGGTATCCTCATTTAAACCTTTACAGATTCCACATGTAATGGCATGTTGCCTTAGGAATTTGGTGTGGGATGAATAGGTATCCCATAGGGTAATTAATTTGTTTTTAAAAACAGATTCTGACTGCTTACATGTAACGACAGTGCAAGGCTGTAAATTGTTACAATGCCTAAATGAAATAATACAAGGAAATTGAACGAAGTAAATTTTTATTCAAGTGATACATCATTGTTTTAAGTATTGCTAGGTTAGTCAGTGGTATGTCATAATATGGGATATATATGTACATAGAAAGTGGCTCAAAAGTCAAGACACATAGGGTTTTTACATTTATTTTAACAAATCACATAGGGTTATTTCATTAATATTTACAAATGTTCAAACTGACTACCATTTACATTAAGACATGCATGAATAATCTTTGGAATTGAGTTTTTTTTTTAAGATTACGCATGTATTCTATGAACATGCATCAATTTAGTTTTGTCTCAATTCATTCACAGGATTCTTGGTCAAGTTGTGTAAATTACGGATTTGAGGTGACCCCAAAGGAAGAAGAAAAATAGACATCAAAAACCATTAGATAAAATATTGTGTCGAACACTAAGCATTTAAAATGCTTTAATGCGAGTGTCAGAATAAATTAAATAACCCCACGTGCCCTGAATTTTGGACCAGCCTGTATATATATTTAATTTTTAACTGTATCTGCTACATTCATTGTTTTCAAAAAAATGGACTAACATGTTATGTTTGCATGATGAAGCTTATTCGTTTTTAAGAATGTCATTATTACTGAATTTTCTTAATATGTTTCTATACTCATTGGCAGTAAGTAAAAGCCTGTTATTTTTACTTTGCCTGCTGATTACATATGTAGACGGTATTACATTTCGAGGACCTCATAAACTAAGCCGAGTTCAGCTTAGATAGTAATTGGATGGATTCCCATGATGCATAAAATGCTGCGAGGCTATATTACAGGTAGTGCACCAACATACATTGTCTATGCTCCCAGTCTTAATAAACTTGCAATGACCAGCATTGTCCAATATGGTCAAATAACCCCCACGGCCTGCGGAGGGGCTTCATCCAGCAGTGGATTGACAAGGGACTGTACCATAACTATCTTTCTTACCCCATTAGGTGGAATTTGGCTGAAAATTGAACTCGGTCATAGAATCGTTCGGCTCAACAATCGGGCGTGCTCTTGGATCGATATGCTTTTTTGGGTTCGTAAATTCAGAGTTGTGGGATTGCACGTGGCAATGGTCACCCTATGCAGAGGCTTGCCTCTCCATAGTGATGTGACATTTCCACTGCTGCCTCAGAGGCAACAGTAGAGAGCAATTCATTCCCAATGCTTGCTTGAACAGTAAGGCACGTTGGGCCCCATTATCGGAGAGGTTTAATTATCAATCGATTCACCGCCTCTTCCCGGAACGATGGGCATTTTTGTTAACTTGCTATCGTTCCATATTTTTTTGCAATTCATTCAGGCCCACATTTAGTGGAGCACTTTCCACATGTTGCGGAATGGGTCAAAGTTGCCAGCTCTTGGGCCATGTGACGAGTGTAGCGTAACAATTATGTATGATAATGGCCAGGGCTATGAGGTCATAGACAAGTGATAGCGGGACATTTATCCCATTGTGTGGACTGGAAATGGATAATACAATGGTCAAAAAAAGAATAAAGTTGCGAGCGAGAGTAGGGTGAAGTGCTTTTTGAAATGTTGATATTATAATGGACACAAATTAACAATGTGCTAAAAGAACGTTTTCATTCAGCGCATAGCATTTTACGTAACAATTGTATTATAAATGTGGGCACTGGCAAAGAAACGTGGAACAAAACCTGTGAAAGAAGTTCAACATACATACAAAAGTGCACAAAGAAGCATGGGGAGAGGTGCACAATGGGAATTGTACTGAGATGAAGAGAAACACGTGGGTCAGAACAATTGCATATAAGAGACATTGACTTTCAAGAAAGGTAAGTTGGTTTGGACAGGACGTATCTCTATAATGGAAGACAGCAGATACACGAGACTGGTGACAATATGGTAGTCATAGGAGGAAGCGCGCTAAAGAGGATGACAAATGTGGAAATAAATCAATGAGATCGCCTCATGTGCAGAGGTGAAATTGTGGCATAGAGCATGTGGAACGTTGACCACAGAAAGAGACCTTCATCTAGCAGTGGTTAAAAAATAGCTGATTATGTCTGTTGTGCAACTGATGTACTACTCCATTCTTTCCAAACCTGCTTGAAAATTATATTTTAATATAATGTCAACACGATATTCACTTTCATCATCAACTTAATCGTTAACCATCATCCTTATTCACCATCTTCATTATCATTACAATCATCAGCATGGTCATCATCATGATTGTCTTCATCGTTATCAACATTAATATCAGCGTAATATTTTTTATTTAATTACAAAGCTGTTCGAGTTTTATTTCTGCACATTCATAATGGGTGGAACCATTAATGCACACATCATAAGTGTGTTGCAAGTTCTCATTGTTAATTGATTTAATAACGTATATTTATAGTAGTGGCAGGACAAGTACGATATGTGAAATGGATCTTGAGTTGAATTTACCTCATTAAGATGCAAACTCACTCTCTTCAAGCTTATTTTAATCAGGTAAGGGCCACTGAGCTATATTGCTCTTTTTCAGAAGTGACCTGGCAACAAATGAAAGCTCAATGAAGTGGCTTATCACGTGGACATTTGTAGCAGCAAAATACTAGAAACGCATGTTCATAAATATGGAGGAGAAAACCCCAGTGGACCCGGAGAAAAATCCACACGGTTGCGGGAATAACATTCAAACTTCAAATTAGAGATGTCAGGGTCCTCCTGTATAACGGGCGAGATGGTTAACATCTTGCAACCATGGCACCCCGTTTTAACCATAATAAATAGACTGCATAAAATGTATACTTTTATATCCCGTAGTAAATAATATGCTATGATTTGCATGTATTATTTAAATTAATGAGAGGTGAATGAAAGCATTTGATTATCTCAACAACAGACGATAATTTGAATTTGTAACAGCTATTTCACAGCGGTGCTGAATGGAAATGTATTTTGCACCCCTTACACTTTTACAACCTCTGATCAAAGATGTGGACAGCATTGGCAAATGAAGGTAATGCTCCCCTACCAAGGCCCATTTTTTAATCAACAAAAGACATGAATCGTGTTTACATTTCCCCAAAGAGTGACCAATGAATCTATGAAAAATAGGGCACTCTTGGGGATTTTAGGATATTTTTTATGGCTCTGTGAGAAAGGCATTACACAGTGCCCGGCCCAAAGACTTTATCAAATGAGAAAAGCCCATCGGGATGAGACATTGTGCCGAATGAAATGTGACTCTTGGCTCAACAGAGTGCTGATTAAAATCACCTCTCTCGCAGCCTCTGCATTCTCAGCTTGCATTTATGGGCAATAAATAACATATATTATCAAGAAATAAAGTGTTTAGCGTGGGGACAATGCAAATTCCGCATGCCCACACGCTGTTCTGCATGCCTTGTATGATTGATACTTGATTTATTCAAGCCACAAAAAATCACATTGCCCTGGAGCTCTTTCGATATTGCAATAAAATGTGTCTGTGAATATGGAGTGGTCGTTTCATGCAAAAAATATAATCCCAAGGACCCAACTTCTATTCGTGGCGTGAACAACAACAGTTGCACATCAATACTTTAACATGGTATGGGCCTCATTTCGGATGAATCAACGTAAAATAAAAAGTGCATTGTTGTGTAAAACATGAGCATTAGGGGAGAAAAAGGTGGCCAGTCATTATGGTAGCCTTCATCACCCCTTAGGAGTCACGCTGGCCTTAATAGGTGTCCACTAACTCAACTCACCTAGTCTGTAATGGCGAAGAGGATACTTTTTAAAAATCTTTTTGAAATATTTATTTTGTTAATATTTAGTTTTATATTTATTTTGCCAAATACACCAGCCCTTAATACAATTAGGGGTGCAATGGTGTCTTGATGTGTCGATTATATGTATTATTAAATTCCACTATGCATGCATCACATTGCGCTTGTAAGATCCAATTGTGAGCAATGTATATACATTATTTGAAAACAATATGTCAATGTTACATTTTGCCTTCTGGAGCAACAAAAACTGTGTACGATAGACAGGAAAAACAAGAATAATTAAACACTACAAACTAGTTGATAAAAATGAGGTTAAAAAAACAACAAATAATTTATTTGAATCATTACCCCAAATCACAACAATTAATTGAACTGTTGAGAGGAGGGGGTGTGTGCATCATTATATGTGAATTAATACATAATAATCACCCTTTTCAATCACGAAAAAAATATCATCATTCTTTAATTATAATCTTGTGAAGGTGGTAGAGACACAAGTCACAGGAAGGGGACGTTCCAAAGCTCCCCTTAAAGTGAACGTCAACCTATTTTCCTCATGTGTTTGGAACTTTGAAGATCAAGCCCATGAGACACACATGGATCCAAGTGTAATGTTTTCTGTTATTGGTAAATTAATTTCACTCACATGGCGTGCACATGAAATATACAATCCAGTAAAAGTAGCTTCGGAAATGGCACAATGATGTGTGCAGGTATTTCATTTACATTTTCTCGTAAGAATGAGGTCGCAGCACATTTTAAAAGTGCATTGTCATTCTAGATTAATAAGGGTTACTGAAATTGCAGGCACAATTTGCAGTCACTAAGTCAAAAGGAATCTGCAGTCAATGCAAGAAAAGATCCATGCACAATGTGCACCGTTGTGTGAATGTAGAAGCACCCCTCTTGACGATGTCAAATAAAACTTTCTCTTTTCTCCATTATGACCCTGAGTCAGTGGTGGAAATTCCACGTCAGGAGCAAGTTTATTCAGATGACTATCACTGTTGACTTTCAAAAAAGTCGAACATGCATAATAGACCTTGAGGGTTGATGGGCAGAAACGACCCCAAATGAAGATTTAAACTTGCAAACTTCCACTTGTGAGTCATGTCGTCTAAGCACACTGTCAGATACCTGGTTAAGTTTAGAACAACAACATACATTAACAAGGACCGAAAGCTGCTACTCACATCCACCTACCTTAATTAATCAGACTAGACTTTTAAATTTGGTGATTTTTACCATGAGTGTCGCATATTTTACTATTGTCCTTACTTGTGTACTGGACTTTCATGAGGCAGGTTGACTCCAAAGTTTCTTATTTTTCAAGTAACATAAGCTTCACAATGGCGCATCTCACTCACCCAGATTTATATGACTTACGACAGAAGTGAGATCCAACTTCACTTCGCTAAACCCCGCTCACATTTGCCATGTGGGCGTGCTGAGAAGTTAGACATGCTTAGGCCTTGGTCTCTTCAGGGTCAGGTGTTAGCTAGGCCTCAGGATATCCCTCTCACCGGTTGTCATTCCCACAGTAAAGTACACGCTTGTAACCTGTGGGTTGGGAGTGGGGGTTTGGCCCTTTCTTCAAATGTATCATTTTCCAATTGGGAAAATCCTCCCCTTATGATAAGAAACCATAAAATCATGTGGCACCTATTGAAGGACACAATCAGAGACCTTTTATGCCAGGATTACTATTTTTTTCATGTTATTTTCGAGGGCTGGGTAGATAAATAGACCATTTTAACTCAAATATTTACAAATGAGCCGCGTGAATTGTCCTCATTGTTCTTATTATTACTATTGCCAAAATATCTATCGAGATGGTTGAACGGACTGGCAGCCAATAACAGGATGTCACGGATACACTGAGATCCTATTATTGTATTATTGCTCCTGGGTCAGAGGTCCCTTAACAGACCTTGAACGATATCTTCATGGGGAATAAAAATCATGCCTGATGGAATCCAAGAACAAAATTGGCCTCTCATCTGTAAAGCCTCTTTTTATGATATTGAGGCTTTCACAAGCCTCAATATCAATAGCATATAGCACCTAGATTGGCCCCAAATTTGGGCCGTATCTTTACCTAGTGGACCCAGCTTGTCACTGATGCTTCTGCTTGGGTTAGCAAACACACGGCCAAATATTTTGATCATGCCTGGATGTTCACAACATATATATATAGCCCTGATATGGTACTTCAACAACACTTTTTCTGAATCAAGTATTCCTACCCCAGAAGTGTGTATCCCTTAGCCTTCCACCCTCAGTGCTGATGACTACATACCAGACATTGTATGTTTATATTTGGCTGTTTCGCAGTCAAACTTCCATACTCTGAGAAGGAAAGGAACATAATTGACTAAAGTTTAACGTTTGGAATGAAAAAAAACCCACCACGTAACAGCTGTAGAACATCTGGAGAGATCAATCGAGGCAAAATGAACACAAACACACCTGGGGGCACTCTCCAGAAGCAAATTACTTTCTCCCCAGGTTAATAGAATAGTATTATTTATTTACCCCTCTCTTTGTGACTGTTCCACATGGCAGGGCTATGGTGGTTTTTATCTGCTTCAAAATGTTAATTTCAACCATGACCACACAGGTGTAACATATCGAGGTGTAAAATAGCTGGAAGCTTTTTTATACCTTTTATTTACTTCTATTTGTGCTGTGGAGCGTGTGCTTTTGTGTTAAGAAAGTGACGTAGAAATTAATGGATTGCCATTTTGAGCATTTTATATTCTTGCATGTCACATCTAATTAGTGTAATTCAATCTGACAAAAATAATTAATCAGATATTCTGGGTCTACAGGATGGGGCTATCAGTGTCTGGGACAGCTGAGATTAACAGCGACCTCATGCACCACAGATGAGCTGCTTGCAGTTTTTTTTACACCACGCATTCACCTCTTGTTGTTGTTGGAGTGTGGCCACAGCCATCTGTCAAATAGCATTATGCACAGCCCTCGTCCAAAGAGGGGTCAGGCTTGGCACCGCCGGTACCAGCCAGAGGCAAGTGCACATAGCCCCGGGTCGTTTTGTACAGCATCTGTCGACCACATCTCCAGCGAATGCTCCGCTCTTGACACCGCGAAGAAAACTCAACACACCGAGCCGTG
Organism: Lethenteron reissneri; assembly: GCF_015708825.2. Classification (NCBI taxonomy): domain Eukaryota; kingdom Metazoa; phylum Chordata; class Hyperoartia; order Petromyzontiformes; family Petromyzontidae; genus Lethenteron; species Lethenteron reissneri. Next base: position 8,731,685 of record NC_083807.1, read on the forward strand.
GTGATGGTGGCACACACTTGCAACTCAGCACTGTGGGGGGCAATGCGGGTTGGCGGATCACACAATTGTTGCGGAAATCTCTTGTCGTGTGCGCATTGAGGAGCCATTCTCTGGCTTGCCATGAGAAGGCGGTACAGCAAAGTGCAGATTAATATAATCCAAAGCCGTAATTGTAATAGATATGGGGGGGGGGGACACATCGCCCCCCCAATATTCAAATATGCTCTAAATGTCCCCCCACAATATTTTGCTATAAAATAGATTTCTGTTTATATTATTGTGGTTATGGTTGAACTTTATTAATCCTTCATCTCTGCCATTACATACAATGAAACAAGAAAAGGTAAAAAAAACAGAGCAATGTAATACAATACACTATTAGACATTATTGTAAAAAATAAATAAAAAGTGCATTCTATGTGTTAGTGAACTTTTTAATATTTTAGGCAGGAAACTCGTTTTCAAAATGTTTTTTTTTTTTTGTGGGGGGGGGGACACCCAGACCCCTGGAAGATTTGGTCCCCCCCAATGTTGACTCTATGGCTACGGCCTTGATATAATCTATCCCTTCTGTGTGGTGTAGTGTTTATCCCTCACACATGTGAGTTTCTTTGGGTGTCCTGGCTTTCTCCCACACACGGAAACACTGATTCATTGTCCGAAAATACCTGAATATATAGAGGACTGCAGAGCTTAGGTAAGTATTGCTATCATGGGCTTAGTGCCTGGCTGCCTTTCTCCTTGTCTATGGTTCCCGCTCCTTTGAGTCATTCTCTCTGCGAGAATCCTGTGCGGTGCATTACAAGTTGAAATCATTATGAAAGCCTTATTTCAAGTGGAAAAAAAACTAGAGCTGCCATTAAATGCAGTCAGCTACACACGTGGCTGCATGAACCAGACAGTGGCTACAGCATCAATTTCCACGGCAGTGTAATTTGTCTGCGTGAAACAGACTCGTGTCTCCACATGCTCTCCTGCAGGCAGCAGCATGGGTAGGAAGCTGAGTGATGTCATGCAGGGAAGGCGGAGGTTAACAACGCTTGGTCAGTCACCCTGAGAGGTCTTGCCTTGGAGGAAAGTTCAAACTCCTCACGGTGGCTAATGTGGTTTCATGACCTCCCGTCTCCAATTCGCAAGGCACAATTTTCTTTTTTTAAATAAGGTACTTTTGCAATCTGTAAACGTAAGGCTAAATGAACAGAAAACCTGTGCAGTTGTATGCAATGTATACGTAAAAAAGATGGCTGTGAGTGAATTTACATGCTGACAATGGTCATGCAAAGATCGCAGATGGCAACTTCCGCTAGCAATATTTATAAATAACGAATTCTTTTGATACAGAATAGCACCGTCCTATATGCCGGGTTTTCTCAGACCATTTTGCAGCACATCTTCTCTTCTACAAATATTTGAAAGGGAGCCCTCAGTGGCAGCCATCTCTATAGGCACAAGTAGGCAGAGCACGTAGTCCGCAAGTGGGCGTTAGTCTGGCAGTGGGAAAGCAATTATGATTACCAACTGACCAATGACCCGTTTGTGCTTTAACATATTAAAACAGGAAGCAGTGATGCAGGCACCACCATTCTTAGCCACTTTTGTCTTTCTGGTCATGATGTTCCCACAGAGTGTTTGGTAAATGACAAAAACCGGAATTGGCTTGAGGGAGGGCAAGAACATTTTTAGACGCTGCCTTCCAATGGTGTTGTGTGTCGCCTGTCATAACATCTCCAGTTGCTTATAAGGAAGCCACTGAAGCTACGCACGTTTACATCTAGATTGGAAACTCATTTGTTAAGAACTAATTTTTTGTGTTTAGTTTGTCCTTTCCCCGGACCTCCAATTGCCACGATTGGCTATGTAAGGTGCGAAAGAAGTTCGACGTACATACGTGCATAGCAACTATGCAAATGCATCCCACAAATCACTGACACTCACACAACAGCATGCATTGATAAATGCGTATTTAGTTTCAAAGGCATGAGATAGTTTGCACTTCTCCAGTGGTCAGTAATTATTGAATTGCAATGACTTGTTGAGATGTCCCAACTGGATTTGCTGACAATGATGAATAGGGCTTTGTGTCCACACAATTGCTCATTAACCCAGCAACATGAATGTAGAGCTCATTTGGTTGAGTGTAATTTTTTTTAAGGTTAAAATATGGGACAGACAAAAGGCACACATTTCAGATAAAACAATTGCTCCCAATCAACAATAATTGGAGAATGAGGCTGCAGTATATGTAATGATTATCGACATGAATAACCATGTCTGGATTATATATTTGGAATAAAAAGAATATCATCGTAGAATTTTCATAATTTCATTCATAACTGGCTAACCGAAATTGGTATAGAGCACATGTGTAGTGACATTGAATGAGTCACTGTCGGGCACGCCGCTGGAAAATTGGTAGACAATGGAATTAGGAATAACAACCCGTTCTACCAGTTGCACCTGTGGGCAAGGCACGGAGCCATCTGGGGGATCCAGAGGGGTGCGCGGCCGAGGGCGGAGCCTGGCCACGCTGGGCAGGATAAAAGGTAAGCGTCGACTCACAGTTGGGGCTGCTGCGATTTGGAATGGAACTCGTTGGTTTGTCATGTTCGGCGCCCTCTTCAAGCTGTGGGTCTGGCAGCATATTGGCTGGCCCGACCCGGTGTAACAGGCTAAAATAACCCCTGCCCCGATTAAACATGGGTATAGTTTGGCTCCGGCCAGAGTCTACCCGGGGGGATAAAGTGTCCTAGGCTAAACTTTACCCGGGGGTTTAAACTAGACTGGGCCAGACCATACCTCTCAAGGCCAGAATATGCCCCATGTGAAAGTTCAAAGGCAATTGTCCATACAGAGAACAGCTGACCACGAACTTCAATCGATATCTAAAAAGCGGATAAATGGAAGTAAGAATCTCAATTTGATCAATTGAAGCATTTTTAGAAGCAGTCGAAGTCAGTTAAGTCGAATACGCATGCAATCCATTGAAGTGTTGTCGAAAGTCACGGAATAGTAAGTTCACAGTTTGATAAACGGTAAGTTAAGAGTTTACGGAAGTTTCATCTTCCCTTTAACGGAGGTTAACTTAGCTACGAGTCCATTAAAAAAATTATGCAGCTTAACAATGTACGTATAACGTAAGATAATCTTAACCCATTAGTGCCTGATGTGCCACAAGTGGAACAAGATTTTGACGATCGATAACGTGCTTGTATGACATTTTTTGAGATTTCCACTAAAAACCCACTAATTGTCGGTAAATGCACACATTTTTCCCAATATAGACTTTAAAAAAGGGCAATAATGGGTTAAGAGGTCGACTGATTATACCCGCTTGTATATTAAATTAACTGTTAAGTATAAATGACTAACTAATTAAATTATTTTTCAAATTTGTTCAAATTTAGTTCTCAACCATGGAAGACCAACTGTATGACCAGCTTGTGAGATTCTACACTGCAACACAACAGAAGTACCCCCAGCGTATTTACGATCTACCTCCAGAGAAACGTGTGAATGCCAAGTCTCAGTTGAGACAAACAGCTAAGCCATATCGAGCTGGAGGAGGGATTTTTTACCATGGGGAGAAGGAAGTTCTCACAAAAACCCGACTGACAACTATCTTGAAGGCCTGTCATGACAACTTAATTTCTGGTGGTCATTTTGGCCGAGATAAGACGTTGACCAAAATCTCTGACCGTTATTACTGGAAAGGAATGAAGAACGACGTTCACCAACATGTCAAAGACTGCAAAAAATGTTTTGTCATAAATCCAAAAATCAGCAAAGAGGCTCCACCACTCAACAGTATACCAGTGCCTGGAAAAGTATGGAGCCTTGTCGAGTTTGATATGATTGGTCACCTTCAGGAAACATCAAGCAGCAACAAATATATAGTTGCTGCCACTGATCACTTCTCCAAGTGTACTGAAGCAACAGCTGTTCCAGACAAGAGTGCCAAGTCAGCAGCAATTTTTTTGTGCTCCGTTATTTGGCACTTTGGCTGTATGGAAACTATGATCAGTGACCAGGGACGAGAGTTTGTGAACTCGATCATCAAAAACCTGATGGAGCATTTCCAAACAGATGACCGCATTTCATTTGCCTACCACCCACAAACAAATGGCCAACTGGAACGTGACAATCGAACACTCAAATAATCTCTTAGTAAGCTTGTCAATGACCAAGGAAACAACTGGGACCAGTTCATCCCCAGTGTTCTGTTTGCGTATCACACATCTTTGCATGCCTCAACCAAGTGCACTCCATTTGAGGTCATGTATGGACGGAAGGCCAAGCTTCCCATAGACCTCAAACCCTCAGAAGATGAAACTGTGGACCCCATGCTCCTTTCGGATGATGCCAACCCTGATGTTCTGGTTACGTTGACAACCATCCATGACAAGCTTCGTTCAACCGTCAGTATCAATATCCACTCTGCCCAGGAACACCAGAAGCGTGCCTTTGATCGCCGATACAACAGCAACAAAGATATCACTGCTGGTTCCACCGTTTATATAAAGAATCAGCGCCGTATTCATCGCATGAATTCAAAGATGGAACCACGCTGGATTGGACCCTACACAGTTATGGAATCATTGACCAAGGGACGAGTTAAACTTAAGAACAATAAGACTGACAAGATGATGAGCAACACCTACCACGCCAGCAACCTTAAGATTTACCAGTATGCAGAAGCTTCTCCACTACCCCAGTCCCGCGATGATTATCCCGGTAACTGCCAATGAATGCCCGAAGCAAAAGACACTCAAAAGACGACTTGAAAAAAACAGATAATGCTGACATCTATAACTCAGTGAAACACAAGCAGACCAAGACTTTCAACCCACTACCAAGTTTAAGAAGAAAGTATCTTAGCACCACTGTTGGTCTTACTTCAGAAGAACAAGGGACCTTGGACAACCACGGCGTATATATAAAACCAAAGATGATGGGAACTGCTACTTTCGGGCCATCAGCTACATCTTGACAGGATCAGACAATAACCACTCCCTTCTCAGAGATAAAGTCATCCACCACATGAAAACTGCCTTGACAAAAGAACTACAGGACTACTTGGACCAATATGTCAATGAATATGTTAACACCTCTGGCATCTCTCGTGATAGAGGCTGGGCAACAGATGCCGAGATCATGGCCACAGCAAATCTATTGAGTTGTGACATCGTCATCCGCCCAAATGTCGGTGACTCCATGGTTTGGTTGACTTATCCCGCAAGCTTCAATCTGCATTCAACAACAAAACATGCACTTTATCTTGAAAACAAGCATGATCATTTTGATGTTATCAGTGTTTAACTTTTAATTTTGAACAGTTATACTAGAGCCAGCATTATAGGGTGTTAGATATGCCCTTTTATTTTAATGTGTAAACACTACTGAGAAGTATGGTACTAATCTTTGACCTTTGTGGAAGTTTATTATTTTTTCTTATTAAAGTTTTTATGGTTGAAGCAATCAAAGTTTATGTGTTTACAGTTTTAAATAAAATGTTGGAAAAAATTAGTAATGCATGTGTATATCGCTCAACACTATTACTATCATGGGGGTATGATTTGGCGTAGAGGGGTATAATTTGGCCTCGGCCATAATATACCCCAGAGTATAAATTGGCCTACGCCATAATATACCCGAGTATAATCTAGCTTAGGCCGTTTTAACCCCGGATATCCTACGTCCCGTGGGTATACTACGGCCTGTTACACCGGTATCTAGTTATCCCTTTAGGCTGTGATGGCTGGAATAAAAGACAGAGTACCTCCTACTCGTGTCTGTGAAGTAGTCCACTACACATGCATGAAAGTATCGACAGGTTGTGAGTATAAATCTCAGCTGAGTAGTAACTCAGCAATATGTCTCCATGGTCCAAAAATAATTAAAATTGTGTAGGAAGTCAACAATTGACGTGCCAAGTAAACACTGGTTGCTGTCATAGGAATGTGGAATCTTAACTGCCGTCTCGGGTGCACCAACTGAAATGAGTGCCATCCCATTGATTGTACGGGGAGGAAAAAATACGAGTGACATCAATGTGGGCCATTAATCTAAAATATTCTACAGCAATGCAAGGCAATTTCTCTTTCGATAAATTATATTATCCCGCAGCTCCAATGAGCACGGTTGGCTAAGTATGGTGCGAATGAAGTTCAACATACATAGTGTTTCATAACTTGCATGAACATTGTTGTGCTGGTACTGCGTTTTTTTGTTACTTTTAATAACATTCATTCCACGAATTGTTAAACATTGTGTGTTAATTGCTTTCCAGTGGTCTACTGCATTACCGTGTGACGTGATTATTTATTGTCAGTTTTGCTGGAATATGTAGCACTGTTTCCTGGAAATCAAACGCTTGTTTGCGCTCCACTAAGTGACTTTAGAGTGCCATGCAGAGACACCGTTGTGACTTAATTATCGCAAATATCGGTCTAATCCAATTGCCTACTCAAACCCATACACACTAACACTGTGCTATTCTTCGAACCACCAATAACACATTAAGTTTCAATTAATCAAGTTACATACACATATGTATGCTATAACAGTAACCTTATACTTGACATACATCGTATGACGTATGTAGTTATATAAACATGACAATATATCGCTCATGCAGAGGCTCCATTTACAGCAATCGGATTTCCATTAAAGCAACAACAGAACAACTGTTGCTTGCAATCTGCTGTACAGACTGCACTAATGTGCACTTCAGCCAAAGACCGGCATGTTGTCTCTAGCATTGATGGCCCACTACCATGGCAACACCTGCAATATTGACTATAATGGTTGGGTTTTTTTTTCTACTCAAAATAATCATAACCCCAAATTCGCTGCGTGCATGAGTACGTTTGGCTTCAAATCGTATTCTCACTCGGTATATGTGTAGTTTTGTCATTTGCAGGCACACTGTTAGGAGGCAACAACTTTTATTCACACAATGCTACACCATTACACACGGGACTAGAACACCTAACTCACTTCGGACAGAGCTACGTACACCTATCCTCTCCGCACAGGATAACTATATATATGGTCAGAGCAGCCCTCGTGCTGTCGACCGACGATATCGAATACTGTTTTTTTTTTACTTTTAAACAACTTTTATTTCAGCCAGCAGCAATTGCACTGGAGGCGATTTCAATATGAAATACACAAAGTCACCAGCAAACAAATGAAAATAAACGCTACAAATCGACGCGCTGTGGCGCTAAAAGCACCGCGCACAATACAAAAAAAGTCACGTGATTGTGATGTCATCGCGCACGCCATGGTGACGAGCGAGCACTTCAGAAGGTGAACATGAGGGTGCTGTCCACGCTGGTACAGAGGGCTCGCAGACCCAGACGACGAGCACGATTCTTCCACCAACGGACAGCGTCGAGGCTCGTTCGAGGGTCGCCTTTTATTCTGTCTGGCGACAATCCCAGGAGATATTAGTTAGTGAACCTAGTTTTTGGCCTTACCAGGTTAACTGCTGCGCTCGGCTCAACGTGAGCAATGGAGATGGAGAAGCGGCTGAGTGCCGCACTCACCATGCTACAAATGCACGTGCCATGTGGCCTTCCTATGTGTGTGCCATGTGGCCTTTCTATTTGTGTGCCATGTGGCCTTTCTAATAGGCGCAAGGTGACTAACAGCATCGTCTATACAAGGCTGAATGAGGGATCTGTGTCTCCTGTGTTATTGTGTAACACGCATGCATACATGCCTGTCAGCTCAGTGAAGATCATAACTAAAGGTCCCTATTAATTTAAACATGTCCAGGCTGGTGGATGGATGCCCTATACCCCTTGGTTCGGTGCTTTTCTGTTTTTGTTGATAATGCTGTATACAAAAAATAACAAAAAAAATCCAATAAAGTATCAGACGGCTGCATGAGAGCATCGCAATCACCATTCCCAATCCATCTCAGAATGACTACATTACAGCTTCTGATGTAAAAAGTGACCCTCTTAATGAAAAATCACCAAATGTCAGAGGATTCTGTATATCAATCCACCGTACCATTTTGCCGCTACAGATGGACAGAATGTGCAGTATTGCATTACAGTGTGAACATGACGGCGAGTCATTTGAGGGCAGAATGGGATCAACATAGCATGAAATAAGATGATGGTTCAGTTGCGTGGTATAACATTATTATATGCATCTGTTCTTAAAACATGCAACAGTAAAAACTGCACAGGTTCTAAAAGCACTCGCAATCCGAAGGTTATGCAGCATAGCTCAGATGAGCCGGAAACGCTGACTTGGATTTAAGTAAACTTTAACGTGATGATGATTTTAAAATGTAATATTTATGGGTTACAAGTTTATATTAATATTTAATTATGTGTTCGTGTGCTCTCATTAGAAGATTTGATGATTCTTTAAAAAAAAATAAACTTAAATATCTGGAGAATATTTAATTGCTCACACAAATTGCCATACAGTGTTTGCATCATTAATACAAAATGTTGTCTTGGGATAGAGTGGTGCCATAGAAGTTTGTGCACTTCCTTTTCTAAACCCTTACCTGAGTTCGATTCCCCACTACACCTAACATCTGCTGTGTTGGGACTCCCTACCCAAGTCATATGAGAGGTTCGCCCATAGTGCATACTTTAAATTAATGATTAAGGTACCCCGGAGATCGAACTTAATTCATCTTCTTGGTTCTTTCGGTAAAGTCACGTAGAAGGGAAGTAATAAAATAATAAAAATAAAACATAATTTTAAATAATAAAAATTAAACATAATTTTAAATAATAAAAATAAAACATAATGTTTTATTTTTATTATTTTATTACTTCCCTTCTACGTGACTTTACCGAAAGAACCAAGAAGATGAATCCCTGCAGTCACGAAAGCTTTAAATCGAAACGAACTTAATTCGTTCCAGAAGGCCATTCGAACACCGATTTGTTCAAACACCGAATTAGTTTTCCCCATAAGAATTAATTTAAATTACATTAATTGGTTCCAGACACAATAAATCTCTCATTATAAAGCATTTTTACTCGAAGTTTCCAGTAATTACATGCATAAAATTATACAAAAAAAACAATAAACACACTAAATAAATGGAATAAATTAATAAATATATAGAATAAATGAGATAAATTAACATTGAACTTCACTTTGCCTGTAGTAAGGAGAGTTGATGGCTTGAGTGGAAGGTGGTGAGGAGGAGGATTTGGTAAATCCTTTGTCTGGGCAAGCGTCATGCACGCTAGCCATACGCGTCTCAGCCATACAGGTCCTTTCAAATCGCGATTGCCCGTTCGACCTCCGAATTTTGTTCAGTTTCCGAGGCAAAAAATGTTCGGAAATATCGTTCGAACACCGACTTGTTCGAGTTCTGGTGCGTTCGATCTCTGAGGTTCTACTGTACTTGTGTAAAATATTCTTATGATTGTGTTCCAGTATCTTATTATTATTTTACTATTTAATTAATTTACTTTTGCTTTGTGTCTTTTTATTATTTTGCAAGTGTTTTTTTTTTACGATATGTGTATTTCTAAAAAAACTTGTGAGAAGTACTCTTGAACCTTTTGGCATGAAAGGTGCTTTATAAATAAAGAGCATTATTATTGACTAGTTGTCCGGGGGCACTTGTAGTGCCCCCTCACAAAAGCATTTCCGGTCTTCGGCTAGGAAAGTCACAAAATTTTGACACGAATGACGCATTCTCGCAAGCACCCGATGCTCCGTTGAAAATGTTTTAAATGAAAGATCTCTGAATGTTATTATGTTTTGAAGTATAATTTCTTCATTAAAAGCTTATATCATTTTACATCTGGAAGACTTAATTGAAAACGACATTTCGTGTGAATTTTCTCTCGTCATTAAGTTGATGTCCTTGCTGGGTGTTCGATTCTATGCGGACTTTGACCTGTTTGGGATTGCGGGATCGAGATAAGGTGACCTAGAGCTGGCCGTGCGAGAAGACAGCCGTCTGCAGATCGATTCCAATGTGATCGAAAGTCTGTCCTTGCGACTTGTTGATTGTGATAGCGTATGCGGGGATAATGGAAAATTGTCGTCGTCACAAAACAAATGGCAAAGTCGTGTCGGTGGGGGCCAAGTCGATTCTGGGAATGAACACCGAATCGCCTGGGTTACACTCGGAAATGATCCGCGCCTTGATGAAAGATCTCGCGAGCTCCTGGACAATCGGTCGCGTGCCATTGCAAAGTTCTTTCTTTGGGTGGAGATTCCGCAGAAGCATGATTATGACGCCCTTCTTGAGCAGCAGGACGTGTGGTGGCATTTCCGATGGCATCTGGTCGTTGAGAAACTCTACTGGGAAATGTATTGTGTCACTGAGATCTTCGCTCACGACAGAATCGGCACTGTAGTAGATGGCAGGCTCGCCAGGCATCTGTCCGTTGATCTTGCGGTTCATTTCGAGTGTCTGTGCATTGGTCGGTGCTACAATGACTCACTTTGAAAGGTCGTCTATAGACATGTCTGCAATGCTGCCGAAGATGGATTTGATGAGATCCTCCGTTGCCACCATCTGCTCGGGGATTTGAATTGTGCCCTCTTTGAAGATTTCCAGCACTGGGGGCAAGCTGCCTGTTCCAACTTTAAGCAGCCATTCATTGTGCTCATTTTGTCCGTCGCTGCGCATGTTTATCGTAAACATGAGCTGCGTGAAGCTCTTCCACAACCGGCTTTCCTTGATACAGCACTGAACGATGTCTGTTTGCGTTCCTCGCTGCACAATGGGAAGAGTCTATCGGAAGTCGCCCCCTACAACAAAGACTTTGCCGCCGAATGGTTTATCGTTGCCCAACACCTCGCACAAGAGCCTGTCGATGCAGCAAAGTGCGTTCTTTGGCAGCAAAGTAATTTCGTCGATGATGATGAGCGAAGCTTTGAACAGAACTTCGGCTTGTGGTAATGCAGGCCGCCTGGAAGAGACTGCAGTGTCGAGCAAGGGAACTGGAAGCTTTAATCCGCTGTGAACTGTATGTCCTCCTTTGAACATTGTGCCGGCGATGCCTGTCATTGCAAACGGCAGTGCAATTTGTCCTCGACCCCGGATGTATGCCATGAGAGTTGTGTCGAGGAAGGTATTGCCCAAACCTCTGGGACCGTCAAGATAGAAGCATCGGTTCGTCACATTATCGTCATCGACAGCCATGATGATCTTGTTGAACATGTCGAGCTGCTTTTCGTTGAGCATCTCGAGACGTCATGCACCCTCGTTTGCTTCCTCAAGTTTGGTCATACACATCTTCTTCCTTTGGTGTTGGCAATCCAATTGCTTTGCAAGAGAATCCGTGCTGCAACAGAACGCTGTTGATGTCGTGAAGTGATTTGTTGATGGCGGTGTCGTCGGCATCTCTTCGCATGTAGTCGAGAGTTAAGTCCAATTTGTGGTCCTCCCACAGCTTGAGAGGTGATGCAGGCTGAGAGAAGCAGCAGATGAAAGCAAACATCTCGCGCAACTGCTTTGGCATCATGTAGGTGCCGGTATCTGTCAAGCAGCGATCCCATTCATCGTTGGAATCAAGAAGACCTCGCTCTGAAGCTGCTGCCTTGAAGCTCTCGCACACCATCCCGTCGACGGTCCGCAGCGACTCAAAGCTGGTCGCGCCTCGAACATGCAACAGCAGCATTCGAAGATAGAAACGTTGTTCGTCTTTGGCGCTGACTGTGTACATGCGGGACACAATATTGTTGGCTCCTCTCTGCCACTTCTGCCAGTTGCCTCGAACGTAGACATAGTGCTGCGGGATGTCTGTGTAGAGTCACTGACGTGCGTCTTGATCGCTTCCGTTCAGCAATAATCACGATTCCAGCGTTGTGCGACTGGTCTGTGCTGCTAGCAGAGCTTCCTCCTCGTGTCCAGCTTGAAACATTATTGTCTGTTGGTTGGGCAGATGGACTGCCAGTCTCATCACCGTGTGCGAGCGATCGTGCATCTTCGACTCGAGGAGCCGCCACACTGCCTCTGGAGCGCTCACGTAACGGCAATCGATGAAATTGGTGATTTCATCGTAGCGCAGTTCTGGCTGTCCACTCGAAGATAGAGCAATGTTGGCACAATCAAATCCCTTGAAGATGTATTCATATATGTAGTTGATGACTTGAAGGGAAGTGCACACTTCCACGTTGATGTGCGCATTGTACTTGAGTGTCAAGTAGGGGTTGTACGGCACAACGTATCGATTGTCCATCGAAACGCCTCTGACTTCTGCCTGCTCAGCGTATTGACGACGGTAGAGTGGGTAATTGCTCACATTGGGGATTGTGGTGTTGTTGAAAACTTTTGGGAACTCCTTTCTGCACTTTCCATCATTCATGCAGAGTGCGCATAGGTTTGCAGCGCCGCACGGACCGTGCATCATGCATCTCGTGACAATGGCATGCAGTTGTGGATGGTCCCGCATTGGAATTTCGGCGCACACAACTAGTCGATCTGTTCGTCTGTTGTGAACTTGTCCTGAGCTTGCAGAGTCACCAAGATGTGGGTGTGCGGAAGGCCCCGCTGCTGGAACTCGATGGTGCAGACGTGCGCCTCTGATTTTCTAAGCACGCTGTGTTTGGTCAGATCGACGATCAGAGCGTCCAACTTGATTTTGAATACACGTGCCACCAAGTCAGGTCGAGCTGATGGCTGCTCGCCCGGTCGAAGGTTTTCGGTAATATCTGGCCAACTTGGATTTGTGGTGAATGTTATGAAGAGGACGGTTGCATGAAAGATACTAAGAGGAAGCAACGAAATATGTCAATGGGAGAGCGGTAGTAGGAGACTTGCAGCGGAGCAGAGAATCCATTCCATTTATAAAGTAATATATAGTATCGTAATTGTATAGTGAATATACAGCAGTGTGATATACAGTAGGGTGGGTAGAATAATACATAGTGTAATATTACAATGTGGTGTATAGTAATACAGTATATAATTTAATGTTGGGTTTGTCTATGGCAGTATATAGTACGGGGTAGACCCGTGTGATGTAAGAGAATAAAGTTTAGCTGGAAGCATATTATATTTTTTGCGACGTAGAATTGTAATGTATTACTTACTGTTAGTAGCTCAGCTTATTGGAGAGTATATTTAGTATACTGATGATACTATGTAGTTTATATTTTAGTTGTTTACGTGGTGGTTTAGTTACTGCAGCTACATACTATTAACATTCCTTCCCTTTATTAATGCTACCCCTATCCCTTCCCTTTGATGCTGCTAATCCTGCATAATGCACGGGCATAATATGACTTTAAACCCCCCGCCCACCTCCTACGCATTTCACAAGTACTAATCCCATATCTGCATTTCCCATAAATATGCTAAATTCCTCTTTATATGCAAATTATTTTGTCAAGGCGTTCTTCTCCTTCCAACCCAGCTTAAATAGACACTCCAAGCCTGGGGTTGTTTCATTCAGACTCTGTCTTCTCGACAGACCTATTCTTCACCTGAGGACGGCTGCTTGCATTGTGGCCGAAACGTCGTGAGAATTATTTTATGATATTTTTTTGGTATCATTTTATTTTTTCCATTCTACGTGACTTTACCGAAAAAACCAAGAAGATGAAAAAAATATATTTATGAAACATTACTTTATGTCTCATTTACTATACAATATTTCAATACAGTGTTACATGCAAATGCACAGTAATTATGAGTTTGACAATGCTTTCCTTTTTGTTGAACCGTAACACATTTCATAACACTGACGGTATGGGAATGCATGCTCATTACGCCGTTTTAAATGAATGCCACTGAGTGCGATGATTTTCATTCCAAACACCACTGATAAACACCAGTGTAAATGGAAAGGTTTACAAGGTATGTGTCCAATGAATTACGTATAATTTTATTTCCGTATGAAAAAAAGTTTGTTTTTGAAGGGAAAAGTATTCGTCAAGCATAGTTGTAAATTATTACCAAGAAAAACATCTCGAAAGTGTTCATATATATAAGACAGTGGGAAGCCACCGTGGCGAGATGTTAACTACCTCGGCTGGTATGCCGGAGGTCGTGGGTTAAATTCCAACCCTGATGCCTGTATATTTGTAGTTTTCATGTTCTCCCCGTGGTCACGTGGATTTTTCTCCAGCTCCTCCGGCTTTTCCCTCCACATTTAGAAACATGCTTTTAGAGTAATTGGCTGCTGTACATTTCCACGTGATAAGCCACTTAGTTGAGCTATCATTTGTGCCCAGGTCACTTCTGAAAAAGAGCTATATAGCTCAGTGGGCCTTACCTGGATAAAAAAATTATACGTTTAATTGTTTATTTATTTAATTGTTATTTCTTCATGAATAAAGTCTGGCTACTGGAGTATTTTTGGATGAGGAAACTCGAGTGCCAGGGAAAGGATAGGCACATGATTGGGGTAATCTTCAATGGGTTTGAACCCTTCTCTCTAGGCTGCCTCTATGAATGTACCACAATAGCCCGCAGGTGGGCATTATCTCATCAAGCACGTCATGACTCACATCATTGTGTGATCCACCAAGGTGACCTCCACATTTCTAGATTAGACAAACATAATATTCATGGGAAATGTAATTGGATATAAATAAAACAGTATTACCAGATACTTAAGGACATGCGTCACAAAGGCTGCATATGGCCATATTTATAAAAATGAATGCGAGTGCACTTTCCTTTGGCTAGTTCTATGCTTGGTATAATTACAACACATTCTATGCATTTAAGGCAAAACACAAAACATCTATTTTGGAACTGAAATGTGCATTAACATGGAGTTGTTTTGGACATTATCAGCAGGCAAAATTATTGCTGCATACATGTAGGCTATGGTGTAATGATCATAGACATAGCCATGCTGAGGATGATGATGATGGTTTTAGGGGTGAATGGAAACTCCTTGAGCTTCAGCAATGCTTCACGCAAGTTTGTCAAGAAAAATTATGAGTAAAGATGAAACCTGCGGCATTGAAGCCTTAACAGAGGGTCATACGACTTTTACCAGATGCTCTCATAAAATGATGCAGATAAATCCAATAGAGAGCGCTCATCCATGGAGGCTCCCTTATCTGTAAAGTATTAGCTCATTACCCTTACCAAACACTGCCTTTAAAATCGGTGAAAGTCAAAGAATGTCACAATTGACACGACAATTGGGGCAGCAAACGTGTTTTTGGCAGTTTGTGCAATTATTCAATTTTCCACAACTGTCATTAGATCAGGCCTTATACGTTATAACAAATGGATAATAAGGTAACATTGAATGAAAAGTGTTGGCACACCCATCCCGCAACTCTGATTGGCATGGTTGGCTACGTACGGTGCGAAAGAAGTTCAACATACGTGATAAAATTAATTGTTATGTTATTATTTTATTCAAATGACAATTTGTAGTTCACAAATAAAAGTGGAAGTAATATGTAACTAAAAACAGGAATAGTATGCGGATTTGAATAACAATACTAACAGTTTTTATTTTTTATTTTGAAAAATGGGAGATATAAATAGATATACAGTACAATCATCACAGCGTGAATTTGAGTGGAAGTGATATGCTTCCTTTTATTGAAACAAATCAACTATAGCATTCTAATCAGGAACAGATAATGATATTATAAAATAAACTATTGATTAACCCCTGAACCACATATAAACAAGCTACTTTGCTGAGTATAATGCATAAAGGCATGGCTTCTTTCTCATTCGGTATATACAGTATTCTGGTACGCTGCTAAGCTGGCTTGCAGTAAGGCACTACTATGAGAATACAAGGAATGCCTATCCATAATAATACTTTGTCATTATACATATAATAATTATTTTTCATTGTACCCTGTAATGTGATAAATCTGGCTGTCGCCTGATGATGCCAGTTGTAATTACTGGCGAAAAGTCGTACTCGGATTGTTAATGTTGTGGATTCGTTCTGTTTACGTGACAAACCTTATTAATTGGCTTTGAAGGGTGGTGACGGGTTCAACAAAATATTTATATTTACGCGATCTAACCCAAAAACATGGTTTATGAACAGGTTTGTAGTTATATATAAAATGAGCAAAATAAGGCGAGATGGATGCGACGTGCCAAAATAATTGTTGGAACAGCATCCTGGACCATTCCAGATGCAATTTAGCACTGCATATTGATAATTGTCCAAAATACACATCATAAGCAAGTACACAACTACACTGCCAGCTTCAATGGTTCACGGAAGCAATGAGCAGTACTTGATGAGATCCGCATAAAACAGGAAAGATGCAGATACCGCGTGCACAAGTTGAATATAAAAGTCTCTCTCCTGTGTGCAATCATGGCTACGAACAATAAACCATGGACCATTGAACTTCGTGCTGGCCCAAATAGAAATGTGAATATGGAAGGTGTATCAGCGATTTACCAACTCTCAGACAAAGCAATTGAATGGGTAAATCACCGAGTAGTAAATATGTAATAGTGGCTCTTCATTTGGTCGTACGAAAGAAGTTCCTCCTTGAGACATTAATCAGATGCCACTTGCTGCAGACAATGCTCGGAGAACACCGACTTTCTGCAAGAGAAGCACAACACATGTGACACCTTCTTGTCAGCATCCCGGGGACAGAATCCGCGGCTTTGATGCCTCCTTGGATTCAGAGGAGCACTCGGTCGCTCCACTGCAATGATGAGCGGGGGCAACACGCAAGCTCTGAATAACCAACCTGACAGATGACTGCAGTGTTGGCATTGGCAGGACGTATCCACGCCTCTATAGAGAGATTTGGCACCAGCGGCTGCCTTCAGACTATTTCCATTCATGTCTTAACTTGATAATCAAGGCTGCAAAATGACTCCTGATTGAACAATATTAAAGAAGAGAGCAAACGTTGGCCACCTGTTGATATTTATTCTTGATGTGCGCGTCATCGCCAGATGGTCAAGCGTGTTAACTACACTTGTAGTTATATTGTAATCGCTGTGGCTAGATTGGAGTTTCATGGATCATCAGTAGATGCAGCAGCATCATCATATTAATTTATCATCATCAACAGCTTCATCATTGATAATTCACATTTTGATCTTTGTTATCATTAAAACGCGCTTTCATCGTTCTCCTAATTATCACTATCATTAGCATTGTGGGTGGTGACGTAGCCTGGAAGTCGCAAATTTGACGCTTGAAGCAGAGGTTCACGGTTTGAATCCAACGGCCTCATGATTATTACTGCAATTGTGATAACCATGATACTACGACGCGCCTTCTGCTTCACAGTGGACATCAAAGATCCCCCCGACAGTATCATGCCACGATATCAGGATCCAAATTTACAAATTAGGACTACATAACAATCGTTGCCCCCTACTGGCGGACTCATGCCCCACGTCACTCTTGCAAATGAGACTATCCTGGTTTCTTGTTCTCACCGAGTTAAACGAAATAAACTTGAGACTTTAACGTGTTTGTTGGTTGTGTTAAACCACAGGTGACTCAATGCCACGTGTTGTACCATAACAGAGGGTGGAGCAAGTCACACACACTATCACATTCGTGTGTGAGACCGATGAAGCCTGACTGGTCAGTTCAGTGCATCCGAGGGGCGAGTGTCAGTACCTACAACCGCAATTCCCATCAGCATTTCCCCAGCTACTGATTGACTGCGGGTTTTTTTGACCATTTGGGGTTCAACAATTCCACATGGCAAACGAGACTAAAAACTCTCCCGTGGTATTTGTGCAATCGATTTTTGTATAATTTCTGGATAATGTTGGAACTACACAAGTGAGAATACAATCTCTGCATGCATTGGGCTGTCTTCGATTTTAGCGCTTATCTATTGTACAGTAGACCATTTTACTTTCGAAAACTGCTTTGGAGCCAACTATACTGGATTTATTACTTTAAAATGTGCACCTTTTAAGGCTGAGGCAGATTTTCTTTAACAATACGGCAACATCCTGTGAAGCTTTTGGACCTTGTTCAATTTTCACAATAATTATGGAACTCTTACCTGCCGTTTCAATGTGCATGTTTCATAGTTTTTTTCAATTGGAATGTAAAAGAGCCTTCGAAAGTATCAGCAAAACGTTTGCAGTTGAACAAAAAACTATGCAGGTATTTATAGAAAATTTATGTACTAATTTCATTTTTTATTGTAGAATGGCTCCGTTGATTTCTTTGCAGCTTATTTGAAACTATTTCCATTTAATTTGTTGAGTTGATTGGACGTGTAAATGTGTATTTGTTCATTGGAAATATAATCATAGCAATAATGTTAAGAGCCTCCTCAGTGAGTGAGCATTTTCCAGGAGGGTCCTACATTGCAATATTTGGTAATTGCATGATAATTATGCTCGAATAACCTGGAGTGTGATGACAAACCTCACGAAGATGAGTGGATAGCATCCGACCATCCATAAACATATGTAATAAAGGACTCCGTCACATGATGTTGATCTCCCGTTGGTCCTTTATTTGTGTTCATCTTCCGCTCACCCCGCTGGCCTCCTCCTCGGTCCAGCGTCGTCTCTCCTTGCGTCCCGCGCTCTCTCTATGCAGCCACTCTGCTGCCCTGTGCAACCTCGCACCCTCTGCTAGCCTCCGCTAGTCTGCAGCTACTCGGCTGGTCCGTGCAACCTCGCACGCCCTGTGCTAGCCTCCGCTAGTCTGCAGCTACTCGGCTGCTCCGTGCAACCCCTGCACACCCTGTGCGCCCCGCGCACTCTGCTCTCTCCTCACCCCGCTGGCTGGCGCCGTCATGAGCCCCTCAGCCACCAAGCTGAGGCACGGCGACCACCCAACGTGATCTCCACTCTTCACTCCCTCGACTGCCCCCGATGTCTTCCTGTCTCCCCACTATAACTTCTCCCCCACGTGACCCTGACTCCTCCCTCTCCCACGTGACCCTGACTCCTCCCTCTCCCACGTGACCCTGACTCCTCCCTCTCGGATCGTCACATCCGACCTGCCCATTTACGCTCGCATTACACATATATAACCATACCTCTGTTCTGTCTCCACATACAAATACAATATTGTTTAAGTCCATTGATCTATCAGCCATGGAATTATGCAGTGGTCTGTTCTTGTGAAGATTCGTTTGGATACAGTTGTGTTTTTTTTGCATTGAACAAGCCCCAATAGTTTGGATGGAGTGCTCTTGCCAATAACATCTGGCAGCATCTATTTAACAAACCTGACTCTTCGAATGAGACCCAGCGGATTAGAACCAGTGCAGAGTTTACCCGCATAAACAAATCCCTTAATTAGACTACCTTAAACGGAAAAGTATATAATAGTTGCCGTTTTTGGCAATGGTTCTTCTTCATAGCACATCAAATGCGAGGCCAGAGAGGGCGGGTTAATGAGGGTTGGAGATTCTATGTTATATGATGAGACCTGGTGAGAATAACAACAAACATATAAACTCCGATCTGCAATGTTATTGACACATATTTGAGTTTTCTGTTATGTGTGCTTGGATACCACTGCCAACCAAGTATGTATTACCAAATAATTTGCTTAAGCCAATCCTACTGGATGACATTGGTCTGGAAAGTCAATAGGCCAATGGATTAAAATATAGTTCATTTGTTTATGGCTACATAGTAAATACGCTTTTACTCTACATGTCATTACTGATAATACTGCACAACACTGCAAACTGCGTTTGTAATCCATAGACAGGTCATGCATTTAATATGCAGTGCTACCCTTTTCTGACCTCATAGTCCAGAAGGTTGAGAGTCTAATAAACATGATGATCTATGTGTGACCCACCAACCCTTATTTACAATCACGTACATTCTGGCGAATTGCCCGATGATGCTGGATGCAATTACCAGCGAAACGTCGTACTCAAATTGTAAATGTTGTGGCTTCAACACACCGGTGGGCTAAAGCAGTGGACTATTTGTCTTTTGTCAACGTGACACATTTTTACTGATTGGCCGTGTCGGGTGGTGGAGGGTTACCACACATTTATAAATAACGCGATCTAAACCCAAAAACGTTGATTATGAATCACGTACTACCGACCCAGACCAACATTTAGCCGTGACATTACGCAGTGGTCTGCAGCTGTGAATAGGCATGTCAAAGTGTCTCCTTGCTCAAAAATAACGTGGCAATGCTTATATCTGTTGGTCTTTCTGAGCCATATATTATATCAGCCCACGGTGGTGAGATATTAACTTCCTCAGCTGGTATCCAGGGAGTTGTGGGTTCGATCTTAACCCTGACACCTGTATATTTGGAGTTTGCATATTCTCCCCATGGTCATATGGATTTTTCTCCGGGTCCTCCGGTTTTTCCATCCACAATTATAAACATGCGTTTAGGGTATTTGGCTACTATAAAATTCCACAAGCCACTTGGTTGAGCTATCATTTGTGGCCATGTCGCTTCTGAAAAAATAGCTACATAGCTCAGAGGGCCTTACCTGGTTAAAAAAGTATAACAGTTTAAATAGTTTCATATTTCCATGGCAGCGTGTGGTTTATCTATAGCAGTGTTTCTTAAACTTTCTACACCCGTGGACCACTCAATGCAAATATTTTGACGGACCATACAGCCTCCCACCCCTGGTGACAAAACGCAATAACGTATCTCTCTAAATACCAGTAATACAAAATGATTCATATGACTGGAGCATAAACACTTTATTTTTTAAACGCAGCTGTAAGGTTATTTTGTTTTTGGAGGGTGAGGGGGGCATTTACATCTTAGGGTTAGAGTAGTTTAATCAGGGTAGTTTACCTAACTTAATTTTATATTCACATTGTCATTATTTTCCGGATCAATTTGCATTTGCATCACACCCCCGCCGACCACATGAGGACCGTCGCGGACCACTGGTGATACCAACCACGGACCTATATTAAGCTAATTCTTGACTCTTGCAATGGAGGAATATGTCATGTCGGCTCCACACCTGAGCAATCCGTTTGGCAAGCAAATTGCTCAAAAATTGATGCAACTTCAATTGGCTGTAACTCTTCTGTTCCCACGTAGGCTTTCGCAACCAATATCATCCATAATAGAGGTTTTTTTGGTGGGGTTAAATCGTGTAAATATATAAATGTGTCGTTAAAACCCACCACCACCCGACACAGCCAACTAGTAAGGGTTGTCACGTGAATACAACATGCCAATTTGTCTCTAGTACAGCACACCGGTGTGTTGGAGAGCCAAGCCACATTTACAATCTGAGTACGACGTTTCGACAGTAATTACAACTAGCTTCATCAGGCGACAGCCAGATTTATGGAGAAGTCCACCTGTTTCGTTCCTTATATAGAGGCATAGATGTGGTGACCACCCTTCTGCGCTTTTGCGCAAAGTGGGGACGGGGGATTAATTAATAAAAAAAACTCTTATGTTTTGTTCCCATCTGAGTGAGGAGATACCCACGAAGGAAATTACACTGCATATTCAGGATTATACAAAACAAAGTTGGCAAATCACTTTACCAACAGATCGGTTGTAATTTGAGTCCATCTCTACTCTAAGCAATCAGTCACGCAACTGGTGGCAGAGGTATTTTCACGTAAGAAATGTAGTTGCATACAACTGATTACTCAAGGTTTGACCTTGCCAGACATAGTTGACAGCCAATTCTTATTTATTGTATTTGTAACCTTTTTATTGTGAGTCAACCATTCTTGGCACTGCTTGCTGGCCAGATTTTGCAAAACATGCCACGTACAATATGCCTAAAAGTAAGCAGGTACATCAGCAGATTTAACATTCCTCCCATGGCTATTGACATTGGATTCTTGGTGCCCCATGACAGTGTAAGGTGATGAAAGCCTCATTTTGTAGTCCTTGCTCTCAAAGACAGGAATGCTATCAGTAGATCGGCTATTTATTCTTAATTAAGTGGACAAATTGTATTTGAAATAACATGCAGAATGTCAGTCACCTTCAAAGGTCTCTAAACTGATTGCCCTCGAAATCCCCCTGCGAGTTGTATGATTGGCTCAAGTGCACCCGAGGTTATAATTGGTCCCCCTATTAGCAATCTTCTCAAAAGCAATTTTCTACTGTGATGCCGTAATGCACTGTGACCGGCAATGTACCTTACATCAAAATTACCCGTAAATGGACAGTTAAAATGCCATTCTAATACATTTCAAAAATAACAGCTGAGGGTGAAAATTAATTAATATTTTAACTGTAGCAACAAAGGCCAGAACATTTGCCCTGGGTGCAGTAATGCTATCGACAAACGTTGGAAATATCCATAGCATTTGTATCTGTTTTTATATGGTCTACTAAAAATATAGAACCCAAAACTGAAAAGTGTGCAAAGAAGTAATAATAGCGTTTTTCCCCTTTTTTCTGGCAACAAAGCTGAAACCTTTTTACAAGGATTCATGTCTGCATTAACCACAATACTTGCAGTCAAAATGCAAACAAAAACACACTATTATAATATATGCATTGTCCTTGAAACTGATTGGTCCACACCAAGGGACGGCTTTCTTTAGTGTGGTTTTGTTTGCATTTTGACTGCAAGTATTGTGGTTAATGCAGACATGAATCATTGTAAAAAGGTTTCAGTTTTGTTGCCAGAAAAAGGGGAAAAACCTATTATTATATTTTGGTACTGGCAAAGGAGGTCTAATGATGTGCAAAGAAGTATCGAAAGATGCACGATTGTATGCTTGTAATTACATGGGGTAAATTAAAGAGGAGCACATGGATTTAATAATACGTGCAGGAGAGACACGAATAAATTATAGACGATCATCAAAAAAATAATGGACTAGCTGCCAAGGAATGGAATACCGTGATGTCGAGCGATGACATCCGGCTTGTGTTCAGGGCTTGTGAATCGTGACATTGCACAATTGTGAGAGGTGGTGGCAGCTTGCAGAGGCCTTTATCCAGGGGTGGAGTGACCATTGCCGGTGATGATGGTGATGATGATGATGATAGTATAATATCATAAACCGTATTTCTGGATTATTATATGATCTGGAAAGTGAAACACATTTAAACCGTTGCCCGGTATCAATAAAGTTATACAAATCTGATCGCTGACATACAGCGACCAGATTATAAGACACCCTAAACGTTTGCTTTAAAGGATCGTGAGAAAAAAGTTTTTTTTGTTTGGAAACAGTAATTAAGATGTTCTTTAAAATAGTCACGCATCAATCCGGTCCTATCAGGCACACCATCAGTGGGCAGACCAATACACCTGCAAATCAGTTTTTTCTTCCACCCATTTTGTTGCTTTATTTATCAAATGCTGTTACATGTGACTGCATAGAAAAGACATTTCCTTTGAGTGGATGTTGGTCCACATAGCCGGAGACTCAAATGACAGCCTCCTCTTCCAGCACGTGGAAGGTATACATAATGTTGTCAAATTTCACAGCCGGAGATACTTATGATGTATGGCATAATCATCTGTTCTCCACATTCACATAGCGGGATGTCGTCTAGACCTTATCAGTGTTCTGAAGCTGCACACACCCTGTGGTCACAGCGGAAACCGTTTCAACTTGACCCGAGGATTTTGTTGTGAGGTGGAAGCCGGGTAACTGTACAGGTGGATCCCTGATGAGGGCAATTTTGGGAACATCCACCTGTCTATATTCCTTGCTCTAGGCAGTGTGGATGTCCCGCATACTCAGGTCGAGGGTCTGTGGGTGATATCAACATGGGGCGATAAAAGCTTCTGATGCACGGACAGAGCTTGAGGATGTCGACGTGGAAAGGGTAGCTCCAGTGCTGCATTCATCTCATCCAGCATCTTGTTTACAGCAGCTTGGCGCAAATGTCTGATGGGGTGGTGTTGCATAAACTAGTGTCCACACTAGTGGTGTTGTCCTCAATGCACTGGAGATGGTTCTCGTGGTGACATCTAGCCGAGTGTCCCCCAATCAGGTGTTAGACGATCGAGTATACACGGGTGCACAATGTGCCGCTCCAGAGTAACACACAGATAGGCCCGCTATACGTGGTGTCCAGGAGCTAGCACCCCACGTACAGCAGGCCGGCCGAGCCAACAGATATCTCACAAGCACAACTTGCTGGCTGTCTCCTCAAGGTTTCAATGATAGATTGGCCTCATGTCCAACGTCATTACGATGCAGACAAGCTCTGGGTCACTCTTTACCAATTGGTCATTCGGATATATTTTGAGGTCGTAGGCAGCTCTAGTTGAAACACAGATTACTGTCTTGCCCGTCCTTGGTGAAATCACAATTTCCATCGGTAGTCTGCTACCATGGCCAGGTTACAGTTAAAGGCACCTTTAAAGGCTGCCAATGTCCCAGGCTTGGGTTGCGAGGCAGATGTCATCTGAGTACTCACATCAGTGTGACTTTATAGAAGGTAGGTCGTTCAAAAGGGTAGGGGCAAGAACAGACCCTGAGTTTGTGAGTTCTTCTACATCCACAAGAATCTGACCTTGTTTTCATGTGCGCTTGGAAGCAGCGATCTTGTAGAAGAAGCTCGATGGTTTACAGTGTTGGCACAAGTCGAGTGTGTCAGACGGTAGGTATCACATGCTGCTGTGAAGTCCAGGAACATTTGACTTGTTTTTTTATTTTGGCGGAAATCGCTTTCAACAAATGTTGTTGTTGCCAGGGCATTATCACAAAGTGCTTTGGCCATTGTGGAAACAAGCCTGGTCGATGCTCAATGTGATTTTGATAGTGGGCGAGACACTTTTCAGCAACAATCACTTCAAAAGCCTCAGACACACACTCAGAAAGGAAGCTATTAAAGCACCCTTTGCGTGTTATTGGGTATAGTAGCGTGAACGATGAATCAGATTGTCCACATCTGGCAACAGGGAATTAGTTTTCACACATTTAATGATCACATTGGGAACATACGCCAGTGCTCTGGTGAATTTAATGCTGATTAAATGTGAACTTCACTGCTCTCTCTGTACCATCCTACAAAATAAATTTATTTCACCCATGACTAATGTGTAAGAGACTCTCGCAACATTTTTCATATATGATATACTTTTTACAATATCATTGAAACTTGAAAAACATTTGGAAATTAAAAACATTTACAATTTAATGTTTTTACACAAATTTAATAATGTAAAATTCCGAGCAACAATTGTCCATCTTACCTTCCAGAGTTTTTTTTTGCATTGCTCGCATGTGAAATGAGGTGCCCAGGGTTTGTCTTGATCCCCGACAGGCATGCCGAAATATGCCTTGTAGACCTCACACATCTGAGCAGATGCTTCCACAGACTACTTTTTCGCTCTTATCCTGATAAATTGGCTGCAGACATAGCTAAATGCGTCTACCAGATGCTTGCAGCCTCTTGATGCCATCTCAGAAAAATTCAGATATGTATCCATCTAGGCAGCTGGAACTAAACTGAACTGGTAGGCGTAAGGCCCCTGTATTTATAATCTATATATATAAAATCGTGCATGTCTGTCTGTGTGTGTGTGTGTGGACTTTCGGCCCATACGCACTTTCATTGGACGGCGGTTGCCCCTGGCAACGGATAGCGACGCCTTCGCCGCTTTCATTGGACCTGGCAACGGCTAGCCACGCCTTCGCCAAGGGCTGCAGTTTCATTGGACGGCGGTTGTCCCTGCCAACGGCTAGCCACGCCTTCGCCACTTTCATAGGCTCCGTATTTAATTAAATAATAGCCATTACACAGTATTGTTGGAGCGCTAGGGGGGGGGGGAAGGCACGCCACCCGTACCCTGCCTCTTCCAAGGCCGGACAATTTTAGGCGAGGCCGCAGGCTTTGCACGCTACTAGGCCTCGACACCCACCACGCCACTCTGAGGTAAATTTATCAAAGTTTTTCCTACTCTTCACTCCACCCCCACCACAATGTGTGCTATTATATTACTTTTAAACCCAACGCGCCAACATCGATTACTTAATGTTCACTGTACAAATAGTCATTAAGCTGGGTCAGCGTACTGCCAGTCTATCATGTAGACTGTAGCCTGCTTATTAAGCTCGGTGAGCGTACTGCCACTCTATCATGTACACTCTAGCCTGCTTATGAAGCTGACTGCGTGTACTGGCAGTCTATAATGTGGACTGTAGCCTGGTTATTATAATCGATTCTTTATATGTTCTTTGTACAAATAGTCATTAAGCTGGTTGAGCGACCCCAGTTCGATTCCAACTCACGCCCACCACCGCTGACGATTATTTGAAACGGACCTGGCCCTCCCCTAGGTCCACTCAGCCTCAAACGCGTAACTGCTGTCGTGTGTGAACATCGTCACTGGGGAGACAAAGGCGGCGGGGCATCGTGGGTCCAAGTCCCGGGCGAAGCCGGGTCATGTGTATGTGTGTTTGTGTTTATGTGTATGTCTGTGTGTCTCTATGTATGTGTGTATGTATGTGTATGTATGTGTTTGTGTGTATTGTGTGTGTGTATGTATGTGGGTTTTTTTTATGTCTTTATGTGTATGTCTGCGTGTCTCTATGTATGTGTGTATGTACGTGTGTGCATGTGTTTGTGTGTATGTATGTGTGTGTCTATGTATGTGTGTGTCTATGTATGTGTGTGTATGTGTGTGTATGTATGTGTGTTATGTGTCTGTCTGTGTCTGCATGTATGTGTGTGTGTATTGTGTATGTGTTTGTGTGCATGTATGTGTGTGTTTGTGTGTATGTGTATGTCTGTGTGTATGTGTTTGTGTGTATGTGTGTGTATGTATGTGTGTGTATGTGTTTGTATGTGTTTGTGTGTTTACGCTCGCATTACACAAATGTGTTGCTGGTCTAAGGCGTTCCTCGCACAGCATTGCCGCTTTATTATTTCAGTCGTTTACTGCCTTACGCACCCTGAAAGTCGTGTGTGTCTGCAGCAAGCGCGTGTATGTGTACCTATGGACGCGCGCGCGTGTGTTGTGTAGGGGGAACGGTAGTGTTGTGCTTAGCGTGCTGCCTGTGTCTGTGTGTGTGTGTCTGTGTGTGTGTCTGTGTGTGTGTCTGTGTGTGTCTGTGTGTGTGGTGTGTGGGGAGCGGTAGTGTAGTGCTTAGCGTGCTGCCTGTGTCTGTGTGTGTGTGTCTGTGTGTGTGTCTGTGTGTGTGCGTGTGTGGTGTGTGGGGAGCGGTAGTGTAGTGGTTAGCGTGCTGTCTGTGTGTCTGTGTGTGTCTCTGTCTGTTTGTGTCTGCGTGTGTCTGTGTGTGTGTCTGTGTGTGTGTCTGTGCGTGTGTGGTGTGTGAGGAGCGGTGGGTGTAGTGCTTAACGCTACGCTGCGCTACCAACCCGGCGAACCCAGTTCCATTTCCGCTCACGACCACCACCGGTGACGATTATTTGAACCTCCCCTAGGTCGACTCTGCCTCAAACGAGTAACTGCTGTAGCATATTAACATCGCCACTGGGGAGACAAAGGCGGCCGGCCGTGGTGGATACAAGTCCCGGGCGAAGCCGGGTAGTACAGCTAGTACTATTTATATGACTGGAAAGTTCTAGAATGTTCTAGAAGTTACTCCAAGTTTACTCAGCACTGGATCTATCTATCTCTATCTGTAATGTTTTGTGGAGAATAATAGCCATTTTCTGTACTTTTAAGGCATATGCAATAAGGAAATAGCACTTACTACCCACAAAAAAATGTTACACAGTGTTATTCACGTAGCTATTATCACCCCTTACTGGAAGACTAATACACATCGCCAAACCAGGCGTTGGATCACCTTGTGCTGCACAGGGACAGTTGCCAATAGTGGCATCAGCGTTCCAAGATGTTCCATTACATGATGGGGCACAATATGAATGTAAGTTCATTCATATATAATTGTTTCACTCCATAATAGATAATTTTCCAAAGGCATCTGCTCGGTAAGCAGTTCTAAACAAGTCAGTGCCCTGTGGATTTCAACGGATGATTCGCACAGCATCACGTGCCACCGCTCCACAAAACCAGACATGGGGAAAACTGTGTTTGCACGTTGGCGTTCCAATGGCAACCTTAACAATAAATCCCAGCACTGGCACTAATCCAGCCTCGTGAACATCTAGGGGACATTAATAAAAAAGACAAGGGTTTTTTTTTCACAAGCATTTGCATCACACAAATGTGTACAGCTGCGGCCATCATCAAAATCCAGTTTTATTACAATAACAAAAGACTAGCGCAAAATATACATATTCACGTGAACAGTGTACGTTTGAAGAGTGTGCATAACATTAGTTGTCGTGCTGGAATGAATTAGCAGTGTCTCCTGGTCATTTGAACGGTCATGAATGATAACCCTGCTATGCCACAACTCACACCTCAAATCTTGCTATTTCATTCAGCAGGCATTGGAAATATGTTAACAATGAATTGCTGGACCAGGCAATTTATTAGCATGCCACCTGCCTGTGTAAGTGCTTTGATTGAAAACCCTGGTAAGAGACTACACTGTGGCAGGATCAATTCCAATGTAACAAAAAAATGCATCGGTCACTCTGTGACTTTAACAATTCAACAACAATTTGGCTTGCATGTCCTGAGGTTTGTTGCATCTGGTATGTACTTACATGACCACAGTATTGATCGCGTAAGATGGCAACAAGAGGGATTCGCCGCGACAACAGGTTGAATTCATTTATTGTCAAACAATTTGAACTGTTCACACTGTGTGGGTCATGACGGTTATTTGACCATACTTGCTAAGCTGGTCGGTGGTGGTTTCTGAAGGCTAATTTGAACTCTCAGAAGGGTGATCCAGCACCACTGCTGCAAACCACGATTCCTGGATGAGTAAATGTTCTCTGACTTCACGCCAGGCTAAACCCAGGCACCCACGCCCCTCGGTATGTGTTTTGGAATAGAATGCCTTGGATACTGTCAGTCAGTGTAATGGTTAGCACACTTTGCAGTCCAGAGGTTGCAAGATCAGCCTCGCAGTGCAGCGGTCGAAATAATGGTGCAAGCGTTTTCAATCTCCCCTTGTTGGTGGTTGGGTAATGTGGTGGGTAATCCCACCTATTTCAAGACGTCTGGCCAGCATGGAACAGTCGGACTTCATAGCCTCTAGAGATGCCCTCTAAAGTTTCCTTGAGCAGGGACTCCTTTGCCAGAAGTGAGGAAGCAATTACAATGGTGCCTTGAGGCCAGTGGCATTGGAAGTGCAGTGGGCACACCACTATACCATTGTTATAAATATATTAAACCAATTTACAACTTTTTTTATGAATGTAGAGTACATGTGAAATGACTCCTAGAGGGCTTAAACATATATCGCAGTGGTCCCATTTTTGTGTATTTTCAGCTTCCGTTAATTTGACTACAGCCTGAAGATAAAGGCACAGAAATGCTTTCATTTAGTTTACTGTGAACGTATATATTCAGTAGCATAATAGAAATGCTGCCACTGAACATGCTTATATTGAGGAGAAAATAAATTGTGCCGTGATCTAAAGGAAATTAAAAGGAAGCTACTGTCCGCTATAATTAAGCTACGAAGAGCTATGCTTTTGATATGTTGACATGAATACGTCTAAATGGCCAATTGATACATGTTCCTGCCACACAACATAGTAATGTTAGGAACCGAGACGAACCCGGTTTTATGCAAGCTATTGTCATTGTGACCAAAATTACAGTTTGTGCCATATTGAGAAAAAATAAATTCGTCAGGACTCAAATTTATGACCTGGCTGGGTGGTGCTGTGATACAAACTTTATTTGTAAATGAATATATATAAGGGTGTTGAGGAATGCCTCAGTCCATCACTCCCTTTGGAGCTGATGAATCTGGGTCCACAGTCACCACCCTCTGGTAAATCTGGCCCCTGCCATAGGAATGTGGAGTTATCACTGGCTCATGGAAACCACAAAAAAACAAATAAGCACCTCCTTACACTTGTTTAGACGTGACACTTTGACTTCCGACACTACGATAAAACACGTAAGGAAGGCACCACATTGTACATATTGTTTTCTTGATATGTTCAAACAAGAGAGCCTGACCACCAATAACGCGTAATTGAAGTGTACGCTGCATACAACTTAAGTTATAAGCATGTATTCATGTGGCATACGAACACAGTTACTTGGTGGTGTGATGTAATGGTAATTGCAACAGCACTCTTAAAAGCTGCACACTGGCAAACACTGGCATACAATTCCTGTCGAGGTTATCTCATACATTTTATGTCAACTTTGCTGTTGCATTTCACATCACTTTAAATGCTGGACATGTAACTGGTGATGCAGATATGACAGGAAATTTACTATTAAAAATATATTGACTTCAATAAGCTGTTCAGACATTTCTGGAGACCAATAAATGCGTATAGATGAGAATATAAGCAGCCCGATTTGTTCATATACATGCAAAGTCTTTACGTTATATATTCCAGGCATGTCTGCTGTTGGAGAAGCTGATGATCCAGTGACGTGCTTATGGTAGGTGCAAGACTATTAATTTATGGAGTAAGAAACATGTCAGCGTACAGAATGCACAACCACTGTAATCGTTCGTCAAATTGATTGAAATATATTGTGGTTATGCTCAGGCTATTATTCTCCACAAACTTTGCTTTTGTGACCAGGACATTGATATTTTGAAATTTACCTGTTTTCCAGAATATTCCAGATAGATTCAGTGCTGAGTAAGCTTGGAGTAACTTCTATAACTTTCCAGTAATATAAATAGTAGTATAAATACAGGGGCCTTAAGCCCACCAGTTCAGTTTAGTTCCAGCTGCCTAAGTGGATACATCTAGATTTTTCTGAGATGGCATCAAGAGGCTGCAAGCATCCAGCAGACGCATTTTGCTTTGTCTGCGACCAATTTATCAAGACAAGAGTGAAAAAGTACTCTGTGCAAGCATCTGCTAAAATGTGTGAGGCCTACAAGGCATATTTCGGCATGCCTGTCAGGGATCAAGACAAATCCTGGACACCTCATTTCACCTGCGAGCAATGCAAAAAAACTATGAAAGGTAAGAGGGCAATTGTTGCTCGGAATTTAACGTTATAACATTTGTTACAATTTTTAGTTATAAATCTTGTTACAATTGTTAAAATTGTTAAAGTTTAATTTTCAAATGTTTTATAATTTTCAAAGTTATTGAAAAATATATCAGAAATGAAAAATCTTGTGAGAATCTCTTGCAAGAATGCACCTGCTATCACGTATCCGGACCTTCCTTCGTCCATCGCCCCAGTGCCGCACTGCCATGAGCTCCCGTACCCACTTCTCCAGAGAGAGAGCAGCCGTCTTCAGAAGAGAGCAACAAGTCAGAGAGCGAGGAAGACGTTGTAGATCCAGATGACAATTTCAGAGGTGGAGCTGAGGAGAGAAACCCATACTACCCCAACCAAAAAGACCTCAACGACTTTGCATCTGCCGAGCTTTTGACGTCTAGGCTCAAGCAGTGGAACTTGTTGGGTGAAAGTGTGCAAGTCGCAGATCAGAGGAAGCGTCACCAACCTTTTTGCAGCTTCTTCACCCATCAAGATGGGCTCTGCTTATGCCACAATGTGACCAGTCTGTTCGAGGCAATCGGAATCGCCTGTAACCAGAATGAGTGGCGCCTCTTCATTGACAGCTCATCCAGGAGCCTCAAAGCCATGCTGCTCCATAATGGTAACAAGTACCCATCTCTTCCCCTGGCTCACTCGGTGCACCTCAAAGAGGATTGCAACAGCATCAAGACCTTGCCTGACGTCTTGAAGTATGATGAGTACGGCTGGGATGTCATCAGAGACTTCAAAATGGTGGCATTCCTGATGGGTCTCCAAGGCGGTTTTACCAAGTTTCCCTTCTATCTTTGCCTTTGGGACAGCAGGGACACCAAGGCACACTGCCACAGGTGGGACTGGCCACATCAGACTGAGTTATCTGTGGGGATGAACAACGTCAAGTGGGAGCCACTGGTGGACCCCCGGAAGGTGCTCATGCCACCACTGCACATCAAATTAGGCCTTATGAAACAATTTGTCAGAGCTGTAGATAAGGAGTCGGCAGCCTTCAAGTACCTTCAAGACTTCTTCCCTAAGCTGTCTGAGGCAAGGGTCAAAGTCGGTATCTTTGTCAGACCACAGATAAATAAGATCCTGGAGTGCAATTAATTCCCCAAGAAGCTCACTAGTAAGGAGAAAGTGGCTTGGAATAGCATTGTAGCAGTGGTTCGTGGCTTCCTGGGCAATCACAAGGCCGAAAATTATATGGAGCTGGTTGAGACTGGTGAAAAAACTACAGCACAATGGGCTGTAGGATGTCCCTCAAAGTCCATTTCCCTGATGCTCATCTTGATAAATTCAAGGAGAACATGGGAACGTACTCGGAGGAGCAAGGCAAGCGCTTCCACCAGGATATACTGGACTTTTACTGGTAGGAACCTCCTGGTTACACCAGCCCACAGGGGATTATTGTGTCCGTCGTGCAGGGAGGGGCTGGGTGGGGAGGGAGGGGCTGGGTGGCGAGGGGAGGGGCTGGGTGGGGAGGGTGGAGCGGGTGGGGAGGGGCTGGGCGGGGAATGTGGGGAGGGGCTGGGTGGAGAGAGTGGGGAGGGGCTGGGTGGGGAGGGTGGGGCTGGGTTGGGGGTGGGAGGGAGGGAGGGATGGAACTAGGTGGGGAAGGGCTGGTCACCCCGTGGTGCCCTGAAAAAACTCAACGTTTAACCTACTCACGCCGGCTTGTGCCCGCCCTCACAGTCGGGCATATTTGCGGAATACACCACGCCGCCGTTGACCCTGGCCATTGACCAAACAACCCAACGTTCCTACCAGCTCCCTCCGCAGGAATGTGTTAACGCCGCTACCAAGGACAGTATAACGAGAACATGATGGGAGACTACATTTGGGGGCTGATTCGTGAAAGCTATTTACAATATAATCGTAAATCTCGAAAAAACTACTCACTTGTAAATCTTTTGTAGTATTTTTTGTATTACTTTAGTATAAATACATGTTAATTTTGATTAATATTTTTTTCTGACTTTATGTGAACGAAAATACTAATTTGCCCGTTTTCTCATTGAAAATATGTAAATATCAAAATATCACTGTCCTGGTCACAAAATCAAAGTTTGTGGGGAATAATAGCCATGTTCTATACTTTTTAGGCATAAGCAATCACGAAATAACACTACCAAGGAACAAAAATTGTGTTACATAGTGTATAATTTGTGAGTATTTAATCTTGATTTGAAGCTTTCGTGACTGCAGGAATCCATACTCTTTGGTTATCTCGGTAAAGTCAGGTGGGAAAGCTTTCCACCTGATGACGGACGCTTGTGTTGCGCCCGAAACGTCGTGATTTATTTTATTTTAGACCTACGTGAATTTGTGAGTATTTATTTCTTTATTCATGTTAATTGAGATTGACATTTTTTTTTGTTATGGAGGGAAACTGGACAAAGCCACAGGAAATCCATGCTGAACAGGGAGAGAATATACAAACTCCATACACACGCACACATGCTCGCACTCCCTCACACAAAGATCTCCTAAATAGCCTTAATAGACTGTTGGGCCAAGTGCTGTTAGCAAGCACATATGTAGGCCGGCACGGTACAAGAGGGGGTGGGTGGCCAACACCATGACCAACCGCCTTTGTCTCCCAAGTGGCGATGTTTACACACCACACTAAGCTCGAATTTGAGGCTATATCGACCTATGGGAGGCCCAGGACTGATTCAAATAATCGTCACCGGTGTTAGCCATGATCGAGAGTCAAACTCGGGTAGCCTAACTGCTCGGCCACTGGCCCCACTACACACACTCTCTCTCACGCACTCACTCTTACTTGACTTGCACACACGCTCACACTCTGCACAACAGCAGAACATGCAAATCTACAGATAAAGGTGCCCAAGTCTGGTATTGCGCCGGTACCCTTCTTGCTGTTAGGCACGTCTATTACCACTGCACTCCTCCTCTCCTGTTCATAGATAACAAGTAAACCCGTAAAAACAAAGTTTTTCACTCTAAATCCTTTATATGCGTGGCGGCTAGAGTCCTCTCGTCCTCTGGCTTGAGATGGCTGCAATCTATGGGTCAGATGATTGTCTGCCAGTATTAAGCAATTGGTAATTAAATATTTAATTTGCTTTCCCTAAACAGTGTAAAATTTTGGGAAAAAATTTCACGAAATTAATTGTCACACACAACGAGTCTGTGTGGAAAATGTCAGCTCGATTGGATCACGGGAAGTGGGTTAAAAAACGACCGAAAGATTTGCACGGTCGTAAGCAAGCAAGCAAGCACGCAAGCAAGCAAGCACGCAAGCAAGCAAGCAAGCACGCAAGCAAGCAAGCAAGCGAACTTAATATAAAGGATTTAAAAATGTGCAAGTATTATTTATTATTTCATATTTTTCCAGTTGATTCCTCCCACTTGTTGAGGTGACTTGTTGTACTTGACTTTTTGTTTTACATCTGGTGGAAAAGATTCATGGATATAACATTCCATTCCACCTCGCCTTTGCAGAGCATAAACATCCATTTGACTTGATTGAATATTACATAGTCATTGAAGCTCTCACAAACCTCGGCTTTAATTAAAATATTTAGATCTAAAAAAAGTAACATCTACGAAAGTGGAACAGTTACACTGAGATTGTATGAAGAAAGTAAGAGGAGAGATTTGATGAGGGTAAATATAAATGTTTTAATACATGGATTCAGTCATTGTAACAATCGTTGCATATGAAAGCCAGGACGTTATTGAAGAGCTCATTAAAAGCAAAAGTTTGCATCGTCTGACTCAACATAAATATGAGCAAAGCAAATAGCAGCACTATAATGCCTATAAGTGAATTAGATTAGCACTGTAGTGAACCACTGAAATAAATAAAAAACATTGTGCAATATGGTGTTTATTATGATACATTTATTAGAACAGATGTCGAGTTTGTACTTTAAAGTTTTCCTACATTCTTGCCAGTTGTTACTGGTGTGGCACAGCTGAAATATAATTGGTGATACATTCTAGCCCAGTTTTAGTCAAGTGGTATAAAACAATCTGCCTTTAATGAACAATGCAACCATTACTCAAATTATTTTAATATCTTTTTTTTATTCCAGTGCTGTTATTCTTTCTTCACGCAACAAAATACTTGTTGGAATAATTTTAGTTAACACTTAATGAACATTTTACATTCGGACCGGGTTTTAGCTGTGAAAAGTGTTGGCTGAACTTATATCTCGGCTAGCACATTGATGTGAGTGCCAATAGAATATATTCTTGTGCGCACTGTATCCTCTGTTGGAAGAAGGCATGCAATTTTGAGAACTATGAATGTAATTTTAACATTGTTCACATCTTTCTAAGGTGTGATTTCTTTATATATCGTGGTTACAAAATTAGCAGAGCGTAGTGTTTAATTATATGTGCGGCACTTGCTTAGACCAATTGTGTTTTGCATGCAGAAAATGTGTATGCTGTACAAGGACAGAGATCACTATCTTTTTTAATTCGAACGGAAAGTGAAATCGTGACTTTGAAAATGTAAAATGTAAACAATTGGAATGTAGAGTTCAGAGAGGAGTAATTTAAGAGATCATCACGTATCTTGTAAATGAGGGAACATAGGGTGAAAAATACAAAAGGAAGTGAAAATTTAAATAAGTGTGACGTTTTTAAATCCTTTATATTAAGTTCGCTTGCTTGCTTAGGACCGTGCAAATCTTTCAGTCGTTTTTTAACCCACTTCCCGTGATCCAATCGAGCTGACATTTTGCACACAGACTCGTTGTGCGTGACAATGCATTTTCGTGAAAAAAAATTTCCAAAATTTTACACTGTTTAGTGAATTTTTTAAAATATTTAATTACCAATTGTTTAATGCTGCCAGACAATCATCTAACCCATAGGTGGCAGCCATCTCAAGCCAGAGGACGAGAGGACTCTAGACGCCCCGATGCCACGCATATAAAGGATTTATAGTGAAAAACTTTGTTTTTACGGGTTTACTTGTTTTTGTTCTTACTCGATTGCAAAATGTATTGTAAAGGGCTATGCGTGGCCAATAGAATGCTTGTTGCATTACTAATATTTTGCACTCATTTAGACTCGTGGAAGAAGTGAGAAAAGTGAAGCGCAGGGGGCAGAATTCAGGTCTTTCAGAAGTGTTATGGGGAAAAAAACCTAGAAGGGACCTGGTAAAACGTGTTAAAGCAAGCGAAAAGCTGTCAGTTCAGAAAATTATGGGAAAAAGGAAATAGGGAAATACATACTGTAGATGAGACCGGAGGGTCATCCACAAAGAGGATCTAGGAAAATGTCAATGCACAATGTCGTGGGAGATAGAGCTAAATATTGGAGGGTAGCTGAGAAAAGGATGAGATGACAGTGTAAACATAATGTGGATTATGTTTGCAGGAATTACTCTTTGGTTCTTTCGGTAAAGTCACGTAGAAAATCAAATCAAATAATAATAGAATACGACGTTTTTATTGCAACACGAGCAACTGTCATCAGGTAAGAATGAGAGAAAAAACAACACCGTATACTTAGAAACACAATGCAACACAACACAGAGAGCCGGACAACACAACAACCAACACCCCACCTGGCTGACCACGCTCCTCTACGTGACTTTACCGAAAGAACCAAAGAGCGGATTATGTTTGTACATCGACCGACCCAGCAACATTCTGGAGTGCAGTAAGGACGATGATGATGTTTTGATGCATATATTAAACATCACATTATCAAGATTAAAATATATCTGTAGCACTCATTATTAGTCGCCATCGTTTGTCCACTGCTGGATGAAAGTCTCCCCAAACATTTCACCCCATCTCACTTTACTTCAATGCAGAAATACATCGAGCCCCTGCACACATGCCAAACGATATTTTTCACAACACACCATGTGTATTTTTTACACTGCGTGGTGGAACGGAAACAACATTCTGGCTTGGCAGTGGTTCACAGGTCCCAAAAGGTTGGGAACCACTGCTCTAGATGAAGCTCTAGAGAGGGTATTTGACCCTTCTGTCAGTGGTGGCGTAAGCAATCAGTTGCAAGGCTACACCTTAGTACTATGATATACACCGGAATCGAAGTCTGCAAATTAAAAATGGTGCATTTTGTGTGGTGTGTGCCATATTGCAATCTACTTTCATTAATTGGATTAAGTGCCAATTTCATTGCTTATTAATTTATATTTAATTTTGAGTTTGCATTAGACCTAGAAATACAGTATATGATATCCCTTAAGGGCATGTACGTTGTAAACAATAGTACCACTGTCTGTCACTGAATTAATGTTGATACAGGTTAATTGGCTTGTTGATATTGCCTTCTAATTAATTTACTTTGCATACCTTAACGATGAATATTCTGTGTATTCTGGCATGGCAATACACTAAAGGAACAAAAAACAGATGGCACAGAATTTCGATTATTTTATGTTAATAACAAAAAGTATAAATTTAAAAAGACGTCGTCTATCAACTAATGATTGAAGGGCTTCCAATACGATCGTGATCAAGGAAGTTGCTTGACCATACTTCACCACGCTGGACATGGGTGTTGATGAAATCGGAGCCCAGGACTGGTTCACATATAGCGATGTTGGCCTCATCTGGGAATCAAACTCAGGTCGCTGGGTCCATAGCACATTGCACGCAACCGTTGTGCCACTGCAGCTCCAGTTGGATCTAGTTGCTCCTCAACGCAGACGTGTGTTTGACCGAGATTAATATTTTGCGATGAAGTCACATCCGAGGAAATATTTCTCTAAAATTATTCTCAAACACGTTGTTTGAGATGTGGTGCATGTTAATTGGAATAATGTCAAACGTTTTCACGAAAAACCTCCGAGTTCATGAAGAAGCTGCCAGCACGTGGATGCAGATCGTCGGACATTGCGCCGAACACCACGCAAGACGAGCCAAGCACACGTCAGAGATCTATACGACACAACCGATTAAACCTCGACAATGTTAATAACACACTCATTATTTTTAGCAACGACAGCACACGGGACGTTGGGTGGTGTCACAGGGTCTTTAACTGCGGTAGATTGTATACATTTGCCATAGCATTACTGGGTGACTGCACACGCAACATCAAAACAAACATCGTTTGACTTCAGGACATCATCACGTTGGCAGATTTAAGAAAATGTATCAAGAGACATGAGTACAGCCTCTATTACGCTGAAAATCAACACGCAAAATACGAAAATAACGCCAAATAGCAAATTAAAAACCAACATTCTCCAAAAATACTTTTTGGTTCTTTCGATGAAGTCACGTAGACATAAAATAAAATTAATCACGACGTTTCGGGCGCAACACAAGCGTCCGTCATCAGGTGCGATGCTTGTGTAGCGCCCGAAACGTCGTGATTTATTTTATTTTATACCTACGTGACTTTACCGAAATAACCAAAGAGTATGGATTCCTGCAGTCACAAAAGCTTCAAATCCAGATTCTTCAAAATATTTTTTTTGTGGATTGGAGAAGTGAATTTAATGACAATGTCAGAATGAATGTGCACTCGTTACTCTAGCCTTGTTATTTTTTCACTTTTGTGCACTCACATTTATTGTAGTACAGTGCCTGTTGTATAACGTTGTTTCTTAAAGTGCATAGCAACATGGGTTTCTAATGTAACACTAAGTAGGATGTGGAATATATAATCCGCAGTTTTCAAAGCCTGTTATTTAAATGCTATTTATTGCAGGACAATGTTATTCTAAGGCTTCACATTGTATTTAGTTTGTTGTCCTTCCCCCGCACCTACAATTAGGACGGTTAGCTACATACGGTACTAAAAAAGTTCAATATATATTTACATTCGATTATAGAATTGAAAAGCAACTGGGGTCCATTCACTTGTCACTGGGTCCCCATTTATCGATTTTTTTGCCCCCAAAAAACTAGGATGCTGCCATGGCGGTAATGATTGCCACCCTGTGCTTGCAGTACAATAATCACCGGTTTGATCTATCAGCGCGGCAGCTAAAACAATGGTCAAGCATCATAAACCTCCTGTCCACCCACCTCTTAAACGATGTCTGGCCAGTGTAGAAGACTAGGCCAATGAGAGCTTCTGGAGGAGCGCTGTAGAGTCCTCTGGTGGAGGCTCTTCCACCAGCAGTAGCACGAGTAAGTAAAACTGAACCAAACGTTTTTGTTTTTATTTTACCAGGTGAGGCCCACTGAGTTTATTTTCAGAAGCGACCTGGCCACAAATGATGGCTCGACAAAGTGGCGCATCATGTGGAGATGTAATAGCAGGCACAAATACTGTAAACGCATGTTGAGTCTAAATTTGTAGGAAAAATCCGGAGAAAAATCTACGTGACCACGGGGAGAACGTGCAAACTCCAAATATAGAGGCATCGTCAGGATCGGGATTGAACCCACGACAACCTGTATACCAGGCTAGGTAAATAACATCTCTCCACCGTGGCGCCCCTAATTGTAAGGCCGCACTTTACCTTTTAACATATTCTTTACACCCCAATGAATAATTTAATCAGATTTGGAATCAGACTTTGATCATCTCTGAATTGCATTGAATACTATTTGTGTTTAGCCTTGATGAGCATGCAGTATATAGCGTTGAAGTAGTTGACATGATATAATGAATGCATCTTTTCTTACCATTGTGTGGCAAAAAGAATATGATTTGGTTATATCATTTCCATGAATACAACACACATGCGTAATGACCACTTAACACACTTCTCTTGAGGTGGCACTTTATTGAAGACACGTTCACTTGATATCAGGCGGAGACCTCACCGCAACAGCCTCGAGTCTCCCGCGCATCTCCCTTATATACCAACCGAGGCCAAGCCCCCTTCTCGATCATTCTCGCCGACTCTGGACGCTCACTCAGCCGGCAGGCTCTACCGTCGTCTTCCATCACCTGACCATGCTCCCTTCTCCAACATTCTCGTAGTCACCAATCCCTTCGCACTGATGATAACTGATAACCCTGTCATTACCTCACGCAGCCATTAGCGCATTTGTACTGTCGGCTGACTTCCCTGTCATTACCTCCCATGGTCGCTAGTCCCCTCACACCGCATGCAGGCTCTATTGTCATTACACATGTGTAGTGGTATAGCCCTGGCTGCTGGCGTAAAAATGTAACTGCGGTGTATGCCAGTACTCGCGTCAGCATGCCACAATATATACGAGAAGGGGACATCTAGGGAAAAGATCATAGAAGGGGCCCATCGGGGAGCCCCAAAAACCCGCTTGTATATTCCAGAAATGGGGAGCAAGGCCACGCTGGGAGTATAAGAGGGGTCCCTGAGCGGGATCTCGAGGCAGTTGCTGGAAGTGGGATCCCCGTGTGCTGTTCAAGATCGCCGTCGTCCTCGTCGCCGTCTCCATCTTTACCATCCCGGGGTGCTGTTGGTCAGCCTACCAACTGTTCTAACTAAGTAGTGCCGCCGACAATAGACGGTCTTAATAATAATAGAGTGCACCTACATAGGGTGTATATTATCCTGATGGTGCTTGTTAAATAAAAGAAGTGCCTCTAGTTATTAGTCTCTGTTCTGCATCACTACACCTGTATGAAAAGACGATAGTTGATTCTCAAAATGCAGAATTTTATGCTTGTATTGTGAGCTGAATCTGGCCAGGTGGCTCAGTGGATGAACGAACGTCTCACAATCGAACGGTTGTCAGTTCAAATCCTGTTTGTGACTTGACTCAGCCAATCATCCCTACGAGGTCACTAAAATTTGTACACATTCGTGGGGAAGCTAACAGTGTAGCCTTAAGGATACACTTTTCCCCCACCATCTGAACGTGTTATTTCCACCAATGGTTGAGAGCTGTAAACAGGTGATGTAATTCAATTTAAAGTAATTCTTTTTAATTACAATCATTCAACCAACACATAAGTGACTGCAGTTTTGTGATTTAAGTCACGCAGTATTGCCTAAAATATTTGACATCATAATTAAAATCCGTTCGCAGTCATTCTGATTGAAGCAGATTGAGCTATCGAATTCATGAACTTGTAGATCAGATCAATTCAGTCCTAGGTCATGAACAATTCAACGTGATCAGGTTTCATTCATCCCGAAACGTACACTTTTAGGAATAACAATAATCACTTTTATTTATCCAGTACCATATTTCAGAGACAATGTCACGAGGCGAAAACTTTTGCCGATGCTTGAGTGTAGAGGAGCTAGTATTTATTAATTATGAACATAATTATATTGCATTCCATAGCATTGTGGTAAGATCATGAGCAAAACTCTCAACCTATGTTAAATATATATTTATCCGTTGGCCTATTGGTTTTTCAGCCTAATATTATCCAGAAGGATATATTTCGCAAAGTAATCTCTGCACTGGATTTGACCTGCTGAGCCTCGTCAGCAGAGTCGGGCTTGTTAAACAAAAGTTGTCGGTGTGTATGATGTTATCAGCAAAGCACTCAATCTCAACCTTGAGTTTGTGGAAAGAGCGCCCACCATCATAAAGTTGTGAATTCAAATTCTGGTCATGAGTCACCTCAACCCATGATCCCATCATCCACCAGAGTCGAGTAAGGGAGTACATTTTGTGAGAGGCAAACAGTGGTTGCAGTAAGTACCTTCCATATGTGTTTGTGGACCACAAACAAAGATGAGTGTCACCCAGGAACTCACTTTGACTTCTATAAACTAAAAATAGTTCCTCCCATATGCCTTACGATATCCGTGTGTCTACAGTTATGCAGCAAATATGACTGCAAAGCGCTGTTGCGAAGCCACTGATGTTTATGCTAAGAGCAACTGCATAGCCACATGTCACCATTACATAAGTGCATTAAATTAAATCATAACCCACATAAACTGGAGTTGTGGGTATAAGGGAATTGCATTCACTGAGAGTCTGGGAATATCTGATAAAGTGAAAGAAGGTTAACCAGTTGGTCCCAGTCCCATAGCACACAGACGGCTATATATCTGCCAGCCTTCTCAAATAACCTTGTGGGACAATTCAGACTTGCGAACGTGGGAGAGTGAAAAAAGCTTGAGGGAATGGGGGGAAAGTGCGTTTTTTGATTGAGGAAAGACACGTAAAGTAACATTATTGGTCATGTACGAGCTGTCTTGAGAGTAAAAAAACACATTTCCTTAACCAAGGCAATGCAGCAAACATACATATATAGCAATAATAACAATATGGTCCACAGACGTGTGTAATAAGTCATAATGATTTGCTTAGCTGGGAAGCACCTATTGTGAGCCATGAGACCAACACTGATTTTTTTGCCTCATGCTCGTTACTCCGCTTCATCCCCTCTGGGACATGAGGCTACATTGTCTCATGCATTGTCTTCCATCACCACGTTGCAGCTTGCAACGTGGTTATTCTAATGTTGCTTTATATATCTTAAAACACGGTTATTAGTATTTACTAGGTTGTTCGGGGGCGCCTATGGCGCCCCCGAACAACCTATGGCGCCCCCGAACAACCACAGCCTGCGGCCAGAACCGGCCCTAGACCTTTGGGGGCCCTAAGCAAAATTTGGTTGGAGGCCCCTTTGATGTAGGATTTTTTTCACCCACTCGCTAGCAGTGAGTCTAGGGGGCCCTCTGCTGGCCACGGGGCCCTTTGCAATTGCAAGGGTCGCTTAGTGGCTGGGCCGGCTCTGCCTGCGGCGCCCCCCATCAACAACAGCGTGCGGCGATCGGCAACAGACTGGTCAAGTAAATACTTACGATCCACTCGCACAGCGTGCGGGTGGGCCTTCACCCAGCAGTGGATTTAAGCACCCCAAAAACTACAGGACTAATCTAATCAGATCCGTGTGCATTGTTTGTCAGATTGAATTTTTAAAGAACTGACCTTCAACTACTTTTTAACCTGATGGCTTGAGAGACGATCGGATGTACGGCTGATAGTGAATTACGATTTAAAAACAAAAAAACAACGTGAACAACTTTGCTGTAGGTGAGGACTTTTAATAAGTGGAACAAGAGCGGCTTTACGCGGCTTTCACTCAAAACTTTCACTCTACAAACCTTGTTTGACGATCCCGCGATGTCACTTTAATGTGAATGAATGAAAATGTACGTGAAAATTGGTTCTTTACCCTTCTATCTGGCAACAAAACTGACACCTTTTTGCAAGGAGTCATGTTTGCATAGACCGCAATACCTGCAGTCATAAATACAAACAAAAGACATAACTCTGATAATGTGCACTGTCCCTGAAGTTGATTGGTCCACACCCGAGACAGCTTTCCTTCGAGCCTAGTCTCATATGGGTTGGACCAGATGACGCCAAAAGGCGCACAACTCAAGGACAATGCACCATCAGAGTATGAGAGCTCGGGGCAAGCATCTACACTATGGGGACCTCATTTGCCAGTAAAATATGATAATTGGTTCTTTACCCTTCTATCTGGCAACAAAACTGACACCTTTTTGCAAGGAGTCATGTTTGCATAGACCGCAATACCTGCAGTCATAATACAAACAAAAGAACATAACTCTGATAATGTGCACTGTCCTTGAAGTTGATTGGTCCACACCCGAGACAGCTTTCCTTCGAGCCTAGTCTCATATGGGTTGGACCAGATGACGCCAAAAGGCGCACAACTCAAGGACAATGCACCATCAGAGTATGAGAGCTCGGGGCAAGCATCTACACTATGGGGACCTCATTTGCCAGTAAAAATATGATAATTGGTTCTTTACCCTTCTATCTGGCAACAAAACTGACACCTTTTTGCAAGGAGTCATGTTTGCATAGACCGCAATACCTGCAGTCATAAATACAAACAAACTCATACTCTGATGGTGCATTGTCCTTGAGTTGTGCGCCTTTTGGCGTCATCTGGTCCAACCCATATGAGACTAGGCTCGAAGGAAAGCTGTCTCGGGTGTGGACCAATCAACTTCAGGGACAGTGCACATTATCAGAGTTATGTCTTTTGTTTGTATTTATGACTGCAGGTATTGCGGTCTATGCAAACATGACTCCTTGCAAAAAGGTGTCAGTTTTGTTGCCAGATAGAAGGGTAAAGAACCAATTATCATAT
Source organism: Lethenteron reissneri (assembly GCF_015708825.2). Classification (NCBI taxonomy): domain Eukaryota; kingdom Metazoa; phylum Chordata; class Hyperoartia; order Petromyzontiformes; family Petromyzontidae; genus Lethenteron; species Lethenteron reissneri. Next base: position 8,775,554 of record NC_083807.1, read on the forward strand.
TTTTACTGGCAAATGAGGTCCCCATAGTGTAGAATGTACGTGAACTTTAGTTGTGATATTGACATTAACTTCTAAGAGCTATCACGTATTAATCAGTGAAATAACTGTTAGGATTATTTGGAAGCTCTTAGGGGGTCTTAGGTTTCAAGTTGCATTGATTAGGTATAGCACTGTGAGCCATGCGGCTGTTGATTCGGGTGTAACCTCAACAAACAAAATATGAACACGAAACATCTTAAAGCGACGGAACGCACCCCGAGAGTGCGAGCCTCAGGCGGCATCAGTGGAGAGCACGGCTCTCCCTCAGGGCAGCAGTGGACAGAGCGTGGAACTCCCTCAGGGCAGCAGTGGACAGAGCACGGCTCTCCCTCAGGGCAGCAGTGGAGAGAGCACGGCTCTCCCTCAGGGCAGCAGTGGAGAGAGCGCGTCTGGCTCCCTCATGGCAGCAGTGGAGACAGCGCGGCTCTCCCTCAGGGCAGCAGTGGAGACCACGGGGTTCCCTCAGGGCAGCAGTGAACGGAGCTCGGCACTGCCTCACTGTCACTCACCCGTCTCTCTCAGGGCAGCAGCAGACCAAGCACGGCTCTGCCTCAGGGCAGCAGTGGAGAGAGCGCTTCTGGCTCCCTCACGGCAGCAGCGGGGATAGCACGGCTCTCCCCCGGGGCAGCAGTGGACAGAGCACGGCTCAGCCTCACTCTCACTCACTCGTCTCCTCACTTTCATTCACCCATCTCTTGCTCGCGGTCACGTGATGCACTTCAACCAATCCGGGGACGTACATGTTTGGGAGGGGTGCACCTCTGGTTGGCTGCTTGCTCGCGGTCACGTGACGCACTTCAGCCAATCCGTGCCGCGTTAGTCACAGAGTCACAGAATGACAGACCTGGGTGTTTATATATTAGTATTTTGACTTAAATTGTGCTTGTTTGTTGCTGACATCATTGTTGGTTTGGGCCTCTGAGCCTGTGTTTAGCAACGTGATCAAATTAAAGTGCGTGTAGAAAACCCACATACCTTATCTTATCTTACATTCCAAGGTGCTTTACAACAAGTGTAAATTGTCCAGAAGATGACAGTGGTTGAGATGAAGAGTGGGGTTATTAAAATTGGTGTGTCGTTATGGTGACAGGAAAATAAGTGGGAATGGTTAAGGAGGGGTTGGGATAAGGGTAGTGATAGGGGTTGAGATAGTTATAGGGGTTGGGGTAGTGATAGGGGTTGGGGTAGTGATAGGAGTTGGGGTAGTGATAGGAGTTGGGGTAGTGATAGGAGTTGGGGTAGCGACAGGCGTTGGGGTAGTGATAGGGGTTGTGGTAGTGATAAGGATTGGAGTAGTGATAGGAGTTGGGGTAGTGATAGGGGTTGGGGTAGCGATAGGCGTTGGGGTAGTGATAGGGGTTGGGGTAGTGATAGGCGTTGGGGTAGTGATAGGGGTTGGGGTAGCGATAGGGGTTGGGGTAGTGATAGGGTTTGGGGTAGCGATAGGGGTTGGGGTAGTGATAGGGGTTGGGGTAGCGATAGGGGTTGGGGTAGTGATAGGGGTTGGGTAGTGATAGGGGTTGGGGTAGTGATAGGGTTTGGGGTAGCGATAGGGGTTGGGGTAGTGATAGGGGTTGGGGTACGCCTGGTCGTAGCTGGGGGGCTGGGGCAGGGATGTAGCAGTAGGATGGGCAAGGAGACAAGAGATGGAGGTTGTTTTAAGGAAGGAACGGAAGTAGGTGAGTGAAGTTGATTGTTTCGTGTGTTGCATTGGGATTTGGTTCCATTGAATGGGAGCAAGAAAGGAAAACGAACGACAACGAGACTGGGTGCAGGGCGAGGGAAGCATAGAGAGGGATGGGAGAGGTTGGGAGAGGAGAGGATGCTTAAACATCAGAAATATACACGCTTTGGTTCTTTCGGTAAAGTCACGTAGGTATAAAAGAAAATAAATTTCATCACGACGTTTCGATTGCAACACATGCAATTATCATCAGGTGGGAAAACCACTACAAAAAAATGTTTTCTGCGGTGATTTAATTTATTTTATTTTATACCTACGTGACTTTACAAAAAATAATCAAAGAGTATGGATCTCTGCAGTCACGAAAACTTCAAATCTAGATCAGAAATGTATGTCAGAAATCGACTTTATGTACCTTCTCCTATAGCCCCTGTAGGTGAGTGTCTAACAAACAAGATTCGAGAGCAACCCACAAACCTTGCCTCCAAATCGCTGCATGATACAGGAACATCGGCAATTACCCATTCATGTCTCATCCCAAAAACATGGGACATGCGGCTTTACAATGAATGCCAGTACCACGCAGTTTGTCAATTATAACAAAAGCCGTCTGGGACTTGTTAGTAAGACTGTGGCATTGATAATTGTGTGGTATATTTTAGACATCGTCAGATTATTGAAAGCTGCTCTGCAGAAACTTTACTCAAGCTAGGCAGTGTGGCAGGATGTTGTGAGGTCAAATATCGGTTTAAGGTTGACATGGTGCACCATGATTCATGGGTTGTTACAGTTGGTACTGGTTTGTGGAAAAGTCAGCAGTGGTTGTGCTATGGGTAAGGATTTGTGTATACAGGTGTTTAAATGCTTCAGTAACTCAAATACCTTTATAGAAAGTCTTAACCAAACCAATCCCTGCTGCAATCTATCCAAGAAGAAACATTGTGGCAGCTGTTTTTGTATGGCACAAGGTGTATTCAGCATTGGCCGGCAAATAGGCATCGATCTCTTTGTTGAGAGATTTTACCCCGACATAGGAATATGGAATTTCCACCATAGACTCAGGACGACCAATGGGGTTGAGCATCACCCCTAGAATGTTCGAGCACAGAAGCACTTTTATTTGACATTATTTTCACTTTTGGGAGCCACGTGTAAGTGTGATTACCGTCATTTTGGATACTAGGCAGATCCCTCAACAATGCCAGTTCAATCCCAAGTGAATTATTTAGACTTTATTTTCGTGCCAAGTTCACTCATGAATAGCATCCTTATGCAATATAAAACACAAGCTCACTCACACTAACGACTGTCAGTGGATACTCTCCAGGCAGAACGGTGTTTTGTTGCACGTATGCAAAAGATATAATTCATGAATGAAAAAAAAACTTGCAGCGATTTTTTTTCTCCTGCCCTTACACAATTGACGATGTAGTCATGAACAAAAGTGCTTTGTCAATGTGAGAATATGAATGTAGTGTGCGACTGCTTATGTGCAAGTGATATTGCATTTCAACAGGCTCTCGTTTTCTTTTCAAATCATGTAAGGTGCCGTATTGTTTATTCCATTCATGTCTTCATGGCTAAAGAGATATTGGATCTAAATGGGTTCTCGCCTTGTGTATTTCCCAGCCAGCACATCTTCTTGGTAGAAATATGAAAGCGTATATCTGAGTAGGCACTTGCCTTGTTCTTCTTAACCTTGTGAGCAGTTACAAATAATGGACTGGTGTTGATTATGAGTGGTTCTCTATGGCGTAGGTGATGTATCTCGAAGGCCTCTTATCTTGCTCAATATCAAATAAATTATCACGCAAATTGGATATAACGCAATTAACGTATTAGGGAGGACATTTTGTATAACGTGATGTGCTACAGAACTACGTTGCGCTAGTAGGTAAAAGCGGTTGTAAGGCCGCCTCGGCGTAGCATCGCACACGACGGGATGCTACTGGATGCTTCTAGATGCTTGAAAACACATTTAATGTGTTATCACGGACTCTGCTTTACCCTATATTATGTACTTATGACGCGATTTTTCCATAATGCAGTGTTTTTCAGGAAGGCAACTGCCACGTTATAGGAGAACAGACTGTATAGATTTATCGGAGGAAACTAGAGACCCTGGATAAAACCCATGCAGAACAATGGGAAAACATACAAACTCTACCCGGGAAGATGCCTGAGTCGGGAATCGAACCCAGGACCTTCCTGCTGAGATGCGCAGTGTTACCACTGTTCCACCCTATCGCCCATAATGAGCAATCTATAAATACAGTGCCATTAGCTAAAAGTCTTTTTAGGCAGGTTGCAAATTCTAATGGAGATGTAGCCTCATTCAAGCACAAATGCACGCCCATTGTAAATGACGCAAACGAACACAGAGCTATGAGGAATGACGGATCTACCAATGCATCTGGGCTTTGCTTATAACACATTTTACTTTGCACCAAATTAACAATTAAAGCAGTGTCTACAGGATCGGCCTGACATTAAACCTGCTTGACACACGCTACTTAGAATCGTTGGAGGTGCTTTGAAACTTGAGGTTTGGTCATGTAAAGTTGTAAAAAACTATTCACTCGCCATTCATTGTCCGTCCACTATGCTCACAAAAATGAAATTGAACATGCCACTAACTTCAACTCAATGTTTTTTTCCTCTCTGTTGACACTGAACCCCTGATATGGTCAAGTAAAATAAGTAACACCACTTAACAGGTAAGATACAATTTTGCATATCCGACTCACTGGGAACTGAGTTCTAGGTAGATATTTGAAAGGTCAGATTTGTTTACATTTATAGAAGATAAAAACTGTTACATAACATGCACAAATGCTGCGATGAGTATGGGTGGTTAATTGATCAGGCCAAATATTTGATGGTTGGATATGCGATGTTGTAATGGAGGTAACATTTGTTGTCCTGCAGAAAGACTTGGTCCTGACCACAGGCAAGTTAGAGAAAGAAGACGCTCTAACGTTCACATGCCCATCGACTGGACTCAGCGCTCATAAAAACAATTCCATTAATAAAAGTAACAAGAACACAACACACGTGTCATTAATGCCGCCTTGAAAGGAAAACTCTGTAATCAGGGACATTCTTTTAGTAACGGCCAATCTTTATAGCACACCAAGAAGCCATAGAGATGGCAGTGTTCTTGCATAACGTGTTACATTTGTGCTTTTTTGCACCACTGCCTATGCAGTGTCACCAAATATTGTATTCAATCTTAAACTAGTTCTGTCAGTCTAGCTGAATAACCTTGGCTTTGGAGAGAACGATGTAGCTGCTTGTTGCAGAGGTTCACGGTTAGAATCCACCAGCCGCCCTGATTATTCCTGCGGGTGTTACACTCATCATCATCAACATAATAATGACAACACAACGTGCCCTCTACTTCAACGTGGATATTAAACATTAACTGACGCGATGTCCAAGCATATGCCATTGTGTGCTGGCGTCAGGTTCCAAATTCTTAAAGCACCCACAATTTACTCAGGATTATGCAGAGTAAGTGTTGCCCCCCGTCGGCAGACGAATGCCCCCGATAACTCTTGCAATGTAAACTTGAAACTTTAACTTGATATTTGGTTTGAGTGAAGCTAAGATTATTGGTCATTATTAAAAGCATTTCATACAGCTGGCACGCTAGATGTCGAGGAACGGTTAATTGTTCCTTAGTATTTGTCTTCTCTGTGTTGTTTTAGATTCAATGCAGTTCAGGTTAAAATGACCCCCTGGGATGTAATGATTTCACACAATAGTTTATTCCAATTTTGTAGAGCGAGAATTTTTTTTTTTAATAATTAAAGCAAATACTGTGACTTAGTGATGATATCCATGACACAGTTTTTTGTGGGGTTACGCGATCTAACCCAAAAAAACCTGTATTATGGGTGATATTGGTTGTGGAAGCCTACGTGTTTATTGATGACAATTTGTTCAACAATAGTCAAATAGACTTTTTAGATACCCTTAATAAACATGTTAAACTGTGAGAAAAAGTACTGTCATCGAGCACCTGTGAAGGCGGGTGTGTAAGCGCTCAGCAAAAACTCCACTTGTTTGAGAAAAAAATAGAGCTCAGCAAAGATAAGTTTGCGACAGATGTGGAAAGCAGTTGCAATGGGATATTTACCCTGACTTACACGGACAACTTTTGGGGATCTTTGTTTTTTTTTCATGAACGTTGTTCTCAGCCCGAGAGCACATGTCCATGAAGATATGGTCTGCCGTGTGAAAATCTGTGCTCTGTCAGCATGTGCTCCCTGGGGTATAGGTAAGATGTGTAGTGCAAATGTGAAGCATGCATTTTACTGTTGTTGCTATGAGTACAAGTCTTCCCATATCTAATGTTTTCCTTATTCATTTTATTTTCGGGAACACTGTTGAACCTTTTTATTTGGTTTCTGGAGAACAAATCTTTCCTAATGGCCCTTGATTATGGCGATGCATAATCTCTAACGACATGTCTAATGGCGATGGTTTTATTTCGAAATACCATTATGGATAATAAAGTCAGATGTATTAGCCTGGAGACGTATGGCGCAAGGTAATATCGTAATCATTGTGCCTGAACAGTGGGCAAAACGAGCTGCTTTATTGCATTTCCACACGCATAAAAATGCCGGCCAAATGAAGTTAAACAGGCTTTCCTGGGATGTTCAAAGCTGTCAAATGCCACATTCTTACTCACAACAGCAGCAGCAGAATTGTTTTCTTGAAAATGTCATCGATAGCCTCGGGAACAAGGAGATAAATATAGAGACATTTTATAATAATGCCTTATGAAATGCGAGGGAATATTGTTCATTACTCCATACCACCATAGCAGGTGGCCCTGCTATCTTGCATGGCTCATGTGTTGTATTATCCCGCTGCATGCTTCTTGGAAAGCGGCCTCCCTTCTGATGCTGTGGGAGGGGTTGTTTTTTTATTTAAAATTTACATCAGAACAAGCTCTTTTAAAATCCCCAATGCTGATTTTTGGTAACGTTTAAGTGGCACTCTAACACTCTGGGAAGTAATCGCTTCGATTTGTGTTTCATTTGCATTGTCACGGCAGTGATGTCCCGATAAGTGAAACATTGGCTGTAAACCGCTGTCAGGCGATGGAACCATTAAAAAATACAAACGGCCCTATCTCATTGAACGAGCTGCATACAAACACCGCTCTGATTAGCTCAGCTCAGTATTTAAAGTCCAGCAAGGTGGCGCTGTGCCAGATCGTTCAACTCACAGTCCTAAAAGTTGCTGAGTCCCAATCCGAGCCAGTGGTTTGGCTCGGCGCATCATCTCCCCACGTTTGAAAAGATGGGCACCATATTTGTGGCAAATCAACATTGTCCATATTGTGGAGAGCTTCCTCTTGCCATTGGTGAATGAATCTTCTCACTCGAGGTTCAGGGCTGTTAATGTACAGTGGTTGTCAGTCGTTATCTTCATCAGCAGCAGCAGCACCCATGGTCAAACCACAGCTGGATTAAAGCCACCTCTCACAATCCTGCATCACAATCCTGCATTGTAATGGAGGATTGTAATGCAATGTTCCACCGAGCTGTTGCACACAAGCTGATTTCGCCGCTCCATCTTCCCAGGCTGAGTCCGTTACATTTTCCTGACTGCACAACATAATTCTTCTTGCTCATCGGCCATTATCTCTTCTAGCGATGTCCTGCCCAAGCCCGCTTACTTGTGTTATACTTACAATTTGAAGCACGTCGTATGTTCTCTCATCCACGTGCAGCTCTTTTTGTCTCTCAATGTACAGTAACCCACCGAGTTACGTCTGCCCCCTTTTACGCCGTTTCGCAAATACTTCGTCACCTGATTAATATCGTTACCCGATTTCTGTCAACTCAACCCACGATGACGTCGCTGATGGCATCGTCCATCATTTCTCGTATCCGTCGCCTCTCAGCCTTCGCCTCCACCTACTACCCTGTCACATGATTTGATGTATATTGTTTCAATATTCGTCGCACCTTTCAGGAATGCATTCCTAATGTAAACCGGAGTATTACTGTACTTTCAAGAATAATATCTCCGTGGTTCTTTGCACAATTTTCAGTTTTTGTTCCACTTAATTTTGACAACATGCAGGCTGTGTAGTGCTTTGCACTACGTGCTGGTGACCACTAATGTATTTATTAAATACATTATTACTACGTTGTGTTGTTATTGTAAAACATTTGATCAGGTATTGAAATTGAAATTCAATTGCCATTCACACGTATTTTCCATTCTATATATTTTTTCTTTACCATAGTGTTACATGGTTTATTAACTCCAAACCCATATTTTCTAAAAGGGTTAACACATGTCAATAAAAATAGTCAATACAACAAGCCTTATTTGTTGCTATTTATACATCCCAAAACACCCCATTTGAAGTAACTTCTACTACCTCTTTTGAAGGGCTGGGACAGGGACTACAAACCCTGGAGTAATACCGTACGGTATATGAAATAATGTTCCTTACAACACCGTGAAAGTGATTTTCATCAAATCACATGGCTTCTGGGGCTCACTCGTATTGTCTGTAATGAATCAGGAATAGATAACAATGAGGGGGCCAGGTTTCTCCGAGTTCAGAGTGCGAAGTGGGCACGTCTGAGATCCTGAGTCTGAATCCAAGTTTCATCCACGTGTGATTAAACCAGGTTCTCAAATGCCGCCAGTTGATAGTGTTAAGTGGAGTCAAATTCAACGTCAAGCCCAATCACAGTACATTTGGTTTTGTCATGTGAATAACGCCAATTTCATAGTGGCTTGTTAAGGACTACACAGTACATATTGTTTGAGGATTAAACATGTCACTGGTAGAGGTTTTCCAGAATAAACTCTCTTTTCCATCCATTCTCGCAGGTGGGGATCGCACTGCTGTATGAGATGTATTCATGGATTATTGTGGCCTCCCTTTCTGATTTTGTGAGTTTTTTTTTCTCATTCAAACCCCTGAGAGCTGATTTTTCGTGATGGTCTAGTGGCACTCTCTTAACGCGTTGCTTCGAGTCATGAATTAATTTGCGTTTCCATCGCAGTGACAAAGAGCACACCGGGAATAGAATTTGGACAAAAAAGACCAAATCATGTATTTTTAAAGGAGTGTAAAAACATTCGTGCGGAGCTGGAGAACACTTGTCTTAGGTACTCTCACGTGCCCAAGCATGGGTACACAAATTAACCCTGAAAACAGTTATGGGTTACGTACTCACTGCGCAACCACTGAACTATGTTTGTTGATAATACGGAATGATGAACGATGGCAAAAATGTTTAAACTTTGCTTCTAAGTTAACATTTTCTCACCACTACCCATGCCTGCTACACCTTGCATAGATTCCTGGCCAGAGAGGCGCATCCTCCTGGCGTTAGCGACGAGGCCACAGCAGGGTAAGGAGAGGGTAGGTGATGAGTAACAGAATGGGAAGGAACAAGATCACAGGGTTCAGGAACATGGTATATTCTTGTCCAGCTAGACTTGCTACCTGTCCCCGTGTTTCCAGAATGTTTTTTTAAGTGTTTTTTTAATGTTTTTTTTTGTAAGGCTAGGGATTACGCCTTGCTGGGAAATTAAAGTCTACTTTTGGTCTATTGTGTAATAATACACCACTCAAATACAACTCATTTAAATATAGTTATCTCCCCGTCCAGTATGGTGAGATATTCTTCTTGCCACGATTTCTCGATTTTTGGTTATTGCTGTTGGACCTTACACATGGCAAGTCTATGCTCAGCGCAGCTCAGCCCTGAGTACAGCTCTGGCTCGCTCACTTACTGGTCGTCAAATTGCAGCGTCATTTGGAAGCCAATGTAAAGTACACAAGGTAAACAGGCCACACTGTGCCTTCTTAAATGTATATAATTTCTGGAGAGAGCTGGCAGGTCGTAACAGCAATTTGTAGATGCACACATCTCGAGACAGCCTTTGCAGTCTAATCAATGCCAGAATAATGGCTTGTGGGTCCCCCTTTTAAAATCAGACATCTTGATAAGATGACAGCTTGAGTCAATATGTATTATTTTTTTGACTGCTTTCAATTTTCACTACGTAGCTAAAATCATTGTTGGCCGCAGTGCCACTATGTGTGTTTAATTTAACACCTGCCAGAAAAAGGCCACAGTCTTTACTGCCCTATTAATTTTCTGTGTGATTCTAACATTGCTGCTTTTCCATTGGAATGAACTCTTGATTGGAATATTGATAGCTGGTGCAAACATGTTCTAAACAATTCGCATTGTAATGGGGTTTGTTTGCTCTTTTTGTTCATTGTTTGTCCCCATTGTGTTTGTGTGGTGTTTTAGCATCACGATTGAGGAGAAAAAGGTGGCTAGGCACAGTGATAACCACGCAGCCCACTCCTCCATTCTCATTCATAGGAATTTAGAGCCTATGTCAATCAACTGCTGGATCAAGACCTCCCCTACACTGTCAGATATGGGCATTGCTTCATGAACACTTCAACACGCTGGTCAGTGTGGGTTGTTGAAGGAGGGCGGGGATGTGGTGCTGGCCACCCACCCCTCGTTTGCTGTGCCGGCCTTCATAGGTGCTTACTAACCGCTCTTGCCCCAACAGCCTATTAAGGCTATGTGGGGGATATTTGTCTTTGCTTACACATAACTCTGCCTTGCAGATTATCCTATAGTCAAAAGTGGTTGAACGTAGCCTTGTTCCTAATAAACTTTAATGGATAACATTAATGTTGAAGGCCTTGATGCTAATTAATTTCACACATCTCTTGCAAACATTATACTATTTTACTCAATGATTTGTTGAACGAATATTATTTTAACATATATAGAGTTGTGACGCTTTGGCAGTCGGTGCATATACTCGTAGTCAGATAAGTGCATCGGATTCTGTGATAATGTGCAAGTCACTGACCTTCACTTTTCTGATAGTGTTGATATACAACTGTGATTTTCATGGCGTTGTTTAATGCTACTGTTGTTGTGCTGGCTCCTGGAATTACACGACTCCTTGAATTAAAAACAAAATCCTGTTTTAATAACTAGATGATGCCACCCAGTCGGTCTATTTAATACAACAGGAATGCAGATATGTTGAATATATTAGCTTACCCCGGTCGTGGTATCCATAGGAATGAAAACTTGGACACAGATTGGAGTGCCTAGGCAACTACGTCAGGCCTACAGATGTGATGGAATCATTCGACCAGAGTGTATGGTCTTATCACGGCTTAATATCAGCTGGAGTTGCCTGGGGCTGAGCTCCAGGAATTATTTCATGAGGAATGAAACCCTGTGACCTGGTGACAATCTTAGCGACTGATGGGATCACTGTGTATACCAAATACCATCGTTGGGGGTAATAAGATCAGGCATGGCTTAGAGTAGGGATTATTGGCATTAGGCACTACCACTAGAGTTCAAGATTGCCCTATACATAATAATCCAATATTATTGTAGCTTATATTCTTAAGTTTTGAGGACAATATAAAGCACGGTGGATGTGGCGTGCCAAAATTATTCACGGAATACTATTCTGGTCTGCTCCAGCTGAAATGAGCACTTGGGAGTGCCTGTTTGTGGTGATGTTCAGCACGTTGGCTCTATTCTCTGTGACTCTGCTCACTGGACTCTCTGCGCGAGCTCACCTGTTTGGTGGACGAGGCCACAGGGAGTGGCTGCAGCCCTGGCTGGGAGCAGTGTATTGACTGCAAAGGCGACGGATTGCGGGATCGCCAGGAGGCAGCCCTGAAGTATGTTGAACTTCTTCCCAAAGCATACGTAGCCAGCCGTGCTCATCAGAGGTGCGATTGTGTCGCGATTGAGGTGCGAAAGGCAGCATTGCAAGGTGTATTCTGCCATGCGTTGTCGACTGGCAATGCGATCAAGCATCGATTCATTGATTAAAATATATTTTTACACTGTTAATACGTAGATTGCATTTAGGGTTGCTACCTTTTCCACAGACCAAACCCAGACGTATGTGTCAGTCGAATTTGGGACAGTGGTCTGTAAATCTGCCGCACGCGGCTCTTTAATGACTGCTTTGTAACATTAGTTATTAAGGACCATCGTCTCGTATTCACATGTATTGCAGCTCTTGAAATATAGATATTTCTTTTTTGTTTACCGAATTGGGAAAAAATAAATGCTCTTTAGTTATTTTGGTTGTCGATCCGTAGGCCTAGGTCTATCAACCCTGTGCAATCTACTGTAATGAAGTTCAGCACGATACCAGTACGAGATCTCAGTACAAATCAATTGCTGCCACTTGAACACAGATGCCAATTCCCAGATGGTCTGGCTTAAAGCTGGACAGGTGGCGACCTTAATTTCACCGTGCGTGTGAAAATGTATTGTTTTTTTCTATGTATTTAAGTGACGTGAAAATACTATGATCGTGTTCAATGCTGTAGGTTAATGGTGTGTCTGTATGAAGCCACGGAAGCCAGAGAGACAAAATGAATGATACTCAAATCGAATAGTGACCTCGATTATGAAAACTCGTTATAACCCTAGAATGGGTGCTAAGTCATTTCATGCTTCCTATTCACGTGTATCCACTCAAACCTCACTTAGTTGCCCTATAGAGAGATTGCCTCTCACCACAGTCTGTGATTTCCACGACTGGCTACGGCCTGCCAACTGGGATTAGTATTGCCCAATTGTATTTTTGAGCAAATAGACGATAGTTTTTTTACGTACAGTACACTATTTGTATGTGAGTACAGGGATTGTATTTCTGTATGATAAGCATTTATTTATTTATTTATTTCATGACATATCCAAGAGGAGGGCTCTACCAAGGCGATTAATATAGTATAGAGAATCTGCGCCTCGAATTAAGGTGCTTTTAGAGGATCTCAAGAACGTTGTGGAAGGATAGGGTAAGCAACGTTTTTAGTTTGTAATAGAAAGTGGAAAGGCAGTGTTGTAGATGTAAACAAGGAGAGGGCATTGTGTTGGGTTAGACACGTGTACAGGTGGGGGATAGGAGGTCACCGAAACAGGCATTGGAGTGACACCCATAGGTCATCAACCTGGGTGTAGAGCCGGGCTGCGAGCCACAGTCAGAGCCAACGATGGAGGTCACGTGTCGACTTTGAAGCAACTCCACGATCGTGCAGACGCGACAGTGAATTGTGGTGAAGATCTCTTGATTATCACTTTTTATGTTTTCACCTGATAGATCCCAAGTGTCCTATGAGGAATATAGGGACCAAGCAATCTATATTTCCATTTTAAAACTCACTATAATAACAACATTTATATGCAGTGTTGGGTTATTGAAGGAAACTTTTCTTTGAAATGTAGTTTACTTTCCTATCATGACAAAATGCACATGAATCTTGAAATGTAATCAAATCCAAATTACTTTCCTCTGCTCTTCTTTTTCAGTATAAGCTGTAGGAGTAAAAATGTTCAGGTAAATTGTATTTGGTGCTATTTAGGATTGCATCGTGATTGTAGATTTATGACGATTTAACCGCTTGCATTATTAGTTTTTTTTTACTTTCCCCGCAATGTAATTTCTATAAATAGGAGCAAAGCCGTTAATTATTTTGAATATGTGGCATGAGATCAGTCAGCATCTGTATCTTATTCTGGACATTTGAGTGGGATGGCACATCTGGACCAGGTGCAGTTATATTATATTAGGGTAGAGCTGTATGTCACATTAGATTAATTAGAGCTATTTCTATTTTGAGTTTAAAGTGCTCTCAACATTGACCAAGTTTTCATTTTATATGCCCAGCAGGCAGGATGTCAAGCAGGCAGTATAAACATGTCACGCTCTCTCGACACAAGGAATCTGCTAAGTGCCAAGTGTAACATGGTTTCTGCTTGTGTAAGGACAGTACGGGGCGATAGAGGGACAGTATTGTTCCCCGGGACCATGGTTACTAATGGACGTGCTAATGATTGATGGGACTAGCGTTGACAGGGCCACGTGAGGGGAAGCACGGGATCCAACGGCGCAAAGCGGAATCAGCGCGGAGATTGACAGGGCCAGGCGCGGTGAGCGAGAGTTCTGGAATAGGGACGTGGCCGGCTCGTGCAAGGGATGAGAGCCGGCGCGAACCAGACCTGGGGGCTGTTGGTGTGGGGAATCGCCGTCATCGTCGCCTTGGCATGGGTCGTCTCCATCATCTTCGAGAATTGAGGCTAGAGTGATGTTGTCTCAGAATAGAATCGTTTAATGACCCAAGTGTATATAGTCACTCACGGTGACTCGTTGAGTTGTCAGCAGACTTTATTCATAATAAAGACACATAAAGAACGAGACTGTGTCTCTGAGAGCTACATTACACTTGCATTCTTGTCTGTGGGAACATGCTTGCTATGAGTTGCGGGTACATTATTATGATTATATATTTTTTCTAATCATTAATATGTCCTCATCAATTCATATCTGCGATTGACTGGGAAATGTATGAACGTATGTGAAACGTCTTTCACGCCGTACGTAGCCAACCGTGCTAATCGGAGGTGCAGGAAGGAGTAAGGAGAACAAACTAAAGACAAAAAACAGTTTGAAAAAAATTAGTTTTCAATCTATATTTTAGGTGCGTAGCTTCATTGGTTTCATAATATCGGAAGGAAGAGCATTCCAGATGGCCACAGAAATGCATCTGAAAGTGCGTGATGCAATGACCATCTTTTTTCGATGGCTTGCCAAAAGATGCTGCTGCTGCGAGGATGACCGAAGTTGGCGTGATGGTTTATGCTCCCTGACGAGATAATCAAGGTATTGTGGTTCATTTGTGGCAATCACTTAATGTATAATGAGCGCGACCTGATAATGTATTTGTTCGGCAGCATTAATGGGATTTCATTTAATTTTCAATGCAGTTTGAGGTCTCAGTGTGCAAAAACATGGACTGCAAACGCCTTGACAAAGTGCAGACGCTTAACCCACTTCCTTCAATTATTCCATTCTTTGACAACTGCCCTTGGGTGAGCACTACTGGGAATGCCGAGCACACGAGCCCTTTGATATCTGGAAAGCCGAGTTCATAATGTCATCACATCTGCAGGAAATTTTTCGTTTAGTGTCCACCTAGGCATCCATGAGTAACTAGGCACCCTCAATGGAACCCGGTGCTTAAGTAGGGATTTGTGATAAGTTGTAAAAGTGTATAGGTGCTGCCTGTCCACAGCCACTATTAATCACTGAGCCCAAGGAGACATGTGTAATCAGAAGGGAAAAATTACGTTGGAATTGGATATTTGCAGCAGCTTCCACAATTTGTGCCTGATTTGTCGCAGGTGGATAAAGATTTGCACAGGTCACAGAGCGGTGAAGTGGCTGCAGTGCTCGAAGATGAAGGGACTTCAATGCGGTGTAATCCCTATGCACAGTGGAACAATCAACGGGCAAACTCCCACATGTGTCTTCACAAAGGCAGCTGTGAATAATTTAAATTTGACCATTAAATTACGAGGTCTTTAATTTATTTGAGTTTCTCTTTGTGTGCGTTAGAAATGCTTCCAACCCTTAATGACCACGATTTACTGATAGGCCAACCCGTGTAGAAAATTTAAATGTATATTTTGTGAATTGCATATCAGTTGTCTGCAAAAGTACATGGAATTAACACTTCACATTCATTGAGATGTGTTCTAGAAATGTGATAGTCTGACCTGCCCTTCTACTCCATTGTTGCTTTATTTAATTATTTAATTCCCATCATGTATGTAATACAGTTGAAGTATAATCACCCTATAAAAGCTATTTCGGAATTAATAGTTTACAACGATTTGTTGCCAATCCACTGCCATATTAAAGCCTTCCCACAGCGTGTCAGTCATAGGTTGGTAATGGTGGGGAGGGGGGCCCAGGAATGGTTCAGATACCACTCGACACTGACGTTAGCTGTGATCAACTCAAGCAGCTGAGTTCATATGCAGCAGGCTAACCACTGCAATGACTGCTCTATATTTCGATTTAAAACTTTCGTGACTGCAGGGATTCATCTTCTTGGTTCTTTCGGTAAAGTCACGTAGAAGGGAAATAATAAAATAATAAAAAATAAAACATAATAAAATACAATTCTCACGACGTTTCGGCCACAATATTATACAATATAATATACGCTGCCAAGCTTGGTGGTGTTCATTCGGACGCTGTCTTTCCGACAGCCCTGTTCGTCACCTGAGGACGGCTGCTTGCATTGTGGCCGAAACATTTTATTGTTTTATTTTTATTATTTTATTATTCCCCTTCTACGTGACTTTACCGAAAGAACCAAGAAGATGACTCCTCTATAGTTATATTACTCTCATATAAGTGAGTGATGGTAATACTCTATGGTATATAAGACCTTGGATGTAGCATATTAGTGTTGCTCTCATTATCAAGAAGGGGATTAGCAGGGTTGGCTACGTACGGTGCAGACAAAAGTTCAGCATACATACATGGGCATTGATGTGTCACCCCAGTAAATAGCAACCAAAGCAAACACCTGAATCCCAACAGAGATGCAGGTGTGTAGGAGCAGACCTTGAAGGGTCGGTGTCGACTGTGCAACATTTGCAGGATCTGGCAAAAGGTATAAAGGAATAGCAAGTGTGGTGACTTCAATGGCACTTACCTTGATAACCTCTGTAATGAATAATTGATTAATTCATGAGAATGTATGTTCATGATGTACGTGTAAAGACCACTTTGTGAATCCATTGCCGGATGAGGACCTCTCACACCATGTGGGTGGTGGGGGACATTTGACAATACTTCACCACAATGGTCAATGCCAGATGATGGGAGCACGAACATTTAATACAATAATGTATTTTGCTACACTGCGATTTGCTGCTCACCACACAGCCCCACACTATTTGACAAGATCACTTGCATCTTCTTGGTTCTTTCGGTAAAGTCACGTAAAAGGGAAGTAATAATATAATAATAAAACATAATAAAACAATTCTCACGACGTTTTCGGCCACAACGCAAGCAGCCGTCCTCAGGTGAAAACCAGGTCTGTCGAGGCGACAGCGTCTGAATGAAACAGCACACGTGCGTGGAGCATATATATAAGCTGGGTTGGAAGGGGGGAAAAGGGGCGCCTTGACAAAAGAATATGCATATCAAGAGGAATTTAGCATATTTATGGGAAATGCAGGTATGTGATTAGTACTACTTATGCCCGTGCATAATGCAGGATTAGCAGCATCAAAGGGAGGGGATAGGGGTAGCATTAATAAAGGGAAGGAGTGTTAATAGTATGTAGCTGCAGTAACTAAAACCACCACGTAAACAACTAAAGTATAAACTACATAGTATCATCAGTATACTAAATATACTCTACAATAAGCTGAGTTACTAACAATAAGTAATACATTACAATTCTACGTCGTAAAAAAATATATATAATATGCTTCCATCTAAACTTTATTCTCTTACATCACACGAGTCTACACCGTACTATATACTGCCATAGACAAACCAAATATTAAATTATATACTGTATTGCTATAAACCACCTTATACATTGTAATATTACACTATGTATTATTCTACCCACCCTAATGTATATCACACTGCTGTATATTGACTATCCAATTATGATACTATATATTACTTTGTACATTGTATTAAGCATATAAATGTTGTACTATTTGTTATTATACATTGTACCATTGACCGTCGTGTGAAAGATACTAAGAGGAAGCAATGAAATATGTCAATGGGTGAGTAGTGGTAGGAAACTTGCAGCGGAGCAAAGAATCCATTCCCTGCGGAGAATGCAATGCCAGTGAGTGGAACGCGGTCTGAAAGTCACCATAAACGTGAACACAATCAGTTAAGATCCGAAATGGTTTATTACGTCCTTCCAATGATTGCTAAGCCAGAATCCATCTTCTCGGTTGAAATTGTCTCTGTGTTTGTATATGTGGGTCGCCTCATGAACGAATCTCTCATGGTAGCCAGATGGCTTGCAGAGAACCTCTGTCTTGGAGAAGTCAATATCATGTGAGCCCACTGAATTGTAACAGTGATCTGCCACGGCTGAGGTGTTTGTCCTACCGTGTTTCAAGTCTGCTTTATGTTCACGAATGCGGTCCGAGACATGTCGTTTGGATTTCCCTGTCCCCAGACGACCTGCTTGTCAGTTTTGATGTGGTTTCCTTATTCACCAAAGTTCCTGTACCTGACACCATCGCAATCATTGAAGACTTGGTTCATCAAGGACTGAACGCTGGGGTACCCCCCCTGGTGAGACACTGCTTAACCAATACATACTTCACCTGGAATGGAACTTTCTACAAGCAAACTGAGGGCACCCCAATGGGCTCCCCCCTATCTCCTGTTGTAGCCAACGTGTTCATGGAGAAATTTGAGACTGACGCCATCCAGACTGCCACTCTACGCCCGACCTTATGGAAGAGGTACGTAGATGACACTTTTGTCATCTGGCCACATGGCCGGCCTACTCCAGACCAATTTCTCGACCACATCAATTCCATACACCCAGCCATCAGATTCACCATGGAAGTCGAAAAAGATGGCAAGCTACCCTTTTTGGATGTCCTAATTAAAAGGATACCTGATGGTTCAATCAGCCACTCTGTCTACAGGAAAGCCACCCATACGGATGCATACCTAAAACCGGATTCCCACCACCATCCATCCCAGAAGAATTCCCTCATTAAGACTCTATACCATAGAGCCCAATGCATATCCGACCAGGAACACATTGCCAGTGAACTCAAACACGTACGCCAAGCTCTTAAGGCTAATGGTTACTCCGACGACACAATCCGCAAAGCCATCACTCCAACCATCAAGAAGGATCCTGTTGAGGAGCCTTTCAAGACCATCACTTTACCCTACATTGCTGGGGTCACAAAAAAGATCTCAAAAATCCTGATAAAACACAAGATCCAGGTCCGATTCAACATAGTACATAAAATCCGTGATCTGGTCCCGTCTGTAAAAGATGTGGTTCCAGACATACAGTACCCTGGCGTCTACAAACTAAGTTGCCTCTGTGGTAGCAGTTACATTGGAGAAACCAAACGACATGTCTCGGACCGCATCCGTGAACATAAAGCAGACTTGAAACACGGTAGGACAAACACCTCAGCCGTGGCAGATCACTGTTACAATTCAGTGGGCTCACATGATATTGACTTCTCCAAGACAGAGGTTCTCTGCAAGCCATCTGGCTACCATGAGAGATTCGTTCATGAGGCGATCCAGATATACAAACACAGAGACAATTTCAACCGAGAAGATGGATTCTGGCTTAGCAATCATTGGAAGGACGTAATAAACCATTTCGGATCTTAACTGATTGTGTTCACGTTAACTGTGACTTTCAGACGGCGTTCCACTCACTGGCATTGTATTCTCCACAGGGAATGGATTTTTTGCTCCGCTGCAAGTTTCCCCACACTACTCACCCATTGACATATTTCGTTGCTTCCTCTTAGTATCTTTCACACGACGGTCAATGGTACAGTGTATAATAACAAATAGTATAACATTTATATGCTTAATACAATGTACAAAGTAATATATAGTATCGTAATTGGATAGTCAATATGCAGCAGTGTGATATACATTAGGGTGGGTAGAATAATACATAGTGTAATATTACAATGTATAAGGTGGTTTATAGCAATACAGTATATAATGTAATGTTGGGTTTGTCTATCTATATATATAAAATAGTTCATGTCTGTCTGTCTGTGTGTGTGTGTGTGGACTTTGGCCCATACGCACTTTCATTGGACGGCGGTTGCCCTTGGCAACGGCTAGCCACGCCTTCGCCGCTTTCATTGGACCTGGCAACGGCTAGCCACGCCTTCGCCAAGGGCTGCAGTTTCATTGGATGGCGGTTGCCCCTGCCAACGGCTAGCCACGCCTTCGCCACTTTCATAAGCTCCGTATTTAATTAAATAATAGCCATTACACAGTATTGTTGGAGCGCTAGGGGGGGGGGGGAAGGAACGCCACCCGTACCCTGCCTCTTCCAAGCCGACAATTTTAGGCGAGGCCGCAGGCTTTGCACGCTACTAGGCCTCGACACCCACCACGCTACTCTGAGGTAAATTCATCAAAGTTTTTCCTACTCTTCACTACACCCCCACCACAATGTGTGCTATTAATATTACTTTTAAACCCAACGCGCCAACAATCGATTACTTTAATGTTCACTGTACAAATACTCATTAAGCTGGGTGAGCGTACTGCCAGTCTATCATGTACACTGTAGCCTGCTTATTAAGCTCGGTGAGCGTACTGCCACTCTATCATGTACACTCTAGCCTGCTTATGAAGCTGAGTGCGTGTACTGGCAGTCTATAATGTGGACTCTTGCCTGGTTATTATAATCGATTCTTTATATGTTCTTTGTACAAACAGTCATTAAGCTGCTTGAGCGACCCCAGTTCGATTCCAACTCACGCCCACCACCGCTGACGATTATTTGAAACGGACCTGGCCCTCCCCTAGGTCCACTCAGCCTCAAAAGCGTAACTGCTGTCGTGTGTGAACATCGTCACTGGGGAGACAAAGGCGGCGGGGCATCGTGGATCCAAGTCCCGGGCGAAGCCGGGTCATGTGTATGTGTGTTTGTGTTTATGTGTATGTCTGTGTGTCTCTATGTATGTGTGTATGTATGTGTATGTATGTGTTTGTGTGTATGTGTGTGTGTATGTATGTGGGTTTTTTTTATGTCTTTATGTGTATGTCTGCGTGTCTCTATGTATGTGTGTATGTACGTGTGTGCATGTGTTTGTGTGTATGTATGTGTGTGTCTATGTATGTGTGTGTCTATGTATGTGTGTGTATGTGTGTGTATGTATGTGTGTTATGTGTCTGTCTGTGTCTGCATGTATGTGTGTGTGTATTGTGTATGTGTTTGTGTGCATGTATGTGTGTGTTTGTGTGTATGTGTATGTCTGTGTGTATGTGTTTGTGTGTATGTGTGTATGTATGTGTGTGTATGTGTTTGTGTGTTTACGCTCGCATTACACAAATGTGTTGCTGGTCTAAGGCGTTCCTCGCACAGCATTGCCGCTTTATTATTTCAGTCGTTTACTGCCTTACGCACCCTGAAAGTCGTGTGTGTCTGCAGCAAGCGCGTGTATGTGTACCTATGGACGCGCGCGCGTGTGTTGTGTAGGGGGAACGGTAGTGTAGTGCTTAGCGTGCTGTCTGTGTCTGTGTCTGTGTGTGTCTGTCTGTGTCTGTCTGTGTGTGTCTGCGTGTGTCTGTGTGTGTGTCTGTGTGTGTGCGTGTGTGGTGTGTCGGGAGCGGTAGTGTAGTGCTTAGCGTGCTGTCTGTGTGTGTGTGTGTCTGTCTGTGTCTGTCTGTGTGTGTCTGCGTGTGTCTGTGTGTGTGTCTGTGCGTGTGTGGTGTGTGACGAGCGGTGGGTGTAGTGCTTAACGCTACGCTGCGCTACCAACCCGGCGAACCCAGTTCCATTCCCGCTCACGGCCACCACCGGTGACGATTATTTGAACCTCCCCTAGGTCCACTCAGCCTCAAACGAGTAACTGGTGTGGCGTATTAACATCGGCACTTGGGAGACAAAGGCGGCTGGGCGTGGTAGATCCAAGTCCCGGGCGAAGCCGGGTCATGTGTATGTGTTTATGTGTATGTCTGTGTGTATGTGTTTGTGTGTATGTGTGTATGTATGTGTGTGTATGTGTTTGTGTGTTTACGCTCGCATTACACAAATGTGTTGCTGGTCTAAGGCGTTCCTCGCACAGCATTGCCGCTTTATTATTTCAGTCGTTTACTGCCTTACGCACCCTGAAAGTCGTGTGTGTCTGCAGCAAGCGCGTGTATGTGTACCTATGGACGCGCGCGCGTGTGTTGTGTAGGGGGAACGGTAGTGTAGTGCTTAGCGTGCTGTCTGTGTCTGTGTGTGTGTGTGTCTGTCTGTGTCTGTCTGTGTGTGTCTGCGTGTGTCTGTGTGTGTGTCTGTGTGTGTGCGTGTGTGGTGTGTCGGGAGCGGTAGTGTAGTGCTTAGCGTGCTGTCTGTGTGTGTGTGTGTCTGTCTGTGTCTGTCTGTGTGTGTCTGCGTGTGTCTGTGTGTGTGTCTGTGCGTGTGTGGTGTGTGACGAGCGGTGGGTGTAGTGCTTAACGCTACGCTGCGCTACCAACCCGGCGAACCCAGTTCGATTCCCGCTCACGGCCACCACCGGTGACGATTATTTGAACCTCCCCTAGGTCGACTCTGCCTCAAACGAGTAACTTAACTACTGTAGCGTATTAACATCGCCACTGGGGAGACAAAGGCGGCCGGCCGTGGTAGATACAAGTCCCGGGCGAAGCTGGGTAGTACAGCTAGTTGGAGTATATAGTACGGTGTAGACTCGTGTGATGTAAGAGAATAAAGTTTAGATGGAAGCATATTATATATTTTTTTTACGACGTAGAATTGTAATGAATTACTTACTGTTAGTAACTCAGCTTATTGTAGAGTATATTTAGTATACTGATGATACTATGTAGTTTCTACTTTAGTTGTTTACGTGGTGGTTTTAGTTACTGCAGCTACATACTATTAACACTCCTTCCCTTTATTAATGCTACCCCTATCCCCTCCCTTTGATGCTGCTAATCCTGCATTATGCACGGGCATAAGTAGTACTATTCACATACCTGCATTTCCCATATCCCTTCCCTTTGATGCTGCTAATCCTACATAATGCACGGGCATAAGTAGTACTAATCACATACCTGCATTTCCCATATCCCTTCCCTTTGATGCTGCTAATCCTGCATAATGCACGGGCATAAGTAGTACTAATCACATACCTGCATTTCCCATAAATATGCTAAATTCCTCTTGATATACATATTCTTTTGTCAAGGCGCCCCTTTTCCCCCCTTCCAACCCAGCTTATATATATGCTCCAAGCACGTGTGCTGTTTCATTCAGACGCTGTCGCCTCGACAGACCTGGTTTTCACCTGAGGACGGCTGCTTGCGTTGTGGCCGAAACGTCGTGAGAATTGTTTTATTATGTTTTATTTTTATTATTTTATTACTTCCCTTCTACGTGACTTTACCGAAAGAACCAAGAAGATGAATCCCTGCAGTCACGAAAGCTTTAAATCGAAATTTAAGATCACTTGCATTATGGGTGATTTTTTTAATAGGCACTCTCACCATACATGCATCAAACTGCGCAGTTGATGATATCTACATTTTATGTTTGTCATATTTAGGCTAATGGAATGGAAACAACTGTACACATGAGAGATAATAAATATTAATATATACAAACGAGGTTGTAGAAAATTTGAAGATTTCAATGGTGACCCCAAATCGTGACAGTTCATAGAATAGCTTATCGGAGTGAAATTTTCCTATGACTGTGTGACACTGAAAGACTACCACACACAGCACAGTTTTACAGAACCCTATCTCACAGTGCTTTGGAGCATAGGTGGCTCTCACAGAGATTGTTCTTACATGTAAGTTCAACTGAGTCGCAGATGTAGACTTGAAGGCAACATATTGATTTAACTCCAACACATGGGGTAACTTCCCATTAACAGAATAACAACCTGTGGTGGTGACCACCAGGCTAACTACAATAATTACAACGTAACTGCTACTACAGACCGGGACCACAGCTCGGGTCCAGGTCCACGTGTCAGGATGAACAACCACGCCAGTCCCTCTGGGGACCCGGCTTATATTCTCTGTGGCGTGGCTGGCTACGCCCTTGACCACGACCACCTTCCAGAATCCTCGGGAAGGATTTGAATGCTAACCACGTGACCACCGCTAGCCTCCACTTGGGCCTCTTTGTAGACTCAACTGGTAACGTGTCCTCTCGGGTCAACCAGAGTGCCATGGCCTTTAGTAACCTCATTTCTCCGGCCGGCACTCCCACACCTTGTTCTGTAGGGTTGGCACTGCACGCCAAGCGTGGTGCCATCCAGCGCTATCAATCAGCACTCACCGGGCCACTCTAGGGTCGGTACTACACCCACACCATTGTGGTGTCCGTGATGGATGTCATTTACTACACGCCGTGTCTCTCTAGGGCCGGTACTGCACAGTGAGATCCCGCGATGTCACTACACATGTGATGACATTACCAACTTGTTGTGTGACAAGGAAACCAGCAAATGGCAGGACAGAAAACGGGTTCCTAGCCTATCATTGTAGCTTTTTGAGTGTTATCCTTCCCCATTTATTGGATTATTATCTCCAGCTACTCCAGTCTGACCACACTACATGCTCGTTCGTGCAGGATGGTGCAGGGTTGGACAAAGGCGGGTTCAAATATTATATACATTTGATGTTGGCCGTCGATGGAATGCAAAGGTAGTTAACTGGGTTTATAACATAGTTTTTTTTTTACCACTACCACTCATATATCACCAGTTCAAACGTAGCATTGAATTATATAATATATACTTTGGTTAGTCTGTTAGTTTAGCTGGGTGATGATGGCTATGCATCCATGTAATCAAGCACTGTGGAGGCTAGAATTGGTGGATCACAGGAATGTTGTAAAACTACCTTCCCGTGGGTGTTGAGGAGGTGACATACCCTGGCTTACCTAACTATTATATTGGTGTGGGATAGAGTGTTGTCCAGCCGCCTAACACAAGTAGCTTTTCTCTGGTTGCTCCAGTTTCCTTCCATTTGTAAACACTCATCAATTAGCCAATAATAACTTACTGTATATGGAGGACTCCAGAACTTTGGGTGGAATTTGGCACCGGCTCGCTGCGTTGGCTGCTGCCTTTTCGCTTGCCTGTGGTCCCCCCTTGTGCCTCTCAGTCGTCTATTCGAGAGTGAGAAACTCCTTTTGCAGCATCATCATTATGTTGTAAGTCATCGTAATGTTGTAAATTATACACAGGAAATGCTTACTCAGGCTCAACAGTGTTTTTTCAACAAGGACCAACTTCGGGGGTTGTGTTCAATTACTTGATTATCTTCCAGGTGGGAGTAAATCATAGTGCCGAGAGAAAACCATACGCATATGAGATGTAAAAAAACATGTATCTTATTACATCACAAAAATGCGTTTTTAGAAAAGGTACTGTGATGCGGGAGAGATGAATAATTGCTTCAAAAATATTTTTTTCCCCCAAACCACAATCTTTTTCAATTTTTATTGAAAAAAGTTTCTCCATTTCGGTTATTTTTTTTGTTGGCGGGGTAGCTCAGGCGTGTCATTTCAGAACTGCTTTTGGAGTTGCCCCAGCGCACTGCGCTCGGCCCTGCTGATTTGATTTTTATGTGCCCTACAGCTGGGTGGACGATAATCCTTTTTTGATCTCATTACACCAAACGTATAACTTGAAACCGTTACGCTTGGGAGATATTGTTGAAACGGAGCAGCACGCTCGGGATTTTTCTCCATTCTTCATGCGACTAAGCATTACTGACTTCATCACATATAACAGGTGCTGACAGTATGTTTCATATATATTTCAAAGCACCCTATTTTCTATTATGTTCAATTAAATAAGCTCTTTTGGTTGGGAAGGCGGGGGGGAACAAATACAACCTTGCTGTTTGTAAAGTGAGAACAGCAAGCTGCTTTTATATCCAACTTTAAAATGTAACTTTGGCACCATTGGCCTTCAAAAGAGGTAGGGTTCTTGTGATTTTGATGCCTCTAGGATACATATAATCCACGAGCCCACTTGCTAAAGAATTAAATGTTATTTAATTTCATTGGTGAAATAAGCACCTGTACCTGACTCATGATATTATTTTAAACCCATAATCTAAGGCTGCAAGTGGAGGTGCAGCGCTGCAATTGCTTGCTTATGGCCTGCACTGCCAGGCATCTTATGAGAGGTGGATGGACCCACACTTTATCCCACCACTGCACGCTAGCTGCCAATCAATGAACTATAGTGTACCCATGATATACTGCTGGGTGTACAGAGGAATTGAAGAGGCATTTTCTTCATTTCAACCGCCGTGCCAGGAGATAGAATCGGCGACCTCTGGATTGCAAGTCCAGTGAGCTGACCTTTACACTATTGCAGCATTCTAAATAATCCGTATTGATGCAGATAGTTTGAGAACATTTGCAATGCAAAATTGTAGAATGCTTCTGCCCGTAAAATCAGCATACCTCGTGGTACTTGATTGAGGCCACATGCTGCTGATGAGACTCATTGATATGGAAAATAATTTCACTGTCACCCAATTAAAAAACTATTCGGAGCCAAATTAATTAAATTGTTATTCCCTTTCAGATATTAAACCTTAAAAAATTGATTTGAAAAAAATCATCAACATTCCTTTTTCTTAATGAACCACAGTCTATGACATTTTATGTAATCTATTTCATTATTACTCAATATTTCCCACCCTATATTCCCAACCTTAAAATTCCAATAATGAAAAAATGGAAGAATTTAAGATAAACGTAATGATAAATTCAACCAAGATAAATGTATGGTTATATTACCATGAGTAAGTAATGTCACATAATAAAATTTTTGCACTTTATTATTTTCATCATGCCATAATGACTTCAGCGTTTCATATAATAGGGAATAATTCATGTTCTTTGCAGCTAATGGGAATTTAAATCAGCAGGACACCTCCTTTGATCAGAACGTGTGAATGCCAACTCGCTTTTTTCTCTTATTCCTGTTGCAGGTGCTATGAAACCATTGGATTTTTGTGATGTGCACTTTCATTACATTAATTTAAATCACCACGCTTAGGAAAATAACTTTTATTTTGCTGTTGATTGAGCAATTATTACTGCATTGGTCTTGACAGCAAATGCCACTTGAGAATGCAATCTCAATAATTGCTTAAAGATTTTTGTTTATTCTCTGAAACAATAAATATGTCTTCATTTGTAGAATTTTTAAAGTTTTGCCTTCATCATGTTTGATCAAGTCATTCATTAATTTCACTTCATCAAAATGTTATTGTAAACCTACGTTTATTTTGTCTCCCATTCTCACTTGTGAGTAGCACTCTATTGATGGAGTTCTTTATTTATCAATTCCTTTTCTATGGAAAACATTGTCATTCGCAAATGTGTAGAATGCTCCGGGATTCTCCAGATTGGTCATTGGAGATCAATATTTAAAATCACTTTTTCATTATGATGCAATTTTGTATGAATCTGTTAGGTAATTAGTAATGTAAGGTTTTTTTACTTATGTATGGTGTACTGAAGCATGCTTGGCAGAAAACATTATGACTGATTTGGCTTCTTTAACACGGGGTGGTGGACTGATAGCTGCAGAGTTCTGAATGTAAATGTATTTGTCTCGTGAAATGGCACAGTTGGAACATACGATGCAAAAAAGGTGATTGGCTCATGCTGCGACACGAATGCTCGTCCCACAATCAGAGAAGGTTTTGAGTCCCGTTCCTGGCCAGTGGTTGACACAGCTCACCGTTAATACAATGAGCATCGTCTAAACTATTTTTTTGTTGTTGTTCCTCCAGACAGGCTCCTACCAAAGGAATGTGCTATTTTCCAACGATTGTCAGGGTTGCCAAGAGAAATGGTGAGCACTGTCCATGTTGCTCTCTCGTGAAAATTAAAATGTTGTGAGGAATGGCCATTTGATTGTCACATGACACAACAACAAGATCTCAGGCTGAGTTGAACAACAGGTCATCAACATATTCTTTGGGTCTTTCGGTAAAGACATGTAGTTAGTTTCAAAGAAAATAACAAAAAAAACGTTTCGATCGCAACACAAGCGGTCATCATCAGGAAAAAGGGGGTAAGCTTCTAAAGACAACTGAAAACATCCAAGAATGATAACTTGCCATCCTCTTCCACCTCTATGGGGAATTTGATGGCTGGGTGTATGGAATTGATGTGGTTGAGGAATTGGTTCAGAGCTGGTCGGCCATGTGGCCAGATGACGAACTTGTCATCTACGTACCTCTTCTACAAGGACGGATGTAGAGTGGATGCCTGGATGGTATCTGTCTCAAATTTTTCCATGAAAACATTTCCAACAACTGGAGATAAGGGAGAACCCATTGGGGCACCTTCAACTTGTTTGTAGAATGTTCTATTCCAGGTAAAGTAAGTGTTGGTGAGGGAGTGTCTCACCATGGCCAGTACATCAGCATTCAGTCCTTGTTGGACCAAATCTTCAATTATTGCAATGGTGCCAGGCACAGGAACTTTTGTAAACAAAGAGACCACATCGAAACTAACGAGCAAATCACCTGGATATGGTGAGATGTCCTTAATTAACGATACCAAGTGAGCTGAGTTAATTACAGCTGAGGTGGTCTTACTAGTGAAAGGTTGTAAGGTCTCAGACAGAAATCGGGCTAGTTTGTAGGTGGGTGGAGACGATAGGACGAAGGGGTGTCCCTTCTTTGTGGATTTTTGATAAGCCATACAATCTGCGTGGACTAGCAGCAGAGGGTTTTAAGGAAACCCGCTTGGTTGGTTCGATTAAAAATGTCGAATCAGTGATGATATTGTTGGTTTTCGTGACGGGGCTGTTGGTCGGATCTCTTTCAATTTTGGTATAGCTACCATCATTAAGTAGGTACGTAGATGGCACGTTCGTCATCTGGCCACATGGCCGACCAGCTCTGAACCAATTCCTTAACCACATCAATTCCATACACCCAGGCATCAAATTCACCATGGGGGTGGAAAAGGATAGCAAGTTACCATTTTTGAATGTTTTCAGTTGTCTTTAGAAGCTAACCCCTTTTTCCTGATGACGACCGCTTGTGTTGCAATCGAAACGTCCTAGTTTTTGTTTGTTATTTTGTTATTTTCTTTGAATCTATATACGTGACTTTACCGAAAATACCCAAAGAATATGAATTCCTGCAGTCACAAAAGCTTTTAGTCAAGATTTAGGTAATCAACAGTTTAACGCTTACAAGAATATATTTGAGCTTACTCCGAATCTGTCCTTACAGCTTTTTTAAACCAGATGATCAGCATCATATTACAGCAGAACCCCTTTTAACGACAGTAATTGGTTCCACGAAACCGGTCGTTAAGTGATTTGGTCGTTAAGCGAGTATAGGAGGCTTAAAGGCTTAATTCGTTTTGATAGCATCGAAATTTACACTTTTTCACCCAAAAAAACGTAATTTATAATATTTAAACAATGGCTATAAATACATAAAGACACTAACGTCATTCTAAACAAATTATTAAACGAAACATCGTTAACCAGTGCATTAATTAATATCGTCAACAGAAAATAGTTGGTTAGCGAACACATTGGGCTGTACGGAGGCCCGTCGTTAAGCAATTCGTCTTTAACAGGGGTGTTGTTAAACATGCTGTGGGTGCCAATGCCAGGGAGCATAGGAAGCCAGGTCCTTTATGAAAGCAAAGTCTACTTGATTACTATGCAAGTAGCAGGTGGCTTAGCACAAACAAAGTGTCACAACACGCTATTCGTGAAAATCCAAAGGCAATGTTGCACCTTTCATTTGCAAGTTCACACACGCACACATGCACACAGACACGTTTACACATGTGTATGCTTGCATACACTGATTCACACACCCATGTGCATGCATGCACACAAAGACAGATCCCTCTAGAGCATTTAACAGACTGTTGGGGCGATTGATGTGAGCGAGCACCTATGAATGCCAGCTGGGCATATAAGGAGGTAGGGTCCGCAGCACCACCACGTCCAGTGCTGATGTTTGCACACCGAGTGCGGTATCCATTTGAGACTGAGTCGACCTAGGGGAGGCCTAGGATAGGTGCAGATCATCGTCACTTTTATTGGCTATGAGCGGGAATCGAACTCGGGTCGCCAGGTTGGTAGCGCAGCGCGCAGACCGCTCCCCTACCGCTCCCCACTCATATACATATATATGCACACACACAATCATGCATGCAGATGCACCATACATACTACGCACATGCCCACACATGCATGCACGAATAAATATCCTAAATTGATCTCCATACGTTGCAGCGCCAGGTGCTGTTGGCATTTATTTTGGCTGTCATGGCACTTAATCGATATTTTGAGAGCCATGCCCAGCTGCCTGTTTCCTTCCAGTGCCGACATTCACACACTGTGTAAGGTGCCCATTTTAGGTTGAGTTTCTAACTCAACCCAGTCCAGGTTCACATACAGTGATGATTGAACCCGGGTGGTCGGTTTGTTGTACAGCGTTGTCAAACGCTACCTCACCACTCCCCAACAAAGACAAAGATTCCCTGCATAGCCTTAGCATCCTCTTGGGGCAAGTGCTGCTCTTCAGAACTGCTGTTGTGTTTAGTTTGTTGTCCTTCTACTCACCTCCATTTAGCACGGTTGGCTACGTACGGTGCGAAAGAAGTTCAACATACACACATGCTGTATAGAGCGAGCACTTATGAACGCAGGTGCGGCTCATAAAGGGGTGCGTGGCCAGCACCATGCCCAGCCCCCTTTGTCTCCCGAGTGGCGATGTTTACACACTGAATCAGGTACTTATTTGAGGCTGAGTCGACCTAGGGGAAGCCCAATATCATTTAAAATAATCGTCACTGGTGTTGGCCATGAGCGGAAATCGAACTCGTGTAGCCGGGTTTGTAGCACGATAACCACTACGCTATGGATCCTCACAACAACACGTAATGTTTTTTTTAAATATGCAGAAATTTACGAAAATATTGTTTTCATATATCACCGTATATGTTTTGCTATTTAGCATTCAGGGCAATTTCACATGTATTTGCGACGTCTTGAGATTTAAATTAGATATACAATCCATTCGTGTATTTTATTACTCGAGTATGGCAGAAACCTTTCAACTTGCCCAACAAAACATTATATTACACTGTAATTGGATTTTGTTTTATGGTAATATGTTTGTGGATTTTTTTTCAAATTAACAGGCAAATGACTGTCATTCTACTCCGAATATTATTATTATGAACACACTTGAATCGCTGAAGTTTCGCAATGCATATGCTCATTTCGAATGGCTCTGGTATAGTTTATTTTGAATTTTACAGGGCATGTATTGTGCATGTATCTAAAAGTGTTTACACTGTGTGTAACATGGGGTGATACACCATTGAAATCAGATAAACGGAATTATTTTCTCGGTTACAGTTCACTCCTGAATGTAGCTTCATAAGTTGGTATCATTTTTCAAAATTCAGTGTCAGTAGACAAATCCAAAACAATCATCACACTCTCTGAGCTGTTTAGTAAAAGTATTTCGTAATCTTCCACCGCTGTGCACGACTATAACCCGAGACGGCGTTGATACGTCAAGAAAGTTACTATGCTACGTGTAGGTGGTTCAGTGGTAAAAGTGAGTAACTCGCAATCAAAAGGTTGCGAGTTCAAATCCTGGTGAGGGGTTGCCTCGGCCCATCATCCCTCCGAGGTGTATCTTAAAGAGCTACCACATTGTCGGGGGAAGTCAACAGCAGTTGTCCTTTGGAGAGACTCCTCCCTGCCATAGGAATGTGGAAAATTCCATGGACGGCTCGAGGCTGTGAACAGGAGATGAGCACGGCATCGGTGTTCATTTAAGCAGGGAATTGCTGCGACTTTGTGAGGTCGTTGTGTGTGCTCGTGTGTATCGTAATGTATGCATGGTCATGCACACGTGTGGGGTGTGCATGGCCATGTGCACGGGGTGTGTGTGTGTCGACGTGCAATTTGGAATTTTCACTTCTGGCCCAGGGCCACCAACAGGGATGAGCATCACTCTGATTATGTGAGCACAAAGACTCTTTGAGACTTTAGATGTTAATTCAAACAATTTCAAAACCATTGGTCATACATTGAAACAATGCCGTAACTTTGAATTCTCAGTGGTAGACTTTCAATGTTGTAATTTTTGCCCTGTGTAACGTTATATTGCATGTACATCCACATGTACATGCACGCAGAGGTGTTTGTGTCATGCTAACATTTAGCGTTGTCTTACTGTGTAAGTGGTGCAGTGCCGTGACTGCTAATTGTATGTACATGCTTGAGCACGAACTTGCACATGACCTCGTGGGTGTTTTTCGCTGCCTTCCCCACTGCACATTCTGTGTTGTTTTATCGTTCACACTTTCAAATGTATTCTAGGAGGAACCTAAAAATCGTGCCCTGCGGCTGGCAAACGTTAACGGTGCACCGCTGTCATCGCCATAAATAATTCATCACGCGGCTGCTAATTGGCAGTGCGAATGCTGCATACTAATCGAATCATAACGCCACCTTTTTGGAATGTGCAAGCTGGATTTTTATACAGGCGTCCTCCTTCCTGCTCCCAACATTTTGCGCCATTGCCCTAACGGTTACCGTGGGGGAAATAAACTGAGCGCTAAAGGTGCAATTTACAAACTGGCACAATATTTCTGCCAGAAACAGAGCCCCCTTTTAGCATTGTGCACACAAAAGGGGCAGCATCCGGCCAATAAAGGTGGCCTGAAAATGGAAGCATAATTAAGTTGGGCACGTTGTTAGCAATTATGGTTTATTAATATGCGGTGCTTCATATTTGATCCCTATTTGTCAGGGTGGTCGCTTGGCCAATGAATTGCCAATAAAGGGACAGCGATATCCCTAAACTCATGCCCCATAAACACTGACGTCCACTTCTGCTAATTTATCTGCACGGGATATAAATGTGAGATGGAAAAAGACAAACCCTTTTCTTGTGAACACCAAAATTATTAATAACTGTCAAACATATCGTAAAGCACAGGGCCTGGTGACATTTGATGGGAGCCTGGGGCTGTTGTAGTTTTGAGGGCACCTCTTTGTACATGCAATTCCTTCCCTTGACTGTGTTATCACCACCTGCATCTGAATCAAAACACTCCCATCGCAATTCACCTTTGCTATTTGCGTTACAGTACCCCAGCTGTGAAGTCACAATCCTGTTATAAGCAAAGAAAACATAATTTGGAAGAGTTTGAGCATTACATTCGTACCGGCCAATGAAGCCACAACGGGATTGTTCAAATTATGGTGTGCTGGTCATATTCAGTTCACCAACTTACTTAATCTGGCCCCAGGCATCGGTCAAATATACAATAAAAAATAGCCCACCAAAGCTTTTAAATTTGCTTAACTGTCTTGGTCACCATACACCAGCTTCATAGTGACATGAGACATGGATGGAAATCAGTTGGGGTGTATATTCCTTGTGTACGTTTTAACATTTTGTGCACTATATTTTCTGTGCATGGTGGGCCTTGTTGTTTTACCATTGGATTAAAATCATCACACCGGGCACATGTCAGAACTTGTTGAAACCATGGGTAGCTGACACCTGGATTCATACTGAAAATCTCAACAATGCCATCTCAGTTTCTGTAACAAGGGCATAAAATATCCCAGGTCATACAACCACTGCAACCAACAAGAACACTGTGAGGTAAATAAAGATGCATATGGGTTGATATTTCAACAGAAATTCTCACATTGACTGACACACTTAGTGGTTTTTTTTGTCGCAGAGAAAGTGATGTGACCTTGAGCGATCAGTCCTAATTGTCAGTGTGAGCACCCAGAGAAAATTAATGGAGATGTACTGAAAATTATTTAGTTTTGAATTAAATTGGATGAATCAATGGAGGACAAAAATGAATACAAACACAAACATAGGCAGCCTGGCAATATTTACGCTGAAAACCAATTAAGTGAGATGCACAATTGACACTGGGCTCCAAACTAAATTATTGACTATCCCATAAAGAAATAGAAAATTTATATGCAATTTAGAAAATTGAAAAAAGACATACTGTGAAATGTTACGGCAAATCAATGCCATTCAGGCTATTCATATATGATTTGCCATTGTTTCACACTGGAACGGAAAAACAACCTGAACAAAACAGCATCCAAAGCAAAAATGACATTCCATAAATTTCCTCATGTACAATTAATATTTTCGTATCTTTTTTGTAATGCTTCATTTGTTGCGTTTCCAAACACAGTGGGGGTTATCGTATATCCTAAGTTATATAACGTATACCACATTGTAGGCAGTTGTCCTGTGAACACATTGGAGCCTTCACCATGAAAATGTGGAGTTACCAGCACGGCCATCTAGCAGACATGTGTGGTGCCCCATTGCTCATTTGACCACGGGGACTTGCTGAATTTTGACTTCACTTCTTTATTGCTAAATATAAAAATGCTATATATTTTTTTACTTCCTTGGGCTGCATTTTATCAATTTGAGCTTGATTCTCATTGGGTTTGTAGGAAGGAGATCCTTACTGTGCAAAGTGATTGCTCTGCGAGTTTAGTAATTCCTGAAATATGTTTCCCCAATAGCCTTTGCTCAGGGGGGCCAGGTCTAATAACCACGTGCGAGATGGCAATCTCTCTCTGCAGATAGAATCCGTACTCATCATTCCGCACCAGTGTTGGGGCGGGACGGGGTTGGCGATGGGGGGCCCTTGAGATCTGAGCAGAGCGTGCGTTAGTAGCTCAGGTTCAAACTCGCCCACAAAAATAACGACTGATACGATCTACGCAAGATGGCGCAGGATGTGTGAACATACCCAAGCAGGAAACTTGTAGTCTGCTGATATATTTTTTATGAAGAATTATATTCAATCCCAATATAATATACATATGGAATGCAAGTAACGTTGATTAATCACATATGCATCAAAGTATTTATTAACCATATCGATATGGTGGCTCAGCGATAGAGCGAGCGGCTTGCAGTCAGGTAGGTTACGAGTTAAAATTCTGTTTGAGGGTTGACGCAGCCCATCATCCTTTTGGGTTTGATACAATGAGAACCATTTGTGAGGAAGATGACAGTGGTGGTCCAATGGATTGACTCACCCACGCCATAGGAAATGCAGTATTTCCACCGCTGGCTCTGAGCTGTAAACATGATATTCATGCATATAATTTGAACACTTCCTCAATGTTATCCAACACGTAGCCCCACAGCTGCCCATGGCATCTGTTTTATGCAGGGTGGTCGCCCATCGAAGTGCTATCCAGACTCGACACTGCTTAAAGGAACACTGCCCCAATGCTCATTTAAGCAGGAATCACTTTGACTGGAGATAATTACCAACTGAAAGTGCAACGGTTATAAGAATACAGTCGCAATGTGTTAAGCAGAAAATAAAATAGTGTAGCAGATTCTGAATCTCCTGAGTGGTATTCTAGGCAAGAATACAACTCTATTGTCTGCATAAAAGTGTCATGAGATCGCGGGATGTCACTGTGCAGTGCCGGCCCTAGAGAGGCACGGCTTGCAATGTAACGACATCGCAAATACCACAAGGGTGTGGGTGTAGTACCGGCCCTAGAAGGGCCCAGTGACCGCTAATGGATAGCGCTAGATGGCACCACGCTTGGCGTGCAGTGCCAACCCTACAGGACAGGGTGTGGGAGTGCTGGCCGTAGGAATGAGGTCACTAAAGGCCATGGCATTCTGTTTGACCCGAGAGGACATGTGACCAGTTAAGTCTACAAAGAGCCCAAGTAGGGGCGAGGAGTGGGCACGTGGTTAGCATTCAGATCCTTCCCGAGGATTCTGGAACATGGTCATGGTCAAGGGCGGAACCAGCCACGCCACAGAGAATATAAGCCGGGTCCCCAGAAGAACTGGCGTGGTTGTTCATCCTGGAAGAAACCTTCGTCTACATTCTCCGCTCAACGAGTCTCCAACACGTGGACCTGGACCCGAGCTGTGGTCCAGTCCGTAGTAGCTAGTGATGTTGTGGCTAGTGTAGTTAGCCTGGTGGTCACCACCTGGCTAGCTACACCAGTCACGTTGTAATTAGTGTAGTTAGCCTGGTGGTCACCATCACAGGTTGTTATCCTGTTAAGGGGAAGTTACCCCGTGTGTTGGAGTTAAATAAATGTGTTGCATCCAAGTCTACGTCTGCGACTCAGTTGAATTCACCACAAAAGTGTCCTTAGGAATTAAATTACGTTAAATTGTATTTAATCGTAGTGGAGAATGTAAGGGTCCAAGAATTGGTCTCTAACATTTCCACCACAGATTTTTCACACGTATTTCTATCCACCATTTACTTTGAAAACCAGCCCTTAGTTTTGCTGGGAAGGTTAAAGGCTTGTTATTCATTGCTTTTGAGATGGCATTGATGAATCATTCAAACATCATTTGGAAGAGACCCAGTCTTTAGTTCTATTCGGTTACAAGTTGATGGTCATTCAGCAAGTCTAGTTTACCCTCATATGCCTACGTGT
The DNA here is from genome assembly GCF_015708825.2 of Lethenteron reissneri. Classification (NCBI taxonomy): domain Eukaryota; kingdom Metazoa; phylum Chordata; class Hyperoartia; order Petromyzontiformes; family Petromyzontidae; genus Lethenteron; species Lethenteron reissneri. The sequence continues at coordinate 8,811,377 of NC_083807.1, forward strand.
TTCATTTTAACTCCTCATATCTATAGCCCTCATATCCACTTCTATTATTCCGGTGCAATCTCTAAATCCATCAGATTAACCTTTTCGGCCTTTGATAGGAGGGGTTTGTTTTACCATTGGGGTGGGCGGGGGGTTTAAGAGCCATCCCCAATCGGAGAAGGAAATGCATGTGTTGCTGCCCGATGAAGAGTGAAGAGTAGGAACACCCTCTTTGAATATTTTTCTTCTCACAACCGACACATTTTGTGAGTGATATAAACGCCGGCTCTCACCTGATGAAGCTAGTTGTAATACCTGGCAAAATGTCATACACAGATTGTATATGTTGTGGCTTGGCTCTCCAACACACCGGCGTGCTGTACTCGTGACGAATTGGCATGTTCTATTAACGTGACAGTTGGTCGCGGGTTTAATGACACATTTATATATTTACGTGATTTAACCCAATAAAAAAAAACATTTATTATGGATGATATTGGTCGTGAAAGACTACGTGTTAAACTGAAATGCATTTGTGTTGCTGTCCGATGAAGAGTGAAGTCGGCAAAAATTGTGTAAAGTAGTGGGTCGTTAAATCGCCTGTTGGATGCATTACGCCATTGTGTTGGTGATATAGCCACCTGCAGAGCAGCGATATGTTTATTTAGTAGTATGCAGTACAGCAAATGTGTTTTCGACATCTTGGCAGTATGTTTTCTCCAGGGAGCTTAGTTTCCTGTCATGCACAAACATGTTCAATTCAACAATTCCCCTTACAGCAGAATCAGCATCATATTTAAAAGGAGTATTTGTAGCTCATTGAGGATTTCCTTATTTGCAAGGTAAAGGTTTAGAATTACAAACGTTTGCTCAAGCAATCTGCTGGTAGAAGGGCCTCTCCACTCTTGAGCTTCTCTGCAAGGTGTCTTGGCCTCCTTTTTGACACACTGGCCAGACGCCTTGGAAGAGGTTTGAGCACCCACACTCTACCCCAACTGCACAGCCCTGCCAATCGACTGCGGTGTATCCATTTATACTTCAGGGTGGATGCGGGGGGTTGGGGGGGGGTATTTAAGGAATTGGTCCATTGTTTCAACTGCTGCACCAGGAGAAGGAACCGGCGACCTCTGGATTGTAAAAGCGGTGTGCTGACCATTAAGACCATGGCAGCATCCGCTTATTAATGATACTTTGCATTCCATTTCAATGCTTCATTGCAAAAAAAATGGTTTTCATCCAAACGACATCACCTCCACAGCCGTACAAAGAAGAAAAATGCGTGATACCATTGCAATTATGGGCACTTGCTATAGCAGGGCGTTCATATCGAGCAAAAAGCCAGCGAATGTGCGGATAACAGTTGTGAAGCTAGTCATGAAATTATATAAAATCCTGTCAAAATTGTTGTTGGAATTTTGTAAATTCACAGTTATTTAATATGCAGTACATTGCCATAAAACGAATTAATGCAAAAATCGAACATTAGTTTGAGACATGATGAAATGTATTATGGAATTGTTGGCAAGAAATAGTGTGTTTTTTGTTTCATTGCTGTCTATACAAAATTATCTCAATCCATCAAACAAGAGCCATCTCTGGAGCCATATCCATTAAATTACCGTGGGCCACAGTGTGCATGATGGATGCTTACCACTCTCCCCTTGTGTGCCATGCATGGCTTCATTAGACGAACACTTGTCGATGGCTGCAAGGAATACACATTGAAACCTATATGTGCACAACACAGGGCGGCATTCACTATGCCGCCAGGTGGGGCTGTGGACAGCGAACTCGTCTTACAATCAGAAAACTCTGCAAGCTCAAATCTGAGAACTCGTTAGCCCATCATCAACCAAAGGGATATGACATTATTAGTAAAATACTACTTTGTTAAAAAGTCAATTGAATATGTTTTGGTAAAACCTAACCTCCACCTTGCAAATGTGGGATTTCTACCATCAGCTCTGCGAGTCCAACTGAGAATTGTTCAATACACATTCGATGAGGTGTACTTTTGTGTGACTTTTTCTGCTTTAAATGCAATTGTCTTATTTTCAATGACGAGCATGAATTTCAATCACACATTTCCCATGTTGGTGGCATTGTTCAATTAGATAGACACACTGGTCTTCGTCATGGGAACGTATAATTTCAAGCCACTGATAAACTCAGATGACCATTTCCCAATGGGGGTTATTTAGCTATACTTCACCACGCCGGTCAGTGTGTGTTGGTGAAGGCGGCGAGAGGTACATACTTGAGCATAGAAGTACAGTGCAAAAATAGATGTTTCCTCACTACCATCAGTGGCCCACCACGGAGTTCCACAGGTGCCCATGACATTTGTTTAATGCATGGTGGTCGCCCATCAAAGTGCTCGCCAGGCTCGATGCTGCTTAACTTCCGAGACCTGATTATGTTGAGCACATTCCGGGTGACATTGACATTGACCCGTCGTAAGAGTTAACCCAGAAACAGGGTCGATTCTCTTGCCTGTATTCAATAGTGCTCTGGATTATTGAAAGTGTGCCTCTGTTGAGTGTTTGGACAAAGCAGAGCACCGACCACATCACAAACACAATCATCACAGTCAAAGCTGATTATAGGTACACCAATTGAGAGCAAGGCCATGTGTGCTTATATTCACATTAGTGTGCTTGTATCAGAATTTGCCCTATGCCTTTTCCAACCACTCATGTAATGTCAGCACTTGTTTCTTATATTTGAACTGTGCTTGTATAAGGTGTGCTCATATCCAATTCAAGGTCATGCATACCAGCTCCAATTCAACACGAAAGATGTTTTTTGCAGCTAGTATTATTATTCATACCAGATTTTTGTGTAATACCATGTAATTATATGGCCAAATCTGTGTCAAGGCCCTCCACACCTGACACAGCCAAAAAAATTATAGTGCCGCGTGTACGAGCGTTTAATGTCACTTGTTGATGTTAGAGCATCTTCGTCAAAAGATCGAGACTCTTTAGTTCTGACATCCTGGATCTTGTCCTGATGCTGTTTTATGTAGGTTAAAATGAAACATAGCATCGAATGGTGCTTCAGGACAAGCCTTCCAATCGTCTTGGTTTTCTGCCTCGCCATTGGACCCAGGCTTGGTTCCTGGTTAAGCCCCGTGCGGTAGCTGGTGTGCAACAGACACTGCACGTAAATTAATTCACGCACTGGCACCCTTCAGGGAAACTGTGCCATTGCACCACCACACTAGACACCCAAAGCCCTTGGGCGATTGATAAGTGGTGAGCGGGGCAGGCCTATGCGGCTAGAAACTCCTAGTCACAACCCAGCACTAAGGCGGCAGCTATTAGAAGGTCGTCATGCACTCGGATTAGGCAGGAGTGCATCCCGGCAGCTGTAGCTGTGACTGAGCAGTCCACCAGGATCCACTCTGCTCACCCCAAATGAGGAGGGGCTAGAAAAGGTGCCCTAAACATAGCCTGCCTAGCAACATCCTGTCTGGCTTACCGCGACCAGAGGGAGCATCAATAATTGCGGTCAAAACAAAAATAAATCTAAACTAAACATGGATCCTGCAATGTCAGGACCCTCACAGACAACCCAAACTCACAACGTCCAGAGCGCCAAACAGCTCTTGTGGCACACAAGCTGAGACGATTTAATATCCATATTTCCGCCCTCAGCCAAACCTGTCTGGCGGATGAAGGCCAACTGACCGATCTAAATGGAGGCTGCACCTTCTTTTGGAAGGGCAAACCAGCGCATGAGCGACGCCTGCATGGTGTAGGGTTTGCAATAGACAACGTGCTCATCGACAGCTTAAGTGAGCTCCCAATTGGTATCCATGAGCGTTGCATGACCCTACGCCTGAAACTCGCAAAATACCAAGATGCAACCATAATCAGCACCTATGCACCAACACTGGACTCTGAAGAAGACACTAAGGAGACCTACTACAGCCAACTCAACCAAATTACTCAGAGTACACCAAAAACTGACAAGCTGATTCTCCTTGGCAACTTCAATGCTAGAGTTCGGAGAGACCATCAAATGTGGAATGGTGTAATTGGTAAAGAGAGAGCTGTAAAGTCCAACTCCAATGGTCACCTTCTTCTTATAACCTGTTCTGAGCACGACCTGACAATCACCAACACCCTATTCAGGCAGAAGAATAGTCTTAAGACCTCCTGGTACCACCCTCGATCACACCAATGGCATTTACTGGACTACATGATTGTTAGGAAGCTTGACAGCACAGACGTCCGCATCACTTGTGCCATGATCAACGCAGACGATTGCTGGACTGACCACAGACTAATTCGATCAGTGATGACTCTCAAACTAACCTTTCATGACTGCAGGAATCCATGCTCTTTGGTTATTTTGGTAAAGTCATGTAGGTAGAGAAAAAATTGAAAAATATACATTTAATTTAATTTATTTTATTTTATTTTTCTACCTACGTGACTTTACCGAAAAAACCAAAGAGAAAAGCAGAATAAATACAACATCTTACTGATTCCAATAACCCACATGAATCTTTTAAGCAAACCAAAGTCTTATATGGGCCATCAAAACAGGGCCTTGCACCACTTCAGTCTAAGGATGGGACAGAAATCTTCAAAGACAAAAATGCAATCATCTCCCGCTGGCAGAAACACTTCAGCACTCTTTTAAACTGCAACGCTGTTGTATATGCTTCTATATTTAGTGAGATTCTGCAACACTCTACCACTGAGGATTTAGCTGGAGAACCAACGATGCTTGAAATGGCTAAAGTTGTCAAGCAGATAAAAGAGGACAACGCTAGTGGGCTAGACCAGATTCCTACTGAGATTTAAAAACATGGAGAACAACGCCTACCAGAACACCTGAACTCCTTCATGGCCAGGATCTGGAATGATGAAGACCTTCCCAATGAACTGAAAGATGCCATCATTGTCACCGTCTTAAAAAAAGGTGACAAGTCAGACTGTGACAACTACAGAGGAATATCTCTTTTTGCCACTGCTGGAAAAATACTGGCAAGAATCCTACTAAACAAACTTCTACCACTTGCTGAAAAACTCCTTCCTGAATCGCTGAATGGTTTTCCACCTGGCAGGGGAACCTCAGACATTATCTTCTCAGCTCGTCAACTCCAAGAGAAGTGCCAGGAGCAGAGACTACCATTGTACATGGCCTTCTTTGATTTGACTAAAGCTTTTGATTCTGTTAATCGTGATGCACTATGGATAATCCTTCTGAGATATGGCTGCCCAACAAAATTTGTAAAAGTCCTCCGTCTGTTGCATGACGGTATGAAGGCTGTCATCCTCTCTGATGGTGAAACCTCAGAGCCAATCGAAGTAAGGAACGGTGTGAAGCAAGGCTGCGTTAATGCACCAACTCTTTTCTCCATCTTCCTGGTGGGAATGCTTCATCTGACGGAGAACAGACTTCCCAGAGGCATAAATAACAAATATAGGACAGACGGGAACATATTGAACATCAACCGTTTCAGAGCCAAGTCAAAAACATCAATCACATCCGTTATTGGGTTCCAATATGCTGATGATGCCCAAGTCAGTGCCTGCTCAGAAGCTCACCTTCAGGTCATCGTCAACATATTTACAGATGCTTGCAGCAGGATGGGTTTAACATTGAATACCTAAAAAAACAAATATCAATTTTCAACAAATTCCGGGAGGACACCTACCACCCCCTACAATCATTACAAACAATGCAATACTAGAAAACGTTCCCAGTTTCCCATACTTAGGCAGCCATCTCTCTCGCAATGTCTTAATTGATTATGAAACCCAACATCGGATTGCCCGAGCTCGTGCTGCCTTTGGCAAACTTAAGAACAGAGTCTTTGAGGACCACGACATTACCACCAAGACGAAAGTGGCTGTGTATAATGCTGTGATCATTCCAACCCTCTTAAATGGTGCAGAAACCTGGACCACTTATCGTAAACACGTAAAATCTCTCGAAATGTCTAATCAACGTTGTCTCAGGAAAATACTAAACATCACCTGGGAATGAAGACAAACTAATATCAGTGTCCTGGAGCGATCCAACTCATCCAGCATAGAGGCCATCATCATGATGTATTAACTCAGATGGGCAAGTCACCTTGTGAGGATGAATGACTCGAAGTTTCCTAAGCAAATCTTCTATTCCCAGCTCAGCAATGGATTACAAGCCCCTGGAGGGCAAAGGAAGCGTTTCCATGACCACCTTAAAATGCACCTCAAGCGAAGCCACATAGATCCAAACAACTGTGGAATCAATGCTCTTGATAGACCATCATGGAGGGCCAAAATAAACAATGGAACTCTGCATTTTGAGGCCGAGCGAAGAGTTGATAGCCAGGAAAAGAGTGCGCCGCAAAGCACATACACCAGAGACAGAGGCAACAACGAGTGGGAGCTCCAGGATAGACCATCCGTGCTCCCACTGTGCCAAGATCTGCAGGTCATGGGTTGGCCTATTAAACCATCTCCGGACCCATGGACAGCCAGGTCCACCTTACAACACAGACAAGTGACACCTGGAGGGAAATCATACTCGACTACGAGGGATCCCAGTAGACAGAAGAAGCATCGAATGACTGCATTTGGTTGTAGGAAATTCTTCATTGACTCACCGGTGAGTTGAAACGATAATAATTGGTGCATCGAACTCTTGTACATGTGGACGATTTAATGATTTAATGTATCTCAGGTGGTGGAGACCATTGTGGCCTAACCGAAGTAAATATATCTAACGTGTATTTGGGTTCTTATTGGGACCTTTTGAATAGGGTATGTGATCTACGTTTCCCAACAAAGTTATATTCAAAGCAGTGAGAAGGTTCAATGCAGCAATGACATCTACTTACACGGTAAAGACCGTTTCATATACTTTTGTAATGTCTTTTGCAGAAGTAGTAAAAGCACAATTTGATTTGAAAAGCAAATGAGTCCATTTTTTTCCCTTTTTATTTCGAAGCGATACAAAAGAAAATTAAACACATATATCCTCTATCGAGACCAGTCAGCTACTGGCGTCCCGAACTACAAGGGATATTGCGTGTGTAACACGCGCAATGTAGGGCCCTGTCACACACACCCAGCAGACGGCCGCCACCCACACTGACGGGCGTCTGCCACGGTCAACACTCTGAACCTCACTGGCAAAAATATGCGTGAAACGTATCCGGTCAAATCTCACACAAAGGCATTCCCAAATTTTGACAGCCCTGAAACCGTCTGTAGTGTCTACTGCCCCGACTGACCAAAGTAGTCATGGACGCCTGAATAATTCAAGAATATGAATCATTATCCCCCCCCCCCCCCCCCCACTTTGACATATTTTCCTGAACACACGATTCTGCCAATTCCCAAATCGATACAGCTACAATATTTGAATTGTTGCGATCCGAATCAAGAACCAATTAATTAAAGGTTTTTTTTGTCGTTCCGTTGGCACTGTCCTTTTTGACTCAATTGTATAATTTTTTGTTCGCAGCAACCGGTGACATCAGCAACTCGTTTACAAAAATCGCAAATAATTCCTTTTACACGTGCAATTTGATGCATATATCATGAGCGTACTAGTCGATTGTGATTGAACCAATACATCATTAAACGCCTACTTAATACCTCTACATTCAGCTGTCTCAAACTCGTCACTGGGTAGATTTTGCTGAACAAAAGTAACTGTTTTAGTTAAATCAATTATTAAACATTAATTTGCCTTTTTAAACTAATTATTCTGTACTCTATATAAGTAACGCGAGTGAGTGATATCTGAACTGATCATGGATCCCCTTCACCAGCCCACACCGATCAACGTGGTCAAGTATGGCCAATACATCACCATGATCAACACGGTGTCTGTAAGCCTTCATCCAGCAGTGGATTAACAAAAGGGCTCTATATTATAAATGTAATGTATTACTGTACACACATTAACAATTTTTATGTTTTCCGAAAAAAGATGTTACTTGCAATAGTGCTTCTTATTGTAAATTGTGGAGAGTATATATGGTGGAAATTACTAAGAATTGTATCTTTCCAGATAGTCCCAATGGGAATATGATAAACTTCACCATCTTTGCATGGTTCACAAAAACCTATGACGCTCTACTTCTTGCAATTGCTGATATGAGTGCGTGCCGATTGTTTTTTGTTGCTGAAGTAGCGAAACAAATGTTAGCATGTACCCTTATATCGATAATGATGGATATTACTCTCCGATTGATCATTTTGTGGACATTACAGGGCCAAGCAAATAAAAAAAAACTGCGCAGTGCTAACGGTGCCGCACGAGCCCAGCCCATCAGCAGTGTGGCGCATTTTGGCAACTATGCGTGTGGTTATGTTCCACGTAAACATCGCTTCACCTCACCAAGCCGTTTCACGTTTACAGAAATCGACATTCGTTGAAATGAGAATGCAGTCTTATGTACTGCTGGCTTTTCAACAATTTGTTTTAAGTGACCATGTTTCCTGATTACAAAATTTAATAGATGTCAGCCTTGCAAGCAATTGTGCCGAAAACATTACCCTTAATAAAGACCTGTGTATGCCAATCTTTGCACCGTGCGCTGTGTCGGTGCTGTCAGTCGGGAGCTCAGGCATTCATTGGAAGTGGAGGCATTGATTGTTGATGCCCACAGACTGCAATGAAGGTCTTAGTCAGTCACGATAAGTGGCATGGCAAGTGCACAGCACAGCACGCGCACAGGTGCAGACACGCATACACGCACGAACACGTACGTGAGACATGTGCGCACACATTCATAGACACATGTACCACCATAGCATTTAGAAACTGTTGGGATAAATGCTGTTAGCGAACACTTATTAAGGCCGAAATGGTGCACGAGGGGATGGTTTGGCCAGCACAATGCCTTGCCACCTTTATCTCCTCCGTGCTAATGTTCTGATTCTTTACCAGCGACTCCTTTATCTTGGGGGTGTCCAGGACCAGTTTTGATATCACTCGCCCCTGATGCTGGCTGTGTCTGAGAATTTAAAACAGGTTTCTGGGTTCGTAGTGCAGTAGTACACTAACCACTGTTCCATTGTTCACCTGTGTGCACATACATACACAAACACACGCTCACATACGTGCATGTACAATGATCTTTTTTAACATTCATTATAGTTGTAGGAATCGATATGATTTTGTTATTCAGGCTTGGTCGTCAATGTGTGTGTGCGTTCCAGCATAGCTGCTGCCTTCCATTAACGTTTGCAATAACAAAAACGCTTTACTTGTGACAAATAAAACTGTTTTTTTAAATAACTTTTATACATTATTAATCGATTCACCATGTGAATTCATCTTCAGTTACAAATTTATGGCGATCTGTCAATTTAAAAAAGGACGAATATAACAAAACATCTTATACTCTTCATAGCAACTGTGGTCACAGACACTTTCAAAGAGTGCTAATGTAGATAAACACATTGAAGAATAAGCCATGGACAAGTAATTGACAGCATGAAAATTCGGCATCAATGACTGGATTTATGTGACCGATTATTTGAGACAGTAGACCGATCGTGTTTTAATCAATGTTGCAGATCATAATAAATATTGAGACACAAATAAACCACATGTATAAATTACGTGTTGCAGCAAGCGGGAAAATGTTTGCATTCATGTACACCGTCATATTTTTTTCATTTTTTTGACCGAAGATTTTCGCTTGAGGAATAAAAGTTCCAAGTTCAACAAAGAGTTACTGCATCTCTTTAAATGAATACACTAGTTTGATTTACAATCTTATAGTGAACAAAGTGTGGGTGGAACGAGCACAAACAACCATTTTTTATAAAAATTTATTAACCTAAGTTATGTAATCTTTCAAATATGTGTTACAGAAATATACATGAATATTTTGGAATAATCTACATAAACATCATTTTTTTCCCATTTCATAAAGTCTCTAGACTGTGTGTATCAACATTTTTTTTTATATCAAAATGAAACTTTTAATGGACTGAGAACTTTTTTTATAGAAATACTACATTCCACAAAATAGTCAACCCAGTAAATCTTCTACAAAGAAACACAATCCAACAGTAATGGTGATTATCCATTGCGTCTATGCAAATGTGAAAAGTGGGAACGTTTTTCGTAACGTAAATCACATCAAAGTGTTCATGAGAAAGAAACAAAAACATCTGCAGTTTATCGAGATGGAAATGTATAGGTCCAGCTTTTTATATGATATAAATAGGTTTATACATATAACAGGCTATGACATTAAAAAAAATGTCGTCTTAAAGGTCTGTTTTGAAACATGCTTGGATATCAAGCAAATATAAGTCCGTCAACAAGTTTGACAAAAGTTAGGTGGATGGAGATAAGGTTTAATTTTTTTCTTTATTTTCCATTCAGCCGATTGTCCTAAAGCTCGACTTCAAGCAGCAAGGTGATGGTTGGTGGGCTTCCCCCGTCCCGACCGAGCCAAGCAGCGCCCACCCGCCACTCCCCCCACTCCCCCACCCCCCCTCGTCACAAGGCCCGGTGTCCACGGCGTTGCAGAAGAACGCGCGGTCACACTTCGGTTTGTATGTCGCTTTCGTGACCCCCCAGTGGAATGGTGGCCCCTGGTTTCTCCCACTCAATGTTTTTGAGTTCTACCCGTTGATGGGCCTCTCCGTAGGCCTCCTTTTTGCCCCAGGTTTGCTGGGTGGGGCTAGCCCTCCGGATGCAATCCCATGACGTCTTGCTCGGGGTCTGCTTCTCTTGGCACTAAAGAAGGCACAACGAGAATTGCACAAAACAACAACGGTGGTGGTGAAAATACTGCGCTGCCAGTGGTACGCAAGCTCAAAGAGCAGCAACTGAACACATTTGGCAATAACTGCCCTTAAAAGGGAAATTTGAAATGTAATAGGCAACGGTTTGGGCCAAGACCTTTATTAATATAAGATGTATGTATGTATGTTGAACTTATTTCGCGCCGTACGTAGCCAACCACGCTAATCAGAAGTGCGGGGGAAGGATAATAAACTAAATACCAAAAATATATATCTCTTTGCTGTCATGCTCAAAAGTTATATTTGGAGAGGCTCATCTGCATTGTCCCTGAGCCATTAGTGGCAATTCTCTGGCAGGGACTAGTCTCACCACTCTACAGTGGTACTCGTATTTAACTCTGTAGACTGCTATGCAAAGACATCCAGGAGTGGAAGTTTATGACATTCCATTTGTGTCAGGCACTCAATTTCTGGATTGACGGATGAAGTTATTTTCATAATGATTTTTGACCTAATATTCACGAGCTAGTTATCCATAGTTAGATTGCTCATGAGATGTTATCTGTGATCATCAAGCAATAAAAACCCATAACGGAGAAATGTGATTTTTCATCCCTATACTCCATATTTTTGACTGTAAAATTTACTGTTTAACACGTAGGCTTTCGCAACCCAAAAACGTTGATTATGAATGATTATGTAAAATTTACACCGTAACATAGCAACTGTGTGCTTGAAGATGTTTTTTTACAAATAACAAGATACTATCGGATCATGTGATGTGCAAGTATGCGTGCTTAACCATTTAAAGCAAACCAAATGCAGCAGAAACATAATTCCTGGGCATCACACTAAGAGAAGAGCATGCACACATCGGGATGATTGCAACTGATGGATAAAATTAACGGCTGACAGAAACGATCCAAAGTAGGACGCAGAGAAACAAAACTATGGATTTAAAGCTGTACAGCACCTGAGGCAAAAAATAGTGCGAGCTTTTGATAAAGTCGTGAATGGGGAAGTACTGCTGGCAGAAGCTTAATCGTTTGTAAAATGCAGCATCATCCTCAGACTGCCGCGATACGCCTTGATGAGCGTGGCAGTCTTCAACGATGTACGTCATCTAAGAATAGGTTTTCCCCTTTTCCTGGCAACAAAACTGAAACCTTTTTACAAGGAATCATGTCTGCATTAACCACAATACTTGTGGTCAGAATGCAAACAAAAAACGCAATCTGATAATATATGCATTGTCCTTGAAACTGATTGGTCCACACCAGAGACATCTTTCTTTTGAGTCTCGTTTCAAACGGTGCTAGACCAGAGAACGCCAAAAGGGGAAAAACCTATTCTTATATTTTGGTACTGGTAAAGGAGGTCCCATGATGATGTACGTCATCATCTGCCTTGTACCACAGCTAATACTTCTGTCCAGTAACTATCTGTAACTAATACATCGTCAGTGCTACGGTGGACTGCATTGTTTATTGGCTGTTTTTTTTTCTTATAGAGTGAACGTATGACAATGTAAACAAATAAAATCAAGCCAGAGTATAAATTGCAAGCCTGCACTTAAATTGGCTCTCCTAGGAATTCAACTCGAAGCCATTGAATTATTAAATTGAATAAGACACTAGACAGGGCTGTCATATGTGTGTAAAAGGTGAACATAATGAGTTACACAATTTACAATTGTAATTTAAAACAATTCCATGAGATTTTAAATTACACTACAGTTTTTCTCATCTTGCCAATATACATGTTGGGCCATAGCATGGCTTGTACGGAGATCACACATTTACCTCTCGAGCAGATTCCACTCAGCCAAGCATAACTCTAGGAATGGCAAAATGGTCACCACCCTGGTGAGGCTGCACCAATTGGTAAGGATGTCAATAGTGGTTGCGCAGACAGATAGGTCTCTGTCATAGCACTGTGGAATTTCCCATTGACACAACAGTGGTCGTCATGCGGAGTTATATATTTTTTTGTCACGTGACAGACGGTGGGATTTTCAACCCTGGCATCCGTCTGCCAGTGAGGATGAACATGGGAACAATTTTACGTTTTATGTGTGCATTATAAGCATGCACTACTTGTCCATTTCACACGAATCCTCGTAGTTATTTCATTATGTGATAACTGTAACGATGCAAGGCGGCACAGCCAACTAATTTTATAGGTGAATAAAATTTCACGTGCGGCAGTTGGAATTTAAGTGGGTCGCTTACTGCAATATCTACAGTAGGGGACTCCCGTCCTTTCTCGTAAGTCTGGAACTTCTGATTGAGCTCCTGGAACATTTCTTGGTGTCTCTTGCGAGTGCGCATAATCTTCTGGCAAAAAAAGAGGGGGGAAAACCCAGATGGAAATGTAAACCTCGCCAACGTAAGACAGTTAAATAAAAGGAACATCTTTAAAATTGTCTGAATGCGTGTGGGGTGGGTTGGAATGACAGCATTCATAACAACATTCTGCCGGTCACACCAGCCGAGGTTTTGCTTAAAACGACATGAGTAATACTATACAGCAATATCTGGACCGCTCACACTGAACATGACTGTTCGTTTGTGAACGTTAAAATGCTTCTTAAAATGGACAATATGCTGGTGCTGTTCTGACAGTCATGGTAAATAATTTCAAATGGTACATGAGTTTCTCACACTATATATATGTGTACAAATGCATAAATAGTATATAAATGAATTGAAGGCTTGTATTACCTCCACATCTAATTCTGAATATCTGGACTTTCGTCTCTGAAACAACAAAAAGGTAACAAGAAGATTAAATGAACGCCATGTCTAAAATGTCATCACAGTTCATCACAATTATTCAGCACAAATATAATATTTACTTAATTGTTAAATGCATGCCTGTGGCCACTTCACTATACGAGGGGATGGCATTTCACGCAATCGCATGACACCCATCAGAAAAGGTTATCAGATGATCAGTGCACTGCAGTATATCAAGTAGGTTGCTGATCCAACTCTAGGGGATTTTAAGTATTATCCCCTCGTGTGTGTTAGTTTTCTCTGGGCTGTCATTCTTGATACATGCAAAATCTATTCAAAAGCAACTTGGATAAACCTCCTTAGCAGAACCCTCTAGATAAATATCGCATGATTGTCAAGGTAACAAAAATGCAACTTCTCCGTCGTCCTTACAGATAAAAATAACCGAACTTCCAAGTTATTTGCTCGATCCCATTTTGAATGCATGTAATATTTAAAATCACTTAGCAATTTGCTGTTACCTCTAAGGAGCTGATGGACACGGTTGAGCTGGTCTCGCTGCGCGGGGTGCCTCCCATCATTGCCTCCTTGCTCACTTTGGTCAAACTGTAATGCTTGGCCATTGGCCTTGACTCCAAGGGCACATTCTGATACTGGTGTTGCTGCTGCTGGTGCTGCATCTGCAGTGGCTGCTCCAGCCCAGCCATTCCGTACTGCTCCATGTCTGGGCCTCCCACACCCAGCGCCATGCCCTGGTCCATGCCCATGACGAGCCCCATGCGGCTCAAAGTGCCCTGGCCCATGAGGCCGACGCCCATGCCCATCACCTCCTGGTCTTTGAAGGTGACCGAGCTCCGTGGCAGGACCACATAGTCACTCTCGAGGGCGCGCTTCTCGGCGCTCGACAGCTCGACAGCCGCCACCGGCTGCTGCTGCTGCTGTGGCTGCAGCGGCGTCATCAGATCTCCGCCCTCGTAGAGGCCGCTGAGCGGCCGCCCGCCGCCGTCCCCCTCGATGCTCCAGGGTGGCTGCTCGGTGCCCAGGATGGGCGCCATGCCTATGGGGGACAGGTAGCCAGAGGGTCCCTGCAGCTGGATGTCTGGGATGGCGCAGCCCATGGGAATGGCAGGCCCACCGGGGATGGCCTGGAAGTCCTTCTTGTCGAGGATTTCCTCCTCCCGCACCGTCGCCCTCGTGAGGGGCCCTTTGGCGGACCTCCGGCAGGTGTTGATGTCTTTGTGGAGAACTGCATGCAATTAGGCTACATCAGTCTGCACGCGTCTGTACGCTATGAACGCTTAAGATCAGCATGCGTGTTTTAGAGATCTGCGATTAAATGTCACGGTGAAGTCTCTCGCGAGATTTCCGTTTAACGGCTGCATCTTAGCGGCGAGCGTAATAAAGGAATAAGTGCATAGGTGAGATGCCCTTTTCAGCATTTCAATAATATAACATGTACTTTTACTATTTTGAATCATCGTTTTGTCAATGGAATTCGTTTAAAGGATGCAAAAGCTTGAGAAGTTTATTTCACAGGTCACATCCAGTTGAGAAGTTCAAACTGGTCTAGGATTTCTATGTTTAAACAAATGCTAATATAATACAAAGGATCTGAAAGCCACGTATTGGTTGATGGAACAATAATGTGCAGCCTTTTGTCAATCCTTTCATGAATGAATGAGTTCCAACATCATGTTAATCATGAGAGATTGTGCAGATGGGTGGAGATCCAGAACCAGTTCAGATATTATTTGCCACTGATGTATTTAGTGGCCAGGATTTATGCAATGCTCTAACCACTGCGGGTCACTCTCTGCCACCCTCCCTATTTATGGCTTAAATGTGATTTTATTTCAGGCATGATGCAGATAATTTGCATTTATTCGTTATGTGTTATTTAAGCACTCACATGCCACTTTTGCTACGTATTTTTTATTATTATTTTGTCAGTGTGGATATCCTATCTCTGCATATTTGTTACAGTGTGTGTGTGTTCTTTTCACACGTACCTGATCTGCAGGCCATATCAACATCCTTTTCAAAATCAGACTGAAAAGAAAAATTGCCAGAGCAAATGTGTGAATGCGATTAGCTGCGACAATAACAACTTTACTGTGTTGCTAAACATTAAGAAGTGTAATGCGTGAAAGTGTTTCGTATGCATCAATTAACATGCTTACTTTACATGAACACTGAATCTAGTATAGCCTGTTAACAATGTAACCATCGCATTACGTATAGGGCTTTCTATATCGGGTGCCCTCATATATGCAATTGTTTAACATAATTACAGTCAAAGTGTCTCCCTGCTCAAAACAAGCATTGGGGCGGTGCTTATCTCCGTTGATGGCCCGAGCCAGGGGTGGTAATTCCATATTCCCATGGTGGGGGCCAGTCTCTCCATAGGACAACCACTGTCATCTTATTGCATGGCCTAATTTAAAGTTGATGGGCTGAGTTGACACCTGACCAGGGCATTGAAAATGCACCTCTCTCCGATTGAGTCGAGTGCTCTGGCAACTGCGCCACCCAGCTGCTGCAAGTATTTACGGTGCATGGCTTTTATTGTTTGTTTGGAAAAGCATTGGTGATGTTGCATTTTATATTGTGATCGTCCTCAAGGACAGTTGCTATCTTATACAAGATTCAAGAATGAGTGTTACTCGTACTTCTTTAGAGTGATGAATAGCAAAACCAAAAACAAAACTCCGTGCATTCAAAATAGCTTGAAAATGTGTTACGTCTAAATAACAGTTACCATGATCTGGACATGGCCATTGGGAAAGGACCCACTTGAATCTCCATTCACATGGTCCTGTGTGTCACCCAATCTGCATTTAAGGGCATCTTGCACCTGCAGACATTAATCGTGTGAGACTAGCATTTACCAGAATATTATTGTGCACAGTACTGTACTCGTAATTTGCATTTACGTTACAATGCAGTACAAGTCAAGTCAAAGTATCTGCCTGCTCGAACGAGCGGTGGTGCTCATTTCCATTCGTGGGCCAGAGCCAGTGGCAGAAAATACACATTTTCCTAAGACGGAGGCCAGTCTATCCACAGAATAACCACTCTCAAACTCCCATGTTGATGTGGTGCTCACGTTATTGACCCTGGAGGAATGCAAGGCTGGATCGACCCCAAAGTGAGATTTTAAATTATGACATTTCTATTGTATCTCAAATGCTCCGCTACATCGCCCCTCAGATGGATTTCTAAAGTTAATTAAAACATAAATTAGTTGCGTGCTATATGACAATGAGAAAATTTAACGTAACAAAAAGGTTAGCTCAACATAGTTACAATTCACAGATGTTGACTCCTTTCCCCTCTTTTGTCCAACAAGAAGCAGGGGGAGATTTACACGGCAGTGATTAAGAGTAAGCCCTGCCATATTATCTATTAAAATTATATCGCTAAGCAGGCTTACGTATGTAGCCTTGACAGGTGCTTAAAGAGTCACACCATCTCGCTTTGGCAATCTGCATAGTAAGAGCGTGTTAGGTCACTCATGCGTTTGCCTTGCCACCTGGTTTGTTTTACCCAGGGACCTGAATTTGGAAAAAGCCTGTTCTGTGCACTTGCTCGAAACTGATTCCATGGGCAAATATTTGACAGAAATTAAAAATCTGCAGAAAAAAAGTACTGACTCCCATTTACAAAATCTATTTAATCTTTTTTTGGATGTGGGGTTTCGTACAGCATTTTCCGATGAGAATGTTGTTTTTAAACGAATGCTACAGTTGATTTATTATTATTATTATATAGCATGTGTTTTTTGCATTTTTGTGCCGTAGATATAATTGTGAACGTTTACGCGTGATACGGTTTATAATTATTGAATCCCATTGGTATAGGAGATGACATGGAACAGAAATTAATTAAGAGGTGAAGATATATATATAAAACGGAATGCAAAATCTATTAAATAATCACGTATATTTAAAATGTAGATTTTTGGCTAGATCATGTTGGGATGTCCACCACCAAACAAAGCCAAACTAATCAAGTTGTCATTTTGGTTACATGTGGCAATGAATTCTGTTTTTCAGCAACCAGCATGTTCAACAGCAAGCCACATTGCTTGCGAATTGTGCTTGCTTTCCAACACGTCCATTTGCTGAGAAACTAAATCCATTAGCACGTTTTTTTTTACTTTGTCAGGTAGCCAAGTGCTACAGCTGGAAGTGACATTTAAACGATCTCATATTATAATTATTGTGAAACCCTATGAATCATATTGGCCGTGAAAACCTATGTATGAAACTATATAACCCTATTCATTTTAAATACCTTTTTTAAATGGCAGATAAATAACTACTTTGAAAGTTGGAATGGTCACGAGCGCAGGAGCTGGCCCTCATTATTTGTGCCTTACATTTTATTCTGCAAGTGACTTTACGAGCGTTGGTTAGAAGGCTGAACATTATTGAAACTAAAAATAATGTTTCTGGCCTTTGAATGGAGAAAGCTGTGGAGGATGCTTGGAATATCGTCGCAGAATATCAGGTGAGAAACTTGGAAGTTCGGAATAGAGTGTGGGGAAAAAAAGCATTGCAGACAAAATCAGGAGAGGAGGTTGCGATCGATGGAGCATGTGTCCAGTATGGGGGAGGGCAGCTTGCCAAGACAGGGACTGAGTGGGTGCTTAGAGGGCAGCAATCAGGGGGAAGGCCTTAGTTGTGTCAGAGTTGTGGCATCTAACAATGAATGAGGTGCCGGTAAGCTGCGGCACAATGCACAACATTGGCCGCAACTATCTTTTGATGTTGAGATCCTGAGATTGAATTCGTGTTCAGTTACTGCAGTACAATGTACTTAATTTGCAGGATTATTTGCAAATGTGCACCTGCATACAATTACTAAAGCGTACACGGCTTTGTGCTGTGCCGTACTCAATCATGCTATTCATGAACAGCTAAGCTTTAAATCGAAAAAAAAAGCTAAGTGGGCTTCAATTGATGACAATGGTGATGCTGCTTTAAAAGCATGCATTCATCACTGCAAATCTACAAGAGAGATAAATGAGTTCAACACGGCTAGATTACTCTTTGTTTCTTTCGGTAAAGTCACGTAGAAAGAGAAAATAATAAATAAAATAATAGCATAGCGTATGCTATTATTACATTTTGTATTCAATATATTTGATTATTTAATTTATTATTTTCTCTTTTCTACGTGACTCTACCGAAATAATCAAAGAGTAATTCCTGCAGTCACGAAAGCGCCAAATCAAGTTTGACGGCTAGATTACTTTAACTTTTAATGTTTTATCGTTCAGTCTTTCTCATTGCCCCCCTATTGATAGACTAATGCCCACTTGCATGCCAGTATTTCCATCACCGTGTGACATGCAGGGACAGCTGTCATTCGGGGGTGCCCTGGGCTTAAAGAAAATAAAACTGAAGCTGGGCACTAATGAATGTGGTGAGGTCTGCTGATGTGAGGCGCGCTGAGATGATTGGGCATTCAAGTGCACACAATGCAGTTCCTTCATATTGGCAACCTTTGATGGTGTGCTGTGAATTTATTTAAAATACAATTAGCAGGCATGCAATGCCCAGCAGCTCCAATGTTTATGCCGTGTGTCTGTATTGTGGTTAAATCCCCTCCTGCTGTAAACTGTATTTGCAAAACGAGATGAAACGGGCATTTTCAACCAAACTCCTTTCAGCATAATACAGCGAGCTTCTCCAAAGAGCTCCAAACTAGGCTGCCAAAAAACTACAAAGGAAAATTGTAATTATGTCACCGTATGAATTATTTATAGGAATATATATTATTGCATTCATTGATGGTACAAATTAGCATGTGCTACAAATGGCACAATCGGGAACCATATATCATACACATATAGAGATAAAAAAAAGTATATAACATAGTTTATGTAATCTGGCCAGGTGGAGCTGCAGTTAGAGTGTTCAACTTGCAATGGGAATTCACTTGGCTCATCATCCCTCTGGGGTCGATAAAGTGAGTACTCATTTGTGGTAGTTCTTATGGAGATTCAGGCTCTGGTCATTTAATTGAGGAATGTCCAATAGCATCACCACGACCACCTCCATTGCCCGATTGTTTGTTTGAACAGGGAAACACTTTGACTTGACTGAATAGAGCTTAAATAATGTACAGCAGCAAATTAGTATAATTCATGAGATTGATGAACAAGACAATTATGATGATAGTGATTCTGCTGATATTGCAACTGATCATGGTGCTGATGCTGGTCACGGTGATGATGATATGACGTTAATGTTATGATGCTGATGATGACAGTGACAAGACACTGATTTTGTTGACCATGATGATGATGCAGATGATGCAGATGGTGTAGATGATGCAGATGGTGTAGATGATGCTGATGATGATCCTAGGGCCGAAGCTGATGGCGACACTGCTGCACGACCCGGAGTGCGGTTGCACACCTCCTTCCGAAGCACGCAGTGCACAATGACGATGACGAAGCCCTGCAGCGAGTCGAAGACGGCGAAGAGGATCTGAAAGAGCGGCGAGCGGCGGTCGGTGATAGCCAGCACGGCCGACATCCAGGTGAGAGCGAGCAGTGGCAGCACCACGCACGAGCTCCACAGGGAGGCCCTGCGCACACGCACGTATGCAAACACACGCGCGCACGCACACATACACGCGTGCATGCACGCGCACGCACACATGCACACGCAGACACACACGCAAGCATGCACGTAAGCATGCGCGTGCAAGCGCACACACGTGTGTACATATGCACACACGCGTCCACCAATACAGGTGTGAGATAGGCTACGTTTGTATGGTTCGGTAAATCACTTAAAGACTTCGAGCAGCGTTGTTCAATCAGTGTTGGGGCGAGGCTTAAGCAAACTAAGCATATTCTTAGGGCCCCAAGTGGCCGCGTGCTCATTGGGAAACCATAGAGGTGCATCAAATATCAGTTTAAATCCAAACTGCTAATGCATTTAAAACGGGCTGATAAGGTCCACTCTCATCACATCGCACTTATTTCACAACAAATCTATTTTAGCTTGCATTTTCGTCTCGCTCTCGTCTACATCTCTTCGATCATCTCACTGGGAGTTTATGAACAGAAATGTTTTGCTTCGTCGCCCCCAATAGATTTGCAACTCTCAATGTGTTCAGTGCAGCGGTCCTGTTGCCAGTCACCCCCCCCATCTCCCCTTTGCTCCACCGACTAACTGGAAGACGTAAGCCGAAACACACAAAAAACCCATCGGGTTCTATTTCACTTTAACATTAAAGTAATTTTGATCGATCCGTAAGTCACGTGGCGGTTGCCGTTTCTTTAAATAGAAAACTCGTTTCACCTCTGGAATCCCGGTTCGTGGCTACACAGAGCGGAGCACCGCCCGTTGAGTATTTTTTGGTGGGGGTTTAAATCCCCCGTCTGTAATCTGAGCTGCGTCGACGTATATTGAGGCTTGCACTGCGCACCACGAGTTAGCTGGGGGCAGTAGGGGTCCCCCACCTCGTGAATGGAGGTGAAAGCACTCGAGTGTAGGGGGCCGTGGAGGTGAGAGTTGAGGCTGCACGGATACCTCATTGTGCAATTGTATGGTGCACATCTGTGTGAGCTTGGTTGTTTTTGTATCCGCGTGTACGTTTCCCCATGTGCACATTAAACTCATAGTAATGTAATGCACGTCAGGCAAGCTCGTCCCAGTGATGGCACGAGAAGGGGCTACGGTGGTGTGCCTCCAAGTAGCATTTTCATATTACAGTAATGATATGTCATACAGATCAGTTCGCACAGCCGAGGAAATGTTATGAACGTACAAAATAACAGCTAATTGTTTAATTGGCTCCATATCTTTAACTGCCTACTCACCTATCCACCCATCGTGCCCCCCCCCCCGCCCCAAGTTACTTCTGTGTCTGGCCCAATCTGTGGAGACAATGTTTCTCAGATTGCGTGGGCTTGTACTGCAAGAGCGTGCTATTGATGAGTGATCTTGGCACGATTTCACTGTGGCTGTTTTGTTGTTGTTGTTGAGAGAACAACCACGAATGCAATTGATGATAATCAAGTTTAATGAATGTTCCATTCACTGCAATGTATAACTAAGAAAGCAAAGTCAAAAATTGCATCGCTTCTCCAACAACAATTGGGGCAGCTCTCGTCTGCTTCGGTGGCCCTGAGTGGTAGAAATTCTACGTGCCTGTAGAATAGGCCAGTCTATCCATTACAACCATCATTGACTTGCCACAAATTGCAAAGTCAACGGTGAAGATGATGGTTATTAATGTGTAATGCAGTTAATAATAGTGGATTAAGTGACATGTGTCTTTTAATGATATAGGGTATTCAATTAGCCGTTTTGTCATTTGTTTTATTATATAAGAAATGCAGTTTCACATTTGACTGCATGGCACTTTTAGACGAACGAACGCACACACTTTGTTTCCGTTCACGCTGCCTTTATATGGAACTACTCTACAGATAAGTGCAATGCGCTTTCGTGGTCACGCTACATTCGGATGATGTGCTTTACCACTATGTGATGAGAGCAGATATCAAGTCTAATTTAAAGACAGTTGTGTTAAATAAATATGTATGCTACAGAACAGTACGTGATTTTTTTTAAATATTTTAATGTCTGAGTTATCGATATGCGATGTTGTGGTCTACCTTGGTACAATCAAACACACGCGTTTTGCATTTGAAATCTCCCGTTATAATTGTTTTAATGTATTTTGACCTTGAATTCCCATTTCTATATATAGTCGAGAGAGAGCTCCTTCTCAATGTGCGTTGATGTTTAATTTCTGGTCAACAAATTATTTGGCGATGCTGCTGCTGCGTTGGCAGCGGTGCACAAGCACAATTAACGCTCCCTTAAATAATACTGCCTTACAACAAAAAAAGACATATAAAACATTCGGACACTAATCTATTAAGAAGAGACATTGCCCAAAATTGTGGCCCATTATTTTTTTTGTTTAATGCAGCATTATTGACAAATGTGTCAAGTTTTTTTTTATTTGTTAAATTCTTTATATAGAGGATTACAGATCCAGTGTTTTTTGAAGGTTTATCACTGTCTTCAAACAGATTATAACATTCACTACGCTTGCAATGTCTTGATCATGTTTAGTAGTGAGCGCTATAAAAGGCATCATGTTATTTGCATCTTGATATCTGAATTCAACATACACCCGTATAACCCATATTGACATTGCGTAATACATGTATATACAATGGGCCAATGTTCGAACCCGAGTGTGGACCTGTATATGAAAACCACTTTCCTAGTTGTACGTGCTGTCCTACATTGATTGTCTTTTCTCAAAGCCTCGTGAGGTGTGCCGAGTAGATCCTTTAAAACACATGCTGATTAAAATGCATTCACTAAAACCCTCGGGCTAAATCACATGTGAATTGCGGGAGACTGGCATACAAAATATGGACTTGAGGTTAATAAACAAGGCCCTATACAAACGTACTGGGTCTTTGTTTAGCCTTATCGTTTGCATGATTACTATTATCAGTCTGTACACGTACCAGCCACAATGCTTTGCAGGTCAGTGTCTGTTTAATGAGGCTGTTTAATATTGAAATTCACTATTGTGCACACGTGCCGAGACAGCTCTACAACTGCCTACGATAAGCCAGTCAGTAAAGTTTACCTTGATCGTATGCATACGCATGCTGCACATGTACATACGCTCGTGCATTGAGATGATACGATAATTAATTTGCATGCTCGCACATTGCAGACTGACATTATGCTCAAGGTTGTGATTGCAACATTGCTACAGATGTGCTGCCACACCTCAGATGTGTGACGCGGTTGTCTTTCTGAAACGGGGCTGTGTTGGAACACAGACTTATAGATTTAGGAGTGACCCTTTCAAATACATCTGCCAAGAATGCACATTCGGTTCCTGCTTTAACTAACACGTGAGAATTGTGGCTGTCGCTGTGCCATGGCCATGGGTGATGGAAAGCTTTGCGCCACAGGAGCAAGGCTTACAGCAGGCTCTCCATGCCGACAGCGTTTGTAATTTACTTAATTGGCTTCCTTGGGTCCGTTGATTTCCAGCAAATAATTGAGAACAAATCACTGCTATTTTAGCTTTAATGATGCAGCACAATGTCGTGATTAACAAAGAGAACCAGCTCAGATTTCCCAGTTCCGACTTGGTCAATTATATGAACACTTGCATAGCTGAGATAATTATCAAGAGCTTTTTGAAGCCTATTAGCGAATCTTGCACTTTGTATTCAAATACAGATATTGACAAGAATGTTGTCTCTCTCGCCGTGTACCAGTATCTGCAGTGGATAGGTACATTAGTTGGAGTTTGTTGGGCATGTCTATTGGATAAAACGAGACACTGCACCAGTGGGTAGATATATTCATCTTCTTGGTTCTTTCGGTAAAGTCACGTAGAAGGGAAGCAATAAAATAATAAAAATTAAACATAATAAAATAAAATAATTCTCACGACGTTTCGGCCACAACGCAAGCAGCCGTCCTCAGGTGAAGAATGAGACATTACCAAGCTAGGAGCTAATATATACGCTGCGTTGGAGGTGCAAGAGTGCCTTAACAAAAAGAATGTGCATATGAAGAGGAATTTAGCATATTCATGGGAAATGCGTAGGAGGTGGGTGGGGGGGGTTTCATAGTCATATTATGCCCATGCATTATGCAGGATCAACAGCACCAAGGGGGGGTGCAGTAGCATTAACAAAGGAAAAGAATGTTAATAGTATGTAGCTGCAGTTACTAAACAACAACGTAGAAAACTAAAGTATAAACTACATAAAAAACTAAAGTATAAACTGCATAGCACCATCAGTATACTTACTATACTCTACAATAAGCTGACTTACTAACAACAAGTAATACATTACAATTCTACGTCATAAAATAATAATAATATGCTTCCATCTAAACTTTATTCTCTTACATCACACGAGCATACACCGTACTATATACTGCCATAGATAAACCCAACATTAAATTATATACTGTATTGCTATAAACCACCCTATACCTTATACATTTTAATATAACACTATGTATTATTCTACTCACCCTAATGTGTATCACACTGCTATATGTTTACTATACAATTACGATACTATATATTACTTTGTACATTGTATTAAGCATATAAATGTTATACTATTTGTTATTTTACGCTGTACCATTGACCGTCGTATCAATGGGTGAGTCGTGGGGGGGAAACTTGCAGCGGAGCAAAGAATCCATTCCCTGCGGAGAATACAATGCCAGTGAGTGGAACGCGGTCTGAAAGTCACCGTAAACGTGAACACAATCAGTTAAGATCCGAAATGGTTTATTACGTCCTTCCAATGATTGCTAAGCCAGAATCCATCTTCTCGGTTAAAATTGTCTCTGTGTTTGTATGTGGATCGCCTCATGAACGAATCTCTCATGATAGCCAGATGGCTTGCAGAGAACCTCTGTCTTGGAGAAGTCAATGTCATGTGAGCCCACTGAGTTGTAACAGTGATCTGCCACGGCTGAGGTGTTTGTCCTACCGTGTTTCAAGTCCGCTTTATGTTCACGGATGCGGTCCGAGACATGTCGTTTGGTTTCCCCAATGTAACTGCTACCACAGAGGCAACTTAGTTTGTAGACGCCAGGGTACTGTATGTCTGGAACCACATATTTTACAGACGGTACCAGATCACGGATTTTATGTACTGTGTTGAATCGGACCTGGATCTTGTGTTTAATCAGGATTTTGGAGATCTTTTTTGTGACCCCAGCAATGTAGGGTAAGGTGATGGTCTTGAAAGGCTCCTCAACAGGATCCTTCTTGATGGTTGGAGTGATGGCTTTGCGGATTGTGTAGTCGGAGTAACCATTAGCCTTAAGAGCTTGGCGTACGTGTTTGAGTTGGACAAACACCTCAGCCGTGGCAGATCACTGTTACAACTCAGTGGGCTCACATGACATTGACTTCTCCAAGACAGAGGTTCTCTGCAAGCCATCTGGCTATCATGAGAGATTCGTTCATGAGGCGATCCACATATACAAACACAGAGACAATTTTAACCGAGAAGATGGATTCTGGCTTAGCAATCATTGGAAGGACGTAATAAACCATTTCGGATCTTAACTGATTGTGTTCACGTTTACGGTGACTTTCAGACCGCGTTCCACTCACTGGCATTGTATTCTCCGCAGGGAATGGATTCTTTGCTCCGCTGCAAGTTTCCCCCCCCCACGACTCACCCATTGATACGACGGTCAATGGTACAGCGTATAATAACAAATAGTATAACATTTATATGCTTAATACAATGTACAAAGTAATATATAGTATCGTAATTGTATAGTAAACATATAGCAGTGTGATACACATTAGGGTGAGTAGAATAATACATAGTGTTATATTAAAATGTATAAGGTGGTTTATAGCAATACAGTATATAATTTAATGTTGGGTTTATCTATGGCAGTATATAGTACGGTGTATGCTCGTGTGATGTAAGAGAATAAAGTTTAGATGGAAGCATATATTTTTTTTTTTACGACGTAGAATTGTAATGTATTACTTGTTGTTAGTAAGTCAGCTTATTGTAGAGTATAGTAAGTATACTGATGGTGCTATGCAGTTTATACTTTAGTTTTTTATGTAGTTTATACTTTAGTTTTCTACGTTGTTGTTTAGTAACTGCAGCTACATACTATTAACATTCTTTTCCTTTGTTAATGCTACTGCACCCCCCCTTGGTGCTGTTGATCCTGCATAATGCATGGGCATAATATGACTATGAAACCCCCCCCCACCCACCTCCTACGCATTTCCCATGAATATGCTAAATTCCTCTTCATATGCACATTCTTTTTGTTAAGGCGCTCTTGCACCTCCAACGCAGCGTATATATTAGCTCCTAGCTTGGTAATGTCTCATTCTTCACCTGAGGACGGCTGCTTGCGTTGTGGCCGAAACGTCGTGAGAATTATTTTATTTTATTATGTTTTATTTTTATTATTTTATTGCTTCCCTTCTACGTGACTTTACCGAAAGAACCAAGAAGATGGATCCCCGCAGTCACGAAAGCTTTAAATCGAAAGGTAGATATATTATCACATTCTAAAATCGTATTACAGAGTTGGTCTGCTCAAATTAGCCACCGTGGTTGCGTTGAAATGTCGCTGTTCACCATGTGCCACAGGTGTAAATTCCAAGATCCAATGGTGGGGGCAGTCTGTACTTGGATGAGTACTGTGTACTTCCTACAGAGTGCCACTTATTCTATTGACCCGAGAAGATATGTGGAAGATAGGTTGAGTTTACCCTGACTGGTAATTTAACTTACAACCTTCCAATATCTTCTTGGTTCTTTCGGTAAAGTCACGTAGAAGGGAAATAATAAAATAATAAAAATAAAACATAATACAATAAAAATTCTCACGACGTTTCGGCCACAACGCAAGCAGCCGTCCTCAGGTGAAGAACAGGGCTGTCGAAAAGACAGCGTCCGGACGCTGTCTTTCGAGTAATGTGTTCGGACGCTGTCTTTCCAACAGCCCTGTTCTTAACCTGAGGATGGCTGGTAAATGAGGTCTCATATATACTATGAGACCTCATTTACCAGTGGCAAAATATAGTAATAGGTTTTTACCCTTTCAATTGGTACAAAAC
Source organism: Lethenteron reissneri (assembly GCF_015708825.2). Taxonomy (NCBI): domain Eukaryota; kingdom Metazoa; phylum Chordata; class Hyperoartia; order Petromyzontiformes; family Petromyzontidae; genus Lethenteron; species Lethenteron reissneri. The sequence continues at coordinate 8,838,465 of NC_083807.1, forward strand.
TGATACATTTATACAAGGCATCACGTAGAATGGAAATAATAAAATAATAAAAATAATAAAATAATATAACAATTCTCACGACGTTTCGGTCACAACGCAAGCAGCCGTCCTCAGATGAAGAACAGGTCTGTCGGAATAACAGCGTCCTTCACCCACCATCGTGAGAATTGTATTTTATTATGTTTTATTTTTATCATGTTATTATTTCCCTTCTACGTGACTTTACCGAAATAACCAAGAAGATGAATCCCTGCAGTCACGAAAGCTTTAAATCGAAACCGTTCAATAGCCATGCACTCTAGACACAACACTAACCAGTTATTAATTGTATTATACCCAGATATACTAGTGTCTGATCATTTATCTACAGTATGCGTTTTCAACTTGGGAAAAGGATTATGTGTTGTCCGATATTAATGTGGTGTACTTGACTTTTGTCTGGGTTACAAACACGTGACTCTAGAAAGCTGGACAAAACGATTGAGAACAACATTTCTCGTTTACATACATATATAAAAAAAACAAAATTAAAGGCATGCAACTGATAAAAGCGTAAAATACAAAATGACAAAAAACAGAAATGACATAAATGCAAGGTCACGAACATGGCGTTGCTGGCAGTTGAAGTCGACAAGGCAGACGCAGACACAACGCCACACTTGGAGCATTTAAGTGTCAAACCATTTTGAGGCAGAGTCATGGGACTGTAAACAAATGCAAAACCAACGCAGAACATGTTGAGCAGCCAAACCAGACAGACACAAGTATATTCGTTTACACATGGGGGGGGCCTGGCCATTGCCAACATTTTAATCGCTCTTCTGCTGCAATGCAGCGGCAGAGCATCTTCTTTCACAGCATAATGGCAGACTTTCAGCGCAACGTGAACATAGTTTTTCCGTTTGGCTCAATCGAGGCAGATGGCGTTCATGTTATACGCCAGTCAACAAATCCACCCACTTTCTGCTCTTAAGAGCGGTCATTGCCCAAAAATGTTATTCCACCGCATATGCTGATGGCATAAAAAAAGGAATTAATGACAAGGGTGGTGTGAGTTGTACTGATTTGAGCTTGTAGACCACAGCCAAAACATCAAGGTGGTTAATGTTGCTTGTAGGCAGTTTGCACGGGTTCATTGGTTTGGATCCCATCACTGCGCCATCAGAAATATTGGGTATTAACCAAGCTCGCCACCGTTAATTGGATATTAATGACCGCATGATGGCATTAAATACAGTCGTCATGGTCCAAATGGCAAATGTGAAAATCCCACGTCGATAAATTATTGATAATGACTAATAATGAATAATAATGATCCCGAACACTCATCTGGCCCGCTCTTGTAAAATAGATCATGAATCTCAATGGGCTGTCACCTGCTTCTAAATAAAGGAAATGCTGTGACTCATGCGGAGTCATGACAACGGTTGCCCTAGCAGACATTGCCTCAATGCAAACACAGGCTCGTGCGCAAGCCACTTTTGGGGGGGTTGCAAAGAAATGATTAACAAGGCCTGCCCACGTGGAAACGAAGGGGGTACTAAGTATCTCTGTAATCAGTCGGCAGATGATATCGTTAGAGGAGATGCCCCGCAGAAATGTGAGTGCCGCGCGACTCCACACACGTGGCAGATTGTGTTTGCAAGCATTCCAATCGCTGTGCAGATTTCCACATTCGCTTGTCACTCGTCGGCTGATTACAGCTATGTATTATGCAGCACACAAGGTCAGCCGAGGCACGTTTAAATGACTGCAAATTCAAAAAACGAAAAATGATTGATCTGGTATATACAATTATACGTTTGCATGCATGGGGTTAAACAAAGTATAAAATGTGTGTGTAATACGCATGCGGACGTCCGACATGTATACCAAAGGGACATGCATTTTCACACTGCATGCATATCTATGCATAACCCACCCAGCCCTGTGCTTCAGCCTCTTGTCGGGTATTCCTTCTTTGGACACAAGCTTGTTAAAGACCAAAATCCCAATGACCATGTTAACCTGTTGGATTCACAGGGAGGAAGGTGGTTAGAGAGGATATGGCATTGAAACAAGTGCAGCGACATAGACATAGAACGGGTCACTACAGCGCGGAGCGCAGCGCTGGTTACTCTTACTGACAGAGACAGGACATGTGGGCGTAACGACCGACCTGCCGGCAGAGCAGGGTGTAGCAGCCCTTCTGCCAGCAGAGCATGCAATGCCACGGAGTGGCATTGGCTGCTGGCAGAAGGGGGCATATGAGGACAGGGCACCCCGGCCGGTTGGTGGAGCACGTGATAGGCTGGGGTCAAGGATGTGGGGCAAAGGTGACCGAGGGGACACGTGAGATATAGCCCAGAACCTTCTGGTGGGTTCCAGAAGGGGGCGTAGCCAAGGGCGGAGCCAGGCAGGGGACACGTGGAAGGTGGCCCAGAACCTTTTGGTAGGTGCCAGAAGGGGGCGTGGCTGAGGGCGGAGCCAGGCCACGCCAGGGCGCATAAAAAGGAAGTCTCGAGCCTGGATAAGGGCTGTCTGTCGGTGGAATGGAACCCAAGGTGCTAGGTCTTCATTTTCGTCTCCGGCGTTGTGGGTCGACAGCGTGCCGGCTGTTCTAACTAATTTATAGTTATCCCGAGTTTGAACAGTATTCAAAGGTGTAGAATCAACGTGTGTTGCCTCCTACTATTCGGGTCTCAGAAGTGACTCACTACACAAGTATGAAAACATAGGTAATGTTTCACATGCAGATTATACGACGGAATTGTATCGTGAAGGTTTCTGAATTAATCATTTGAAAATAAAGTGACTGTTATGAATGTGACTTGCAGATCACTCGTATGTCTCTTTACCAGAACAACCATTGCTGCAGGGCCAACAAATGCGTACAGGAGGCCACCTTCCAAAGACAACCAGCAGCTTAGGGGAGAAAAAAACAAATATCAATGAATAAACAGATGACGGATCATGAGGTCAAAGAGGCACACAGTCAAAGTGTGACCCCATTCTAAGTTGAGCATCATTCAGTATTAGGCCTACTCATTCATGACTTCAAACTTTCTGACTGCAGGAATTCATATTCTTTGGTTCTTTCGGTAAAGTCACGTAGATAGAAAAATAAAGTGATTAAAATGATTTTTAAAGAAATCACCATTTAATGTAAACTGTAGCCTGGTTCTTAATCGGAGTGAGTGTACTGGCAGTCTATAATGTAGACTGTAGCCTGGTTAGTAAGTTTGGAGAGTGTACTAGCAGTCTATAGTGTAGACTGTAGTAATGGTTATTAAGCTGGGTGAGTGTACTGGCAGTTTTTAATATACACTCACCGAGGTTAAGAACCAAGCTACAGTCTACATTAATGTTTTTTTAGTTTTATATTATTTTAATTTTATTTTTATTCACTAAATTTGTATTTTTATATCTACGTTACTTTACCGAAAGAACCAAAGAATACTACTCATTCTTGTGGGCAGCCCTGAGCTGGTGGTGAAAACTCCACATTACTAGGGTGAGTGGAGGTCTGTTTGACTTCCCTGGCTGGGGGTGAGGGGGTTAAACGCAGACTAATATAAAGGACCAAAGAGTAATGACATCATTGTTCGTGTAATACTTCATGTCACAACACTGTCCAAGACAATGGCAATAAATATAGCCTAGTATTGTAACTCACTTACTTGTGAGTCAAGTACTGTTACAGTGCACCTTTGGATGGACTATATTTTTCATTGTACTCAGCAATAATTGAAAATTAAATACTTTCAGTATGAATATCCATTTTAACGACAAGAGATGGGAAGTATTTTCATAGTATGTTATGTAGTAGTAGTTGCCTTATTGCAAAGATTGTCCCTGCTATAGAAATATGGAGCATCTGCCACTGACTTGACCCCTTTGGCCACTAGCGACATGAACACTGCCCCTTGAGGAAACACCTTGACCTTTGAACAAATGACATTTGTATTCATACACATTGCATGTAACATTATACAGTCCGTCATGCATTATGCAGTAACTCTTTACCACATGCTCTCCATGTGACTTTCCCTGTCAGATTTTTTAAATCTTTTCAACTACTGTTATTATTGTCGCAGAGTTAGTTTTATGGTTTGATAAAGCATGATGTATATGGTTTCATGGTGGTAATGCGTACTCTGTAATCTCATAAGGAAGATTCAAAAACATTTTCTGCTACCCATGTGCACTATTAAAATATTTACTCCGATGCATGTGTATGATGTTGGCATTTCTATTTGAACAATGCTAAAGAAAATCTCTTATTTGCATTCATTTCTAAATATAATTTAGCGTCTATGTACATCCCATATGGAATGGCGATGCAGTGTGGTTATATGGCCTTTGCATTTTAATAGTGGGATAGAGAATGTAAAGCCCTTGGCTGAAGGCCGTGACTTACTAAGAGGCTGTACCGTAACCTTTGGCCTTGGTGAAGCCAATCGATATTGCCACCACCAGTGCTGGAAGTCCTGCAAAACCATGAAAAAATATGTTAATTGTGAGTGCTGTAGTATACAGGGTTGTTTTATAAATAGACTGGCCAATACCAGAGGAATGTGGAGTTTCCATTACTGGCCATGACCACCAACAATGCAATAATCACCCCGCAATGCTCGTTTGAACATGGAGGCACGTCAACTTTTTTGTTTAATATCACTGTGTAACAATTAAAAAAAATCATGGGTAGTAAGTGTTGTTATTTCCTAATTGCTTATGCCTCAAAAGTACAGAAAATGACTATTATTCCCCACAAACTTTGCTTTTGTGACCAAGACATTGATATTTTTATTTTATTTCTATTTTCCAGAACATTCCAGATAGATTCAGTGCTGAGTAAACTTGGAGTAACTTCTAGAACATTCTGAAACTTTCCAGTAATATAATTAGGAGTATAAATACAGGGGCCTTAAGCCCATCAGTTCAGTTTAGTTCCAGCTGCCTAAGTGGATACATATCTGCATTTTTCTGAGATGGCATCAAGAGGCTGCAAGCATCCGGCAGACGCATTTTGCTATGTCTACGGCCAATTTATGAAGACAAGAGCGAAAAAGTACTCTATGGAAGCATCTGCTAAGATGTGTGAGGCCTACAAGGCATATTTCAGCATGCCTGTCAGGGATCCAGACAAACCCTGGGCTTCTTATTTCACCTGCGAGCAATGCAAAAAAAACTCTGGAAGGTAAGATGGACAATTGTTGCTTGGAACTTTCTTTTTGTGTTAAAATGTTTAAAATTGTAAAAGTTTTCATTTTAAAATGTTTAACAATTTTCAATGTTATTGAAAAAATATGTATATATATCATGTATGAAAAAATGTTGCGAGAATCTCTTACACATTAGTCATGGGTGAAATAAATGTATTTTTGTAGGATGGTAGAGAGGGGAAAAGAGAGCCATGAAGTTCGCTATCCCAAGAATTTGGTGGGATCCTACTGACCACTCAAGCAACTGCGACATCTGCGTGGTGGACCCTTCCAAACGTCGGACTGGTAAGAATGCACCTGCTATCACGCATCTGGTCCTTCCTTCATCCATCACCCTGGTGCCACATTGCCATGAACTCCACGTACCCACTCCTCCGGAGAGAGAGCAGACATCTTTCGAAGAGAGCAGCAAGTCAGAGAGAGAGAAAGACGTTGTAGATCCAGATGACAATTTCAGAAGGTGGAGCTGAGGAGAGAAACCCATACTATCCCAACCAAAAAGACCTCAACGACTTGATCAGAGATCTTGATCTCACCAAGTCCAATGCCGAGCTTTTGACGTCCAGGCTCAAGCATCAGAACTTGTTGGATGAAAGTGTGCAAGTCGCAGATCAGAGGAAGCATCACCAACCTTTTTGCAGCTTCTTCACACGTCAAGATGGGCTCTACTTCTGCCAAAATGTGACCAGTTTGTTCGAGGCAATCGGAATCGCCTGTAACCAGAATGAGTGGCGTCTCTTCATTGACAGCTCATCCAGGAGCCTCAAAGCGTGCTGTTCCATAATGGTAACAAGTACCCATCTCTTCCCCTGGTTCACTCGGCGCACCTCAAAGAGGATTACAACAGCATCAAGACCTTGCCTGACGTCTTGAAGTATGATGAGTACGGCTGGGAGGTCATCGGAGACTTCAAAATGGTGGCATTCCTGATGGGTCTCCAAGGCGGTTTTACCAAGTTTCCCTGCTATCTTTGACTTTGGGACAGCAGGGACACCAAGGTGCACTACCACAGGTGGGACTGGCGACAGCGGACCGAGTTCTCTGTGGGGAGGAACAACGTCAAGTGGGAGCCACTGGTGGACCCCCAGAAGGTGCTGAAGCCACCACTGCACATCAAGTTGGGCCTTATGTCAGAGCTGTAGATAAGGAGTCGGCAGCCTTCAAGTACCTTCAAGACTTATTCCCTAAGCTGTCTGAGGCAAAGGTCAAAGCCACTGTCTTCGTCCGACCATAGATAAAGAATATCCTGGAGTGCAATGAATTCCCCACGAAGCTCACTAGTAAGGAGAAAGCAGCTTGGGACAGCTTTGTCGCAGTGGTTAGTTGCTTCTTGGGCAATCACATGGTCGAAAACTACGTGGAGCTGGTTGAGAATCTGGTGAAGAACTATGGCACAATGGGCTGTAGGATGTCCCTCAAAGTCCATATCCTGGATGCTCATCTTGATAAATTCAAGGAAAACATGGGAGCGTACTCGGAGGAGCAAGGCGAGCGCTTCCACCAGGATATACTGGTCCTTTGAATGCCGCTACCAAGGATATTATAACGAGAACATGATGGGAGACTACATTTGGGGGCTGATTTGTGAAAGTGATTTACAGTATAATCGTAAATCTCTAAAAACTACTCCCAAATATTTTGTTTAAATTTTTGTACTGCTTTAGTAGATTTTTTTTATGTCAACGAAAAGACACAAATTCATCGTTTTCTGATTGAAAATTGGTAAATTTCTAAATATTACTGTCCTGGTCACAAAAGCTAAGTTTGTGGGGAATAATATAAATTTTCTATACTTATTAGGCATAAGCAGTTACGAAATAACACTTACTACTCATGCACAAGAAGTGTGTTACATAGTGTATTCGTATGTAATATTATGAACGGTTATCTCTGCAGAATTAATCAAATAGATTCCTCAGCATACATAAAAAATATATATACTGTGACTAAATCTGAATGTAGATGAGAGTTATATGCCATTGCAGGCATTGGTCGGTTGCCGTGCTGCGTCCCCGTTTAATATTTGGAGCGGCGGTCAAGCTGTGAAGATAATCTCCTCCCACGGTACACAGTGGTGCAGTTCACTTGAGTTTAACATCGCTATGCTCTCTGTGAGCTGGGTACAACTTCTTCAAACATTGCGCTGGACCTGGGAACATTAATAACCGACAGTGTCACAAATAGGGGACGAATTAATTTTAAAAATGTCCATTTGGACATTGAGTGCTTACAAGCTTAAAGCCAAGCAATGTTCCACGGCATGACGACTACTTTTGTACACATGCCACGTACACGTGTGAGATGACAACTCTACCTACCGGAAATCTGTGAACAAGAGCTTCATATGTCATCGGATTATTCCAGTCTCAATACAGAGTCTGACTGATTCTAATGATTGTGGCTGAAAAGCCAAGTGCCCTCTCCTATTAAATTGCAACTAATGCTGCACGCACAGATGCACTTAATAAACTATATATATATGAATAAAATAGATCACGACGTTTCGGGCGCTTGTGTTGCGCCCGGAACGTCGTGATCTATTTTATTTTATACCTACGTGACTTTACCGAAAGAACCAAAGAGTATGGATTCCTGTAGTCACGAAAGCTTCAAATCAAGATTATATATATGAAATTACCAGGTAGAGCTCACTGAGCTATACATCTCTTTTTCAGAAGAAGCTTGGTTACAAATGATAGCTCAGCGCAGTGGCTTACCATGTGAAAATTTACAGCATCAAAATACTCTACATGGATGTTTCTAAATTTGGAGGGAAAAACGAGACCGGGAGAAAAATCCACGCGACCACGGGGAGAACATGCAAACTCCAAATATACAGCAGCAGGCGTCAGGGTCGGGATCGAACCCACAACCTCTTGCATACTAGGCGAGGGAGACAACATCTCGCCACCGCGGCACACAGACATGGTAGGAGCTAAAAGAGATTCAAGTTTGCAGAAGGCTGTTAGTCTCAGACACGTCTGCAAATAACAGTGAAGTACATACGGCCAGTACGGCTAAATGATGAGGCAACTTCACGTCCCAGGGCTGAGTGGGGTTCTGATTAATTCACATTCAATTTACACCAGGCAATTGCTGCAAACACTGCATTAAAAAAGCTGATAAGCTGAGCAATGTTGAAAATGTCCGTAGGCTGCAGTATCCCCCAGATAAAGTATGTTCAGCAGATGCTGTGATTGAGTGTAAAGGGGAATAATTGTTTCGGATTAAAAATAAACGCCATTAGTGGCATATTCAACTGTGGCACACATGCATATACTCACGTCATTTTCCTCAAATTGGTTTGGGGAGATTACATATTTAGGAATTATATGTTGCATCACATATAGGACTATTTTTTTTAAAGTACCGTTTTAGTTTGTGAAAGCAAATAGGCATAGCAGCTTTTGTTAGAAACATACAGAAGCACAACTGTTCACGTGTATAGTTGCATGTTATTAAACGGATGACAGTTATGTATGGTAAACTACGTGTTTCTTCTGTATAAATCTGACACTGTAACTAACAGGATGAGCGAACATAACAGGAGCCTTTCCTGCTGCACAAATAAAATAATATCTTGATCTTTGAGGCAAATCGATCGCCTTGAATGAAGAAGAATATGGTTTAGAGTGAGAGAAATTGTCTGAGAGATTGGTGGACTTTAGCTGTCATAACCTATGAGTAAAGCTGGCCACTACCTTCAGACTGTGAGACTTCCATCATTGGCGGAGGATCGTTTGATCATCAATACACTCACGTAGCCTTGGCTTTGTCCGTAACAATAATATATTTTTCATACGCCGGAGACATTTCATAGTGGTTACATACGATAAGTAACTTACATCACGAACATATGAATCGGCACCCCAAGTGGCAGCTGTTCCTGTGTGGCACAAAGTTACTCAGCACCTGGCTTGCAAGCGGGCATTAGTCTTCCAGTAGGGGGCGATGATTGCTGCTTCCTGTCCATTCCCTACCCTTTTAGATCTCTATCGCGGTCACTTATTCCTCAATCCTTGCACACTCCTGCCATCTAAATCATTCGAATCTGTCACAGTTTTTTTTCTCTCTTTCAATTATGTCAAGCACCGTGAGTGAAGGCGCTCGATAAATATAAAATAATACAGGATTCAAAGAAGCGAGCGAGCCTTGGTTGTTGATGGGGGATATCAGTGTCACCTGTATAGTAGGGAGCATTCTCCGCAGGCTGTTGTTTCAGCCCCCCCCCCCCCATCACCACCGCCAAAACCTCAAATCCCCCCAGGACTCTGACCAGGTGATGGGAGATATGTTCTAGAGCTCCGCTCCCAACACCTTCGATTTTTGTTTTTACATTCAATTGCATCACATGATGGGTTATTGAAATATCCATGGCTGGAATATAATGAGTGGCGCTACAAGGATTAGCACGTTTGACCACATATGGTGCAAAAGAAGTTCAACATACATACATAGAAATGTTGAGTCAATACACATGTACAAATAAATACCGTATTATGAAATGCCATAGTAAGATATTAATTTGCACTTTTAATATATGTTTGAAATCAACCTTTGTTTATTTTGTCACGGCATTTTTTATCATTTATATAACATCCAGAGAAATCTGGAGAAAGCCCATACACTCGCAGATCTCATTCCCAGAAACTTCTATGTATTTACAACGGCTAACGAATGGACTGTGTGGAAAGGGATTATTCTGTGGATAATGCACCAAAGTGTGGCCATGACCAAGTGGTTTCAGGGAGTGGGACAAAAAGTTATCCTGGGTGGGGATCACCGATTGATCAAGTGCGTTGCATTTCAAGGGGAATAGACAGCAAAAAACATCATTACCAAGGTCAAGCATATGAAAGAAGAAGCATTGATTTCTATGTCAATTCAGTCTCTGTGTTCATGTCTTACATAAATGCATAAATGTATGTACACTAATCAGGGTTTAATTTAAACATGAGCTCTCTGGGCTTGAGCTCCAGAAAGTGTTTTCTTGCCAACCCCTTGTACGAGGAAGGGTAATGTCTAGGGTCTTATGATCTGGGGGCCCCAGAACATATTTAATGAAAAATTAAGCTGTGATATTAAGTATAAAGCAATTTAATGAATCGTCAGGATTTGGGGTCATGATTTAATTCAAGAATCAATTCTCCTTTGTCCAGGTTTTACTGTGTAGCTTACATAAATGATAATTTGTTGTTTAATTTATTCAAGTTGGTTTAGTCCATTAGCCGAAATGTAACATTGACAGATAATTAGCAAATATTTTGAATGAATTGTAAAATAATGAATTCTCACACAATGTTTATGCAGGTGCCATGAGCAGTGATACATATTCTCACGAAAGTGTGTGTATGTTTCTGTAATAAAACATATATACAGCACGTGATTCATGATACTTCACTAAAATAATGGGGAGCAATTAAAGAGGATGCATTATTTCATGCCCAAGACTCTTGCACGTCTCTTGCTAAATATTATAACGCTCTCATGACACACTTCATAATACATAGTCGGCACAATTTTGCTCACAACAAATCAATGATGTGTTAGCTGAGGTCATTGATATCCTGCAGTTTTGTCGCGAGCACACACACATACGTGACTTTTCATGCCAGCCCACCGAATGAAATCAAGCCATGGGGGGGGGGGGGGATTGTGTCGGTCGATGTGGGGGCATACCTGTCAACCCCTTATTACAGACCAATTCAGACCTTATTGGTCACCCCGTGCCCTTATAATACATCTCAACGTTCATCCTACAAAGTCCCATCACAAAGGAGAAACACAACAAAAATCTACATTTCTTTTTACTCAATTCCCCTGTATGGGTTGACAGGTTTCCGAGGGCCTCACAATTATTCTACTGGGGCCGGTCCAACTCACAGACAGCTCTTGCATCCAATCAGGTACTACTGCACAAGCCCGGGCTCATGAGATATCAGTGTGGTATCTATCAATGGATCAGCCTGTGATAACGGTAATATTAAACAATCGTCTTCACTGACCTGCTTCCGTTCCTCCCTTAAAATAACCACACACTCTTCTCCCTTGCCAAACCTACTACTCCCTGCCCCCACCTACCAAATACAACCAGGCCGACCCCAACACCTATCATCCACCAGACTACCTTATCACCAGTCCAACCCCTATCACTGCCTCTACTCAAATCACTACCACAATCCATCACTACCCCAACCCCTGTCACTACCCCAACCCCTATCACTACCCCAATCACTACCCCAACCCCTGTCACTACCCCAATCACCACCATAACCCCTGTCACTACCCCAAATACTACTCATACCCCTCCTTACCCACACCTACCTGTCCTCCTTACTGTAACCAGAGCTACACCACTTTTAATAACCCCACACTTTATTTTAACCACTATCATCAAACGAACTATTTTATAATCATTGTGAGGCACCTCGGACAAAGGCACGATATATACATATATACATCTTTATACGGTAAGATGAAAATAACCAAGAGGCCTTTCTCAATCCACTGCTGGATGGAGGCCTGACCACACCGTACCCCAGCCGAGGCAGAGGAAGCGTTTGCGGACGATCTTGTGCCGAAGACGGCCGATGACGGCCATGTAGGACTGCCATGCCTCGGTCAGCACCCAGCAGAACGAGGCCAAGAAGAAGAAATGCAGGAGCCCGGCGATGATGGCACAGGCTACCTGTCGGAAAGGACACGCAGGGCAGCTGAGGCAGCACTTTCATCGCCCCTCTATTCTCTCCCTCGCTCATCTCTCTGTCCGTGTAAGTGCTCTCTGTTCTGAGGCATGCAGCCATTTTGTGTTTTTCTTTTTTTTGGTCTTGACCTCAGCGCCACTCTGGGAGCTCAGGCATAATCTGTCTCTCTCCGTCTGTCTCAGCGTTGCACGCGCTAACACGCACGCATGCATGCACAACCAAGCGCACACATGAAGGACGCAGGTGCACAAGCACGCATGTGTCTGCTCACAAACACGCACATGCTTGCATAAAAAGATACGCGCATACATACATACAGGAAACAAACAAAACATATAAAGATCCCCTGGGTAGTCTTTCACAGACTGTTGAGACAAGTGCTGTTTTTGAGCAATATTAAGGCTGGCACAGCAAATGGGAGGATTATTATGGTTATCATCGTAACTGGCCACACCTTTGTTTTTCTAGTGCTGAGTACCTGGTGCTAAACGCACCAGATACTCATATATATACTCATATATGAGCGAGTTGACTTAGGTGGTCCCAGGACGGATTCACATATTCACCACTGATGTTAGGTGTGGTTGGGGATTGAACCCAGGTTACCAGGTTCATAGTGCGTACACGCCCTTATGCACACACTCACGAGCACACACGCATGCGGCAGCTGGCTGAGGTTATGGCAGCTGTAGATGGAAAGCTATGACTTAATTTTCACTACGCTGGGCTCACTGACGAAATAATCTGGCCAAAATAACTAAAGTCAGGGCATTCTTGTAAAGATATGGTTTGCTGTGAATGCCCGTCACAATGGGCCGTGATGCACATGATGAGACCAGCACGCATTGTCTTTGCCTCTTCCAAAATGGCCAATTTCAAGAGAAAACAGTGACCATTACGAGTGCAGCAACGATTATGTGCCTGAGAGGATATTTGTTGTAAATTTCCTGAGGCCAAAAGAATTGTTATCCTTTGGCCTGGCGAACGAATTTTACCACATCTACCTGCTTTTTAAGTGCAGTGTTAAACCTAAAAAACGCTTGTTTACAGGGACGCATTAAAGTTTTGTCCATATATGAAGACTGTTACACCTGCAGGCATGTTCCAGGTTTTATATGATTATAAAAAAAATAAACTTGCATAATGTACAATGGGCTTTAAATCCAGTACATTATCATGAACATGGCCGAGTGATGCTGCAGTTAAATCACCACTCGCAAAGCTGCGAGTTCGAATCCTGTCCCTCTGGGTGTATTAAAATTAGTATCACTTTGTGGGAATTCAACAGTAGCTTTAGTGACTGGCCCCTGTCATAGGAATGTGGAATTTCTGCTGCTGACCCAGGGCCACCAACGCACTGCCACGAAGCTTGTTGAAGAATGGACAGAGACATCTGTTCATTGAGAAAGACCTGCACACAGTATGCTGGTGGATTCGTGACTCAATTGTGTATCGTGGGTTGAAAAGAGTGAGCAAGTAGCCTCACATGCGTGTCTTTTTTGCTTTGTTTAAATTTATAAGGACACAAGGACAAAGGAACACGCATTCACAGGCACTTAGAAGAAAGTGCTGCTGGCACACAAGTGGGTGAATGCCATGGGCGATGTCTGTAACAATTCGTTGTCTATGCTTGCAGTTGCATGTGACCATTTCACATTGAGTCTGTCCTAATAAGAGGGGCTGACCATGAACAGATGCCGAAATTGATCACTGGATCACCAAAATATAATTACCAAGCCACCTACGCCTGCAATTTAAATCACAGCACGTAAATGCAATAGATTTTTTTCTTGTGTACAAGAAAGCTGACGCAATACCAAAACAAGGAGCACTCCAGGTGCCCTCTAAAAGCTCATTAGCTAAAATTGATATTTGAAACACGAGGGTTTCATCGCACATTAACAGATATATTCGTGCTAATGTGAATATTGAAATGCGTTCCTAAATGCTGAAATAATACATCCGAGTTATGCACATTCAGTTATACTGTCATGCAATTAGAGATTTAGTGTTATTTACCTTGTTTTGCATCTGTGTTTGCCCCACAACAATAAGTATGTTGGAAGCAATTATGGAGAAGCAGAAATTGATCAGGATGACTGATCTGTCAGACTTGATAGCCCTGGCAAAAAACAACAACATGGTAAGCATCTGTACACATTTAATTAAAACAGGCGTCGTTTTAATATTTCACAAACCGAATCTAACCAACTTGTTTTTTTCTAAATTAAACCACAGCTCGGTGTTCATTAAAAACACGAAGGCAATATTTTGAGGACAAGAATGCATGGCGTGTAATTTTTAGGCAAAATTGTGCCTGTTTTTTTTTTTATGCGCGAGTCCACATGGCCCATCTGTAGCCCACTCGGGCTGCAAATTGCAACCGTGCGGGGTAAAACCAGATGGGACTCTGGAGTAATCATTCACGTAGAAGTCCCATATAGGGTGGCAGGCTCAATACCACAGCCTGAACAAAATGAAATTACTGTATACATAACCGCTGATAATGGCCCATATAAAATATCGTGAGGGTCAGGAGAAAATCTTGGAAGGCATAATTTACCTTGAGTATTTGTGCTTTAAAAAACGAAGTATGATTGCGTGTGTGCGCATGTGTGTATGCATTCATGCATATGTGTGAGTGTGTATAAATCTATACTAGACGTAATGAAAAGGTTTTGACATAAATAAAAGTCATACAACCAGTGATATGCTTCTTTTGAAGTCACATCTGTTGTGCTAATAACATCATGGACTAGGTGCATGGCTGCCTAGGGCTGTTACAGCAAAAGTAAATCAATACGGTTGAGAGTCCGTGTACTTAAAAATAAAAATTCAGGCAATTTGACTGCCTCTTTTATGCATGAAGAGCACGTGTGTTCATGTATATGTGCTGTATACTCTATGATGTTAACATGTTCTTCAAAAGTTTAACATGTAGGCTTTCGCGACCAATATTATTTATAATAATGTTTTTTGGGTTAGATCGCGTTAATTATAAATAATTAAAGTTTTTGGGTTAGATCGCATTATTTATAAATATCGCATTATTTATAAATAACGCGATCTAAACCAAAAACCTTTATTATGAATGTTCTTCAACAGCATATACCCTCTCTGTGAGAAGTTACCAGTTTTTTTTTTCTGTGTAGAGATTGGTCCCTGATATTGGAATGTGGAATGTCCACCTGACTCAGGAACTTCACTGTGAATGCGCAACATTCAGTCGTCATTTGGACATGGGTCACCAACTCTTTTGATATGGGCTTTGCCCTTCGTTTTACAACGTTCGTCTGAAATGTCATGACATTTACTTATTTATTTTTGCTTCTTAACACTCGAGCAAAATTTAAGCTCGTGACATTTGAAGGGAAACGGATTTTTTATTTTATTTCCTGCCACTGTCGAAATCTGCACACCCCGTGAAATAATGTGGCACATCAACGGTGGCGCTGCGGCCAGAGCTCCCGACTTGCAGTCGCTTCGAGTCAATAAAAATGAATGAGACTTTGTGGGAAGCCTACATGGTCGTCATATAGAGAAACCAGTCCCCCAGCATAGGCATGTAGAATTCATACAGCTTGCCCAGAACCGACGGTGGAGACGAGTACCACGCCCGCCTAAGCAAGCATTCACTCTGACTTTTGATCAACACACCAATCCATAAAAGCCTGCTTATTCGTCCCAGTGTTTTATCGTGAGCCCTTAAAAGGCAATGCACTCGAGTGTTTGAATATCGTTTACCTCCAGAATATTAAATAAACAACAATTAAGAAGGAAAGGGCCAGGGATGAGATGATGCATCCCACTGCGAGGCTGACCGAAGACATGCCGAGGCGATCCGTGTTCTGTTGTGAACAAAGAGGAGAGTTGAAC
Organism: Lethenteron reissneri; assembly: GCF_015708825.2. NCBI lineage: Eukaryota > Metazoa > Chordata > Hyperoartia > Petromyzontiformes > Petromyzontidae > Lethenteron > Lethenteron reissneri. The sequence continues at coordinate 8,854,249 of NC_083807.1, forward strand.
ACCATTAGCAGACTCGTAGACACTTTCTGAGCAACAAGAAAACATCCACGTTATACTTTCCATTGCACTGAAATGTAGTGGCCTTTTTAGGCAGTGCAGCATTTCTGTGGGCAAAGTGGACTAACGTCTGTAATGGAATTCCTTCCCCTCATCCCCACACATCAACCACACCATAAATGTTTTATTCAGAGAACAGAATGCCTTGCAATTTCCAAAAATCAAATCGTAGTGGAACACTGGCCAATGGAGAGTAAAAAAAACAGAATAGCATGTAACATGAAATAAAGTTATCATTGCATCAATAGATTAATGTGACAGTGTGCTGAAAAAGCAAGCACTCCGTTTTGAAGGCTAAGTACAACCAATGTCACTTGAAACAATGTTACAGACAAAAAAATAATTATTCAACTTTGTAGATTTCCTTGGCAGATAAATGACCATCCTCTGGGACTCTGATTGCTTCTGTAAAACATAAAATGCTGTCCCACACTACAGCATTGGTTATAAAGAACCGGTGTGTTGTTATGTAGGTGAATTTGCCTGGGTGACAGGGTGGTTAGAGCGCTGCACCTTGCAGCAGAAGGTTGCGAGTTCTGATTGGGAAATGACTTGGCCCATCATCCGCATGGGGTAGGTAAAATAAATATCACTCTTTGGAAAGTCAACAGTGATTGTCCTGTGGCGAGAGTGCCTTTCACTAAATCAATGTTGAGCTTCTACCAAAGGCTTCGGGGCCACCCATGGAGGTGTGCACTACAGGGAGATGCATTGACTTTGATATGAATGAACAAACACGCATCCATTTAAAAAGGATCTATACTTTCCAATACATTTCCGTAGCGCAATAGTTATTTTTTTTACATGAATGTAATACAATGCGGGAAATGTGAATGGAAACAAATGTGTTTATCAAGGAAAGATGCAATGGGTCTCAGGACAATTTCTGCAGGAAGGTCTAGCTGGGGCTATTTGGCCAGTTCCTTTTCATGCATTTTTTTGCTTGTGGGAGGAAACCAAATTACCCAAAGGCGGCCAATGTTGACAAGGTAAACATTTTACAGCGTGGCCATGAAGTCCCTTTGCATGACATATTCATGCTCACCACCGTATTCTGCCGTCGTAATTCGGGAATATTTGAATCAGGAATTCAGTGGAGAATGTGGATTGGGAGAGGATCTCATCTGATGTGGCCACCCGAAAGCCCATAACCTAACAACAACAACACGTGCAGAACTACTGTTATAGTTATGGAGCCATCCACTTGGGAGAATCTGTCAAGGAGAACTTGGGCACAAATCCAGCTGCGTGCTGAGAATAGAGGGCAGCACGTGAAGCTGTTTCGAACAGGCACATAATCTTTTTTCATGTAAAGGGACTTTGTTTTGTGGCCACCCTGTACATGCAACATTCTGCACGTTAGAGACAGCAATCGATTCAGTCCCATGTCCTTTAGACATACTTCACTGCTATGTATGTATGTCTGACATAATTAGTTCCATAGCGACAATAACAATGTACAGCCCCTTGTTCATCCACTGCTGGATGAAGGCGTTACAATGCAGTGTCATGGGGATTGTTTGACCATACTTCTACACCATGGTCGGTGTCTGATGGTCAATCAATCAGTATTTATTTATTTCACGTGCTATTATTGCCCTCAATAAAGTAGGCATATGTGTAAATTTCAACAGAATTAAAACAGTATATGACGATGGAACAACAAGAATGGAGAGACCAGTCGTCATGACCTCAGCGGCGAACACCGACTCACAAAATAAAGTGCAACCGTGCGCAAAATGAAGTGCAACCGCACGCAACGAATATATGGCGGACAAAATATAAGGGGATCATAATCAGTATGGTAAAGGGTGGGAGGGGGGAGCTGAGAACCGGTTCAGCTATCCAGCTAAATGTAAAACTCTGTTTCGTTTGTTGTCCTTCCCTTGCACCTCCGATTAGCACAGATGGCTACGTACAGTGCGAAAGAAGTTCAACATACGCACACATGCATACGCTAGCCATGGTAATGATTCGAACAATGAGTCCACAGCAACTGCTATGACCACCGCTTCACCTCATGAGGTGCAGTTCGGTTGATTATTGAAAATAAAAGCTATTTTTTTTGCCCAGTTTTTTCCTCAGAGATACAACAATGCTCGACCTTCAAAAAACGTTGCACCATTGTACTGAGCAGAATGTTGTTGAAAATACCGCATCATGCAGGACGCAATGCTCACGTATCGTTTAACAATTCACACTGTGAGATAGAGGCCGCATCTGCCAATGTCAACGTGTATTGTCCCACGGAGCGGAAATTCCTATCTCGTTGGGTGCCATGCCTCATGTGTTTTTTTGCATACTATTCACCGCACAATTGCTATGCCAGTTATTTTGGAACGAGTGAATGCGCTAATGCAGAGATGACAGCCTCAGAGATTGTATGAGAATGCATTACTCGTGAACACCTATTGGGCCAACAAAGCACACAATGTGTAGGTCAGGTTTGGTCAGCAATACATATTTATATAGTATATATATACATGTATATGTCTGAATGCCTTTTTCCTCCCCAGTGCAAATGGATGACAAACTGCCCAGGACCAGTTCAAATAGATGCCGCTGTTACTGGCCATGAGTGGTGATCTAACTCGGGTCGCCGGGTTCTTAGCGCAGTGCACTAACCACTGCGCCACTGCTCCCACACATACAGATAAATAGATACAGTTAAACATAGATAACAATGAAATGCGATCCTCACATTGGTAATTCACACTGAAACACAATGATGCAGTGGTGATAATGGCTGCCTTAGGTTCAAGTGGCTTCATATGGTGTTCCTGATGAAACCTCATGGCCTGCACTTTAATAGGTACTTTGGCACTTTAACACTTTGTCAAGAAATGACCTCCTGCTATTCTACGCTGATAATTACAATGTGCGAATAATCTGAGGCAACTAAACCCACCTGTTGCAAATCCTATTTGAAATTCCTCAGTGCAAACATTTTACACCCCAATTCCTTTAAATGTGGATCATGTCATTGAAACAATCTGCGATCACACATTCCATTGGTGCATTAACGGTAGGGCTATGTCTCAATGCATCACAATGAACTTTCATTTATATGTGATTTTCAGTAAATACCATCACTGGAGAATTACAAAAACATATTTACACGTGCCATGTCTGATTATATTAAATGGTTGGCACGATTAGCTAAAAATAACTCTAGACTAACAGCACATCATATCCTTGCCTGTACTTAATCAAGTTATCTCTGCAAGCAGGTGCGTATTATGTTGCGTCTGACTCGGTACACAATGAGTACCTTTTGCACGCTCGTGAATTATAATTTGACAACTAAATCACCCGTCGCGTGGTACGCGCGCTGCTGGGTCAGTTTGCAAGGCCTCCCCGGTTCGATTTCTGCGGCAGTAATGTCTTCCCAGTCACATCGCGGTGCCTTGCTGTCAAGCTGATGATAAATATCCTGTGATGCCATTCTGAAGGAGAAGACCATTCTAATGCTGCAGTAATATAGCTAAATAAATCCATGTTTGATTTATTTATCATTATCAGCAGCAGCAGCAGCCATGATCAACCCACTGCGAGAAGAAAGCCTCCCCAAACCGTCGCCATCTCTCATTAACCTGTGATGGAACAATTAACCCAGCACCTAAACACAAGCTAATTTAATCACTCCATCTCCTCGGTTGGTGGCCCTCTAGGATGCATCCCGTACCTTGGCTGTCACTCCATCACTATTCTTGACCATCGGTCAACCTCAAGAATAGCGAATTTGATAAATTACTGACAAAACAATGGGCATGCGTAATTTATTCCTGATATTTGCCTTCATCAAGATTTCATTACAAACAAGTTAATGTAAAAAGAATAATAAATTGTTGACTGGCACCATTATCTATATTAAAAAGAAATTGGCTTAAATAGGATTTTTTTTCATATAGGAGATTATTTTAATGGCTATATACCATGGTTAACAGAGTAAATTGAGTCATTGAGTCACTGACTGATATAAATTTAGAAAGCCTCAATCAGTAATTGATGTTAACATCGTAGCCATATGGTCAGCTTACAGACACCATGAAGGTCATTTCCCAGCTACGGCTATCTCAAACCACCGCTGAGTGGGAATTTACTTCAACACTCATAATCAGTGCTTAATTTCAGCCGAACAGTCCAGAATACTGTTCAGGAAATTCCTGTGGCACACCTCATCCACCTTACATTATTGTGTGATGTTTACCTGTTCATAGGAATGTAATAAAATAGGGTACGCAAATATAGAATAATTAGGTATCAGCATACCTTGTAGTCTAACAGTAGTGGTAGTACCCTATGCCAAAAATACCTACTCCAATCCAGTCTCGATTTGTTTGGATAATATTGAGTGGGAAATTAAACCCTTATGACAATCGTCCTTAATGTATTCATTCGAAGTTTGAAAGCTTTAGGAAAAGTCCTACATTTGCTTGTTTGGCCAACGCTATGGCCGAGTTTTGTTTCAAATTGGACAGAAACAGAGTCAAGGGGAGCCTTCTTCCTGTGACCGGCTGGGTTAAACGAACTTCAAATCTTATCCATAATAGAGGTTTTTGGGTTAGATTGCGTAAATAGATAAATGTGTCGTTAAAACCCGCCACCACCCGACACAGCCAACTAGTAAGGGTTGTCACGTAAACAGAACGTGCCAATTGGTCACTAGTACAGCACACCGGTTTGTCGGAGAGCCAAGCCACAACATTTACCATCGGAGTACGACGTTTCGCCAGTAATTACAACTAGCTTCATCAGGCGACAGCCAGATCTGTGGAGAAGTCTTATTGTATCGTTCCTTATATAGAGGCATAGATGTGTTGTGTAAAATTTTATGTGGAAATTATCTCATGCCATAGAAATGTGGAGTTTTTTTCACACCACATGCTCAAGTCCACCAATGGAGATGAGCCCCTCCTATTTGGGTCTGGATATAATTCTACTCGAAGCTAAATATTGAGACGTGTACAAACCCTGTCTATTACACAATGGTTAGGTTATCAGTAGCACTTAGAATGACTCACCCCAATTCGATAACCAATTTGATTAACTTCCAGGTTTCAAAGTTGTCATTTGATTCAAGAATCGATTCTTTATTACGATTTGATGAATGTTAGGGCCTCTAGTGGCTGCATGATATATAAATAAAACTATTCTTATACACAAAATTCCACGCATATATCGGGAGCATTTGAATCAACATCATTGATTGATTGATACATTGTCCTACCCCTGCTTATCAGCTGGGTATGCTAAATGTGTGTGGGTGAACAAGCAACACTATCGCCACTAAGAAATCATTCCTCTTGCCATTCAAATGTCTACATGCGGACATCACAGGTTGGTGTGCTCCAACTGCATGCACTATTGCTGACAATGGTGTCGCCTCCAGTGGATGATGCATTACCCTCCTGGCCATAACCAAATTCGGTTCTGCCTGTGCTCCAATTCCCAAGGATGACCGCATTTATTAAAACACAATGTCAACGTTGATAATTAAAATGCGCAGATAAGTGCATATTGCACACGCGATGGCAATTTGAGGCAGACGTTTGGTCATGTGTCTAATTAGGGAGAGAAGAGAGTCGCGCAAAAAATGACGTTCTCTTCTCTGAGCATCGAGAACACAAATTAAAGTCAGAGGGAAAGGTTAAGGGCATTCAATCAGAATTTCAGAAGAGGCCAAATAAAAAATTGGAAGCTAAGAATTAGATGGCAAAATGATTGTGCGAGTGCACACGGACAAAATCTGCGCATGTACACATCACGCATAGGCAATTGTCACACGCCACAATACGCAGAGGTTATAGGTGTAAATGGGTGGGCAAATGAATGTGTCCATTTGAATTAGTGTAACTGCTTCCACGTGCGGGATATGGCATTCTTTATCATTGCCCCACACCCCCATTTCTTTTTTTTTGGGGGGTCTAATTACGCCATGCATCTGCCTATTAAACGGCGCGCAGATTGGAAATTAACGAGCCACGTTGCTACTATCACTTGCACGGTTCAGAGGACATGGGAACACGTCGCATAATTGAAGCAGAATGCGCATCATAGCCACATTCAAAGCAGCTCTCCTTGTAACCAAGTGTTGCTTGAGTAAACCCAACCCCCCCCCCCCTAAAAAAAAACAGGTCAGAAAATCATTACTTTAAATGCATTTAACTTCGGACGTGTTGTCAGTCAGACTATGAGTTGCGTGGCATACACAATTCCACATCTGATTTACACGGAGCTCACTTGAAACCGTGTCAGTATGTATTGCATTGTCCTGGCGAGAGTAGGATGGGCGCAGGAATTATAAATGAGAGAGCGAAAAAGGGGGGGGGGGGATTCAATTTCCCTTTTCGAGTGTCAATAATCGCGCATGACAATAGAGGCTGCACGGTCGCTTCCGTCAAAATAATTAGCCGCGCGGCTCGCATCCCAATCTGTGCCACAACCAACGGCATCGGTCCGCCTTTGTTTTATTAAACCGATTCACATTTTGTCACCGGGGGTAATTAAGGCCACGGCCGAAGCCTTTGCAAGCTATGCTTCAAAACAAAGCGGGGATGCGAGTAAAAGTAAAAAAAAATCGTGATGAATTGTGCTGTCCGCAAATCAAAATAGAACTGCGAGCAAGCCAGCCGATGTCACTCGCTCCGCGCGAGAGTGGCCGGCACGAGATTTTTCCACAGCAGCGATACGCTTCGTCGCAGATGTGGTCAGTGCAGCTGCACGGCCAACAACCGTCAATCAATCCCGTTGTATGTGTGTGTTTTTTTAATAGCACTAATAATCGCAGTTGTATCTTGTGATGGTTGTGTCGGTTTCCATCATTCACCGTGACCAGGCACACATTCGGCTGACATGTACAGATTGATCATGTTTGCATTCACATGGACGCAGATACATTTATATCATGTGCGCGTGAATACATGCATTCCATGAGTGCGAGAAACATCTGAGAAAATTAAACCAGCGTGTTAACGCACGATACACACTCAAAGTACCCTTCAAACACGACCAATTCTAATATAAAGCAAAACACACACATGCACATTCATTTGTCATGCATGTATATAGCTACGTACACTGCATTGTGCAAAAACCAGCAACAACAACAACAACAGCTGAAAATAACATACGCGAATAAACAAACTCATTAACTGTCGCGTCCGTCATGCAAGCAGAGCCCACCCACGGTTTGACAAGCGCGGGGCATTTCGGCTTCTTTTTTTTTAAATGCGCGCAGCTGGAAGTGGACGAAGAAGAGCGGCACTGGGGGGGGGGGAAGGGAAGAAAGGCACACATGGAGTACGAAGCGAGGAAGCGCTGAGAGCTGGCGGTGCTGGTGATGCCGTGGGTGGCTACGGAGCGCGCGGATGCGCATCGACGAGGAGGCGCGCGGCACGTACCTGCTCGTCGGAGAGCGGCGCTAAAATGGCGAAAGCGGAGGCGCGTTCGCACAGGCAGCGCGTGTGAGCTGCGTCGCTGATCGCGGCTCGGCAGCCCCTCTCGCTCCAGCTCCCCTCGCCGCTGCCGCCCCGCGTAGAACGGGAGGCGGTGGGAGGAAAGTGGTGGTGGTGGTGGGGGTGACGCGGTGGGACCAGGAGGGGGATGGAGAGTCGGAGGGTGGGTGGGTGGGAGGAGGGGGGGGGGTCCAGTCACGATGGGATGAGAAAGATGGGAGGGAGAAGATGGGATGGGATGGGGTGGCAGGAGGGGGCAGATGAGATGTGAGATGTGGAGTGGGTTGGTTGGGGGGTTGGTTGGGGTGGGTTGGTAGGGGTGGGTGGGTGGGTGTGTGGTGGAAGGTGAATAGAAGTTTAAAGCAGGAGAGGGTTGGCGGTTGTTGGAGAGATGGGGGGCATTGGGGTGAGTGGGGATGGTGGGGATGGTGGGATGTGGGCGCACAGACAGCCCGGATGTGAACGTACAACGTAGATTTATTACTCGGCAGGGGCAGTAGCGACGTGTCAATTTTTTTCTCCAATTTTAATATCGAGTTGTACAGTATCCGTGTCTATGTCTTTCATGTTGTAGTGTGTATAGAAAATGAAATACATCATATGTACTTGGGATTCATCCATATGCAAGTGGTGAGGATTTGTAGGTATGTGTGCAGATGGAAGCAGTTGTGTATTGGTTCGCGCACTGCACATCGATCCCAGCCACCCGGGTTTAATTCCTGGCAATGTACAATATCAGTGGAAAGTCGTTTCTAAATCTGTCCTTGACTTCTCCAAGGTCAACTCAGCCCTAAATAGTATTTGGTGTGTACACATCAGCACTGGGGAAACACAGATGGCTACATCACTTTGTTGTGTGTTGTGTCACCCGTAATAAGCACTCACTAAGAATGCTTGCCACTTCAGTATTTTGGGCTAACTGGAGAGACTTTGTCTTTTGTTGTTGTTTGTATATCTATGCACGCCTGCAAAATCATTCACTGATAGAAATGCATCATTGCGTGTGGTTGCAGATGCATGCACACTTTTCACGAAATGTTCCAAGGACATTTTCTGTTTCAATAATTCAGCTCGTCGAATACAAACAGATGACTATATGTAATGGGGGGGGAAAACAACAAACCAGATAAAAAAAATTGGCTGCAAATATTGACAATTTATTATTATCAATTTGTTTAATGAGAAATATTTTTGGTAAATTATGTTTTCTTTTTTTGTATCGAGTGTTCATCCATCTATGGTGGCTCGATGCATTAGCATACATGGATATTCCTAGGAGATGCGACCTATAAAACGCTAGACAGAACATTCTATACCCATCTAGACATCATCCTGCAAATGCTGTCACATTGCCCGTGGCTATACCGATGTGTACTGTTGGGTATTTGACCTGAACAGCACATATTCGCTGCTCTAACACACAAGTCATCGTGGCCGAATGTGCTTGATCGAGTATGATTGTGTGCACAAATGTATGGAAATATATACAAAAGAAAATAATTATCACCGAGTCATATTAACATACATGTTTTTTTTACTAGACTAAAGATAATTAATATAAGCATCTTGACGAGTAACAACATTTACAATGTGCCCGTCGCACATTCCCGATTTTGCACAAGATTTAAAATGTTTTCTTCAAGGCATTGACCTACACAGCTTGGCACCACGCTGTTAGAATAAGAGCTACGGCGCAGAACTGTGCTTAATGAAGCATGGCAGCAGTGATAACTGTGGCTCTCTGGGGACCAGCTTCTTGATACCACACCTTCCTAACGCGGTTTGACTTGCCCCGATAGTCGATTCCTGATCTGGCCGCCGACGTTGAGAACAGCACGCACGATTCAATCGCGAAATGCTCAACATGCATACTAATTCCTTTGCAGAGGGCATTATTCGGCATGCGCCGTAAAGCCAGCATTGCCATCGGTGGCTTTTGCGAGCAGGGATGGAAAGCCATTTCCGTGCCCTAGTTTTCTTTTTTTACGCGTGCCTTTCGCGCAGTTAGAGCAGCAGACATACGAGGGGACATTGTTAATTAAATAACTACACATGTATGTCGATGTGATGCGAGTGGACGTCAGCCCACGTATCCACAGAGCCATGTGACAGCATCCTGAGTGCATTCGCTGGGATGATATGCGAGTTTTAACCATTGCGCGAGGGAGGACGGTTTTGATTCGGACGGCTTGTTGTTGTTGTTGTTTTACCACCCACCACATCTGTACCACGATCGCAGCCCCATATTGACCACCTTTAACCCTGCCCCTGGGTAGACATTCACGAGGGCCGTGCCCTACAGTATGTCACGTTGTTTTGACGCAAAGGCTTCCCCTGCAGCCGGTTCATCGCGTTAATCTGCCGACAGGGTATTGACCGATCGCACTCCCTTTAGGGAGATTTACACATTTTACAAACACGGCACATTAGCATTTGCTACTGACAAAAAAACGCATCTGTATTGGCCGTGCTTGTCAATGCTGCTCTAATTTGTAGTTTTTTGGTTATCGTCATTATTATTTTATTTATTTACTTGGATTTCAATTTATATAGCTTCAGTTCTGTTTCCCACAGCATATGCAATGCATTGCACAAAGGGTAAGTATACATATAGCGCCTAAAATGAAACTGATACTTCACTTAAATGAGCAATGAGGCAGTGCTCATCTATATTGGTGGCTCTTAGCTGGTGGTTTAGTTTCCACTTTCTCATGACTGGGTCAGTAGTGTCCATAGGATGACCACTGCTGACTTCCCACAAAGTGGTAATCATTTCATTGACCCTGGATAAACGATGACCAGGATTTTGACTGATTATTTGTAAAAGTCCATGATTATATTAAATTTCCTCCACTTAATATAACCATTGACTTTTACAAATAATCAGCAGAGTGAACAAGACTGGACTTTACAACAATGCTCATCTTTACATCCATGCCGGATCCATTTGTCTATTTAATGGTGTTCCAACAAAACCCATGTCAGTCAAGTGAAGCCGTCGGTATGGACACTGTGACTATATGGTACAGTGGTTAGTGCACTGCAGTGTAATTCGTAGTGACGTGAGTTGTATTCAGTGGCAAGTCGTTTTTGCAGTTAAAATTGGTCTCAAAAGGTATATTAAACTTTTAATGACCACCTGGTGCGATATAGAAACATCGCTCCTGGGGAGACAAAGGCGGCCGGGCACGATGCTGGCCACCCACTCCCTCGTGTGCCATGCTGGCCTTCATAGGTGCTCGCGAACAGCACTTGCCCAATCGTCTGTTTAAGCAACACGGGGGATATTTTTGATTGTCTTTTTGCATGTATGCACTGCACTACACCAGTGACAATTATCCGAACCAGTCCTGGTCTTCTCCTAGGTTGATTCATCATCAAATGAGTACCTGGTGTGGTGTGTAAACATCGCCACTAGGGAGATAAAGTGGCCAGGCGTGGTGATACCCACACTCCCCCTCGTGTACTGTGCCGGCCTTCATAGGTGCTCGCTAACCACACTTGTCCCAACAATCTGTTGATGTTATAGGGGTAACCTTTTCATTCTCTTATGCATGCATGCATACATATATGATTCTATAATCCAAAAGTTAAATGTTTAAAAGCGTCATTCAAATGCGCCACTGATTGTTGTGATAAAGACTGTTTTAGTTTTCATAATTATATCTTTATTTTGGTTTCGCAGTAACCAGACGTGATTAGTTTTACTTTCAAAGCATATATGAAATGCATTAAAAGTAATTGGCTGTCCAGCATATGCTGGTGCTGATTCGCTTGCCTTCATTTTAAATCCAAGGATGACAGTTTGATCTATGGTTCTTCCACAAGTGCTGGCTGATTATGTCCAAAAGTGACTTAATTGCCTCATTTAAAGATCATATCGTCTCAAAATGCATATCCGTAATTACTTAAATATTTTTTCCCGAAATAAAGCACAACAATCTTAAAATAAACAGTTTTTTTCCCCTTGACGGCTACACTCTGGAAAGCTCCGAATCACACGTGTAAGTGGTGCAACTTCCCAAATTGGTCACTTCGTACCGTGGTGTGAATCATTCAAAGTCATGGGTTGTTTGCAGGTGCTCGCGTTCGCACTTACTTTTTTGTACTGTTCCAAATTACGCAAAACGAATTGGACGTCACCTGTGAACAATATAGAATGTGCCCGGGTGTCAGTCAAGTTATTTACATACAAAACCGCAGCAATATCCCTTCGTGTCTCAGAACAATATTTTAATAAGTGTAGCCTTTGCATCCTCTGGACAAAGTGTATTCTGCCATAGTCGCATGGAATATCTAACGTTAGTTCACGGTGTTTTTGGGGTTGTTTGAGCGTGTAGCCAATGTGTCGTGATTTAAAATAAAATGTAAGTCGTATTTTCATTACAATGACGTGTTTATTCAGACAATGTAAGAGCCTGAGAAGGATTCAAAGTCCCATAAAAAAAATGAGCATAGAGAAGAGATGAATAATGAGGTTGCTGAACAAAAACAATGATTGAGGGACACAATTATACGCAACTAAGTTTCGCGAGTAAACCGGAATCATGAATCATCACAAATTGAAAAGCATTAAAGAGGTATGCCATGAATCTTAGTTTTTAAATACACAATGACCAGTCATGTGTGCAATTATGTGGACAACATTATTATTAAAACAGATGGCAGACAGTGATTGCTAGCAGAAGGGGAAAGGCGATATATAGAGAATTTGGCTTTGTTATATCTGCATGAAATGGCACAAACCACAGGATAACTCACACATGCGTAATGTTACATGATTATTGCTCTGGTTGTGCTCATCATATATATTTAAACACTGATATAATACTACAGAAAGTCAAGATAATAATTATAATACATAGCTTATGTGTGGAGCCTAAACATATATACTTTGTGCTCATATATTGAAGTTTAGGATTTGACTATTAAAAACAACATGTATTTGAGGCCAGAAAATGGGATCCATGTATGACTATTTCAAATATAACACTCTCCGTAATGATGATAACATCACAACAGAAAAGGCTGGACAATGCTGAGAGCATTGTACATGCACTGAGGTAATCCCATGACATGACTGCAAGGCATGATGGGAGATGTACCTTCTTGCTGTTTGTGAGGACACATTTTCGTGTTGTTATATCTGCATCTGAATGTTTCTATTTTTTGTTCATGATGTGCATAGACTTCTCCTGCTATGGTATTTGAAATGTACAGAAAATTAGGTAACTGCTAACAAATCGTTTGACAAAGGATACAATTCTACTTTTTGTACTAAATAAAAAAAACGCATAGGACCAACAATTTCCCAAGACTCACAATCAGTTGTGCAATGTACCCTTGTGTTAAACCTCCAAAGGCAGATGTTCAAATGAGCTGCACCAACACTGTTAACTGGGACCTTTTTGCCAGTATCAAGGTATGAAAAAAATAAGAATAGGTTTGACCCTTTCTGGCATTAAAGCAGGTGTTCAGGTGTTCAAACACCAAATATAAACCTTTTTAAAGTAATAAATTCTGCATTAATCACACGTACTTGTGGTCAACATGCAAACAAACCTACTCTGAGAATATATTATTACCTTTGAAACTGATTACCAGAGACAGCCTTCTTTAGGGCCTAGTTTTATTGCCAGAAAGGGTAAAATCGATTCTTATTTTTTCATACTGTTAGCTGATCTCATGTACACTCTCTCTGCCCATTGCCAATATGAGTTTATATATGTATAAATTATCGTCATGTCCCATAGTATAATGTGCAGTCTCAAACCCGTATTAACTCTGTGGCTTTGGGCTCTCTATTTATGTGCGATGAAGAATGGCTCAAAAATGTCACCTGTTATATGAAAAATGTATAAGGCAGTTTTTGTGACAAATGTGTTAAGTTTTTTGCTGATGAGACTGCCTCGTCATACCATAGGAATTTCAGATTTTTTTTTGGGAGAGGAAAAAAATTGTCGCTGCTACTCTAGGGACAGAGTTTTCATTGAGATGTGGAAGTAAATAAGTAGAAATCCGTCGACTTAAAAACTCTACTCAATTAAGTCCCTGCCTGTGGTGTCAGGGTAATCCTATTTGAGTATTTTAATCTGTGTGTGTGAGCTGGCACTTACTATAAACTGAAATAACGTTGAATTTACGGATGATAGTCTTGAAGCTTATGAAGAAATCACCCGGAATGTGCCCAATGTTTGTCTGATCTCCAAAGATACACACGTTTGAGATTGTAAAGTGCATGTATGGATGCCCATCAGGCACACAAGTGTTGTCATCTGGCTGTGGGGCTATGTGGTGGGAAGTGTACCAACATTCGTTGTTGTACTGCACTTGTATGCTTGCATACAGGGTCATCTAGGGTTGAGGTGTGGTGGGGGGGCAAAAGAGGCAGTTTGTCCAGGACTTACAAAAAGCAGAAACCCACACCGGGCCTGTTTTTATTGTTGCTATTGAATATGTGAGCCCCCATTTAGCATTCTGCCCCAGGCCTCTAGGAAGGTCCGAGCGATCCGCTGCTTTCATGTCTATGCTCACCGCCTTCGCCAAAACGTCCACTGACCATCATGGTGAAGTATGGTTAAATAACACCCAATGGGCTGCGCAGTGGAGGGAGGCCCTCATCCAGCAGTTGGTTGAAAAAGGGCAGGACACGTACACAGTTTTTAAAATCTATTTCAAGGCAATGGCTGTTCATGATGATGATGATTACCAGGCAATGCATGAGGTGGTTGTCACTGTATATGAATGAGTGTGGAATTTTGACAACTGACAATAGGTCACATGATGAAGTGCACACACCGGCACTGACTTGCATAGGAGATGCTCTCACTTCCTTAAATGTTAATCTAAGCTCAAGTGAATGTGTTATAAACACATTTCTGATTTGTGAAAAATAAGACAGATCCAAACAAGCATATGTCTATTGCAGCACATGCCTTACGATGTCAAACTTGAAATATGATGGCTCTTGCAAGAGCCAATGCATGCGTACGCACGTGCATTTTCCAGATTTGTTGTTGTTGATATTTTGTACTTACGTTCAGTAGATGTGAGAATACAATTTCAATTGGAGGCGTAATGGTTTTCATTGTCGGGCTCACGGTAACGGAAATTACCCGTGAGTTTATAGCACTCGCATTCCTGTGGAGGGATAGTGAAGCGGCAGCTTGTCAGACGCGGGCATTTGATAAACCTGTGATTTGTATGGTATTTTTTCTTCAAAACATAAACAGCTATACATTTGTCATGTTGAAAATATGTTTTTGAATGTCAAGTGGAAAAAAATCCATATGATTGAAAACTATAATGGTGATTTATAGTACATTAATTAAAATCTTTGTCACGGGATGATTCGGTCCATCATCATTATTACGTGGGTAAAATAACTACCAAATCATGCACATATAATAGTGGTTGTCCTATGGCGAGACTGGTTCACAAATCTACATTGACTTTGAAGCAGGGACACATTGTTTTCGAATTTAATTAATCTATATGCTATTTAAAGTTAAAGTACATATTATACACATGCATATCGTGTACTGTATAAGACAAAGATCCCCGATATAGCCTTTACCAGACTGTTGGGGCAAGTGCTGTTATAGTGAGCACCTATGAATGCCGACATGGCATACGAAGGGAGAATGGGGGTCAGTACCACACCTGGTCGCCTTCGTCTCCCGAGTAGTGATCTTTACACATTGCACCCGGTATTAATTTCAGGCTGAGTCGACCTAGGGGAGGCCTAGAACTGGTTCAGATAGTCCTCACTAGTTTGGCCGTGAGAGGGAATCGAACTCGGGTCGCTGGATTTGTAGCGCAGAGCCTGAACCGCTGCACATCCGCGCCACCCACACGCTATCGCTCCAACTACCACGCATGCTGTATATACATGTTCACTTAACACTGTATGTGCCACATTGTAATAGCGTCTAAATTACTATGTATACACATAGCAATGTATATATTTTTTAATAATTTCTCAATACGTAGATTTACAATCATAGAAGATTAGTAGTGAACATACAAATGTTACTTATTGATACAGCTTTCGTTTTTAGTTAATTTAGAGTTGCTTATTTGGATCATAGCAAATGTACATGATTGTCTGTTCTGGCCTGTGATCTCAATATCCCCTGCACAGTCATCGGATGCTCTGGCAATTCCCCATAGCACAGGCAATCAGCAGTAGGAATCAAACGATTGAGCCATTGCAAAGTGGCTCAGTGGCAAGTACAATAACCACCGAGATACCTGGCCATGGCAACGCGTATCGCATAGGAATTATTGTAAACACAGTGGGGGGGGGGGGGGGATTGCACAGCATAATGTTCCGTGTTAGAATACCCAATGAACAATTAAAACATCATGCTACTTTCGGTTGTTTAATTAAATGTTGGTTGCAATTATGTGTACACACGGAAACACACGCACATGCAACTACACATACAAATGACAGGATATATGTCATACAAATGACATATATCCTGTTTAGCGGCATGACACACAAGGAGATGTGTGACCAACACCATATCGGCCACTCTTGTTCCACGAGTATATATGTTCTTTATATTTTCCGCAATTACGCGAATAATAATTTTGAGTGGTCGTGTAAAGTCGACTTAACCAATTGAAAACAAAGGAAAGGTTTGAGTACTATTCGCCACTCATGTTTTCTGTGGCCTAAAAATCCAAACCAGGTTTCAGGGTTTAAACTTTAGAGCAAAGTGCTTGACTACACAAAAGGATACAGATCCTCATTATAGCCTCAACTGACTATCTGGGAAAGTGCTGTTACCGGGCACCTATAAAGGCCAGAACGGTACATGAAGAGGTGGGTTGCCAGAACCATACCCGACCGCCTTTGCCTCCTTCGTGGAGATGTTTGTACATCATACCAGGTACTCATTTGAGGCTGAGCCAATGTAGGGGAGGCCCAGGACTGGTTCAGAAATTGTCAATGGTGTTGGCCGTGAGCGGGAATGAACTCGGGTCACTGGTTGGTAGTGCAGCATGCTAACCGCTGCATTTCCGTCCCCTCAACCACACAATAACTCCCTACACACACATTGATTTCTCTTGTACGATTTTAACGGAGGAATACTTTACTAGCACCGATATATGTACTAACCTTGGAGGTGGAAGAATGCTTCCGAGCGTCTTATAAAGCACATTCCCAACAACTGCTGACTCCTGCATGCCTAATGAGCACATGACAATAAATAAGGCAACATCAATTTCAACATGAATGCAATGTTACAACCACTACGCAAAAACAAAAGAACATGTCAAATTGTTAAGGATCGTGAATTTCATTCCTCTGTGAGAGCTGCTTAAATTAGATTAATAAAAAGTGCCGCCTTTAAACTGCAAATTTTAATTGAAAATGGTAGAAAGATTAGTAATATTTCCATTGTAACATTCAAAAAAGGCACATCTCATATGAAAGGCGAATGGGAGTGGGGGAGTTCGACTTGATGGGGCTGTGCGAACTGGAGGGATTAAAATGGTGTTTGAATGTGTGTGTTGCGCCTAATTGCATGCAGCGCTGTGATAAAGGGCTAGTTTAACCAAGACTTATCCCACATTTCCACAATCTGTTTCAAAAGAATCCCACTGTGATGCTGATGCCCAGATTTGGCTCAACCTGAGCCAAAAACTGAGCCCAAACGGAGCAAATATTGGCAATTCATTTCCACACTGCCTCAGCACATTTTGTTGCCCTTTCCTTGCCCTTCTCTCTCCAGTTGCCAACATTTGCCCTTTCCTACCATTTGCAGCCGAGTGTCCGTCCTCAGAAAGGTAAGCCATCACGAGGTAGGGATCTCGGCTAGGTTGGGGGTACGGGACAATGATCATAAGTGCTTTAATTGACTAATAGGATGACATTTCTTCACAAACTCATATTGTTATTCGGCTGTACTTCGTTCAAATGTACATGTGTTTTTAAAACATATATTTATTCTTGTGGGTATTCTTTTCATGTTCCTTTTTTCAACAACTTTCCATTACAATGCATTGCATGAAGTTCGCAGTTGCAAAAGTGTTGTCAGCTATAACGCACATCTCCAGACTTATTTTTAGTCACTGGCTTTTCGAGAATGAGTCATATCTGAATGTAACGAGAAGTTTACTTTTCTAAAGTATGACATTATGTATACGTTAATACATTATGCTTTACTACTCTATGGGGACCTCATTTGCCAGTAAAAATATGATAATTGGTTCTTTACCCTTCTATCTGGCAACAAAACTGACACCTTTTTGCAAGGAGTCATGTTTGCATAGACCGCAATACCTGCAGTCATAAATACAAACAAAAGACATAACTCTGATAATGTGCACTGTCCTTGAAGTGCGCCTTTTGGCGTCATCTGGTCCAACCCATATGAGACTAGGCTCGAAGGAAAGCTGTCTCGGGTGTGGACCAATCAACTTCAAGGACAGTGCACATTATCAGAGTTATGTCTTTTGTTTGTATTTATGACTGCAGGTATTGCGGTCTATGCAAACATGACTCCTTGCAAAAAGGTGTCAGTTTTGTTGCCAGATAGAAGGGTAAAGAACCAATTATTACATTATGCTTGTTCACGCCATGATATCGTATTCTTGTCAAGTGATAATCCACATCGAGTTCTTATTCAAACGTGAAGCGTGATGTAACAATAACATTGCATCTAACAAAAACAATTACGTGGTCAAATATTGGGATAGGTAAGTGCTGGCTACTGTGGCATGAGCATCTCATAAAAGCGGTGATGCAGTTGCATTGAAACTGTGTCCGACGTTGGCCCAAAAAAAGAAAGAAACTGTGTCACTCTTAAAACGTGAGCCTCTGCTAGGATGCTTTGTGCATGGATAAGATCATGGAATAAACAAAGTGGACCTGCTCAGGGAGAACTCTGGCACATCGCCAGCCCTATCTAAGGCTTTGTACACTGTATCGGTTGCGGAGGCAAGGCATTATTAGCGCCATTGAACTCACACACGAGGGGCATGGACAATCCTTTGGCTACCCTTTCAAGAAATTATCGGGATGCAAACAGGCAGCCGTTTTGTTTGTCTTTCGTTCCCATTAGGCATTTACAGCAGTTAAGAAAAAAAAACACGAAGAATGTCATCTGAGACTGCATGCATTTGTTCACAATTGCTGGCTGCCCTAAATAATTGTCTGTCACCACACTAAGAAGAAGGGCTATAAGCGGATATAGAGTCTGTAATGGGATGGAATTCAGATTAAGTGTGTGTTTGCCAGATAAGCTGCACAGAAACGTTACCAAAATTGCATTGATGTCACAGCAATGCGATGACGCAGATGGGAAAGCAGTGACCACAACATTTGTTGATGAGGTTAAATGTGAACCAATGGGCCTGTTAGGGATATAGTTATCCTGGCACATGCTGTGGCATTAGTAGATGCATTCTTAGGTATTGTTGTATTGCACACTCGAATTGCTATTTTTGTAAAATTAATCACAAAGCAACGAGTAATGTGCTTTACATCTGTATGCATGATCTTATGTATGGGAATGAGACAGCGTTCAGCTAGACAATACAATACCTGGACCGACGAAGAGGTCACACTCACGGTGTTTAACATCGTTTATCGATTGAGCAGTACCTACCCAATTTATGTCATCTCTCTTTACTCCTCTCATTATGGAAATGTATTCATTATGGCGGTTGGGATTTAGACTTAAAATCTAAACAATAATTGGTAAGTAAGCATCTCACCAACCATATGCTTTCTCCAACAGTAGTAATGTCATCTCCTGCACGCTTCGACAGGCAATCATTTACACCTTTAATCCCTGCCAGTCACTGCTGGCAGGAAGGTTAACTGCTGGGGAGGTCTCACTCTACCCTCTTCCAGGAACAACGACTTCCATTGGCTTTTATTGACACTTCTATTGGCACGTCTATTGATACTTTCAGTCAACTTCCACTTGATAGGAGGAAACTCCTCTGTTGTCCCCTGGATCTCTCTGGATCTCTCTCTTTGGTTGTGCACACTTAAGATGTCCTATCTCCTTTCCGGTGATTGACTTACTTATTCTGTCCCATATCTGCTTGTCAATGTTATTGTATTATATTATCCTGTTTGCTTGGCTCCCTTATCTTTCATACAGATTCAGAAAAAAAAACTCCCTCCTCTCAACTGTTTGCAATAACCGTACTCGCTGGCCCTCATTTATATATACTATGAGCGAATAGAGCATCGTGACATGGATAATAATCTGCATCTTCGTTATCATCAGTAGCAGCAAAAGTGGTAACAGAAAAATCATATTTGTCATCATCGTTATCATCATTCAAACCATAATCAACATATTCATCATCCTTATCACTATCACCATGAACATAATTGTCATAATCCTTATCACTGTCGTCATCATCATTATGAACACAATTGTCGTCATCGTAATCCTCATTCACATCTTATTTTTATTTTGATTCACGTGTGTGCTTGCATCCAATCTGATGCTTCCTGCATAGTTTTTAGCAACAGAACCCCGTTTTAAATTCAGCACCAACTTTTCGTAATCGTTTTGCATGACGGAAGCAACATGCATACACGTGAATTTGTGCAGAATAGACTGCTACGCCTGAACAAACCTCTGACAGGGACTTGAACTTGTAGCATTATGAGTGTGAAATGATGATTATATAATGATCAAGCTAAAGCTATCTCAAATACCCACTTTTCACAACCGTACAAAAATTGCTTTTCTCTCCATTTTGTTTGAAATCAATCATTGCCAATTTGAATTTTGCATCACATGTCCACTTGAATCTCGTGAACAGATGAGTCTTTGCCTTAATTTTCACATAGGATTCGATTATATTGTGGCAACATATTTAGTGAATCACATGTCAGTCATAGCCCTTGCAACACAAGGGTCCTGACAGTAACTAAGGGGGCATAAACACATGTACAGTGAATTATCATCACTACACATTACAGATAACGAAACTGTCTTGTCCAATCTGCTGGTTGGTAATGTGGCAGAACACCTGGCTCACAATCAACAGGTTAGAAGATCAAAACCATTTCGATTTAAAGCTTTCGTGACTGCAGGGATTCATCTTGTTGGTTCTTTCGGTAAAGTCACGTAGAAGGGAAATAATAAAATAATAAAAATAAAACATAATAAAATACAATTCTCACGACGTTTCGGCCACAACGCAAGCAGCCATCCTCAGGTTAAGAACAGGGCTGTTGGAAAGACAGCGTCCGAACACATTACTCGAAAGACAGCGTCCGGACGCTGTCTTTTCGACAGCCCTGTTCTTCACCTGAGGACGGCTGCTTGCGTTGTGGCCGAAACGTCGTGAGAATTGTATTTTATTGTGCTTTATTTTTATTATTTTATTATTTCCCTTCTACGTGACTTTACCGAAAGAACCAAGAAGATGAGCTCAAAACCATGTTGGATATCGATTTATCTCACTATCCCGTTAGGTTCAAAGAGGTGAAAATCACTTTGAGTGACGTCACAAGTGGCCACCCTAATGAGGCGTCTGTTCCCTGCCATGGGAATGTGGAATTTCCTTCACTTGCTTGAGGCCAGCAATGTAGATAAGCGCTGCCCCATTGTGTGTTTGGGTATGGAGATACATTTTATTAAAATTTGAAAAATCTACACACTGCTCAACAACACCTCATTTCTCTTGAGGCAGTGTTGTTTGTGAGTGTGTTGAGTTATTATTTTTGTTAAATCTAGCTTGTGCACCACTGCCAATACGGTGTCACCAAATAATTCGTTTTATTAAAATGGGTGTTTTAATACAATTTATTGAACACAGACCATGCGGCCAAAAATGCAAAGCAGACAGGGAGGACTGCACTCATTGCATGAACTCCAGAATTACAACTTTGGCAGTTGCAATATAAGGGTGAGACGAGATTGAACAACGGCAAGAAAGTAACTGGAGCAATTAACTGAGCATAGCCTCATCAGTCAACTAAACTGCTTTTGAATTATATCCAGACTGAAGACACGATGTGAGCACGGAGAGCATGTTATTAGACGGGAGGATGAGGGATTGTACTTATAACCTATTAACCTAATTTTATTTTACCAGGTAAGGCCCACTGAACTATATATCTCTTTTTCAGAAGTGACCTGGCCACAAATGACAGCCCAATGTAGTGTCATGTGGAAATGTATAGCAGACAAATACTTTAAACGCATGCTTCTAAATGTGGATGGAAAACCCGGAGGACCCGGAGAAAAACCCAAGCAACCATTGGCTGGGAGAACATGCAAACTTTAAATATACGGGATCGAGCCCACCACCTCGTCCATACCAGGCGAGGTAGTTAACGTCTCTCCACCACGGCGCCATGTGAGGTGGAGTAAGCTGACACTTTTCCCGACGCCCACAATCCACCACATCCAACAAGGCCCATGCTGTGACTCGTGCCTCTTATCACATCTTAACTAGGCCAGCGCAGCAGCTCCTCTCGGATAGTGGGGGGAAGGGTGGGGTATCAGCAGAGCTGTCGTGTAGTGGGGGGGGGAGGGCGCACCATAACAGTGATCAGACTGCGAAGGGGAGTGAACTTGAGTGAGAGACCAGCGAGACATTTGGCGATGCAGGGCTCGCCCCACACCCCGAGCGCAGGCCCCCGATTCCACTGCAAGCGCATGCCACCCCAGTTTGCATGGAGCAGGAGATGGTATGTATTCATTGTGAAGCTTATCACTTCATGATGGAGAGCTTAATTTAGATAGTAATTCCACAAGTGCTCAAGTAGAAGATGTTCAAGCAACATTTGCGATTGAGATTCTACATATAACGTTTCCATTACGTTACTAATTGGAACGTGTTTTGACATTTCCTTTCTTCGGTAGAAATATTTTATTTATATATATGTAAAATGCCCAAGGCCGAGGCTTGAAAATAACAAGCAATCAACACCATGGATATGAAAAGCAAGCGTTCCTATATTTAGTATCATTCTTGAAACCTTTATAATTGTCTATTATTGTTCGTGCCCATGCTCTCGTTTAGCTGCCCTGAAAATTGAAATGTAGCATCAATCTTGGTATTGTGGCAGGAGGAAACTTTTTTGTTATCTTGTGGAACACATTTCGTACTTGTTGTCTTCCAGACAAATGTTTTGAGATGTAATCCTCAACAAATAATAAAGGGATTAAAACCCAAAAGTATAAATTAAGTTAATACCTTAACATTACCCAATAGTTGGGTTATTAGGCCATGCCACTGCTTGGATATTTCACTTGTGGGTACCATTATTTGAGTCAGCCAAATAATGTGGGAACGATGCTCAACTTGCAGTCACAGGTTCTGAGTTAAAGAGCACGCATGAGTTACATTTTTTTCCATTGATCAAATGAGAAGCACTTTGCTGGGATTCAGAAGTGGTTGCTCTAAGAAGAGGCAGCCTGATAATTGTTTTTTTACCCTTCTATCTGGCAACAAAACTGACACCTTTTTTACAAGGAGTCATGTTTGCATAGACCACAATACCTGCAGCCATAATGCAAACAAAAAACATAACTTTGATAATATATACACTGTCCTTGAAGTTGATTGGTCCACACCCGAGACAGCTTTCCTTAGAGCCTAGTCTCACATGGGTTGGACCAGATGACGCCAAAAGGTGCACCTTCATCTGGTCCAACCCATGTGAGACTAGGCTCTAAGGAAAGCTGTCTCGGGTGTGGACCAATCAACTTCAAGGACAGTGTATATATTATCAAAGTTATGTTTTTTGTTTGCATTATGGCTGCAGGTATTGTGGTCTATGCAAACATGACTCCTTGTAAAAAAAAAAGTGTCAGTTTTGTTGCCAGATAGAAGGGTAAACAAACAATTATCATATTTTTTACTGGCAAATGAGGTTCCAATGGTGTAAGAGGCAGCCTACCATCGTCGAAATGTTAAATTCCCACCACTCGTTCAGGTCTGCTGAAAGGGATGAATGTCACACCGTGTTCCTGTATCAGGGAGCCAACTCTTCATTGATCGTGTTATTGGTTGGGAATGCACATATTAAAGTGGAATCAAATATTCAGCGGGATTCACTTCCGCTCTCTTTTAACCGCTATGCTATGCGGTTAAAAGAGAGCGGATGTGCACTCTATTTGGGCTGAAAAAATTACATTTGGTGCGACTCTTGTCCATGCAGTGTGTGCACTACACGACTAATAACAGGATTCACCAAACATCTAAAAAATGACCAAATATCAAGGCTGTGTGTATACTTAACCCTTTCCTATTTCGAAACGACTGCAAGTTGCAGGATGAGTCCCGTTCACCGCTAAATCTCAGAACATGCAAGCGGTCAGCATATTTTTATTTAGACAGGCACAGCGTCGTTGCTTTTAAAGATATTGTCATCAATGCAGAGAACTGTAGCCACATGACCACACTCTATGATAGTTGGTGCCAAACTGGACAACAAGCCCTCCCGCATGGTATTGTGGGAGCCTTGGTAGCGATAACGTTATTTAAAAAAAGTTTTTCTTCCGGTTCCATTCAGATGATGTACACGTTTCTATGACGTACACATATGTCATCGGAATGAGAAAGGGTTAAGGGGAATGTGCACACTGTGCGGTTTTGGAAACGTGGGACATTTTTTTCATTCAGATTATTTTACATTGGAGAGGGAGTTTGGGGATGAGAAGGGATTTGTGGAGGTGGAGTCGTTACCAAGTAAACATACTAATTTTGGGCCTACGTTAGCAAGTGGATGGAACCGTTGGACCAATGTTGCCCCAACTTTGGCCCACCGTTCCAGGCTTAAACTTGGTCTTAAAGAGAGGGATAATACTAGTGTCTACAGTCGATGGAAGGGAGTTATAGTCCAAGTAATCAGCAGCAGATAAGGCAGCGGAGGTTGATGAGGAATTCTGACAGAAGGCCTTGTGTGCTGGAGTGGAGGTCGTCGGGTGCGGGGAGGCGTGCTTCAGGCAATGAGCTTACCTGACGTGAATGATGACAGGGTCGCTTTCGAGATGGTCACTTTGTCTTCGCTGTTGCGCGCCCACTCCACCATGCCTCTCCTCGCCTTCACCGGAAACGTTATGTCAGCCGTTTCCTCCATGATGAACAGCTTGCGGATGCTGATAACTGTGCAGCGGGATTGGGCCGACAGCGTATCAATTGGTGTTCGAAGCCATTGACTAAATGCACACACATTTTAATGTGAACAGTCGGAGTGTTCAAACTAAACAAATATATATTTTTTATTTATCAGGTAAGGCACACTGAACTCTGTAGCTCTTTTTTTCAGAAGCGACCTGATAACAAACATGATAGCTCAACAAAATGGCTTATCACGTGGACATTTATAGCAGCCAAACACTCTAAATGCATTCAATTTAAATGCATGTTTCTAAATGTGTCTTCCTATAATCGGATACCACAGTTCCTCATTGTTTTATTATATATATAAATGATTTTACTTTATCCTTCTCTATCATCATGTATCTATTTTTATCATTTAAGTGTTAATTTGCTACCTTTCCCCTGAACAACTGCTCACATATCAGCTATTTTAAAATGTTCCAAATGTATGCAAGACATCAGTAACAAAGTGGTCTGTACCACAGCAAGTTTGTCAACCTCATTGCAGTTACTGCTCTGAAGTTACTATCCAGGTTTCTATTCACGAGGCAGCATAATTGATTTCTAATCACAGGGTAGAAATAATGACAATAATAGATTCTTGCTGAACCGACCTATGTTTTCCGTGATGAGGTATGATGTATGCACTGACTTTATGCCAGCTCCCACAATATGAATGAAGTTCTCCACAATTTTCATTAAGTCCAATGACGCAGGGTATAGCTGCAATGCAGACAGTACGATGTAAACATTCACACATTTTATAAATAACTACTTTTTTGCATTTCCTTATGGATTCATTCCCAATTAACTAATTTCAATCAAGGTCAGAGGTATGTGATAACGCCGCTGTCGATTTTCAAACACTGGTGTTGAATGTTCTTAGTGACAATGGGGTATTCTAGATTTGAAGTTTTCGTGACTGTAGGGATTCATACTCTTTGGTTCTTTGGGTAAAGTCACGTAGGTGAAAAAATAAAATGAAAATAATAAATAAATCACGACGTTTTGATTGCAACACAAACAATCACACCTGATGTCACACCTGATGATGATTGCTTGTGTTGCAATCGAATGGACAATGGGTTAGCAGTGGAATTTCAATGGAACAGCTTGACTTCAAACGTTGGTTCCAACAATTGCATGATTCATAACTGAATCAAAGTGTCTAAAATGTACTAAATGACTTGTATATTATATTCTTAGGTTTTTTCGGTAAAGTCACGTAGGTAAAAAATTTAAATTAATAAAAGTAAAATAAAATAAAAATCACGACGTTTCGGAGGCAACACAAGCTTCTGTCTTCAGGTGGAACCGTCACAGCCACGATAGCTGTATCAAGTAAATGAGAGATTACAAGAGCTACCACTCCGTATATATAATGGTTGAAGAGGGGAAGGGCCAAGTACGGCACACTTTTTATTAATATGGTAAGGTGAGGTTTAAGACTAAGAATAGACTGCATAACAAAAGGTTGAGCCTTTGTTATGGAGAGGTACGGTTTGTGACTACGCCTAGCCTGTGTGGTTCTGGTTTCTTCTTAGATAGGAGAAACCAGAGCCACACATCACAAAGCAGGATGTTAACAAGACCGTGATTAATCAGAGTAACATTTTCTGACAATCTAAAAACGGTACTGGTCAAAGGACTAAATTTCGCCGTCACCCGTAAATATATACCAGTAGAGGATATGATTTCTCAGATTGATGTAGCCCTCAGAGGCATAGGACACATCCATGCGGATGTGGCAAGAGCTGAAATAGCTACTATTCTTAAGAATGCTAAGAAACCCACTAGTAACCTCAGCAAAAACGAACACTCTGAACTCGCGGACCTAAAAAAGAGAGATGATATAGTCATCCTCTCGGCAGACAAGGGCAATGCCACGGTGATCATGGATAAAGATTCATACAACAACAAAATCCTGGACCTTCTTAATGATGGGAGTTACTCCAAAATTAAAAACGATCTCACTAAAAGCCTAACGACAAAACCAACAGTATCATCACGAGTTCGACTTCCCTAATCGAACCAAGCAAACGTCCCTCTCTAAAACCATCGGCGGCTAGACCTCCCAGACTCTATGGTCTCCCCAAGATCCATAAAGAAGGCACCCCGCTATGACCCATCGTGTCGACGATAAACTCTCCTACCTACAAACTAGCCCGTTTTCTATCAGATACTCTGCTTCCCTTCACAGGCAAGACCTCTTCGGCAGTACTCAACTCAACCCAATTAGTCTCTATGGTCAAGGACATGGTACTATCTCCTGATGACATCCTCGTCAGTTTTGATGTAGTATCTATGTTTACGAAAGTCCCAGTACCGGACACCCTAACAATAATTGAGGACTTATTCCAACATGGATTGAATTCTGATGTATCTGCGCTGGTTAGGCATTGCCTCACCAAAACCTATTTTACCTGGAATGGCACCTTCTACAAACAGAATGAGGGTACCCCTATGGGCTCCCCCTTGTCACCAGTTATAGCCAACATGTTCATGGAAAAGTTTAAATCAGACGCCATCCAGACATCCACCCTGCGTCCTTCCCTGTGGAAGAGGTATGTGGATGACACTTTCGTCATCTGGCCACATGGCCTCCCAGCATTGAACCACTTCTTGGACCACCTCAATTCTAGACACCCATCCATCAGATTCACCATGGAAGTGGAGAAAGATGGTAAACTACCATTCTTGGATATTCTGTTTGAGAGGAGACCTGACGGATCCTTGGGACATTCTGTCTACAGGAAAGCCACCCACACAGATTCCTACTTGAAACCGGATTCCCACCACCACCCATCTCAAAAGAATTATCTCATCAAAGCGTTATACCACAGAGCCCATGGCATTTCTGACCAACACCACCTGGCTGATGAATTAATACATGTACATCGGGCCCTCAGGATGAACGGATACTCTGACCGCACTATCCGCCAAGCTGTTTCTCCCACCATACAGAAACAGCCACATGAAACTCCGACCAAAACTATCACGTTACCATACATAGGCGTGACCAAAAAGATCTCCAAAATTCTAAACAAACATAAGATCCAAGTCCGATGCAGTACAGTGCATAAAATCCGTGATCTGATTCCATCTGTGAAGGATATCTTTCCTGACTTACAGTATCCTGGAGTCTACAAATTGAGTTGTAGTTGTGGTGATTGCTACATTGGAGAAACGAAACGTCATGTTTCTGATTGTGTCCGCGAGCACAAGTCAGATCTGAAACACGGCAGAACTGATTCTTCGGCCGTTGCCGATCATTGCTACAACTCTGTAGGCTCTCATGAAATTGTCTTTTCCGAGACCAAGGTGCTCTGCAAACCTCCTGGCTACCGTCAAAGGTTTGTACACGAAGCCATACAAATATACAAACACAGACATAATTTCAACCGTGATGATGGTTACAAACTGAGTAATCATTGGAAAGATGTGATTAACCATGCAAAAAAGATTTAACTACACTTATTTGGACCATCTTATTTGACAGACAACTATTACAGGTTATTGATAGGCAGCCAGTCTTGTTTTACCAGGTTTAGTTTTTTCTTTTTTCACACTTTTGTTATGTAGGCTATTCGTAGTCACAAACCGTACCTCTCCATAACAAAGGCTCAGCCTTTTCTTATGCAGTCTATTCTTAGTCTTAAGCCTCACCTTACCATATTAATATAAAGTGTGCCGTACTTGGCCCTTCCCCTCTTCAACCATTATATATACGGAGTGGTAGCTCTTGTAATCTCTCATTTACTTGATACAGCTGTCGTGGCTGTGACAGTTCCACCTGAAGACGGAAGCTTATGTTGCCTCCGAAACGTCGTGATTTTTATTTTATTTTACTTTTATTAATTTTAATTTTTTACCTACGTGACTTTTCCGAAAAAATCTAAGAATATGAATCCTTGCAGTCACGAAAGCTTCAAATCTAGACTTGTATATTGACTGACATTTCAAGAACCATGTTTTGTTGTTCAAACAATTGCATGCAAAATGGTGTGCTAAAATATGAAATCATGTTGTGTTTGTGTGAGCAAAAATATTCCACTGAATAGTTTGCTTTAATATGAATATATAACAGAATATAATATGATTAGTCATCACTTTTGAGTGCACGTTTTTACGTGTTCAACTACACATAGAAACACGAACTAATATTTTGTATTAGAGCTCCCATTAGCACGGTTGGCTACATATGGTGTGAAAGAAATTCAATATACATACAGAGCTGGCAAATTCTCATGATACCCATCCTGCCAATCGTGAATCCGACAGGAATTGTCCAGGGTAGAATAATATGAATGAAATATGATACCTGCAGGAACCACTTTGCTTTACTGTGTATATGTGCTGTATATGGATGAGGGATTTAGTCAAGTGACAGAAATGCCCCCCGATTAAGTGTCAAGAAACATATTTAATTTACCGCAATCACATTTAAATTATCTTATGATCATAAATAAAGAAATATATTTTAGAAGCATTATTAAAAACCCACCTGCTGTGCATCATCCCACTTTTCTTTGTGTTCTTCTGAGAGCAGGTTGCTAAAAATTTGAGCGTAGTTCTGAGAATAAAACAGAATATATACCCATTAGACTATCGGGAAGGGAAATATAACCTTGGAAACATTACGTTTAAAAAAGAATAATGCAATAATAATCATCACATAGTGTGTGTATATACCTGTACATATAAATACATACTTTATCTATATAATTTAAGGTCACCTGGACATCTTCCGAAGATGGATTGTAACTGGCAGTCTTGAATGCCTCTGTAACGTTCTTTAAAATATCTACTGAGACGAGCAAGTCTCCGCTGTACATGTGCTTCAGGTGAGATGAATCAAATAGATTTCTCATCACTTGTGCCATTCCTTCACTTGCCGATGGCCTGTGGCCTTTCGAAAGGTGTTCTTTCATCTGGTGCACAACAGAACGTGGAACACGGTTACACTTTTGACGAACAAAATACGTTTTTAATTACAAATCCTGAATATATATTCGTCGGATGTGCATCAGATATCACACTGTTGCATTTACTAAATACATTGCACATGGATTTGCATGAAGTTATGTGAAAGACCATTTTGTGAAAGTACATTTTGATACAATTTGCATGCAAATGAGCATACATCCCAAAACAACCATAATATATTTCGATTTAAAGCTTTCGTGACTGCAGGGATTCATCTTCTTGGTTATTTCGGTAAAGTCACGTAGAAGGGAAGTAATAAAATAATAAAAATAAAATAATAAAATAATATAATATTATGTTTTAACCATAATATAGTTTTTTTAGTTAGATCACGTAAATATTATATATTTACGCGAAAGCCTACGTGTTAAGCCATCCAAAAGAAACCAAAACAAATATTCATATGTATACAGTGTTGGGACAAATACTCTTAGGGACCGCCTCTTAAACTTGGCACAGAACTCAGAGATGGTGGTACAGTCAGCACTCCATTTGGCTGGATTTGATTTCCCATTTCTGATGTGAAAAGATTGTACCAGGCAGTGGCGGCTCCTGCAAAATCTCTCAGGGGGGGCAAATGTCTGGATGATTGATAAGGATAAGGTCCACCCATGCAATGGATAAATTAACAGCTTAAGCATGTAAAGGCAACTTCACTTCTTTAATATTAATGAAAAATAAAGTGACTCTTACAATACATCTTGTTTGTTTATATACTCACTATTAAAACAAACCACTCAAGTTTATTTTATTAAAGATTCCACTAGGTGGCGATAAATTATATTGTTGGATGAAACGTGCTTACGTATGATGACGTTAGCACGTATGATGACATAAGCACGTTAGTGCATGCCCTCCCGGAAGCCATAGAGAATGCATTGCAGCGCCCCCGTTCTAAAAAAAACATCTTTGAATGTAAGTCTATGGGGCCACTCGGGGCGATTCTCAACCGGAGTGAAATCGCCCAAAAAGAGGCGGTACTCCACAGAACGTGACATGACGCTGATTGGACTATATCCAGAGGCTGACAGTGACGGCTAGCGTGACTCTGTGGTTGAATGACATTGGTAGTGCGTCGCCCAATCGCCCTAATGAAGAAACCGCCCCTGGTACCAGGCATGCATTATAGACTGAGCTGACCTAGTAAAGGCCAAGGACAGATTAATGTACATCTTGTGATTCAAGAGCAGTGCATTAACCCCGACTTGAAGACTCCCTCATTAATTATAGCACACATACATGTAAGGATATACAAAGGCAAAGATACCCCCAATAGCCTTAGAAGACTGTTGGGGCAGGTGCTGTTAGCAAGCACCTATGAAGGCCGGCATGGCACACGAGGGGGCAGTGTTTTTACACACCGCACTAGGTACTCATTTGAGGCTGAGTCGACCGAGGGGAGGCCCAGGACCAGTTCAGATAATCGCCACTGATGTTGGTCGTGAGCGGGAATTGAACCCAGATCGCCGGGTTCGTAGTGCAGTGCGCTAACTGTTGTAATACCGCTCCCCATTGTAAGGATATAAACACACGTGCAATCAAACATGAACCCACATTACACACAAATGCAAATATGCATACCACAAAGATAAAAACAATCCCCAAATAGCCAGAACAGACTGTTGGGGCAAGTGCTGTCTATAAAGATGAATATATTTGTTTCAGAAATCAAAGGTGGCTCAGATATTAGCTACTGATGTTGGCTGTTGGAGGGAATCAAACTCAAGGTTTATCAGGTATGTAACACAGTCCGCTAACCTCAACACTACCACTTCCGGTAACACCAGAGCACACACCACGTTGCACATGTGCACACACCAACACAATACAACAAATTGCAATTTCCTCACAAAAATTGGACTCGATGGAGTCTAAATTGAAAATTATTTATAATATCCCCTTTGCAACGAACACAGACTTCAAATATTTCTTTTTCATTTAGCAAAAATTTTGTCCGAAAATAACGAGAGACTTTACCGTTTGCAGAAGCATGTTGAAATGATGTGACACGCAAAGTGAATAGCTTGGTGGCTCCCAGTATGCAAGCCCCCGGGAATCCAATGAGCATCTCCGCGTGATGATCCCTGCGCATGTAAACACACACACAGTCAAATGAGTCTGGAGAAAAAAAATCGCGTCGCAATTATGTTTTGTCAACACCTGTAAGAATGCACCATATGCTCAATTATGTTTTGGTATCTTCAAAATAGATATATGTATGAGGCCCATTGGTTTACTGCATTACATGTATTAACATGATTATGCGTGCTGTTGTAATGTAATGGTTAGCACATAGAGACCACCCGTTTGATCTCCAAGTACAGGGCACTTGAAACAATGGCCAAGTTTCTTAGATGCCCCCGCCCCACGCATCCAGCAATATGAATGGGTCCCCCACAGTCGATCGGCTGATGGCGTTGGGTGGGGTAAAGTGTGGGTCCTCCCACCTCTTCGAAGACGTTTGCCAAGTGTGGAAGAGTAGACCAAAATACTCTCTAGAGTGGCACAATGTAGAGCCCCCTCTAGCGCGGGGAGGCCCTTCTTGCAGTAGTGATGTGAGCAAGGCATTTTAGGGTAGCACCTTTACATAATTTTTTTACTGTGGTTTTCCTCTAGAGAGAGAGTGGCCCCGACCATGGAAATGTGGAATTACCAGCACTGGCTCGGGGCTGACAATGACGTTAATGCCTGCCCCAACAGCGAGACCCTTTGGTTTTTGCCTTTGATATATGGATTAGAGTGTAGGTGGTAAAGTGAAGCTTGCAATATAATTTCAAACATGCGTTTTGACCAGTGGTTCTTAACCTGAGGTGCAGGAACCCCCTGGGGGTGTGAGTTGCCCTTTCTGGGGGTGCGAGACATGCCAGATTTTTTTAAAGGTTAATCGTCCTGGCATGCATTAAGCACAGGCACGTAAGTATAACTACTTTGTTTCATCAAGCCTATGTATTTATTAACATTGTATGTTTTTAACGATTCAGAACCAAAGGGGTGCAAGGCTGCAATAAAGGTGAATAACTACTGGTTTAGACTATTTAGATTATGTTGCTACTATAAATGTCCAAAATATAAGCCACTTTGTTGAGCTATCATTTGTGGCCAGGTTGCTTTTGAAAAATAAGTTAATACATCAGTGGGCTTTGCCTGGTAGGATGGGGATGGCTTAGTTTTTTATGTTTTGGTAGCTAAAATGGTGACATTTTGGAAATTATACATATATATCATTTATCCCACGACTAGGTGAACACTGTCTAAAGAACACCTATTTCTTGTGGAAAGGTGACTTCTATAAACAAAAGGAAGGAGCAGCAATGGGCTGTCCTTTGTCTCCTGTGATGGCGAATTTGTAAATGGAAGATTTGAAACAAAAGCATTAGCTTCAAGCACACTAAAACCCTCTGCTTGGTTTAGATATGTGGATGACACATTGGTGGCCTGGCCACATGGAAAAGATACACTTAATGAATTTATAAATCATCTCAACTCGCAAAACCCATCCATCCAGTTCACCATGGAAGTGGAAGCTGACAGAACTCTACCATTTCTGGATATTCTGCTCGGATGGGGTCGAAATGATAAAAAAAAATTAACCCATAAAAACAAAGTTTTTCACTATAAATCCTTTATATGCGTGGCGGCTAGAGTCCTCTCGTCCTCTGGCTTGAGATGGCTGCCACCTATGGGTCAGATGATTGCCTGCCACCATTAAGCAATTGGTAATTAAATATAATTTATTTTTTCCTAAAAAGTGTAACATTTTGGAAAAAAAATTTCACTAGAATAAATTGTCACGCACAACGAGTCTGTGTGCAAAATGTCAGCTCGATTGGATCACGAGAAGTGGGGTTAAAAAACGACCGAAAGATTTGCACGGTCGTAAGCGCGCAAGCAAGTGAACTTAATATAAAGGATTTAATAACACACAGCGTTTACTGAAAGAAAACGCACACTGGCGTCTATCTGAATGCAGAGTCACACCATCACCCCGCACAGAAATCTGCTCTCATCAAGAAGCTCATTCATCAGGCTAAGAAAGTGTTAGATGGTGATAGTCTGCGAAGTTAAATTAAACATGTTAAAGAAGCGCTGCAATTGAACAGTTACAATGATGCACAAATCAACAGGGCATTGAATGCCAAAACCAAATCAAATAACACGAGTATTGAAACTGCCCAACTAATAAAAACTATTAAAATACCGTACATTGCGGGAGTAACTGATAAACTAGCCAGATGTTTTGAAAAAAAAACATCCGATTCAGATTAGGCATGGTACATAAAATAGAGAAATTAATATCTGGCACGAAAGATGAATTACCGAAGCTATCAACAGAAGGTGTGTACCGGATTGATTGCACTTGTGGCAACTGCTATGTTGGGCAAACAGAACGAATGATCAGCAGGAGACTAAAAGAACACCAAAGAAGTATTAAATACTCCAAAATACAACTGTCAGCAGTAGCAGAACATGCTTGCCAACAAGGACACTCAATTGATTTTGATCATGTTGAAGGTCTGTGAAAAACTAGTTACTACTGGCCAAGACTAATTCGAGAATCTATCGAAATTGAAAGAAGTAAAAATAATTTTAACCATTCGGATAGCTACCGACTTCGTGCTGCGTGGAAGCGAATCATCAAATAATACATTATTTAAATACATGCCTATACAGGCCACCATACTTCAATAGGGATTACCGTTGATACAGCTATTTTAGTACACATAATGGGCATGAAGTACAAGGTCAATGGGCTCGCATCATGCACATGCATAATGTACGTTGACTCATTAATCTCCCCACAAGTATGGTCACCACATCTACGCCTCAATAAGAGGAACGAAACAGATGGACTTCTCCACAAATCTGGCTGTCGCCTGATGAAGCTAATTGTAATCATTGTAATTACTGACGAAACGTCGTACTCAGATTGTAAATGTTGTGGCTTGGCTCTCCAACACACTGGTGTGCTGTAATAGTGATGAATTGGCATGTTATGTTTACGTGACAGCCCATACTAGTTGGCTGTGTGGGGTGGTGGTGGGTTTAACGACACATTTATATAATTACGCAATCTAACCCTAAAAACCTATATTATGGATATAACATTTATATTGTTGTTTCACCCAATTAAGCAAATGCAGCTAAACAAACAAACATTAAGCTGGGAAATGTATTCACAGAAAAGTAATTACATACAGAATGTTGACTATTATATTACTTTGTATTCTTTGTTTGTTGCTGCATTTGTCGTTGTTGCTGTTGTTGTTTTTTACGATGACGAAAGTTACGTTTATTATTTTTGTACCCATGGGGCAATACATTTTTTCATTGTTTTAACAGTGCCTCAATGTTAATTTCTGGGTTTAGCCTCGAACATAATCGTATCAACAGCTGCCTTGCCACAGACAAGTTTCCCTGCCATGGGGATGATGATTTCCACCACTGGCTCAGATAAACTACCAGCGAAGATTAGCGCTGCCCAATTAATCGTTTGAAGCACAGAGACACTTTGAATTTCATTTTTGACCATCACAGCTACGACATAATCGTTAGCAATAATTAAAGCAACTACCATAAGCCAGTAGAATTCTGCTCCGTAACCCAGTTTTTTTTTTATAAGAACTAGCATAAAGGATTTATGGTCACAAGGTTAATTACAATGTTTTACCTTTCAACTAATAAAATAAAATAAAACCTAAACGATGACTTGAAGGTGTCTTAGATTGCGGAGTGAAAATAGTTCTCAATACATCAGTCAATTGATTAAATGTCATCTCCTTCAAGATATTTAACAAGACCCCTTACCAAACTCATAATTTATGTTACATTCAATGGTAAGATAAATAAATAATTCATACGTCACGTACATTGAAAAAAAACCTTTGATGCCTACTGGTTCAAATAAATTTCAGTTGTAGACTTCAATGACAACACAAGGGCAAGACATTCCAGTAACATTTAATTTTCTGTGTCAACTTAAGCCCGTGTACCTTGACAACAGAACAAAAATAACGTGAAGACGAGCGCCTTTGCAAATTGCCACTTTCACGGAGCTGGTACAATGATTACAGCATCAGTGTTTGCGACATAGCAAGCCAATGTAATCTGGGCACTCAGGTGGAGTGCGCGCGGTACTTTAATTAAATAATCACCCTCCTCACCAGAGGCGTTGGGTGGACAGCGATTGATGGCGGTTTCTCCGGCTGATATTTGTTTCCACGTCAGCCCAATGTGGACATCCTGGTCGCAAAATTCATGTAAAGCTGCGGGGTGGAGGGGGACATAAAAAACACAACTGTCACTGATATTTTCAACTGAAATTATTTCATGATACCTCCTCCCCCAAATCCCCACCACACACACACACCAATTAGCCCACAACTACAAAGGGATAGTTTTAAGTTTATATTGTCATCAACTGTTGGGAAAATTATTAAAACGAAATGTGTGCGTTTTATTTACCGCATGAGTTTGCGCTGCCAAACTGGCTTTCACCCACTGTCATATGAAATGTCAAATGAAGTTATTATCTGGATTATAGTAGCATTGAACACCCACTCTTGTATGCTATTATGGTTTCATTTCTCACACATTAAGCCATGGGATGCTGCTGTGGTGTAATTGTTAGCACAGCGGGCTTGCAATCTCCTGCCGTGGCAGTTGGAACAACGGGGTCCGCATGTCTTAAAATCACCGTGCCTCTGTCCACCGAACAGCATGAATGGGTTCACCACAATTAGTTGATCGGCAGGTAGCATGCGGTGGGGTAAAGTGTGGGTACTCTCACCTATGCCAAGATCTGGCCAGTATCGAATTGTTCGCAAAAAATACACGTGGAGGCCCGAAAAGGGCACAAACACGTAGCCGTAGGGTTGCACCGTTACGTTTGACTTCACTTGAGATCATGCGTTTTTAAGTTTCAACGTAAAAAAAGCTGTGCTTTTACATTCGATTCAATATGTTGACAGGATACATCTGTATTGAAGATGCATGTTTAAAAGCTTTGCCAAGCAATGTCAAAACAACCCTTTGTGTTTAACGGAGCATTATAATTTCATGTTGTAAAGTGAGACAATTATTTTATTTATTTACTTTCACTCCCTTGTTAACAGGGGATGGCCACTCTTGTATTGTATCGTCTTTATTCTGTGCAGTGTGAAACAAGGACAAATACCCCCCCTCCCCTATAGCCTTAACAAACTGTTGGGGCAAGTTCTGTTAGCGAGCACCTATAAAGGCTAGTATGGCACACGAGGGGGTGGGTGGCCAACACCACGCCCAGCCATCTTTGTCTCCCTAGCAGCGATGTTTGCACACCGCATCAGTTACTAATTTGAGGCTGAGTCGACCTAGGGGACGCCCAGGACTGATCCAGATAATCGCCACTGGTGTCAATCCTGAGCAGGAATCGAACCCAAGTGGCTGGGTTCATAGTGCAGCGCGCTAACAGCTATGCCACCGCTCGCCATTTAATTTATTTTTATACATATATATACACACACATACACATCGAATGAATATCCACCTGTGCATTTTCGACCGTTGCATTTTCTTAACTCTTCTAGAGAGCCTGTAACAAAATGAATAAAACATTATGAGCAATGTCGACTGCTTGCACACGATAGGGAATGTATTCAAAAATGTGTTTTTTTTTTACAAAACCTTAAGATGACGAAAGGCTGCATAGAAAAAGTGTAATTCATTCACCTGTAGAGTGGCACGCTGCTCATTGATTATAACTCTCTGTTCATTTGTAAACGTGGATTACCTTTTTTTCTAGAGCCACGTTATTTTGAAATGCTACTTAGACCTCAACACAAGGGTCGAACATCTATAAAGTATGAAAAGGAAGAATAGGTTTTACCCTTTCTGGTAATAAAACAGGTCTTATGGTGTTCAAACTCCAAATAGATACCTTTTTCAAGAAATCAAGTCTGCATTATGTAAATAATTTTAAGCTTTGAGGTTTTTAAAATAGATTTTTTCCAATTTTAATGGGACAATTCTGGCTTCAGTTTGTTGGGTCAATGCAAGGATGGCAGCAGTGTGAGGAAATGTATGTATGTTGGAACTTATTTTGCACCGTATGTCACCAACCGTGCTAATCGGGGTTCGACATTATCAGTACATTGCTGTCATATTTCAAGGTCAAAGATCCCTGATATGTGTACATTTTAAGAAAGCAATGTTAATAAATACATTACATGTTATCTTCTTGTTTCTTTCGGTAAAGTCACGTAGAAGGGAATTGTTTTATTATGTTTTATTTTTATTATTTTATTACTTCCCTTCTACGTGACTTTACCGAAAGAAACAAGAAGATGAATCCCTGCAGTCACGAAAGCTTTAAATCGAAACATTACATGTTACTTTGATAAGACAAAACCTGGGATGATGTTCCTTCTGAAAATGGTAAGTAATGACTACGCAGATTCAAAATAATCATTAGCATTGTTATGGATACTTTAAATAAAAAACATTGATAAGCAAAGTCTTCTTCAAATAAAATATGTATTATCCTCGCAGCAATGCCCATCTGTGACTAAATAAATGCAGAGTCCTTGAGTAATATCATGGACAGAGCTAAATGGAAGGGCAATATTGCTGACGTCTTCGAGAAAGGATGTGGCACACAGAGAGACTGTAAATAAACTTTAATCTTCCGGCTTCAACATGTTGACACGTTTTAAAGAGCAGAAGAGGCATACCTCGCAGCCTCAATTCAATTGTAAACACCAGTTATTTGTGATTTGGAATGTTCCAGCAGATAGCATATTTTAGCAATGTTTATGAGGGGTATATTTTGCCTCTTATCCCACAATTTGCCTGCTTTGACCTTATTGTGCTATCGCACTCTGTGCAGAATTTTAATCCAAAGCCAATACTGCATAAGCCTTTTCCCACAGTTATGGGCAGCACATGCACGTCAGGATAAACGTTCTCCACGGTGTTCATATTCCCTGCGAATCCGTTTGTGTTTCTCACCCTGGCTGGAAGGCACGATGTTAATTTTAGTCTTCATTTGTTGATGATCGTTTGTGAATGTAAGCCAGGCAGATGGAAATGCCATTAAGGTATCACAGAGCAGCGCTTATTACACGGTGTTGTAACAATAATGATGATCACATAATGCAGGCATTTTTTTATATACTCTTTATTATCAAATAGTACCTGTTCTTGCATTGGAATGTAACAAAAACATCTCTGAAGCGGGCATTACAGCACTTGAATTGCAAATGCCAAATGTATTAAAATTGCATTTCTGTTTATTTGATACTACCATAACTTTAAATAGACAAACCCTACAATCAATATTGGCACATATACATTAAACAAATTATTATCTTTGGCAACGTGCATATACAATTTATTAGTGTGAATATATGATCATTTTTATCGACGGTCTATTAAAATCCCAGATTTAAGCATTTGCTCAGTGGATAATAAATGTGTCTAACCTGCTTTAAATCATGAAATACCTATATCCATACTGTTGCATATAATTGAATAGTATTTGTCCAAACGCATCCTTATAGCATTTTGGGCCAGTTTCATTATATTTAATGATTTCGTACAGCTGTAAATAGCCTCCCGAGGTGCTGGATTGATGGAATCGGGGGGTGTAATTGAAATATCTGATTCTCTAGACACAAGGCCACATTGCTCATGAAAATGAGTCCATTAAATTTTGCACGTCGTGCGATCATTACTCATGCAGCCGTGCTGGCCGGTGCAGCTTGCGCCAGTGCAGACATCCGTGACTTATCCGCTGCGCATGGCTATCCCTCAGCACAGGGGCAGGACGTTGAGCTTACAAACAGTGGCCCATACAAATGCGGATCATTACCGAACAGGGAGAGATGACAAGTTACAATGTGTGCACTCACTTGCTGAATCCTATTGTAATCAAGGTTCTCACATGCACGTGTGAGCAGTGGGAGAATGCTCATGTAGCCCATTTGTGGCCCTGAGCCTGTGGTGGAAATT
This sequence comes from Lethenteron reissneri, assembly GCF_015708825.2. Taxonomy (NCBI): domain Eukaryota; kingdom Metazoa; phylum Chordata; class Hyperoartia; order Petromyzontiformes; family Petromyzontidae; genus Lethenteron; species Lethenteron reissneri. The sequence goes on from NC_083807.1 coordinate 8,893,839, forward strand.
CCATATTCGTATTGTCGGGATGAGTAGAGTTAACAACTTTATAATCCAAAAGAAAAATAGGACTCATTTTATATTGTATCTTGCCCTGGAAGTACCATGTTCCAAGTCAATCTCCAAAGAGGATTGTAAACTCGGAAACTTCCGAAAGTGACTCAAGCACCCTAACCACAGTGGTCACCCATTACTTCTGAAATATTGTGCGGAGCATTGAACGGGCTTATTTGCATAGCCCAAGTTGTGATAAATGTGCCATCTGCCCTAAAGGGTGTGAGCCATATGATATACATAGCCAGTAGAACAGCACCAAAGCGCCAGCTTAATTAAACACATTTTTATTCCTTTCCCTAAATTATTATGGAAATAAGTAGGCTTGCTGCCATTAATGTTAACCCGCATTGATATACAGTGAAATATATTCGCGTTAAAGCTGTTAGACCGGCATATATTTACATTTTGTTTGGTAATAAATGATGTTGCTGCACTGTGGAAATTGCTCCTTAATTTGCATTTAGCACGGGATGAGCAACTTTTTACATTTTTTTCCTGATTGTTATGAACATCTAAGAAAAAAATCCACCAAGAGATTGCCTGATTAAATTCCAGCAAATGTATTTCAAATATCCCGGGGTGAGTGGGGCGAGGGTGTATTACACCAGGGGATTCAACAAATAACCTCCTGCACCCGTTAATTAATATATAATGAAAATACATCATACAACAGGTGACTAAATTAGCCGTGACATTGCCACGCATCGTCCTTCTCTTGCAAATATATAGCACAGTATAACGCCGAATATCCAACTCATAAAGTCAGATATGTGAACAGATCGAATATGTGAACATCTAAAGAAAATTACGATTATGCCATCGTGCACAAGTACTGCACTGCGTGTGAGCAGTTAATTGGTCATGGCAGATATGTGACGTTGCATCCGCAGGATTACTTCAACACACAATAACTTGTTAAGATTAGAGGTCGGCCGAAACCGAAAGTAAGCCGAAAGTGAAAAATTGACTTTCGGCTGAAACCGAAACTATGCCGAAAGAGGCAATTTTGCCAACTTTCGGTGCCGAAACCGAAACCGAATTTCGGTCGGCCTCTAGATAAGATATGGCTGTAATGCCTGTTGAGTAATTTGCAAGTAATGTTTCAATATTGGATGTTTGGTCAATACCAGTGGCATTCTTTTAGCCTTGGAATTAAATCAGAGAGCCGTGCAGAACAGGGGGGGGGGGACATCCAAACTCCACACCGAGTCAGGAATCGAACCTCGGGTCTTTTTTGCTGAGGCACGAGCAATACTATTGCACCATCTAATTAAAATATATCGAAGAGTGTGTATGATTTCAACAACAGCCTAGTGGGTTGGGTGAGGCAGTTCTTGAAATAAGTGGTTTGATTCCAATGACCAGGACACTTTAGGAATTATCTTTTTGAAGCTGTGTTGGTTCTGGATGAAAACAAACGTGAGATGGAATTATTCAGTAAATTATAAAGACCTGCACAGCAATGTAAAGATCAGAGACACTCGGTGATATGTGATCCTTAGTTTGTAGCATGCTGCTTTCCTGTATGATTTCAGGCATCTATGTGTGTGGATGTCTGTGTGCGGATTGAATGTGATTGGCACTGTAGTTAGAGGGTTTGACTCACAACGAGAAATTGTTAAGTTCAAACCCTGCTTGGAGAAATAACAGCTTACTATTCCTGCTGTGTTTATAAAAACACTACAACCTTGCATGTTGCTGTCAATATTCATTGTTATGAGTATACTGGCCTCCAGCAGAACAAAGACGGACACTACATCACACACATTCAGATGTACTTCTGCGGCCATCTGGGACGCTCTTGCTTCTGATATTAGGAAGCCACTGGAGCATTGCACCTTTAAGTCGAGATTGAAAACGAATTTCTTAACAACTTTTTTAGTTTAATTTCTTGTCCTTCCACCTCCGATAAGCACGCTTGGCTACATACATTGCGAAATTAGTTCAATGGACATACATACGGCAGAGATACGAGGAACACTAGCGCTTACTTGAGCATAGACAATTTGACAATTGACTTTGACTTGCCATTGTACGTATACATCTTGGGACGTAATTTCCATTTCCTCTTAAAATTCTCAACGATGTTAATTAACTTAACATGTGGAGCATTTCTACTAAAACATGACACTCCACCACATGCTTTGAATTTGCATTAGGTAGTTCTTGAAGACCGAATGCTCCAAAAGTTAATTCCCTAATTAATTTTCCTTTAAAAATCGTATTCGTTATGAGACGGATGCCCATGGCTGCGCTGCTCAATACTGGTTTTCTGATTATTGGACGTACAAAATTAAACCCTAAGATTCTTCAAGGTGCCTTAGTCTCGCTCTGTGAGCCAGGGGTATTAACATGAAGCCCTAAGAATCATAAAAGTATCTTAATATGTGTGTCATTACATCATCAGCTATGTGTATGTGTGAACAGTATATATGCACATGTGTGGTTATATAGACTGCTCATATCATACTCGTTGATGTATATAATACTTTTCTGCTGCAAAACTGAGTCATTATTTCTGTAAGTAAAAAAAATGATTAGTTTCCTGGTACATACAATATTTTTTTCCTGAGACTTCTGGATGGGATTCCTCTGCCAGTCTTATTTTCTGTCTCTGTCATGCACTATATTTTAATCTCGGTCTCTAATGGCTCCTATTCGTGATTTACCCATCACCTATTTTACGTTTCCACTTTCATGCTTGTTAAAACATTTTTTTATTATTTTTGTTTTGCATTCTCCACCGATTTAGTTTCTCATAATTTCCCCAATTGTTTACATAGAGTTCTCTGTGGTCTATATGTCTATTGTCTTGCATGTTCATCCCTCTTCATATATCTTCCCACTCTCAGTGTCACCATCTATTCGAATGTTAGTTATGTATTTTTGGATTGTTGTGATGTTACAATTGAAAAAGGAATAACAATCTCTCCCAGATAGTGTGTAGTCACGTGCACTGTCAATTCATATTCTACGGAGAAAGGTGCAACTTAGCGATGTACAAGATTACAATGATTTTTTTGTAATTATACACGTGTTTGCGATGTAGTGTATGTATCCATAATACACAGTGTTTTTTTTAAAGCACATAGCAACATTGGTTATTCTTAACTCCCGGGTTATTCCCTCCTATTTGTCGAGTGCTACGTATGGGGATTTTTATATAGATATTTCTTAAATGCTATCGATAGCAGGGAATTGATTTCCCAGGTGGATTAACCAGACGTTATTAGCTGTCACTAGGCCACGTAGTTATGAAGCCCATTATGATACAAAAATGGTGTCTGTGGTCAATGGCAGTGGTATCTCAATAATACCATAATACTAAAATAAAATGAAAATATACATAAAATATCGAACAAACATTGATAAGTGCATAGAGAATTGAGAGATGGAAGCTTGGAATAACACTGATATACAGAAGAAGGAACACATGGATTACAGAACATACACCGTGTAATAATATCAACGTGGTCTTGGGGAAGACACATCACTGGAAGGGATGATGGACGATGATCAAGAATAACGATGGAGTTGAAGCCTGGAAATGGAACGTGTCTGAGAGGACATCCGTATGAGGAGATGGAGCGATGGAATTAACTCGTGTGCAGGTTCAAGGTGGATCATTATTACAGGGCATGATTAAAAGAGGCAGCGACAGCTCGGAGAGATCTTCATTCAGCAGTGGATTGACCATGGTGAATGCAGAAAAAGAAGAATAGAAAAACATCTTACTTGGGCAGTCAGCATTATAGCAAGGGCGCTCTTCAGACACACTGCCTCTGCAGTCGGAGCCCCCGAATGAAGGCTCCATGCAATCCCGGGTCCTTTGCTGCGTGCCATTGGAACAGCTCACCGAGCAGGGACTCCAACTCGTCCACTTGGACCAGTGTCCATCCACTGCAAAAAAAAAGCCAGGTGGAATTGAGATTATTACACGTTTCAGACACGATTCAACTTCACTTACGGCAAGTGCAGTTTGCTCAATCGATTAATTTGGGTTTTCGTTTATATACGGGCACCATGACAATAAAATCGCCTAAAGATGCTGCACATGAAAAAATAAAACATCTACGGATGTATACACAAAAATAAAAGTGTACAAAACATAAGATAATTACTTTCAGGAAAAAATATGAATACATTTTTAAAGCTCATAATCTTACTATACATATGTAGCGACATAGAATGGATCACTACGGCACGTAGCGCTGGGTACAATAGAATAAGGAAATATGGGTGTAGCAGCCAGCACAGCATGTAATACTATTCAGTGGGTCACTAATGTGCGTGGTGTTGGCTGCTGGCAGAAAGGGGCATATGATGGGTGGGAAATTGCTCCCGCCAAATTTGAGACGCCGTCGACTTCACGCTCAGAGATGCCAAGGGATGCCGCGCCAAGCAGGGACAGTTCATTGCACCTCCACCGTCTTCCACCCCATCGACCTCCGCTCCTCCGAGCCCAAAGGAATCCAGCACCTGACGACCACGGAACCACCCGTTAAGCCGTCGGAAAGCCATCCAAGGAGGAGGGAGCGGCCGACACTTGCTTCTTCTCCCCCCCCATCTTTTGTCCCGGAGGGGCTGCGCCCATGAGGCCATCTTCCATTCGTCCCTGGGGCACCCGGGAAACCCGCCCTTGTCCCACCTGGGGGCCCGGCGACGAGGAACCGTTCGAGAACTGTGCAGTTTAAATGACTGCCCCAGTCATTCTATTTATCCTGCCACCGTCTGGCAAGAGGTTACGGACACGAGCCGGGCTGTGTGTTGCTGGTTGAACTAGGTCCTTCCTGGGTTCGTGGGCTGTGGCGGGCCAGCATTTGTCAGGTATTGTTTAAAGTCCAGGGGTGGGTTATTACGGTGCGTCGCAATTTTTTTTGTTGGTTGTTGTGTTGACTCACAAGGGGGCTAACAGTTGTTGTTGTTGTGCTGACTCGCGAGGGGGGCTTAAGGTTGTCGTTGTTGTGTTGACTCGTGCAAAGGTGCTAACAGTTGTTGTTGTTGTCATGTCAGAATTGTTGTTGGTTCCTGATGGGTCGTCCCACTGCGCGGGGTGTGGGAGGTCAGCCGGGACGGCTGTGTTTTTTAAGGGGTGGGGGGGGAGGGTGATGTAGTGACATAGAATGGATCACTCCGGCGCATAGCACTAGGTACAATACAGTGAGTCGCTAGGGTGCGTGGTGCTGGCTGCTGGCAGAGAGGGGCATATCAGTCCTACATATGCCCCTCTCTGGGTCACTAGGGGGCCTGGCACTGGCTGCTGGTGGTGGAGAGGGGCATGTGGGGATACGTCACCCTGGCCGGCTGGCAAAGCACGTGATGGGCCGGGGTGAAGGATGTAGGGCAAATGTGACCGATGGGACACGGGGAGCATGGCCCAGGACCTTCTGGAGGGTTCCAGGAGGGGGCGTGGTTAAGGGCAGAGCCTGGCAGGTGGCACGTGGAGGTCGGCCCAGCACCTCCTGGAAGGTTCTAGAAGGGGGTGTGGCCGAGGGCAGAGCCAGGCCACACTTTGGGGCATAAAAGGGAAGCCCCGAGGCTGAATCAGGGCTGTCTCCAGGTGGAATGGAACCCGAGGTGCTACGTTTTCGTCTCCGTCTCCGGCGTCGTGGGTCAGACAGCATGTTGGCTGCTCTCACCCGTAATTAGTTATCCCGTGTGTGAACAGTGTGTAAGATATATAGTGTAGAATAAACGTTGTTGCCTTCTAAAATAGTGTTTCAGAAGTGACTCACTATACATACAACAGCAGCAGCATCTGAAGCACTGTGTAGAAAGATGGCAATAAATATGTAGTAACATCGCGGATGTCACTATGTGGTGCCGGCCCTAGAGGGGCACGGTGTGCGATGTACTCACATCGTGGACATCACGTATGAAGCGACATCGTGAATGTCACTGAGTAATTCCAGCTCTCGCAAGGCACGTCGTGCGATGCATTGTCATCACGGACACCCCTTAGGTGGGTGTAGTACCAGCCGTAGAGGGGGCTTGGTGAGCGCTGGGATAGCGCAGTGGCACCACGCGTGGCGTGCAGTTCTGACTCCGACAGAATGGAGTATGAGAGTGTCAACCATGGGATGAGGTTACCCTAGGCCATGGCAATCTGGTTGACCCTGGAAGGCACGTGACCAGTAATATCTATACAAGGGCCCTAGGTGGGGGCTTGGGGGTGGTCACGTGTCAGGGTGAGATCCTACGGGAAGGGTTGAGAAACGACAAGAGGTTTCTCCAAGGTGGTCGTGGTTAAGGGCGGGGCCAGCCATGACCCAGGAGCATATAAACCGGCTCCGCACAGGGACCGGGGTTCAGCTATGCTGTCGTCATCTGAAGATCTACGATCTACATCCGAGAAGAAGTCACCAACACGTGTATGAGGACCCAAGCTAGGGTCCTGCCCATTGTAGCTACTCCCAGTAACTAGCGTAGTTAGCCTGGTGGTCCCACCACCATCGGTTATTTGGTAAAGGGGCAGTAACCCCTTGTGTTATATGTTGGTGTTAATTAAAATGTGTTTCCGCTCAAGAAGTACATCTGCGACTCAGTGGAATCCACTACAAATGCCTTGATACATTATAGGCAATCATTGGTCGTGTGGATAGCAACTTAAAACAAGTGGTAACAGAAAGATGATACATTATCGTAAGGTCCCACTGTGTTTTGGCGCATGACACGTGACGTTTCTTCTCCGTGGGTCTTCATTTGCAGAAGACATTGTTTCTCAATGAGATCATACCTCGGTGTGAATCAATCAATGTTTAGTTGTTTACATGGAAATCCCATTGAGCCACTGACCCAACTAGTTTGCAAGCGAGATCTGTGGTGCTTCAGCACAGAACAAGAACAACAAAGTAATTCATACGGGGAAACAGGCAACAACGAAATAGAAAGTGTTGTAGGTGCATGCAAAAATAATGTATTTTTATTGTAATAAAAAAAACTGAATACGGAGATTTGAAAAAGAGGGAAAAAACTGAAGATAATGTGTAACAATCTCGGCGCAATATATCCTCAAAACTAGGGATCGATCGGGGGTGGGGGGGTGCGTCTAGGCAAAAATTATGTTTAAAGAACATAAATGAACAATATTAACAAAGGAAAAAGACACAATTGCACCAAACACAAGGGTGAGGTATCGAAGGGTCAGAGAGGTCAGAGAGAAGATGAGTGCAAGGTGTAGCGAACACGAATGAGCGAGTAAAATAACCACCACGGAGGAACGCGAGGGGTTGAACTCTACACTTTGAGCGAGGAGTGATCGGAATCGGTGGAGGGAGGGCAGGGAGTCGAGCATCCAGTCACGTGGGGCAGCAGCAACAGCAGCGGAGACCCATCGCCAAAGCTAGTTTCAATTAGAGGCCGACCGAAATTTGGTTTCGGTTTCGGCGCTGAAAGTTGGCAAATGGCCACTTTCAGCATACTTTTGGTTTAGGCCGAAAGACAATTTTTAACTTTCGGTTTACGTTTGGTTTCGGCCGAAAGTAAATTTTTTACTTTTGGTCTGGTTTCGATTTCGGCCGAAACTGAGAGTGACTTTCGGTCGTCAAACGAAGATCTATTTTTAGAATATAACGCTAGTGCTACGTCTATCTCTCTGCCAATCGGCTGGTCAGTCGGCGCTAGGCAATCCTATGCGATAGGCTGCAAACACACACGTCAGCAGCAGCAGCTTGGTCTGCTCATGTCAACAGACGGAAGCCTGCAGCTACATTCGTGGGTGGAGTCTCTTTGGTGGTACGACAACAAAGTGCATCTGTTGTCTGTGTAGAGCCGTTGTAGCTGTTGTAGACGGCCTGATTTAGACTTGCCGCGGGTGGCAAACAAACACAATGGGCGTGGCTACGTCGGTACGCGGAGCAGGTGCTCGCAGCGACGTCCTCGCCGTACGCTGGGATCCCCCACAGCCCCTCCCCTCGGGGGGAGATGGCTATTTAAGGCGGCGAGCCAGAAGGGCTCTGGGTCTAGTGTGTGAAGCTGTAACCAGTGAAGAAAGAAGACCAGCTAGACCGGCCCTGGAACTCCATGGGATCGCTGTCCTTTTAAGGACCGACCAGGCAAGCGAGCGGCGTGGTCCCCAGAGCCCAGAACTGACGCTCTTCTAAGAGCGGGGTCTGGGTATTCGGGGTGCCGTAACCTAGGTGTAAGCTAGCTGTGAGCTAGGCTGTTGTGTTCCGTAAGCTAGCTGTGAGCTAGGCTTCCGAGTTAGGTGCTGGTGTTAATAAATAAGCGTGTGCCTCCAACTACGTGTCAAGTCTCCCTGGAACCATACTACATCTGTTCCCAGCCACCTGCCCTGCCCGCCTTGGCTTATGTGTTGCGTCCGCTTAAGTCTACACGCGTGTTGATACCGAGATTCGAAGTCTGACAATATTGATATTCGTTAGTTAATAGTTCCTTAGCGAATTAGTGATAACGAAATTACGAATCTGAGTGAATTAGAAAATTAAAGTTAATAAACGGAGCAGTTAATCGCCGTGAAGAATGTTGAAACATGCGGTGTGGCATTACTTCACTAAAATCGATTCTGATCAAAACAAGGACCAGCTACCTGCTGAGCGAGAATGCGGAAAAACTGGTATTTATTAACTACAACATTCGTTTGTTTGGATATAATTACTAAATAAGTTACACCTAAAGATGTGATATTTAGCGACTCTCACTGCAGGCTCTGAATTATTAGTTCTAGATTTATTTTTATTGAAAGTAGCATGACATATTTAATACATCTTGTGTTCGGTAACTTCGGTTATATACCTTTCTGTTTCGACGAAAGTCAATATTTAACTTTCGGTCTGGTTTCGGTTTCGGCCGAAACCAGAAATTCAGTTTCGGTCGGCCTCTAGTTTTAATAGCTGCAATAAAAAAAAAACAGGGAGGCCCTTCTGAGGTTGCTGCTGGGAATTTGCGGAGTCAGGAGGTCCTTTAGATATTTGGCAGATTTATTTCAAAAGACTTTTGGGAAAAAGACAGCTCTAAGCCAGTTGTAGAAATTCCACATTCCTATAGCAGAGATCAGACATTAGTTCATGGTCGTTAAATCCTACGTGTTAAACAGACATGAGTTGACTTTCAACCACAAGGTCAACTTTCAACCAAACCTTCCAATTATCATGCAATTGATTTGCCACAGTAACAGCTAGCTACACAGACCAAGGACAGTTTGGATTTGCTTTACCGCTTATTAAGGTACGAAACTTTGTGCTTTGCATGTCTCTCCGGGTAAAGGTTAATTATAAATTCCACATTGTGAAACTCAATTTGCAATTGGGAAATCCCAATTGTCAGCAGGAGTCTTGTGCCGATAATGGGAATCTTGACAAGTGTGAGAGTGTGATGCTGGATGTAAGCCCACCGCGTGGATGGAAAGCCAACAGAGGACAGGCAAGACCTGACTTCCAAACATGAGCACATGGTGCCATGAAAGTACCCCATTCCAGCACAATTTGTGCATTTAATATACAAATCTTAATATCTCAAGTGTTGTGCATAAATTGTAACCTCACTCTGTAACGTTGTACTGTTTTGGTTAATAATTTTCTTTTTTACTTTTAATGTTATCAACTTTATAAAATATCCGCATGCTTGCTAAGAACGGAAAAATGTAATCACATGAAGGATCTGGGCAGGTTTGTATCGTAATTGGGGATGTGTATGTGTCATTTATATGACCTTATGGTTAAATAACCAATGGAAAGCTGAGCTTTAGAAGTGGGCCATAAGAGGAACCACTTGGTAGATTATTCTTTTTTTTGTATTATAACATGAAATGTAAAAGATACAGATATGTCGCATAACAATAAATACTATATATATGAAACATAAACCATTTAACATTTCAGAATATTTTACATCCATAGCAACTTACATCCATTTGACCAACCAGGAGTAAACGGGATTACCAAGAGTAGCCGGCTGATGTTCTCCGTCCAGTCACAGATGATTGCGCAAACTATATCGTGTTAAATGTACTTGCCACTTAAGCTACTAAATTCCAGCTATGCAGACTGGAATATTTGTTTAGTTGTCACGTGCAGAACACTCTTTACAAAGGATGTACCAAGCTGCACCATCCAAGGATGTAAAGGAGGCCTACTGAAGTGCTTTCCGAAGCAGTTTCATGATATCTTCTGGGACCATTCTCTGACAAGATGTAATGCGATGTTCAGTGGAAATGTCACAACTTTCTCATGACATAAATATAAGTTGGGAGAAAAAAAGTAGACAAACTATGTGGTGGATAGAACGTGTCTGCATATTGTATATCACATGATGGGAATGTTATCCCCTTTGTACTGCAAAGTGGTACACACGTGGATAAACCACAAGCTACATTGAATTACAAAAGACATAGACAACGATGTGCGCTTACCCTTGTAATAAAAGTTGTGAAGCCAAAAACAAGATTCACTTATGCTTTATTGATTGGTCCTAGAGCAAGTTAATATAAATTGCAGTGAAGCAAATCAGATTTGAGGCACGTGCCAACTTGGTCAGGCTCATCCCAACTCTTATTTTAAATTGAACACATAAACAGCCGCACCCAATGTACTGTTAGCAATTTGAATAGGGCTATGGGACTAATAATAATACTAATAGAGTGAACACAGGACAGACACGTAATACGTGGGTGTCCATTGCTTTCATTTATTGAGCCTTCACATGGACTTGTTTCGCACCAATTATTGCAAACAAATGTTAGCGACATCACCACATAATAGGGGTGAATGGTTGTTGTATTTTATGTTGTTGGTGGGCATGTGTGAAGAGTGAGTAGTGGTGGTGCAGTGATAAGCAGATTCTGCTATAACCCAGGCAACTTGAGTTCGATTCTCAGCCATGGCTGAGCCTCTCCAAGGTCAACTCAGTCATAAATGATAATCTGTCATGGTATATTCAGGTGCCATAGCCTCTGCATTGTTATCCACACCATTTATTACGTACCTAGTCGGTTAAGTGCTCGCTAACATAACTTGATTCATAACTTTATTCAGCTACTCCGGTCAACTTTATGTGTGTGTGTGTGATGGGATAAAGCGAGGGGTGGGTGGGAGGTGGGTTGCGAGGATCCCGGGGGGGGGGGGCAGGGTGGTGGTGCAGCTGTTGACACAGTGTGCAGGCAACCCGATTTTGCTTCCTCGCTGTGCACAGCAAGGGTAGAAGCATGATATCTGAGCTTGACTTGTACATGTGAACATCAGCACTGGGAAAGAAGAGGTGACTGGGCATGGCCACATGATATGTCTGATTGCTCACTGCAGAGGAGGGGTTGCCATTCCTCTGTCAGGAGCTGAACTGGTATTGCCTGCACCTTTGTGGAATACAGGAGGTTCAAAAACCTGTGCGACATTTACTGCAGAAATTCACCCCCCCCCCCCGAAAATGTTGAAGGATGAAGGCAACAAACACACCATGAATGAGCGAGGAATGGGCCACGAAGCTCCCTCAGCGCTCATCCGAAAAGTATAATTGGCCGGATCCCACACAGTGGTGGAATGCGTCCGTATTTCGCGGGTATCATCGCAAGCTAGGCTCCACCTCGAAGCCTTGCTCACGTTGGGCCATTCCACAATTATAGCAGAATAGGCTGTGTATGGTACAACAATCATTCCCTTGTGAATTTCAAACTGCCGAATGGGTCCAATTTCCTGTGAAAATGGATGTCAATTCACAAAAAATGACGGCCATTATGGCTACATGAATCAGGCCAAATATTTCATAATGAGGGGGAAAATAAAATCCTGTTACTGTGTGCACCAATTTCATTTTGTAAAGGCACCATCTGTGGCATTAATGCCACATCTGATAGCGCCTTGATCATTACCCTAAAAATCGTGTTTTTTAAATAATTTGTTTATTTTAACAATGTCATTTGAGACAATGATAATAATTAACTCAACTTATCAAATGTGCGTTGCATCGCTTACATAACAATTCTAGAAATAAATCACTCAATAATTGAAATGTAAAGAAATATTAATGTTATAATATACAAATGTTGTATAAAAACTGTGCTTAAATTTCGTCACATAAACATTCATAAATACATCTTGCATTCATGAATATGATTTGAACAGCATTCAACATGCTGAGTATGCATTATAATTAAAATATATATATAAAGGTGCAGCCGTGCAATTGATTGCTCATGCTACTGCTGGTCCAAGTGGCTCCAATAGAGGGAGCTCTAACGAGCCACTATTGAGGTTATTTTGGTTTCTCCTTTGACAGTGGCCAGACATTTTTAAACAGGTGGGAGTACTCACACTTTAGCCCACCATACCACTGCACATGACCTGCCATTCGACTAACCATGGAACACTGATCCTGCTTGGTGGACAGAGGCCGGGGGATTTCAGAAACTGCAGTGCCGGGAGATGGAACGGTCTGGTGTGTTAACCATTACACCACAAGAGCATCCTCACTAAATTATATCGAAATTCTCTGTCTATAAAATTAAAAATCTTAAATCACCAATTACTGTACTAATTGGAACCATTCCCCCCCAAAAAAATACAATCCTTATAAATATTTAGTTTCCCATTCGTGCGTAAGTGAATGTAAATACTAATGCATTAAGTCATGAATAATGAATTCATAAAATCATGATGTAATGAATATAATTCGATCTATCAGTGAACCTCAAACTTTTATGCCATTAGAGTAAAGGTGAGACTTGTTGGCATTCATCATGACATGCATATTCTAATTAGACGTTCCCCACATCCACAGCACTCTATTTGGTTTATGCCAAAATAATCAAAACATGTGAACCTGCATTTCATTTTCAAATAATCACGCTAATGGGCTGCTTTAATTAACTTTAATGAAATGACTCAGAAGGGAGATGGATTTTTATAATGATGTTCAAAAAGCCATATCAGGTCAGTTTAGGGGGCATCTACATCATAACTATGTTTGATTTCCACATCAAACTTTTATTTTACCTTGGTTTTGCATATTATGGTTGGTTGTAAAGCAAGTTTATATTTGTCATTAAGTAAAAGTTACGTTGAATAGACTCCCTTCTAACATCAGCAATGGGGTGACGTTAATTTCAGTTTCAGTTCTGAGCAGCAAGTTTGGAACATCCACATTCCTAAGTCAGAGACTGATTTTTTTTATAGATTGATAAAATGTTGCCTTCTCACAATGTGATTCCCATACTTATCAACACAGGAGGGATGGACTGAGCTGACTCCCAATGGTCAATTATACTCAAACCAACGTGTGATATATGGAAAACCGACGACATATGGACATGTTAAAAAAGCACACAGCTTCCATGCATATGCAAAAGCCATCAGCAAAAACCATCAAAACGGTGACCTAATACCATCAAAATGGTGACCTAAGACAAGATAACCATCAAAATGGTGACCTAAGACAAGAGGACCATCAAAATGGTGACCTATGACAAGAAGACCATCAAAATGGTGACCTAAGACAGGAGGACCATCAAAATGGTGACCTAACATCATCAAAATGGTGCCCTAAGACAAGAGGCCTGTCAAAATGGTGACCTAAGACAAGAGGATCATGACAATGGTGACCAAAGATGAGAGGACCATCAAAATGGTGACCTAACACCATCAAAATGGTGACCTCCGACAAGAGGACCACAATGCTATATGGGTGAAGTAGTGGTACAGTGGTTAGCACACTGTCCTATCAACCCACAACTGTGCTCTTGTTGGCTATAATTACACGTAACTTATTTTACTTGGTGTTTCTCTTCAGTGCCACCATCTGTGATATTGCTTTGGTGCTGACAATGTACATACATGGTCAGGGAATGGGAACCTTTTAAATGGACTTCCATAACCAGATAAGAGAACCCCTCCCTCTCAAAAAAAGAATTATTGGTGGGAGGGGGGAGATTTCACTGTTGCATCGTTTTGTGCCTTAGTTTGGTTCGCACACTGCACTACGATGGCGAAATTATAACTCCCTCACCTGGTAAACAGTTTATGCGCTCTCCACATCGTCGCGTGGATTTTTCTCTGGATCCTCAAGTTTTTTTTCCCTCTACATTTATAATGAACATGTGTTTAGAATATTTGGCTGCTATACATTTCCACATGATAAGCCACTTCGTTGAGCTATCATTTGTGGCCAGGTCGCTTCTGAAAAATAGCTATGTAGCTCAGTGGGCCTTACCTGGTGAAATAAAAAAAATAGTTTAGTTCAGTTTTAGTTTACTATGAATCCTGCAAAATGAGTTTCATTTATGGTCACGGCTAACATTAGTGGCGAGTGATATCCGAAACAGAGCTGGAACCCTCCTTCACCAACCCACACTGACCAGCTTGGTGAAGTATGCTCAAACAACACGTGAACAAAACGTGCGTGGCGTGATTGCCTTCATTCAGCAGTGGACTGACAACATGGTGTCAATTATTAATATTATGCTGTACATGCATACGTACAAGGGAAACAGGGGGGAGATAATACCTGCAAGAGTGGATCGTTTGAAACATAATTATCATGGCTAAGTGAGACCTCTTTGATACTTTTACACCACAACATTGTCTAGGTGTAAGATGGCTAGATTTGTCATCGGCGATCGCAATGAGAAGCTCCCCAGGCTTGCAAACACGTTTGGGGAGTGCAGGGGAGCTAATTTAAATGTAATGTAGCAACTGAATGTTAAACATGGCCTTTTCAAAATGCATGTATTGACATGGGTGCCATGTTAACCAATGTAACTCTAATGAGATTGTTCTCCTGCCACTGGCACAGTGGCAATTAAATACTGTGATTTTTTTCTCAGCAGTTTTAGCATAGGTGTGGGAATGAGCTCAAGATTACAAAATGTGTAAAATGTTCAATAAAAATAGTTTTCGTGACAAGACTTTTGTTATTGATGACATTAGACATTTTAATGACGTTTAATTACACGATATTTGTTTTTTATTCTTTCTAACAGCTTATTTTGAGTGTTTCCATATCCTGTAAAAAATGTCCTTGAATGAATTTTGGGTCACTCTTTGCAAAGTAAAACTTTCCGGTTGAAAGGATTTTGTTTATCTGGTTTAAAATAGAGAAGCAATGTCTCCATGAATCTGTTTCTCTTTACAAAAAATATAATAGGATTTTTTGCACAACATATAATGCCCCACGGCTTTCTGGAAGTGCATAATGCCTGCAGCATTAATTCAGCACAAAAAAGCTCTGGACTGGTTTCAACATACAGTGCCTCATCAGTAGTCAGGCTTGCTTTAATCAATGCTGCCAGATGTTATAGGCAATTACTCTCTCTCTCTCTCTCTGTAAGATAAGGGTCCGAGTTCGACAAAACGAGAAACCATATCTTTGTCGAACTAGGAACTATATCTTAAAGAAAGGGTACTTTCCTATATCATCTGGCCGTTCAAAAATTATTCAAACGAAGCAGGCCTGGCTCTGCTGATGAGACACTGCGAGTCAAAACTGGTGCACGGTTTGCTTGTATTGATTCAATGCTGTTGAAATTACGCACTTCCAGAAGTCTTTGCAGCCATTGGGTCGTGTAATAATGCTTTATTGAAAAATGTCCGTGGAGAGATGTATATATACAGGAGGTATACTCTCTGCGTATCTATGTTATTATCTATATTTGCGAAAATAACGGGAAATGGTTAACACGTTCAAACACCAAATAGATACCTTTTGCAAGGTATCACGTCTGCATTAACCACACATTCTTGCAGTAAAAGATGAAAAAAACATCCTCTGATAACAAATGCATTGTCTTTGAAACTGATTAGCCTACACCAGAGGCACCCTTATGCATGGCCTTGCCTCACCGGTGTTAGACCAGAGAACGCCACCGGTGAGACTAGGCCATAAAGAAGGTTGTCTCTGGTGTGGCCAATCAGTTTAAAAGACAATGCGTTCATTATCAGAGCATGTTTATTTTCACATTTTGCCACAAGTACGTGTGATTATTGCAGACTTGATGCCTTGCCAAAGGTAGCTATTTGGTGGTTGAACATCTTAACACCTGTTTGATTTCCAGAGAGGGTAAAACCTATTCTTATTTTTCATCATTTTGGATACTGGCAAAAAAGGTTCCAGAGATATGCATTATATAATTTAGTTCCAGAGGGATGTGAGCAAAGATGTATTCACTCAATCTGTCAAGAAAGATCGGTTGACATACCCCCTCCCCCCACCAAAGAATGTCCACAGGCTGAATCCAGCCGGACATGGGATTCACATCGATAGAGGTGGGGGCTCTAGGAGGGTCAGGGGCTGAGGTAGCGTGGTGGGTAGTGGTGTGTGGCAGGGCACAAAGACAAAGATCCCCCATACATTCTAGATTTGAAGCTTTCGTGACTGCAATGATTCATATTCTTAGGTTTTTTCGGTAAAGTCACGTAGGTAAAAACATTAAAAAGTAAAATGAAATAAAATAAAAATCACGACGTTTCGGAGGCAACACAAGCTTCCGTCTTCAGGTGGTACCAGTCACAGCCATGACAGCTGTATCAAGTATCAAGTAAATACAGCTGTCGTGACTGTGACGGTACCACCTGAAGACGGAAGCTTGTGTTGCCTCCGAAACGTCGTGATTTATATTTTATTTCATTTTACTTTTTAATGTTTTTACCTACGTGACTTTACCGAAAAAACCTAAGGATATCCCCCATACAGCCGTAAGAGACCATTGGGGCAAGCGCCGCCGGCGAGCGTGGACACATGGGGCAACAGCGTGGCACGGGGCACGCAAGGCAGAACAAGAAGTGTCGGGTCCTGTGGTAGCTACCGAAGTTACCCGGGCAGAGGGCGATGTTGCAGTTCTTGGTCAGCCGCTCGGGGCCCTCGCAGCGCCGCCCGCCGTGCTGGGGCTGAGTGCAGGAGCGCACGCGCTCGCGGTAGCCGCGGCCACACGTGCTGGAGCACAGGCTCCAGGGGCTCCACTCGTCCCACAGCCCGTTAACTGGTGGCGGTGGGAAGGGGAACAAAGGCCGTCAACAATGCATTGTCAAGGCTGGTCAAGTCGAGGGGTAATCTCTGTCGACCAGAGATAACCATCGTTGTTGCTCTGCATTGTGGTTTTTACGGTTGTTGGGGCAAATTGTGCAACGATTTTGCACCTTGTGCTGGGAGCTTCGTGAAGAACTGTGGCCCTACACCTCTCCTCCATTCATGCCTAGACACCAAGGCCCAGGTATGTTTAAACCATGCAAGGGATCTCGGCAAAGTGGGGCAGTCATGGCTTGTTAAAGTTGAAACTAGCAATGGAAATTAAAGTTGCATTAAAATAAAATACGTGTTGCACCACATTCTTCTTCAGGAAGAGTTCCAGCATACAGTTCCTGAAGCTAATCAGCACCTGAAGCAAAACATTCCCAGAAACTTTTCCCGACAGAAGCTCCCAGCGAATGGAACGAAACGTCGGACAATCCATAAAACACATCAATGCAACTGATAAAAAAAATTGAACTATCATTAATGTCACCATTAGAGTCATCATTATGACTGTCATTGTTACAGTGTTATTAACTGCATGGTATTTGTTATTGTTATAATTTCCACCATCGTTATCACATCATTTTCATGATCATCATTGATTTTGTTATTGTCATCACTATAATATAAATAATATCAATGTGACTGTCATCATCTTGGTCATAACGTTTGCAGTTCAATGTTTCGCTTGGTTTTTGGTGGGTGCAGTGTTGAAATAACCGTTCGGCAAATTTAGCTTACGCATAGTTATTTTGATCGCTAATTTAGATTCTATAGCATAGGTGCTGGAGAAACATTCACAGGAAGCTTGAGAGGGAGGGTTTACCCCTGTCAATGTGAGAACACTAGACTAATAAAGGAATTGCTGATTGTTCAATTGGGCTGAAAGACTCCAACATGCCTCTCGAGAATTTCACTTTTGTTGAATTAACTGTATGCAGCATTATCATCATTATTATTACACATTTCATCAGAATCATCATCACTACCACGGGCATTATCAGACCACAGTCATTTATTGCATTTATTCATCATAACCTTGATGCAGCCTAGTCTTGTAGGTCTGTTAAATGTAACCGATTAATAATATGTTCTACGTTAATGTTCATTCAGCACCTTCAGTCATCCGGCTAGCACAATCCACCAAAAATACACTTTGAACAGTTTATTCGATATTTCTGGGGTATTTATGGTCAATGATAAAACGAACACAAAATTAGATATGGATACCTCTTGTACTACCAAATTACTGTTTTTATTTTAATGAAAGATTATCTTAAAAATACCATGATAAAATGTATATAATATCGTGCCACAATCTTTATCATCATTGTCATCAATAGCAAGAGTCGTTAGCTTCTTAATTTGAATTCCTTATAATCCATTGCTACGATCATAATCATATTCAGACAGCCTCATCACTGTTATAGTCGTCATCTGTCATTACTAATGACCATTGTGAGTTTCTTTTAATCTTGATCATAAGTCATACGTAAGCATTTTCCATTATAAACCATTGCTCTTTGGTATTCGGCAATTAGCAATCAATAGCTAATCATCAAAGTCATTTGCCATCATTCATCACTGGGATCAAATTTAATGCATGTCTCCAATTAAATTTGTATTGAATGCTGTTAAGGAATGGTCCATACCTATTTTGACCATAATCCCCGTCGGCAACAATTATCCAAAAACCGATAAGCAAGTAACCATAGACTTTGAGAGACTGAACATTATAATCAGATGGAGGCAGACAGAGGAGGTTGAAGAGTAGAAGGAAAATGAAGCATGTAATGCACGTTTCAAATCACATGGGTAAGAATCAATGCTTTTATAAAATTCTAAATAGAGTTTTTTTTTAGATTGTGTAAATATAAATGTTTCGTTATTCTAACGACCTAACCACCACGCCCCCTATATTATGTATAATATGGGCTGCGGAAACCTATGTGTTAAACTAGATTTTTGGTTCGTATATCATTTTTATCCATGGTCAATCCACTGCTGGATAAAGGCCTGCCCAACCCACCACCGCCACTCACAATTCTGCAACATAACACCGGCACATTAACTAAATTCGTCACTCCATCTCCTCTGTGGCCGCCCCTCTTGGAGTAGTTTTTTTCCTCGGCTGCTACCCCTATTGTTATTGTCCGTTATCCATCATCTCTTCTCGTGACGTGTCCTGTCCAAGCCAAGTTTACTTTCCTGCATAATTTGAACGGCACATTATATCTGCATCTGTTTCATAATCTATGCATTCCTCTTTATGTCTCTCAATGCAATGCAATGTGGGTATGTAATTCGTGCGTTCACTGCAATGGTTTCATGTGATGCGTGCAGAAACTAGTGACCCGCTACCTTCACCATAATATGAACATCAAAATACGTATTAATTATTGAATGGAATAATTACCTTGAATCATGAAAATTCATCACATTTCTGATGATGGGGTGAATGGTTGAATCTGTAATGATGGGGCGCGACAGTGGTGTGATGTTCCTTGTCCATATGCAGGAGGTTGGGGGTTTGATTCCGACCCTAATGCCTAATTATTTGGCGTTTGCATGTTCTCTCCATGGTCGTGTGGATTTTTTTTCCCTGGGTCCTCTGGATTTTCCCTCCACATTAAAAATAACATGCTTTTAGATTATTTGCCTGCTATACATTTCCACATGATAAGCCACTTCGTTGAGCTATCACTTGTGGCCAGGCCACTTCTGAAAAAGAAGCTCAAAGCTTTGTGGGCTTTACCTGATAAAATAAAATAAATAAAATAATTTCGTGTGATTTGCTTACCTTTTCTATATTTTGCACTGCTATCGTGTTTTTTTTTTGTTTGTTGTAACTTTCTGACCCACCCCTACTGGACATCTCATAGGATTCATTGAGAGTAAATAAAGATTCTGATAATTATCTGTGCAGGGTTATAAGGAGACAGAATGCACGTAGGGAAACTCGAAGGGGTGAGCTGGATGGTGGGGGGCGACCGTACAGGATGCTATTTAATAGCAGCTCACACAGAAGCTGTGTGTTATTTAGACGTTGAGTGTTGTTTCAAACAACACAGCCATTGGTCGAAGTGACCATAGAGCAACAATGAGATCCAGTAAATGGATATGGACCAGGCTGGGTTGTCAGTGAAGGTGGAGATACTTTGTTTGCATTCTATATATTAATTTAAATTGGAAACTTTGAGTGTTAACTGCTACGTGGTCTGTGTATTATTTCACTCTATGAAATAAAGTAACACAAAAGCCTACAACGTGCACCATTTGATATTGTCGCTGTGATTAAAATGGAGCCAACAGCAAATTATATCAGAAGTTAGTATGTGCACATTGTAAAATATAGACATTAAAACATTAATTACGTACTGGATTAAAGTGTATTTCAAAGCAGTTGCAAAAACACTCCATTTCACAGCACACGTGATAGTAAGCTCATAATGCAGCCTTGCATAATCCAGGCTGCATAGGGAGCGTCATTTAACATAAAAGACAATATTACGGAATGCCTTTCTCAAATGGCTCCAGGTGATGTTGCTGGCAAAACCAGGTTGAGTATGTATTTGGTTAAAGTGGTGGGAATCACACATCAGGAAATTCCTTTGCATTGTAAAACAGAACGATTTAATCTTCTGAGCCTTTTTTTACCTCCACCATATTACCAATAGCTGCAAACAGCAGACAATATAACTCCGGATTTGCCTTCCTTCTCAATGTCTTCAGACAAAATAGGACACCAGGCTGGAGAAGTCTTGTGCTGTCATGCTTTTTCTCTCATCTGAGATTGTCCCTGACCCTTTGCTCTTCGATAGTGATCTTTCAGTGGAAGGCTAAGGGGCATTGACTCTGTTCTAATAATTTGGTGCGAGAGTTCATGCCTTTAAGAGGCTGCCTTGTTGCAGCCTTGCTTGTACCAGACGGAGGTCAGGTCAAGCACTCGCAGAGGCCCAACAATCCATCGTCACCTTTGTGTTTTTTTTTCTCTCAAAAAGAGAGGAAAAAGATTAAGGAGTAAAATGAAACTGAATTGCTGACACTTTTGGTCTATGGATTGATTTGTTATTTTTATTTACTTGTAGTTTCATGAACAGTGAAAATTGGCAATTGTAAAATTATTATTTTTGCACCGTGCTTTTTGTATTGCAGTATTACTTTATCTGGATGGGAGGCATCGTGGCTTGATTCGCAATTGAAAGACTGAGAGGTAAACCCCATCATCCCACTTAGTTGGATAAAATAGCTATGACTTTGGAGGAATTCAACAATGCCTGTCCATTGGAGAGACTTGCTTTTGTCATAGATATGGAATTGTTCTCACTGGCTCATGAGCACCAATGATGATTACCGCAGCCAAAAACTCGTATGAACATAGGCGGTATTGGGAGTGCGGTTTAATGTGAGAGTATTGGGGAGTATATATTATAAAATTAAACAGTCTCTTAATAATGCAGGTATACAACTTACACAGTACATGCATATTATCTAGATACCTGTTTGGTCTATTATGTGGCTTGAGCAGCGTTATAGGTAATTGTAGTTGATTTCTCAGGCCACTGCTGGTGAAAAGACCTCCAATAAGGGGAGCTTTAGAGAGCAGCTCTATACAATATTTGGCCTACACTGGGCTGATGTCTTGCAAGAAGGGGGAGTTACCCACACTTGATCCCACCACATATGACCTGTTGATTGACTAACTATGGTGAGCCATTGTTTCAACTGCCAATGACCTCTGAATTGCAATTCCAGTGTGCTAACCATTACACCACAGCAGCTATGATTTCCATTACTCTAACAAAAATAAATGTGCATGGCCGTGATATGTCTTAACTACATATATCAATATTATTGTATCCTTTCTGTCAATAATATTCCACTTTCAATCGTAAAATATTGATAATACAATTAGTATCCTGAGCTTTGTATTTGTTATAAGAGATCGGACACAATTACATTTGTACAAAACAAGCTGGAAGAAAGCGGGTTGACGTGTAGGCCTTTCCGAAAACGGCGATAATTGAACGTGCGGATCTGCTCAACGACGGAGTATTGGTGCACACCGGTATTGCCATGGGGGAATCCTGCAACTGATCATAGTCCATTAGAAACCATTGCATGCGCAGCATCACAGGAGCACATCCTGCCTGGGCACAGCTGTGGCAGGCGGAGAGCAGCAGTGGGGAAATGAAAGCTCTGCCTTTGCCTGACTCTGCCCTGTGGCAGAGCAGCTTCAGGCTGAAGACGCAAGCTGCCCGTTCGTTAACTCACAACGCCCCACTATATCTTGTCATCCGCCCATTCCCGTCAGCTATAAAACTATGAACAATAAAGTATGTCTATGCATAAAGGAGCACGGAGTAGTTCTCATCTTTGTTGTCCGATCTGAGCCCATAGTAGAAATTCAGCATTTCAATAACAGGGGTCAGTCTGTCCACAAATTGGTAGATATTTTAGTGACCACACAGTGTTGATGTAGACTGAGTTGAATTCTGACTGTTATTCGAACCCGCAAACTTCTGATTGTTAGTTGAGCAACAAAATAATTAGTGTTACTAATTGCATAATCATCAATGGTTCATTCACTGCTGGATGAAGGCCTCCCAAGTAATTGTTGCATCTTTCTCAACAGAGATACAGTACTCTTAACATATTTTGAATACCATTGTCATTCCATACACATGTCCCTATAGTAATAAAATAAAAATTCTTACCCATGAATATATTCAGGTGGCATTTTATTATATAAAATGTGTAGACTCTACGCTGATGTTTAGTGCTTGTTTATAGAGCTATGAATGCAATAACCTTGAATTTGTTCCTTTGAAAAATGACATCCTTCCCGAAAAAACATCACGAAAACTTTAACGGTGACAGACTTTGGCTCGACTGTGTGCCTCCAAGGTTGACTGACATTAAATGCAGTACTATGCTACCCAGTAGCTTATTATGTAAGCCACAGCGCACAGATGGTCGGTCATATAATCTCGAGTTTGTGGAGATGACTCAAGCTGCAACCTACATTCTGAGTAAAGCCACACGTGTTCATGGGCAAATACTCAGTTTTCAGTGTTTCCGTGTTTCAAATGCTTTGCCTCGCATATGCATTGGGGTGATAATATAACACTGGTCAACACAGTTTTTCTGGCATAAGGTATTCCAACGGTTTTAATTTAATTTTGGGGTGCTGATTCCAAATCTGACATCAGTTTTTGTCTATCACATCAGGTTTTTGAGATATCAAATATTGCATTTTCAATAAAAACTGCAGAAGAAAAATTTTACATAAATGTGGATATCTACATAAAATTTTATTATAAACACACTATCCTAAAAATACAGCACCATATTTTAACATTAAAGCAATCACTGACTCGCAACAATTTGTAATCATAAGTGACAGAGTTAATTTGGGGTAAAATCAATGAAAATGGGGTATGCCGATAGCATAAAAATGAGATGTGATAGAGCAAATCTGAGATCAGATTTGGAATCAGCACCCTGAAATTAGTCTAAAACAGCTGCAAAAATCCAGGCCAGATTTTTTTAGTTTTTTTTGTTGACCAGTGTAATCAGACTAGTGCACATCGACTTGAGACGATTCGAGTCAAAGTGTCCCTTTGCTCAAACACGCAATGATGCAGCAATCACCTCCATTTCCAACCCAGAGCAGGCAGTGGAAATTCAACATGGCTATGGCAAGGACCAGTCCCTCCACAAAACAACTACTCACGTCGCAAATGAAGCAATATTCATTTCACCGACTGTAAAGTAAGGCTGATGATGATGGTGAGCCGAGTTGACCTCTTACCAGTATTTGAACTTGCCACCAGCCAACTGTGTGGGCCACTTTGTCAGAAGCACTACCCAACCCATTTCACATTTGTAGGTCGAATGAATAAGGCAGCAATGAAGACGTTGGTCAGGTACCTCTGCATGCAAGTACCGTGCGAGAGCACTGATCCAGCACTGCTGAATTTCTAGGTTCAACTCCTGGTTTCATACTACTGTAATTAAAAGCAAATTCTCAAGTGTAGAGAGTTCATCATCATAGCCTGGGCCCAAATAAATACGTAAACAAAATAGTTGAACATTTAGTTTGCGGCTTAATTAGGTATATCCTACCTCTGATGATGGGAAATGTTGATTGTTATTGCCATATACCCATTGAACTCCATATTTACAGTAAACAAAAAACTGCACCACCAGGTGTGGATAACAGGTATTTTTATGTGACCCCCAAAAGGAATGATAAGATGTCACTTTCCAGGGGCAGCTCTCAAAATCGTAATGTTTCACTGTGACAGTTTCATAAAATATATTTCGTAATCTCATGGAATAATCAAACAGTACAGCTGGAATGTAATGCCCCCTTACCTCTGGCACATCTGAGCTGAGCCACTGTGGGACTCTCATGGTACAGGTGGTTTTCCACTGGCTATTCGCTATGCTTAAGCAGAACCATAACATATATGCTGGCCTCATACAGCATGTGAACCTGGCTATGTGCCAAGCACAACTAGGGTGCCTGACTAATGACACATTCATTTTCCGCAACGTATCAGGACAACTTAAACACATCATCGCCACGTCACCTACGCGCGACTCAACCCGTTCGTTCTGCGTGACATGGGCGGCACGGCCTCTGCTCATGAAGTGGGAATAAAAAAAACAATAACCCGTCGCCTTCCTGTTCCATGCCAGGCCGGCTCAGGAACGGCCCCAGACACGGTTCTGATCCGCACGGTGAAAAAGAGGCGTGAGGTCGGCCAATGGGAAGTCACTCACTGGGGCAGCTGACGGTGGTGTTGCAGGGCTTGGTCTCGCGCAGCGGGCTGGCGCACAGCGAGCCGTACGACGCCGTCACGCACGAGCGCGTCCGGATCTGGATGCTATGGCCGCACGTGACGGAGCAAGCGCTCCATTTGGACCACTCCTCCGTATTGAGCTCACTCCCTGCGGAAACAAAACACGTGCAACGTTAGAACAACAACAAAAAGCAAGGCAAACTACAACAACTGGCACGGAAGGTTTCTCTTTCTAATTCGACTTGATGTTGGTTCTTTGAGTCAGGGGGTAGAAGGTTAAAGGTGGAGAGATACAACTGCTTGCTCATGTACACTGCTGGTGGACGGGCCTCCACTAGAGGGAGCGCAAGATACATCTTCGAGTAGGTAATTCGGCCTACTTTTCTCTATACTGGCACGATGTTTTGGAAGGGGTGGGACTACACACGCTTGACCTCACCGCGTGCAGACCTGCTGATCTGCCCGTGGTGTATAGGTTTGTATTTCTGGGCGAACAGAGGTAGGAGGATTTAAGATCGTTGCACCAATGTGCATTTGCAGTGCCAGGATATCTGTGGATTGCAAATCCAGTGTGCTAACCATTGCACCACCGCAGACTTCCTTTGACTAAAATCGAATGCCGTGAATCGTACGTCTTTAGCGTAATGTCTCAAATGTGAATGAGCACATCGATGTTGTCTAGAGCTGGATTTAAATGTTCGAACGTTGTTGCACATTCCCTTGTTGTATTCTTCAAATGTTGCAAAGCATCCAACGCTAAACAATCTAACTTTGCTGCTTATATTTTTCAACACGAGGCGATTACAATCAATTACAGCTTATGCCATTAATTTTGTACAGACTACAGGCTCTAGACTCAGCAGCTGCTCTCCCATCTTTCCTGTATGCCTGGCTCATGGAGCCAAGAAGAGCATCTTAGGCAAGGCAATGTGCACATTCAGCCAATGAAAAAAGTAGGCATTTCAGATAAGTAATTCAGAGAAATATATGTATTAGAAAAAAAAGTAAAATTACTCCAGTAAGGACAGATTCATTCAGTTTTATATATATATATTATGCATATCCCTGCCATTCCATGCTGGCATACATAAAAAAAAATCCACCGCATATAATTATTACCCCCATCCCTGCTGGCTTTTACACCTGATTGGTTCACAAGTAACGACATCACATGTATCCCTCTATTTAATACTGAAACAGGAGGATGTCTCCACTGGCAAAACGTTGCACTCCAATTGTAAATGTTGTGGGTTTACTCTCCAACACACCGGTGTGCTGTACTAGTAACGAATTGGCACATTCTGTTTACGTGACAAACCTTGCTAATTGGCAATGTCGGGTGGTGGCGGGTTTAACGACACATTAATATATTTACGCGATTTAGCTCAAAAACCTCTTATGAATAACATTGGTCGCGACTATAACTATTACCTTTGCGTTGCCATGATAACCCCACAAGACTTCAGCCAGCCAATCACAGTGCACGTAGAACATATTTTGTTCAAACACTTTTGAATAGCTGAATGCCGCAGACTCATATGCAACATTACTGCACCGAATACACTGGCATATGAAACATTGGGGCAACACAAACTTAAACATTTTCTTGGTTCTTTCGGTAAAGTCACGTAGAATGGAAATAATAAAATAATAAAAATAAAACATAATAAAATAATTCTCACGACGTTTCGGCCACAACGCAAGCAGCCGTCCTCAGGTGGAGAGCAGGTCTGTCGAGAAAACAGAGTCTGACAGACCTGCTCTCCACCTGAGGACGGCTGCTTGCGTTGTGGCCGAAACGTCGTGAGAATTATTTTATTATGTTAAATTTGTATTATTTTATTATTATTTTATTATTTCCATTCTACGTGACTTTACCGAAAGAACCAAGAAGATGAATCCCTGCAGTCACGAAAGCTTTAAATCGAAACTTAAACTTAAACATTGTTATTCACAACAATGTTCCAAAAAAGTTGCACCGACTGTATATTTTACAGAAGGGCAGGTATGTGCTCATGAATAACCCATGAGTGCACATTCATTCATTGCACACAGATACAGCAAATAGGACATGTTGAGCCCTTGGCAAATGTATAAAGGGTGCCACGGTGGCGAGATGTTAACTACCTCGCCTGGTGTGCAGGAGGTTGTAGCTTCAATCTCGACACTGACACCTGTATATTTGGAGTTTGCATGTTCTCCCTGTAGGTCGCGTGGAATTTTTTTCTCTGTGTCCTCCGGTTTATCCCTCTACATTTAGAAACATGAATTTCGAATATTTGACTGCTATAAATGTCCACATGATAGCCAGGTATCTTCTGAAAAAGAGCTATATAGCTCAGTGGACCTTACCTGGTAAAATTTACTTGGTAGTTTAGTTTATAAATTACATATAATTGAGATTTTCTTTTTATAGCTACATGTTGGCAGTTATTTTAAGAAGTCCAGAGTTTATTTTATTTTATTTGAGAATGTGGCCTCCTGGTTGATGAGTCCATGAAGAGACAGATATACATGATTATATCTCCGACCCTAATGCATTACCGTATCTCTGGATCATAACACGCACTTTTTTCCCTAAACAAAAGTTTTGGGTGCATCGTCAAGGCAGTTGTGTGTGCGTGTGTGTGGTGTAGATAACATAATGGATACTGGGCACAAGTCTTAGGGTTAATGTTACTTTCCAGAGCATTTTTTTTACCTGGAGAATATGGTAATATCTCTCAGTGGGAGTAACCAAAGAAATTACTGCAAGGAAGTCACGTAAGGGGCACCCACTCCCAAATCACTCGTGTTAATTGGACTGGGTGCAAATATTTTTAGATAGTTGGAATTGGACAAAACTTTAATTAATTGAATGAACAAGGAAAGTGGCATGCGTTGGAGCCTTTATATGTAGATCGCATTACATTTGTGCGCGCACCAAATGTTCTGAAAATGTATTAAAAGTGTAGCGCTGGTTAATTTGTTCTGAAATCTAGGACATATTACACTGTCTTGTGAGAATATTCAAGGGGCATATTAACATATGTTTAATTATGATAGCACTCTGAGAATAAAACAAAAATGTAGGTGATTATTTGTATATGGAGTAGCGATGGTGGTGGTATCATATGTTAAATTACAAAAGGAACACGATTTTATACATTTTGCAGATTGCTCTACGATGATAGTTTAAACCAATAATGTTATTTTAGCTGTAGCATTCAAGGAAAAAACTGCTTTCATGAACAGATATTTTATGCAATATGACCAGAAGTATGCCTTGCCCGTGGGCAACAGTGCTCGTAAGAGAGATAATAAAACAATACACGTGACATTGCCGCATGTTCAAGGCCAATACTCAACAGATTATATTATAAGTGACGGAGTGCCATTTCCATAGACTCAAACGTGTCTCCCTGCTTAAATTATCACGTCTCCATCGGTGGCCCTGAGCAATTGGTGGAAATGTCATATTCCTTATGATGGGGCCAGTCTCTGCACAGGACAACCGCGTTTGTTTTTGTTTTTACAAAAGTGGTACCTATTTTACGAACCCCAGATTAATGATTTGCCGACTTGACCCACGACCTGGATTTTGAGCTCGCAACGTTCTCATTGTAATATGTACATCGAGATAAGCAGAAAATATGTCTCCATATATATTGGCCTCTCCATGTAAAAATAAAGAACTCAAAAGTATGTTTTACAAAACCCATCGGGTGCACAGCCTTGAGGAAATATATAATTTAAGGACCATTGGTATACACGTTTCCTTATATGGATTGAATGCTGGTCAAATGAGTTTGCTTGCTTTTTTTATCAATGCTGCTAAAATGATGCACACCCATCAGGTCACGTGGTCAATGGGGTGTAAAAGAAAGTGTATTTTTTTTTTACGTGGAGAGACAGATATATGAAAGAGATATTATCTGCTTATCTCTTTTTCTCAATATATATTCTTCACAATGATAAAAAACGAGTCGATAACCCGGGGCACTATTACGTTAATAGGAGCTCATATTGAAAAGTTCGATAGAAACGTGTCAATCTTCTGGAAACGTTACAGCCACCCATTCAGTGTCACTATCTATTCAATGTCTGCCGGACTTCTTACACCATTTCAATTCACCTAAATTTGTATCGATTACACGAACATCCCCATAGAGCCAGTTACCCAGTAAGATTTGGTGGCAATGGCCTGGAGCCACGAACAATAAGGCTATTGTCTAGGGGTGCAGAGGAGCCCAGGCAGCAGTCAGCCAGGCAACTCAATGCATTGATTCGTTTTAAGAGTGTTGTGATATGATATGTGATTTATCAACAGTTTCACATGATCTAACTATGCCATTCTTTGGAAAATGCCAAACTGAGAATTAATCAGCAGAAACAGCTCGTGAGAAAGGCACAGGGTGTGAATGTAAAGTCTGCATTTCGTAGGTTGTACACACAAAAATACACAAGCATTTTACTTGGACCAAAAGACATGTTTTGCTCGTCCAAAGGAGACGGTTCTAAGCAATTGCATCTTCTCTGACCGGCATGTCTTCAGTCTCGTCTCTTTGGCTGGAGGTTAAGAAGGCAGTCCTGACATCCCAGTTCCCACCTTGTCACTCCCATCAATCGGACAAGGAGGATCCTAGCAGACAACTCACTCATGCCATGCATGCGATGTTGTGGCTACAATTATACGCATTTTAAATGCTATTCCTCAAATCGCTACAGTCCCATTTTCCATGCAATTATTGTGCACCAATAAAATCAATTCAATCTTCCTTTTTGCGACATTTGCAAATGGAATTTTCAGCAGATAATGATCTTATAAAATGTATTCAGTATAGTTTCAATTACAGTGCAAACACACCAATTGCAGTTAATAATAATCTCATACTTTTATTTAATTATCATGCATTTTGTTGCTGCTGTTCAAGGAAACTGGCTGAATACTGCAAGAGAGGAATGTGGTTGCTGCTCGCTAGGACATTTGTAAATTTAAACCCATCATGGCTCGAGGTTCATTAAAATGTGTACCAAGTCGTCCACAGTGGCTGTACAATCTGATCCAGTTATATAAATATCCCATACCTGTCAACACATACAGTTTATCCATATTCTTGTACAGGGAAATTGAGTTTCCAGGTCCAAACGGCATACAGCCGTTTCAATACTGGCATTTTTTGTCTATTTGTTCGTGTTTCTTCCTTGTGATGGGACTTTGTAGGATGAACGTCAAGATTTATAATGGCACGGGGTGACCAATAAGGTCTGAATTGGTCTATAATAAGGGGTTGACAGGTATGATATCCCACTGCTTTCTAATGACGTTGTTACTTTCTTATCTTGTTACAGCTGTTGATTATTGAGAATGTGATTATTACATTCCTTACAAAGTAAAGCATTCACATATTTAATAAGCATACTGCGTTTGGTGGATCACACATTAACGCTTTAATATTTTAAATGTAATCTTCTTTATGACTCCTCGTTATTTTAGAGGCGTATCTATGCACGGATTACCCTCTGCTTTCAAGAGAATGGCACTTACCGGATTCCCACCACTGACACGTAGACTGCCAAAGGAGATGAATACTGCCCCAGTGTTGGAGAGGAGAGACACTTTGGATTTGAAATCACTATTACTTTGAACCTACAATTTCGAGAGAGAACAAAAAAAACGAGCTCCATATCTATCCTAGCAGGGGCAACAGCTCACTTGGCATTGTCTACCTATCCCAGCTTCTCCCCACAGCACGATAAAGCAATTCTGCAACTATTATAATATTATTACTACAGTAAATATGCCAACTGTAAAAGTCCCTTTTGATGAAACATTTCCTTCTTTTTCAAGGGTGTCCGAGGGGGGGGGGGTCAATTGGCACGTGCATGGCAAACGTGTGATGCTGCAAGCGTGCAGAAGCACCGATCCCAAGACCCCCCCAGTGCGACCCGACGTCAGTGTGAGCCCTGTGCACAGCCAACCTGAATGCGAGCTGTAGGATGAGCCGACGTAGGGAGGAGCAGGCGGTGTCTCCCTGTTGCGGAAGTCCACGGAGCGCAGGCCGTGGCTTCGCAGGGCATACTTTGTCTGGCTCCTTCTGTCTGACGAGGAGAAGAGAGAAGATATGGATTAAAACAACATTAATAGAGTATGTGTTTATACTCTTTGGTTATTTCGGTAAAGTCACGTAGGTATGAAACATACAATTAAAATTAAATCACGACGTTTCGATCGCAACACAAGCGACCGTCATCAGGTGGAACCGATACAGCAGGACAACTGCTGATTTAGGAGAAAGATCTGCTAACAACAAGAGCATATAAAGGGTTTTGATGGGCTCAACCCCAGGGGTAAGTGGGCAGAGCGTGAGAAAATTAGCATGTCGATGTGTTTATGTACAGAAGGGGGTGGGCGGCAATTTGAACCAAATACTTTGGAAATGACATTTAATATGCTTTACAGCATGTCGTACAACTATATGAATGCCAGTTTTTTTTCTGCAGCGGTTTCGATGTTTGCCCATTGGCGACGTGCTGATATAACCTGCAATGTGTGTTGAAAAAGAGACTTACTTGGCAGTGCTCTGCTAAGAAAACTAAAAAAATCTTAATGAAAAAAAGCTTTATCCGTTTATTTTGAAAAAATTAAATCCACAAAACATATCTTTAGCAAGAGATTAGTTGCTCATGCGTATACCATACTTTCTTCAATCTCATACATGTTCCCAGTTGCATGGACATAAATATACACATTGTAGGTATGGATAATGCAAATATGAATATTGCAGATATCGAGGGACATCTATGAAGATTATAGATTCCAAGTGATGACTTCATTTAATGAACCAGTATATACATTTGGACCTAGACTGAATGCAATTAACAAGAGGATGGAGTTGTTTTATTATGAATTTCATTTTTCATACGTTTCATGCTGTTTTGAATGAGTGAATCACATTCAATTGACGTGATGCTTCAATGTATTGTGCCCTAAGAAACAAATAAATCAGTGTAGATTCATCGCATTTACATGCATCATAAACAAGCACAGTGACAAAGAATATGGCACAAATTCTGAAAAGTGTGCAAAGAAGCATGGAGAGATGATCGATGCTTGGAAACACACTTAGAGAAAGAAACACAAATGCACGGATCAGAGAACAAACACAACTTAGGGACATAATAATTCTTGTAAAGATAAGTAAATTGGCTTGGGCAGGACACGTCGCTGGCAGGAGTGATGGCCGATGGACAAAACTGGCGACGATGGCAGCTAAAGGAGAGAACACACCCAAGAGGATGACCACTGTGGACATTGAGTGATGAGATCAACTCATGTGCAACAGCCTTGTGGACGTTTGCAATGTAACCACGGGGGACGGTGTCGCATTTGGAGAGTCGTTATCCAACAGTAGATAGGGCAGGGCCGATGATGATAATAATGATAACTGTAAATGATATGGCGTTGTTACTATAACTTAAGTTGCAAATTGTTGCAGGCATTTCTGCATAATGGTTTATTTTCACATTTTGACAATGTTCAAGACACAGCGTC
This sequence comes from Lethenteron reissneri, assembly GCF_015708825.2. NCBI lineage: Eukaryota > Metazoa > Chordata > Hyperoartia > Petromyzontiformes > Petromyzontidae > Lethenteron > Lethenteron reissneri. Next base: position 8,926,185 of record NC_083807.1, read on the forward strand.
TGAGTGATTTTCCCCATCATTATTTTTCAGGGGCACGTGCAGTATTCATATAAATTGGACAAACAGGAATATTCGCCACAGTTGAAGGAATGTTATGGCGAGTTTAAAGATAATTGTCACACATTAGTGCTCTCATAAAACTCGGCCGTTGAACATATATGCCCATTAATGTAACAGAGAGCCTCTTAATAGAAGTGTGAGTGGAGTGTATCTTTAAATGTATTAGCTTGCCGAAAAATACCCAAATGATTGTATCTAAATTTGCACTCCCAGCCACGTATTATCTTGAGTAATATGTAAAGATATATCATATAATGTGTTAATTTGCGTTCATTATACTTAGAAATTCAAATCGGCACAATTAGTGGGATTTATTGATCTCACCATTATTATCAGATTATTGTATGCTTATATTGAATATTATAATATTATAATTGCTATAGAGAATGTATTGATAATATTTGACATTGAATGCCGACTCCAATACAAAAGTTAGGAAAAAAGCTGAGCATTATGTTTAAAATTAATTAATATGAATGCTCGTGTGCAGTTGTGAATATATAAAGGAAAATAAAAAAAAGTCTGGTCATGTTTATAGATCAGTATAAATTAATGTAAATTAACCAACTATGTGATTTGCATGACGGTATAATTACACAATACATTAACCATATGATTGTGAATGGCATTTGTTCCATCGCTTATTATAAACCTCTTGGCTCCTTGTCAGAAAGACCGCATCAATGTTCCAAATGCAAAGTGAAGAGAGAGATTTTAGTTATGTAATAACAATGATGATTCACAAGGCAACAATACGTAAGAGTTTAATCTCATTACAATATGAACACAGCACATAATGACCATGTTAATGAGTATACTGACAGTGGCTAGCATTTGTATTAACTAATTATTACGTAACAATACAATAATTAATTTTACTGAGCTTTTTACCAATGAAGTGGTGCACTCTCAAAGAAGATACAATTGAACCCTTGTGTTTCATGCAACGCTGGGTCTATGTTGTGGCTTGGGACACCTGGTAATTTATCATGTGGCATATGTAAATATTTCACAACGCACGTGGATAATAGGGCTTGTGATTCTTTTTCCGTACACATTTGTGCTGCTTTGAGGCACCTATGGGGTTTGGAGAAAGGACGATTTATACATATTCTACTTGCACGCAAATATCTACGGTAGCGGCTGGCCTTCGGAGACTCCACCGGCGGTGACAATGAAGTTCCATTTAGGATAACAAACAATGCCTCGTTCGTTGAGAAAAAATGTGATGCAGATACATTGACTGGGACTCGGTGTCCCAAAATCGGAGTGTCTTGCCTTCCTGCTGAAATGGTCATTTCAATTGGCAGTCCTGAACCAGTAGCAAATATTCCAGATTCCTCCGGCTGGAGCCATTGGGATAACTACTGCCGACTTTAGAAAAGTAGCATTCATTTAATTGACTCCCAGATGGGTGATATATATATATCTTTTATCAACCTCCAACTGGATTTTGAACTCACAACCATCCAATTACATGACCACGTCGCATATCCAACCGTAGCATATCTGCCCAAACCAATTAACTGCCCTACCCAATGCAGTATCTGTGCACAAAGTTAAATTACTAGATTATTTTGCTGCAATAGATTTCCACATGATAAGCCACTTCATTGAGCTAATGTTTGCGGCTTCTAAAAAAATAAGCCCATGGCTCAGTTGGCTTTTCCTGGTAAGATAAAGAAAATAATAAAAATTACTTTGCACTTTTAACGTGTTCTTGTATCGTTTGCTGTTGTAACGTTCTGACCCGCCCCTATTGTTTAAAAAAAGCTTTGTATCTGATCGGATTCCTCCAGCACGCATACATATTCAGATTCTGTAACTGTCACTTGCCAAAGGTGTTCACAAATCCGTTCCTTTTCACACATCTGCCTATGCCTCAGCCTCCGGCGAGTCAGACGTGGGACTTTGCTATGCAATTGTCCCGTGGTGTGACTGGAAGGTGCTTCACCAAACCTCGGCTCCCAGCCGCCGCCACCGCTGCTGTGCGTGTTCTTACTGGGGCAGTCCTGCTCGCCGCAGCCGTCCGTCTCCTCTGCCAGGCCCTCACAGGCGTGCGGGCAGCGCACGTCACACTCCCGCATCCGCACCCGCAGCCCGCCTCCGCACGAGCGCGAGCAGGCACCCCACTCCGACCAGGTTGCCCACCAGCCTGGCAACATAAAGACGAGACAAATGAATATAAATGAATATTTTGAATGTGTTTTTTTGCAGGTAAGGCCCACTGGGCTATAGAGCTCGTTTTCAGAAGCGACCTCGTCACAACATATAGCCAAAGTAGCTTATCACGTGGAAATTTATAGCAGTCAAATATTCTCAAACGCATGTTGATTCTAAATGTGGAGGGAAAAGCCAGAGGACCCGGAGAAAAATCCACGCGACCACGGGGAGAACATGCACTCTTCAAATATGCAGGCATCAGGGTTGGGATCGAACCGACAACTTCCTGTATACTAGGTGAGGTAGTTAACATCTCGCCAGCGTGGCATTTATATAGGTTGAACTTCATTTGCACCATATGTAGCCAATCGGAGGTGTGGAGCAAGGAGAACAAACGATACACAAAAAGCTATTTTGTGGTTTTCAATCTAGATTTAAAAGTGCCGAGCTCCAGTGGCTTCCGAATTATTATCTGAAGGAAGAGCATTCCAGATGGCCGCAGAAGCGCATCTGAAAGTGTGCGAAGCAGTAGCCATCTTTGTTCGATGATAAGCCAAAAGCCGTTGCGAGGATGACTGGAGTTTGTGTGATGCTCCTTGGTGAGTTCAGCAAGGTGTTGTGGTTAATGTGTGGCCAGCACTTAAAAATGCCCCCCATATAGCCTTAACAGACTATCGTGGAAAGTGCTGTTAGTGGACACCTATGAAGGTCGGCACCCCACGCGAGGGTATGGTTGGCTTGCACCGTGCCTGGCCTCCTTTGTCTCCCTAGTGCCGATGATGGCACCAGAAACTAATTTTTAGGCTTAGTCGACCTAGGGGAGGCCCATAACTGGTTAAGATGATTGTCCCTGGTGTTGGCCATGAGCGGGAATCACACTCATGTCTCCGGGTTTGCAGCACCGCATGCTACCCACTAAACTACCACAAAGACAAAGATCCCCCATTTCACCTTAACAGACTGTTGGGGAAAGTGCTGTTAGCAAGCACCAATGACGGCCGGCACAGCACACGAGGGGGTGGGTGGCCAGCACCACGCCTGGCTGCCTCTGTCTCCCGACCGGCGATGTATACTAGACACCTCTCCAGGTACTCATTTGAGACTGAGTCGACATAGGGGAGGCCCAAGCCCAGTTCAGATAATCGTCACTGGTGTCGGCTGTGAGCGTGAATCGAACTCGGGAAGCCAGGTTTGTAGCGCAGCGCTAATAGCTACACTACCACTCCCGCAAACACACACACAGCCACTCACCGTTCAGGCTACCAACACACACAAGCACTCAGAACACAGCCCGCTACTACACACAGCCACTTAGCAGACAGCAATGTGGGGAAATCGGAAAAGGACCCCTGCAGAGAAGCCTGTTCCCTGTGGAATGAAGAACAAGTCCCGTGCATTCGGTGCCAATTCTCGTCACCTATTCTGCACAGTACCATAACAGGCCTCTTCCATGGGTTATTTGTGCTAGTGGCCAGCCTGTGGTGTGAAATTGATGCGTGGCGGCGCAATGAGAGCTCACGGAGGATGGAGGTAAGACCCGTGCTGTGTGTTTATGTCGGCATGCATTCGATGAATGCAGAATGCATCATCTCACCTAAAAATTATAATCCTTTGCACTGTCGAATTTCATCCCAATCGGTATTTAGCCGTCGTGTCACAAGTCAAAGTATTCATTTAAATATCTCACAAAACAGTGCAAATCTGCATGTAAGCTCACAGCCCACATAGGCAGATATCACATGGCTCCATCTGAGATCCCTGTAAGTGACCTCTTATTCACACAGTCGAGGAAATCATTTTTCCACCAGCTCTTACGTGTTGGAAACATGTGAGAGTAATATTATGTGCATGACAATTTACTCGGTAATATAATTTACAGAGCCAGCATGTAGCCAAATTTAAGAATCAAACTTCCTATTGATATATTTTTTCGTGCAGTCATTGGTGACCTCGCTGAGACCATCAACTCAAAGCACTTGAGAATCCGGTTTAATCACAAGCATTTGCCTGGATTCAAACCCAGGATCTCAGTGGTATCTCTGAGCCACCCGGCGACCTCCAATACTTTCTTTAATGTCAGACGTTGGAGGCATTTGTTCCCTGGTAGTTGGAAGGCTGACTATCTCCTCTGGCTGGCATGAGTGTAAGACAATGTTTCAAATGTATTCCAACATTACGGACCTAGCTTCCATTTTATTACAACTTTAGTCATGCACGTCTTGTTATATGTCTAGTTTTAAGTCAGGGCTTGAAAAATTACACTGTTTTTTTTTTCATTCTGAGGCCAGATTATTAGAATGCATGAGTAGGGCTCGTGGTTGAATTCAATTTCTTGCACTTGAGTGTAATGGGTGCGCAAATCATAAAGCATTGCATAATATAAGGCATTTGATATGAGCACTGACCATATAATTACGAGTAGAAATGGAGAAATTAGAGTAATCATGAGAGAGAAAAAGGTGTGATTATTAACATGCGAAGAGGAGCATGTGAGTGAGTGACACTTCCACCCTGCTGATCTGTGAGGTGGCCAAGATATCGCAATAAAACCAGAGAGGTTTCTAACCTCTCTGTAATCATGTTTTAGCATTAGCGCCTTGCCTCAATGTTTAATGAGAAATCCGGTTGCCTTTGCACGTGCATAATGCTCACTGAGAAATTTGTTAAACAACGTGCAGGACCCTCCGGGAGCTGCATCATGACATTCTGTGAGGCTTTCTTAATAATAATAATACTATGGTACCATAACATGGCGAGCCATTATAAGGGTGCATTACTTATTAGGTGAATACATATATTAATATTTAGTATTAATGAAGGTTATATATTACTGCACGGTGGCATCATCTTAATTGTATACGTCGGCTTTCACAACGAATATTACTCATCATAATTACTTTGTTTTGGGTTAGATTACGTAGGTAAAAAGTTAATGTTTAAATATAACCCACAACCATCCGACAGAGCCAATAAAATCAAGATGACACGTGGACTAACATTCCAATTAGCAAGAAAGCCTAAACATTTGTTCTCGTGCACTCTTTTGAGTCCAGTCACGGATGCGCAGTCTGGAATAACACCGCTTTGGATCTGTTGCAAAGCTGCCACGTACTCAAGGATGAAAATGTATTTGGTTTTTCAGCAAACCAGAATACTGAAATGCAATCGAAGCATTGCTTGGTGGTGGACTATCACAGCGAAATATGTACATTATACCAACACTACATAGCCCAAAAATACACTAATCATATCATAATCTTTATAACATGTAAGTGTTTACGAAAAAAAGAGCCTAATGCATTCAGAGAACTAATGCAATCATAAGTCATTCAAACAACTCAAAGTGTATCCCTGCTCAAGCAATGCAGTCGTTCTAATCTCTCTTCGTAGCCCTGAGCAAGTGGTGAAAATTTCACACTGCCAATGGCCATTTATGGACTCTCTAATACACACTACTGATCACTGACGGCTTGCCACAAAACGGTACCGATTATGTGCGGAGTGTGTATGTTATCTCCTTCAAGTTCTGCATGGGTTCCCTGCGGGTTCTCCAATTAGATCCCAGAACTAAACACACGTTTAATGTAACCGATGCTGGTTTGCCATCGCACGACCTTTCTGACAAACAGAGCATTTGGACTCAGTGTAGCTTTTCCTGGGTAAATACATTTTCATGTTATTTACCCAAAGTGAATATTGGGTTAAGTTAACTACCAACAAAAATCGGGGTACTGATTCCTATAAAGATTGTTGCTGCACATAATTTGTGAAATTCCCGCTTGATACGGAAATGCCATACCATGTATGCTGCTTAATCCAGATGTCAATTTTCCGGCCCAAATCACTACGCTGAAGTTCAAAACGAAAGATATATTAGACAATGATGAAGCTTAATATAAACCGCATGCCTGGACAACAGCAATGTCCACATTACCAGGTAATCCACAGGCTTTTGGTAATAAAACACATGTAATGAAGATGTAAAGCCCATTGCCAACCCACTGTTGGAGGAAAATCTTCTAATGCTTTTTCAGTTATGCTACTCAGCGTGGGCTGATGAAGGTAGGGGCCTGGGAACGATCTCCAGTGACATTTGTCATGCAAATTGAACCCTCCTGACCCCCCCCCCCCCCACTCGCTCCACTACACCGAGACTCACATCAATAGTCTATAAGGCTACACAGGGAATTGTTGTTTGTGTGTATGGTTGCAATCGTGAACATGTCTATGTATTTTGTTTATGTTTATCCGTGTGCCTCCTGTGCATGTAAATGCATTAATGTACGTGGGTGTTTGTGTACGTCTTGTGCGAAATGTGGCGGTGCGTGCACTGCGCTCCAAATTGCGTTGACTTGATTTTGATTACCAGCCCGGAGCACGCGTGAGTGACGGGATGTACATAACTTGATAATCTGTACCGAGCCTCTCCTAGGTCAACTCAGTCTTAAATGGTGCCTGGTACAATGTGTGTATGACACATATAATTCCTCGTGAGGCATGGGTTGATGGATCACATGGAGATTTATACAAAAAATCCGCAATCCGCTCGGCTGCGAGATGGCCAGGAGAAGACGGTAGAGCTATAGGTTCTTCAAACTATGTGAACATATGATTCATCTCTCGCTACTGAAGTTTCCTCTCACAAGCAAAACACTCTTCAAATTATTATTATGACTCAGTATAGCTTTCCACCTCTGCTGTGTTATCTTCATCAACATTAGTAGCTGATGGAAAATCAGCATTCACAGTAGCAATGGTAGCATCAACATCATCTCCTTTTTTATCATCATAAGCATCCATTTATCATCATCATGACTGTTATCCTCGAATGAACCACTATTCTCAGTTACCATAATAATAATCACGGTGATGAAATATACTCCAACAAATCAGCATGATCATATCTTATTGATCATCATATGCAACACTAGCAGCATCCACTTAACAGTATAATTATGTTTTAATCATCATCTGCAACAACAGCATGAGAACCAATTTTTCTTCACCATCGGCATCCATTTATCATCATTCACAATTATTGGCTCCTTCCTACTCCCGCACATGCTTTGGACTATTTTGCAATTGTTCCATGAGTAATGGCAGAATGTTTGAACTTTTGTATAAAGTTGGCCGTACGTGACCTGTCCAATGCGAAATTATTCTGAATTTACGTTGAATCGACCAACACTCCACTGAACAGTGGCATAATGACAGTCAACATAGCTTGCACGAATCAATCCGGGAAATTATTTGTAAGTTAAGGAATTTAAATTATCAATCTTGAGTGCACTGCACGACAAACAGAACCCTGAGCTTATTTTTTTTAATCACTCACTCTATGGTGAGTCATATCTGAGCCCAGTCCTGCATCCCTCCCGTTTACCAGCCAGCTCTACTGATCGTGATGACGCATGGTCAAACAACTGCCACGATCGACAACAGCAAGGATTTACAATGTGCTGCAAAGTTCTGTAGTAATAATAATAACATGACCAATGTGTTATGCCATCATCATCATGACTATGATATGCATACAAGAGGCACAGTTCCGCAGCCTTCCGCATGCCAAAAGCCTGCCGCAGGATTGCTATCAGCAGTGACTGTTCGCCGTGGCTGCGCTGGCAGCAGCAGCTTTTATTTATTCGGTCATGCCCACGCACAACGGGGCAAGCGGGTGAATCGGCTTGACTCAGCCAACTTTTTGAGCACCCTCTAGTGGTGCTGTTGGACAACCGCGCGCGAGTTACATCTTCAGAAAAAATGTAAACACCACCTCCTCCACAGTGAAAAAAGTCAAGTGTCTTCTTTCTGACAGAGTATTACAATCATAAAGCGTGACCACCTACAGTCAAGGTCACTGCCAGCAATGTGCATCTACAAATTCGAAGCAAATGCAATGGGCAACATATAATGCGGGTTGCAATTGGTAGAGAATGCCGAGTAGGACAATAATGTCCGCTCGCCAAACGCTCGCTACTTATTTAAGTGGCATTCTGCTGCTATATTAAAAACAATAAACACGTAACATTTCAAAGCTAATCACACCGCCTAACATATTTTGGAAGAAGAAAAAAAAGATGTTTCGGTGCAATGTTTGATTTAAACATCAGTGTGCAGTCGGTGGCATCAAAGATTCAACTTTATCCTTCGACCTTCAAACCAATCATATGATCAGTTCGTGTAACTTTCACCTGAAGGCTCTCAGACACAGACGTCCTCTCATCTCCACTGAAACCGCCAACACATTGGCATGTTGCATAGTTGGGTCTCGCCTCGACTATTGCAACTCCGTCCTAGTCCGGTCCTCCTCTGGCAACCTCAAAAAACTTCAAAGACTACAAAACAACCTGGCACGCGTCGCCATTGACCGGCACTCATCCCCGTCTCGCCTCACTTGCCTGTCTCCGTGCCCTCCACTGACTACCCATTGCCAGCAGGGTCACATACAAGATCGCCTGCCTCTGCCACCGTGCCTTCACATCTGCCTGCCCCCCGTACCTCTCTTCACTATTGACGACTTGCAGCTCAGCACACGGCAGATGCCTCACGACCTCCTCTTGATACCAAGATCCAGGATGGTCACGTCTATGCGCCGCTTCTCGGTGGCTGCCCTAACAGTCTGGAACGCCGTCCCTCTGCACATTCGTAGCATCAACTCAATCGTCTCTTTCAAGAGAGACACTTAAAAACTCACCTCTACAACCACGCCTTCGAGTGACTTTGAGCTTGGCTCCGTGCCTCTGAGTTGCGGCCGTTACGTCCGCAAATTTACGCGCGTTATCAATTGCATCGTTATTATAAACGGTTTAAAAAAATATCGGCGGAATCAAGCTTACATGGGTTGGCGAGTACACATGATTATCCTCCTCTGTGGTCTCCACTAATTGCAACTCGCATCCCAATGTCTGCCGCAATTGCTCCGAGTGTGAACTACGCACACGGGCGTCAAGTATGTTGGTGGTAAGGAAGAGGGCAACGTTATGCATATGACCTTCGCAGTGGGCATGTTGAGATGGAGAAGGAAATAAATAAGCAGATCGATGTAGTAGTCATGATAACAGGATAGCAACGTAAGGCCCTTTATCAATATAATGCTGCTGGGTAAAGGCTTCCCCGTGACACATCGGTAATGAGAGCTCTTCGACCACGCTGATCAGTGCGGGTTGGTGAAGGGAAGGCCCCAAAACCAGGTTCGGATATCACTCGCCACTGATGTTAACTGTGGCCGGGAAATGAATGCCAAGGTTCATAGCGCTCCCCAGCAGGCTGCCTTACGGGTGGAATAGCAAGAGATGTGCGACATGAGTACTGAAGACAGACGGGCCATAACAAAAGTGGAAATCAGAGCAATAGTGTGGAGAAAGAGAGAGAGGCATGGATGGGTTATTTCGTGTCACCAAGCAAGTGGATGGGAAGTCTCAGAAGAAATCCAATACTTGTTTTGCTGCAACACATTAACAGCAGGGACACGCATGGCACAAACTGTCCCAGTGCCTTTGCAAAGTTGTGCACGAGCTGTCAATTACACGTGCATCATTTAATTTGTGTCTGCTTGTTTTTGGGCCTCATTTAGTCAAATGTCCTCCTACCTTTAGAGCCCAGACCCATCCTCCCGCTCCGATTGAATGCAGCAGGTGAATGAGCAAACTAAATAATGCTCTGCTCACAAACTATCGACGCTTTACGCACTTTATTGCCTGCACTTTAATTTTATAAGAAAATTCCGCGAGTGGATTGGCTCAGCCCATCGCTTTTTCAGGGTCAATACATTGAATACCACTTCGTGGAAATTTAGCAGCGGTTATTCTTACGTCTAAACGACTGGCCTTCTTCAAAGGAAAATTTCAATATCTGTCTCTGATTCATTGATGGTCTCCATTAGAGCTAAGGTGTCCCAGACACCAAGTGAGGATAATGTCTAAAGTGAATGTAAATTTAATGATAGTCAATCTGGCAGCAACTGCTGCTTAAAGGAATTTGGAAAGCCCACAGCAGATGGCGAGGGGGGTGGGGTAAGATAAAGAAACATTCTCTTCCAGTCCACCAGTTGAAAAGCATTCTGCTTTCCAGGGGCATCCATCGTACTCCTCCCACATTGGCCAGGTGGGTTAAATAATAACAATAATAATGTACCCTCGTAGCCCTTGCAGGGAAGGAGCATTTAAGCCATGAGCCCAAGGGCAAAGAGTGGGGAGTTCGAGGCCAGATGGTCCCTCAGTCCTCCTGAATATGGTGTGAAGGTGCGCATGGTAGGAGGTGTAGTGCGGAGCGGGGACGGGCGTTCAAGGTATCACACGAGGTAACCGCTGGTCTGCGGGATTCATATCGACATTAAGTTCACTTGGCACATTCCGGTTACTTTATTTGGTAGACCTTGTTTTTCTACACTTCCCCCCCACCGCTTACATCTGTCTCCTTCTCCCTTGCCTTCCCTTCCTCTGATAAAAAGCCCGTGCTCCCGCTCGCATTCCCTATGCAAGCAGGGCGATGAGGCCCTTGTATCTCCCTCTCCCGCAGCCCGTGTGAGCGCTGCGTTTCAGGTCTTCTGCCCAAGCGGAATTTCTGTGCCACCCTTCCCTTGTTATTGCTCGTGCTCTGTCCCGGGCTCTTTTCGAATAAATAACAAAAAAAAGACGCGAAAAAATGTATAACAGTTATGTACGCATTCAAGAAGGACAAGGCAGTTGACGCAATTGGTCACGATTTTTACACCCCCCCCCCACCTCTGTCCACGCAGCAGTATACATGGGTACACCACACGTAAGCTTATCAGCAGGTCATGTGTGGTGGGGTAAAGTGTGGGTTCTACCACCTCTTCCCAAATGAACTTGCCTGTGTGGAAGAGTAGGCCAAACACCCCCCTAGAAGGGGCCCTCTTGAGTTCCCTTTCGTCGAGGCCCTTCCGTCTGCAGTGCTGTGAGGTATCTATTTGTGGGCTGCTCCATGAGTTTTTATTCAAGAAAGCCTCACGTAGTTTTCGGATAGCTTCACAAGATATGTTGAAGAGGAAAATGCTATTCAGCACATTTGGACACTTCCTTGAAAATGATACACATGCCATAAGAGAGGAATACAGACTACCAGAAATAAAACAACCAATCCATACCAGGGTAGAATTCTCAAACTCTGCACAAATATTGTCGGCTATCATTCGACTCTATATACTGTCTCCTGCAAGGGCAACAATCGTTCTTGCCGGTGTGTTTCTTTCATACATGTTTTATATTCTACGTGATCCGTCTACCCTACTTCAAAGTCACTTAGTACACACATTATATATATAGGGTATGATTACTCACAACTGGATACACCACAGTCGATCAGTAAGTTGCGTGCGGTGAGGTGAAGTTGGGTACCCCCATTTACACTTCTTTCAAGATGTGTGGCCAGCATGGAAGAATAGGCCAAGCACCTATTGGGAGGGGCTCTATAAGAGCTCCCTCTGTTGGAGGCTATTCTGCCAGAAGTTGTGCGAGAAAACAATTGCAGGGCTGCACCTTTACCCATCATTAATCCCACTTCCAGCACCCGGCTCATAATAACATGTGAAAAGTTATGATTATAGTGATATGAAGACGTTCTAGCAACATGCAGTATTCATAATATGTGGACAAATAAGAGATGATGTAAAAGGTAGAAACTTAAACATGACTGCAAATCGTTTCGTGTGATAATGTTCAGTGCTCTTCATAGTATATTCCTCAATCTCTCGCTCCCACTTTTATTCTGTGGCTATAATCTGATACTGGCGGTACCATCTCAAGGGTACATATATAGTGTGATTTGAAAACAAAAACAAAAAACATTCGTACACCCTGGATATTATCGTGATATTAAATTAATCAGGAGCAACTTCACTGTAACCCACGTTACTGGGATTGTTTTCATTTTTTTTCCCAAGTTTGGAACATCAATTGCAAAAAGAATGCAAGCCTGTGATTATCATACTGTTGTTTCTAAACATTGCTTTTTATTCACGATGTACTCCAGACATATTTGTACATTTTCTTTGAGAAGCATCTTAACGGTCTTGTAGTTAAGACATGCGCCTTTGGGTAAATTTGCACAGCTGGAGTTTTTTTCTTTCCCTGCAATTTATTTAGTGGGAAATGAAAAATGCGTTTTCCGTGTTGGCATTTTTCCAAAAAGTATTCTTAGTTCACGTTTCCAATGCACGGTACGTAACATTCCAACACTAAACACACTATGCTCTTTGGTTATATCGGTAAAGTGACGGAAGTAGAAAAATAAAATCAAACATATTATATATCACGACGTTACAATCGCAACACAAGCGGTCGTCCTCAGGCGGAAAAAATAATCCAGCAGTAGAACTGCTGGATTAAAGAGTATGGATTCCTGCAGTCACGAAAGCTTCAAATCAAGACTAAACACACTGTCTTGGCGTTACACTCCACACACATCCTTATTTACAGAGTTTAGTGTTGTTATTGCATCATGGTTCGCTGAAATGTTTTCACAATTTAATACACGAGGAGGGGGTTGTGAGAGAGTGGGGGTAACTTAGGAGGGTTAGGAGCTGTCCAGTTCTGGCTGGAAGGGTGGCTTTTCTCGTAGGGTTAACAAAGCGTCCGTCCTGATGACAATTGTTCCCACGGTCTCAGACGTGAGGGGGTTGAAATGGGTTATATAAGGGTTCTATCTGTTTTCACAATCTGAATCTTTATTTATCCTGGAGGGATCCGATGAGCTATGAAGCTCATTTTTTTTCATAGATGCCCAGTAGGGACGGGTCAGAAAGTTACAACAACAATACAAAAACAACTATAAAAGTGCAAAGTATAGGAAATGTAAGCAAGTCACTAAACATAAATAATAAATGAAGTATACGAGTACAAATTGCATGAGTACATCAATTCCTGCCGATTTTTCAACACTCAATATGCAAGATTGGGCAAGGCAGCAAAACAATAACAACAATCTTCTTGGTTTTTTCGGTAAAGTCATGTAGAAGGGAAATAATAAAATAATAAAAATAAAACATAATAAAATACAATAACAACAATAGTCCCACACCACACCAAGACTGTGCACAGTCCCTCGGGGGTGTTAGTGACATTAACATATGTTGACATCGGTCGCAGGAGCAAGCCATTGCGTTTCAGAGTTAAAGTCCAAATCCCAAATTAGGAATTTGAATTTCCACCAAAAAATGATGGGTACATATCTGGAGAAGTAGAGATGTGATTTGTGATATAATATTTGTAAAATAAGAATGAGCCTCTCATATGGTAGAATACAGAACATAAAGCATCGTAACATGTACTCATATATGAGAAGGAATAGAGAAAGTTGTACATTTAATCTGGAAGATTAAATTCCTGTCTTTCCCCCATTCCTTCCACACCACTTTTTCACAATTTGCTATAGGAACAGTAATGCAATTAGTGAGCTGTCTTCGCGATAGATGTGAACTGGCTATTTGCACACTTTAAGGATCCCTCGACACGACTGCATTTTCAAAACGTCTATTAAATGCTGAAATTGACGCCAAATGTGGCTACAATTGCCTAAATGTTTGCATAAGTTTGGGAAATTGTAAGCACAATTTCTATGGCTTAATAGAGCAATGTTCCATAAAGGGTTCCATGTAAAATAAAATAAAATTATGGAAACTTCATATTTCTGGAAAACATCCATTTAATGAGCAACATTTACTGCCCTAGGAGGTGTTGTTTATGCAGGTTGCTAATTTTATCGTGACACTGCTCATGCCTCGTGGGATTATTAATGTTCACTGGTGTAGACTTAGAGTAGATAGCTCACAAATACCCCATTGCTTACAATGAACAGCAGGACATATATATAAAAACAAATGTGCAGCCCTGCAATTACTTGCTCATGCCACTATAGGCGTACCCACTAGAGGGTGTTTTGGCCTACACTTCCACACTGGGTAGATATCTTGGAAGAAGTTAAGGGACCAACACTTTGCACCACAACACATGATATGCCAATTAACTAACTGTGGTGAACCCATGTATGCTCCTGGTGGACGGAGTTTGGGCGATCTTAAGAAATGTCCCCGTGGTTTCAACTGCCATGCTCAGAGATCGAGAAACCGACCTCTGGATTGCAATTCGATTGTGACAACCATTACACAAAAGTAGCATGGTCTGGGTCATTTTGATTCAACATTTTAAACAAATTTTCCAAAATACTGTCCATAATATCAAAAGGAAAACGTCAAGTCAAAGTGTCTACATGTCAAAATGAGTATGGAGGTTGTGCTCAACTCTGTTGGTAGCTCTGAACCAGTGGTGGAAATTTCACATTCCTATGACAGGGGTGAGTTTATTGATTTGACAACTAATGCTTACTTACGAGTCTGATGGCCGAGTTGCCCCTGAAAAAAGATCTGTACAGCTCAATTGGCTTTACCTCAGGAAATACACTTCTGACTTCCCCCGACGTCGCACTCATTTATTGACCCCAGAAGGATGATGGACTGAGTCGACTCCCAACCAGTACGGCATTTTAACTTTCAACTTGCCTTGGCGTCTCCAGCCAGATTTGTTCATATAAACCACATTAAATCACTGCCAGAGTGGGGTCTATGCTCGTGAATTATATCACGGGGTCTTTATCATCCACTTTGTATTGGACAACACAATTTCATATACACCTGCGGCATTTCTGAGAGGAAATGAGATCGCTGCTGTGCACCTTGTATAATCTGCAACTAAAATGCAAGGCCTTTGTCTCAGCAGCTTTCTCTCTCTCTCTCACCTGAAGAGGATTGCGTGTGTTGCGATCGAAACATCGTGATATTTTTTATTATTTTTCTATCTACGTGGCTTTACCGAAAGACCCATAGAATATGTATTCCTGCAGTGACGAAAGCTTTAAGTCATCCCCACCTGCAGCCAGTGGCCATTCCACATTCCGATGGCAGAGGAAGAATCCCTTCATAGGACGAGCACTGTCAACTTCCCTGAAGCAGTACTTAGATTTGAATTAACCCCAGAGAAAGGATGAGCTGCGTTTACCCATGACCAGGGTTTAAACTTGTAGAACTAAAATTACAAGTCGAGAGCTTTAATCACAGTGCCACCCAGTCATATCACTTTACAACATCAGTTATAATAAACATGCACGTGTGAAAAATCCATGGAGGTGGTGTTAGGAATTTAGACATTACATATAAAGCATGCATTACTATTTTACATGTTTCTACATAAACAGTGAAATGCTGATTTTTTTTTACATTCTCCTATTATACATGCCCCTAGTTGACGGATGGAAAATACATTTAATCTATGCATTATTTTTGTTTTACGAATATTTATTTGCTCAGAAGTAGTGAGAAGTTTGCCCTATTCACGCTTATCCATGGATATGAAGCAGGGTGCATGTATTCAATCCATGAGCATTAAATCAATTGCATTGTCCATGCAAAGATGTAGATACAAGAAATGGCCAGAAAAGGTGATGACTAATTCATCCTGTTGTGTGTGTTTATCCCCAGATAACCACGCGTATTAAAGGATGAAATTTGCACGAGACTTTGCTTTGTATACAAGAGTGCATTCCCATGTCATAATAGTTCACTACTTTAGCCCACCGGCGTGTTGAAGAGTGGATCCACAACATTTACCATTTGAGTACGACGTTTCGCTGGAAATTACCTCCAGCATCTTCGGGCGATTTGCCAGAATAGTGAAGACATCCACCTGCTTCCGGTCTTAAATAGCTTTTGACGACTTAGAATAACACAATCCGGCAAAAATAATGGCCTAATCAGTCTCTCTGCACCTGCGATTGATAAAATGCAAATCCGCTACTCATTTCACCCAGGTCTCGATGCTTCTCGATTACAGGTGATTAACACTCCTTGTTTATTGCGGCTCTGATTGTGGGCTCTGCATGGCACTCTCGGTAATTTGCATTTTAATCTTTGTTGCACTGCAGTTGCTTTGAAGGAAGATGTTGTCTCTGCTAGGAGACGGAGATTTATTTTTGTAGCCAGCGCTGTTTCATATATTGGGTTAATAAATCTATCCCCATGTTAATTTGTAAGGAAAGCGCAGCCATGCCACTGTCGAATGACTGATTATTTTATAATAAAGCATTCATTATTCAGGACATGCAGAAACTCTCAACCCAACACAGCCATTAATCACAATGATGTATTGCCAATAAAAAGGTCAATTTCAACCATTTTCACAAATTTTACATGCTACATTGTCTCCGGGTTATTTTTTTAAGGTAATAAATGTCCTGCTATGTATACACAATGGGTTTTTTTATTTAATTTTACGGCCGGATTTGAGGAATGCTTGTTTATGACGGTCATAAAATTAACACTTGTGAGCACTTGTAGTGGTGGAGTCATTGTTTTCAGAATAAATTAGAATGCACGTGTACGTTGAGGCTGCCGTGAGGCTCAAGCGACTCATTGATGGCTGTGCCGAGGCCAGGATAAGAACACAGCTGAGATCCCCATGTTACATACAAACCTTATACCAGACCCTCAAATGCAGCTCGATGGATGTTCCGTTCTGGGGACGAAAACTATATATATTTTGGATGGCTGACGAGCAGCAAAACCAATCTCGTGAAGAAGCATTTCCTATCAGCCGGGTCAAAGGCGTCGATCAAAGTGAATCCAGAAATCGTTCTATGTTGTCTGGTTCCCTCTCATGATGTGAAGGTCTGCTAAATCAAGGGGGTCTTTGCAAGATATATGGTAATAAAGTCCAAATTAGATACATGCATGATGTTAATAAAGATAAACGATCGTGCAGTGCAGATTTACCTTTCATATGGAAGCCGAGTTGAATGAGACTTTAATGTCTGTTTTTCTCCTTATACAAAATGCATGTATCACGGTGTCCATTCATTAATTCCCACCTTCCCACAGGGCCACACTTTGGCATTTCATGGGACGAGAAAGAATTACATGCATTTTAAAGGTTGTGCATAGTTTGGACTCATAATGTCAAGTGTCATGACCACATATCCACCCATGATAGGACAGAGCAAGCAATGCTTAGAGTAATAATTCATGAAGAGCAACATTATTGCACCAGTCGAGTCCCAAATATCGGAGCAGAGGTGGTAAGGTTGTTGGAGAAGTTTTAAAAAAAATATAAAACTGCACAAACCACCTATTCTATCCTTCCCAATTATAATCAGCCATGGTCAACCCATTGCTGGATGAAGGCCTCCCCACAAACCACTGTCATTTCTTACAATCCTGCTATAAAATAATTCACATTGCACCTACCATGGATGTACTCTTGCATTCCTTGGTCGTTGCTCCATCATTGGAACGCCTTGCCACTTGAAATCAGGAAATCAGAATCGGTAAATATATTAAAGTCTGCTTTGAAAACCCATCTCTTTAAACTGGCCTTCCCTTTTTAGTTTTGTCGGTTGCCCCTGGTTCTGTTTTTGTTTCCTGCTTTCCCTGCATTGCGCATTGGAATCCTAGGATGGAATGCACATTATGAATTCGAATTTTTTGACCATCGGTGGTCATCACTTCTAGCGATGTCCTGCCCAAGCCGACCTACGTTTCATAGCACTTTTAATGATGCAATTAATCCGTGTTATCTTCCTTAATCCATGTATTCCATTTCCGTCTCATATTTATCTGTTATTATTGGCAGCACAGCCCCTTTGTCTATTTGCTGCTGGATGAGGGCCACCACAAGCTGTAGGGAGACCCCTCATCCCTAGGCATGGAGTGAGGCGGGTGCTCTAACTGCTCGTCACCACCCTAAACCGCATCCACTGCACAAACCATGGCAGTCGATGCGGATACCTGATGCACACATGGAAATACAATTTCTCCAGTGTGCGACTGTGGTCATCCCGAACAGACCGTGCAACATATAACGACGCGATGCTCGATCCACAGATACGAAGAAGATATCACAGCGATACACTCCGCTACTCTTGATGCGGCTATCTGGCTTGACCACTTAAATGCGAAATTGTGGTTGTTGCTTTGCATCTACATTAGCCATATGAAAGAAGAAGAAGACTACTCAGTTGCATCTGAAGTAACGTAGTATAAGCCACTCACAGTGTAGAGGGATTCGTCACATGAATCTACCTTGCTAATTATCTGAAATAATATCAACTTGACTTAAAGCTTTCGTGACTGCAGGAATTCATATTCTTTGGGTCTTTCGGTAGAGTCACGTAGATAGGTTGAAATAAAATAACAAAAAACTACGGCGTTTTGATGACAACACAACCTATCTACGTGACTTTACTGAAAGACCCAAAGAATATAATATATCAACTCTTGTTCAGTTATACAGAGATCTTGTATCTGTAGAGTGCGATATTCAGTATTGGACGTTTTTGTGCTCTGGTTTGGTACATGGAGGTAGGCAGCCGAGGCTACTTTGCCACATTCATTGTCGTCTTTGCTTATATGTGCACTTTGCACGTCGTTTTTTTAATGTTGACACCCAGAGATTGTAAAACTCTTATCTGTGCCACTGCATCATCTTGAGATGTGAACTTGTAGTGGCAATTCGATGACACGGGCGAGCCCAGATCAGAAGGCTTTTGCGATCACTCAATAGCAGCCTCGATTGTCTCATTTCGACCGTCTACATCTGACAAAACCCCTGAGAAGCCGAGGCTTTTGTCTGTCAACAAAAAAAAAACACAGCAACAACATCAACATCGAATCCCAGTAATGAAATAAAGTCAGATTGATGTGCTTGCCTCTCTGCTCCAAATCAGCAGAATGTGAATTGTAACAGTAGTACTTTCAAACTGGATAAAGCAACATGGGCTGCATGGTAAACCTTTTATTGATTTTACAATTCAAGCTCTGGTCCACCGGTGGGAAGATTGTATCTTACTGGCTTTTGTGCATGGCCTGAGTGAAATATTCTCAACAATTTGTTATGCTTTACACATGAACAGTAAACAATGCTGCATGTATCCATAAAATACATAGTGTTGCAATCAGAAGGCCAAGAAAATATAGTGACAGACCAATGTTATGCATTTGCTTTTTTTTAAAGCATCGTTAAACTTGACTGCACAATCCTATTTCAGGCTGAAGAGAAAAATAAGTTCATTTTCTGCGTAATTGCATAACTGTATTTTGTGGCAATACCAGAGTATGGACATAATTTTCTTACAGAAGTGTCGATGTTGGCATACAATGAGAGCAGCCTGTTTTTTTTTCATGCGCAGCGCTTATAGAGGCAGTATACAAAAGTGACAGCTTCAAAGATCAAATCGACAGAACCGTAATCCCTTCCTCAAAAGCTATTTAAAAATAAACTGGAAATGAATAGACAAATACTACAAATCTTGTATTATTACTAGTTGTCTAATAATAATTTGAACAATTTTTTTTACCGATTTTACCTGCTGCCAATTTGGTATTTTGCATAAAAATCGTAAAATAACGTATTACGTAAAAAAAGTTATGAAGCAAATTTCCACAAAAATTCCTCCAATAACATTAAATAAACACAGCAGGTCCTATGGTAAAATAAATCCCCAGTCTGCCCGACACTGAAGATGTCTCATTATTTGCAGATAATCGTCAAATTGAAAGTAGAAATGTCTTAATGTTTTTTAATATTATCCTAACGTTTAATTTTTATTTTCCACAAATGGTCATGCAGTTATTTCATAAAAACAGACAGAAGCCAAATGTTCGGAACAAAAAATCATGTTTCAGGTGACACATCAGTTAAATAAAGAATGGATGGAGAAAATACTGCATTGTGGATAGTGAAACACACGCTTTGACATGAGCGGCAAAGAAAAAAATGATGCATCATAAATGACAAATATTGTATATAAGATTAATATTTCACAGCAATTTTTTAATCCACTGCCATCCTCATGCATTCTCATGCCATATGGTCAAGATCGGTCCGATCATACTTCACCACGCTGGTCGATGCGGGATGGGTGAAGGTGGTACCAAGAATCAGTCCCGATATCACTCACTGCCGATTAACATAACACGTAGGTTTTCGCAGCCAATGTTATGATTCGTTATTGATTTTTTGGGTTAGGCCGCCTGATGATCTGACCAAACCTGTGACAAAGAAATCCTCGTTGGTGTTTAATTCAACAATCAACTATTAAATAATAATGTCCTCCTGAGCACTACAGGCCATTATACTCTTGAGTGGTTATACTGAATGGTACTTAACATACTCTCTGGTTCTTTCGGCAAAGTCACGTAAGTAGAAATAAAATAAAAATAAACAAATCACGACGTTTCGATCGCAACACAAGCAATCTTCACTAGGTGGAACAACCACGGCAAGAACAAATGCTGAAGGAGGCGAGAGAACTGCCGTGGCAAGAGGTTATATAGGTAAGACAGGGGGGAGGAGCAAGGGCGGAGAGCAGGGGAAGGGGAGCTGCGTGAGCGCTCGGGGGAGAAAAAGTGAGGCTGGGGGGGGGTAGGCGGGCTATAAGTGGGAAGCTGAGTGTGGGACACGGGGGGACAGTAACTCGGAAAAATAGACTAGTACCCAGCAGGTATGATGCAAACAACCACAACCAGTTAAGGCTTTACCTGGTTATTAACATCCTTCCAATGATTGCTCAACTTGTATCCATCCTCTCAGTTTAAGTTATGTTCTATGTTGATATATCTGGATGGCTTCATGAACAAACCTTTGATAGTTGCCCGAAGGTTTGCAGAGTACCTTGGTCTCGGAAAAAAACAATATCATGCGTGCCCACAGCGTTATAACAATGGTCAGCCATGGCAGAGGTATTGGTTCTGCCGTGTTTCAGATCTGTCTTGTGTTCGCGAACACGGTCCGAGACATGTCGTTTCGTTTCCCCAATGTAACTGCTACCACAGGTACAACTCAGTTTGTAGACTCTAGGATATTGCATGCCAGGAATGACATCCTTCACAGATGGGATTAGATCATGGATTTTGTGTACTGTAGTACATAACATGTTACTCATTGCCCCATATAAAGTATAATGAAATTAGCATAACTTAATTTGTGATGATCAATATATACACTGTAGTTTAAATCTGACCCGTTGTTCATCTCAGGTCATGACACCTATTTAAGGTTAAGGAAGCCCCGTCAGGTGACAGCCAAATAAACGTGCAACATTGGGCCAGTGGTGGCATGTGGTTGGATCATTGGACCAACGTTGGCCCAACGTTCCACGCTTACTGGGGCAGTGACTCTTGGATCATTACTCTAACTTGCTAGGTCTCAGAGGTGGGACAAAGTCATTGTTATGCAAGTCCAAGTCGAGTCTGAAGTCATCAAATTCATGACTCGAGTCTGACTCGAGTCCAAGTCACATGACTCGAGTCCACACCTCAGAGGTGGGACAAAGTCATTGTTATGCAAGTCCAAGTCGAGTCTGAAGTCATCAAATTCATGACTCGAGTCTGACTCGAGTCCAAGTCACATGACTCGAGTCCACACCTCAGAGGTGGGACAAAGTCATTGTTATGCAAGTCCAAGTCGAGTCTGAAGTCATCAAATTCATGACTCGAGTCCGACTCGAGTCCAAGTCACATGACTCGAGTCCACACCTCAGAGGTGGGACAAAGTCATTGTTATGCAAGTCCAAGTCGAGTCTGAAGTCATCAAATTCATGACTCGAGTCCGACTCGAGTCCAAGTCACATGACTCGAGTCTGACTCGAGTCCAAGTCACATGACTCGAGTCCACACCTCTGCTAGGTCTTATCCTGATGATTCTTGGCGTAAACTGAAGCGAAACATATCTGATTGCTGAATTAGGTTGTAAGGCTTATTCTTCAAGTTAGCGGTGAACTAATAATATATATATGTAATTGATGCGTTGTTAAACACTTGTACACCACGTGACCATTTGTTTGGCTATATTGAATGGTAGAGGGTTTTTAATGACACAGAAATTATAATTTCGTTACGTGGCTTGGACCCAACATTTATATTATGAATCATTCATTGCTGATATTAGCTGTGTCCAGGAATCTAACTCAAGTTGCCAGGATCAGAGTGGGAGTGGTACCCACCAACCTCTCCCACTCCCCTCAACCCAACTCATGGCACAATTCACCGCTGCACCACCACTCCACCCAGAAATTCATTACCAGTCGAAGAATGTAATTCTGTTCACGCAAAAAGCCTGCCATTAAACTGACTGCGTCTAACATCCAACATGGAATAAAGAGAACACGCTGGCAGCCAGTTGACATTATGGCAGAGATCTTACCTCCCAGAACTGTGGGTGCAAAGTTCGTGGTCAGGGTTGGGTCAGATGTTACGCATGGCCGAGAATTGAATGAGATTTAGAGATGATCGGGCTCAATGCGCAGGGCACTAGCCACTATGCCATTACCCCACCCCATATTCTAAAAGCCGTATCTACGTGACTTTACCGAAAGACCCAAATAATCTGAATTCCTGCAGTCACAAAAGCTTTAAGTCAAGATTTAAGCCGTAGCACATTTATGCAATGACGTATGACGTAATGTAAAGGTAGATGTAGATGGGCCTCTTCCACACTGGCCAGTCATCGATGAACAGGTTGGAGTCCCCACAACACTCCACCCAGCACATGCAACGCGACCTGCCTGTTGACGAACAGTGGCGTGATACATATTCTTTATTCGGCGCTCTGTTCATACTGGTGGTGCTGTAACTCACAGTAGGAAGCTCGTAAGTTCAGATCCCCTCATCCCTCTCCAGTTGATTATAGGAGTCGGTCCATATTTTTTTGGGACGTTAACAAGAACTGTCCTAGAGAGACACGGATGGCCCCTGAGTGGAATTGCCACCACGGGCTCATGGAGATGAACGGCACCCCTATCAAACCAATAGCGTGACCTTGTTTAAAGCGGACGGGCATACAAACAACTCGGACATGCAAGCAAAATACTCGGGGTGGGGATGACAACGCACGTAAATGTCAAACCAACTTTTAACAGATTATTAAAACCTAAACAGATTGAGTAACGTGATGATTTGCTTTTGTCAATCGTGTATTATTTACGAGGCTGTGAAGCCCATCAATGACTTGTCATTTTATCCATGAACTTGCAACCAATGCAGACCGTTTGTTGAGTCGCTGAAATTAAGTAGACGCATTTGGAGCACATTCAGTTAGATGGATATGGGTTTTCGCCAAGCTGATGATCGTAGACGAAAAACTACCACTGTTTTTAAATAGCCTACCAACATTTATTGCCTGAATTAAAAGATTGATAATTTATGGTTGTGTTAGGCGATGTAACGATCTGACCAAAATGTTATCAGAGCCGTCGCCACCGACAAAGACAAACAAATCCCATTGTCACGTGTTGTACACACGTTTATTAACACACCAACTATTATTTGTTTACGCTCGTTAGCACATTGTTGAATAATTCTAACACCCAGATTTAGCTATTAGACACACGACACGCCACTTGAAACTGTGCCATCCATCTTCAGGACAAGATCCAGGAAGTCATAATTAAATCTAAAAAGCAAAAAATGCATTATAGATCTAAATATTGGCCGTGTAAACTCTCCATGTTAAGTTAATTAATACATTTAGAAAGTGGGGGCTTCCCTCCTCACCCTCCCCATTGATTGTACGGCGATGCCACGGGCCTGGGCCCCATACTCATTTGAGACCGGAGACCATTTGACTTTTGACTTACAATCTCATCGCACTTGCATTCAATTCGAAAACATTTCGAAAACCGTCATGATAATATAGAACTTTGAAAATGGTTTTTGAAAGTAGGTCAGTTAACACATTGCAGAATGCCACATTTGCAGCCTCACTTTTATGACAGTGAGGCTCATCTATTTAATATAATATAATCTACGAGAGTATTGTTCACATAACAGTTAGTATAATCCGTATACGTGTAAAAAAAGTAAAAGTTAAAGTGATGAAAAGATCAAACAAGCAATGCACTGGTGTCAATCTCTCTTTTGGGTCATGAGCCAAATGTTTAAATTGTGAGTATGCATGGTGCAGATACCTCTCTCCATATGATGTTCAATATTGGCTTCCCACAAAGAGTTACTAATTTTATCAACCCAAGAGAGATAATGAGCTGAAACCGTGCCTAACTGGGGTTTGAATTTTTGACCTTGTGATCCTGAGTTAGAGTGCTCCTTAACAGAGGGCTGTCTAACCCATATATCATACGTGCAGAGAGATTAGAGTGAATACATAAATAGCATTTTCCAGACCTCGGCCCCAGAAAGTTCCGGCTGATAATGAGGCCTGCATAGTCATGTTAGAAAGAAAAAAAATCCCAGTATAGCCTTAACAGACTGTTAGGACAAGTGCTGTTAGCGAGCACCTATAAAGGTCGCCACGGCACACGAGGGGGTTGGTGGACCAGCACCACGCCCGACTTCCTTTGTCCCCCCAGTGGCGATGTTTACACACTGCACCGGGTACTCATTTGAGGCTGAGTAGATCTAGGGGAGGCCCAGGACAAATTCATATATTTGTTACTTGTGTTGGCCGTGAGCGGGAATGCGAACTCGGGTCCCCTGGTTCGTAGCGCAGTGTGCTAAGAACTGCGCCACTGCTCCCCACAAAGTAATATCACGCACACACGCAGATGATTAGAGGAATTGTGCATTCATGATTGTGTGCAGCATCTACGATTGTGGCCGAGGTAGTTAGATGCAATTGAGATGGACTGAATAGACCTCATTTGGGCCATACGTGTGAAGCATCTCATGCAATTATGTCAATTAAGTTGCTGTTTCATGTGAACAGGTGACACTGCAATTGCGCTTGTTGCGATGGATCTCTGCAAGATCACTTGATGACAGCAAGTTGAACAAAGAAACACGAAATCCGTCAATTATTTTATGGTAATGCAGGCAAGAGAAACTGTGAAGTATTCAATATTATTGAGATGTTATAAACAATTCAATCCTAGGTGCAGCTGTGCATTGTAAGTTGTAGTATAAATTAACTTTCAGAGTATGGGCATAATGTGCAGACAGATTACCTCTAAGTCAGATTCAATGGAATCATTGTTTCAACGGGTAATCACATACGGTGCTTTATACCGTGCTTTTTCTGCAATATTTTGCCGTCTATTCTTAGATTTTCCGTCTGCACATAGTCACATAGTCACTTTAAGATGTTTTCTTGTTCATGTTTTTGTTTTATGTGTGTTGCGGTTGCACCCGATTCAAGAGCCGAATGGCTCACAGGGCTATACCAAATAAATGAAACTGAAACATGCTCACACTTAATGCATGTTACGAAAAAAATCACTCTTTTACTTGAATCACCTTAATTCAATCTAGATTTGAAGTTTTCGTGACTGCAGGGATCAATACTATTTGGTTCTTTCGGTAAAGTCACGTAGGTGTAAAATATTATAAATTAAATCACGACGTTTCGGGCGCACACACAAGCGTCCATCATCAGGTGGTTGTCCCACCTGATGACGGATGCTTGTGTGTGTGCCCGAAACGTCGTGATTTAATTTATTATATTTTACACCTACGTGACTTTACCGAAAGAACCAAAGAGTATGGATCCCTTTAATTCCATTGCCGTCCGCATTTTAAAAAGACAACCGTGAACATTTGCCCGTGGCTCATGAAACCGAACGCCTCTTGTTACCGGTGCACAGTGGCAAAGCTGATGACGACATCCACGTGGTTCTGTGTTGCCCTGTGTACACACGCGTGTGATTTGTACACGCGTGTGATTTGTACACGCGTGTGATTTGTACACGCGCGCGTGTGGGATTACGCGGAGGGCGATTCGCCTTTATTCAGGCGCTGCATTATGATTCCTTCGTAGATGTTCGGCCAAACATTCAGAGGCTCTGTACTTCCATCTAGTGGCTATAATGGTAATATTTAAATCACAAGTGGCAGCATTCATGAGGTAATTAATTAAATATATAGATATAAATAATGGGGGGGGGGGGGGGGGGGGACTCCACTATCATGTTAAATGCCATTCCCAAATGTAATATAATTCAAATGTAATGGTATTGCGAATTATCTGAGCAGTTCTGGCTACATGAATGGGCTAATGAGTCATAGATATGTAAATGCATAATGATCACATTCTTAGTCATCATAATCGCCGTTGTAATCAGGGCTTGCTAAGTTACGTTTTAAACATTACAGCTGGCACGGCATGTGCTCGCTTCTCCGAACACGAACCAGCTTTTATAAATGTTGCAGGCGTTTTGCCGCAAGGTCACGCAAATGATATCACGTCCTGCCTCCGGGTTGACAGCTTCAAACACAAGGCTCAAATATACCCTTGGTTTGGGGCTTGCGGAATCCATTTGGCACAGGAGGGGCCAACGACAGTGGAATTGCTATTTTGTAATTTGGGCTCGAGTCCAGGCAATGTCTAATGTTTTACGGTATTTTAGAGACGGTGGGTCATGTGTCACCAGTAATATTCACCACTATCGCTGAGTGCCCACAGCAGCTGTGAATTGTAATGATGATTGGCAAATGTAATAGCGGTGTTTATCTTGAGCATGTTTTGTGACCGTAGCCAAACTTGACAGGTGCTTGCCGACAACTGCGCTTGAACCGGCGGTATAAGAGGTCAAATTAAGCTGTTTATGCTTTTTGTTTGAAACTATGCACAGTAGGCTAAGTCAATGCAACGATGTCAAAATTTGACACGTTATACCTGTAGTTAATTAGTCCACGTAAGAGCTGGCACCTAAAATAATGTATTTTCTGCGACATGTCTCAGGAATATTCAATATGATCCTGGTCATATTTAAGTACTGCAACACAAGACAAATATATAATAACGCGTGAGTTTTTCAGAAATTAACAAATTAAGTCGATGCATTGTTTCTCGACCAAACTTTTAAAAAAGGGGGATTGAACAAAGCTGGATTGTGACAAAAGGGTAAGTAATGAGCCCACGTCAATAGCCACGTTGCACTGGCGACTTTATAACAACAAATTTATTGTTGGGCAAAAGCACCCCTACACTTTGATGTTATAGATTTCCTGAATACAATCGTGCCCCACCGTGTGTTGCTTTTTTATACATCGTGTATTATACAGGTGTCAGCTCCTGACACGAGAATCTAAATTACATCTGACAAGAGAAAGATGGCACGGGATAAAGTAGGAATGAAATAGTAATCTTTTATCTCGTTGGAAATTGCACAGCAAAGAGTGTGTACTTTGTTTCACATATGTTTTATATAAAACAAGATAGAACTATGTTCTGGTAGATATTCACACATGTACCTTATCTATAAATACGTACTATGTTTATTTGATATGCATTGCGAGTAATTTGTATAAATAATCTGATGTGCATGTGCTCACGGGTGGAATGTAGCAAAGCACTCTACTCCCAATTGGGTTATGATTCAGATCCATGTCTGGGAGTTTAAATCCCAGTCGCCCCCATCCTTTCACCAACCCTTCCCATATTATAAGTACTGGACTACCTTGTGGGAAGTTAACAGTGGTTGTCTTGAATAAACAATTCACTGTCATAGAATGTGGGATGTCCACCACTGACTCAGGATGGAATATGTAGATGACCACTGTAAACTTGAAAATTACACTTTCACTTGTAAACATGAATTTATCGAGAGCCAAACGCCCATTGAAGCATGACAAAGAATGCGCGACAGAGTGCTCCATAACTAGCGGGGTACGTTGCAAAAACGTGGGTGGTGGGGAAATGCGTGGAAGTGGCAAGTGGCTGTGTGCTAAGTGAGTGGCTGTGTGATGAGTGAGTGGCTGTGTGATGAGTGAGTGGCTGAGTGATGAGTGAGTGGCTGTGTGCTGAGTGAGTGGCTGTGTGATGAGTGAGTGATTGTGTGATGAGTGAGTGACTGTGTGCTGAGTGAGTGGCTGTGTGATGAGTGACTGTGTGATGAGTGAGTGACTGTGTGCTGAGTGAGTGGCTGTGTGATGAGTGAGTGGCTGTGTGCTGAGTGAGTGGCTGTGTGATGAGTGAGTGACTGTGTGATGAGTGAGTGACTGTGTGATGAGTGAGTGGCTGTGTGATGAGTGAGTGGCTGTGTGATGAGTGAGTGACTGTGTGATGAGTGAGTGGCTGTGTGCTGAGTGAGTGACTGAGTGATGAGTGAGTGGCTGTGTGATGAGTGAGTGGCTGTGTGATGAGTGGGTGGCTGTGTGATGAGTGAGTGGCTGTGTGATGAGTGAGTGACTGTGTGATGAGTGGGTGGCTGTGTGATGAGTGAGTGGCTGTGTGATGAGTGAGTGGCTGTGTGATGAGTGAGTGGCTGTGTGATGAGTGAGTGGCTGTGTGATGAGTGAGTGGCTGTGTGATGAGTGAGTGGCTGTGTGCTGAGTGAGTGACTGTGTGATGAGTGAGTGACTGTGTGCTGAGTGAGTGGCTGGGTGATGAGTGAGTGGCTGTGTGATGAGTGAGTGGCTGTGTGATGAGTGAGTGGCTGTGTGATGAGTGAGTGGCTGTGTGATGAGTGAGTGGCTGAGTGATGAGTGAGTTGCTGTGTGATGAGTGAGTGGCTGTGTGATGAGTGAGTGGCTGCGTGATGAGTGAGTGGCTGTGTGATGAGTGAGTGACTGTGTGCTGAGTGAGTGGCTGTGTGATGAGTGAGTAGCTGTGTGATGAGTGGGTGGCTGTGTGATGAGTGAGTGGCTGTGTGATGAGTAGCTGCGTGAGGCACGGTACCTGGAGTGGCATCTTCGGCGGGATCACACTCGACATTCGCGGAGCTGCGCCTCGAGGCACGTTTATAATTTCCTTCGCATTCATCGGGAGCTGCCGCACCTCCTCCTCCACCTGTCTCTCCTCCTCCTCCTCCCCCGGGGTCGTCCAGATGCCGGGCAGAGCAGTCGCAAGGCGCCTGTACGATCCCGCAGTGCAAAGCCGCATCGTCGAGCAAGCTGGGGCGACAGGGGCAGCTGGTCAACCAGCCGCACACGAGCTGGCAGCCACCCGCGCTAGGCGCCTCCGTGGCGAGGATCACGAATTCGAGCGAAACTCCTGGCCGGTCGGCGCCGCGCAGCGCGTTCGAGCTGGCGGTCTCGGTGCTCCCGTCCTCGGAGAAGAAGCGCAGCTGCAGGTAGCGCGCGTCCGTCTGGAAGTAGACGATGGCCGAGGGCACGTCGCACACGTCCCACACCTCGCGCAGAATATCCACGTCCTGGCTCGTGCGGTTGTCGAAGGGCTTCGAGTCAAACATGTACGCCAGCAGCTGGTGGGAGGAGCACGCCAACGCGTCCTTGGACAGCTTCACGAAGACGCCGTACTTGGCCGGGTCCGGGTTCGCTATTATCCATCCGCACCCCGATCGGTCGTCGTGGTAATGCGAGGGATCCCTGCTGGTGAAGGAGCCGTAAAACGCCTTCTGGACAGAGCTCCAGCACTGGCGCTCGTCCCTGCGCTGGCCCCATCCGGCAGGCGAGTGGTAATTGACGAGGATGAACAGGGTCATGATACGTAACGTCGGCATTCTGGGTGGGCGCATCCAGCGTGCGCTAGTCTGCAAGATGCAATGCAAAACGGGGGGTGGGGGTGCAAATGATTAACTTTCACCCGCTTCGCAACAACCCGTGCGTGTGGCAGCGGCATGCGTGGCAGCAGTCCGCACATCCCCTGGCAAAGTGTGGAGCAGCGCGCGTGGCTCAACGACAGACAGCAGCAGCAGCATGCTCCTGGCCCAGAATCAATTAAGGAACGATTCCTGAACATCCCTAGCGTGGAGTGGAGGGGGCGGTGGTCCTTGCCGACTCTCATTCTGGTTTAAGGGACCCACGCGCTGCACGTGCAATCGTGCACGTCCCGTAGCATACGGCTCACAGTTGCCTCGCAGGAAACGTCGTGCGTGATGGGACTACGCCTTAACCTCGACTTGGTTACATCGGGTTAGCATTTCGCACGTTGTGTGTTGGTGGCCATCGCATTGGGTTAGGCTGCGGGTGTGAACATACGTAATGATGCCGTGCATGTCTCATTGGGGGCTGCGACCTGTCTCTGTTGGTGGCCCTAACCCTCCTTTACTGGTGAAATGCGGATATCCGCCACTGCTGACTCTCCACAAAGTGAAATATGACACGATGGAATGCGTCAAACTTCAACCCACAAGTTACGCGTGCTTGTATATATCCCCGCCTCTGTCCGTCCCCTGGTATGAACGGGTACACCGTAGCTTAGTCGATTGGCAAGTCGAGTTTGTTGAGGGGGGGGGGGGGGTTAACTGTGTGTACTCCCACCTCTCCCAAGGCGACCGGCCAAGGTGGAGGAATAGGCCAAAAACCCTCCAGAGTGCCTCTCTAGAGTGGCCCTCGAGAGCTGCTTGCAGTGGAGGACCTTCCGCCAGCAGTGGCAGGCCTGCACCTTTAACATTTTTTTATGACTATACCCTGCATCGTTCTTTGGTTTTTTCGGTAAAGTCACGTATAAAAATAAAATAATAAATTAAATAATAGCATACGACGTTTCGATTGCAACACAAGCAATCATCATCAGGTATAATGAAATAGCGACATAGGATATAACCAGAAAACTATAGACAGACATATAAGCAGACAGATATCACCAAGATACAGTTTTCTGGTTATATTCTATGTCGCTATTTCATTATACCTGATGATGATTGCTTGTGTTGCAATCGAAACGTCGTATGCTATTATTTAATTTATTATTTTATTTTTATACGTGACTTTACCGAAAAAACCAAAGAATAATTCCTGCAGTCACGAAAGCTCCAAAATTAAGATTAAATACCCTGCATCGTCAAATGTGTATTCGTATTCACACTCAATTAAAGTGGACTATCATCCAGATTGCTTGAAAACAGCACACCTTGACGGCGGCGCGTGCGCGCGTCTCGTTTACAGTCGACTCGGCGAATGCGGCAATTGCGAGCGAGAGTGGCGGCTTGGGGAAGAGGAGGAGGCGGTGGCAACCTTGGACCATCGGCCTCTCGGACGTTCACAGAAACGAAGGCCGTTCAAAATGCGGGAGCTGGGGGTTGGGGTTAGGCGCGACTCAACGTCTCCACCTTGTGGCCGCCGTGAGCTGAAGACATCGGCTTGGGGAGGGGTGGCCTGGGGGATGCGAAAGCGCCACGCGAGTCCGCATTAAATGTCTCAATGCGAGGAGGTGTGGGCTGCGGCACTTGTGTCGAAATGAACAATTGCGCGCGTGCGTGTTGGGGTGGATGGGGGTTAAATACGGCAGCGGAAACGGCAACGTGTGAGTGCAAAACAAATTCACTGACATGGCAATATATAAACAAACACACACGCGAAAAAAACTCGACAAATTTCGTCAATAACACTGCCTTAAAAGCAATACTCTGTATCTAATGGAGAGACGTTTTGGGCAATTATTTAGAGCATGGTCTCCAACTCTTATATTTATGGCCTCCCTATGTGCTATGCAGAAGGGGCATTGCTCGAAACGTAGCCTATTGTATTAGTTTACATTTTAAGCAGTGTCTGTTGGCAAATGTGTTATTTTTATGTGTACCATTGCCAACAAAGTATCACCAAATATGGTGCCCATGCGTAAAAATTTACCCGTAAAAACAAAGTTTTTCACTCTAAATCCTTTATATGCGTGGCGGCTAGAGTCCTCTCGTCCTCTGGCTTGAGATGGCTGCCACCTATGGGTCAGATGATTGCCTGCCACCATTAAGCAATTGGTAATTAAATATAATTATTTTTTTCCTAAAAAGTGTAAAATTTTGGGGGAAAATTTCACGAAAATAAATTATCACGCACAACGAGTCTGTGTGCAAAATGTCAGCTCGATTGGATCACGGGAAGTGGGTTAAAAAACGACCGAAAGATTTGCGCAGTCGTAAGCGCGCAAGCAAGCAAGCAAGTGAACTTAATATAAAGGATTTTAAAAATGAACTTGGCCCGAAACGAGAGCGCAACTATTTGGGAATGCAATAGGATACTCGTTAAGACGAATATCTCTTGTCAAAAGCTTCACTTTTCACACGCACACATTGCACATACGTTTACCATAATGCGTCTTAGTTACGTGCGTATCCTTTGCAAGTTGCAAGTCTGTCACACCTATCTGGTGATGCATACAGCGTTGATTGGAAGAGGGCACATGTTTGCATTAATGGAAATGCATGTTCATCCATGCGAATACAACCACTGTGAACGTAGCCGCCACTTTCAAAATGTGCTAAGCTAATATAAACATTAATTCTGTAGGGTGTTGCTAAAATCATGAAATCAGTCGCCGCGTTGGTCATTTTGACCGCGCAGCGCACGGAAGCACGGCGTGCATTGTGCACCATTGTATACTGCCTGCAGGATGTGTGCATAGTGCAGTGTATCTCATTTGTCCCTTTGATATACAATTACTCAAGCCGATGAAAAAAATCAAATAGCTTGGTCCATCGTGGATGCCACAAAGAAACAAATGTTTCTATGGTGATGGCATAAATAATGTAAATTACTTTATACGACATCGCTTCTCGGTAATAAAATTAAGAGCGATAAAACACAGCCGCAGTCACACGCACACACACACGCGCGCGCACACAGACGCGTGAATCAAAATCGCAAGCAATACGTCATCCTGCCCGGGTGAGATGTCCCCTGAACAGTTAACACACAAAACAAAGTTGCTTAGCACAGTCACAACTAATTTTCACTGCACGTCCGTATTCATAATCCAGAGGCGCAGTGCAAGGAATTTGAGCATCCTCGTCGTGAGCAGTCCCCGAGCGGAGCTGCGAATGCTCAATGTGTCTATACGCGACCGTTCCTCTCTGCTAATAGTGCTTCCATTGCACGTGATGGACAAGTTGGCTAATTGCGTGCTTTGGGAAGGATTTCCGCAACGCGTGAGGGTGCCGGCGCTCATACTAATTACATGCAGAGCAGAAACGGAAGATCACGCGTTTGCGTTCTTCTATATGTTTTGGGGCCGAGAGTGCATTTGCCCGGTGAGAATTGCTTTAGAGATGTGAGTGTCGTCAATCTGGCATCGAGAATGCAACGTGGGTGTGTGCATATCATTCGACCGGGTGCGCTACGGTTGGAGCCCTCGACTCACAATTGGGAGGTGGCGAATTCAAATCGCGGTCCGGATGTTGGGGGTGGGTCAGCTCAGCCCCAACAGTGGGTGCCCTTATAAGAGACTGTCTCACACCGCCCCCGTCATGGGAATGAGGAATTTCCGCCAACTGCCAGTACCGCCACAATGCTCATTTGAGCCGAGGCACACGTTGATAACAAAGTTCCCACGGGGGTACGCTGCAGCCTGGCCTTATGTATATGAGTAGTTAGAATTATAAGAGTCCACCCCCCTTTCGTCGTTGAATGCCACGGAGTGAGCGTCCCGTGCAGAATGCGCCATACGTGCTTGGCATGTATAATCCGCGCCGGGCCCGCTCAGTGTATTTAAAAGCCATCATTACAGCTGAGTAGACTCGGAGCTGAATGCAGAGCGCGGCATGCCGACCACGTAACGGCCGATTTTTGGGGAGCCACGGCCCCCTTTGTCATTCCACGGGCTCTCTCTCTCTCTCTCTATAGAGTAACAGCCTGGGGCCGTGTCCTCCTGGTTGCCAAGCGGCCGCTAAGTGAATACGCGTAATGTTTCAAGCAGCAACGGGCGAGCAGACAGCCAAATCTGCATGAGACTCCGAGGCGGCCACGTTATTATGCCCGCCTGTGCGCGCAAAAAAAAGTGACTGAAATATCCAGAATGTCCGTGGGCTGCATCAACCCTCCGTCCGTGCGCTCGAAAGCACCGACAACTTTGCGCCGTCTGCTAATTAACGTCAGCGGCAGTGAACTCGTGGATGCCTTTAAAGGATTAGCGGGTACCAATGCCGACGTGTTTTCGCCTGCGGCTTATACACCACACGTATGCTCACGTTTCCATGCGCACATACGCCAGTGGAGTGGTGCGCCCCTGAACACATGAGCGCATAAAGCGGCACAACTGCTTGCTTGCTGCTGCTGCTTCCTTCCATCGTGAGTGCTGCCTCTTACAGTTTAACAACATGCGCACGCAGCAGTGCAACACACACACGCAGCTTCACACGCGGTATGTGCCAGGCGGTTATACATGTATGATTCGACTGAGTGGTTATAACAAAGATCCCCCGCACAACATTAACATGCTGTTGGGGCAAGTGCTGTTAGCGAGCACCTATGAAGGCACACGAGGGAATGGGTAGCCAGCACCACGCCCGGCCGCCTTTGTCCCTGAGTGGCGATGTTTACACACCGCACCAGATACTCATTTGAGGCTGAGTCGACCTACGGGAGGCACAGGACCGGTTCATATATTCGTAACCGCTACACTACCGCTCACCACTAAGTGGCTATACACACGCACGCACACACGTATTGTTAGGATATGCATGTACGATTAGTCTATATGTGGTTATACACACAAGCACGCGTGCGTAGGGGAAACATGAACATTAGACTATGTGTGGTTACACATACATATACATAGACTCTACATGGATGATTCAATTATAACTGGTCACACATACGTATGTGTGGCTACACACACACGTGTATGAGCACATGTTTCATTATTCTATACGTCGTTATCTATACACGAAAAGACGTGTATATAGACTACACATGTAAGATTGTTCTACATGTGGAAATGCAGATGCATATGCAAACCATACACATCTATGTCGCGAGTCGACTACGCGTGGCTATACACACGTTTGTGCAGACGATAAGTGCGCGATTCGTCTGTACGTATCTTTGCGCACACACGCACGCATGCACGTACGCGTCCAAGCATGCTCTGTGCTATCATGACTCTTACACACTCATCCGCGTTGCGCCTCCTGGATGAGTGGCATCTCGAAGGCGCTGCACTAAATCCTTAAGCAATCCGGTAGGTGCGGACGAGCTGTGTAACTTTGCGAGCTTTGCCTTGTGTCGTGAATGCGTAATCTTTTTTTGTTGTTGGTGGTGGTGCCACTTAACGCTTCGCAGGATGTACTCCGAGTGTAGACTATATACGGTGTAGGCAGCACACAGGCAGATCCACAACGAAGGGAAAGACCTTGAAATCGCTCCTTCTTTTCTAATTAGTTTAATCGTAAGGCTGGACACACACACACATACGCGCGCAACTTCGTGGTACGGCTTTTGCCCATTTACGTGAAACGTCGCGTGTAGCATTGGATACATCGTTTGAAATATGCGCACGATTGTTATTTTTAATCACGCACCTCAGATTGGCACGGTCGGCTGCGTACGGTGCGAAAGAAGTTCAACGTACATGTATTCGCGGCTGTTAGGCTAACGATGAGACAAGCGAAACCACTAGAGTTAGGCTAGCCTAACGCATTCACAGATGAACAGTTATGTGTTTGTTTGTTCATGTGGATGGGAGTACACCACCGCGTGCACGCTTTTGCTGCGTGTGCCACGTACCTTTATGATCTGGGCAGGACACCTCTCGCGATACGCATCGTGAAGATCTGCAGCTGCAGCAAAGCCGGGCACTCGAATATTGCGAAAACAGAAACAGCGGGAGAACGAGAGAGACTGAGCGAGAGAGACAGAGAGGAAACGACAGAGGTGGAGCGAGGTGGGAGAGAAAAAGAGAATGGACGAATGAACGCGCCACGGGTCCCTGATAGCCGTGCGCGCTAAAATTCCGTCCGAGTCTCCTCCTCAACCGGTGCGAGTGCACGGAGCGCTCGCTCCTCCGCTCCCTCGCTCGCTCCACGCGTCGCGCTTAGCCCAGCATCAGCAGTGGCAGCAACAGCAGCATCGCTGCACAGAGCCGTCTCTGCCGCTCTCGCAGCCGCGAAGGATTCACGGGGAGGAGGGCGCGGGGTGGATTGGGGTGGCTGGGGTGGTGGAGGGGACGGGGAGGTGGTGGTTGCAGAAGTGAGGGGGTGGTGGATGGGGGTGGTGCATGGTGGGAGGGAGGGAGGGGAGAGAAGGATTGGGATGGAAGGTGTGGGGGCGGAGAGGGTGGGGGGTATGAAGGAGGTAGGGAGGGGCTTCGGGGATAGAACGACTGATGCTGTGATTGCGGGATGGGATCCTTGGCCAGAGTCTGGCGGATTAATGCGGGTGGTTTGGGCTGTCCTCCTTCGCACAGCGGTACACGAGGATCGTCTGCTCCATTCGCACCATCGTGATGTGCGCCACCGCCGCTTTACGGGCTCTGGGATATACCCCGAGCAATACATAACTAGCGGGGATATGCACATGACGTAAGGAATTCACACGCACGCACACACGCACACTCAACTCACATCCACAGATTGCAAGTCACGCTTTCCGTGATATTTTATTGCAAAGCTTATCTACAATGTCGTCGGATTTTAGGCGGCGTGGTAATCGTAATAATAATGAGTTTGAAGGAGCTCGTGAAGTCACGTGTTATAAGTGGTTCTGCAACCTTCGCATTCCGTCGGCCAGCGCATTAATAATATTGGAGATATACCAGCGCAGCTTGGTAATGCAGTTTGTGTGGTATGCTCGTGGAAATAATAACTCTGCCGTTTTATCAATTCGAAGCGGAAGCTTCAAGTGACACCGGGCGTCAAAAGTCACGTTTTCATTGGAAATATTTCCCATGCAGTTACAATGTTCGGCTACTCTACCGTGTGTATATGTTAGCGCGTCTCGTTGCGAGCACACGTGCCTGCATTAACATGTCTAATCAGCACCGCTCTTAACAAGACGCACATATGTTTACGGACTTTACCCAAAACGAATCCACGTATCTGGTGGTCGCGCTGTGCCCGGTAGGAATTGCGGCTGAAAACGCGCATTCGCCATCAGGTGTAGATGTAAAAAAAACGTTATCGATAATACCGTTTAGATTGGAGTAGCAAATATCTAAACTCAGCAAATACAACTCTTGATAATTAAAACCAAAAAGATTAAAATGTAATATAATAATATTCACACCAAGTATGTACTTCTATCCGGAAAAAAAATTCTAGCCTACATCTTAATTATTCCTCGAATTCAATATCATAAAACTACCAATTTGGAAGGTCGTGCATTTAGGAGTCGACCCGGCCCATCGCCCCTTAGGGGTCGCTAAAGCATGACGAATGTACTCACCCTGCCATAGTACTATGGAATTCCCGCCACGATGCCCGTTGGAGTGTGGGGACACCTTGGCGTGCAGGTTCCAGCCTTTTATATCTATAAGGAGAAACCCGTCATGGGCCAACACTGGCACCTTGTAGAGAGGCAATGGGAGCGCCTACTCCTGTCCCTTCACTATCCCTGCGAGCACGAGCCAGCAGATTTAGTTTGTGCGTTTCTCGTGACTGTTAACACCGAGGAACCCGCTTCGAACTTTGGCTGTGACAATTGCCTGCCCGCGCCCTGGATCAGCAACTTGCATCACATTTGGGAGGATAAAAAAACTGCTTGCCTAGCCCATACGAGCATTTGTGAATATGTAAACGGCTAAGGCGCAGGCCTGCAATTACGTGCCCATACCTATTCTTCTTGCGGAAGGGCCTCCACTAGGGGGAGCTCCTCCAAAAGGATATTTGCCCTACTACACCATGCTTGTCCGATTTAAGAGTACCCACACTTTACCCCACCACACACGACCTGCTGATCTACTAACGGTAGTGTACCCATTTGTACTGCTCAGGAGACAGAGGCACGGAGAAGATTTTAAGAAACCCACACCATTGCCTCAAGTACCTCGCCTGGGGACAGAACTGGCAACCACTGTATTGCAAGTTCAGTGTGCCATTTCCATTGCGCTACGGCAGCATCCCCATGAATATGGAACAAAACACACATGGTTATTTAAGGCGACATTATAGCCATAGTAGGAATTTGATTGAGGGTTTAATAAAAAATGGGTCATCTCTACCGTGCACGCCAGTTATCCAGCACTTTGGAGGCAAAGGTTGATGGATAACACACATGTGTGAAACTCCCAAACTCACTGGGCTGCAGAGTGAAAAGCATATGGCAGTACAGCAGGATTATTGAATTCACCTGTGCGGAGATTTGAGCGTCTTCCCCTCGTATGTCTGGCCTCTCTCCAAGTGTCATGGTTTCCTCCCACATCCCACTCTCAAATTGAATTGTTCAAACATGGCAATGTAGAACCTTTCCGAGTATTACGACTAATTGATTACTTTCCTAGATACATGCGATTTTTGCTTTTCTAACTACATTATGGCACCAATTAAGATGTGTACCGCTTTGTGGGAAGTAAAAATTGCTTGCTCTATGGAAAGACCGTTCGTCATCACACTCATATAGAATCGCAATCACCACTTCAATGCTGCGAAACCAAATGATCCCTGTCATTTAGGGGCAGCCTCTCCAAAGGACCACCACTGTTGACTTTGCACAAAGTAGTGTCAATTTTATCGACCCAGCATGGATGGTTTAGTGAACTCTAGACCGAGATTTGAGTTTCAACCTGCAAAATTTGAAAGTGAATGTGCGTGATCTCGGCAACTAAGCTGAGTTGAACCTGGTAAGTAGTGGGATGGGAGAGTGCCTGGGAGTGATTTATGTTGTAGGTTTGGCTGGGCTGCAATTTGTCCAGGAGATAGCAGCACAGCAACTGATTCTTGAATATTTCTGTACGGAGATTTCTTTTGTGTAAACCCAATCGTATGTGTGCGGTTTTTTTTGCTCGGTTTCCTCCCACATGCCAGACACTCGTCGATGGAATTGAGGAAATATCCCCGATGCAGAGACCATCCAGCAAATCAATCTTGATGCTCGGCGAGGCTTTCTGTGGTAAATAAATGGTAAATGTTATTTTACTTTACGATTACAAATCGAGCACTCTAACTGCGGCGCCACCCCAACCGCAACGGAGAAATGGGTAAACATTGCGTGAATTGGGTTTAACATGTGCGGCGGAATTAGTTTTGTAAGCTATTAGCACACATAATCACGCGTTTCTGAAAAAAAAGTAAACTCGAGCAAAATGACTACGGTATGGGCCAAAATTTGTGAATAATGACAGTATAGTAATCGTTTTCTCCAATGACAACACCCTATTTAATTGATAATTAATAGTTTTGGCAGGAGTAAAGCAGGTTTAAAATAGTTTTTTGCAACAGGCCATTGAGCATCCAAGTAATAGTTGCCAGTGATCAACACAACACATTGACAGCATGAATGAACATTGCAGCACAAATGAGGAGAGTCCTTTCCCATTATATTCTGGCAGTCGAAGCCATCAATAAAAAAAATGAACACCGTACACTGATATGTTAAGGCGATGTCTAGTATTGTACAGAGCAAAACCTACCATTATATTCTATAAATACCATGTATTTATAGCCCCGCTACAGATGCATAACCACCACGTACACACACTCTTGAGGTAGGCATTTGCAATGTCCATGCAAATCGTGGACGTTGGTTGGGGGAATTATTAAAATGCAGCTTCTCTGCTGATCAATGTAATCCGCGGTTATGGGCTTCGTGCATGGTGTCCCTTAGACGCGAAATGGATTGCAGGGAAAGAGTGGGACATTCGTCTTGCGGGATAATAAAAGCTTTAGGAGCGCAGATTCATCGTTTGTAGATACAGCTGCAACGCTCAGGAGGCATTTTGATGAGGTTATGCAGGGTAAATGTAATTGAGTGTTCATTATGTGTCTGTACCTGCCCGCACCCATGCCTCAGAACACTGCAAGCTTTGGAAGCAAGAGGAGGGGTGGAGGAGGAGAGGTGGGGGCGGCGGTGGCGGGGTCTTTTGGTGTTCCCTAACCCCTAAATCCTCCACGGGCGATCCGTCATTTTCAAACGGGAGCGGAATGGATGTGAGGTCGGGCGGAGACTTGCGAGCCTCACTCCAGAGCCTCACCCCCAAATGACCTCCATCCAACTTCTCCGGCTGTGTCCTGAGACAGCTTAAGAGGGGGTGCATGGGGAGGATCGTGGCTGGATATGCTGCTGTGCGTACCGGGTGTAAGCGATTATTTGCCTGGTTAGGGCGCAGATTATCCACGGGTAATGTAGCTTCACGGCCACCCGTTGAATGCTCAGCATAGACCGCAGTTAGCCGGGCTAATGCATAGCTTTGGGAGCGAGGTGTCATCGTAATAATAGATCGAGATTTTTTTTACGATTACAGAAGGTTATGGAATTGCTCGAATGCCACTGTCTGTGACATTGTCATTGTTCATTGAATTGTACAATAGCAGCCAAAGCCATTTACACGTTTAATTGATTTTGTGATATAATTACATGAGGAAGTAGCATTGTTTCGGGAGAGAAAGCCGTCTGTTCTGTGATGTATTGAATCACAATAGCATTAGTGCGAAGCACTGGATGCTTCGTTATGAACTTAGCTGGAGTAATTTACCGTTCTCGATGAATATCAACGTAAGCTCTGTTGTGAGTAGTGGACACAATGCCACGTTCACCTGGGTATGGGTATGTGGCTAATCCCCATAATCAACATTAGCAGTCAAAATCATGATCGCACGTGATGCAGGAGTCCGCCCTGAGCTGTACTTGGGCACTTAGCGCCTCTAGTGGGACATTTTATCCGTGCACAATTAACGAAAAAAAAAACCCCACACCGTTCGTCAATATAACACTACCTTAAAAGTGAAATACTCTACCGTGTGTAGATAATAGGCGGCATTTCGGGCATTTGCCCTTGTCGGGAGCACGTGGATAAAGAGGCCAGCGATGTTAAAGTGGATGAGAGTTGGAGGCTGCGCTCTATTAAAACATATACACATTTCACCAAAATAATGTTAATAGACTCGTGTGCGCGGGATACGAGTGTGAAATCCGTGCAGCTAGTTTGTCGTCAGCTTTGATCGACAGGCCGCTGCACGCAGTCTCTCTTGCGAGGCACTCAATATATATCGAGTATGGGTGGGCAGCGTTGGTGTCACCGGGTAGCAAGATCCACTTGTCTGGTCAATGCTGTGTGAACATCTTCTGCTGGCTTTTACACGCCCAGTGATAGATGTTGTATGAGCTGGGTTGATGCTGTGTGGGTGTGTGGGTTGATGTTGTGTGAGACGAGTTGATGCTGTGTGGGTGTGGGGGTTAATGCTGAATGGGTTGATGCTGTGTGGGTCTATAAGTTGGTGCTGTGTGGGTCTATAGGTTGGTGCTGCGTGGGTCTATAGATTGGTGGTTTGTGGGCGTATCCTCATGCTAGATTTGGGTAAGGACGTGTTAGACGTAAGCACCCTCTTTACTCCTCGTTGACTTGAGTTAACACATTCCTGCGGAGGGAGCTGGTAGGAACGTTGGGTTGCTCGGTCAATGGCCAGGGTCAACGGCGGCGTGGTGTATTCCGCAAATATGCCCGACTGTGAGGGTGGGCACAAGCCGGCGTGAGTAGGTTAAACGTTGCGGTTGATAAGGGCACCACGGGGTGACCAGCCCCTCCCCACCCAGCCCCACCCCTCCCGTCCCCCACCCAGCCCCACACTCCCCACCTAGTCCCTCCCCAGCCTCTACACCTAGCCCCTCTCCATACTCCCCACCCAGCCCCTCCCCACCCTCCCCACCCAGCCCCATCCTCCCCACACAGCCCCTCCCCACCCAGCCCCTCCCTCCCCACCCAGCCCATCCCTGCACGACGGACGGACACACTAATTCCCTGTGAGCTGGTGTAACCAGGTTCCCACCAATAAAAGGCTTAAAATGTTAACCTGGCTGCAACCTTGTGTTCATGATCATTCCATCACATATCCAGTTGAGATGACAGCACGATTACTGTTTATTCAACACAGTATTCCGTGATGCTGCGTTGACAGTGCTGCACAAGCAAAGAAAAACACCACTACTGCATCGGTTTGCGCCATGAAGAAGGCCCTTGCCCAAAACGTCGCCTATTATTACGTACTTTTGGACTTTAAGAGAGCGTTGTTGACTCGTGTGTTGCGTTATTGATTTTTTTGTTTATTGCTCGATCGTTTGTGTATTGTTTGTTGTTGTAACTTTCTGACGCGAACCCACTGGACATTCGTGAAAAAGAGCTTCAGAGCTCGTCGGATTTCTCCAAGATAAATGGATATTCTGATTCTGAATTGCTTTGATGTTTACGTCTTTAGTACACACCTTTTTACTTAACACGGTATGCGTCTTTAAGGACTCACCTCGTTAATATTTAACTCAATACATGGGGTTCACAACGTGTCTCCATCTACGAGAATTGGGACAATGCAGTTGGTCTGAGAAAGTCGTGAGGAATTCCACGTTCTCGTGATAGGGGTCAATCTACTTAAAGGATGACCACTGTTAACTTACTACACAGTGGCATGGGCCTTTGCATGCATTTAAACCCAGAGCGATTTTGGGATTTAACCTCACAATCTTCGATTTAGGCACTATAAGCACCATGTAGGCACTATAAGCACAATGCTACTCCACCGTATCCCCATGGTACGTGTGCACTGATGTAAAACGTACCCGCGCCGACTGTGTGTAAAACATCTGTTCTCTAAAACTGTTGAAGCGAAATGAATCAATTCAAGTTGAAATGGGTAGACCATGCCACGAGAGAAACTGAGGAGAGACAAAACTAACGACGGAGCGGAGACCGAGAGGAGGCGACGGAGGCAGGGGAAGACGCCTGAATAGACGGCACCAGCGAGACGACATCATCGGTCTCGGAGGGCGAGCAACCACAAAAGGGAGGCAATGAAAGAAATCCCTGCAGTGGGAAATTGCTGACTGACAAAGACGAAAACTACAACTACACTCATAGCAAATCATATATTAGTCTATCTTGTGACAAATGTTAATTGGACATATTTCCACCACGGGAAATGTGTTGACAGCTCAAGGATACACGTGTGCCAGGAATCGGCGTAAGGCAAGTGAGCAGCTGCTTAACGTGTACGTTTGCAGTTAATCATCACACTTGTAACGTATTCAGTGATACCATGGACTTGTGAACATTTGCTGTGTGACGCAACAATAGGGGATGACATTCAATAAAGTGGCCAGGATGCAATTGGATGGGTAAAACAACAGGGATTATCGTTGTCCCGGTCGTTTCCTCCAAAATAACCTTACAGAGTGTTGATATTTTTAAAGTGAGGGTCTTGAAAAATATGGCTTGTTGGGTACCTCTTAGGGTGGCAAATGCTAACATTAATTTTCTCGAAGACGCTGTGCTGTTGATCACAACTACTTATGATAGCAAGGTAGCTATTGTAGCTTTGTTTCAAGATAATATACACAAAATTATGCCACAGTGTATTTAGTAGGGAATATCGTTTGTAAGAAAGAAAATAAATGCGATATAAAACATGCACGAAATCTGAAAACAAATAGGGCATGTAATCTACAAAATAGGCAGTATGTAACCTACGATTTCTATTAATGGTGTATACTGCCCATGGCGGATGCTTGGAGAATTTGCTACCGTTGGCTCGTGGACTTAAGAGTTACGAAGCGAAGACATCCCTGCGCACGTGGGTTTGCGAGATGAGCCGCCTCCCCCAACCCATCCGCGCCAGTAGCCCCGAGAGCAATTTTATCGCGGTAGTTCATTAAAGGGAAACGTTAAACGGAAGCGTTTTAAATCAAAAGTGCGGTCATACGAATCACTCTAAAAACAGGTGCGCGCACAACAAATGCGCGCGCGCACGCGTTGTACCGCGCACGTAGCCGATAGCCATCAATCAAGTTTCACTCAATAAAGCGCAACTTTAATTAGCTCATGCGAAATCTCACGATGAGATTTAATGAATACGGACGTGCGCGCGTGTTTTTGTTGTTGTTGTTGTTGTTTAAGAACGGGCGCAATTACCGGGCGTTTAGTGACGTCATTAATTCCGCTTGTTAATTAAATCTTGAGAACCGGTTGGTTTTTTTTTCGTGCAAGAGGGGGAGGGGATGACGATGTGGAGAGCG
The DNA here is from genome assembly GCF_015708825.2 of Lethenteron reissneri. Classification (NCBI taxonomy): domain Eukaryota; kingdom Metazoa; phylum Chordata; class Hyperoartia; order Petromyzontiformes; family Petromyzontidae; genus Lethenteron; species Lethenteron reissneri. The sequence continues at coordinate 8,970,187 of NC_083807.1, forward strand.
AGAGAGCGATAATTGGTGAAAAATGTTTGGGCTCAGAAGCGGTGCTTCGCTTTATTTCCATGTACGTGTGTGTCTATGACGGTGTTACGTACCTTTGCCTGGGCCGTACGCGGTGAGTACGATACCCAATACACTTGTGTTGTGCAGTACGGTTTTCATTGCTTGTAGACGAGAATGTAAATACCTCGCTGAACTCGAGACGCATACACCGGCGCTCAAACTCCGGTCATCTTTCTGCAGCGGATTTTTTTTTATAGCTCGCTATCGAACAAAGACCATCACCGCATCGCGTGGTTTCAATTGCGGACTCTTGCAATGTTAGGAAGCCACTTGAGCTATGCACTTTTTAAATCCTCGATTGAAAGCTCCTTTCTTCGGAACTGCTTTTCTGTGTTTTTATTTGTCGTCCTCCACCTCGCAACTTCGATTAGCACGGCTGGTTACGTAGGATGCGAAATAAGTTCAACGTACATACCGTGCAGTACACGGCTATTGTGTGTGTGCATACGCGTGGCTGTTGGCACATCTCTCTGCTATGAAGAAGGGCGAATGTCGCTTGTTATGTTTACGTTTTTTAGAGCAGTGTTATCGACAAACATGTTGCGTTTGAGTTGTCTGATATTTCAGTTTTTGGACAAAGTGATGTTCTGCTCAAACGAGCATTGCTGCGGTACTCTTCTGTTTAGAACCCTGAGCCAGTGGGTCTAGATTACATATAATCTGACCAACGGGCAATTTGTGCGTATGCACCACTGTGACATCCGTTACAAAGGTATGGTTAATTGCTTTGCACTATGTTGAACTTTCAAGGAAGTGGATTTCGCACAAAGTCGTAAATAGCACTGCCTTAAGAGAACGTACAATAGGCGACCTTTTCCGGCAATGGCCTTTTTCATGGCACATTGTGTTCTGAGTTTTTGTTACGCAGTTAGCAGGCCCATTGCCTGAAACGTCACGTTATTATATCCGTTTAATGCTTTAAGGCGGTGAAGCGGTGAAGCCGACGAGTTATAGTGGGTTGTTAATAGTGCTTGGGCACCACTGCCAACCCAGCAGCATCGCCATATAATGCGCATGAACCTTGAAGGCTTTGACATATTGGCATTGGACAGGGGTCTACAATCTGCGGCTCCGGAGCCGAATGCGGCTCTTTAATGGCCGCTTCGTGACGTTATTTACATGCACAGCGCCAACCTATAGACCCGCACGGCACCAAGCTAAAGAGCCTTGGCAATGTACGGGGGGGAGGCGGGGGGGGCGGAGTGCCCGGGCATCGCTGCTCATCGGCCAGAAGAGCGCGCTCCCCGGCACGCCGACTCCGTCTATCGCTCGATCGCCACCGCTGCTACTGAGGTAGTGGTGGGGGGGGGGGACGACCCCCACGCAGCGCTCGGCCACCGTCTCGCTCGTGTAGTCTCCTCCAACGACCACTGAAACGAGATCGCGCGTCGGCTTCGTTCAATGACCGGGGAAGTTGTTGTATCGAGCTCGGGTCCCCCACGGAACGGGCTGACCTATCCTAGCGAGCTGTTGATCATTGCCACGTTGGTGAACGCATTCTAACCGGCGTTATCGGTGGGAAAATGCAGTCCGTTCATCGATGGAAATTAATTGATGTGCTCCCTATGCACAGGAATGCATCGAATTGTGGTATTCTAATATTTTCATATTTGTATAAGCTGTTTAATTAGAAGCGACCTGGCCACAAATAACAGCTCGACAAAGTGACTTGTGGAAATGTATAGTAGCTAAATACCCTAAATGTTTGATTCTAAATGTGGATGGGGAGAGACACGCGAACTCCAAATATACAGGTGTCAAGGGTCGGGATCGAACGCACGGCCTCCTGTATACTATGCGAAGTATTTAACATCTCGCCACCGTGGCTCCTGACCCACGCAGCTACGGAGAGTTTGGTACATTGCTACTCCATGTTAATTTAATGAATGTATCGAGTTGAACACTGAGTGAAATGCGTATTGGCTAGGGTGCAGGTAATATTTCATCCTGTGTGCACCTTAAATGTGAGATTGAACAACGGTTCAGGTGATCTGCTAACAGATAATTAAAATTAAAATTTAGCTTTTAATTACAAAGTGTGTTTAAAAGTATATACAACCCTTACCAGAAAATGTAGGTTTGGATAGTCCAGAAAATGCAGTTATTATAAATAACAGTAAATACCGTACTTGTTACAGAGTTAACACTTTGTATAAACACTGCAATGGTTATTATTTCCAGCTAGGCGGCGCTGTGTGTTGGAGGCACCGTGAACACGATCCAGTCCATTAATTTATTGGCAGATAAATTATGTACGATTATCTTCTCTTAAGAGTGGTTATCATGTGACAAAACTGTCACCTGTCGTAGTAATGTGGAATTAACGCAATTAGCTCGGGTTTGCCTGTCGAGAGAAGTCAGGCACTTTATCTTCGACAGTCTTTGTATGGCTAATGTTGATTTAGAGCAACTATAATTTTACATTTGTTAAGGCACACTGTACCAATATGCATGTGTAGATACTTGATAAACATGCCACGCGTAACCGTGACCATCCATGGGGTTTACAGCAGAGGCCAAGTGGTTGTTTATTGGTTTATGGCAACAATACTAACCAAAGCGCTCCGAGCCTTCAGTTTACACCACGTGATGTCCTCCGTCTCATGTCACGTGCTTGCAGCTTCAGGAACTATTGCGAAAAGTCAATCCAGGTGATCACACAGCTGCCAACAGACCCCCAAAAATCGCATTGAAAGCGAATATGCCAGACATGGTATATAGACGGATCCGATCGGAGAATGTGAAATCGGGACATAACAATATCCGAAGCACCAAGTATGTGTTGCATGATTATCGCTCCAAGAAACGGAGTGACGGGAGAAAAAGGCATATTAAACGGGATGGCACAACTATCACGTGCATCTGTCAAGTAGGTGTGCTGTGAATATCTGTTTTGTGATTGCGCGTTCCTTACATGCATGACCGTGATTGTTGAGGAAGTCCACTTGCTAATGTTATGATAAAACATTAAACGTCCATGCTTAAAAATAGTTCACTGTTTTAAAAAAAATTGCACTTGCTAATGCTTAACTTTGAAATGTTTAAGCATATTAGATTTGCTGCAATACAATAGCACTAAACCATGACTAAATGTCAGATTCGATTAAATTCAATACATTGTTTTGATATTTAAATGTTGTAGATGTAGATGGGTTTTTATTCCATAGCACTTTTTGAGTGCCACATTTCTTGTATTGGACAAATACAAGGTAGTGTTTTATTGATGAAAAAGAATGCATTTTTACCATCAAACTGTGTGAGACCAGCCCAAAGTGAATTTATAAGAATGAATACAGAATTACGTTGTGACAGTTAAAACAGCTTCAGTTATAGTAATTACACTTCTGATGGTTTTCAAGTAATGTGTAATAGAGAAGCGGGTTGTGGCTAATTGGAGACAACTCAAGTGCTCTGAAAGTTATATATTTTTTGCAAAACACAAATATTGAAAAAAGTGTCCATTTAAGAAAAAAAAGCAATGACAAGCGCCTTTTGAGATTCCACAGCTCTCAATGCGTAAAGAGATAGACGTATTTTCATTTAAGGCTTTTTAATGACTGCTATAATAGAGAGAACGTGTGTGGTGAACTTGTGGGGAATGGTAGTGTCGGGGTTGGCGTGCTGTGCAACAAACCTGGCCACCCGAGTTCGATTCCTGATCACGGTCAATACTCGTGACGATAACCTGAACTGGCCCTGGGCCTCCCCTAGGTCGCCTCAGGCTCATGTGTGAAAATCTTTGCACTGGGGAGACGAAGGCGGCCGGGCATGGTCCTGGCCCCCCACCCCCTCGTGTGCCATGCCCGCCTTCATAGGTGCTCGCTAGCAGTACTTGTCCTAACAGTCTGTTACAGGCTATACGGGGGATCTTTGTTTGAACATGTGTAATGTAGCTTTCGGAGACACCGTCTTGTCTTTCGTGTATTTATTATGAATAAAGTCCACTGACAACTCAATGCGTAACAGCGAGTGACTATACACCTGGGATAGTTACACAACTCTATTCAGAGGCAACATAACGTCTCGCATCAAGACAACTCTCAGACGATGGAGACGACCCGATCCAAGGCGACGGCAGCGATCCCCCACCCGAACAGCCCACAGCTCCGTCTCGCGTTGGTTCTTAAGAATCGCCCGGTTCCGGCCACGCACTTATTCCAGAATTCTCTCGCCGCACCTTCTCTTGTCAATCACCGCCCTAATTACACATCCCCCGCCATTGGATCCCGTGCTCTCCCTCGCGTGACTCTGTCAATGTTCGTCTCATTATCATTAGCTGATTAGCACATCCATCGTCCCGGGGAACCATACTGTCCCGCTATCGCTCCCCACTGTCTTTACATCACCCCCCTCTCTTAAGAAAAAAAAAAATACCCGTCCTCGGCTAAAAATTTCAACAATTAATTTTTGGACTGAATCAACCGTTTAACACACCACGTAACAATTGTTTAGGGGTTGAAGGAACAACCTACACTTTATAAAACCAATGGAGACCACCGCAATGAAACACCACAACCATAACGCCAACTCCGAACAACACACGCACGCAACCCCCGCGATCATCCCGTCACGCCACGGACATTTTGAACATACGGATGCCCACAACACAAAGAAACCAACAACATCACGGCGATCCATCAACATAATGTCCCATTCTTGGCCTCGGTCCTTCTCCCCGAGCAGATTTGTGGCCGTCAATGGCCAAGAGGGCTTGCACTCAAGGGGGGAGGGGGTGCGGGGGGGGTGAGGTCTTCGGGCACTTCTAACACCAGGGATTCGCAACTGGGGGTGGAACAACACATCCCTCGGCGTCCGATTACAGCGGCCCGGCCCGTCCGACACCCCAGACCCCGACCGCACAACACTGGGGATGAATGATGCAAGACTAAAACAACATGCGGCTCCAAGTGCAACTTATGGCAACCCGGCTGCAACATCTCGCTCGCCCTTGCCCGCACCGTGGCCGTCCAATTCCAATGACCTCCACCGGCCATGTACCTGGCCAGTGCACATTTCGGGGACTAAAGCAATGGCACTTCGCAACCGACACCTCCTCTGACTCGCACATTCCGACACATCACACAGCCCGACGATTTATTGACAAGGAGGGGTTGTCCCTTCCCGAGGCTGGACCCTGTCCAACATCCATAGGGGCGAATTTCTACGGCCACCATTCCCCCAACAGGAGTCGCACTCAACCTCATGCACCCCGAACAACTTGGTTACTGCCACAATTCACCCTTCCATGCTTTCCAGCATGTTTCCTTACTCGCTCCCGTCTCAGCGCTCGGCCCGAACGCGTCGCAACAAGCTAACCTCGTAATTAATGTCACGTGGTCTCGCTTCGCAGGCTTATGCTTGTGATGGGATTTCCATTTTCTCGTGGATTTAGGTAATTTATTCACAAGGGCAACTTCGTTTAACAATTAAGATAATGTTCTCATGTTTCATCGTGATTCATGTTTACTCCACGTACTCGTCTTTCTCATCCGTCCAGTGTTTAAATTTTTACATCCATTCTGCCTTCTGCTTTACTTCCAATTTGATTGACACTTTGACTTGTGTTTCTGTGCATCTCATCCAGTGGCCAAACTTTGATATTTTTCTTTTACATTTTCTCCATCTCTTTTCTCGCCGATTCATGTTTCTGTCAAGACAGTTTATGTAGAACCTTCTCTACTACCACATCAATGTCTCTATCTTATTTTAGTGTCCAACCTTCACATGTGTACAAAACTGCCCTGCACACCCGACTTTTCATCAAATGACTCTGTTGCTAGTCCTACTTAATTAGGCTCTCCTGTCTCTTTGTCTTGGTTATATCAGACCCTCTTCCACTCTCTTATATTGAAACTCAAGCGACCTATTCCGTATTCCATGTTGATCCCGTAAAGTTATCAACCACATAACAGATTTTTGTTATTTATTTTATCCGATCATACATTCTGCTAGTTGATGTCATGGTGTTCTCATCACAACTTCTGCTGTCATCCTGGACAGCAGTCGTGACCGTTGACATCTTTGGGATTTTCTTACTTGATTGCAACCTCCTAAGAGTAAATTATACATCCCATAATGTTTTTGATGTTAATTATGAAACGTGTTTTGAGTAGCTGACAAATTTTTCACACAACGGTTTTTGTATTCAATATTTATTAAATATATGCCTATCCACCAAAATTGCAAATGCTACACCTTCCATATGTGATCCTCAAACTCGGTGATTTTTTTTCACTGCATGGGAAACTAAACTAATGATACAATAATAGCACAGTCAACGTCAGACATTAGTTTCTTCAGGGAATGAATTTATAATTGCTTTACTTCATTAACTTGGGTAATCTCTTGTTTTTCAGATCTGATCTTTTTTTTACCTAGTCGTGCAGTCGTCCCACCCTGAAATGGCATTGGTTTTTTTCCTCGTCTTGACTTTCCGTGACAATTCTTATTTTCGTAACGAGTCACAATTTTAAAAGGGATTATTTATCTATCTGCTAATTCGTGCATTTTCGCAGATCATTGTGAATGTGATTGTTGAGGGTCTTTGCTCCCACGGGTTCGGGCAGCGAACTACAGAGGCGCCGCAATTGTTAGGCTTGGACAATTATTGGAGGATATATATTTTTGTTTAGTTTGTAGCTGCCTTTTTGATAAAAAAAAATAGTGTCTGGAGCAACCATTGCATATGCCCAGCTCATTTAACAGGGCCCTATTTGTTAATTTATTATCTTTGATTCTTCTTGCTTTTTCCCGCATTTTCCTGTTATTTATCGTCCTCGTTTGTTTTTCCCTACGATTGCACCAAAATCACATGTCACCACAACAACTTAGAATTCCTGGATGCTACGTATCCATATCTTGATTCTAGACCCTTCTCATTCATCTTACTCTTGTTGGCATGCCCATGATGTCTGGTTGTGATTATTCCAGGTTATTTACCTCCCTTTCAAAACAGTAACTCAGGAATTGACTGCTTGATATGACTCCATTTGCTGCTGTCTTTCAATTTTGGGTTTAAAACAAACACCTACCTTATCAATTTGATTCCGTGCTTTGTTTAGTTGCCACTGCAGTCCTTGTGGTCTAGGTTTTCCCTTCCAGATATCGTTTCGCATTCTCAAATGTCAATGTCTAGTTTCATGCACTTGCCAAGAATCACCTGGAGGTGTAGAACAGTTACACCTTGAGCCCCCAGTCAAATCATGAGTCGGGTTAAAAGTGTTTTGTTACAAAATTTTAGGGCATCTAAATGCCAAATGTGTCTCCAGACACTGGATGTAGCAGCCCACATAATACACAGAAAACGTTGACAAAACCAATGTGGTGTAAAAAGCAACCGTTACATTTAATTAAAACCAACGTTTGCTGGATAGATTGAGCATTGGTCTAACATGGCACACAAGTCATTACTTAGTATATTACTTATGCTTATTCAAGAAACTCATTTTGGGCCTTTGGGTCTGTGCTCGACAACTGATGAAAAAACGGATCCCCATCACCGCAATCTAGGCTGACAGTAATTGAACTATGTAAAGATAATTCACAAATGTTGTGCAGAAGGAGGGGGGGGGGGTGGAGTTGGAATCGGGTGACAATTGTGATGGAGTTCGAAGGGTGGAAAATTTGAAATTATTGGCCAGAGCATCATGTGAATTTTTTTATACATGCATACCGAAGTCAAAACCAAGCAAGTTTGTTTTTGTTGTGCCCTCTGCCATTGGCATCATATTTTGTCAACAAGGTATGATGGCGTTGCTTAAGGTTTAACTCGACAAATCTATTTCTGAGTTGAGCATGCTGCCTTTATGCTACCTGGCTGTCATTTTTTACTTTCTGTCTAATGGTTTGCCAGGATACAGCATAGTTTAGACAGCACTTATGCATGCAGTAAATATAAAAAATAGTTTTTTTACCAATAAAGTACTTGAGTGACAGTGGCAATAAACACTGCACCGACTTTGGATTACTGGCCACGGCTAACATCGGTGGCATGTGATATCTGAACCAGTCCTAGTTACCCCCTTCACCAACCAACACTGGCCAGCTTGGTCAAGTATGGTAAAAAACTCTTTGTGACTAACATGGCATTGTGGGAGGCCTTCATTCAGCAGTGAATTTGACAGAACTTATTTTTAAAAGTGGTGTGTTTTTTTATTTAAGAGGTTCATGAATCGGCATCTAATTATAAAAGTCCGTCATAAATTGAGCCTTTCAAAAGCCTGAATCTAAAATTCTAGAAAGTGGACCCCCCCCCCCAAATGTAGGGTAGAAGGTTGGTCCAACAGGTCTCCGAAAATTCTCGACCCACCCCCCCCAAATGTTTTGGTTTGTTGGCATATATGCTGACACACCCTACGTACAATAAAGTTCATCGCATCTGCGCGCATTGGGGGGGGTGGGGTGGGAAGAAGAGAACATCATCAGTGAGGGTGACTGACGGGCAAAGCGTAAAACGTCAGCCGTCTGCCGGAGCTAGTTAAAGCAAACCATTCAGGTGCGCTGCACAATAAACATGGATAAACGCTCACGAAAGCTACTCGACCATCAAACATTCATTGATCGAATCATCTGATGCTCTCGAATGTGTAAAAACAACAAACAAAAAATTGTGACCCCTAAACAGGTCAACTCCCAGCCACCCAGTCCCAAACATTCACTCCCCCTGCCAGGTCCAACCACTGATATCTCTTGCTTATACAAAGTAACCATTTTCATTTGTTCTTCCACCATGAAAACGTATGGCGTGTATCCTCTATTCCTTGCAGTGTACAACAACCGCAATGCCCTTTTCACGAACCGGAATACGTTATAGTGATTGTGCCGTTGCTTGTCCACCTATACTCACGAGTGGAAATATAATTTACTCCAGGATTTTAAAAAATCCTATCGGTTACCTTTTCGTATGTTTTCAAAATAAGTGTATAAAGTATATGGGTTTCGCAAAAAAAAAGTTGTTGGTGGGCCAAAGGAGTTAAATATAGATGCAACAATCATGTCAGTGCCATGTAACCATTGGTTATAATAATATCGCCATTGTACCTTTTTAAAATTGCCATGCAATTGACAAATGAACACACCCATTGCCTCATACTTCATATTATCCGAAATCTATCATAAAAACCTGGAGTTCCGTTTTTCCATTTGTCAGTAGTATCTACGGACTCTATTATGCCTACAGACAATAGCGTCAGTAGTACCCGCACACCTTGGTGGAGGGGGGGGGGGACATCATTGAGGGCGATGCGCAAAGCGTTGAGAAGCCCTCCACAGGAAAATGACTGCAGGCTGTATAGCCGATGATGCATTCCTTGTTGTGAGGGCAGGATCAGTGGTCCCAAGCTACGACTCCATTTGCACTGCAGTTGGCATGTCATTAAATGCAGTTGAGCGCCTCCTTATTAGCATTTGGAATTTACATGCAATTTGTCCATTTTAGGAGAGGTGAGAAAGGGATCTATGTGCCAGGGAAAGGTTGCTCTTAATTATGGTCGGGGTGCCCCATGTAACACAATGAATACTGGAAAAATAGTAGGTGGTTGCTCACGATAGAGATGGTTGCATTAGTGGGTTTCCAATGGTCATAAAATGTTATGCGGTATTACATGTGCCAATCTACTGAGGTTTCACTTCTCACCACGTGTTTAAACACGATGATATGTGCGCGGGTGCACACATGGTCTGCACGTGAATGCGTTTTTAATATTATGCATTCAAGTGTGTACTTGTAAAAAGAGATTCGATTTTAATAGTGCCAGGAATAATATGCAAAGCACTGAGCAATGCTAAACCTCTTGCCCATACTGTTGCACAGTTGTGCACAGAGTGTTCTGGTCTTATGGGATTACATGCAAAACTACTTGTGCATTATTTTGGATACCACAGTTTACAGGAGCAATGCGGTAGAATATCCATGGTGGGAATCACATGTCGCGACCACCCATTACTTGCCGGCACGAGTAATTTTATAGGGGGCTAGCGGGAAGTACCCAGCGTTACCCGGGCGAAAAAGACACACACACATCGACTTAGACACACAGACATCGGCCCGCACACACAAACACATCGACTCACACACACATCGATGTACACACACACACACACATCTGGTGTTGCCCGTGCAAAAAAGACACATACACACACACATGAACCTAAACGCGCACACTTCAACTCGCACACACACATCGAGTTACACAGCAATCCCCGATGATGCCACAGCTAGAGCAATTTTCTCTCTCTGGCGAGCCTTGGGGAGGAGCAGTTTGAAAACGAAAGTCTTCCCAGTACTGGCAGGTGCATCAAGGAAAAAAAAATACTCGATTTGTAGTCTCAATGTCTTCCAAGATTTTCGTGTAGGCTTCTATTTGTGCATCCATCAGCTTTGGTAAGAAGCTGTAAAGCATAATAGCATATTTCACATAGGATCACCAATGGAGTACAGTTTGTCCTGAAGGAGGATGAGGGCCTGTTTGAAGATAACATCAGAAAAGTTGACGTCGAGGTTTGTATTTTGTCATTGAGCTCCGTGGAGGATGTCCTCACTCATGTCCGCTTTGTATTTTTGCCAGTCCCATGGGGTTAGATGTGCTGCAAACTTGAAGATTCATGCAGAAGAGCAATGTCGGTTGGTCAGTCCCCTGACCAACAGAAGCTTCTCTCATCGCTTTATGAAGATGGTGATCATGCGCAAGAATTACACGAAGATTTCAAGCTTCCCTATATGTTTGACAGACAACTCCTTCCACTGTTTAGAGGTCTTGTAAATATGTGTGCCCTTGGGCAACATGGAGAAGCATTGGGAGAAAGTAGCACTGCTGATTGCTGGGATGAACTGTGTAGACTCATCTTAAGGCATCAGATTCACTGTCGACAGCACGTCGCTTCCAATTTTATTTTAGCAGTCCATGTACAGTAGGAGGGAACTTCATGGTAGATCAGGTTGGTAGCAAATGGGTCACTTGGGCACAAAACAAAGAATGCCATAAGGGTAATATCTTGTGGAGCCAGGGCCTGTTGGGAATTTTCTTTGACATAGATGCGTTGACCATTTTGGAGGTGAAGTGCCAAATAGACGACTGTGGGGAATGGTAATGGATGGGGAAGCCAAGAATTCTGCAAATGGCCTGATTGTTGCTGATGTATCTTGGAAAAAAGTTTAAGCTCATGCACACTTTGCCCCTCTGTTTTGTAAGGCAAAGACAGCCATGTCAGAGCCTTTGTTGATGTATTGGCAAACATATTTGATGGCTTTTTTTTTAAGAGCACAATTTCACATTTAAAGTGGGCCTAGAAGATATTGCACAGAAGAGGGCAGTAGGGAACGATCCACCGGTTGTCAACCTTAATTTCCGAGTTAGTGGCAGGTCTGAGCGTTGTTTGAAATCCAACATGCTCACTATCTGTGCCGATATAGAGGATAGCCATCATGGGCCGACTGAGTGTGTTTCAAGTAGTTCCGTGGATACCTCTTGGTACACCTGTCATCTTGCATATGTAATGAAGGACTCTCAGGCGATGTTGTTCTCCGTGTCCTTTATTTGGGTTCTTGCTCGCACCCGGCGATGTCTCCGCTCGGACCCGCACCTTCTCCGCCTCGTGCCTCCGCAGGTCGTCTGAGTCCTCCGCTTTCTCTCTCTCTCTCCAGCCACGCCGCTGCTCGTGTGCTCCGCACACTCCGCAGCCACCCTGCTGCTCTGTGTGACTCCACACACTCTGCAGCCACCCCCGCTGCTCCACGAACACCGCTGGCCGACGGTGCCGTGACTCCAGCCTCGTAGCAATCGCGCCACTCCTCGCCAGTGCTCCGCGTGGCCTCTCCCTTCTCTATCATGTCTCCACTCCCGATCCCCTTCCGGTTCTCCCCTTATATCCTCCCCCTCACGTGACCCTAACTCCTCACGTGACCCTGACTCTGCCCACACTCACGTGACCCTGTCCTTGCTCGCATTACATGACCCCCCCCCCCCCCCCCCCCCCCCCCCCCCCCCCCCCCGTGTAGAAAAACCCAGCCGTCCCCAGCTGCAACAGAACAAAATAACGCGAGCAAAAGTCCAGCAACAGGCATAACAAGACAACGGAGATTATAACAACAACAACACAACAACAATGAATAGAATAAATAATGAAAGGAAAGGGACTTGGAACGTGTGCGGGTCGCCGGCCCGTCCTGAACGGGGGGCGGCCCCCCCGCATAGACCGTGACCGCGACAGGGTTTTAGGAGCGGCGGGATCGGAACCGCCAGCCGCTGTTGGAGTCCCGCCAATGTCAGAGTCCCGTACCCCCGGGAGACCCGTCGCCGGGGTCTCCAGCAAATGCGTCCGCAGTGGGGTTGGAGGGGCGGCGGGGCCAAGTGTACCCGTCGCCGTGGTAGGCCCACCCAGAGCAGAACTCACTGTCTCCGTCCGTGTCACGGCCGGTCCGTCTGTAGAAGGCACGACAGGCACGCTTGCAGGTTGAACAGGCAAAGTCAGTGGCGCGTCGGACGCAACAAACACCGGCAAGGCAACGTTAGGAGATGGCGCATCCGGCCGTGGGGCCACGTAGGGTTTCAATCAAGACGTATGTACGTACCAGCGCTGCGATCTGAAACGAACACGCGCGGACTGCGGACTAGGTACCTCAATAAGCACAACCGGCCCCTGCCATGGTTTGTGCAACTTAGGGGAGGTCCCCACCCGCACCTGTGGGCAGTGCAGCCAGGCCATGTACCCCACTCGCCAGGGGGATTCCCCATCCGAGCGCCGAGCACAACGTTCGTTCTGGGCCTGGGTCTTAGCCGTAGCCAATCTGGCCCCCTCCCGTGCCTCCGCCACGCGATGAACAGCGTCCTTAATGTACTCCGGAAGAGGCTTAACATGACCCTTCGCCCCCATACCCAGCTGCACGTCCATCAGCGGCACATTCTCGCGGCCGTACATTCAAAAAAAAGGTGAGTACCCCGTCGACGCATGAGGAGTCATCCTGAATGCAGAGAGCACCCCAGGAATGTGCAAATCCCAATCAGCCTGCTTTTCGATAACCGTGTGACAGAGCATAGCCAACAAGGTCCGATTAAGCCGTTCCACCATGCCATCCGTTTGAGGGTGGTAGGGAGACGTTCGAACTTTCTTGGTCCCCAGTGCAGCACACACCTCAGCCAATAATTTAGAAGAAAAAATTTCGCCCTTGGTCTGTGAGCAACCTTTCCGGCGCCCCTTTGTCCATTACATATCCGAACAGGAACACGTCCGTGATAGACGCCGCCGACTGGTCGGGCAAGGGCTAAGCCATCGCCCAGCAGGGAAATATATTCCACCCCGACCAGCAAAAATGTATTCCCCCGAGCGGACGGTGGAAAAGGCCCCAAAATATCCAACGCCACCAACTCGTTAATCCGGGACACCTGTATGGACTGCACTAGTGGAACATATGGGTGTTTAGGCGGCTTCCGCCGGGCACAGTCGGGACACGCCCGAATGTGTCCGAACGACATCGGTCGTCATGCCGTGCCAGAAGTAGTCCCGCTGCAACGTTAACAAGGTTTTCTGCACCCCGATGATGTAACAACGTCTCGGAGTGCAGAGTCCGAACCAACTCGTACCGTAACGACGACGGCACCACCAGACGCCAGCGATCAGTGCAACCCTTCTCTCCACATTAGCAACCCATCCCGGAGAGCGGCTCCCGGCGTCCCACCGGACAGCGGGCTCCCCGTCCCCTTTGCAAGCCCGACCCCGCATGGCTCCCAGCGACTCATCGAGCAATTTCTCGCGAAGCCATACCGAACATGGCAGGTTCAAAACGCTATCAGCCGGTCCCGGACAAACGGGATCCTCGGCCACCTCAGCTGGTCCCGGGCAAACGGGAGTCTCGGGCACTTCTACAGCGGATACAACAGGCCGAGGAGGTTGCTGAACCCGCGTACATCTATTCGTACCCGAAGCGCAAGCGCAAGGGGACCCCTGCGGCAATCTGGAGAGTGCGTCCGCGTTCGCGTGACGTGTGCCCTTCTGATATTGAATATCGAACGAAAATTCCTGCAGAGTCTCCAACCATCGTGCCAATTGGCCAGATGGCTGGTCGACTCGCAGGGCATATTGCAAAGCCGCATGGTCCGTGCGCACAATAAACGTATGGCCGTACAAATACGGCTGATATTAGCGAAGAAAATGTACAATGGCCAAAAGTTCGCGGCGAGTAACGCAGTAACGGGTCTCCGCAGGAGACAACACGTGACTACCGTACGCAACCATGCGTTCAACGCCATTCTTAGACTGACAGAGAACAGCCCCAATCCCGGTGTCACTAGCGTCAGTATCCAGAATAAAAGGTCGAGTGAAATCTGCATAGTCCAACGTCGGTGCCGACGCCAAACGATCGCGCAGGCCCTGAAACGCCGCCTCTTCCATCGGTCCCCAGCTGAATCTCCGGCCTTTAGCCGTAAGGAGGTGCAACGGCCTCGCAATCGTGGCAAAGTTAGGAACGAACCGGCGGTAGTATGAGGTGAACCCAACGAACCGACACTAACAATGTGGCCCAAATAGCGCACGGATCGTTGTAAGAGGTGACACTTTTTGGGCTTAAATTTCAAATTGGCCGAACGCATTCTGGCAAACACAGTGTCCAACCTCCGCAAATGTTCCTCAAACGTGCGGCTGAAAACGATAACATCGTCTAAGTATATCAAGCACGTCTCCCACTGCAGACCCGTTAACACGAGCTCCATCAGCCGCTGGAATGTCGCGGGGGCGGCATTCAGGCCCATGGGAAGACAATTAAACTGAAATAGGCCCTGCGGCATCCGGAAAGCCGTCTTTTCCCTCGAGGACTCGTCTAGGAGAAGTTGCCAGAATCCCGATGAGAGATCAAGAGTAGAAAAAAAATTCTCCCCAGACAAGGCATCGAGGGAATCATCCATACGCGGCAGGGGGTACGCATCCGCAACGGACACCTTATTTTACTTGCGAAAATCAACACAAAACCGCAGCTTCCCATCCTTTTTCTTCACAAGGACCACCGGCACGCCCCACGGGCTGTTGGACGGGGAAATAATGATCCCGCTCCGGCGGACTCAACCGATGCGGGTTCATCGGCGCGGCATCCCCCGTATCAATGTGGTGGGAAAGTAAGGAGGTGCGACCCAAATCGAAATCGTCCGCACTAAAGACGTTGGAATACCTCCCCAACAGTGCGCGGAGCGCGGACCGCTGGTCCGCAGTCAAAGACGTATTTTCACGGCACAACTCGGCAATCCATCGATCGTCCTGTGACGTTGAGACCGATACCCCCCCTACAAGGCCTCGATGGTCATGATCGCCATAGCTCGTGAAAGCAGTTGTAGCGTGAGCCAAAACCGTTCCGGCCGGTACAACAACATTTTCCATTCAATACCTGTAAAAACGGAGGTTGACGGCGGCCGGACAATCGTCTGTGCCCCCACCAGCGTCAAGCCACCCGTTATAGCAGAGGACGGTGTTAACAAAACACCCGCCGCCCCTTCGATTCCAGGCACCGGTTTCCGATACCGCAGAGGAATAAGCATCTGCGAGCCAGGCGGAATATCAACCGATACCTCGGACAGCGCCTGCACCTGACGGTCAGGAGCTACCTGGCCCCAGGGTGATGGCAAGAATGAAACACGCCGACCCCCCCCCCCCCCCGGCAATTCAATACAATTATGATACACCCTTATTTGAATAGGCATCTTGGCTAGAAAATCGGTTCCCAACAAACAGGGCACCGCGAGGGACCTGGAAATCAACACTGGCCCAGTAACCGAAACACCCCTAACCGATATACTGGCGTCCACCTGACCCACAATGCCCATATCTAGAATTAATGCCCATACTACCCCCGTTCGCCGCTATGCAAGAGTCGTAAACCGGCCTCACGCGCCCCGGCAGAATGGACAAGAGGTGAAATATCCCGTCGGAGATAATGGTCGCTGACGCTTCCGAGTCAACCAAAATGCGCACGTCGATCCCTTGGATCGACGCCGGCACGGTCGACGAGCCCATAGTGGCCGCAACTACTCTCCGTGCCAATTTACGCCACTGTGTCAGCGAGCGACGAGGACCATCGAACACCCCCCCCCCCCCCCCCCCCCCCGTCAGTAATGGCACCCGGCCCGCGTAACGATGGTGATGCATGAGGTGACAGGCCTTGCCGGGTGTCTGATGCGTACCGCCTGTCGTGGGTGGTCCTTCCCCGTCGTGTCCGTGACCGAGGCCTCCAGCTGGGGCGGCTGTCGAACGCGAGCCCAGCATTCTCTGGCGAAGTGGCCTTTACGGCCGCAGCGGAAACACGCCAGATCGGCTCGCCGTGCAGCAACCCCTCTGTCTTGTCGCTCCCACGCCATCGGCCCTGGTCGCAACCCCGCTCCTCCCCGAGTCGGCCACTGGGTCAATGCCGCCGTCAGCTCTTCAGGACCCCTCTCGTCCCGAACGTAGACGGCCTCTTTCGAGACCCCTCCTGCTGCACCGCCGTCGACTGTGGGGCTCCTTGTCCACGCCGTCACCTGTTTCCACCGGCGAAGATTGAATTGGGCATCGAGGCACTTAGCCACCGTCCGGGACGTCAACTTATCGTGGCCGCACACGGGCATGGGGATGCCCAAATCCCGGGATAACTCCAATATTTTTCCCAGTATCAGGGGTTCCAACAAATCAGGCTCTGTCTCTGGATTATGCGGCCATTGCTAACTCGATCACTGCGCCCCGGAATGCAACCGGCGATTCTTCAGGTGCCCGTTGCCGCTGCACGAACCTGCGGTGTGCATCGTCTGGGGGCTCGTACGCCTCTGTTATTTCCTCAAAGACCCCTGTAGCGTCGTCTTCTTAGCGGCTTTGATGGAGCGAAAGAACCGGACGGACTCGTCGTCAAGAACCGTTGGCAAGACCTCCAAAGCCTCCGCATCAGTCCATTTAGCGGATCGTACCGCCGCTTGAAAACGGCACGACATGGGTAGGCCTTCATCCAGCAGTGGTCGAATAAAGGGCTGTTAATTATTGATTCTCACAAGATACACAAGACAAATGAACAAAAAATTCAGGCTGCTCGTGCATGATCTTTTTTTTTCTTCTAATGTTACATTACGTAGGCAACGTAGAGAAGTAAGTCTGGTTCCATTAAATGTTGAGTGCTGTCGTGTTGTTTGAGATATTTACCCCGCTTTTTACCGTGAATTTGCTATATTATGCATTTTAATTGCCTGCTTAGAGAACAAGACTGCACAGAAAATAACACTAACATTTAAGTAGCACTTGGAGATCCCTTGAATGTACTTTCGGAGTAATGTTAAACATGCCGAGGGCTGCTATTGCTGTATCTTGACATTTTTGTTACCTACACAAATCCTCGCGCACAAACCTGCACGCGATGTTACCGCAGGCTTTAGTTTCTAAGGTTGATGCGCTGCATACAAACTGGGGCGATTTAGTTAATTTCAGAACATCCATGCTTCCTTATGCACTGCGCTGTGATAAGTGTGATGCTGATACTATTATTAACAATGCACTAAAATGCGGTGTTGATTTCACATTTGCAGTAGTTAATGTTACCAGGTCTAGATACAAGCTTACAGTTGCGAGATAAGAGGACGAAGTTATTGTAATAGGGATTTCTTGGCACAGTGTAACATCAAACAACCCCACACTGCATTCACGGATCGTAAACACTGCATATTTTGTGAAAGAATAATACGCGCACGTGTATGCATACGCGACGGTGATTTTGGCCTGAATGGTAGCACATCTGCTGCGTGTTTGTAGACATGTTGCCGTTCGAATCCACGGGTGCCCTGGTTTATATTGCAGATGTACAGTATTGACCAGAAATACGCGCTACCTGATTCGCAGTGGTTGATAAAAATCCAGTGACCGAAGCCACCCCTTCCCCCCCCTTGGGGGAGAATAAATACCCAGAGGGCACAGCTCCTGGATTTGTAAACCTTGCATGTTTGTTTGCACGCCCTCTGTCGTGAGTGCAGTTTCGGGTTCGATATTTTGACTTTGACAAATTTTGACAACTTACTCGCAAATTACGTGAATTAGCCAATGTAATGGTCCTAATGTGCATCTTCAAGCTGCCATGTTTTATAATACAAGCATGCCAAACTAAATTGTGGTTAGTATATGGAGTTCATTCGCTATGCTGATAGGATCTGCTAAGTGTTTGGTTTTGTCACTGTTGTTCCTCGCTGGCTTTTGAATGCGTTACAGGGGATAACTCTGCATATTCAAATCGACCGTGCTTCAGTACAAGTTGAGTAATTTAGTTGTTTTTGTCGTACAGAATTATTACATTTTTAAAGAGCCATCCATTGTTTTTCGTTTGTTTCTCATGTGTAAATGGATAGAATGTCACGTGCATCTTGTTTTGAATTTAACATTATTCACTGTGTCCAAAAACGTTCGTGCAATAAAATAATGACTATGAATTGTTTATTTTACAAATGTGCTTACCATTTGCACCGGGGTGGCATGTCGGACCGCGTTACATGCGACAAACTACTTGCATCTCATCTCAAAGCTATCAAAGGGGGGACCCCCAGTAGCTACTGACCCTGTGCACCACTTGGTTACGCAGCATCTGGCCTGCAATTAGGAATTAGTTCTCCAGTCGGGAGCGATGATTGTTTTGTCACCTAGAATGGATGTTTATTGTGTATTGTTGTTTTTGTTACCAGTGTTAAGTAGTTAGGAAACATATATATAATCCATCCCACACACTTAACAAAACTTTAATCTGATAAATGAAAATTATTATATAACCAAACAAAAAATCTTCTTGGTTCTTTCGGTAAAGTCACGTAGAATGGAAATAATAAAATAATAAAAATAAAACATAGTAAAATAATTCTCACGACGTCTTTCTGACAGACCTGTTCTTCACCTGAGGACGGCTGCTTGCGTTGTGGCCGAAACGTCGTGAGAATTATTTTATTATGTTTTATTTTTATTATTTAATTATTTACATTATACGTGACTTTACCGAAATAACCAAGAAGATGAATCCCTGCAGCCACGAAAGCTTTAAATCGAAATTCAAACTAAAAATATTAGAAACTTAGTAAAATGACATTTTCTCATTTAACCATAGTCCTGTTAAGGCTTAACAGCAATGCAGTATTGATGCAATAATAATAATAATCAAGAATACGCATAACTTGACTTGATCATCTCAGATTTAAATCCTTGCCAAAAATGTCCAGTTCTGTGCAAGTACATTTTTTTCGTGTACAAATTTCCAACACGTCAGTGGAGCCTCGTGCATTAAAAAAAAAGAAATAATGGACCTCCGTTTATTGTTCTCTTTCTTGAGCCTGTGCCCATTTTCACAATGTCTTTCTATATATTTTCCACAATCACAATTTTGGAAATGAAGGAATGAAGGACCATTGCACACACTTCTCCCATCGTGTATTCATCCTAAGGTAGCCTCCCCCCCCCCCCACCCCCCATAAATGGCCTCCTTTCTACTTTGTTCCCATATTATACGCTGTCCAGAGGACTCAAGAATTGTTTAAGAAATGAGTGGCTCTCGTCTGAAATAGTGCTCAGATTGGCCTCTTGTTGTTAAAGGTGCTTCCTAAAGTGGGATGTGAAATACAGCACGTACTAAGTGTGCAGAAATGAACTGTCCATATAGATTTTTTCCCCCAATTGTACCTTCTCCCCCTCGCGCCTTCCTACCGCCCACGGCTATTCATATTCAAAGTGTCTGATCAAATGACCATTGGAGGGTAGGTGCTTGTTTTTACGTTGACAGCACAGGAGGCAAAGGTGAAAACATGTAAAATTTCAGCCTCCGGCGGCGGCCTCTCCATAGGGTGACCACCTGCAGCAGCAGCAGCATCATCATCGTCTCACAAAGTGGTTATTGGTTTTGTTGACCCCGATGGGGTGATAGGCTAATTTTACGCCGACTGGGGTTGAACGTGCAACGTTCCGAACGCGAGTAAAGCTGCAGCGCCGCTCCTGCCATTGGCTGTTCTACCCATTCCTCATTTAGCACGCTTCAGCCTCCGCCCCTGACTTGCCCGATCCACTTCGCGAGTCTGCACATTGCAAGGCTCGTCTTGCGAACCCTGCTCGGTTAAGCAGTCGGCTGAGGATCTATAAACCCCTTTTACCGTATGCCGATGTTCAACGCAATCATGGTGGCAATACATTTCATGAAGATAAATAGATGTATACGTCTCGTTTCGATATTCGGTAAACGGTTTTGGGGGGGGGGGGGGGAAATCGGATGCCTTGCTGCATACACCAATAGTGTTAGCAAGCCACTATGTGCGTAATGAAATTATTTCGCATCCAAATATACCGTTACGTCTTTAACAAGAGATTAAAAATATAGGCATACAAATAACTAGACCTATTCATCTACCATTTATTCACGATTGCATGTGTGCAGAATATATCGCAAAATCAGCCGTTTGTTATCTACTTGCTTTAAAAAAAATTCCATCTCTTAGCTCTTTGTCAAAGAATAGAAACATTCCATAGCAGCTTTCTGCTGCAACACAAATTAACATTTTTTACAATGAACACTCAACCAAACGCCACGAGTGGCTAGAAATAAAGAGTTGACATATTTACACTCTACGCTCGCCAGTGTGCTTCTCCTTGGGGTAGATTTTTTCAATCGTGACTTTTATGTGCAGTAGTACATAGTGCGCAGTTGTGTCGGTAGCCTATTAAGTCGGAGCACTTTTAATTGGCAGTGCTAATGTTGCTGGATGGTATTATCACAGGTGTATTGGTTAAGAGTTTTAACCGCATGGGGCTGTAATTGAATTTCGCAGTCTGACTTTATGGCGCTCAAGTGATTACTTAAAGGTAATATAACTCCAGAGTGGACGTAGCAAATAGGCCAATAACAACAGCTGCATTACCCAAATTAACCACTTTGAACCCTTTTTGCACCTACAGGACTTTGCAGGAATGTGCCAGGCATTATCATTTAATGGATCCCATTATTTGCAGGAACTATTACACACGCTTATTAAAGAGTTCATTACACACTGCAATTTTGCTAATATCGCTGTCGGATGTGTTTTTTGGGTTGGACCACATCTTATCTGTTTGACGTTTCGCACCAAGTGCTGGGATCTTCACGAACTTAAGTTGAAAGCATATCGTAGAGCAACAAGGAATCGTCTGTCCACTAAATCACGTGTATGCAAATACAGCGCCGTATATATAGATTTTTTTTATTAGAGAGACTTGCTATTCTGTGTTAAAACATGTTTTGTATGTGCTCGACCGTATCTACTTTATCGAGCTTATAACTGTTGAATAATACAAACAACTGTTGTAATTGTGGGTAATAACCACGAGGGGCTGTCCATGAATAAGGTCACGACATTTTTGACGATTTTTGACCCCCCCCCCCCCCGTTATACGGCGTCACAAAAGACAGACCTCCCCTCAAATATGACGTCACAAAGCTCTGCCCCCGCCCAAAAAAACATTCTTCAAATCGCCTAACTATTGTCATTGTAGTGCGTATTTAATGTGCCACAGCACTCTGATGTGACGTCACATTTCTCCAACCCCCCCCCCTCATCACACATCGTCACAATGTCTGATCCCCCCTCCCTCCCAGGTGTGTTACGCCATTTATGGACGGCCCCCCCAGAGCCTTAATTCCTGTTGTGTGAAGGCTGCTGGCTCGTGCCTCGTCCGGCTTATCCCCTGTGCACTGGTCGCCATCAGCGGCCGCACGTCTGGACTGTGGGATCGCGTGCCGGGCCGTGGGTGAGGTACAAACGTGGCGTTTGCGTCAAGAAGCTTAAACCATCACGCGAATTCCGATCATCCTCGCAGCAGCGGCTATGTACGATGCGAAAGAAGTTCAACATAAGTACAGCCGTTGGGGGGGGGGGGGTGGTGGGTCAATAAAATCTACCAAATATAGGCCCTATTAATAGATAGGCCGCTGTCATGGACATATGGAATTCCAAACATTGTCTCAGGGCCACCAGTGGGAAAGACCGCAGGCCATTTCTTGCTTTAGCAGGGAGACCCTTTGGCCTAAGGGGTCGTCCATGAATGACGTCACGCACCTTTGGAGAGGAGGGGGGGGTCAAACATTTGTGACGATGTGTGACGAGGGGGGGCTTGAGAAATGTGGTGTCACGTAAAAATGCGCAACTTTAAGGAACTCTTTGGTTATTTCGGTAAAGTCACGTAGAAATAAATTTATTTAAATAATAATAGAATACGACGTTTCGATATGAACACAAGCATCCATCATCAGGTACAAATGAATGAAAAAACAAACAGAGTAAACTTAGAAATATAATGCAATACAACACAGAGTCTGCCAACAAAACAGTCAACACCCCACCTGGTTGATTATGTTCTTCCAAAGATTGCTACATTTGAGAGAGAGACAAAATTTAGACACGGAGACACACAGACAGACACAAGCAGAGAAACTCACACGTAATCAACCAGGCTATACGTCAGGGGCGGTTTCTTCATTAGGGAGATTGGGCGACGCACCACCAATGTCATTGAACCACAGAGTCACGCTAGCCGTCACTGTCAGCCTCTGGATATAGTCCAATCAGCGTCATGTCACGTTCTGTGGAGTACCGCCTCTTTTTGGGCGATTTCGCTACGGCTGAGAATCGCCCTGAGTGGCCCCATAGACTTACATTCAAAGATGTTTTTTTTCGAACGGGGGCGCTCCAATGCATTCTCTATGGCTTCCGGGAGGGCAAGCCCTAACGTGCTTACGTCATCATACGTGCTAACGTCATCATACGTAAGCACGTTTCACCCAACAATATAATTTATCGCCACCTAGTGGAATCTTCTTCTTGGTTCTTTCGGTAAAGTCACGTAGAAGGGAAGTAATAAAATAATAAAAATAAAACATAATAAAATTATTCTCACGACGTTTCGGCCACAACGCAATTTATTCTCACGACGTTTCGGCCACAACGTTCCACTCACTGGCATGGTGCAGTGTGCAGAGTAATGTATGGTGTCGTAATTGTATAGTAAATATATAGCAGTGTGATACACATTAGGGTGGGTAGAATAATACATAGTGTTATATTAAAATGGATAAGGCAGCAGCAGCAGCAACTGCAGCAGCAGCAGCAACTGCAGCAGCAGCAGCAACTGCAGCAGCAGCAGCAACTGCAGCTCCCTTTGATGCTGTTAATCCTGCATAATGCACATGCATATGCAGTACTAATCACATTCCTGCATTTCCCATAAATATGCTAAATTCCTCTTGATATGCAAATTCCTTTGTCAAGGCGCCCAGCTTATATATATGCTCCAAGCTCGTGTGCTGTTTCATTCAGACTCTGTCGCCTCGACGGACCTGGTTTTCACCTGAGGACGGCTGCTTGCGTTGTGGCCGAAACGTCGTGAGAATAATTTTATTATGTTTTATTTTTATTATTTTATTACTTCCCTTCTACGTGACTTTACCGAAAGAACCAAGAAGATGAATCCCTGCAGTCACGAAAGTTTTAAATCAAAATCTAGTGGAATCTTTAATAAAATAAACTTGAGTGGTTTGTTTTAATAGTGAGTATAGAAACAAACAAGATGTATTGTAAGAGTCACTTTATTTTTCATTAATATTAAAGAAGTGAAGTTGCCTTTACATGCTTAAGCTGTTAATTTATCCATTACATGGGTGGACCTTATCCTTATCAATCATCCAGACATTTGCCCCCCCTGAGAGATTTTGCAGGAGCCGCCACTGCTATACGTTAACTGTATGCTAACCGACTCTCTGTGTTGCATTGCATTACAGTTCCTAATTTTACTAAATTTGCTTTCTACCGTACTTCACACTTTAATAGAGAATAATACTTCGTCAGGAATAGGAAGTGAAAGTAAAATTGTAATGCAGTCGTTATATTAAAACGCTTGATAGTTTCGAATATAATTTTACAAACGTAAGTACTATTATTCCTGTTATATCAATCGACAGAATTTTTAATCACACACACATTTGTGTATTACATATTAATTTGAAATACAAGTATTACATTTGTATACTATTATTATGTTACGATAACATTTATAATATATATAGAGAAACGTTTTTGGGTACATAGATACCAAACAGGCATTTTTGAGCATGGAGGAATAATTAATCATGGAGTACCTACTAAATATACGTCATTCGGCAAGCGTACAATAGCCAACGCATCCTCCATGATTAATTATTCCTCCATTAAATTTTAGTTCTTTATACCCACAAAATGGCGTCATGTTTCTTTTCGCCATTGTTCGACTATGAACCATGAGTGACTGAATTTAACCATTTAAGATCTTTGATTTAACTCCGGAGTTCCCTTATGGAAGTGAAAATTAAAATATTAACCCCTCACGATTCAGTACATCGTGTGCATGATTTAGTATTATATACGCAACAAAATATTAATTGTGCAATGAAACTTCTGACCCTTAGCAATCAAGGCGTGGAGGGGTTTCGCGATGGTAGCAAACCCGGCGACAAAACGGCGATAATAAGAAGCGAATCCTATTCAACTTTGCAACTCCCCCACCGACGTGGAGGTCGGCCAAGTCCGAACACACGCTGTTTTCTCGGGGTCCATTGCAATGCCCAATTTACTGACAACGTGACCGAGATACCGCACGGATTTTTGCAGGAGGTGACATTTTTGGGGATTAAATTTGAGATTTGCGACTTGCATTTTGAGAAGGACAGCACGTAACTTATCAAGATGTTCTTCGAACGTATGGCTGAAGACTATAACATCGTCGATGTATATAAAGCATGAGTCCCACTGCAGACCAGCTAGGACCAACTCCATCAATCATTGTAACGTAGCCAGCGCGGAGTGGAGCCCCATCAGAAGCCGATTAATTTCGAAAAGGCCCTGTATTAAAATTCCAGAACGGACAACAGATGTATCATCTAATAAATTCCCATCTCTGTTTGCAGCACAAAGTTTGAAAGTGGATTACATCCTTCCTCGCTCTTCAAATCCTTATCGGTCGATTCCATATGACTTGTACTGTCCGTCAATACAATCGGTGCTTAGCGATAGGATTTGCAAGACATGTCACACATACTTCGCGTCGTTAGTCATGCTGGGCAGCCACTCTGTATCACACAAGCAGGAATCAATTAGTATTCCGCCCAAACGCATCAGGCCACAGAGTCGATGCACGTCGGCAACGTGAACTAATGGTTGTCATCGTGAATGAAGAAAATGGAGAGTTCAGATTGGATAGACGAAGAAGAGCTAGATCTGAATGGAATATCCATTCCACCAGATGAAGAGATCCATACTCTCCCTATTTATTCCATGAAGGAGCATTTTGCTTCTTCATGGGAGAATGGATATGCATAAATTTTGTAAAATATATATTGTTTTTAAACATTCTAATGATTCTACCAGGGCTTTTCATTCTGTGGAATGTGATTGTTATAATAGTATTCTCCATTTTGCTTCGTTCTACTACAAAGTTTCAAGTATTTTTTTATAGTTATACTTATAAAACATTAAAAGTAATTGTAAGAGAATTTCAATATAATATTCTGAGCATCTGCAGTTCAAGTTAATTTTATGCTAAATTTCAGCTTTTTAACGCCTTTTTAATACGTGTTTTCTCCGTCAACATCAGAGTGCAGCGCCGCATTAAATACGCACCACAATGACAATAGTTTAAAGCGATTTGAAGCGTGTTTTATTTTCAAAATGGAAATATGGTTGGGGGGGGGGGGGGGGCAGAGCTTTGTGACGTTATATTTGAGGGGGTTTGACTTTTTGTGACGCCGTGTGACGAGGGGGGGAGGGGGGGTCAATAATCGGCCAAAATCGCGTGACGTCACCCTCCCCCATCCCTGACCTCTGTTCTCCCACCAATATTAGTGGTTCACCAAAGGGTATTGATCAGCAAGTCGCGTGTAATGGGGTAAAGTGTTGGTACTCCCACCTTCCGAAATGTCTGGCCTGCGTGGAAGAGGAGGTCCTTCGGACCCTCCTTAGGGAACTGTTTAAAAGCTCCCACTTTGGAAGCCCTGCTGCCTGCAGTGACGATCGTAAGGATGAATCTTGACCACACAACTCGGCTAAAGTATGAAAATTGCATTATCTGTAAATGCATTTTGTGTGCTCAAGCCAAAGTGGATAAGAACTATAAAATGCAAAACCTATCGTCCTTATAACGAAACTTTAGTAGGATCAACCTCCATATGTTGTTCGCTAAATATCCATGGCCCTGAACTAATGCATTGCATGACAATGGTTAATGATGCATTTAACAGTTTACCATGTAATCTTTGACAAGAAAATGTCGGGGTTCAGCCATGCTTTTGCTTGATAAATTGATCCATTTATTTCGGAAACGGGAAAACAAATGTCATCCATCACGAGGTTACCAGCCACGTATCACTGCTGACACGCGTAAGGTTAATGTGAACACGGCAATTCTAAGATTTGCCATGCATTTCGCTTCATCCTCCTTGAGCTTCCAGCATTGATGTAAATTTTAAATAACAAAACTATAGTTTAAATGCACGCATCATTTATTGACTGCTCGTACCGCTTTGCATAGATGGCATAACTATTAATCCATCATGAACTGTAAAGGAATAAAGTAATGTACTGTTGAGAGTAAAGTGGATAGTCTACGTTATAATCGGGTGAGACTGCAAGTGTTTTAAGAATGCGTAAGGAATAAGAAAATGGATAAATTAGTAAATAATTAAACTTATGTTCACTTGTGGGGGATGAGTTTAATTGTTCTCGGTAAAAGCATAGATTTGCATAGTGGGTGTTAAATGCTTTGCTAATTACATTAACGTGCGATATGAGCAGAGAAATTACAAACAGGCAAAAGTCGTAATAACATTTCTCATTTTAATTATTGGTCGGAAATGCATAATCACACTTACAAATTGAAAGCATACAATATGCTTCAGAAATACAAAATCAATGCGCCTAATTAAGATAATGGACAAAGCATCGTGCTCTGCATCAACAAATTGCCGATATGACTTCTCCGTAGCCCCTGCATTGCCCTCACCTCGAGTGGTCTTGCTCATTTGCAGTGCAGTGCGTATATGGCAATTGCATGTGCTTCACATAGATGGCTCGTGGTGCATGAGTTGAATATTTGTGGAGCCTGACAAGCGCCATTCTCGCGTCTCGCACGGGACGTTGAGCTGCAATATATACGGCCAATCGCACCACACACAGCCGGATTGGCACAGACACACACTCAGTCAGCCTTCTGCCAGCTGCATAATAAGTACATGTAACATATTTTAACAGTGGTCATTATTTGGAGAAAATAGCCCCTGCCACGGAATTTCACTTGCAGGCTCAGAGCCAGCACTAGAACTGAGCACTGCCCTGCATTCTGCAAGTGGGATCAACTACAAAAAATGTGTCATGTTTTTCCATCCTGTTGCAAATGAAAGGCCGTGAGATAAGATTAAATCTACTGGCCAGACTTATCATATTTATAGTGAGTTCAACTCAGTCGCAGACGCACTTCTTGGAGGCAACACATTATACCAACACACGGGGTTAACAAGATAACCAATATTGGTGGATCACCAGGCTAATTGCGTGAATTATTCTGTAACTAGCTGCAAAGGACTAGACCACAGCATGGGTCTGGGTCCACGTGTTGGTGACTTCAGAACGTAGAACGTATACTTCTTCAGGATAACAGCAACGCCGAACCCCTGTCCCTCTGGGGACCTGGCTTATATTCGCTCTGACCGTGGCTGGCTCCGCCCTTGGCCACGACCACCTTCCATTATCCTCGAGCAGGATCTCGCCCCGACACGTGACCACCCCTCGCCCCCACTTGGGGCCCCTGTGTAGACTTTACCAGTCACGTGTCCTCCGGGGTCAACCAGAGAGCCACAGCCTTTAGTAACACCATTCCTTGGCCGGCACCCTCACACCCCATCCTGTAGGGGTCGGCGATGCACGCCGAGCGTGGTGCCACTCAGCGCTATCATTCAGCGCTCAACGAGCCCCTCTAGGGCCGGTACTACACCCACATATATGGGGTGTCTGCGATGTCAATACAGCGCACGCCGTGCCCCTCTCGGGCCGGCCTTACACAGTGACGTCCGCGATGTCACTACATATTTACCCGTAATATGTCCTTGCCATTCTCAGCACTTACCGCTTCTCTTAAATATCAAATATCATTGTAAAACAGACTACCCACATGTGACTGTAGAGGGTGTAATGAATAATGTTGGTCAATTTTTAGCTTTGAAATTTCTTTCTCAATTATTTTAAGATATATTTTGTCAGCATTGTGGCTTGAAATTTATGTTTTTCTTCCATGCGTTTTTTAAAAGTCCGTTATACTTCAAGTGATCGTGAGTGGCTTACCACACTCAACACGCTGATGGGTCGCGTGTTCACAAAAGTTTAGCTTGGTGTTTGTCAGCCTTCTAGGCTTGTTTGACATTCAAAAATCGTGCTTCAACATTGAATCATTGCCTCAATGTTACAATTCTGCAAATTCCATATTTATTAAAAGAAAAGTATTCGAAAATCCATTGGGGGGGAAAAGCATGTAAAGTGAGGGGTGAAACATTCCTGAGCATTCTTTTTTTCTGAGCGACAGCCATTGAGACAATGAGCCTGATTCATGTAGAGTTTTCTATTCGGCCTTATTCACAAAGCAGTGTTTGGCCGAGTTTGTGTGGAATTTTTGAAGCCCCAGAACTTCACACACAAGTCTGCAAATTTAGGCCATTACAAAACCATGTTGCTCATTACTGCATAACCACATTTTTCGTGATTGATGAAGTAGTCTACAGCAAAAGTGTCCCTGCAGTGCATTAGGCGATACAGTTCAATTATTAATTCTGATTAATTGTGCAGTGAGCTAGATGGGTGGTTTTGTGGGTCACTGAGCCAAACAGTCATGGGTGAAGATCTAAGACGAGAAATGAACCAACTTGTTCGAAGGAGCCTGACACTTGTTTGGTAACGAACAGAAATTAGTCTTTTCATTTCGGCGACAGCATTGCGCACTGTTGGGAGCTAATTTCTTCACATAACGACCACATTTGACTTCCCAGCATGTGGATACTCATTTTGTCGACGCACACCAATAATAAGTGAGGGTTTTAACTCCAAATCTTCCAATTAATGAGTGATTTCTCCATTTATAAGTTATGCTTATTTATTTGGACACTCAACACAATTTAAGCTTTTAGTAAACAAGCATAGCAATATAATTTTCGCAACCCTTTAATCAGTATGAGCACACACTTGTTGAGACTATTTGATATACATTCCTCGACCATTGTGCGTACCATGTTGCCAGGCCTTGACCAAAATTGCCCCGAAAGCACCCAGACTCATTGGGATCTTGGAAACCCAGTTGGTGCTTGTGTAATGGGTTCAACTGAGTCGCAGACGTAGACTTGGAGGCAACACATTTATTCAGTTCCAACACACGGGGTAACTTTCCCCTTAACAGAATAACAATCTATGGTGGTGACCACCAGGCGAACTACACTAGTTACAACGTAACTGCTACTATGGACTGGGACCAATGACTTCGGCCCGGGTCCACGTGTTGGAGACTCGTTGAATGGAGAACATAGACAAAGGGTTTCTTCCAGGATGAACCACCCTGGTCCCTCTCAGGACCCGGCTTATATTCTCTGTGGCGTGGCCGGCTCTGCCCTTGGCCACGTCCATCTTCCAGAATCCTCGAAGGATCTGGGTCGCAATCACATGATCCCCCCCACCCCCTTGCCCCCTCTTGAGGCCCCTTTGTCAACTTAACCAGGTGCTATAGGTTTACTCTAACTTTCCAAACACCCATTAATGGAATTGGCCAAAATACCAAAATACCCGAAATGGATGGATGCTCCTTAATATTCTTGAAACTGATTTAGGCATTTTGGGTAAATAATTGCCATTTATTATTATAGGAAGTGTGTACTATTATTAGTACGAGACTAGCCCTCGTCATGGTAAGGTGGGATTGGCACCATTTGCCTTGTGCTGGCAACATAGATGAGCACTGCTTTGGGGTCGTCCATAAATGACGTCACGCACCTTGGGGGGGGGGGGTGTCAGACATTTGTGACTATGTGTGACGAGGGGGGGGGGGGGAGTTGAAAAATGTGACGTCGCATCAAAATGTGCAACTTTAAACTAGATATAGACAACACGTTCTACTTAATTAAATAGACTTTTTAATAAATGTTTTCTCCTACAACATCAGAGTGCAGTGCCACATTAAATACGCACTACAATGACAATAGTTTTAAGCAATTTGAAGTATGTTTTATTTTTTGGGGGGAGGGAGGCAGAGCTTTGCGATGTCACATTTGATGGAGGGGTCTGACTTTTTTGTGAAGCCGTGTGACGAAGGGGGGGGGGGGTCAAAAATCGAACAAAATCGCGTGACGTCATTTATGGACGGGCCCTTTACACATTAGTTTATTAGTTCTGCCCAGATTGTATCGCTGATTCCTCACAGGGTTCTGAGTTGAAACCCCTGTGCTCTGCCCCAAACTTGTGTGAGTAGAAAAATGCTAAGATATCCACGTAAATGATAATACACATCCCTTTGTATATCCAGGACTGGTCAGATATCACGTGCAACTGCTTGATACCGTGTCTGGGAATAAAGCCCTGGTAACTAGGTTCATAGCACACTGCACTCACCACTGTGCCACCACCCCAGCCACACGGATCCTTGGACACATTCATTTTTCAACAGATTGAGAGTGACTCTCGCTCTAATGTAGTTTTTATTACTGGCAATATAGAGTTATCTTTTGTATGCCCGGGGTCTTGAACCCAGGCACTTGTGAAGCAGTCTCCAAAAGCCACTGCAATAATGTAGTATCGCTTAAGGCTTGAACATGCAGCATGTTAATGTTCCAGTTACACCATATTGAGCCAATAATGAGCAGTGTCAATAGAAGAAAGCTCTTAATTGCACAACCTGTAAAATCGTCCACTTCCTGGTCCATTGGGGATTGATGTAGAATGTGTTTTGGCGATTTAGCATTTTTCACTAATCCATTTTGTCAATACGATATACTGCATGCATATAGAATATATGCAGTATAATATATGTATGCTGCATACAGAGGGTGATTGACAAGTCCATGTCCTGACTCGGAAAGCAATGGCCAATATTTTCTGAATCT
Organism: Lethenteron reissneri; assembly: GCF_015708825.2. NCBI lineage: Eukaryota > Metazoa > Chordata > Hyperoartia > Petromyzontiformes > Petromyzontidae > Lethenteron > Lethenteron reissneri. The sequence goes on from NC_083807.1 coordinate 9,001,388, forward strand.
CTTGCAGTATTTTATACTTAGTTCCCTTGAATTGCAATGAACTTGGTCAAACTATATAATCCCTGCAAGAAGAACACTTTTTGTCTTGCTGCCTGCTCGAGCGTTTCATTTGCACACCACTCCATTATCAATATAGAACTGCTATCCCCACTTAAAATCACTGAAATTAGGTAAGGTAGTGCAGATTTTCTCAAAATATTGAATTGTATGTCATTGTTTTGAAGATATGTAATCCTTTTTTTCAGATTTCAAATGCGTTTTCTTTATGGCAAAGATAATAGGCATGGCCGTGACATTTTTAGCTCTTGCTGCTGTGGGAGAATCAGATGCATCAGTGGATTCAACAGAGGTGAAGAGGGTCATCTGCATCTGAATGGTATTTGACACTGAGGTGGCCGATAATATCCAAGTAGGCCGCAAACAACATCAGCCTGGAACGTAAATAGCCTTGAGCTACTCCGCATTAAAACTTGGTGTTTGCGGATGAAGACTTCCTCACTCTGACCGATGACATTACTGTCAGAGGTAGGACACTGTAATCCATTGTAGGGCTAGGCAACTCATTGAAGTCCGACTCCAGGAGGCCAATGAGGAAAGAGTGGCTCATGGTGTCGAAGGATGTATAGATATCGAGACAAACGAGTGCATCAATTGAACCGGAGTCCAAAATGGGCAACAAATATATATTGTTGAAGAGCCTTGTCAGTGCCGTCTCTGTGGAGTTGTTCCAAACAGAATGTGTGGACTGAAAGGAGCAGAAGTTTGGGAAGGCGGTAATATGGGCCTGAAGCTGGATGAGGGCAAGGCAGTCCAAAAGTTTGGAGAGGTTTAAGCGTTTGGTAATGATTGATAGCTTGCCATGTCCGTTTTAAGGTCTTGTATTCTTGAGCAACAAGGTGATTTGGATCGTTTTGTAGGAAGGAAGAGAGTACCCAACGATATTGGCGATCACAAGAAAGTTACTTTGTGCGCTGTTTGAGCAGTGTACTGGAGAGGGTGTCCAGAGGAGACGACTTTACGTTAAGTGCTTGGATTAGGGCTAAACCATTATTCTGGCAGCACGGGTAACAACAAGCACAGGAATATAGGAGAATGAGTCACGAGGGTGGCGGCCATGGCATGAGAGGGGATTGCATGAAGCTTGAGGGATGCCATGCCTTTGATGCTGCTAATCCTGCATACTGCACGGGCATAATATGACTTTGAAACCCCCCGCCCACCTCCTACGCATTTCACAAGTAGTACTAATCCCATATCTGCATTTCCCATAAATATGCTAAATTCCTCTTGATATGCAAATTATTTTGTTAAGGCGATCTTCCCCCTCCAACCCAGCTTAAATATACGCTCCAGGCCTGGGGTGTTTCATTCAGACGCTGTCTTCCCGACAGACCTGGTCTTCACCTGAGGACGGCTGCTTGCGTTGTGGCTGAAACGTCGTGAGAATTATTTTATTATGTTTTATTTTATTATTTATTATTTCCCTTCTACGTGACTTTACCGAAAGAACCAAGAAGAAGGATGCCATGATGGTTTCGACGATGGTGGAAAGTTTGCTCGTGAAGTACATGCTGAAGGAGGTTGCGAGCTTTAATGATGTTTGTGGATCATTGACTGGTGCTGGGATCGAGGACATTGAGGGCTTTCCAAAGGTTTGATGCTACCTTTCATGTAAGAGGTGCATGAGGCAGCACTCATATGTATGGAACTTTTCACACCGTACATAGCCAACCATTATCATCAGCTAGTTTTCTGTCCTGCAGGCCACACTAATGGGTCTGGCCAGTGGGGAGTCGACCGAGGTAAGTCCTTTCCCAATACCTCCTGATCACTTGGCATGGATGGCATCGGCAACTAGACAGCAGGAGATGCGTGATGATGAATGAGACTTTCAAAGTTTGAGAGGTCCCAGTTTGACCAATGCTGCCCTGAGATCAGCTTTGCTGATGGGCGCAAACACCTGCATTGGGTGAAGGAAATAGGTTGGAGAGGGATTTGGCAAGTAGATGCTGAAGGAAATGAAAATCAGTGCCTCATGAGATTAAGCGAGTGGCAGGTAGTTTTGACGATGAGAGCCCTTGGTGATTGTGGAGAAGTGAAGAGAAGGTGGTGAGTGCTTGGTGCGTGAGCGTAAGTCATGCACGATGGGGAGGCAATTGTTAATTTGCCAACCTGGTGAGATTAATCTAAATTCTTCACACTGGGCTCTGCCAACAGTCCATAGTTAATTTAAATGCCTCATTATTTGGCCACCCTTTAGTTGCCATTCATCATCAACTGAAACCCACTCTTGAAAACCCACAGTGATCATGCTGTCTCTTAAAAAAAGTGTTTTCTTTTTACTACAGAGTAGATGGATGATGATGTATTGTACAATACAGTTATTTCACAGCATTTATCACTTTGCTAATCCATGCGTGGTGGGCTTTTTCACTCTTAAGACATAAGCATTTTTTCGAGAGCTTAAAATCCCACGTGAATACCGTGCATCGTAAAGACAGGTCTGCATTGCACAGCCAGTTTACCACTTTTAAAATTAGCTTGATTTCATATTGAACTTGATGCTTTGGCATTGACATAGCTTGTCTTTGTGATTGGCTCAAAGTGCCATTTTGAAATGAATTTTGGTCTATTAAATATCACACCAATGATGTTCCCTTGCCATGCTATGTGAACACCTGATAGGTACAGTCCAGTTTAACACATAGGCTTTCGCCTATGGTTTCACGCTTCAACACACCGGTGAGCTAAAGCAGTGAACTATTTGTCTTTTGTCAACGTGACACTTTTTACTGATTGGCCGTGTCGGGTGGTGGAGGGTTACGACACATTTATAAATAACGCGATCTAAACCCAAAAACGTTGATTATGAAGGTACAGTCTAGCAAAAACAACCACCTACCTCCTCGTGGTGCCGGATGGCAATGGTGTGATGGGCAGTGCCGTGGGGAGAGGGCCAATTTAGATTTACCATTCCCCTCATGGCATTTTGTAACCACCACAGCGGTCAAATGGGGGCTCTGGGCAGGTGCGAGGAGCTGGTAACCCCTCCACCTTCAATTAACGACCACTAAACTACGAGGTAAAACATTTATTAAGCTTGTGCCGCAGGCCCCGGGAGGACAGGCGTCTATGATGTCTCCTGGCCAAACCCCATTTGGCAGAGCCAGGAGACTGAATCCTTACCCTTGGGGCTTCTTCAGAAACAACAAAAAGCAACTCTGGATGGCCACATGGAATGTTCAAATGCTCACTGCGGAGGAGAGGCTGCCACTCCTCTATCGGGAGCTGGACCGGTACTGCCTGGATCTCTGTAGTATTCAGGAGTTCCTGTAGACCGGCTCTGGCTCCTGCTACCATGAGGGGTGGACAGTCCTTTACTCAGGGCAGGAGACTGCCAAACAAGAGGGAGTGGCTCTTCTTCTGAACAAAAGAATGAAGGGGGCGTGGGAGCGTGGCGGTGACGTGTGGGAAGCAGTAAGCCCCAGGCTACTTTGGGTTTGCCTTCCCATCAACCAGAGGTGAGTGGGTTCTGGGTTGTTCTTCGTGCTTTTGGAGTCCTTGACCCGCTGCACACGATCATTAAGGACCTTCATGATGAGCGGGCTCGGGTAAAGCTGATAATTGTTTTTTTACTCTTTTATCTGGCAACAAAACTGACACCTTTTTTTTACAAGGAGTCATGTTTGCATAGACCACAATAACTCTGATAATGTATGCACTGTCCTTGAAGTTGATTGGTCCACACCCGAGACAGCTTTCCTTAGAGCCTAGTCTCACATGGTGTTGGACCAGATGACGCTACGTGGCCAGTGGCCAGGAGTCGGAGCCATTCCTTGTTCAATTTGGGGTGCGACCGGGATGTGCTCTGGCACCAACATTATTTAACTTATTTTTTGACCACATAGTTCATGAAGCCTTCAATAGCTGTAACCGAAGAATTTCCATCTGGTACAGATACAATGGGAGGCTGATCAATGCCCAGGTGCGGTCAAGTGATGGCTCCCTATTGCTCAACCATGTTATGTATACCGATGATCTGGTAATTGCTGCTCACTCAGAGGAAATGTTGGAGGTGCTGCTGCTGAACCTGGAGCTTGCCACTAAGAGGTGGGGACTTGCCATCGGCCCCACCGAAACTAAGCACCTGCCTGGGTATTTTATACCATCGGACACTCCACCCCCACAACTCCCAATTGGAGATAGGGCAGTTGTGGAGAGAGTGGAGAGTTTCCCATACCTAAGCAGTGTGTTCATGACCGGCTCCGGTGAGACAGCAGAGGTCTCCGAATTAGTCGAGCGGCATTATCTTTTCGTCGGTTGCATAACGCTGTGTGGAAGCTACTTGGTCTGTCGCTTTGCACGATGCTTCAGGTTTTCTCGGCCACAGTCATTCCCTCCCTTCTCTACACTTGCAAAACGTGGACCCCCCTAATGGTACATCTCTGCCGGTTAAAAACATTTTGGCTGGCCTGCCTACGATCCATCCTGGGTTTAACCAGGCTGGATTGTGTGAGGAGTTCACAAATCTTTGAAAGATCTGGGCAAAGTCCCATCGGTGAGCTCCTCCAGCAAGCAAGGCTGCGTTGGTTGGGTCATGTAGCCCGCATGCCCAGCCACCGCATGCCTAAACGGCTTTTGTTCCACCAGATCGAGGGGGCTAAACGGGCGTGGCACGGGCTAGAAAAGAGATGGAGTGATGTGGGTCAGGAGGATGTGAAGATCGGCCTCTGTAGAGGAGGGCTCGTGAAGGATGCTACTGGGCAGTTGGAGGCGGTCACCCTCCAACAACAATGGAGGGGGAAGGAGCAACACTCACAACAATGAGTGGAGCGCCGGGTGGCTGAAGCACAGCAAGTTGGCACAGTTCGGGGCACAGGTGGTGCATCAGCCATTCATCCGAGTCATTTGACCCGTGGCACCTGGGTCTGCCCCGTCACCTCCTGCCAGTGGGCGTTCGACACTTCACGTGGCCTCAACGTGCACAAAGCCTGGCACAAGCGTTGTGGTGACGTCACCGCCACTTAGTGCCGAATGGCGGTTGTTGGTACAGTACTGAGTTAAATACTATATAAACAAATAATGGTGAAGCTACGTAGCTCTATCTCCAATTTTCTCCAATGGTAGCATTTATATGTTTGCAAAAGCTGAGCACATATGCAAAATGTGTGTCCGGAGATGTCACTTTAATTTTTTTAATTTGGAGGTGGGCACAAAGATAATGTTTGGACATGCAGGAGTTACTTAAGCTCCAAGAAACCGATATATATATATTGGAAGGACACACTTAATGGCTGCTTTCCAATGCTCAAAGTCAGCTAAGTGAATGTTCCGGTATTTGTAATGTGAACTTGATGAATTTTCTTGGCCTCGCTGTGCGCTGCGTTGCACCACTATCCGAGTAGTTAACCTCGTATTCAATTAACCTTCAGAGCCAGGGTGAACATCCACCTCCAACGTATTTAATGAATAGAACGAGGTAACACTGATGTAAAACACAGCACAAAATACAGCATCTGCTAATACTTGCAATATTGATACAATTAATTAACACAAGGAGCATCATAACATTGTCTAGATAACATGAAACTCAAAAATAGGTCCTGGATGCACCAGGCACCTACATTAGCACTGAATAGCTATACAAGAGAATAAGTGTTAAATAAGGTCACATCGTGTAACCACCATAGGGGCCGTCATGCACCTGGGGGGGGGGGGGGGGTCAGACATTTGTGATGTGTCACGATGTGTGACGAGGGTTGGAGAGGGGGGTTGAGAAATGTGACGTCACATCAAAATGCGCAACTTTAAATAAATACTAGCTGTACTACCCGGCTTCGCCCGGGACTTGTATCTACCACGGCCGGCCGCCTTTGTCTCCCCAGTGGCGATGTTAATACGCTACAGTAGTTAAGTTACTCGTTTGAGGCAGAGTCGACCTAGGGGAGGTTCAAATAATCGTCACCGGTGGTGGCCGTGAGCGGGAATCGAACTGGGTTTGCCGGGTTGGTAGCGCAGCGTAGCGTTAAGCACTACACCCACCGCTCCTCACACACTACACACGCACAGACACACACACAGACACACACACAGACACACGCAGACACACACAGACAGAAACACACACACAGACAGCACGCTAACCACTACACTACCGCTCCCCACACACCGCACACGCACACACACAGACACACACACAGACACACACACAGACACACACACACAGACACACACACACAGACACAGGCAGCACGCTAAGCACTACACTACCGTTCCCCCTACACAACACACGCGCGCGCGTCCATTGCTGCAGACACACACGACTTTCAGGGTGCATACGGCAGTAAACGACTGAAATAATAAAGCGGCAATGCTGTGTAAGGAAAGCCTTAGACCCGCATTATACATTTGTGTAATGCGAGTGTAAACACACAAACACACACAAACACATACACAATACACACACACATACATGCAGACACACAGACAGACACATAACACACATACATACAAACACAGAAACACATACACACACATACATAGACACACACATACATACACAAACACATCCACAGACGTACATACACACATACATACAGGCACGCAGACATACACATAAACACATACAAAAAAACCCACATACATACACACACACATACATATACACAAACGCATGCACACACATACACACATGCATACAGACACACAGACATACACATAAATACATACACACATACACATGACCCGGCTTCGCCCGGGACTTGGATCCACCACGGCGGCAAAACCGACATACATACACACACAGACATACACACAAACACATACACACACATACATACACACATGCATACAGACACACAGACATACACATAAACACATACACATGACCCGGCTTCGCCCGGGACTTGGATCCACCACGGCGGCAAAACCGACATACATACACACACAGACATACACACAAACACATACACACACATACATACACACATGCATACAGACACACAGACATACACATAAACACATACACATGACCCGGCTTCGCCCGGGACTTGGATCTACCACGCCCAGCCGCCTTTGTCTCCCAAGTGCCGATGGTAATACGCCACACCAGTTACTCGTTTGAGGCTGAGTGGACCTAGGGGAGGTTCAAATAATCGTCACCGGTGGTGGCCGTGAGCGGGAATGGAACTGGGTTCGCCGGGTTGGTAGCGCAGCGTAGCGTTAAGCACTACACCCACCGCTCCTCACACACCACACACGCACAGACACACACACAGACACACGCAGACACACACAGACAGACACAGACAGACACACACACACACAGACACACAGACAGCACGCTAAGCACTACACTACCGCTCCCCACACACCACACACGCACACACACAGACACACACACAGACACACGCAGACACACACAGACAGACACAGACAGACACAGACAGACACACACACACACAGACACAGACAGCACGCTTAGCACTACACTACCGTTCCCCCTACACAACACACGCGCGCGCGTCCATAGGTACACATACACGCGCTTGCTGCAGACACACACGACTTTCAGGGTGCGTAAGGCAGTAAACGACTGAAATAATAAAGCGGCAATGCTGTGCGAGGAACGCCTTAGACCAGCAACACATTTGTGTAATGCGAGCGTAAACACACAAACACATACAAACACATACACACACATACACACAAACACATACACACAGACATACACATACACACAAACACACACATACATGCACACAAACACATACACAATACAAACACACATACATGCAGACACAGACAGACACATAACACACATACATACACACACATACACACACATACATAGACACACACATACATAGACACACACATACATACACACAAACACATGCACACACGTACATACACACATACATAGAGACACGCAGACATACACATAAAGACATAAAAAAAAACCCACATACATACACACACACATACACACAAACACATACATACACATACATACACACATACATAGAGACACACAGACATACACATAAACACAAACACACATACACATGACCCGGCTTCGCCCGGGACTTGGATCCACGATGCCCCGCCGCCTTTGTCTCCCCAGTGACGATGTTCACACACGACAGCAGTTACGCTTTTGAGGCTGAGTGGACCTAGGGGAGGGCCAGGTCCGTTTCAAATAATCGTCAGCGGTGGTGGGCGTGAGTTGGAATCGAACTGGGGTCGCTGAAGCAGCTTAATGACTGTTTGTACAAAGAACATATAAAGAATCGATTATAATAACCAGGCAAGAGTCCACATTATAGACTGCCAGTACACGCACTCAGCTTCATAAGCAGGCTAGAGTGTACATGATAGAGTGGCAGTACGCTCACCGAGCTTAATAAGCAGGCTACAGTGTACATGATAGACTGGCAGTACGCTCACCCAGCTTAATGAGTATTTGTACAGTGAACATTAAAGTAATCGATTGTTGGCGCGTTGGGTTTAAAAGTAATATTAATAGCACACATTGTGGTGGGGGTGTAGTGAAGAGTAGGAAAAACTTTGATGAATTTACCTCAGAGTGGCGTGGTGGGTGTCGAGGCCTAGTAGCGTGCAAAGCCTGCGGCCTCGCCTAAAATTGTCGGCTTGGAAGAGGCAGGGTACGGGTGGCGTTCCTTCCCCCCCCCCCCTAGCGCTCCAACAATACTGTGTAATGGCTATTATTTAATTAAATACGGAGCTTATGAAAGTGGCGAAGGCGTGGCTAGCCGTTGGCAGGGGCAACCGCCGTCCAATGAAACTGCAGCCCTTGGCGAAGGCGTGGCTAGCCGTTGCCAGGTCCAATGAAAGCGGCGAAGGCGTGGCTAGCCGTTGCCAGGGGCAACCGCCGTCCAATGAAAGTGCGTATGGGCCAAAGTCCACACACACACACACAGACAGACAGACATGAACGATTTTATATATATAGATTAATTAAATAGAATTGTTATACCAACACTAATTTTGATTAATTTGCATTATTAACTATTTGATTATTTTAATTTACTAAGGTCACCTTTTATTTATTCCATGAAGGAGCATTTTGCTTCTCCATGGGAGAATGGAGAAGCATACATTTTGTAATTTTTTGAATGATTTTTGTTAAACCGTTTGATTGTAATGATTCTACCAGGGCTTTTCATTCTGTGAAATGAATGTGATTGTTATAATTGTACTCTCCTTTAGCTTTGTTCTACTATAAAGTTTCAACTATATTTCTGATAGTTAAATTAATTTTAATATTTTATAATTATAAGATAATTCCAATATAATATTCTGAACATCTGCAGTTTTAGTTAGACGTTGAATATTTTCAAATGAATTTTATGCAAATGTTCAGCTTTCCAAAGCCTCCTTTTTTAATACGTGTTTTCTCCTACAACATCAGAGTGCAACACCACATTAGATACACACTACAATGACAATAGTTGAAAGTGATTTGAAAATGGAAATATGGTTTGGGGGGGGGGGCAGAGCTTTGTGACATCATTTGACGGGGGGTCTGACTCTTTGTGACACCTGTGTGATGAAGGGGGGGGGGGTAAAAAATCGGCCAAAATCGCGTGACGTCATTTATGGACGGCCCCATACTGCAGCCTAAATGTACAGCGCTGCACATAACACTGAACTGTGGATGAAGTACTTCTTAATCCTTGCTCTCAAGATCGCATTAAAGTTACATGGGTACAAGTCTGGCTCAACTTATCCAACTACAAATAACATTCACAATAATGCAAGTGGCAGGCTTCGTTGTTAACTAGGCCTCATATCATAACAATTTAACGGCATTATAAAGGTATTTACCACATTATAACGGCAATCCTCACATTATAACAGCATTCCCAGTATTATAAGGACAAAAACGAACTTACAGACAATGCTTCTTAAAGTCCCATAATGAACAGATGCTCCTGTCATCACTGAGACGCTATTTGTGCCTCCATTGTGTACTCTGTGTAATGGCTGATATCCTGCCTCATGCCTTAGAGAACCTTAAATCGTAACTTCCTGGTCACGTGACCAAACTCAACACCATATCAGGAAGTTCCTGTGTAAACAACACCCCCATACCTGCCATGGGGCAGAACATGAATAAAGGGAGATAAAGCCCAATGGGGAGACAATAGTGATTGTGTCTTCGCTGGCATTGCACCATGTTGAAGATGATTTAATGTTATTGTTTCTCCTATGTTTGTGTATTTGGGTGTGGGCATAATGAGAGCAACATTGTTTTAAAAAATATATATTTGTATTCACATTCACTATATCTTTCTAATATGGATACACCTTAATTTTGGATGGGTGTAAATACAATTTTAACAAAAAATTCGGATTGAGCTGGGATTGGAATGTTGATCCATCAACATTAGAATATCTTGAGGAATGGATAGGCTCGGACGAATTTTTCTGGAACTAATTTATTTTATATATTCACATTTCACTTAAACACACATTATTGTAGAATAATGCGTTATTTTGTTAAGCATTATTGATAATTAAATATACACATGTCAGGCCGGTTTGGAGAATGCACTCCAGATAAGTTTCAAGACGGTTTCTCGTATTCAAGATCCTCCATGGACCAACCCCTGATAACCAGAGGTGTGGACTCGAGTCATGTGACTTGGACTCGAGTCAGACTCGAGTCATGAATTTGATGACTTCAGACTCGACTTGGACTTGCATAACAATGACTTTGTCCCACCTCTGAGGTGTGGACTCGAGTCATGTGACTTGGACTCGAGTCAGACTCGAGTCATGAATTTGATGACTTCAGACTCGACTTGGACTTGCATAACAATGACTTTGTCCCACCTCTGAGGTGTGGACTCGAGTCATGTGACTTGGACTCGAGTCAGACTCGAGTCATGAATTTGATGACTTCAGACTCGACTTGGACTTGCATAACAATGACTTTGTCCCACCTCTGCTGATAACTCTCCCACCTCATCTCACCCTCCTCCATTGAATGCACTCTCAACTCCATTATCCGGAGCTTGCAGTCTCCCCAGCCAACCTTGGCTTAGTGGGAGGGTCGCCCGTTCTCCTCTGCTGCCCTCAAACCTCTTTCCCCCAGCCCTCTGTTGCCTCCTCTCCCCTATTCATATCGAGCAGTGGTTCTTAACCTTTCCTGCAAAATTGCACCCCTTCGTTTCTCAAATGTTAAAAATGTATAATGTTAATAAATGCATAGGTTTGATGAAACAAAGTAGTTGTACTTATGTGCTTAATTTATGATTTTCAATTATTTACCTTCTAAAAATAAATTGCCATGTTTCACACCCCCAGAAAATGTATCTCACACCCACAGGGGGGGGGTGCTTGCACCCCAAGGTTAAAAACCACTGATCTCGAGGCTCAACCTCCCTTTCCTTTCAAAAACGTATTCCCACTTCTGTATATCGACTTGATATATGGTGGCATTTAGATACTTTGTAAATCCGGGTTACATTGTAATTGTTAGCGATGACCAGGATTCAAACTGCAGTCAGTCGGTTCGTAGCGCAGTGCATGAGCCGCTTTGTTTTTAGAATCAACTGGGAGAATCTGTGATGCAGTTGGTAGTGCACCGCACTATGAACCTGGTGGCCCGAGTTTGATTCTAGGCCACAGTTAACGTCAGTGGCGAGTTGTTTCTGAACCGATTTCTGGTCCCATGTTCAACAACCCGCACTTGCCCAGCACGATGAAGTATGGTCAAACAACCCCCACGCTCAATGCAGGTGTGGGAATGCCTTCATACAAGTGGGTTTACAAAGTTACGTAAATTTTATTTTTTATTAAGATGTTGATTTTAAAGATACTCTAATTTTGCAGGATGAAGCACATTTAAAGAGCTAAATTTTACTATAAAAAGAAGCATATCAATGTGGCTGAAAATAACATCTTCAATTCGTGCACATTTCTAACAACGACATATATCGGAAACATGGACGATGAAGCAATAACTGAAGAGTATGGAGAGATGCACACTTGGAAAAGAACATGGAGGCAGGAAGATGATTACACGCACCGGGAAACAAAGCTAAATCGTATTGACTGTTGATTGTTAAAAAAGTAACTGGGCTAAGGTAAAACACCTTTGCGAGAAGGGATGATGGTTGATGAAGTATGGTGATGGGATGGCAGTAAAAGGGTGGTGCGCCCGAGAGGATGACCACCATGGAGATGGAGCGCTGAGACTAGTTCATGTGCAGCAGTGATATGGGTTCTGCAATCGGAGGATGGCTGATGCAGTTGTTACACTCATGCATTACAGTTATGTAAAAAGAAAATCTTAATTTTTGACTTAAAACTTTCGTGACTGCAGGAATTCATATTTTTGGGTCTTTTGGTAAAGTCACGTAGATAGGTACAAATATTATTTTAAAAAATCTTAATTATTCGACATATGTTACTGACAATTAAAATGAGGCAGAGCTCACAATAAACACAACGCGGGGGTGTGTTTTATTGCCGAATCTGACTTCTCAGCCAAGTCCATATCGATACAAGTGTTGGCAGGTTTCTCTATGGCTGCCCAATGCCCACGGGTAGCTTAACTGAAGCAATCTATTGTAGTAGGATCTCTAATATTTTCAATCGCAGTGGGAATGGAAAGAGGCATTTTAACAGTTCCCAGCTTGATTTCAGCTTAATTTCAGCTTGATTGCTGCAGGGTGGCGCAGTGGTTAAAACGTGTGCATCACAATGAGAAAGGCCTGAGTTTTGCAATTTGGCGCATTTATGTGCGGAGTTTGTATGTGTGAACTTCTTTTGCATCGTACATAGCCAACCGTGCAGATTGGAGGTGTGGGGAAATCTGAGGTGGGTTTCCTCCTAAGTACTCCACTTTCCTCCCATAGATAAAAAAAAATTATACAACACTAGCTTTACTACCTGGCTTCGCCCGAGACTTGGATTCTTGTCTTGGATTAATACACTGCCTACGCGGAGGGTTGGGGGGATGCGTGACGTCAGCAGGCACACTGCGTAATGCTGCCGCATGCGGGTGACATCACAGATTTGACGTCACCTCTAACTTGCCATGCAAAATATATACATTATTGCGCCCCCCCCCCCAAAAAAAAAAATACTAAAGTCTATTTTTATACTTTTTGCATTGTGTATAGTCTGGAAGCTACCCACATGCCAAATTTCAAGTTTGTTGCATGTCGGGAAGTACGCGAAACATTTCGAACAGACACACATTCACAAATTTCCCTTTTATATATATAGATAACAGGATACATGGCCAAACATGCTTGTGCTCAAAATATACCTGAAAACGACTCACTGGGATTACACACAGCAACATCACCCTCTACTCCAAAACCAGATTGGTACGACTCTTGAAAAAAACATTGAGCCACTCAGCCACCCCAGTCAACATTATTCTTCCGAAAGTCTGTGGCCAGTTTGCTCGAGAGGCTCGTTAATTGGATTAGAGGGCCGAGCTGAATCCATTGACATCCTGGCTTCAAATCTAAGTAATGTATAATTACGATTTGCAGCTTTGTGTTAATCCGCTGTTGGACGAAGGCTTTTTCCATGATTTATTCAACCATACTTCACCATGCTGGTTGGTGTCGGTCGGAGAAGATATTTCAGCAGAACCAATTCAGATATCACTCGCTACCGATGTTAGCCATGCCTGTAAATCAAACTAGAACTGGGTTTATATCACAGTGTGCTAATTACTGTCCCCACTCAACTGCTGATCATCGATTAAATTTAAGTTTTCAGGTGTTTTCTTTAGTGTTTTCCTTTCACTGAATTTTGAGAACTTCATAAGGTGCCATCTTATATTTTGAGTTGCATTTTTCTGCAGCTGAAATAAACTAAATGGAGTTATTTCCTCTTTCTTTTTCAGTCTCGGTAGAATTATGAATCGGGGTTTTGCCATGGTGTGTCGATTCGCACACTGGATTTTGATCGTCTGGCGCGGAAGTTGAAACAATGGGCCAGAGTCTACCCAGCTGTATAACAGGATACAACCACAGTCGATCGGCAGGACCTTGTGGTGGGGTAAAGTGTGAGTACTGTGCTCCCACCTATTCCAACTTTACCACAAATGACTCAATCGGGATGACATTGCAACATTGCCCACCTGTGAAACTACTGCATACTCGCTGTGCAACCTATTGCCTTCGTAATTGCCGTGCCCAGTTAGAATTGTGCAAACACTAAATGTATGCATGAATTGACTTGATATGACTTAATGTTCGAATTATTTCTATAGCACAGTTGAGAGGGCAATTGCTGATAAAATAAATGGAACCTTCTCAACTGTAATTTTCCATGATACTTATTTTGGAAAATTCCTGCCAGTGTGGTTTGGCAATGTTTTTTGAGGTACTGTTATAGTGCCTTGTGCATATTAAATGCTGAGTGTACCAAATCGTGGAACATTACAATATTGTCGCGACTTTTTTTCCCCTATTCCTTATTGATTTGTGTTGTGCATGTCTCCTGGTAGGTAATATGCAATACTAAAAAAGCTGAACACAAGGTCCCGGGGATAAAATGCGCCGTACAGTTCAAACCTTGATGTCGAGGCATGCATTTTAAAATGCATGCCTCGACATTTGCTAACTATCAATGCATGTCTACTGCTGTAGACTATTTTAATACACTATCTGGTATGCCTAAAATGTCATGTAATATGTAAACACGTATTTTTTTATTATACCAACGAAGTGATGCAAGTGCTATGTGGGTTGTTTGTGTTCATGCACATGAGTTCATATGAAACACGTTCCTTCGGAGTGGGCAGGTAGGAACTTGATTGGACAGCGCGGCGTTCGGGGGGGTGGCAGTTGGATGAGTGGGCGTGTTTACCCTTCCCCCCCACCCTCCCCGACATCATTAACCAATCGCGGCGTAGCTTGGTGTTCGGTGGGGAGGTGCATGGGTGGGCGGAATTCCGGATATGCACGGCAGACAGACAGATACACAATCCCTGGTGGGCAGTGTGGAACCTGTTGTTCCTACCTGTATAAAGACTTAATTTGCAAAACTTACTTGCCCACGTGGACTCTAACTTGTAAAATACATATTTCTAAAGAACTAATGACTATGACAACAGCTGTCATTCATATGTGGTGGTATTTTTGTCCACAGCGCTCGTTCTAGGAAGTGCATCCATTGGGGCTACTATGTAAGTACCAAAGGTTCACTGGCAGGAGGTCATGGGACTGCCCTGTGTGTTGTGCTTTAACAGACGGGTTGAATATCTCCTTTACACAAAAAAGGCAATTATTGCCAGTGAAGCCTTTTACAAGACTTGCTGGGCAAGTAATGTTTAGTGAGCACCTACTTAAGGCCGGTACAGCCCTCGAAGGCCGGTGAAGCCGGAATAATGCCTGGTCGTCTTCGCTGATGTTTTCACATTGCACCAGTTACACATTTAATGCTGAGTTGACCTAAAGGAGACCCAGGACTGTTCAGATGTTTCTTGCCACTGACGTTATAGCTGTGGTTTGGATCGAATTCAGGTCACTGGCTTTGTAGCGGAGTGTGTGTAAAACTACGCTACAACTTCCCACAAAACAACATGCCCATGTACACACCATGCCACTTGGGTAAAGTTATAAGTCTTTCAAACCATACTGCACGTTGCAGATGATCTCCGACTGTCGAGGATGTAAGCTCTTCCATTGAGCAATGTCATCATTTTGACGACAGAAATATGTAATGATCAGTGCTGTGCATCTGACATCCTGGAATTCCTCAATTGCCAGTTTATTACACGTTTTACACATTGCACCTTGCCAGGGATGCACAATATAACTTGTCTTCAGCTGGTATAGCGCTTTTTCTTTCCTCTCAACCGCTCAATTTTTTGAATTGTGACACACTAATATAAAGCGACAAGGACACTGCAACTCTGAATTGCAGGCACTGTGCGAAGAATATAGAATATCGTGTGGAAGATAAAAATATGTGCCGAGTCTATATGGTGCAGCCATTTTCAGATGAGTGAATGTACAGTTTGTGTATCAGAACTGATCTTAAATAAAGGAATTGATGGACTGGGTGATTGGGGCTATGCTTTACTCTAGCTACCCACCTCCCCAGTGCTCCATTTCACTCAAGTGCACACAAGTGTCTATAAATCTCAATGCATACTATGTCCCAAAATGAGCTCCATATGCTACACAGCGATAACTTTTTTCATGCCTATAACCTTGCCATTGGTTACGGTGGTCAAACCATTTTAGGCCAACGTTGCTTGGTTTTACCAACCTAATGTTAATACTTTTTCAGTACAACAAGTAGGTAGTTGGTAAATTTGCATGGTTTTTATTTCCCCCTGGTCATTATTCCTCGGTGCATGCGGGTTTTACTCAAGGTAGTGCAGTTTTCAGGCACGCGTGGTAACAGCGAATAATGAATCAGCCAAAAACGCTATTTTAGGGACCCTGAAAGTATTGCGGGACTTGGTGAGGCTCTCCTGGGTAAAGAAACGATTTGGACTGGAGTATGTGTTGAGGATTGCAATTTTGGCATTTCTTTACATCGACTTTGGTGGTTGCACCACAGGAATTTGGGGTACACTCTCATGTAATGCATTAGTCCTCGACATTCATTGAAGCCTTGGAAACATTATTATAGTTAAAATCCATCAAATTTGGCTATTAAAATAAGACCCTAATGAAGTCGATCTGCATGTAAAATAAATTGTCTTTATTTCCACTACCTGGCCAATTAATAAAATTAAATTGCATTTGTTTTTCCATTGTCCATTTTAGCTTGATGTAATGAAAATGATAAAACTCAGTGCATCCTTTAATATGGATTGTATAAAAATGTGCAATTAATAATATGCACTCATATTTTTTTCATCGGAGGCAGTTTCAACGAAATAATTTAAACGTGCTACACACAACAATTACAAGTCTACTTAGATTACTTTGAGACGGCTGGCAAAGATGTGCTTTGGCATGTCAGCCAAATTCCAATTCACATAATTTACCAACCACGTAACATATATGAGGTGGGGTATGCTTTATTTACGACACTTAATTACCTGTTTTGTAGTTTAATACCGCGTTGTGGATATGCAGTACGTGTAGACGCTGAGCTATCGTCATAGATCAGGTTGCCGTATGCAGAATATATATAGTCTCAATGTATTCATGTACCTTCAAAGACCAACCCATAACTTCGCGAGGTCACATTAAAGTGTCTATGCCCAAAAAGAAAGCAATTTAGGCTGTGTTGAACTCCATTGGTGGCTCTGATTTCATTAGCAGCAATTCCACATTTTTTAAGTTTAGGGCTGGTCTGCTTATAGGACCCATGACCAACTATAATCTCCCAGAAATGTCTGTCCGTCCTGCGTGTGACGTCATTCCACATGAGGCCCACCCCCCCGTGTGACGTCACACCACATGAGACCCACCCCCCTCATTAATATTCATGAGTGGTTGAATTTTTATACTAACGCAGAGGAAGGTCGAGCTGAATTAAATAATTTATTATGCAAAGTCGCTTCAAATATTACTTTTTTTTACAGAAAGTGACGGTCAAAAATAAGTCTATGTAGCACAGTACTACATCCGTGCGTGACGTCACTGCAAAAGAGCCCCCCACCCTAAATTAATATTCATGCCCAAATGGAAATGTATACTAACGCGCTCGAAGGTCACGCACTCTACATGCCGCACCTTTCCCCTCATTAATAATCATGAGTGGGTGACGTCACTCCACATGCCGCACTCCTCGCCAATAATCATTAGCGGGTGATGTCACTCCACATGGGGCAACCCCCGCCCCTCATTATTAATCATGAGATGACCAATTTTTCTGTTTCATATTTCAGATTTGCTGCAATATACACCCGTCCTTGGACAGGCAAAGAAGCTAGTGGTGTATATTTGATCAACCCTGAAGTCTACCGCAAACTGGGATCTCACCCCACTCTCTTTTGAGAGAAGAAATGGAACCCATCCGAGGGCATCCATTTAAGAGATATGAAGCATTGAAATAATCACGTGTGCAGGTGTTGGGTGGATTGTTACATAGCTGTTGATTATGATGACCTAACTAAAGTGCTTTGCCATACCACCAACCAGTCAGACTGTAGTGCTTTCGGTGATAAAACGCAGTTACACGCAAAACCCCGGGATCCCCCCAGCACCCGCATATCCCACCCTCACCGTGTAACAACACCCACATCGTCGAGATATATCAGGCACGAGTCCCACTGGAGGCCAGCTAGAACCAGTTCCATCAATCGCTAGAACGTAGCTGGCGTGGAATGAAGACCCATCGGAAGCCGTTTAAATTCAAATAAGCCTTGTGGTATACAAAAGGGCTTAGAGGCTTCATCTAGTGGCAACTGCTAAAATCCGGATAGGTCAAGAGTCGACGAAATAATGTGCTCCTGCTCGAGCATCCAGGGAATCGTCCATCCAAGGAAGAAGGTACGTGTCAGCCACAGAGATCTTATTAAGCTCATGGAAGTCAACACAGAAGCGCAAACTACCATCCTGCTTTTTAACACAGGCTGGTGGATGGTGAGATGATATCGGCGACCAGATAGAAACGGTGTCGCCTGTATAAATGTTGTGACTCAAAAGCATAGTGCGGCCAATGTCAAATTTGCCCTTGCTAAACACGTCTGAGAATTCATGCAAAAGCGCCCTCAACTCCCCCCTCTGGGACTCGGACAATTCCGCATTTTCCAAACAAAGCATATCCATCCACTTCTCATCAGAACCCTTTTGCGGCCGCGTATTTGACGCGACCCCTACACTGCCAACAATGCTTCCTTTGGGAAGTGCGGGCGACGCATGAGCTAGCACGGTGCCCTCCTGAATGACAGACATGTCCAACCCTGCATTAAGGACCTGAATTAAGGGTTCCTGGTCATTGGATACAAGAATCTGGCCCCTACTAACGTCAAGACAAGTTGTCTTCATTGAAAGGCCGGCAGGATGATGTTGAGGTCCTTTGCCATCTTCAACAATCTCTGGAGGACCAGTGAGTCGACTATTGGTGCTGCGAGCAAAATGGCGGCCGCTTGCGCGGGCTGCGCCACGGAGGTTTGCCATTGGTGGGAAACGGCAGCGGGATGCTCAATCCCGCGCAACTCCGGTGCCCTCTCCTCCACCGCTGGCTTTTCACAGTCGAGCTCCGCGACGGTCAAAGCTGCGAGGCGGGAGTGGGCTGTGCGGAGCTCCCTTCCCGGCTATCTTACTAACAAAAGAACGTTTGGCCACTTCCAACACCAGTTGTAGTGTGTTCAACTGAGTTGCAGACGTACTCTTGGAGGCAACACATTTATTTAACACCAACACACTGCCGCTTAACATAATAACAACCTGTGGTGGTGACATCCAGGCTAACTACACTAATTACAACATAATGAGCTACTCCAGACTGGGACCACAGCTCGGGTCCAGGTCCATGTGCTGGAGACTCGGAGAACATAGAATGTGGACGAAGGTTTCTTCAGGATGAACAACAACGCCGGCCCCTCTGGGGGACCCGGCTTATATTCTCTGCGGCGTGGCTGGCTCCGCCCTTGGCCACGACCACCTTCCAAAATCCTCGAGCAGGATATGGACCCTGACCACGTGATCACCCCTAGCCCCCACTTGGGGCCCCTTTGTAGACTTAACCGGTCCACATGTCCTCTTGGTTCAACCAGTGTCATGGCCTTTAATAACCTCATTCCTTCAGATGTCACTCCCACACCCGATCCTGTAGTGATGGCACTGCACGCTCAGCGTGGTGCTATCCAGTGCTATCAATCAGCGCTGACCGAACCCCTCTAGGGGCCAGTACTACACTCACACCATAGTGGTATCCCTGATGTCAATACACCGCACGCCATGCCTCTCTAGGGCCGGCACTACACAGTGACATCCTGCGATGTCACTACACATGCATATGGCTGCACAATCTGCAAACATGGAGGAGGGTATATATCAAAATTTCAGCCAAGTAGCAAACTTATGCATGTGGAGGAAACTGGAGCACTCGAAGGAAATCCACCGATGCAAGGAGGCAACACTCTATCCCATACAGATAAGACCGATAATAGCTGTCCACATTTGCTTTACCCGTCCTCCTGGCAAGCAACGGTATGGCATCTCTATGCTTAGGAAAAGGGCATTTCACAGCGTTTGTGTGATCCACCAATCCTTGCATCCGCGGTGATGGATTACAGGCCACGTGCATAGCCACCGCTGCCCGGCTCCTCTTAATGCTTTAAAAAGTGTCACTTCTCAAATGTCAGATTTGTCTTAGCTGTCTGGGCTTAGTTTGTCGAAGTTAGAAGAATAACAACAAAAACTGCTTTACAAATAAATCCCAGGTTTATGCTAATGGGAATGAATACTAGCGCAACATGAGTTTGGCTTTCCAGATAAATTTGACAGAATTTTCATTCAATTGCAGCAAACAGTCTCGAAAATTAATTTAGGTTTGGCATGGTGGAGCTATGTTGGTGTTCATTCATCTTTGTATATCCATTGGATACGATTATTTATTTTTTTACTTAACTTTCGTGACTGCAGGAATTCATATTATTCGCTTATTTCGGTAAAGTCACGTAGATAGAAAAATAATAATAAAAAATAAAGATAATACAAATAATCAACAATAAAAATCACTCCTGTAGACTGTAGCCTTGTTCTTTATCGGAGTGAGTGTACTGACAGTCTATAATGTAGACTGTAGCAATGGTTATTAAGCTGGGTGAGTGTACTGGCAATCTATAATGCAGACTGTAACCTGGTTCTTAACCTCGGTGAGTGTACTGGCAGTCTATAATGTAGACTGAAGCCTGATTTGTAATCTAGTGAGCATATTGGAAGTCTTTCATGTAGACTGTACCAATGGTTATTAAACTGAGTGAGCGTACTGGCAGTCAACAATGTAGACTTATTCTTGGTTCTTTCTGTAATTTAAATATGCTAAATATATATAAATAAAAACAAAAACACGATGTTTCGATCACAACACAAGTGATTGTCATCAGGAAAAGGGGAGTTAAACTCTAAAGGCAAACTGTGTCAGCAGTTACCTCACCGCCCTAATACCCGCTAGGGTTTCGCCGGCATTCGAACGCGACGCCCCTACTCATACAGCCTCGCACAGCGCTCCCACGCTGCGAGCGTACGTACGCACAGCATCATCAATCAAACGCCATACTACCCCTCACGCAGCTTCACGCAGAACTCACTCGCTACGAGTATACGTATACACAGCCCCGCTCGCGTTCATGCTCCCTCTTTACGCAGCCCCACACGGTACTCGTCTCAACACTGAATACTCACGTGATGATCGCGCACCTGTATCATATACGTAGTGAACGTACGCACACACCCACACACAGCTCCGCGTGGCACCCACTTCCACGTCAAATAACCACGTTACAATTGCGCACCTGTATAACGCGGATCATACACGTGGTGAGCGTACGCACGCACACACAGCTCCGCGCACTCCAAACGCAACACCTTCTGATAATTGGTTCTTTACCCTTCTATCTGGCAACAAAACTGACACCTTTTTGCAAGGAGTCATGTTTGCATAGACCGCAATACCTGCAGTCATAATACAAACAAAAGAACAGAACTCTGATAATGTGCACTGTCCTTGAAGTTGATTAGTCCACACCCGAGACAGCTTTCCTTCGAGCCTAGTCTCATATGGGTTGGACCAGATGACGCCAAAAGGCGCACAACTCAAGGACAATGCACCATCAGAGTATGAGAGCTCGGGGCAAGCATCTACACTATGGGGACCTCATTTGCCAGTAAAAATATGATAATTGGTTCTTTACCCTTCTATCTGGCAACAAAACTGACACCTTTTTGCAAGGAGTCATGTTTGCATAGACCGCAATACCTGCAGTCATAATACAAACAAAAGAACATAACTCTGATAATGTGCACTGTCCTTGAAGTTGATTAGTCCACACCCGAGACAGCTTTCCTTCGAGCCTAGTCTCATATGGGTTGGACCAGATGACGCCAAAAGGCGCACAACTCAAGGACAATGCACCATCAGAGTATGAGAGCTCGGGGCAAGCATCTACACTATGGGGACCTCATTTGCCAGTAAAAATATGATAATTGGTTCTTTACCCTTCTATCTGGCAACAAAACTGACACCTTTTTGCAAGGAGTCATGTTTGCATAGACCGCAATACCTGCAGTCATAATACAAACAAAAGAACATAACTCTGATAATGTGCACTGTCCTTGAAGTTGATTAGTCCACACCCGAGACAGCTTTCCTTCGAGCCTAGTCTCATATGGGTTGGACCAGATGACGCCAAAAGGCGCACAACTCAAGGACAATGCACCATCAGAGTATGAGAGCTCGGGGCAAGCATCTACACTATGGGGACCTCATTTGCCAGTAAAAATATGATAATTGGTTCTTTACCCTTCTATCTGGCAACAAAACTGACACCTTTTTGCAAGGAGTCATGTTTGCATAGACCGCAATACCTGCAGTCATAATACAAACAAAAGAACATAACTCTGATAATGTGCACTGTCCTTGAAGTTGATTAGTCCACACCCGAGACAGCTTTCCTTCGAGCCTAGTCTCATATGGGTTGGACCAGATGACGCCAAAAGGCGCACAACTCAAGGACAATGCACCATCAGAGTATGAGAGCTCGGGGCAAGCATCTACACTATGGGGACCTCATTTGCCAGTAAAAATATGATAATTGGTTCTTTACCCTTCTATCTGGCAACAAAACTGACACCTTTTTGCAAGGAGTCATGTTTGCATAGACCGCAATACCTGCAGTCATAATACAAACAAAAGAACATAACTCTGATAATGTGCACTGTCCTTGAAGTTGATTAGTCCACACCCAAGACAGCTTTCCTTCGAGCCTAGTCTCATATGGGTTGGACCAGATGACGCCAAAAGGCGCACAACTCAAGGACAATGCACCATCAGAGTATGAGAGCTCGGGGCAAGCATCTACACTATGGGGACCTCATTTGCCAGTAAAAATATGAAAATTGGTTCTTTACCCTTCTATCTGGCAACAAAACTGACACCTTTTTGCAAGGAGTCATGTTTGCATAGACCGCAATACCTGCAGTCATAATACAAACAAAAGGACAGTGCACATTATCAGAGTTATGTTCTTTTGTTTGTATTATGACTGCAGGTATTGCGGTCTATGCAAACATGACTCCTTGCAAAAAGGTGTCAGTTTTGTTGCCAGATAGAAGGGTAAAGAACCAATTATCATATTTTTACTGGCAAATGAGGTCCCCATAGTGTAGCAACACCTTCTCTTGCGCCGCTCTGCGCAGCGCTCACACGTGGCGAGCAAATATATACTCAGCACCACACGTGTTCACACTTCTCAGCGAGATCACACGAGGCCACGATCAGCTATTAATGATTTATTATCGGCTGCCTGTGAATTGTTGTTAAATCAGTGTGAATCGACGAGGCTGGTCTACTCTGATACCCCTGGATCTATTCCCGATTTATCTGCTTACGATACGCTTTTACCTCCTTACTCACGGTTTGAAGCACTCGGTGTTCCGTTGGTTTTCCTCGCTGCTCACGGCGACACGTCGCACGGACGTCCGGATGGCCGAGCTGGGAGCCGCCTCGAACGCTGGCTTCTTGGAGTGAGAGACCTCTCTACCTCGCTACGTTCGCTTTTTATCCTATCTCCCCATCCCAGGGCCCCGCCTCTCGAGCCCTCTTCGCTCCTCCGGCGCTTACGCGTGGTGCGCACTCTAATTAGTCCCATTCTCATGCCCCCATAACAATGGTTGTGCGCGGCCTGCATTCTAATTAGTCCCATTCTCATGCCCCCCATAACAATAGGTGTTTTATCCTATCTCCCCATCCCAGGGCCCCGCCTCCCGAGCCCTCTTCGCCCCTCTGGCGCTTATGCGCGGCGCGCACTCTAATTAGTCCCATTCTCATGCCCCCCATAATAATGGGTGGTCGGCTTGACTGCGCTGGTGCACGGTGCCTTTGTTATGTCAATCAGCCGTCTCGCTCCTCCTCTGCCTGCCTCGTCGATACCTGTGTGTGTAGGGGTGCGTTTCAACCGTAGGGGCTGGGTGGCCCCCGCCGTGACCAGGTATTCTCAACTCAGGTTACAGCGCCACGGTGCGAAGTAGCACCGGGGGAGGTCATCCAATTCCCTGGCCGCCGGAAACCGTGAATATTATTCCGATAAGGGCTTCTCGGGTTAAAACCAGTCAGCCAGGTGACCTCCCCTCGGAGCTCTATGGGGGGGGGAAATGCGTGCGGGTGTGTTTATGTGAGGTGAGGGGGAAGCGGGGTCGGCTCCGTCACTTGGTGGTGGCGAGGTCGGGGATGGGGCGCCCGCCGAG
Organism: Lethenteron reissneri; assembly: GCF_015708825.2. Lineage (NCBI taxonomy): Eukaryota > Metazoa > Chordata > Hyperoartia > Petromyzontiformes > Petromyzontidae > Lethenteron > Lethenteron reissneri. The sequence continues at coordinate 9,025,765 of NC_083807.1, forward strand.
CTGCTTCGTGGCGGCGGCATCACATAGCCCCCCGAGGTGCCGGTCCACGTCTCGGGTTAACTGGAGCACCTTGCTTGGGCCGCGCCCACGAGGAAACGCTGCGGGGTTCGGGGGGTCCGTCCGGACCTCGTGGCTGGTCTTGGGGTGGGTGGCTCTGTCCTCTGGGGTTCCTGCGGTGGCCTCCTCCTCCACTCCAATGGCTCTTCTTGTCCCTCGGCACCTGCGGGCTGGGGCACAAACTCAGCAGCAGAAGGGTTTAGGGGCCGCCGTCCCCGCCGTCCCCTGGCGGGGCCGGGACGCCTCTGGGCTAGGGGTCCGGCGGGGCCCATGTAGCGCGCGAGGCCCTCGAGCCCGGGTGGTGTGGGGGCCCCGTGGGTTCGCCGTGGGTTCGCGGGACTCGGGCGGTGGGGTTCTCCTCTACCGGGGCTGCCCTCCATGGTTTTAGGCAGCGGGCGTTGACCACCGTTTCACGGCCCCTCTCACCACCCTGGATTAATACCGTCCAGGGGGAGATCTGCCGCACCACGGTCCAGGGTCCCCGCCAATAGGTCGTCAGCTTCCCCACCTGGCCGGTCCCGACGCGAGGGGTGTGTAGCCACACCTTTTCGCCTGTCGAGAAGAGGGGGGGCTCCAGCGCGGTGTCGGGTGCCCTGCTCCTGTCGTCGATGCGCGGCATCCCCCTGCGGGTAGGCCCGTCCCGGGCCCCTCGTAGGGTCTCCATCAGGTGCTCGACGGGGCGGCTCCCTTCCTCTGTTTGGGGTGGGGGAACGCCGTACAACAGATCTGGGGGTAAACGAGACTCACGGCCAAACATCATTAGGAATGGGGTTTGTCCCGTCGATGTGTGTACAGTGGTGGCATAGGTGAACAGGGCGTATGGGAGGTGTTCATCCCAATCCCGTTGATTTGCGGCCGCCATACGTTTGAGCTTCCCTGCTAAGGTCTGATTCATGTGCTCCACCATACCGTTCACTTGGGGGTGGTATGCTGTGGTTCGGTCCTTATGGATTACGAACTCTCGGCACAGCACCTGGAACAGCTCGGTCTCGAACTCGCTACCCTGGTCGGTGAGGACTCGTTCCGGGATCCCATGCTTAAGTACGTAATGCTCTACGAATGCCCGGGCCACTACCAGGGCCGTTTTGTCAGGGATGGCCACTGCCACGGGGTAGTGGGTGAAATACTCCACTGCTACTAGGATATATCGGTTGCCTCGATGGGATCGCGGAAATGGCCCCTGTAGGTCGTCCCGACCAGCTGGTTTGTGCGGCTGACGCGGAACGGTCTTAGGGGTACCTGATATCGTGCCGGTTTCGGCCCGCACTGCTGACAAGCGCGGCAGCCTTGTACCCAGGCGGCCACGTCTCCCGAGTGCGTCGTTCCCCATCATGGCCCCCGAGCGGGTGGTCATGCACCAGCCGTAGCAGCTGGGGTCGCACCTGGGCAGGAACACAGATGCTTCCCGGCTGGCCGGCCTCGGTTAACTCCCGGACCACCCCGTTCTGCACACACAACCGGGCATACAAACCGCTCAAGGGTCCTGGTAGGGCGCTCTTCTCCTCCCGCAGTGCCGCCTCCACCGCCGCCAGATCCGGATCCCACTGCTGGGTCTGTCTCAGCTGCTCGTCATTCAGGCCCGGGAAGGCGCAGCCGACGTCCTCCTGGATCCGTCTGATCGGGGTGGGGTGGTCCACCGGGTCCTGAGCCGTGGGTCCCGCACTTGCCGGGCGGTCAACGGGATCCTCAGTGCCACCTGTGAGGGTCTCTGTGGCGCACACCGCACTCTCTCTCGCTGGGGGGGGGTCAGTGGTTGCGGCCTCTCGGGGGTCCATTGCCTGCCGGCAGCGTCCCCCCGTGAAACACGGGTAGGCCTCCCCCGCCCTTGTCTCGGCGTACACCGCGGGCCGCCTCGATAAGGTGTCCGCGTTTGCATGCGTCCGGCCAGCCCGATACTCGATTTGCAGGTTGTACTCCTGAAAACTGCGCTAGCCACCGGGCCATCTGCCCCCGCGGCTCCTTGAATGGAAGAAGGAACTGCAGAGCATAATGGTCAGTGCGTACACGACATTTCCTGCCGTACAAATACGGCTGGAACTGTTTAGATGCGAAAATCACTGCGTACAATTCTTGGCGGGTCATGCAATAGTTCAGCTCGGCTCCACTCAAGTTCCGGCTGGCGTACGCGATGACTCGTTCCGTCCCTTCCTGCACCTGTGACAACACCGCGCCCAGCCCGCTGCTGCAGGCGTCGGTGTCCAAAATAAAATCGGTGGTAAAATCAAGTAAAGCGAGGGTGGGGGCGTGGGTGAGGTGGTCTTTGAGAGTGGTGAAGGCCGTCTGGCAGGCCCCCGTCCACTGATAGGGGTTCTTAGGGGACGATAATAGGTGGCGAGCCCCAAAAATGATCTGATCTCCGTCAGATTCCTTGGCCGTGGCCAATCCACTACGGCGCGTACCTTCTCCGAGTCAGAGCGCACCCCTGCCTCGCTGACGCGATGTCCGAGGTACCCCACCTCGCGCTGTGCGATGTAACACTTACGCGGCTTGAGCTTGAGATGAGCCGCTCGCAGTCACTGGAACACCTCCCGTAACCTGCACCAGTGCTCAGATAGAGATCTACTGAACACTAGTTCAGGCACTGTTCTCATTGCAAGCCCCGCATTACTAACTCCATCAGCCGCTGGAACGTCGCGGGCGCGTTGGTGAGTCCGAATGGGAGTACTCGAAACTCGAATAGTCCCATCGGGATGGTGAATGCGGTTTTCGGCCGATCCTCCTTCGCCATCTCCACCTGCCAGTACCCGGACGCGAGATCGAGGGTGGAAAAATATCGCGCTCCGGCGAGGCTGCCAAAAGTGTCGTCGATGCGGGGTATGGGGAAGGCGTCGCCTAGGGTGACGGCGTTCAATTTACGGTAATCAATGCAGAACCGGGTTGACCCATCCTTTTTCGTTACTAGTACCACCGGGGCTGACCAGGGGCTCGCCGAGGGCTGAATTATGTTATCGCGAAGCATGTCCCCAACTGCCTCCTTGATCTGGGCCCATTCGGGTGCGCCCACTTGGTACGCGGGGAGTTCGATGGGTCGGGCTGCACCGGTGTCGATTTGGTGCTTAACGAGATCTCTCCGACCCACGTCCGAGTCGTGTTCCCTGAACACGTCGGCGTACTCCCGCAGTAACCTGTGTAGCTGATCGGCCTCCCCCTTAGGTAAATGTGCCCAAGGTACGTGTAACGCGTCGAGCAGGGGAACGATCTCGGTTCGGGGAGTCGGGCCGACTCGCCAGGCCAGGTCCTAGTCACCCTTGGGATGACCGGGGTCCTCAGCCCAGAGTGCGAACACCGAGTCGTCAGAGTGGCGTGCGTGCAGGGGGTGTACGGTGGCTATCGGGGTGCGCTGTCGCAGTATTACCGGGGTGCTGTGAGGGTTAAACATCCGCATAAACAATCGGCCCCCATCTGCGTTTACCAACGTGGCGGATCCCACGACCCCATATCGTTTTGCCAACTCCAGGTGAGGAGTTAGCATTACCTCACCCGATGGTCAGAGTGCGGGGTCGGTGGGGGGTGTTGCCACTGGCACCAGCATCTCGGTTAGCGGCCCAATGGTGACTGCCGTCGCCAGGATAGCGGCCACAGGTGCGAAGTGGGGGCGCGTCGGCTCTCGTCCCAGGAACGGAATCCGCTCGCCGCTGCTCTCCATGGTGGTGCATCGCTGGCGGGGTTGCACGTTGAGTCCCAGTTTTTCCAGGAGGTCTGTACCTGCAATACACTCGTGACATAACACTCAACACATAGAACTCCTGGGTGCACACCTGGCTGCCTATGCGGACCTCTAGGGTGGCTCTCCCCAGTAGCCCCATTCCGGCTCCGCTCGCAGTGTGCAGCGCACGGTCCAGGGCCTGCAGGCGGCTCACATCGACCCCGATCATGCTGCAGTGCGCCGCGCTCACGAGCGAGGCCACCGCCCCCGTGTCCAGCAGGATTTGGGTACGCACTCTGTTTACCTCCCCTTCCACCAGCGACGTGGCCCCCGTGATCCCCGCCACCAGCTCCCGTAGCCAGTCGCCAGGAGTCACCGTTTCCGCGGGCGTTGTTTCTGGAACCTGTGTGGAGATCACTCGCTCGCCAATATTCCCATTGTCGATATGTATCGGGACCGTGTCGATTGCACCCCTAGGTGGTCTCCTCTCTAGGGGGGCCTTAGTGTTTGACCTTAGCTCTTGTCTAGCTCGGGCGACCTGAGGACAGTCCCTCATGAGATGCCCTCGACGATCGCACACATAACATGTCCTGGGAGGGGTGGCGGCTCCGTAGCGGGCCCCCTGCCCGCTCCCTCTCCTCGCATGCAGTTGCCCCAAATCGGACTCTAATTGGGACGCCCCCCTACTGTGGATCTTAGCTCGCCCATCTCAGACTCAACGGTAGACTGTAGTTTGGTCATATTCCGGCCCATTTTGTCCTCCATCCCACCGATGCTGGCCTGTATCCCGGCTACCCATCCCGGTGCTGTCTCCCGGGGCCTCGGGGTTTCGCTTGCCCGTCCCTTTGTTGGGATGGCGAACTCCTCCTCCTCTTCCTCATCTGAGAGTAGGCTCGCCACGGCGTACTCCCGTCCCCGCCCTCGAAGCTGCGTGCGCTCACCAGAGAGCTTCTCGCATTTACGTGCGCGCTCGACAAGGGTTTTTTTATCGGTTCACTATATGGTAGTTATTATATAGTGTAGTTTATACCCAGTTACTTAATGTTAATAGCTCAGCTTATTGGAGAGTATATTGAGCACATTGATTATATTGATGTAGTTTATATTTAGTTTTTTCACGTAGGTGTATGATATGGTAGTGGGGCATTTGCAGTTCTTTAGAAACTCCTCCTTTTTGTTGCCCATATAATGCACGAGCTTGATACGCGGTGGTTTGGCTGCTGCAGCTCCTTACAATTAAAAATTTCCTCCCTTTATTACTACTAATCCTACTTCCTCCCTTCATCACTGCTAATCCTACATAATACACTAGCATAATATGACTTTGAGACCCCCCCCACCACCTACACATTCCACAAGGAGTGACTAATCCCATATCTGCATTTTCCATCAATATTAAAAATTCCGCTGTTGATATGTAAACTCAATTGTCAAGGCGCTCTCCTCCTCCGACCCCGATTAAATATAATGCTGCCAAGCTTGGCGGTGTTCATTGGGACACTGTCTTTCCGACAGCTCTGTTTCTTCACCTGAGGATGGCTGCTTGTGTTATTTTATTATTTCTCTTTTACGTGACTTTACCAAAAGAACAAAGAAGATGAATCCCTGAAGTCACGAAAGCTTTAAATCGAGATTTACCCAAAGAATTATTGCAACAAATATAATATTTTCCCCTATCAATTAGTTCCATTATTGCAAGCTCTCCGGTATGAATAAGGATCCCAAATGCAGCACTTTTAACGATGACACTGCAGTGATGAAACTTAATTGCTGCGGTCATGTGTCTGAAAGCCACATTGAAGTATATTCTATTCTTGTCCATGTTGCTATCAACGCGTTTTGGGGAGCCAATGCCACACAGCCCAGGGAGTGTATCTACGAGAGCTATTGATGTTGTGGGTTTGTGCTGCCTTTAAAGAAAATATTAGGGCTGCTTAGTTTATATTCCGAAATCAGTTTCACCAACCTTCATGCTGCAATGCTGTTTCTTTATGCAATGTTTGAGCTGTCACAACAATCTTGTTCTTGTTTTTTTGGGAACATGATGTCGGCTTAACATCAAAGAAAAAAAAACTAATACCCATGGTCATACTACCAGCTGAAACTTTCATTGTCTTTCTATCAGTGCTGGATTATCATTGTCTTAACAAGGTGAAGCTTAGACCAGGTTGACCGATGTATTCGGCTAAAAGAAACACACTTTTATCAGCTATCCCTTAACTGACAGGAACCAAACGTATCCATTTTATCACAATGTTCACAAATCTCTATGATTAGCCTTGTGAAAATGTTATTTGGCTTGTGTAGATTAATTAAACTTATTCTTCAAATACAGGTCTATGGCTAAAGTGAGCAGTTGTGCCAAATTTATGACAATGCCTGCACAATCTCTCTGAGGTTGTTGCATGTTTCAATAGATGTTCAAGTGGTGGCTGTCATTCGAGGTATACCATTGGCAGTGATAGGACGTGGATCCCAGTATTATTTTCTAATAATATTGCAATTGGATTGGAAAACTGCACTGACCTAGCATAGACCATTATTGGCTGATTTGGATCGTGTTTAATTAGATTATTGGTTACAATAATTTTTTGTTATAAAAATAACAATCTGTCATTTACTAAAATATTGTATGTTTTACTACAAACAATTAAATAATTGTTGGAGGGATCTATTTGGGAAATACATATTGGGTACAGCCAGGGCAGTTATTGAAGGCAGATTGGGATATAGATTATTAAGTAAGGAGGTTAATACGAGCAGCAGCAAGGTGCACTTGTGGCAAGATTAATGTAATGTTGAACTACAATATACAATTGTGCTTGGGAACAAAAGTTATCAGTCTATGCATATTACCAGCTATGACTTATAGATCATACACATTTACACTGACACACGTGATATAACAACAACAACAACAACCCCAAAGTGATCCACAATACGAGACGGGATTAAAGCAAAACGTTTGTCAGGGAACAAATCGCAATATCAGAGACACAGTGCCTGTTACAGTGAGTGAGCCTGGTCAGAACATATCATGGCTAAAAGGGTCGTTGGGCGATGGTCAAGACTGGTGATGGAATGGTAACCAAAAGAGTGAATGCCTCCGAGAGGGTGAACAGTGAACACCATGGAGATGGAGCGATGAGATCCGTTCAAGTGCAGGAGTGACACGGATTGTGACATTATCATAAGATTATGAGGGATGGCATTGGCATAAGGGAAGGCCTTCACACAGCAATGGATAGACATTGGCAGTATATGATGATAATTTATAGGTCTGAAAAAACATGAACATTGTATCTTCGCATAGATACTATGCGTTCACAACAGCCCAGCATAGTAGGTGTTTAATGTAGCAATAAAGGGGTCCGCTGCTCTCTTTTGGAGTACAGAAGGTGAATGTTATTATATTTTGTCTGCAGTAAAAATAACCTTTCCTTTTTTGGTAATAATTTAATGACAGGGTGACACCTGCTGGCCTGGAAGGGGAATCACGGGTATGTGCATGGTAAAGTAACAACTAATCAGCAATGGAGGTGTATCTGGAGCAAAGATATAAGGTGAGTCTAACCTAGATAACCTGGGAACCTGCTCGAAGGTTCCACGAGAGGGCGTGGCTGGAGGCGGTACTTAGCCACGCCTGGGGGGATATAAGATGGAGCGGACCCAGGGCTCGTGTGTGGGGTCTTGGGTCCTGGCTGCGTCGCTGCTTGCTGACATCTCTCTCCATTGTCCGGCCACGTGGAAGATCTCCTGCATAGTTTCCATCACCATCATCATCACGTCACCAGCCAGCGGCGTAGCCAAGTGAGGGCGATGGGAGCACGGCGAGTGATCGGCTGTGTGTAGCCAGAAGAGACGTTAATACCTAGTGTTGTACTCAGTATGGGAAAGGATAAATGTTGGCCTGTGTTGTGCGCAGTGTAAGTAATAAAGAAGAAGTACCCTCTACACGACGTGTCGCGGAAGTCGCTCATTACATTGGAGTCAGAAGTGGTTGAAAACATAATTTAGTGCTAGACAGCGAAAAAGGAAGTATGTCTAAGCATCAGAAAAAATGGAACCCACCTGCGGCGTCTTCCGACGACGATGAAAATGCTACCCAAGACCTCCTACCAGCCCCCGGAACTGTGGACCCGGTTATTGAAGCCGCGGACAGTGAGTTGGCTGCGCCAGAGTTGGTGGAACCGGGAGCAGCCACTCCGCACCAGCAGCCCAAAGACGGCTGGCGGATGGTGTCAGTACAGCTGGACCTGTTGCGGATGGTTGTCACGCAGTTGGTGACGCTCGTCCCGGAGACTACGATGGCGGGGCGCACTGCACTGACATCGCCGGGAAGGAGTGACCAGGAGCCGGGGGTTGACGTTCTGGCGGGAATGTCCGCAAGCGCGACAGCAACCATTACACGTGGCAGGGAGGACACGGAGCCAGAGGCCGCCATTACGGGCTGCACGGGGGAGGCGCGGACGGAGTCGCTATTTTATGAAACAAGCGTGACACGCAAGATGCGGTATGCGGCACTAGGAGTGAGGAAAGAGGAACTGAACATTCTCGCAGATTACCTTCGCTTAAAGAATTCGTCGCGGCAGGAGGCGATTGGAGCGCCTTCAATTGGCGGTTTGAGGCAGCCTTCCGATCAGTACATTGGACAGAAGATGAGGCGCTGATGGCTCTGCCGACATTTTTGGACGACGACGCTCTTGCTGTTTTCAGGGCTATTCCCGCTGCTAAGAAGTCTACACTTCAAGGTGCTTATGCTGAGATGGCGGATGTCTATGAGCCGCCATCTGACACATGTAGGAAGTTTCTTCAGCGTGGGCAAGGGGAGGCCGAGATGCCTCTCGCCTACCGTAGCGCGTTCTTGGTGCTGGTGGGAGCAGCTTACCCCGAGAGTCAGGGTACTATGGTACCCCGGGGTCCCGACATAAGGTTCATATATAAAATGTGTAGACACATACACACATCTAAGAATATGTTTTACCCTTTCCGGCAACAAAACAGGTGTTAAGATGTTCAAACGCCAAACTGAAACCTCTTGCAAGGAATCATGTCTACATTAACCACATATACTTTTGGTGAACATGCCAACAAAAAAAACATGCTCTGGTAGTATGTTCACCACAAGTAAGTGTGGTTAATGCAGACATGCTTCCTTGCAAAAGGTTTCTGTTTGGTGTTTAAACATCTTAACATAGGGTAAAACCTATTCTTATATTTTGATACTGGCAAGGGAAGTTCCATGACATACACGCATCATCAATCTATACATATCGCATATGTATGACCGGCAGCATATCCGAGGCATTGAGGCATGCACATACTTGGGGATAACACTAAACGTGCATGTGTACGTTTGTCTGAAAGCAGTAACTCTGCTGGAAGTTCACGGGGATCACGTCTTACATTAAGGCCTGGATTGTTCTTCATTCTGAGCCTCAATGCCAAAGAAAACTAACTTCTATTCTCATTTCTGTTGGCCCAGACTCTTCTGATTTTACTTCTTAATATTGCAACAAAGTAGCCAACACGCTTGTTTTAATGTTGCTTAAGTTGAACGACACTATTGTGTAATTCGTAATTAAGCAATGATTAAAGTATAATTATGTTAATTTGATCGGGATCCTATTTTTTTCTGCAGAGCAATCAGGTTTGAGGAATCGTGGAATGGATCCAAATTTAAACAGATTTTGGTCATTTGGACGCTACAGTACATGATGAGGTCACAGCTGATAGACAGCATGCATTCCGAGGTGCCTTTCAGTATGCCAGAGCCCCACTATCCCGAGTTCCACGAGATGTTGTCAGAGATATTGGGTTGTGTGTGCGATTTTATTTTGTCATTTTCAGCGTAAGACACACAATGTAACTTCACATCTTTATCCAGCTTTAGCTGAAGAAAGGCCACACCTTGTGATTGGTTGACCATACTCAGTACGGATTGGTAAAGAGGGGGAGGGGTGGGCAGGGTTGCGGTACTGATTTACATATGAACCTTATGGCGGTACCCCGGGGGTTACCATAGTGCCCCGGCTCTCGCATAATATCCGTGATGTAGTCATTTTTAGTCTGTTGATGGTCGGCGATGCAGGCAATCGACTCATCTCGACGAGCTGTTACACGATGCACTATTCAAAGTACTGTAGAATTTTTCGATAACGATTTTTTAATGCTAATGTTTGGCGTTTCGACATCGCGGAGTTGCACTGATTTCGGATTGATTGGTACCCCAGTTGCGGAGTTAAGTACACTCCTGGAAAAAATAGTGTCCCAGAAATTAAATATTTAATTGCCTCGGCCAGTTTGTATTATTTGGTACCCCGGGGTACCGCCATAAGGATCATATAACAACTGGCGACTGATGCTAGCCGTGGATGGGAATCAAATGCACGTTGCTAGGGCATATAGCATAGTGTGCTAACCATTGCAGCACCGATCGCCGCCATTTAATAACGTGCCACTTAAAAGAAGAAACAAAAAAACGCAACCTCAGGTCATCTGCCTGTGCAGGTTGTGTAGTGATGAGGATTTTCAGAAGGCACAACCAAGGAGGCTCTTTCGCAAACAGACAGAATCGAGACGGCATCATCGAGCGGGCCAATACTCCTGCCCTACGACCACACGAACAGCATAGCCTCACCAGCATCCCACCCACTCTCGCATACCCCCCCACACCCTGCTCCTGCTCTCTGCAAATGTGTAAACAACAACGTCGTCTTTATTCTACAGGGCAATGCGGTGACCTAATCACATATTCCCAAACGCCTATACTTTATATTCCTACAGCCACTCGCCTGACCTCTACTCAGGCCACTGGTGCTCAGTGCGCTCTCTCCACAGCTGCAGAACCTGGAACAAAACTTTGTCGGCACAGCTGTTGCAAAACCTGAACACGTGCCACCACCAGTCCTTCCGTTGAGCAGCTACCAAGGCAACATTTTAAAACAAGACAATGAGTTCGCCTGTACCCGAGGCCAAATTTCTCACTCGAGATTTTCCAAAACGCTTTTTTTTAGTAGGGCACATTAGCGTAAGGCACTTTCACAAAAGTGCAAGATACGCCTATCCACAGTATCACTTTATGTTTGTCCCCGATAATTTGTGTCGTGATAGATGTTCCTTTTCAAAGAACAAATGCACACTCACAAAGCCAATGTATTTTTTTTCTGAATGAAAATGTAATTGCTGGAGCGTTTAATTGTAAATTTTGAGTTAAAAAAACTATTTCAACAATTGTATGAAATATTCTTGTTTTTTTTCGGTAAAGTCACGTAGGTAAAAACTTTACCGAAAAAAAACCAAGAATATGAATCCTTGCAGTCACGAAAGCTTCAAATTTATAATTGTATGAAATTAGATTTAAATTTCTCACCATATTCTATTTAAAATGAACTATATAATTACGTAGCATAGACACTGTTGTTCGTTTAACAATAATAGGTTAATTGTTGAAAAAGTATTTAGTTTTTACATGTTACATATAAGTAATACTGTATAATGTAATTTCTTACACAAATACTTCTATTCAGCCGAATAAAAATAAGTGGCAAGTGGTGTTAGCAAGCACCTATTAAGGCTGGCACGGCACACACAATGGGTGTTGTAAACAGTGCCCTGACAGCCCAACTTTGCTACTTCGCTACAGATGTTCACATACCACCCAAGGTCATGATTCAACACATCACTCATATCATCTATGACCATGAATCAATCCCAGGTTCCTGCGTTCATAATGCATTGCTCTGTCCACTGTGCAGCTTGCTGCTCCCCAGTCTTACATATGTGCACGGTCGCTTACACACACCGCTGCACTTGCGTGCGGTAATAATCCATTTAGCAATATATTGTGCTAATTTGATGTGCATTCGTCTATGCAAGCTTCATCGTGCTTAGCATGCTCACAATGTGCACACAATCGCTTTTTGGGAGTGCAAAACAAACCCTCGAGATGCATGTTGCTTCTGCCTTTGCCTCTGGGGGCTGCGAACGCTTGGGTAACCTTACGGTGCCGGAGCAGTCTGGCTGGTCACAGGTGCCGATTTTGTTCGGCTGGAAAGTTTGATGGGAATAAAGAAGACAGATGTTGTAGGCTCAAAAGAATGCATTTATTCATGCGTGGACGATGAGGCTTTGCTGGCCCGAGTGGTCCAGCTATTAAGGATTTTTTTGCTAGAGCCTCTCAGTTTGATGTTTTGATAATACAGATTTGCTTGTGTGAATATATATTTATTTATTTTCGACTCTAATCAGTGGTGAAGGGGAAGAAAGTAAAATAACCTTGTCCCACCGTATTTGGAATAAATAAAAAAAATCTTCAGATTTTTGTATGCTATTTTATGTTCTTTTCACGAGTAATGTTTTATAAAATTGAATCGAATGTCACAGTGAATGTGTGTAAACGGTCCACTACAACATTGTAATCTAATCTTATGATAAAAATATATTGCAGAAGCCAAAATCTTAATTTATTATAAAAGACACGATTTTATTTTTGAAAAAATCTTACACATTCGTATATTGTTGTTATGAGACAGGATAGAAATGACTTTTTATTATGAAGCAAGTGCTTTGAACAGAATATATAGTATACAGCTATACAAGATGTATTACTTAGATAATGAATGTATAGTACCCTATTGTGCAGTATTGTCTTTATGTGTATGTGTGTGCAGGGTAGCAGTCAGTGGTGCAGTGTTTAGTGAAATGCGCTACGAACCTGGTGACCAGAGTTAGATTTCCCCCAATGGATAATATCAGTGACAATCTTGACTTAAAGCTTTCGTGACTGCAGGAATTCATACTCTTTGGGTCTTTCGTTAAAGTTACTGCTCCTGGACCTCCCCTCGGTCGACTCAGCCATATATGGATACCTAGTGTGGTGTGTCAACATGAACACCGGTGAAACAAAGGCGGCCAGGCATGGTGGAGGTCACCCACTTCGCCATTTGGCGTACCAGCCTTCATAGGTGCTTGCTAACAGCACTTTCCCCAACAGTCAGCTAAGCCTATACAGGGAATCTTTATATTTGTTTGGGGTGATGGAGTATTGAAGCACACTGCACTACAAATCTTGACGAACTCGGTTTGCCAATAGCAAGCAACGTCCAGACAGATAGTTGAACTACCTTTGATAACGATGCAAGAGTCCACTCCGCCACATTCTCTTTTGACAAGAGACCTGCGTTAACGACCTGTGGTGGACCTCCTCCTGGTGGGGTATGTGAACATCGACACTTTAGAGACAAAGCGACCAGGTGTGGTTATTGCTTTTAGTAGGTGCTCGCTAAAACACTTATCCCTATGGGTCTATACGGCGGTGTGTCTGTGTGTCAATAGCTGTACCATTCATCACTGAAGTGACATGCTGCAACCCTACATTCATGGTTACCATGTATCTTGAGCAATTTATATTGCAGAGAATATAAGCACCTTTGTGGAGATTTGGCAAAGTGTCCATTAGACACAGTGTCAAAAGTGTTATTTTAAATGGCATCTGAATTGATGCATGACATCTAACAGGCAATTAAAAGCTGTGTGATTAATGGATTGTGGCAATGATATGAAGCCCTATTTCTCTGTTTGGACATAAACATTTAATTGGTATAAAAGTATGCATGCATCAGACACAGAAGGTCACGGTGCATATTGAAAACTAGATGGATGCACGAGACAAAACTGACAGCTTGGTGGATCAGTTAATGTTGGTTTGAAACGCACAGTAAATTTGGTTGTGAATATACAGTACATTCAAATAAACTCAACATTCTTGATTTTATTTAGCTTCCCAGAGTCAATTGAGGTTCATTATCTGTTTTTCAAAGGGGATCTTCGTAGGGATAGGTTAAAGAGTATATTATTCTAGGCATATGCTGTGACAGGTTGGCCTATCTGACCACTGGAGGGTTGTGAGTTAAACTCCTTGATTTTGAACCTAGTCCCCCTCCCCCACACACACCTTGAGTCAATGATAAATACCACAACGTGGACTTTCCACCATTTGTTGAGGTTATCCCGTGTTTCGCCGCATGATTCGTCACGATCTCCGACGTTTGCTCCCGCACTCAGATCGGAATGTCGGACATCGTCCTGAACAACCCAGAAACCATGGTACAACCCACAAACAATGCACAACACAACCACAAAAAACCTATACAAACGTAGATGAGCATTACCATCGTCATGAGAACACACATTTGATCTTGGATCAATGTGATCTGTGCAGAACCTTAACACTGGCACTATCTGCATGAAAACCAATGTTGACTTTCCACAACATAATGGAAGGATGGGGACCTTATAGGAGGCTAGGGTTAACAGGAAACCACCCCCTCTCATACCTATTTACCAGCTAGCATTCAAAAACAGCTTACGCAGTAAAACTACGAAACCAGTACTTGACAAGAGAACACAAGGGCACTCGTAGCAGAGAAACGTGGTAGGCTGACTCAATCACTCTCATTTTCTGACGTGAATTAAAAAAAAAAAGATAAGATTGAAATGTTTAATGTTAAATGTTCTGGAAAACAAATGCAGTCTTTCCCGCAACCCCAGATAATATTTATACCTACTGCCTAAAGCAATCGAAAATAACTATAGCCTTCAGTTATCCAGTCTTTCTGGAAGGTCTTGTTTTGAGATGTATAGCCATTTTTTTCCCCAAAAGGTAAGCAATAATAATTACTGCATCATGATGCCACTGACTTCAGTTCCATTCCTGGTCATGCCAAAATTGTATCAACTGAAACATTTATTCTAGATTTGAAGCTTTCGTGACTGCAATGATTCATATTCTTAGGTTTTTTCGGTAAAGTCACGTAGGTAAAAACATTAAAAAGTAAAATAAAATAAAAAATAAAATCACGACGTTTATTTTTTTATTTTATTTTACTTTTTAATGTTTTACCTACGTGACTTTACCGAAAAAAACCTAAGAATATGAAACATTTATGTTTTTATATTTTGTGCAGGAATACCCCAACCCCCACTTATGAGGTTACAATTCAAGTCCCTGCATGATCCATCAACTGCCACCCCACCCTGCTTCTACACCACTAGATTAGAGGTACGTGCCACCACGCCTCACTGAGCAATGATGAGAGTAGAGTAGCGAAAACTTCTGCTTTACACACAGCATCTGCATCAATCACATGAGCTGCCCACTGTTGGCAATGTCTTATCAACTTTGCACAAGCTTCAGTGGTAATACCAAAGGTTTACATTAGCATGCACACTTGTCACAATTCAAGACGGATGATTGCTATTCCGTCGCAGTGGAAACAATGCATATATTTTGTTCGGCACAGTTAGTTTCTGGATGGCAGTGGGCAGGTTCAGTTAAGGCTCAGATGAATATTAGTTAAATTCAGTCCTAAAAATTAACTCCATGGGGCTTGAAAGGTCGTGCATAGCAGAACCGGTGCAACCTTTTTAACAACACTTTCAAGCATTAACACTTAAAAGATTGAAACTAAAAGGAAAAGTACCCACGGATTTGTTTTTCTTGTTTAAATTTCCTGATAGGCTGACATGTGCAGTGACTGTCTTCACAGAAACGGCATACGAATCGTGAGTAGGAGAGTGCCTCGGGTGGCTTGCATTAGATGATCATACGACGCATTCTCATTACCTTTTACGTTTCCTCCATCACACTGAAGTACCGGGTTAAAATGAAGAGAACAAGGAGCCGCTGGTACGTATTGTCTTCATCATCCCACAGGATGCCATTTGTTAAATGTAGACATGTAGCGGCACTTTCATCTGCATTTGTTTGAAGAATATCTAATTAAATCCCAGGAGGCTTCAGAGCCTAGGGGCACATTTCCATGTGTGGACCCAACACAGAAATCAAAGCACGATCTTTCAAACTGCTGTCATCCCATAAAGAACGCTGTGTGCAGGTACATTTGGGAGGCTTTTTTTTTTCCTGTGGTCACATCAGCTCCCCTCTTACAACGTATATATGTTCCCCTGTTAGCAATGCACCCTGATTGATGTAATAAAATACGGCAACAGAACAGGGTAGTGTTTTTTTCACAGACTCCTTAACTGTACTTTCCTTTCATAACTCAATGGCTGTGTATATATATTCAGTTTTGTTTTTTTTTCTGCTGCAATTTGGGATTTTTTGATGCAGTTCATAATATGAATTATGGTTAATTAATGTATCAAAATATAAACGTGATATTGTTATTTAACCAAATTGAATGAGTAATAACTTCAGAGCCTTTTGACCATCCACTACTGTATGAATACCTTCCTAAAAAAAACATCTGCCATAGGAGCGTTTTTATTATACTTCACCATGCTGGCCATCGTAGGTTGGTGAAGGGAAGGAGTGGAAAACCCAGGACTTGTTCAGATATGACTCTCTACTGGTGTTAGTCATGGTCTGGAGTAGAACTCAGGTCGCTGGGTTCATAGCACGGCATGCTTTCCACCGTTGCAACTCTCCTTTCAGATGAAATTATTTCCAAAGTAATTTAGTTGTCTGCAAAAAAAACACCCTGGACTCGTGGCAAAACCAAAAATGTGTTTAGCCCGACTAAAGTAGCTGCATGACAATCTTCATTGTGTTTTTTCAAATGCAATTGCATTGTCGCGCCTTTCATCCTCTTTGCTTTCCAGACCAGTATTATACAGAAACATTTGTTTTAAGCAAGCAAGCTCTGGACCCGTTTTGACCTTCTGGGTCTCATCAGCAGGCCATGTTTCTACATATAAATACAATTTTCGAATGGAGATCTATATAAATGTTTTTGTGTATTACTGATAACGCTCCACAACAGCACATAACGAGTTTGTCTGAAAGTATTCAACTTTGTTGTATTTCTTCTCAACATTTATTCTCTGTCTTGCTAAATCCCACCCTCTGTACGTGTCATGGGTGAAAGGTGGCATTTGAAAACCGGGGGTAAAGGGGACTCTTGTCTGGAGTTGCGCGTTCCCTTTTGGTTGTTGCATTAATGTAGTAGATGAGCCTCCAGTATGTCAAACGGAACCCACAAACAATGGGAGAAGAGTAACCACTGCTCGCTGTATTGCTGGCCAAAAACCACTACGCCTTTACGGCAGGAAGGAAGGCAGCAATGGCAGGGTATTTTGGTATCAATGGATTTGTCTGTGGTGACTTCTTGACCTTGAATAGCACAATATTAACCACAGACAATGGTTAGTTCCTTTTGTAGGTGGTTTATATATTGAGACCTTGATACGATGTTACAGTGTTGTCTCATGTCTCACTAATCTAAAATGCATAACAAGCCAAGTTGTATTTATATAGCATCTAGACACAACTTCATCTCACGACAATATAAGAAACAACTTGCATGCTTATTTTAAAGAAAGAGTCAGTCAGTCATAAGCAGAGGAAAAAATGCAAGGTCTTGAACTCAGAGATGAATGTGAGATGGGAATCAACAGCACGGATGGCTGGGCAAAGTTAGATCTAAACCATGGAGCTAGCAGATGGGATCTAGTTATCTACCAGTGAATGAAGGTCGAGTTGGGCTTTATCAGCAACTGGAGAGTGCATAGCAATAAGTAGAGTGATAGAAGAGGGCTGAGATAGGCATGGGAGGATCTCGAAGATGCTGAATTTAATCTTGATATCGATTTTTGATGGGGTAGAGAACCAGTCGAGGGATTGGAGTATTGCCGTTATGTAGTCTTGTTTACGATTGTGGGGCAAAAGTCAGGCAGAATAATGTTGGATCATCTGGAGTTTGGAGACGAGGGATATGGACAGTGAAAGCATGGCTAAGTTTCTTAGTGGCAGCTACAGAACACATTGTAAACGTGGGAAATGTAATGCAGATCGAACTATGAAGTCGCGAGTGGTGAGATGTTAACTACCTCACCTGTTATACGTGTGGGTTCGATCCTGACCCTGACGCCTGTATATTTGGAGTTTGCATGTTCTCCCCGTGGTCGCGTGAATTTTTACCACCACGTTTAGAAACATGCGTTTTAGAGTATTTGGCTGCATTAAATTTCCACATGATAAACTACTTGGTTGGGCTATCAATTATGGCCAGGTCCCTTTGAAAACATGCTATATAGCTCAGTGGGCCTTACCTGGTAAAATAAAAATTTGTTTAGTTTATAGTTTTAAGTCCTGCAGAGGCGAGATGTGTGGGAAGAGAGCAGAGTGATTTCAGAGTTAATGAGGTGTACTCTCAAACGGAGGCGTTTACCGAGTGAACATTTCGCCGATGTTTTATTCCAAAATGAGTCTGCTTCAAGTGAGGATCTGAAAGAAAACCAGTCGTTGTTACAAACACATTGTGTCGTTGTCACAAACGCATTGTGTCGTTGTCACAAATACATTGTGTCGTTGTCACAAACACATTGTGATTGTGACAACAAACACATTGTGTTTGTGACAACGACTGGTTCGAATGCAAACAAAACACATTCCTTCAATCTACGCGGGGTTGACTCAGCTCCGTCAATTTATTGGAAGTAATCCAGTGGGTGTTTTTGGCAGGCTGCGTCGAGCAGTTATGCTGAACCAACTTGAAAGCAATAAGCTTTTGTGGTGTCACCTACTTGACATCGTGTTTTGTCATTTTTGCTTTTCAATTGCATGTTCTATAGAAGTTTTACGAAATGAAATTGTTGCTGCCTCCATTCGTGGATTATTTTCTCAGAACAAATGTGTGTAAAACAGACATTGCACTTTCCAGTTACCATTACATACTACACTACGTACCCTCACACTAACGTTATACATTTGCTTTATAAATCAAGTCCTATATCACTACAAATGACTTAAACACTTATGACCATCTTACATTTTTTTGAGTCTGAAGTCCAATTGCTACTTCTTAACTAAAACATACTTTGAAGTTGATCAAAACATTTCTAACATCAAAATAAGCCGAATGTTGCACTTCAAAATATGTTTTCTTCCAAATAGATCTTAAGAGATAGAGAATTGGCAGGTCACACGCGGTGAGGCAAAGTGTGGGTACTCTCACTTTTTCAAAGGCGTATGGCCAGCATAGGAAAAGGAGGCCATACACCCTCTATAGGATCTCTCTAGAGCTCCCTCGAGTGGAGGTGCTTCTGGTAGCAGTGGCTTGATCAGGGAATTGCGCCACTGCGCCTTTACATCTCAGCACTGATCTTCCTCAGTGTGACCAAACGACAAGGGGTTTAAACCGGCGAGGAAGTCTTCTGCCAGGATGTTAAGTTGACTGCACAAAAATCATCTGACAACAAAATAAACCTCTACAATGCTGGGTAAAATGAAGTTGGCTGGAATTTAATGAAAATGTACTTAAAAAAATACATATCGTATTATGTGAAAGTACACTAATTACACTTATAATATTGTGCACAAATAATGAATTAATCGTAAACGTTTAAAGTAAAATGTCAAGGTCATTTCCATTTTGCTGTTGACATTCATGAATGAGTGGCCCTTTACTTTTTCATTATCATTTAACTTTGCAAATGTTATGCATAGAATCTTAAAAAAAAGACATTCATCTTCGGTGTTATTATGGTGCAGGCAAAATGAACTTTCAAACTCAATATATTCATAACAAGTGTTGACTTTCATTTTCAGATTCATAGCACACACATGTCCATCCTACCACAAAGAAAAAAATATACTCTATGTTTTTTAATGAAAATTATCCACACAGCGTCGGAATGAATTCATTATATAATTTGAGCATTCAATCTTTTTGCAGGTGTTTATTGATCATTTAAGCAAATTCTCCCTACACATATTAACGTCAATATCGGTACATTATTGTGTTGGTGTGACCACACCTACATGGCTTCCAAATAAGACATTGGCCCATAATTGGCTTACTGGTTACCGCCCAAGGTGTCAAATGTTAACACACATATGCTACTTCTGAGATATCTCCACTTTTCTGTTATCCACAATTGTGGTTCTGAAACTTTCCCATGCCCCCAGTTCCAGAGATGTTTGTCACATGGCTCTCTCTAGTGATGCTGGTCACATAGCAGTTATACTGCCATCTGATGACCAATAGCCGGTTGGCAGAATCTTCCTTCTGGTGGACATCGAGGACATACCCTGGCTTTCCAGGAGAAGACGGTATAGCAAATGTGGATTCCATCTGTCTCTTCTCTGTGTTGCCCCCTCACACTCTGATTAGCACCTCAGGTTAGCACTGTTGGTAACGTACGGTTCAACACGCTCGTGGGTTTTTTTTCTCGGAGCTCTGGTTTACCCTTACATATAATTAGTCAGCAATTGGCCCATAACACCCCGATATATATAGAGAGGCTCGCAGAGCTTGGGGGGGAAGTGTTTGTCATCGGCTCAATGCGTGGCTACTTATCCCGCTTGTCTGTGGTGCCTCGCACATCCGAGTCATTCTCCCTCTTCGAGAGTGAGTGACTACTGTGCAAGTTAAAAGTTGAAATTCAAATTATGCTGCAACGTTTTGATTGTCAAAGCTCAGAATGTCGTTACCATTATTGGCATTCAAATGCATTGCTGTTAGTTTCACTCCTGTCAGGAACTATGAACCTCAGAAATGTGCTGCTTGCATCTCTGTGGCACACAATGATATTTTTAAATGTTGAACAGTTATTCAACCAGGTCCTAACTGATCCAATGTGGAGGGTTATGGGACTACAGTCCATGCTATTTCTTGTTGTGATTTTACATTTGCAATTTTTTATTTATTAATAGAGGTTCTAGCATTCTTTTTGTATTGTATTTTTATATGATTTTTTTGCCCTAACTTAGGAACACATTTCAAGGCCAAACTTGGGACAAAGCACTCAGCAAATAAAAGTAGTTTGCGTGCACTAACAACTGCTATGAAATACTCTCCATCAAACGATGTTTTTTATACATTTCTCTTGCATTCATAATGTTGCTCTTATACGATCCATAAAGGACCATCCAGGCATTCATGTTCACATAAAAGTGCTTAATATTTAATTGTAAAAAATAAAAAAAACAATGTTTTAACTTTTCACATAAAAAAAAATGAAAAGTTGCATTCAGCCGAAGTGTGTACTTGGCAATTCATGTTAAATTGTAGGGAAGTTACTCAATGCATTTTGGTGAACACATCGACCTTGACAGGTTGTGTGTGTAATAGAAAAATATGTTTTAGGTGACGTGTGTGTACTGCCCTCAATTTGCATTAAGGCATAAACTCTCTGCTTCGTGCACAACAATTATCTTTTTTGTCGACATTCTGCGATATTCAACGTGTCACATTTTGTTTAAAATGGTCACTCATCTCAAACAACATCCTCATTGTCCAGTTTGAAGAATTACTTGTCAAATAATCACACCTCTTGGTAATTCCTCGTGAAATTAACAATGACCTTGAAACGAACTTCAGTTCTGACATCTCTCACGCAACTATGTGCAGTTGGGTGCTGTAAAAGACAAATGAATCCAATTACATTTTGATGGCGTTGCGTGCCATAATTTGCATCATTGTTTGAATCAAATAAATACCTTGATGGATGAGTGAGACAAGCTGGCTAAATAATGTTGTAATTGGAAAGTTTGTTGATATCGAAAGCCTATTTTAACAACTAGTCCTCAACGTAATGTTTTTCTGTGATCGTATATGGAGAATTGTTTCTGGCAAATAAAAGACAAGGTCAAATGAAAGGCTATCGTTTAAATAGCAGTGCAAAATATATATATGTAAGCCCTTTAAAATAATTAATATTACACAGTAAAGTCATGTATCTCCTTGCTCTAATGAATAAAGATGACATGCTCATTTTCATTGCATACCTATGGCAGTGGAGGAAATGCCACATTTGTATGGAGGAAACCAGTCTATCGTGAAACCACAGTTGATTTGTCATGAAGAGGTACTGAATGTACATGTGCCAGAATGATGATAGGCTGAGTTGCTCCCCAACTTGGGTTTTAACTTGGAAACTTCTACCAAAGCAGATGAGTTTACAGCACTGTGCCACATTCCCATTTAAGCAACGCAGGTAGACACTTTAACTTTGACAGCATACTATTGTTGTAAGCAAATGAATACGTTCATGCAGCCTTCATTGCAGTGTTCCTTGCCATACAATAAAATGTTTTGATTACAAACTCGAGTAATGCAGCATTGGGATCATTTAAATATACATAGAACACATTTTTTAAGTGGTGCACATCATACTCTGGATTTTGCATTTCGGAACGTACTTGATAACTTGATAGATGTACTAGTAACAGTGCCATGTGGGGAGACTTTGACAATGTCCATAACGCATGTGCGTTCGTTTTCACGAAATACCAATTTTCAGGCTTCTCCAAAAAACTATTTATGTAACCACTTCACCAGATGCATTGCACATCTGTTCGTATCTTTAAAATGCATTCAGTGGCATCTTCTGCAAATGCTAATGCATCATAATGAAACAAACATTTTTGATTAAGAAACGACGCCTCCCCGGACCACCGCCGTCATCTGCCCGACCGTCCTCCACTCCACTATACCCGAAGGCGAGTCGCGACACATCACATACTCGGCCCCTGAATCCACCTCACTCATCACGTTCG
The DNA here is from genome assembly GCF_015708825.2 of Lethenteron reissneri. Taxonomy (NCBI): domain Eukaryota; kingdom Metazoa; phylum Chordata; class Hyperoartia; order Petromyzontiformes; family Petromyzontidae; genus Lethenteron; species Lethenteron reissneri. The sequence goes on from NC_083807.1 coordinate 9,047,991, forward strand.
GTCGGTTTTCATTGCCGTTGTGTGTCGGTGCGTGAGGATTCGGATTTTGCTTGAGCTGATTGGCCGCTCCGACCAGGTCAGTGGTCGCAGTTGGCCCATAGAGTGGTTGCCGCGACCGTAGGTACATCCGCTGTCATCGGAATGATAGAGTGGGTTGAAATCAGAATACTCGTCGATACTGGTGCGTCCGCGACTACCATTTATGAGTTGATTTTTTACATTTTGCCCCCTAAATGTTGTACCCTATGTCCCGTCGGGGTTCCGTGCTTTGCCACAAATGGCGGCTCGATCAAGGTTGCCTTGAGTTACCATCGGGCCGTCGAATGGCCTTTTTGCCTTCTCCCACTCGATTGTGCATGGCTAACTCTACTGTACAAGCGCTTGCGAGTAAGACCGTGAAGATTCCCCCCAGCGCGCAAATGTTGGTTCCTTAACGATTGCACAAGCCACTAGACCAGGAGGCGACTGTGGGAGGAATTCTCCTAGGACCCTAAAACAAAGCCATTCATGGGTTGACGTTAGTGGGGACCCAAACTCTGGTATCCAATGACCAGGGACCGATTATTCAAGTCTTGAATGCAGGGTTGGACACTTCTGTCATTCAGGAGGGCACCGTGCTAGCCCACGCGTCACTCGAATACGAAGCCGCAACAGGTTTCTGATTAAAAGTGGATGGATACGCTTTGTTCAGAAAATTCTGAATCGTCCGAGTCCCAGAGGGCGCTTTTGCATAAATTATTTGATGTGTTTATCAAGGGCAAATTTGACATCGGCCACACTATACTTTTGAGTCACCACATCGATACGGGTGACACCGCTCCCATCCGGCAGAACCCCTACCAGTTGAGCACTACGGAAAAAAAACACCTACGGCTGGTGGTTGATGAAATGTTGGCCGCCGATATTATCTCGCCGTCCACCAGCCCGTGGAGAGCCCCGTTTGTTCTTGTTAAAAAGCAGGATGGTAGTTTGTGTTTCTGTGTTGACTTCCGTAAGCTTCATAATGTCTCTGTGGTTGATGTGTACCCTCTTCTTCGGATGGATGATTCCCTGGATGCTCTAGAAACAGCACATTATTTTTCGACTCTTGACCTCCTATCCGGATTTTGGCAGTTGCCCTTAGATGAATCCTCTAAGCCCAAGACAGCCTTTTGTACACCACAAGGCTTGTTTGAATTTAATCGGCTTCTGATGGGTCTTCACTCTGCTCCAGCTACGTTCCAGCAATTGATGGAACTAGTTCTAGCAGGCCTCCAGTGGGACTCGTGCATGATATATCTGGATGATGTTATCATTTTTAGCAATACGTTTAAATAACATCTGGAACAGTTATGTGCTGTCTTTCTTAAGATGCGTGCGGCGAATCTCAAATTTAAACCGAAGAAGTGTCGCCTGCTCCAAAAATTGGTTTTCACTATCTTGACCACATAGTCAGTAAATCAGGGATAGTGACAGACCCGGACAAAACTGCATGTGTTCGTACTTGGCCGACCCCCACGTCGGTGGGGGGGATGCGGAGTTTCATTGGATTTGCGTCCTATTACCGCCGTTTTGTTTTTCCGGGTTCACCACTATTGTCAAACCTCTCCACGCCCTGATGGCAAAGGGTCAGAAGTTCCATTGGGGTGAGGAGGCAGAGGCCGCATTTGTTGCCCTCCGGGATGGCTTGCTGAACGCCCCTCCCCTCCGCTACCCCAACTTTTCATTGCCGTTCGTCCTTGATAGGAATGCTAGCAACACCGGAATTGGTGCTGTTCTGTCTCAAGTCAATGGCATCGAGAGTGTTGTAGCATATGGCATCAGAGTGCTGTCTCCGGTTGAACAACGGTACTGTGTCACACGCCAGGAACTTTTGGCTGTTTTTTTTGTGTGCAACAGTATCTTTATGGCAGATGCTTTAAGATGCGCTCTGACCATGGAGCGCTATAGTATGCATTGTGTATTGAGCAGCCATCTGGCCAACTTTCACGTTGGTTGGAAGTCCTCCAGGACTATTCCTTTACTGTTTCCTATCGTAAAGGTACCCGAAACACGAGCGTGGATGCCCTGTCGTGATTACCAAAGAGCGATGGGTGCATGTGTTTCTCGGGTTTGGGGCGCTGTAAGACACCTGCCGAGGACTCACCCCCTCCCCTTGTGGCATCGGCCGAGGTTGACACCTCAGAGAAAGCCGATGGTTCTGTGGCGCGCGACGCCGTTATTGGCTTGGACCATGCGGGGTGGGGGCGCCTCCAGGTTGAGGACGCTTCCCTGTTTAAGTTACGACGCCATGTCAAGGAGGCGGACAGGGGTGGGGATCGATGGGGTGTAGCCTCTGTCATCCTCAGATGCAGATTGCTCATGCATTTGGATGGAGGGTTGCGCCATTACAACATTGTCATGCCCACTGCCCTATGGAATAAAGTAATCTGGGCTGTGCACGAGCGACTGTTGCACCTGGGTTTGCATAATACGCTAGCCACACTAAAGCTCAACTTCTTCCGGCATGGCAGAAGATGTCACTAATGTATTGAAGGGGTGTGTGCAGTGCACGTGGCGAAAACCCCCGTCTAAACCCTGTTTTCCACCGTTGCAATCCATTCATGTTTCCCGCATAAATGAACTGGTCGCTCTTGATATCCTTGGTCCATTTCCCACCACCCCTCGCAAAAATAAGTATTTACTGGTGGGCATCGAATATTTTTTGCGGTGGCCGATGACCTGGCCGCTTCCCAACCAGTCGGTTCCGGCCTCCACCCAGGCATTCGTCTATGGCTATGTGAAGGGGGCCCCTGAGCATCTTCTGACCGATCAGAGCAAACATTTTTCTTCGAAATTGCAGCGGGAGATGTGCGACTTGTTGGGAACAAAAAAAGTACATACATCACCATACCACCCCCAGACGGATGGAATGGTGGAGTGGTTGCACAGGACTCTGACCTCCATGTTGAGCCATCAGGTCAGCGAGTCCCAGCTTGACTATTCCCGGGGTCCTGGCTGCCTATAGAATGGCCCCTCACGCGTCCACTGGCTACTCACCATCTTTTTTAATGTATGGAAGAGAACACAACCCCCCGATTTGATGTCCAATTACAAGCCGAGCCAAACAAGGATACATCTAAAATTTCAGAGTCCATACGCTTTACCCTTCAAAGGCTTTCGGAAGCACACGAGGCTTCCAGAGAAAATTCCAATTCGCGCTAATTGGCAAATGAGCAGCTGAGGGGTCTCCGTCCTTCCGGACATGAGTGGGCTCCAGGTGACAGAGCCTGGCTGCACAGTCCCCAGGTACCGGGGGTACATCACCAAAATTGTTTAAACCCTGGGGCCGGTTGATGTGATTCGGGTCGTTTGGCCCCAGTGTGTTCAAATTCGCTGGGATCGGCGGAGTTGGTTTATACATTCCTCTTGCCTCAAGCCTTTCATTGTGCTGCGTTAATTCATCCCATCACCACTAGGCAGGGGTCGAGTGTCGGATGTGTCTGGCGAGCTGAGGTGTGTACCCGCTGAGTTTGGTCCTCAGGGGAGTCATGTGATCCCGTCCTCAGGTGCCACATGTTTAACATCCCCCAAGCAGACACCTGCACCATCTCCACAAGCTTCGGGAGAGGAAGGCCCATCTGCCCGGCCGACTGCTCTTCGTGAAAAGTCGGGTTCGATGGGACAATTTCAAATTCTCCTCGGGACCCCCAGGGCAAGTACGTCCACCTCAACCGGGGGCCCGGCCACAAGGACTCGATCACAGACTCTTCTGTTTTCGTGATCCCCATACACACACGCTCCCACACCGTCAGTTGGTTGTTGCACTCGGCACGTCGAATTGGTCATTGGCTGAACCTGGCCTTTATTGTGCTTGCGGGTGTTGTAACACGGTGAGGGTGGGAGATGCTGGTGCTGGAGGGGGTCCCGAGGTTTTGCGTGTTACTGCGTTTGTTCTCTATCTCTCTTCCCTTCTTTCTCTTCCTTTGTTTTTGCCTATTGTTGTTCTGTACTTCTGCCCCCTTCGCCCGTTCGTTCTGTATATATTGTACATATTGTAGAAATGGGTTGGGGTATTTATTTGTTGAGGCACACAACGGGGTTTTTGTTCTTTTGTTGAGGGGAGTTGACAGTGGGATGTCATTGTGCAGTGCTGGCCCTAGAGAGGCACGGCGTGCAGTGTAGTGACATCGCGGACACCACGTGGTGTGGGTGTAGTACCGGCCCTAGAGGGGCCCGGTGAGCACTGATTGATGGCGCTAGATCGCACCACGCTTGGCGTGCAGTGGCAACACTACAGGACATGGTGTGGGAGTGTCGGCCGTAGGATGAGGTTACTAAAGGCCATGGCACTCTGGTTGACCCGAGAGGACATGTGACCTGTTAAGTCTGCAAAGGGGCCCCAAGTGGGGGCTAGAGGGGTCACGTGGTTGAGATCCAGATCCTTCCCGAGGATTCTGGAAGTTGGTCGTTGCCAAGGGCGGAGCCAGCCACACCGTAGATAATATAAGCCGGGTCCCGAGAGGGTCCAGGGTTGTTGTTCATCCTGAAAGAAACCTTTGTCTATGTTCTACGTTCTCCGTTCAATGAGTCTACAACACTTGGACCTCGATCAGAGCTGTTGGCCCCAGTCCGTAGGAGCAGTTACGTTGGAACTAGTGTCGTTAGCCTGGTGGTCACCACCATAGGTTGTTATTCTGTTAAGGGGAAGTTACCCCGTGTGTTTAAGTTAAATACATGTGTTGCCTTTCGATTTAAAGCTTTCGTGACTGCAGGGATTCATGCGATATTACATTTGAGTAATTTGAATGATTGTTAATTGTTCGTCAATATTTAAATATTGGTAGACGTCAGTGAATGAAAGTGGGGAAGGCCAGAAGATTGTGCGCCTTGGATTTCTTGCCGATGTGTAATGCGTAATGGGTTGCTGCTGGGCTCTGGCCCAATCACACGGCCCGGTATGGGGGGCATGTGGGATGGGCCGCCGTTCACCTCGGCTCTAATGGGAAGCGAGGTTAATGGAGGTGGAGCCAGCAGTGCAGTATGGGAAGGCCGGATCTGACGATCCGGAAGGGGAAGAGTCAGGGTCACGTGGGAGAGACGATATAGAGGGGAGCCCGGAAGAGATCCGGGGCCAGTTGATGGAGTGAAGAAGCGGGACCACGTTGGGTGGCCGCCGCGCCATCAGCCACGTGGCTGATGGGGCTTCGGCACACCGTCGGCCAGCAGTGTGCGGAGCGGGGAGGAGCGGAGCGACTAGCGGGAGAGCGCGTGCGGGGCGCGTGCGGGGCGCGTGCGGGGCGCGCGCGAGAAGGAGCTGACGGAGGAGCGTGCGGGGGCACGCGAGAGGGGCGTGCGGGGGCACGCGAGAGGAGACGCTAGTCCCTTGTCAGGACCAGCGGGGTGTGAGGACGAGTGGAGGAGCTAACGGAGGAGCGTGCGTGGCACGCGAGAGGGAGCATGCGCGGGGCACGCGCGAGACGACGCTGGTCCGTGGAGGAGACCAGTGGGGTGCGGAGAAGAACCTGAATAAAAGACAAGCGGAGACCAGCAGTGCCTGACGGAGTCTTTTATTACAGATGGATAATATTACAGATGGATAATATTATCAGAGCCTGAGAGCTCTGGATTATCCACCCCTAAAAGATGTACATAACAACTGTGTATCAAGAAAAGAATGCTTCTGCCGAGTGTGTGACGTAATAACGTATAGCAGTAGCAACTTATTAACACATTGGACTTCAAAAAATATCACAAAGTAGCTCTCTGATGTGTTTTCTGGTTATACAATGTTGTTGGAGGAGTAATTTGGTACAGGCTTATTGAAGTTACTGAATAGTGTGCCCTGTGTTTGTGTGCATGTGTGTGAGAGAGGAGAGGTATGAAGAAGCTTCTAGCATGCGGAGCAAAATGACAGACTTCATACCCGAAAACCAATCGTTACAATCAAAACACACAACGGAGATATATTCAGCAAACCCACCTATGCAGTAATAGCACCGCAGAATAATTCCTCAAACGCAGTTAGTTTGAGCGTGCACCGTAAGGTCACAGCCAAAGCATATCGCTGTTCAACACGAGTAGGAACAGGACTCATAGTCGTCCGTGACGAACGGTCACCGATTGGCATTCCACATTGCTTTGTCACTGCCTAGCCTAACTCCATTTCCTCAATTTTCTACTCATGATTATAACTCGCAAGCGTCTATATATCTGAACCATTGCCCGATGAGATGGTAATTTAAACTTTCGATCACAAATGATTGCACGGATGGGTGAATAAATCAAACTAATGAATTAAATCCGTCGATAGCTTCTTTAACAAAAACAAAACACAAGCCACATGCAGATTCCTAGGGGGCTCGGTTTCAGTATTAAACTCGGATGGACAAGGAATATCCCTTGCTTGTAGTAGTGTGGGAATCCCGGGTAAGATTAAGTGTCAGTGTCAGGCAATCTAATGGCTCCCTTTTGTCAAGCCATTAGCGTAGACAGCACCCCCGAGGTCCACACTTGCCTCAGCATGACCCCTCGACTTATTGTTCCTCTCGTCGAGAGAACACGCCTTAAAACCTCCGGCTTACAATGCAATGTATTCATAATAAACCTGGCGATGTACGATCAAGAACAGCCCACTGATCTGACAAACTCACACAGCCACCGCTGGTCAATCGAACAACTTAAACACCGCTCGTTTGGCCACAGTTAAAAACTTTGAATAAGCACTCTTCAAATATTTATTTTTATTGTGATATTTTTTTAACATGAGAGGTGATCGAAAGGTCAGCAGCCTGACATAGGGGGAGTGGTGCTACAATATAGGTTGAATGTTCAGTTAAACTTTATTATATTAAAACACGATTCTCATAGTTCAAAATAATAGAGTTACCATGTAATGCTTTACAGGGTATTGAAATAGTATCATTCATTCTGAGTGGGAAACGGATAAATCTGAAAAATACAAAGACATGTGGAGGTAAATATGTTCTCTCAAGACGTGGCTTCCACGGGTTTTCATAATGACATAATTAATCACTTGTGGGAACAGTGATTTTCTCGGGACAATGAAGTAACGTGTATTGTGAGTGACTGGTTTGAGGAGGAAGGCCAAATAAGTATTCTCAGTGGGGGAAAAGGCCCTTGGTAAATTGACAGAGGTTCACTGCATTGGAACCATATACCAAATATAATCGTTTTAGTGTCACATTTCCAGGTCACAACTTAGCCTTTTCTGTCACTTCTCATAAAATTGTTACACCATTGCGTGCACAGCATACACTACTTTGGGATGTTCAGTAAATATATAATGATTTACTTCTGCATATAATTTCTTACCGCCACGATACGAATAACGAATTGTGCATAAGAAAATGAATTATCTTTGACCCATATATTGCATCTAAGAGATTATTGATGAACGTGTAGCCTTTTTAAATCCTTTATATTAAGTTCACTTGCTTGCTTGCTTGCGTGCTTGCGTGCTTGCTTACGACCATGCAAATCTTTCGGTCGTTTTTTAACCCACTTCCCGTGATCCAATCGAGCTGACATTTTGCACACAGACTCGTTGTGCGTGACAATTTATTTTCGTGAAATTTTTTTCCCAAAATTTTCCACTTTTTAGGAAAAAAATAAATTCATATTTAATTTAAAATACCAATGTGATAAAAATGAAACTCTTACTCAAGAAAAACAGAAATGAATAATAAAATAAAACCGATGCCACACATATAAAGGATTTATAGTGAAAAACTTAGTTTTTACGGGTTAATTTTTTTTTTCACTTCTGTATTTGCCCCGCAAACCATGCGGCCACTAGGGGCACTACATTAACTTGCAATGGCAAGAGAGGGCGTGGGGGCAACAAATCAATTCTTGATTCGAACAGCGAAGCCAAATCGTGACAATTCATCAACTCGCAAGGGGAACAATACCATTACATGACTCGTGTTCAAACATTACACTCTGACTATTTGTAATTAACAGAGCATGGTCAGCAGGAGGGGCTGCCGAACACGTGCAGTCACAGTGTCCCCCTGTGGCTGTTAGACCCCCCCCCCCTCCAATGACGTCTAAAGGTCAGCGAAACCAATTGGCCACTCTTTCATTTTCAACTCGGGCACACTTGAGAAAGCACAACCGTGTTCATGGCTTTTGCGGGGACGCCCGTTATAGGTTCGTGCTGGGGTGCTCCGTACGCTGGGCGACCACCCTCGGCCGAGTGTAGGCAGTGCTGGCGTGCATATACGACATAAAAACATTCCCTATTAGTAATGGCAGACTCCACAAGTAATGACCCGTGGCTGTACGGCTTCACGGGGCTACGGAATGAGGTGCGCAATTGCCCAGCAGCAATGCCCGGCAACTGTGCCGCTCACCCCCCCCCCCCCCCCCCCCCCGGGTGGTGTTTACATACGAAGTAAAACTCCACTCTGCTTCGCCAAGCAACCTCAAGATGCTGCTGTTGTACTCGTCCAAAAGAAAACATATATTCGAGCCCCCGCCACCCGGTTGTTCTTTGAAGACCACTTTCTTGGTGAAGCCTGAGCACGCAGGACCTTTTGCCTTCTGAACGGACAGCGGTGCTTGCGATTGGCTGAGTGACCCATTTGGTCAGCTGCGCCGCGTGGAGCACGCTATCGATTGCACTCAAATTACATCAGCCGCCCAGGGCCTGTGGGTATCGGAGCAATTTTCTGTTGTTGTTTCCCGATATATTTTATTAGTTGTGGTTAGCGTGCGCCGTGTGTAGTCAGAGGTCATTTTTTTAAAGGGAGGAGTCGTAGGGAGATAAGTGTGGTGACTACCAGATGTGTGTGTAGGAGAAACATGGGAGCAGCACCTTGTTTTTGTCAGCCCGAGGGCTTTCAACGTATATCAGACTATGGCCAATTCTCTTCCTCTCTAGGAAACCCTTTTCGGAGGTCGCGTGCTAGGCCGCCTGGGGACAAAATCTCGAACGTAAAGGTCTCGTGTTGGGGGGGGAGCATTTACTATGGCTAGACCCAAGTGTGCGTAGTGTGCATGGTGTAGGTAGGTGGTGACGAGGGGTTTCTCATCCAGATAGTTACGTGGCCATGGCGTTACACAGTGATCAGCCAGAGCCGCTGTGCTACGAACCTGGCTCGAGTGCACCTCATAGACTCCGAAATCGCACTCCTCTCTTTGCAGACGTCTCACCTCTGCAGGACTTAAAACTAAACTTTTTTTTATTTTACCAGGTAAAGCCCAATGAGCTATATAGCTCTTTTCCAGAAGCGACCTGGCCACAAATGATAGCTCAACGAAGTGGATTGTCATGTGGAATGTATTGTAGACAAATACTCTGAATGGACGTATCTATAAATGTGGAGGGAAAAACCAGAGGAGCAAATTAACGCGACCACGCATAGATCTTGCCAGCTCCAAATATTGCAGGCGTCAGAGTCAGGATCCAAGCCACGGCCTCTTGCATACCAGGCAAAGTAGTTAACATGTTGCCACCACGGTGTCCCGAGTTCTGAATCCAGGTTATGGCTATTGTGAGTGCCGAGTAACATTTGAACTTGTCCTGGGCGTTCCCTAAATTGTGGGGTGTGCACACCATCACTGGATGGACAAAGGCTTCTGGGCATGGTGTTGGTTGAACTACCTCCTGTTGCGACATGCTCGCCTTAATAGGTGCTCTCTGACCATTCATACCCCCAACAGAATGTAGACTACACGAGATATCGTCTTTCGGAGAGTCTTGTGGAGAGGTGGCACAGCGGTTCAATCAATTGTACTGTGATCTGAGTGACTTTGATTTCATTCTGAGCAATGTATATTAGAATGACATGGTGTCTTAACCTGGTGTAAGCCTAACCTAGATCAACTCAGCCTTAAATGCATACCTGGCTCAATGGATGCTCGCAAACAGTACAAACACCTATGATCTATGAAACGATTTAAGTTATCTTTATCGTCGTGTGTATGTAGTGTAGCGTTTAACACACTGCGCTACGAACCCGGCGACCTGAGTTTGATTCCTGCTCACGGTCAACACCAGCGACGATTATCTGAACCGATCATGGGTCTTCCCTAGGTCGACTCAGCCTCAAATAAGTACCTGGTGCGGTTGGTAAACATTACCACTAGGGAGACAAAGGCGGTCAAGCGTGGTGTTGGCCACCCATCCCCTTGTGTGCCGTGCCAGCCTCCGTAGGTGCTAGCTAACAGCACTTGCCCCCACAGTCTGTTTAGGCTATAGAGGAGGTCTTTGTGTTAAAGTATGCTTCAAAACATGCCACGAAAATAATTTCAATTATTTTATTGAAGCTTCGAAAAGCAGAGAAGACGACAGTGTCTGGAATTGATTGTGTTTTGATGAACCATTGGGATTTGTTTAATTGAAAGAACAAAAAAATCTGCTCTTTAAGGAGATCCAATTATTATTTCCTGTCCACATAGCTATTGGAAAAGTGTGAATCTAGTCAATTACTCCTGTCATCACAGTTGACCCAACAAAACTGCAGCTAATATTCCTGTGTGGTGAAGCATAGATTAATGGATTTTGGAAAATGTAATTTACACTCTCTCTGTGTTATTTTATTCGTGTTGGCATTTGCGTACTTACGTATTTTATTTACATGTAATTTCTTAATGACAGTTGACAAGTCTGCTTATGTGCAAATCCAACTGCCCTAACTGAAAGCATCTTACAGACATTCACTAATATTGAGAATTATATTGAAAGCATCTCACGTGGATGCGAGTTAAGATGATCTCCATGAATATCATCACTGTAAGTAAAGTGTTTGCTTCCTTGCAAAATGTTTGATACTTAATTAGAGAACAGATACATATGATTTGTTTGTGGTAGGCGATTGTTTTTATAGGTATCTTTATCTCATCTGAATGAGCAATAATATGTTCATGAACAATTAGTTCGCTCATACTCTTTTATTCTTTCGATAAAGTCACGTAGGTAGAAATAAAATAAAATAAAACAAATCACGACGTTTCGATCGCAACACAAGTAATCTTCATTAGGTGAAACAACCACGGCAAGAAAATGCTGAAGTATGCCAGAGAGCTGCCGTGTCAAGAGATTATATAGGTAAGAAAGGGGGGAGGCAAGGGGGGAGAGAGGGGGGGTGTGGTTGGGGGGGGGGCTGTGTGAGTGCTAGGGGAAGAGGATGTGAGGCTGGGGGGGAAGTGAGCGGGGCTAGATAACTAGTTAAGGCATTACCTGGTTAATAACATCCTTCAAATGATTGTTCAATTTGTATCCATCTTCTCGGTTGAAGTTATGTCTATGTTTATATATCTGGATGGCTTCATGATTAAACCTTTGATAGTTGCCCAAAGGTTTGCAGAGTACCTTGGTCTCGGAAAAAAACAATATCATGCAAGCCCACAGCATAAAAACAATGGTCAGCTACGGCAGAGGTATTGGTTCTGCCGTGTTTGAGATCTGCCTTATGTTTGCGATCACGGTCCGAGACATGTGGTTTAGTTTCCCCAATGTAACTGCTACTATAGGTACAACTCAGTTTGTAGACTTTAGGGTATGGCATGTCAGGAATGACCTCCACAGATGGGATTAGATCTCGGATTCTGTGTACTGTATTGAATCGGACCTGGATCTTGTGTTTGTTTAAGATTTTGGAAATATTTTTGGTAACACCTGCTATGTATGGTAAAGTTATGGTTTTTATTGGCTTCTCAGGAGATTGTTTCTCAGTGGTTGGAGAAACAGCTTTGTGCATAATGCGATCCGAGTACCCATTCATCTTTAGGGCTTGGTGTACGTGTTCCAGTTCACTGGCTAGGTGGTGTTGGTCGGAGATGCAGTGGGCCCTATGGTGTAGTGTTTTGATGAGGGAATTCGTATGGGTCGGATGGTGGTGGGAATCAGGTTTCAGATAGGAATCTGTGTGGGTAGCTTTCCTGTAGACAGAGTGTCCCAATGAGCCGTCAGGCCTCTTCTCAAACGAAACATCCAGGAATGGTAGCTTACCATCCTTCTCCACTTCCATGGTGAATTTGATGGATGGGTGTATGGAATTGATGTGGTTAAGAAATTGGTTCAATGCTGGCAGGCCATGTGGCCAAATGACGAAAGTGTCATCTACATACCTCTTCCACAAGGAAGGACGTAGGGTGGATGTTTGGATGGCATCTGTTTGAAATGTATCCATGAAAACATTCGCTATCACTGGTGATAAGGGGGAACCCATGGGGGTGCCTTCATTTTGTTTTTAGAAAGTACCATTCCAGGTGAAGTAAGTGTTGGTAAGGCAGTTCCTAACTAAAGTTGGTATATCAGGATTCAGTCCATGTTGGACTAAGTCTTCAATTATTGCTAAGGTCTCAGGTACAGTAACTTCTAGATTTGAAGCTTTCGTGACTGCAAGGATTCATATTCTTAGGTTTTTTCGGTAAAGTCACGTAGGTAAAAAATAAGAATCACGACGTTTCGGAGGCAACACAAGCTTCCGTCTTCAGGTGGAACAGTCACAGCACGATAGCTGTATCAAGTGAGATAAATTCCAAGAAAACCGTATTTTTATATATACTGGTTGAGGGTGGGAGGAGCCAAGGTAGGCCCTGAATATTATTTTTGTGAGGTTCGGTGCGGCTCAAGCACGCTGTTAGGAAAGAGCCTTTGTTGTGTAAACTAGGTGCGGATGAAGTAAAGGTGCATGTAAAAGGGACTGAGCCTTTTTGTTATGTAGAGATGATGCGGCTGAAATCGCTGCCAGGAAATTAGTTTTGTTGTGTAGAATGGTTGACTGAGCCTATTATTATGTAGAGGTGGTGCGGCTTAAATCGCTGCCAGTAAATTAGTCTTTGTTGTGTAGAATGGTTGACTGAGCCTATTGTTATGTAGAGGTGGTGCGGCTGAAATCGCTGCCAGGAATGCTCCAAATATGTGTAGTTAAATCTTTTTTGCATGGTTAATAACTTCTTTCCAATGATTACTAATTTTGTACCCATCATCACGGTTGAAATTATGTCTGTTTGTATATTTGGATACACAGACACAATTTCAACCGTGATGACATAATTTCAACCGTGATGATGGGTACAAACTTAGTAATCATTGGAAAGATGTTATTAACCATGCAAAAAATATTTAACTACACATTTGGAGCAGGGTCTACCTTGGCTCCTCCCACCCTCAACCAGTATATATAAAAATACGGTTTTCTTGGAATTTCTCTCACTTGATACAGCTATCGTGCTGTGACTGTTCCAATTGAAGACGGAAGCTGTGTTGCCTCCGAAACGTCTTTATTTTTATTTTATTTTTATTTTACTTTTATTAATTTTAATTTTTTACCTACGTGACTTTACCGAAAAAACCTAAGAATAGGTACAGGAACCTTGGTGAACAGAGAGACTATATCAATGCTGACAAGCAAATCATCTGGAGACAGTGAAATGTCCTTGATTAGAGAGACCAAGTCAGCTGAGTTACGTACTGCTGAGGTAGTCTTGCCCGTGAATGTAAGCAAGGTCTCATGCACCAAAACATTATTCATTTAGAGCACGCATAAATAAGGAACAACCCCCGCTTCTAAAAGAGCATCCGGTGATACTCATTACCAATTAAAGTCTCGAACAAGCAATTGAAATTCAACATTCCTATGGTGTGGTCCAACTTATATATAGCACAACTACTGCTGACAATCCAAAGAATTTTCACGCATTTTATTAACATCAGAGATGATGGGCTGAGTCGACTCCCAACCAGAATTTTAACTCACAGTCCTGTGATGAGCATCGAGTGCTTCAACCACAGCGCTACTCAGCCGGAGACTAATAAGAATGTCTCAATGGGAAACAAGAGTGGCCGCACTTGTTCTTTCATCTGTCCCTGCGGTGCTGCTGTGGCTGCTTGTCTCACGCCATACAATTTAATGATCCAGGGTTGAATTGTCGTGTGCCCAACGCTGTCAATATGCAGCGACCCATACAGATCGTAGGCCGAGTGTGTGCAAATGTACCACAAGGTGATATGTGTAGAGTGATCGCGGGTGTAATTTTGAATACTTCATGCCGAGGCTTGTTCACTATCGCGTGGCATGTGGGCACACGCACAGCGCTCAGATGTCAAATGGGTTTTGCCCTGTGTATGGAATAGACAGAATTACATTGAAAACACCTACAGTACACCATCGCGGAGTAATGGTTAGTACACTGGACATGCAATCCTGAGGTCGCCCGCTCAATTTGATCTCTATGTGTGTTAGATGAATCAATGGGGTGAGTTTTTTTGTATCACCCTACCTCTGTCCATCTAGCAGTATAATGTGTGCACCACTGTGAAGTCGATTGATAGGTCGCGTGTGATTGGGTAAAGTGTGGGTACTAAAACCTCTTCCAAGATGTCTGGTTAGCGTAGAAGATTAGGCCTTGTACCCTCTACAAGGGCTCTCTAGTGCTCCCTCTAGTGGATACAGTTGTGCCAGCAGTGCCATCAGCAAGCAATTTCAGGGCTGCATCTTTACTCTTTTTAATCCGTCAGCCAATGCAGCGTTTATATCGCAAACTGTTGCTCTACATTTTCCATGCATATATGTAGAACATACGGGTATCATATGATATACCCTTTGTTGTTATGTTATTGATTTATCCAGCTGGGTGCTGCACCAGGGCACGAGGCTCACAAATTGAGAGTTGGGAATTCAAACTGCAGTCCGAGGGTCAACTTCAGGACATAATCGTTCGGAGACTCACGACCGTGCTCGTTTAAACATTGTCCCAATCTCTCAGACACGACGATGATTCTGTGACATTGGACCAACAGTTTTCCCGAATGCTTGAAGAGTTGAATTTATGGTCGCCAGCGGCGATGCAAATTGTTGTACATTTATTTTAAGCCTGTGCTTGGCAGATTATAAATGCACTGCACATTCCAATGTAACTGCCCGCTGATTAAATGTGATGAGAAACAGCCACTGTCACATATGATTGTATTTCTTATTTTACATATCATTTTAACACGTAGGCTTTCGCGACCAATATTATTCATAATAAACGTTTTTGGGTTGGATCGCGTTATTTATAAATGTAACCCTCCACCACCCGACAATGATGACGTCACCCTGCTGCTGCTCTATTTAAGACCGGGAGCAAGAGCAGAGCCTCACCATTCTGGCGAATTGCCCGATGATGCTGGATGCAATTACCAGCGAAACGTCGTACTCAAAAAATGTAAATGTTGTGGTTTCACACTTCAACACACTGGTGGGCTAAACCAGTCAACTATTTGTCTTTTGTCAACGTGACACTTTTTTTTGCTGATTGGCCGTGTCCGGTGGTGGAGGGTTACATTTATAAATAACGCGATCTAACCCAAAAAACGTTGATTATGAATTTACATATCATATTTACAACGTATAATTTATTTGCTTTCTGCTCCTGTGAAATATGGAATTCGGCACCTGCACAATTTTGTTTTGAGTGCAGGTCAGAAAGCAACACATGATGCAATTGTTAAATATGACATCAGGGCAAATTTGCAAATGTAATGTTTGGATTACACATAGCCAAAAATTCAATAATACGCTCTCCTGAGTGCAGTCATCCCTGGTTTGTGAATGGACTGGATTTAAAACCTATATAAATTCAAAAACCCGTATTGATAACCCATTATGTGTTCAGCACATTCACAGATTGCCTGGTTAAGTGACGTAAACTATCTCGCATCTGCAGTACTTTCAAAACAATGCATCTTGGCATGTGCATTAGCAATTGGAATGTGATTTTTCATGTTACAATCATGATCAAATACATTGCTCTATCTGTTTTGCTCTACCTTTATATTGTTTTATTAAAAAATATAATTTGCAAACATTAAAGTGAGTGGCCATTATATTGCCAGTATCCACGTATGCAGTTTTTATTCATATCATGTGAGTCAATTAGTGATTACAAATTGCGTGCTTATACATATAACAAATTCGGTATCTGTGTGACATCAGCAGTGGCTACCCTTTTGAAATATTTAACTACACCAACAGAATATGAAATGTCCATCCCTGACTCAGGACCAGCAGTGGAAATGAGCACTGCCTCAACACATTTGATTATGAGGACACTTTCAACTGATTAATTGAATAATTTGTGGTGAGACTAATTGAACTCATGCTAAATGCATACATTTGAA
This sequence comes from Lethenteron reissneri, assembly GCF_015708825.2. NCBI lineage: Eukaryota > Metazoa > Chordata > Hyperoartia > Petromyzontiformes > Petromyzontidae > Lethenteron > Lethenteron reissneri. The sequence continues at coordinate 9,064,087 of NC_083807.1, forward strand.
CACTTTGTGTGCGAGTGAGTGAAATAGCAATTATACAATTATTATATCATAAAAAGTCATATTTTAATCCCTCGAGTTTCTCTTTGTAGGCAGATGGATGAGAGTGTTGAGTGAAGGAACCTTATGATTGAACTTATAATAATACATTTAAATGTAAGGTCATCTGGATGTCATACAAATATTATCATTAGTAAAGACACCTTATTTATAATTAATGAAGTTACATTTTGGGAGTGAAGATTGCACACAATTAATTTATCATTCTCAAAATGTCATTCACATTCAAATCATGCAGCTTTTAGACCACCGTGAGAGCTACGTTTTTCTCTCTCTATCTGTGCCTATATCACTCTCTACTGTGACTTGAACTCCAAACTCAACAGGTTCCTAAATGGATAACAAAGCATTCCAATGTGTGTTTGCCATGGACGCCTTCATGGAATTGCATTTGTGTAACACACCACCATCCTCATTTTAGGATAATTTGTTAAATTGTTTTTCCATGAGTACAGATTTCTGGTGGGTCCTCTGCAGGAGCAAAAAAGTGCTCAGCTTCTGTAATGAGTCATTTGCGTCAAACCACATGGAATGTTCTGCATCTGGTAGGCCATGCATTTTGAGCACATATAGCGAAGGCTGTATATAATGCCACCTGGCCCACAGTGAACCCTCTCGTACTAATACTGTGCACGGGCTGTTGCATACTCAGACGAAATCAACTTTTAAATAGTGCCAGAATTTGATTTTAAGCGCATGCACAGACTCACACTCTTTCATTTTTAATTAAAATATAACAAGCAATCCAGAATGTAAATGCATTGAGAAGTATTTTATATACTACGATACATATTGCTTTACTATATGCATGTCTCCAAGAAAAATATACATTAGGTTCGAGATGGCCATGTGGCTCATTGGACCTGTGTTGGAGTTACTGAACCAGTATGTACTGTATGTACGTACCACTGAGAATTGGAGTTCTTCATTTCTTGTTGATACATCGATTAATTTAATTGTTCTCCGACTCGACTATTCCAAAGTTACGAAATTGAAATTAAATCCAGTGCAATATCAGTGATTATTACATCGATTAGCACATGCAAACTTGAACTTAATTGTATGTTCAACTTTTTTTTTCACTGTACGTAGCTAACCATGCTAATCAGAAGTGTGGGGGAAGGACAACAAACTCAACACAACCAGTTCTAAAGAAATTCGTTTTGAATCTAGTTGTAAAGGTGCATAGCTCCAGTGGCTTCTTAATATCGGAAGGAGGAGCGTTTCACAAGCCACAGAAGCGCATCTGAAAGAGTGCGATGCAGTGACCGTATTTGTTCGATGGCTCACCAAAAGCCGCTGCAAGAATGAACGGAGTTTGCGTGAAGGTTTATGCTCCTTAACGAGATCAGCAAGGTATTGTGGTTCATTTGCCGCAAGACTTTATGTTTAATGAGTGCGACATTATAATGTATTCGTTCAGCAACCGAAAGCCAATGCAGTTCAGCAAGCACTGGACGGACATGGTCGGATCTTGCAGTACCCATCATGACACGTGACAAAGAATGTCGTACACGTTGCAGCTTGGAAATGTTTATGGAAAACACCTCAATTATCACGTTAAAAGCGATCAGGTCAGTGTTTTTTTTTCTGAAGCACTATTTATTTTTTCAAACTATTTTTATTTTACCAGGTAAGGCCCACTGAGCTGTGTAGCTCTTATTCAGAAACAGCCTGCCACAAATGATAACTTAACAAAATGGCTTATCATGTGGTTATGAATAGCAGGCAAATCATAAAAAGCATGTTTCTATATTTGCAGAGAAAAAAACAGAGGACCCGGATAAAAATCCATACAACCACAGGGAGAATATGCAGAACTCCAAATGTACAGGCGTCAGGGTCAGGATCGAACCCACAACATCCTGTATACCAGGCGAGGTAGTTACATTTCACCACCATTGCCTTTCTGGCTTTTACCCTCAATTGGGATTTAGTCAAGTTTGGCTGTGAGGATTTACTGAATGAGCAATTCTTTGGTAACATAATTACAGCGTGGGACACAAAACCTGATAACCACAATATGACATGCATTTGGGATTTTTAAGTCTCATCATCATGATCAATCATGATGCCTGTGATGCAAAAATTCACCAGTTTAATTGCTCCATCTCCTTGGTAGATATCCACTCGGACACGTTCCATTCCTTGGCTGCCACTGTTGTTAATTCTTGACCATGGTCCACCATCCCTCATGGCCATGAGGTGTCTTGCCCAAGCCCCACTGACTCTTAAAAGTTTGGATGGTGTCATTATCCTTCATATGTTCTCTAATTTGAGTTCCACTTTTCATCTCTCAATGTAATTCCAAGCCTGCATTTGCCATAATTATTCGCTCCCTTTTAAGTTTTTTTTCCATAATTGTTGTTTACAACCATGTTTCTGAAACATATTAAATTGCAGGTAGTACACACTGACTCATATGTTTTTGCTTTAGGCAAATTGGCATATTACGTTTCATTATGAAGTTCAGCTCTTGCAGAAGCACACCAACCTGCTCTCACCCCACCTTTTGTTTTCATCTACATTATATATAGTTTATAGTATAGTTCATTTGGGCTTTCATGGTTTATATCTGTTGTTACACAGCAGGTTTGCATCATTCATCAAAAAGAAGACCAATTTCATTGTTGCGTCCAATATGCTGTATTTTCTTGTAATTCTATGTACGTGGAATTGCCATCTCAATTTGCACTTGCTTTTCTAGATCACACCTTTAAAACACTTATATATATTGGATGATTGGCATGCAACAAACTCTATGTGCATAGTGTAAAGAAGTGTCATCTGGTTTTGGGTGAGGAAGGCCGATTGAAATAACTCCAGAAATGGTTCTGTCTTGTCATGTCTTTTTGCACCTTCTCTGACATTCTGCTGGCTGTGAGAATTCTGTAAGGCATATATGAGTTAATGAGGTAATGATGACGTCATCCTGCTGCTGCTCTATATAAGAACGGGAGACACAGCAGAGCCTCACCATTCTGGCGAATTGCCCGATGTTGCTGGATGCAATTACCAGCGAAACGTCGTACTCAAATTGTGAATGTTGTGGTTTCATGCTTCATCACACCGATGGGCTAAAGCAGTGAACTATTTGTCTTTTGTCAACGTGACACTTTTTTACTGATTGGCCGTGTCGGGTGGTGTAGGGTTACGACACATTTATAAATAACGCGATCTAAACCCAAAAACGTTGATTATGAAGGCATATCTTCTTGGTTTTTTTGGTAAAGTCACGTAGAAGGGAAGTAATAAAATAATAAAAATAAAACATAATAAAATAATTCTCACGACGTTTCGGCTACAACGCAAGCAGCCGAAACGTCGTGAGAATTATTTTATTATGTTTTATTTTTATTATTTTATTACTTCCCTTCTACGTGACTTTACCGAAAAAAACCAAGAAGATGAATCCCTGCAGTCACGAAAGCTTTAAATCGAAATATGAAGGCATATATATTCACCGCCTGAAATGACACCAACAGCACTCAAGAAGCGATTGGTTATAATGTATATGCGTATGTACGTTAACCGCCCTTTGTTAGGCTGTTGCAATGTTTTCTGTATTTTGGTTTAACTTCTCAACTGTGCTCCATACAGTTGAAAAAACTAGGTTTATTATAGTTGCCATATGGAGTGTAGATTATAATGTTTATAAAATGCATTTATTTATTCATTCAGCAAACTGCAGCGAAGTGGTCGAATGCTTTAATTCAAAGCGAATTTTAAACAAATGGTTTTCATTTGAGGTTAGTTCATTCACCTTATATTTCAAATGCGACACGGAAGTAAGTTGAAGTGCAAACTGAAATAGCAACACTTGTTTTTGAATTAATTTCATTCCACTTTGCAGTTTAATAGAAGTGTAATGGAAGTCATGCCACCGTAAGAGAACTCCTAGAAGTATAGAAACATGATGTTAAACGGCACAAATATGATGCTTTGAAACAGCACAAACAAATACATTTGAACACAGAAACAAAGAGCTGTTTGCACAGCAATTACTCAATTTCTCGATTGCATCATGCCAGTTGTTTTTTGGGGAATTTAATTGATAGATTTTCAGAATAAAATCTAACTAGTTATATATCTGTTTTTTTGTGTGGCAAGGCAGAGCGCCAAACTCATTCACATTCAGGTCAGGGGTTAACTCGGTTGATATTGTTCCGTGTTTGATAGAAATTGAGTACCACATTGTGAGAAGTCAACAGTGGTTGCCCTATGGAGAGAATGATCCGTGTAATACAAATGTGACATTTATACTATTGCTTCAAACCATCAGTGGAGATCATCAACACTCAATTTTAGTTTTGGCTGAGGTGATAATCTTTGATTATTAATCTTTATCACTAGTGGAACATTGCATTGGTGATTTAAATTAGCTTAAAATAATCATACTGTCATTGCTGAGCATGTAATTAACAACAGAGTAAATAGATGTTCCTTGCCTATACTATCTGGCAGTTTACCAGCATTGACTCAAACTAGCCTGAGCTTGCTTAAGAAAAACGGCATATTGAAACTGGCCCAAAGTTTATATTTACTTGTAAACTGAATTTCTTTCGCACCATACATAGCCAACCATGCTAATTGGACGTGCTTCTTAAATTATTCGGTACCAGAAGACCGTGGGATCAATGGGTTGTGGAAGAAATACGTTTATTTTTATATGGGCAGCAGATTATATGAAGGAAACGCATCGTTTGTTCATCTAATTTGTAATTTTGCTAATTCAGTTAATCTGACCTGGTGTTTCAGCATTAGAGTGAGTGGCCCATAATCATAATGTTCTGAAATCCTGGTTGGCGTTAGACTTGACCCATCATTTCTCCAGGATTGATAAAATAGGTACCACTGTGTGTAAAAATCAACAGTGGTTGTCCTATGGAGAGAATACTCCTCGCCATGAGAATGTGAAATTTCCATCACTGGCTCAGGGCTGTAAACAGGCAGTGAGCAAAGCCTCAGTGCTCATTTGAGCAGGAAATTACTTTGACTTGAGTAAAAAAAGATAGTAATTTTGGAAGCTATGCATGTATTACAGCGAGGACCTTTTGAACATTCTCTAAAAATTGATGAATATGTATTCCCAGTCTCTCTTGATTTGTTGACATAGTGTACGTTAAATGCATTCTCCCTCTTAGCACACGATAGATTAAAGTGTACATTTATAGTTTCACGTGTTTGCATTTAATGCCATCTGTCCCAACTGAACGAAGTGACTGTCCCTTGTTTAGACTGCACGTGATAATTACATATAAAATGATCAATGTGAATGTGACATTTACTGCGGCATCCGTGGAAATAAATCATGCAGCACACCCGGGGAATTTCTAATGTTTTCACAATGGCATTGTGTTGGAATGCGAAATCACTTAAATTGCTCCATTAGTTTTTTCTACCATGGAATATCGTTGGCGGAAATATGAATGTGTGGCTATTTATGTGCATAATGGCATCTTGTCCCAAGTGTTCTGTGTCCGTTTGCATTAAAAATATATAAATACATATCATAACCAATGTATTAAATGAGGAGTGTTTAACAGATAGGCTTCAAAGTAAAATGTACTTTTGTTCCGTAAAATGTATTTTTTTTTAATAGAAAAGGATCTCAAATAACCCCCATGATGCATATGATGTGAGGATGCACTCATCCTGCAGTGGATAGACAAAGGGCTGTACATGTGCATGCACCATCCAAAAAAAGGGACTTGTTGGAGTGATGTACAGGAACGAAAGTAAACAAGCTTTGCTTTATCATTAACAACATCTCATCATGAGGAAAACATATCTGGTTGGATATTGTGAAGCAATGCCACATCTACTCCAAAGAGGTAAGTGGCAATATATTATTTTTAGATGATTGTTTCCATAGAATTATAATTACCCACAGTGAAATTTCACAATATTCTTCGTCACAGATTTTGAAATGGACATTGCTTTAGGATACAGGGACTTTGGTTTTTAATATTAATTACTATCGATACCCTGTGGGTTAGTCTTGGGCCCTTTCCAAAACCAATTCGCCATGCGCTCTGTGACTGCGTGATGGACGTGTGAAAATGATTTAAATTTAACACAAACCGCACAGAATCGGGACATTAGCTACATGCCGATATTTTTTTAAGGGAAAACATTGGAACATTGTGCGTGTCGACTCTCAGCCGTCATGCTACGCAAAGATAATGTCTACTGCTGGGAATAACATTTAATAAAAAAAAATAAGACAGTCATGATTACTAATGCTATTTTTGTGAATTACACGTATAGTGTAACTGTGTAAATTGAAAAGCTTATGATTACCTTTTCAATGAATCTTGTAATTATGTGCTTGGAAATGTAATTAACCAGTTTCCTAAATTGAGACCGACTGTATTGAGGTGGCCCTCTCCAGCAATTTGGCTGTCATCGGGTTGGGATTAGCAGATGACATTTTGCGATGGGACCATTGTCTCTTGTGCTGCGTGGTGTCAGGGAATGTAGCTTTTGCACCATTTACGCTGGCATGCGGGCCGCAGTTCAACCGTTTGAGTGTTGCGTAATGGGTGGGTGACCGGCATGAGAAACCGAATACATGTGACCCCTTTGTAAAACTGCAGAGTGGCAGCTCTCAGAAATAATCTGCTTCTTGGCATTGCAGATCTATGCAACAATGAAGCCATTGACATCAGTGCAGAATGGAAGTGTAATGAGTGTCTAAAATAACGGGGAAACATTGAATGAATAATTATAATCCGTTCCACCAAATCCACTCCAAAACACGTAATTTCACCTTGAAGACAGCACCCTGATCGATCATAAAAAGTCGAAAAAAAAATCATAATTGCAATTTTCATTCTTTAATTCGAGCAGTCTCAGTGTTCTGTTATGAATAACCTAGACGTAAATAAACGTATTATAATTTTCACATCAAAATATAATGAATCAGGTAAACATTAACACGACGTTTGATCAAGTAAACAACTTTGCCAGTGAGTAGTGATATTATCCACGAGCTTTTAACAAAGTATATACTTTCTTTTGTGTTCATCAGACGTGACGTGTGCATGTGCAAATACCGACGTGCAGAGGTGATACAAAGTGGAACAAAAGGCGAAACACAATTATAATGACGTCGCTTTATAAAAACAGGTGAAGCCAACAAACACAGTGCAGTGCAAAACACACCACGAGGAGGGAACGTGGTAGCGAGAGAAAATGACAGCATTCACAACTCGGTATGGGCAATAACTTATCTGTGATGCCCATATCCTGCAGCAAAGTATGAAGAAGAAAAAACCTGTGCCGTTCTCCTTGAATATACCAATATTAAATATTCACGCACAGGTATACCTAATACTCCTGCCCCGGGAACGGTCCCAAACTCCAGAGAATGGAGAAATAAAACATTATACTCTATTATTTTCGCGGGATGTAGTTGGCTTCTCGAAAAGTGTCCCCAGGTGCATTTGGATCTATGATTATTTCCCCTAAGAAGCAGGCAGATGTTTTAGAACTGCAATATTGTGATTTTTTTTATCGAAGTTGTAATTACAGAAAATGTGGAGTAGCATATATGGTATTTGATTTTAAAAAACGGTACTGGGTGGAAGGCCCAAAATACACAAACACTACTGAGGTAGGAATAAGTGATGCACGTGTGGTGGAGGTGGCTTGGAGGTCAGACGACCGAGTTGGCGCTACTGACCTCCTGGGTTCGAAACCAGGATGCCGCCTGTGATGAAATGGGGTTCTCAAGTGCAGTGACCTGATGGTCTCAGCCATTGGAGAAAGGCTTAACCATGGTGGCGGTTGTGCACAGACTGCCCTACATGGCATGATAACAACAGTCGGGACCACTGGACGGGTTCCACAGGATTGGAAGGATGCCCTAGGTGGTCCCCCTCTTTAAGAAGGGGGACCACACAGACTGTAACAACTACAGGGGCATCTCACTCCTCAGTGTGCCGGAAAAGGTCCTGGCAAGGATTATTATTCAACATCACCTTGCCAGGCACGCTGAGGAGAGGCGTGCGGAGCCCCAATGTGGTTTCAGGAAAGGGTGGTCCTGCACAGATGCCATATTTTCTGTCTGTCTGCTACAGCAGAGGTATAGGGAATTCTAACAAGACCTACATCTCTGCTTTATTGACCTGGTCAAGGCCTATGCTACCAGCAGTAGGCCTGGGCTCTGGGTTGTTTTTCGTACTTTCAGAGTCCCTGAATCTCTGCTCAAGATCTTTAAGGACCTTTATGATGATGGGTGGGCGATAGGGATGTCCTCTGGCTCCCACATTATTTAACATCTATTTCGACCACGTAGTTCATGAAGCCGTTGATTGCTGTACAGGATGAACTTCCATCTGGTACAGGTACAATGGGAGGCTGATCGATGCCCAGGTGCGGTCAAGGGATGGCTCCCTATTCGTCAACCATGTTACATATGCCGATGATCTAGTAATTGCTGCTCACTCATAGGAGGAGTTGGAGATGCTGCTGCTGAGACTGGAGCGTGCCACTAAGAGGTTGGGCCTTACCATCAGCCCCACCAAAACTAAGCACTTGCCTGGGTATTTTGTACAATCGGACACTCCACCCCTACAACTCCCAATTGGTGATGGGGCAGTTATGGAAAGAGTGGAGAGTTTCCCATACCTGGGCAGAGTATTCATGAGCGGCTCTGGTTTGACAGTTGAGCGGCATTAGCCTTTCATCAGTTGCGTAACGCTGTGTGGCAGCTACCTGGTCTGTCGCTCCACTCGAAGCTTCAGGTCTTCTAGGCCACAATCATGCCCTCCTTTCTCTATGCTTGTGAAAAGTGGACCCCTCTAATGGAACATCTTTGCTAGTTAGAAACATTTAGGCTGGCCTGCCTACGATCCAGCCTGGGTTTAACCAGGCTGGATTGTGTGACGAGCTCACACATTCTTGAAACATCTGGACAAAGTTCCATCAGTAAGCTTTTCCGACAGGCAAGGCTGCATTGGGTGGGTCGTGTGGCCCGCATGCCTAGCCACCGAATGCCTAAACAGCTTGGCCGGATCTAGGGGGCTAAACGGGCGTGGCACGGGCTAGAGAAGAGATGGAGTGATGTGGTTCAGGAGGATGTGAAGCTGAGTGGACTTGCCGATGACTGGTACCAGAGGTGTAAAGATCGGCCTTTGTGGAGGAGGCTCGTGAAGGATGCTGCTGGGCAGTTCGAGGCAGTCGCCCTCCAACAACAACTGAGGGCAGAGGAGCGACGCTCACAACAACGTCAGGTGGCTAAAGCACAGAAAGGTGGCACAGTAGGGGGCACAGGTGGTGGATCGGCCAGTCATGTCAGTCAGGTGACATGTGGCACCTGGGTCTGCCCCATGACCTACTGCCAGCGGGCGTTTGACACTTCACGTGGCCTCTACGTGCACATAGCCTGGCACAAGCACCGTGGTGACGTCACAGCCACTTAGTGACGAATGGCGGTTGTTGTTGTTGCACACGCGTTAGTGGTGAGCGGGAGTGTAGTTAGTGGCCCATGGCCACTAACACCCAGTGACGATTATCTGAACCGGTCCTGGGTCTCCCCTAGGTCGACTTGGCCTCAAATGAGAACCTGGTGCGGTGCGTAAATATCGCCACTAGGGAGACAAACGCGGCCGGGAGTGGTGCTGACCACCCAACCCCCTTGTGTGCCGTGCCGGCTTTCATAGGTGCTCGCTAACATCACTTGCCCCAACAGTGTGTTAAGGCTCCATGGGGGATCTTTGTCGTGTTTTGTATTTAGTACAGCATTCCATGCAAAAGTACAATTATTTTTCTTATTCATTAAACAATGCTTCCCGTTTTCTTTTTTACCATACCAAATTGTATAGCACTGACCGTATGTACAATCAAATATCTAGTTAGTTTAACACGTAGGCTTTCGCGACCAATATCATCGGTAATACATACAAGATCATAGGGCTCGCATAATGTACGTTGACTCGTGAATCCCCTTCCCCCACTTTGCGCAAGAGCGCAGAAGTGTGGTCACCACATTTACGCCTCTATATAAGGAACGAAACAAGTGGACTTCTCCACAAATCTATCTGTCACCTGAGGAAGCTAGTTGTAATTACTGGCGAAACGTCGTACTCAGATCGTAAATATTGTGGCTTGGCTCTCCAAAACAACGGTGTGCTGTACTAGTGACAAATTGGCACATTCTGTTTATGTGACAACCCTTACTAGTTGGCTGTGTCGGGTGGTGGCGGGTTTATACGACACATTTATATATTTACGCGATCTAACCCAAAAAAACTCTATTATGGAAAATATTTAGTTCCAACATTCGGACAAATCGACATACGAACGAGTCTCAAAAACATAACCAGTTCGTAAGTCGAGGACTGCTCATACAGTAGTATGATTATAGTAGTAACAATTGTCAAATTGGTTATTAAGCTAATGGCACAAATGCTATGTTTTCCAGGATGTAATACTTTTATGCATTCAATTCAATGAGTGCTAGACATGTGGGCGGAAATCAGAGTACCCAGAGAAAATCCACACATATCCCGGTAAACATAACGTTCGTAATAATTATTGTACTTCACATTGTGTCTGTACTGTGTCAGTTCCCATACATAACCCTCTGTGTGTACCTGCATCGGTTGTTTATTGTAATACTTTTTGGGGAAGAACCTGCAATGTTGGCCCATTGTTGGCATGTGTTTGGAATAGTTAAACCAGCATTGCCCCAACGTTGGCCGAACATTCCGCGTGCATTGGGTATGTCCCATTTTGTCTCAATTGAGGCATAGACGCTTTAAAACAATCCACGAAAAATGCAGCTGTAACAGTTGCTTACCGCTCCGTGATATGCCACTGCAAATGTAAGGAACTGGCAGCATGCTCTGTTGTTTTTCTGTTGGGATTTCGTGTCACCCTCTTTCCGCAAGCACCCAAAACGTTGCATTATTCATGTTTGGAATCAGCACCACTGAAAGCCCCCCAAAGCAGATTTGCGTAGCCCTAGGTTCCAAAACAAAACAGTAAAGAAGAGAAAAAATATTCCGTCAATTTATTTTTCCTCAAAATCTGGTTTCCAATGTTTGTTGCAGCTTTAAAGTATAAAATGGACTTTCTTTGTGCTAAATATGTGCTCTCCACGCCTTCCAGACCATAATTTAATTTTAAGTTAGTCACTCCCTCAGTTAGTCATGACTGGCTATAGCACAGTTAGTCGTGTCTAACGGTATTAGATGAGGTGTATCTGTTAAGTGTGTGAAAGTGGGTAGATTGGCTCATGCAGAATTTCCAATGCTGGCTCAGGACCATAATGTTGGCACGGAGATGTTGACTTCCAGCAATTAAAGGTAACCCTTTAATTGGTGGAAACCCACCACCAGCACCCATCATTGCCCACTACTACCATCACTTCTTACACCGCCCTACATTACCTTCTAGTACCCCTCTACATGCTGGGGCACACCGTTTTTAAATTCTTCATATTAAGTTCGCTTGCTTGCTTGCTTGCGTGCTTGCGTGCTTGCATGCTTGCTTGCTTGCTTACGACCGTGCAAATATTTCGGTCGTTTTTTAACCCACTTCCCGTGATCCAATCGAGCTGACATTTTGCACACAGACTCGTTGTGCCAGACAATTAATGTTCGTGAAAAAAAATTTCAAAAATTTTACACTGTTTAGGGAAAACAAATTAAATATTTAATTACCAATTGCTTAATACTGGCAGACAATCATCTGAACCATAGGTGGCAGCCATCTCAAGCCAGAGGACGAGAGGACTCTAGCCGCCACGCATATAAAGGATTTATAGTGAAAAACTTTGTTTTTACGGGTTATACTTGTTAATCCCTTACATGAACATTAGCTACCCCACCCATGCTGCTGACACTTGGGCCACGCCCATCTCTAAACCTTTATGAACAGTTTGCCTTTAGAAGCCAACCCCCGTTTCCTGATGACGACCGCTTGTGTTGCGATCTCAACGGCGTAGTTTTTGTTATTTTCTTTGAACCACGTGACTTTACCGAAAGACCCGAAGAATATGCCAAATAATTGTACTTTTTTACATAGCATATTAAGCACACACAAGGGTTAACTTGTTCTTCATTGGTGTAGACAGATATTTATCGCAGTGTAATCACCACAACAGAGACAGCTCCTCTGATGATTGTTTTAGGTGTGTAATGCATACTCTGTGATGTAAATTAGAAAAATACGGTGGTTTTAAACATTTTACCTTTTGCCAGACAGCTCAAGACGTGTGGGCTTTCACATCACCATTTTGTTCAACAGAATAATGTTACAATAAATCTTAATCCTTTAGTATCTTTGATTGTCAGTGTTAATGGTATTTTTAATTGTACACAATGTTCAATATAACGTAATATGTTTACAATGTACCAGGCATTTCAAATGTATCTTTCAGCGCGCTCAAAATCTATGAAATGTTGAATCTTTCATACACAAGGTTAAAATATAGGGTATTCTTTCACCAGCAACCCTCTTATTGCAAAACCTGTAAAATGAAAATAAAGCATCTATAGAATTCACAAAACGAATTTCAACATTAATGCAGCATTTCTTTTCCTTTACACAATTTTACAATGGAATACGTGTAAAAGGTCAGTGTTGATGCTTTGCACAGTTCATTGCATCTGTTTTTGATGATCTGGGGGGTTTTGTCGTCTCCATTTTACTGTGTCACGCTGTGAAAATACCGCTTTGGGCTTCAGCAATAGGGCTCATGGAGTCTCACATTACATGGTATCTGTGCAAATGGTGCTTATTTGAGCCCACCTCGGGATGATTCCATGCCAATTTATTAAATTGGCCCCAGGTGACCATTTCAAATTTTAATGATTGTTGGCATAGAGGTGCACGGACATTGATTGCTTAGAATTCATATGCGGATGTCTCATTTTAATTCAAGAGGACAGTGGGCAGTGTATCGATTTTGGTGCTGGGCTGACCGTGGCCTAAAATAACATGAATGTCTTGAGGTATAACCATAAACCTTATGGCGATTGCTGCTCTGGAGATTGTGATAAAGGTGGCATCCATGAGACCACAAATCTTTGTTTGGAGGTCTTCTGTCTCATAAATGGCACGGCACCTCGATTGAACATGCGGGAGGTGTGATTCACTCCAAACTTAACAGGATTCCACCACAATCAAAGTCAACTTGACTCCATGCTAAAGACAAGCAATGGGTTGACATTCGTCTCTGTTCGTGACTGGGTCATTTGTGGGATTACACATTCTCATGGCAGGGACATTCCCATGACATGACAAGTCTGCATTGGATGGTCACTGTTAACTGTTAGCTGTTTGGGGTCATAAAATGACTGCAGGTGGAGGTCATTAAATGAGCCCTGAGGGACAACAGTTTGAGTTCACCTCCTATTGGGACCTGAACGTGTACTATCGTGAATGCACGTTAAGAGTTATTCTCTCAGCACCACCCAACGAGATTTTCCACGTTTAAATCCACTTAACTGACTTGCAAAATGTTATTATTCAAGATACTAATAATAAAAATATATATTTAGTGTGTGCAACAACTTGGGGAATTGATATCACTATGTCACGCACTTTTGTTTTGGGTAATAAGTGTTATTTTGTAATTGCTTATGCCTAAAAAGTATAGAAAAGGGCTTTAATTGCCAACAAACTTTGCTTTTGTGACCAGGACTTTATGAGAATGAAAGACACAAATGCACACGTTTTCTCATTAAAAATAGGTACATTTCAAAATATCACTGTCCTGGTCACAAAAGCAAAGTTTGTGAGGAATAATAGCCATTTGCTGTACTTTTGACGTATAAGAAATTAGGAAATAAACTTACTACCCAGGAACAATTTTATTTTTGTTACACAGTGTTTAGACTCTAGAGATATATTATCATGCACGGTTGCAATGCCATAGTACCTGCCTCGCAGTTTTAACCTGTAAACGCAACTCTTTTTCAATTAAATTCAATTCAGACTCCTCACCTTCCACCTTTAAACAAGACCACATCGCCCCAATACTCTGATCACTTCAATGCTGGAGGAATTTCGAGATCGCCTTCACAGTCGTCAAGATCCTTCATGAAGTCATCCCTCTTACAGCCCTCCCCTCTCATCTCACCCTGCTCCCCATAATACACAATCTCTGCTCCAGCAATCAAGACTTTTTCTATCAAAGCTCCCAGTCACGTCGCTCATTCACCTGTGCTGTCGGCATTGCCTGTACTAATTATAGTACTACTTTGTGGGAATTAACAGCAGTTTTTGTTCTGTGGATAGCCAAGCCCCCACAATCGGAATGTGTTATTTTCACGACTATTTCAGGGCCACCAATAAAGATGAGCATTACCAAAATCGCATGCAAGCATAGGGTGTGGTTCTTTCCTAATTGGACTGAAGCACAAAGGAATGACTAAATTGTATATACCCTAAGAAGAATACAAATCCTATCGCTATCCGAATGAATATTGGCTGCAGTCATGTAATAATGGATAATTGCTGGTTTTATGATTTCTAGTTTTATAATGAAATGGTATTTTTTTTATGTGACAGGAACACACTTAAAATGTTCAATGACCTCTGTCATTATGGTAATAGCAGACCATTTTGTTGTAATATATTGGTAAGTCATGCCATTACCTGGTAATTATTACAGGTATGTCTATTCAATTGCTCTAGGTTAGAATAAGGAACGAACGTAATTTTAGTCATCCTTAATTTTTTTCCCCATATAACCTTTTTTGTGTGGAAGCAATTTGAAGTAAAAATAGTTCTGTCACCGGAGTTAAAACTGTTGCAGTTATGTTTTGTTTTATGATCTTTTTGACATTACACTCACATAGGCTTTTAAAACAATAATGCAAAATAGGTGTTAAAAGAATCAGAACTTCCACCCTTGAGACATAGTTGTCCAAAGCATTGTCCTGCGTAAGTGTGCATTTGATTGAATTATTGATTATTATTGAATTGTTAACATCTAGTTTTGTTCGATTAACCGTTTTGACACTCGTGAAAAAAGTGTCAAAGTCATTTACACAATATGGCTTGTCATTTTCAGCGTCGCATTGATTATGAGCTTTTCAGATAGCATTACAATTTGCCAATGGAAATGTGCATGTATAAATGTGCTTCTTTACTAGTTTGTGGAAAAGTCCTAACCACCATGCATCGATTGGTTATGTATATACTATTATTGTGTTGCGTGCTCTGTGTGTTTGTGTGGCATGATGTCAGGGAAAGGGTAGAAGTTACATATTGGTTTGCCTGGAGCGCAAAAACCTTGTGTTGGGCAAGGCTTAGGTCAGCTCATCATTCAAAGATCACAAGGCCAAACTTCAGCACTGGGGAGGAAAGGGCATCTGGGTGCCTTGCGCGCCACACCACTATGCCACCCTTGATCAGTCCTCGTGAATATAACTTTCCCATAAAGTCTAGAAAATATTGTAATATAGATGAAACATGCATCTAATTTCCATAATAATTAACACGAAGTACTGTATTGATATATAGGTTAAGTCACGTATTTCTTTTATAACCCACGCCATGGGAGTGCCCAGTTCTATTCTTGCATATGTTGCCAATGTGGAAGTCTACTAGCACCGAGAGAGCTTCAGGAGAGAGTTTGTGTAGTTTTGCAATTCCTCCATTGAAAGAGTCCAGACTTCAGTGGTTTATATATAGTCCATAGTTTTGGTTGCATGGCACTCTGGTTTTGTTTTAAAATTATTGATGTATGAAGGATATGTGGGCAGCGGCTTGTTGATATTCTGATGCGGCTGATGGTTCCACTCGTGTCTTTGAGGAATGTCTAAGCCAGTAGGTGCGATGTTTGTATATCCAATGAGTTTTTGTTCTTTTCTGGAAGTCTGTGCTGTTCTACTCTGTTCACAAGTATTCTATCGAATCTATGTAAGATTCTAGGATGGTGACAGTTCCATCCCAGAAGGGAGATCGGAGCTAGGGACGGCAGTGACGTACATTGTTGAGGTCTTGGTTGATGGGTAGGTGGTTGTTGTTGGCAAGAGATTGTGTACATTTATTTGGAGTTTCCATGTCTCTGCATATATTTGCTGGCAGAATGTTTGCCAGAGCAGGGTGCCACAGGATTGGTGTCAGTTTCAGTGCTCCTGTTATGATATACATTGTGTTAATTGTGTGTCTAGAAGTTTTGTGCACGAGCTCTAGGACCAGGCTGGAGCACAATACTGAGTAGATCAGTGGGAGGCCTGCAGTTCACAGCACATCAGCTGAGGTGCCAACGTTTCTGTAGCAGGGCGATCAATATTTTGTTCGACATCTGCTGCTGTCACTTATCCCAATGCTTAACGGATCTTGTTCAGGGCCGGCTTAGCCCTGATCTCAGAGAGAATAAGATTGCTCTGATTTGAACTAGATAATTTAAACAAGACTCTCCTGAAATCACATTTAACATTGACAGACAAAATGTCTACCTCTGATTGGGAACATGTAGATAAGATGACAGCCTCTTCAGCCACCTCAATGTCAGTGAAATACAAAGATAACCTGATTAACCTTTTTAACAATCTGCCTCAGCAGCTTCCCCCTCTTTTTTCTTCCTGATGATGAACGCTTGTGTTGCGATCGAAACGTCGTAGTTTTTTTGTTATTTTTGGTTTTTTTCTTTGAACCTATCTACGTGACTTTACCGAAAGACCCA
Source organism: Lethenteron reissneri (assembly GCF_015708825.2). Classification (NCBI taxonomy): domain Eukaryota; kingdom Metazoa; phylum Chordata; class Hyperoartia; order Petromyzontiformes; family Petromyzontidae; genus Lethenteron; species Lethenteron reissneri. Next base: position 9,080,795 of record NC_083807.1, read on the forward strand.
AATAATATAATAGTAACATTTAGTAACCACAGTTCCCAGTCAGGACAGCTGGTAGACTGCCTGACTGGCGACGCCGAGATGGTGAAGACGGAGACGACGATGAAGACTCCAGCAGCATGACAGGAACCCCACTCCACACGACAGCCCCGAGGTCCCCTCCCGGGGCCCCTCTTATACTGTCACCGTGGCCTGGCTCCGCACCCGGCCATGCCCCCTTCTGGAACCTACGAGCAGGTTTTTGATGTGTCCCTTCCGTGACCTTTCCCCAAGATCCTTCTCTGGTCTATCACGTGACCTGCTGCCAGTCAGGGCTGCTGTAAGCTGCAGATCCCCTTCCCTGCCAGCAGCCAGCGCTATGCTGCTACGTGACCGATTCTATGTCACTACATATCACATAAAAATTCATACACGTAGATTGAGTGATATGAATTGCTCTCTCATGTGAATTCAGGTTGTGTCATATGTTCTTGGGTATGATGTCTGATGTTTTGCTCCCAGAATTCAGTTCCTGCTGAAGCTGCCGGCCCATGGAGTGAAACATTGGGTATCATGCCAAACAACGCGCGGCACAGGCTTTGCAACACAACCGTGAACACCCACACATTGGTATTTAGTGATACTTTCCTGGTACAGAGTTTGGCTCAAAAATGTGCTGAATCACCCGAATGAATGCTGTCGAGTCTCAGCGGTGGCAAAAATCGTTTAAATCCTGGCTCAGTGCGATCACTTGTGCATGATTTCGCTCCCGTCTCGATGGAGAGCTTGTTGCCAATCAAAGTGAGCGGTGCGGCGTAGCAGCTGGCAACCGGAAGCCCTTGCCATTTGCACTGCAGCTGCTGGAAGATCAGGGACACTGATGAGCTCACTCAGCACTCGTGATTAAAGGCGACGATTTGGACATGTTAATTTTTTTTTATTCACGGCCGAGGTGGAGAACAAAAAAACTGTGAAAGGTTATAGAATAAGGTCAGTTATGAACAAAACACGCATATATGCTTACAGTACGTATAGAGGCTTAATGATCGTTAAAGTCAAGGCAGCATGGCGTAGCAGTCATCTATGTTGGCAGCTCTTAGCCAGTTGTGGAAATGTATTATTCGTGTAACAGCACCAGTCTGTCCATGGGGTAACTACTGTTGACTTTTCAAATTGTGCTTCTCATGTTAGTGTCCCTGTGTTGAAATTGTGTTGTCAACCTGTGACAGATATTTGAACTTGTGGCTTTCGATAATGAGTTGAGCACTTTACCACAATGCCAAAAATAGTGCAAGTGTGTTTTTTAAAATAATATAAAATACATAAGGAAATACATATGCAGGGTGTTGTTTAGTTGCTGCATCGAAACAGAAATGATTCTATCGATCTGTTTTTTTAGACATTTTACAATCCTTTGCTTTCAAGCCAACACATATTTACAAGTGTTGGCTGTCAGTCGCCGGCTTACCGCTCTTCTGTCACTACTAGCATCGTTACTTTTCCTATTAATTTAACTCATTGATTCCTTCCAGATTGACTTTTTCATATCATCCATACTGTGTTCAACCACCATGCTTTTTTATGCCTCTTCCCTCACACTGCTACACATTGCAATTCCACTCCATTATCTCTTTACCCAAGTTCTTATAACTTAGCTCAATTGAAGTAACCTATACACTATTTATATATTAAAATATTAAATATTGTTGTTTGTTGGTGGCTGCTTGGTATTTTTGGCCTTTGGACTTGTCGTCGAGTGATTGTGATAACAAAAAGACAACCCTGCTAATATAAACATCATTTGTTTTATCCAGTTACACCTGATTTACAGGGTTTCATATTCACCTTTTTTTCGTTTTATGAAATAACAGTAAATAAGTATAACCCGTAAAAACAAAGTTTTTCACTCTAAATCCTTTATATGCGTGGCGGCCAGCGTCCTCTCGTCCTCTGGCTTGAGATGGCTGCCACCTATGGGTCAGATGATTGTCTGCCAGTATTAAGCAATTGGTAATTAAATATTTAATTTGTTTTCCCTAAACAGTGTAAAATTTTGGATTTTTTTTTCACGAACATTAATTGTCTCGCACAACGAGTCTGTGTGCAAAATGTCAGCTCGATTGGATCACGGGAATTGGGTTAAAAAACGACCGAAAGGTTTGCACGGTCGTAAGCAAGCAAGCAAGCACGCAAGCGAACTTAATATAAAGGATTTAAAAATGTTTTTACATACAAATCCATAGTACGAACACAAATCTATATGCTCTCCCAAAAAATGTGTCCCTCTCACGAGTGTGATAAATATGTAAATGCCCTTCATGTGTGATGTAGATAAAGGCATTTATGGTGCACTGCATGCTTTTAAAAGTCAAAAGAAGACACGTGAGGAATTTAATACAATGTCAGTGATAAAAAAAATATATATACTTTACCATAAATAACAGCACACCTGATGTCAAGGTGTTTAGAAGGAAGAAAATGCCTTTTGGAGAATAATATTATGCAACTCATGTGAATTTAAATGTTGGCGAAATTCAGTTTGAATAAGTTGACATGTCTTCATGTCTCTTTATTCTTCATGGAAATACCGAGGCTGAGGCTAATGTCTGGCCAAGTTTTGTTTTACTTAGGAAGAAAGCGGATTGTCCACAGAGCTCACACATGTGAGGAAAGCACAATCAGAGTGCACATAAAGGTTAGATTTATACTTGCGATATTGCCACCTACAGATTCCAAACTATATCTTCGCCAGTGATAACTTCATCCCAGCAGGATCCGCCAGCCCTAACTGCAGGATTTTGCACTACCTCACCTGAAAAAATATAAAACATTTTTGAATAGCATCACCAATAACCTCAAAATTGTGTTCATTGCACATGGACTGAGTACATGGCTTGGCTAAACCCACTCTTGGCGAAAAGTGGACCACATTAATGAGATAGCAGAATAATGTGTCGTGCTAATTAATGCATATTTGGTGCTGTGCTTAGAATACTCGACACATTTCTGGACTATGTCATCGCCCTGGGGCAGATCAAGTGGGTAGCACTTCATAGCAATCCAGACTGGCCTCCCACAATGGGAATGTGAGATCTTCATTACAGGCTCAAGGCCACCCAATGGAGATGACTACCATCCCAGTATATGTCTGTGTATGGATACACTTTGACTTGACAGATGGATGAATGCATTATTGTTAGACTTATTTGCACTGACGCAGTACTGCTGCTGTGAGAATCTGCACACGGGTGCAGTTGCCCTTATTGCATGCACACAGTAAAACTGATTTGTAACATTTGATTGGTAATTTGGGTCATTGCCATGCAATTGAATGGATAAGTGCTATTGAACGACTTGAAGTCACGTGATATCAATATCCTTTTTGGTATATATTAGGTCAGGGTAATGAGTTATTGTATAGGCACATCACCTTTGCCACAAGGTATTATTAGTTGTGTTCACTGATACTATATACAAAAATTACTTTAAACAAAGATTTGTACCATAAATGATTCGTATAAATGCATTCAATTAGCAGTCGCAATAAAGTTCACTAAATTGTGCGTGCTAAACTAAACCAAACACATGTCCGTACAGTGGCACATTGAAATGCATGTTGAATGCCCCACATAGACTGCACCAAGGTGCTCTATACTAGGCTCTATATAAAATACGGAGAATAAAAGAGAGCAATTTATAGCTAAACTGACCTATTAGCAGGCCTTTGGTTACAAAATCATGCTGTATATTTTCCTGGTCCTTGCTTACTGTGGCACTTACTATAATTGCTCACCAGCTTTATACCCCTTTTCGGCCATCAATGTGCAATTTAATTTTTCGATAAAAAAAGGAAACTTAAGCACCGGTTTGAACTGCTTGCAGAGGCGATATATTATCTCAGGGCATGTTGCTGCCTTAAATTTTACATATATGTGCCCTATATACTGATAAGACTAACCTTGATGAAGAAATGTTCACTTAACACTTAATACAGTGATATTCATGAATGTGATTGCAATTAAACGCCATACATTTAAATTGTTACTTGTAAAATAAAAAGTGCAACATTATCTGCATTGTCTAACCCTTTGAAGAGCTTGTTTAATTCATTAATACCAAGAACTTCATTATAATTATCAATGTATCCTAAATACCGAAATTTAGCTTAGGTGTAACGTTTTTTTAAATATTTAATGTTCATAACTTCCTGGGAACACAAGTCAATTACAATATTTTAGATGATGGTGAAAATATATTATGCTGTTGAGCTACTCGGTGCTAGTTTGATCAAATAACATTTGATTTAAATTCATGAAAAACATGTTTAATATGTTTCTTGAGGTCTTATATAGGTTCAAGACTCGTTTCTGAGTGGGTGTGTATATATTGTGATGTGAAGTCAGGGTGTGTGTGTGTATGTTGTTGCAGAGAGCTCTTTATGTGAAAGTGTGCCCATAAGTCAAAAAGCCATCTTCATTTAATGTCAGCTTTGCTTTTACACCCGGTCTTTTTAAAATTTATCTTATCTGTCTTCATTTAGGTAAAGAGAAAGTGTACTCAAGTGGCCACAGTATCTGTGACTTATGCCAGGCATTGCAGTGCAAAGGTAGATGTCATTGAATGCCTCACTAAAGTTTTTCATCTAGCGTGGTATTGCCTTTTTATTGACAAGCTACTGTTGGATCAGTTTCACAATACTATTTAAGAAAAAAACATACAAGTAATTGCAGAACTATAAAAAGACGTTTCACAACGTGAGGCGACACTGCACTTCAGTGTGATGTATGGCACCCTGAAATGTCATTGAGATATATTTTGGAATCATGGCAAGGTAGGCTTGTGAGTTCAAATTGTGCTGCTTTAAAATCTAATATCAGTCCTTGTGCTTTGTGGAGGCTGGATGATACTAGAGATATTGCCTTTCTTTAAAAGGGGACATTTAGCCCATAAGCACGCCTGCATTGGGATGCTAATGATTCCATAGTTCATGACATTTCACAAGAGTATGCCAACGTGCTCTTGTTTTATGGTCAAATTAATCACACGTAATCGGCACTGTAATTTCCAGTTATCCTTATTTATTCCCTTCATGTTTGTGTCGAGATAGCCAAAACATTCATTTATTTGAAGTAAATTACATAAATAAAAATCTTGACTTTAGTAGATGTATATATGGATGTAATTTGGATTAAAATAATAATTACAACAACTGGATTGGCCATATGAGTAAAGCATAAATAACACGTGGTAGTGCATTGTTTATCATTTTCATTTAAGTTTTGTTTAATTGATTTGTTTAAGGATATAAAGAGGCTAAATACAAACGATAAAAAAAATTCACTGACATTGAATTTACAAAGCTTCTAAATGAAATCATGTGCAGGATACAATTCTCAAATGACCCCGATGCATGTGTTTAAATAACGAAGGTGTCACGATTTACTTAATGGTATTAGCTCTCATTATTTTATTTAGATGGATATCATTAAAAGGTTTGTATTTATTTGTGTAAATATAACTGAGGCATAAACTTGTGGTAGTTGAATACATTGAATCTTTGTTTATTTTTATTTTTATTCAATAATGTTGCCTTTAAGATTGAATCACTAACAGCCCCGTGCTAAGGTTTAAGCATGGCAGTCTTGCACTCCTCAGCTCAAAAACAAGCACATTTTCCAGACACTTGTGACAAGGAGGAGTATCTTCTCGTCTGACATGTGGACCTATTATTGCGTCTGGTATTCATACTGGATCAAGATAAAACCATTCACTGGAATGACATTTCTCAATGCCCATCTTCCACTCAATTTTGTGCTTTCAGATTGTGATGTGCACAATCAAGAGAAGTGTTGCAGAACCATTTTTGAGAGACCTTTATGATGGACTGAGACCATGAAAATGGACAAACAAGGACATATGTCTGAACTCTAGTCAAAAATCCATGTGTTTATATTGTATTGTGGTTATGGCTAAAATTGTATTGGAAATTAGGCTTAGACTCTATGCAAGCCTTTATATGTAATGCATCTCAAAACCAGCATATAAAAAAGTATATAGCGTGGTTTAAATATCGGCGTATCTCCTTCAAATTCAAGTTGCGTTACACTCACAATCATGTAAATGTACGCATTTAATAAGTATTGTTATTTACATATTTACCTGGGTAGTTCCTTGAGATGGAACATTGTTTGCAAGATTGTGCAGGGTGACCAGTGAAACAAAAACAGAACATTGCAAATGTGATTTAAAGTTCAGTGGCGCAGATCTTTTCTAAAACGGTCATTGCCCTGCGGACACTGGTCCAATGAAAACAAATGTAAGCCTCTTGATGTCACCTCGTTCCCACACCTCCGTTTAGCACGGTTGGCTATGTACAGTGCAAAAGAAGTTCAACGTACATAGATGTCAGAGAAGCGATGCTAAATCACGTGTCTTTCTTATCCATCATGCCGATTATACCAACAATCTTACATCTAAAGAAAAAGTTAAGTATCCCACTTAGCTATCTTCGTCATAACAAACAGCACATTTTTTTGGGTGGGAGGCACTGCCACAATGGCCATAACCAGTTGCGATTAGCAGGCATAGCTTGCGTACTCTGCACACCAATATGTTAACGTCCTTTTTTTTTACCTCGCTTAAAATGAAAAATGTAAAGCCATTGGTGAGACACTAGCACATGCGGATATGAGTCTAACCCTGTTAGGTCAGGCGGGGCGAGGCTGCAGCCCCGATGTTCCTTTTGAAAATTTGATTCCGTCTTGAGTGGCGTGTGGAGGTCACCTTTATCCTTATTGAGGCCATTGGAGGTTTCTTTGTCTGCTGCCCATTGCTGTGAGGTTCTCTTTCCCAGGCCATGGCTACTCTGCTAGTGGGTACAAGCCAGACGGGGGGAGAGTCATATATCACAGAGCCATGTGTCACTCTGCCTGATTCCCAAGATGTGTTTTTTTAGGGGGCACGTGAACAATTACCACGGGCAATTGAATTGTTTGTGAACAGGTCCATCTGGGTTACACTGATAACATTTTTCCCGAGTGCCCGCCGCCTTTGGCGGAAACATGCAGTCCGCTACTATTGTGACATAAATAATAGGACAGTCCTCAATGATGAAACAGACCATCTGTTGGAGCTTGGTACAGCTTCTCATCTTGTTGAGGAGGGTCATGGGCCTATTCCAAACGCAACCCAAAGCAGTAGAGGAGGATGCGTGATGAATGCAAGGGGTGCATTGCATTCCTTTGTTGTAGTCCATTGGAATTGAGTGTGTATCCTTTCCAAGTATCTGTCCAAGTCCAAGTTGAGGCCATATGACTATTTAACAATGTAATCTATATTCTTGATGAGCTAGATTAATGCAACTCCTAATGGCCTATGTCCGCACAAAACCACAAGAACTGCTCACTGTGGGTCCCGTCTTGGTTGGTATCAGCTTGCATAGTGCACGCCCTTGTTCCATCACTGGCCACTGTTAGCATTTCACTCACCACGATAGTGAACCGTATTCGTACATACAGAAACTGACAGCTCTGTCTTAGACATTGACATGTGTCCAGAATATGTAACATGCCTTTTAAATTATGTCTGCAGTGGTGGTGGTGGTGGTATTGTCAGTCACATTGTGATGTGGCTAACTTTATTTGGGGTTACAAAATGCCAGCGTTTTTGACAACAATATATGAATTGTGCTGGCTTGACTGGCTACGGAATGTGCTGGAATAATTCCTGCTGCTTTTGCACGTGTAATATATTTGCGGCGTGTTCCCCACTAGAAAGTTCTATAAACAAGACACCGGCTTGAGAGACTAACACTACAAGAGCTCGTATGCTGACGTTTTGTGACATTTTCAATCCAGGTAGTTCATCTTCAGATGACACAATAAGCCACAGGCAGAACAGTGGGATTTGCCTAAAGGATGTTATTTCATAGTGATCTTCTATTTCTGTCAATGCAGAACTGTGAACTGACAATGCACCCAGGAAAATATCAGACGTTTGCCGCCAGGTAAGCACATTGCAGAATTGATAGTGAAATATACTTTCATTTTTAAAGAACAGTTTTACTGTGCAAGTTTCCTGACCATTTGGCATAGGTTTATATTATTGCCTTTGCACGCCTATTTGAAGGTTGATCTTTATATTGATCTGTGTCCTGCACGAAGACCGTAGCCATGGAGTCAACATTGGGGGGGACAAAATCTTCCAGGGGTCTGGGGGTCCCCCTCCCAGAAAAATATAAATTTGAAAAGTAATTTCCTGCCTAAAAAATTAAAAAATTCACTAACACATAGGATGGACTTTTTATTTATTTTTTACAATAATGTCTAATAGTGTATTGTATTACATTGCTCTGTTTTTTCTTTTTTACCTTTTCTTGTTTCATTGTACAGTATGTAATGGCAGGGATTAGGAATTAATAAAGTACAACCATAACCACAATCATCTAAACAAAAATCTATTTTATAGCAAGAAATTGTGGGGGGGGGAGACATTTTGAGCATATGTGAACATTGGGGGGGGATGTGTCCCCCCCCAAAATATATTATAATTACGGCCTTGTCCTGCACAGCTAAAACTCCCACCAAATGCACCAGTGTTTTTATTTATTTATAAATGTTGCTTGAAGGCATGGTTTGTTAAAATATACGAATGTACATTGCATTAAGTTTTCTTCCATTTTGTGGTGAGATTTGGTTGTTGTGTGGATATACTTTACCCCACAACAGGAATGTGTATTTCTACAACTGCCTCTGTACCACCAATGCAGATGAACATTCTCCCAAAGCATGTTTTGAGTGTGGAGATATTTTTTATTTTTTACGAATTTTTTATGTAAAAATATATATGGCATTGAGTATTACTGCCAAAATGACATTTTATATGTAATTCTTATTTCGTCTTAAGATTCTTCCACCTCCAAAAACCCATAATCTTATCGCTTGGTTCAATTAACTACACCTAAATGTATATATTGCAGGAAAGTTTTTCATTGCCTTGCAGCAACGTTGCACCTGATCGAGTTGTTTGCTAACGACAGTCAAATGGTCACTTGAGCATCTTCAGACACTCTTCGATCTTGAGATAATGGCTCAATGGAACAGATTCCTCATCTGCCACCGGACGCAGTTTGCTTAATGTATCGTATCTACGTGTAACAACCACCACAGAGGCCACTTATCTAGGTGTAGTGACAATAGAGGATTTGCACTCACATTCATCTGGTTTTTCACATCGCGGGAATCGACATGCTGCAATGCGACTTGCCAACTGCCCCAGGGACTACTTTGCACAACGCATTCTTGGGATTTTGGACACAAAGCGAACATGTTCCATCGCGCAGATGGCTATTTCGCACGATTGGCTACGTACGGTGCGAAAGAAGCTCAAATAACATACATACAGGGTTGACGGCAGATGGAAGGAAATTAAAAGAGTTGTAAATTAATGCCACCTTGCCAAGAATTTGTTTTAAATTGTGTTTCTTCCCGATATAATAAATATGCCCTCGGCACCTTTCACAGTGCAAGACTCAATTCCATAACTGACAGCAATAGCATCACCTGACGTGAAAAAAAATGGAGCTGCATCTTTGGCATTCCCTGGTGATGTCTATTCCTCAATTGCCTTGGCATCCTCCAGGCACTGTGCAAATGCGATGTTTAACTATCTCTCTCAGATGCGTGCTTATTTATATTCTCAACGCTGGATATGTCTGAATTGGGAATACGTGTTTCAACATGTAGTTTTGTGCAGTCATTGATCGTACGGTTCGACATACTGATCCCATTAACAACGTGTCATTATCGCAGGGCTGGAACTCAGGATCTTTCATGATGCTGGATTGTTACGGTTAGTCATTCTGTCAAAACACCTAACACGCATTTAATGTAAAATTAATAATTACAATGTCAAATAATTGTATTCAGAGGTTCCATATATGTATATATATACCGTATTCTCCAGATTATCTTACACGTTTCCCCCCTATATTTTCAAGAAGAAAATGGGGTCGCATATCATAATCCAGTAGGTGTGTGTGCGTGTGACAACATTTGTATAACTTTATGGACACCGGGTGTTTGGGGTTCATCTTCATTTCCGGAGCATTTCATAATCTGGAGAATATGATTTACATCACTAATTCATGTTTACATAATACTATCCTTTTAAGTGTGTATGCTTGTGGTTCTGTGAACTAAAATCCGGTCGAAACTGGTTCAATTCCTGGTTACACTCAGCATTGGCAGGAATTCGAATGCAAACAGTTATTGTATGAGAATATTTAAGTTTGATACTGGTCACTACTATGGGAATATAGAATTTCCAAGCACAGACTCAGGGTCCCGACAGACACATGACATCATCCCACTGCTGTGTTTAGGCCGGGATTTTTTTTTTAACTTGACTGAAATATTGCACAGGATGTTTTTTTTTTTACACAGCAATCCATACTTCAGTGCTCGTTTTGCCACTGGGAATGAGGTGGCAAACAAAAGTGATGCATTAAGTTGTGCAGAATCAACAACATTGCCCCTTAAAATTAAACATAACATCGCCGAATTGAATTATGTTCAAATGAAAATGCATACACTGGTGTAAATTGCAACTTGTTAGTGTAAGCGAGTGTTGTTCACAGCATAATTATGTAAAAGGAGCAGACAGACTTTTTTTTTATATGTATACAGAGTTTACAAATTAAATATACATGGAGCCCCAGTTGAATTAATAACGGTTGGTCCAAATGGCGAACAAATCGAATTAATCAACGAGCAAATCCAGTCCTGTACTACTCTGCCAAAGTAACATCTCGACAAACATTGCAGTTGCTGTTGCCGGCTACGAGCTCTTTTTTTATGCAAGTATTGCGATGTACTAGCAATACAACTCAATCACACGGCCATCGTGGTAACACTGCAGTTTACGTGACTACATAATGCGCAATAAACATAGTGTTGTGGTGGAGAATGCAATTTACTCACATGCGTTATATACAGAATGAGTACTGACACAATTGCTCAAATGCAATCTAATATACACTGTGACATTTTGCGTGGCAGAAGATATATGTTTTGCCATCTCTCTTCTTAAAATGTCTATATATATGTTTCAATGCGTTTTTAACCAATTCAAGAAATATGTAACCCCCAAAAAATCAAACAGCTTTTGTAGATATGTACCTAGGCTATGTGTACCTAACTGGCATTAGATGGAAGGTTTATTGATGTCAGAAAACAAGACTTAAAAAAGACCTTAACATCAGAAACAGCCAATCTGCCCAGGCACTCCAGTGAGATCACAGCATTGGCATATCCAAAACGCCTGCGAGTGTAGATGCAGTGATGTGACTGGGGAGATATTATGGAGCATGTTATGATAACCTTAATGTATTTTTTTTATAGATGCGGTCTAGTTAAAGACATATTCTCTGCATCTACCCTTTCATTTAAGATACCTACTGGTATTGGGTCGACGAGAGCAGTCCTTGACAAGATTCCTCAGCCACAACGCTGGCTCAACGACATCTCTCCTCAGCTCTTGTTCTTGACTTTTGCCTCGGGTGCCATCGGTGTCAAGGCTCCGTAGTCTCGGGATTTTAAAACCGGCCTTGTGAAAATGTTCATAAAATATCTGAATATTTATGGACTGCTAATTTGTATTGAATTTCTTCCCCCAAAAATGTAATTATGAGGGAGTTAATTAGATATTGTTTATTAGGTTTTTATCAAAGTGGTTAACACTGTTGTTCCATACCACAACAGGACCTTTTCTTCACTGTCACTAATCAGTCAGCCGAGAGGATTTGGCATGATACATACATACAAACATACATACCCAAATACCCACACTGTTACACTCCAGGTACAATTAACGGATGATTACTACACCCTTACTATTAAATTATCCACATTTAAATTGAAACATCAGTCTCTACATGTTCCCTTGAGCAGTGAGCTGAAGCTAATGCCTCAAGGAGGCCCTGAGCCAGTGGGAAAAAAAAAAGTATACATCCCTGCGGCAAGAGCCGGTATCACTAAAGAACAAGCGTTACTCATATATTAAAAACTTTAGGAACGATTAAATGAGTCGAACTCCAACCATGATTTTAGCTTGCAGCCCGAGAATTGCAAGTGCATTGACACCCAACCCGACATGATCACTGGTTTTACACTTCTATATGCAGGGATATTTTCAATATAATTGTTGCGTACCGTGTGTCTTTGCCTTTTTGTTATTGACAATGGACGTTTAATTGGATCGGTTTGAAATCGATGCTGGCGATGGGAAAGTGTCTGATTCCCGGCGTCTTTCCTCCAACTGGGGCAAGAGGAACGTCACAATTAAGTTGGTAAATGATGCGCAAGCACATGCACGCGCACGCACACACGGGCGAACGCACATTCACACCCGTACATGTGAGCAGAAGGCACACGGCGAGATGCCGAGTGAGTCAGGCGTGCCGCACACAGAGACTAGCATATGGTGTGGCATCACTGTTGTAATTAGTGAGATCTGCCCCTGCGTAGGCTTATTAAAACAACAGTGGATGTGAGCCCAGCAGGGTACATTAGCACTTACGGCAGGATATACTTTTCAACAGATGATGACCTTGCACTTGTATGGAAATTACCCTTGACACAAGCTAGTAATGTTACAGTACCCACTGACATGGTATACACATAATAGACGTTTTTGGGTTAGATCGTGTAAATATAAATAAGTCGTTAAACCCGCCACCACCCGACACAGCCACTTAGTAAGGTTTGTCACGTAAGCAGAAGATGACAATTCATGATGTGAGAAAACAATTTCAGGGCTGCACTTTTACCTATAGAAAGATGGCCACTGCATCACTCACTTTCAGATGCATTTCTGTGGCTGTCTGGAAGGCTCTTTCTTCCAATATTATCAAGCCACTGGAGCTACGCACTTTAAAATCATCTAGATTGAAAACTAATTTATTTAGAACTGATTTTTGTGTTTGTTTCTCTTTCCCCGCACCTCCGGTTATCACGATTGGCTACGTATGGTACGAAAGAAGTTCAACGTACATACATGCCACTGCAATCTTTCACACAGAATCGTGAGTTTCATTTATTGTGTGACCAGCTGATAAATTAAGAGACCAGGATGAGTTTCATTTACAAGAGTGACCCTGGCTCAGGAAAATAGTGTATAGCCAAATAATAATTTTAAAAAAATGTTTAGTTTGTTGTCCTTCCCCCACACCTTCGTTCAGTGCGGTTGGGTACGTATGGTGTGAAAAAAGTTAAACATACATGCTTTGTGTCTTTTCTATGTGGATAACTTTAATTACATATTCATGATTATGACTGTTTACACAGGAATGCCTGAGTCTCAATACTCTTTTTCAAGGGCGTTTTGCCATGCGTTTGCAGTAGGGGCCAATGTTGCGATGCGTAATCCCAATTGAGTAATTTGAGAGTCATTTTTGAACATTGCGATGTTTGGCCCAGACCAATTCCAATTATTATTTTTGCTATCCAAAGAAACTGGAGAACCCGAAGAGAACATACACACTCCACACAAAGACGAGTCAAGACTCAAACCCAGGCCCTTCTTGATGCGAGGCACAGGTGTTTCCACTGCCGTCCATGGTTTAGGGACAACATTCATACCGATATGGGGAATGATAATTTGTCAGTCATTTCGCAAGTATGTTTCAATTAGTGTTCATATTTTTACGAAGGGAAATTGAAACAGTAATTTTAGGTGAGAACTGAATTTTAAGTACTCAATCGTTACTGGCACAGCGTGAGTGCTCAGACTCGCAATAAATAACAAAAATGTGAAATCTCGAAGGCACATCTAACACACCTGCTAGCTTCAACAAAATACAGTTATCAACATTCGTGTACATTTATTATTTCCCCTGTTAAAAAGTGTCAAAGCTAAGACATTTTACAAAGCACTTGAATACCCCTCCAATGTACTCAGCCATCGTTTATTGAACGATTGTCTCATGCATTTTCCTAAGCTTCTCACTTACCTTTCCTAGGCAAGCCAGATCACAGTTATTCGCATTTTGTCAACTGTTTTCAGATAGGATTTGCTAATTATTGTATCATCACTTTATTAAATAAATTGCATTGCGGATACCTTGTTCAATAGTTTCACACAATGAAGCAAATGAGACGCACACCAGAGAATCACGGTTTATTCCCAAAAGCCTCCCTGGTAGGACCAGTCTTTCCCTTTGGCAAACACTTGCTTTCAAGTCTTACCCTTTTTATTAACCATAGACGGAAATTTTGGGCTGACTCGATCAAGCTGTGGCCAAATGTGAGTCAAATGCCGCGCCAAATTGCCACCCTGATGGACTTCACGTGTGCGTACGTGTGTTGAACCGTGTGTAGCAAACGGTGATGATCGGATGTGCATCAACATTGATCTAGCTATGTTTTTGCCTGTCATCAAATCACTCAAAATGCACCTATCTTGTCAGATTGTGGATGTTCAGCAGAGTTGAACCTGGCTATGGGGCGCTGTGGTGTCCCTCGCCTGGTATGTAGGAGAGCGTGGATTAGATCCCGACCCTGATGCCTGTATATTTGGAGTTTGCACATTCTCCTAGAGGCCGCATGATTTATTCTCCGGGTCCACGGGTTTTCCCGTCCACATTTAGAAACATATGTTTCGAGCATTTGACTGCTATAAGTGTCCACGCGATAAGCCGCTTCGTTGAACTATCGTTTGTGGCCAGGTTGCTACTTAAAAAGAGCTACGTCGCTCAGTGGGCCTAACTTGGTGAAATAAAAAGTTTAGTTTTAGTACTTGGATGGGCAACCGCCAGGAGCCTGCCAGGTGGACTATGAGATGGCCAGGTAAACCCAATGTAATACAACAACGTCTACGTTCCCCACCTTCAACCCACAATGACCAATGCATTAAAGTATGGCCAAGTAACCCGCATGGCCCACATTGCATTGGGAGGCTCTCATGCAGCAGTGGATTGTCAAAAAAGTGGTTGTATATCTACATGTACAGTATATCAGTGGTCATTTACATTCATGAGGCACCTATCAAAACGTGCATTGCACGTGTTTTTTTGGACGCAAGTTATACTGGGTATGGGTTTTGCTGTTTGTTTCAGTTGACAGACATCACAGTGTTCTATGGCACACTTCGCGTATAAATAATACCAAGCGGCATTTCAATGTGGCTGTGATGGGCCCAGTGCGGCTATAGTGCAAGGACAGCATGGCGCGTGTGGGAGTTATTTCCTCACGCTGTCACACGGGCCACTCGAGGACCCTGGCCCTGGTTAGGTCACAAAAGGTCCCATCGCTATCCTCTGAAGGGTGGCTTTTACCCTCAGAGCCAGGGGTAAAGTAGTGCTGCCACGGTGTTTGAAGTGAATAAATAATATGAGCCTCTCTCACAATGCGCAAGTGACACATTGTCAGCAGTGTATACACTCTATAAAAGTACAAGGATCCCCCCCCCCCCCCCATTCAGCAATAAAAGGTATTGAAGCAAGAGGTGTTTGTGATGACCTGTTAAATCCAGCGATAGTGTAACAAAGGGGATGAGTTCTAGTACTGTGTCCGGTCGCCTTTTTACATCCATTGTTGATTTGAAAACATTGCATCGTGTGCTTAATTTAGGCTGAGCAGCCGTAAGGGGGGAGGCCCAAGCCAGGCTGATGTAAATTGTCATTGGTGTTGTTAATAATCAGGGATCGAATCTGTGATAGCAGGGATTCAGTCTGGTATGCTGTCCATTGTACCATCATTGCCACGTTCACTATACATAACTGAACCTCACACATACTTCAGGCTGGGTAGGTGCTGTGGCAGTGTGAATCGTTCGAAATTGGAAGAAGGTTGCAAGTTAAAATCCTGGTCAAGTGTATAATAATACTACAGATAATATACAGTGCTTTCTGAATTCACTGCTGAATGAATGCCTCCCTATGCTGCATTAGTCAAGGAGATTGTTTGAACATGCTTACCATGCTGGTCAGTCCTGGTTGGTGATTGGGTGAACCAAAGACTGGTTGAGATTTCACCCACCAGTGATGTTCGCGTATTTATTTTGTCCCTCTTATATGTCCTTCAGTACCGTTCAACTTAAACACTCCATAATGATTTATCCAAGTGATCCAGTGACCTATAACGACTTTAAACTGTTGCTTTGACTCCAATGAATACCAACTTTTTCAACTGTAATACATTTAGAATTCACTGACACTGAAATATTACAGCGTGCTTTATTCTACTTATAGACTAGCAACCACACTATGCATTTAACATAGCCTTGTAATTTGATGGCTGGCTTGCTTGGTGTGATGGGTCAGCCAGTGTTATCATTAACTTTCGCAGCACACTTGTGCCAACAGTCTTTTTCTCTCTCATGATTTGGAAAATGTTTTTTGCGAGCAGCATGCATATCCCTTGGATCCAGGCCTCCCCTGCGATCGTCACGGGCTTTTATCGTCCCAGCACACCTTGAGCAGCTTGCTTTGCTTTGCATTTGCCTTCGTCATGAATTTATGATGCATGTCCAGATCGCTCACAGCCGCTTGACTTTGCCATACTGGATTCACCCACGCTTTTTGTATTGCACCCACATTATTTGTTTAACGATGCATTCGTTTGCATATTTATAATGAGCAACGTATGGTCTGCTGTTGTTTAGTTTTGATCAAACCATTTCAAAGCACGGAGCACATCAGACCTGAGTCATTCTTGCAAATAGTCACGATCATGGTACTAGCATTGCTGCGATTAATGACCCATATGTAAACTGCATTTTCATTGACGCAGCCTCACTGTGATATTACAATACTGTAGTGATATTAAATAACATTTACCAAAACTTCCAGCTCTTCCAATTGTTTTAATACGTGACATATTGTGATGTACTAAGGTACATGTGTGAATGAGTCGAGGCACATACATGAACACCGTGCACACATAGTGCAGCTAAATCCACTGTTGTACTGAACGTCTGTGTTCTCACATCTGTGCTGCCTATCCTCACCAACGCACACTGACAAGTGTGGTGAAGTATGGTAACATATCCACCCATGGTCAACACGGCATAGGGAGTCCCTCATCTAGCAGTGGATTGATAAATGTACGTGTACACAGGTGGACTTCTTATGTAGAAGACGAAACACATTCTGCTAACTTACAGGACACTCGTTTTCAGGCTGTTGAAAGCATTACTCACATACTAGATTAGAAGATTTTGTGACTTCAGGAATTACTCTTTGGTTCTTTCGGTAAAGTCACAATTAAATTAAATAACAATAGAATACGACGTTTCTATTGCAACACAAGCAACCATCATCAGCTAAAAATGAATGAGAAAACACACATAGTAAACTTGGAAACATAATGCAATACAACACAGAGAGTTGGCCAAAAACAAGTCAACACCCCACCTGGTTGATTACGTTCTTCCAAAGATTGCTAAATTTGAGAGAGACAAACATAGACACAGAGACACACAGACAGACACACAAGCAGAGAGAGACTCACACAGAGGCAAACAGAGAGACACACATAGGCATACAGAAGGACAAGGTCTTTGTGTCGAGGCCTTAAATAGAGAGAGAGGGGGAGCAGAGGGGGAGTTGTGTGGAATTCCTGACAATAGGGGACGGACGAGCTGGACACTGGACTTCTAAACAAACAAGCACGGAGCGATGTGTGGAATTGCTGCCCATAGCGGCCGGCGGAGAGAATGGACTTATAAACAAGCACGGTAGAAAGCAAATTTAGTAAAATTAGGAAGTTTAATGCAATGCAACACAGAGAGTCGGTTAGCACACAGTTAACGCATAGCCTGGTTGATTACGTTCTTCCAAAGATTGATAAATTAGAAGTTAAGTGTGAAACAAACAAGCACGGCAAACCCTCCCCGTAGAGGTGGTTCAAACTAGATTTGAAGCTTTCGTGACTGCACGAATTACTCTTTGGTTCTTTCGGTAAAGCCACGTAGAAATAAATTAAATAATAATAGAAGACGACGTTGCTGACATCCTGTGTTAAATTTAAGAGTCTGTATGTTTTGTATTGGGTGCCACGGTGGCGAGATGATAACTACTGTACATCGCCTGATATAGAGGAGGTTGTGGGTTCGATCCCGACCCTGACGCCTGTATATTCGGAGTTTGCATGTTCTCCCCGTGGCCGCGTGGATATTTCTCCGGGTCCTCTGGTATTTTCCCTCCACATTTAGAAGCACGCATTTAGAGTATTTGGCTGCTATACATTTCTGTGTGATAAGCCACTTCGTTGAGCTATTATTGGTGGCCAGGTCGCCTCTGAAAAAAAGAGCTATAGAGCTCAGTGGGCCTTACCTGGTAAAATAAAAAAAAATGTCAGGAATAAAATGTTTTATCTGGCCTCTTGCCAGAACAACTGTGTGTGTGTGCATGCATGTGTTTAGGGAAGATGGGAGAGTTGATGTGTATTCTTCCGTGTACTACACTACAATGCTCATAACCTGGGGAAAATCCCTGCCCCATAATCTATAACATCATTTGAAGGCAGCATGTTAGAATCTCTCAACGTCGAACCTTGGTTTCTTACAATAAATCAGAAATATGTACCTTACATCATGTGTGAGCATCAGCACTGCGGGGAATTAGTGACCACACTTGGTCCTGGCCTCACCACCCGTTGCTAGCCTCACCTTGTGCTTGAGTTATGTGCTGGAATGAATAGGTGCTCTCGAACAACGCTTGCCCCGACAGTCTGAAAGGCTGAATGAGGAGAGATGTGCCTCGTGAATGCGCTTGAAGCCTTCTTCCACTACGTTTACCGATGTCACATTTTGTTGTATCTATGTGCTATAATTTGGCAGTATCCATGACATTGCACTACATGATGATCATTGGATGGCTGTATTGAGCCTAAGGCTGCACCATCATCGCTCTCCAGCCCTGACATGTTGTTGTGGGTCTGCGTTCAATACGATGGCAGGACCTGTAATGTATACACGGTGAATGCATTCAGCCCAAGCTAATGAGATGGTAAGTCATGTCAGCATTCAAGAGTTTGTCCAGCTCAAACAAGCAATGACCCAGGCTTCATTTCCACTGGCAGCTCTGAGCCAGTGATGGAAATTCCACATTACCATGGTGGGGAAGACTCGCTTTTCGTAATAATTGCTCGACTTCTCACGTGGTGGTCATGTTATTGCCTCTGGAAGGGCTGAGTTTACTCACGACTGGTATATGCACTTGCAGCTTTGCAAGTGATTCGAGCAATTCTATAGCAGATCCACCCAGCCAGATAATCGGTACTACAGTGGATCTGTGCCACTATTATTCCCTCGCTGCTGTGTCTCTACCGGCACCCAGTGCACTATTTTACAACAATAACAACATAATAAAGTTGTATATTACCATGTCACATTCTGAACATGCCACGTGTAGGAGCGTCAATGTGCCATGCCATTTTGGGACAACACTGTGACACTTTGGCTGCTTTGCTTCCTCATCTTGGCAGATTTGTTTCAGAAACAAGCATACCGCACTTTGGCGATGCTCAATTTAGAGCAGTAATTAGTTGCTGAGCTGTCTCGTATTCTGGTGCCTGTTGAGAAAAGAAATCCAGTTTGTTAGCTTGGGCCACATTCTGCATGCCTTTCTGAAACTTCCCTGCCTCTGTCGTTTGCATTTCAAACTACAATAGCGAATTATCTTGGAGTTGGATTAATCTTCTGCAGTAGTTGAGGCTGAGTAAGACGTTAAAATATATATTTGTGGTCATGTCACCAATTGTGGGGAGTGATGGTGTAGCGGAAAGCATGCTGGGCTACAAATCTGGTGACCCGAGTTCGAATCCTTCTCACCGGCCAACACCAGTAACTATTATCTGAACTGGTCCTGGGCCTCCCCTAGCTTGAGTCAGCCTCAAATAAGTACCTGGTGTGGTGTATAAACATCGCCACTGGGGAGACAAAGGCGGCCGGGCATGGTGCTGGCCACACACTCCCTTGTGCGCTGTGCCAGTCTTCATAGGTGCCTTCTAACATCACTTTCCCCAACAGTCTGTTAAGGCTATAGGGGGGATCTTTCGTCTTTATTTTAGTTTCATATAACATAGTAACATCGAAAAGTCAAATGTGTGTCGCTGCTCAAGGGAGCAATACGGCAACTTTCATCTCTATTGGTAGCGCTGAGTCAGTGTCGCAAGTGGCTGAGATTTAACATTGTTATGGTGGAGAGCAGTTTGCCATAAAATGTTCACTGTTGGTTTCCTACGAAGAATTATGGCCCAAGGCAGCTACAATGGTGGTGTGATGTGTATTTGACGTTTGCATGTTCTCCTTGTGGTTGCGTGTATTTTTTTATCTGGGTCCTCCAGTTTTTGCCTCCACATTTAGAAAACATTTGTTTAGATTATATAGATTATTTGGCTGTTAGAATTTTCACATGATAAGCCACTTCGTTGGACTATCATTTGTGGCTAGGTGCTTGTTAAAAATAGCGATATAGCTCAGTGGGCCTTACCCAGTCAAATAAAAATGTTTACATTTTTTTGCTCAGTGATTTCCTTACCATAATACAGTTTTTTTTGGGTTAGATCTTTGATTTTATTATCGTAATGCTCATGGGGTATCACAACAGTTGATCGGCCCTTATTAGCAGCAATAATTTTTATATATTTATTTGCTCTCAATTCTCATAAGGCTTTTGCTTCACTGAAGATAATATTTGTTTTTGCTATTTACTGTTCTCAATAACGTTGGCAACCTCATGGCTCGTCATGTCAGCTTGATTATGTGGGAGATGTCTCACTGCTGATTCCATCTTGATTTGAATCTTGATTCGAAACTGCTGATTCCATCTTGATTTGAATCTTGATTTGAATCTTGATTCGAAGCTGCTGATTCCAGTTGAACACGCAGGCTTTCGCGACCAATATCATCCATAATAGATATTCTTAGGTTTTTTCGGTAAAGTCACGTAGGTAAAAACATTAAAAAGTTAAATAAAATAAAAAATCACGACGTTTCGGAGGCAACACAAGCTTCCGTCTTCAGGTGGTACCGTCACAGCCACGACAGCTGAAGACGGAAGCTTGTGTTGCCTCCGAAACGTCGTGATTTTTATTTTATTTTACTTTTTAATGTTTTTACCTATGTGACTTTACCGAAAAAACCTAAGAATATGAATCATTGCAGTCACGAAAGCTTCAAATCTAGAATCCATAATAGAGTATTTTTTGGGTTAGATTGCATAAATATAAAAATATTCTTTGGGTCTTTCGGTAAAGTCACATAGATAGGTTCAAATAAAATAACACAAAATAATAATAATAAACTACGATGTTTCGATCACAACACAAGCGTTCGTCATCAGGAAGAAACAAGTATAACCCATAAAAACAAAGTTTTTCACTATAAATCCTTTATATGCGTGGCGGCTAGAGTCCTCTCGTCCTCTGGCTTGAGATGGCTGCCACCTATGGGTCAGATGATTGTCTGCCAGTATTAAACAATTGGTAATTAAATATTTAATTTGTTTTCCCTAAACAGTGTAAAATTTTGGAAAAATTTTCTCACGAACATTAATTGTCTCGCACAACGAGTCGGTGTGCAAAATGTCAGCTCGATTGGATCACGGGAAGTGGGTTAAAAAACGACCGAAAGATTTGCACGGTCGTAAGCAAGCACGCAAGCAAGCGAACTTAATATAAAGGATTTAAAAAGAGGGGAAAGCTGCTGAGGCAGACTGTTTTAAAGCTTTTAAAATGGATGTAGCTCAAAGGTCATAAACGAAGTGGGCGGGGCTAGTGACGTTAATGTGATAAATTAGCATGTTAATGTAAGATCGGAGGGCGACCACGACGAGGGTGTGGATGTGGCTATGTTAATATGAGAGATTAGCATGTTAATGGCAGATCGCAGAGCAGCAATGTCGTGCTCGGCGAGCTCGGTGGCTGTGTAAGTGTGGTAATTACGAGCGAAACGTCATAGGGGCCGTCCATAAATGACGTCACGCGATTTCAGACGATTTTTGACCACCCCCCCCTCGTCACACAGCGTCACAAAAAGTCAGACCCCCCCTCAAATATGACGTCACAAAGGTCTGCCCCCCCCCCCAAAACCATATTTCCATTTTGAAAATTAAACATGCTTCAAATCGCTTTAAACTGTTGTCATTGTAGAGCGTATATAATGTGGCGCTGCACTCTGATGTTGTAGGAGAAAACATTTAATTAAGTAGAACGTGTTGTCTATCTATATATATAAAATCGCAAATCTGTCTGTCGGTCTGTCTATCTGTGTGTGTGTCTGTGTGGCCGGACCATACGCAGTTTCATTGGACGGCGGTTGCCCCTGGCAACGGGTAGCGACGCATTCGCTGCGGGGTGGACACCATTTTTAATTCCCGTTAAAAATATGCGCACGCATTAACACGCGACTCTGAGGTAAATTCATCAAAGTTTCACGTCCTCTTCACTCCCCCCCCACCACAATGTGTGCAATTACTATTATAGGGTCGGTAGATAATAAAATTATAGCGATTAGACAGTATTATTGTAGTGCGGGGGGGGGGGGGGGTACCGGACCCAGTACACAGCCTCAGCCGGGTGGGCAATCTAGGCGAGGCCGGAGGCTCTGCACGGTACTAGGCCTCGACACCCACCACGCGACTCTGAGGTAAATTCATCAAAGTTTAACGTCCTCTTCACTCCCCCCCCCCACCACAATGTGTGTAATTACTATTATAGGGTCGGTAGATAATACAATTATAGTGATTAGACATTATTATTGTAGCGCGGGGGGGGGGGGGGGGGATGGCACCCGTACCCAGCCTCAGCCGGGTGGGCAATTTAGGCGAGGTCGGAGACTCTGCACGGTACTAGGCCTCGACACCCCACCACACTATAGGCCGTACATATTACTGCACAGCGGCCGAGGAGATCGTGGCTGGGGGGGGGGGGGGTAGCAGCCCATCTGTGTATATATGTAAGGTTATTAAGAAAGATTTTTTTCACCCGGGCAACGCCGGGTACTTATGCTAGTATTTATTTAAAGTTGCGCATTTTGATGTGACGTCACATTTCTCAACCACCCCCCCTCGTCACACATCGTCACAAATGTCTGACCCCCCCCCCCCCAGGTGCGTGACGTCATTTATGGACGGCCCCATACTCTAATTGTAAATGTTGTGGCTTGGCTCTCCAACACACTGGTGTGCTACGTGTATTAGTAACGAATTGGCACGTTCTGTTTACGTGACAAACCTTACTAATTGGCTGCGTCGGGTGGTGGCGGGTTTAACGACACATTTATATATTTATGCGATCTAACAAAAAAAACTGTATTATGGATGATATTGGTCGCAACAGCCTACGTGTTAAACTGATTTCTTTAGCTTTCCTATATTTTGCACTCCTATCGTGGTTATGTAATGTTTGTTGTAACTTTCTGAGCCACGCCTACTGGACATCTGTAAAGAAGAGCTTTAGAGCTCATAGGATTCCTCCAATATGAAGAAAGATTCTGATTATGAACTGCCAACCTGCTTTTTGTACTTGCAAGCTTCTGATTGCACATCAAGTGCTCCAACACAGCGCCATATTAATTCCAGCTCACGCAAGCAAGGGGTGTGTATGCTCAGGGGGCTATTAATTATGATTTAAAGAGCCCGGCTAAGACACTCTCGGAGACCTCCCTCTGAGATCAGCTGTGAAAGCGAGTCACAAATCACGAGCAACTGGAAACAGAAACATGCCATTCAAGCCATGGCAAACTGATCACAAAATGCCGACAGTTTTACAGATGGGGAGTGGGGGCGGGTGTCATTTACAAGGGACCGCATTTTCATTGTATTGTTCCATGTTCCATTAAAATTCTGTCGCGACACAAACTCAGAGCTCGGAGCCAAGTGCAGCCACGCGCCTGTGTGTATCGCAAAGGTTTCTCGTTGTGCTTCATTTGCTGAAGTTGGGGGGGGGGGGGGATCTATCTGAAAGTTTTATGTGTTGAAAAATTGATAAGCCCAAGAGGCCCGCGTGCAGAATTGAAATTGATTCAGAGGGCAGGAAAAGTTTGAAGGTCATCAGGGTGTGATTTCAGGAAGCACTTGAGTATAAAGTGTGCCTGGAATCTGTGCATGCGGGGACAGGTAACCTTTTTGCCATCTGTTCCTTTGGCTAGATAAAGCTGCTTTGTTGCGCTCCTTGGTGGTTTGTTCTTACTAATGCAGTGTGTACACCATTTAGCTATAATAATGAAAACATAAAACGAATGCCTATATACAGCATATACATGCTTAATGGTGAAGGCATTTATTAAGGAGTATTTTATTTTTCCATAACATGTGCGTGTGTGTATTCATGGGAACGGTGCAAAGTAGTGTATCGTGCATTGTGTAACAATCCTGGTGGCCAAAGTTTTATTTTTGGCTTTGCACACAAGTGGATAATGATATCCAACCTAACCTTGTGCATCCTCTAGATTGACCCCACATATATTGAGTGTGCATTATCAAAATGAGTACGTGGGAGACAAAAGTGGTATTGTATGGCACTGGTCATACTCCCCTCCTAGGTTTGTCACTTAAGCATCAATGCTCCTTAAAGGGACTCCTTTGGTATTTTTGTTTCCAATTCTAAGGGCCGGAATCACTTATTTTCACCATAATCATTGATTTCCTACAAAGTGGTACGCATTTTATTGACCGTAGAGGGATGATCGTTGAGTCCGTCTCCTGGTTTGAGATTGGAACTCGCTTGCTACAAAATTTGAGACGGCTACTCTGCCGCAGCATCGCACAATCAGGTGATATAATAACAACGCCGCAGAGATTACAGAGTCCGAGTGCAGTGGTTAAAGGGGTACACCAATAGTCTCACATCGCTTTTTATGTGTTTTCATTGGCAATGCTGCCACTCAAACAACACACGTCCCACACAATGACATTGCTTGCCTTTCACAGTCCCATCCGTGGCTACGGTTCGTTTCCTTTTTCTCTGTACGTGCTCTGCACGTAAAAAAGACAAAGAAAATTTCTAAAATGTTAGAGAGGCTATTGTTGTGTGCACAGTGCATGGAGGAGCACTGCACAGGTCCTGTGATAATTATGCAAACCTCGATGGATGCTGCGCTGAACCTGCTGTGGTGTGTCTGTGCCTAAAAGGTGTAACACAGTGAGTAGGTGTGACTGCTCATTAGCCATACACACTAGGCGTGCAAGGTGCACATCACACTTTCCACGTATTGTCAGTGCGCCCTCCTTTGCGCTGTACGATATTAGCCACATGTCAGGCTTGGGAGCGTGGTATACCACCAGTGGAATTGAAAGGTGACATTTTTGGGACGGGGGCAGAGGTGGCTGGCAGGGAAGTTGTAGCAGAGATAGTGAATGCTTAATTGTGTACATCATTATACACTCTTGGTACCCAGGCAATGCCACAGTGCTGGTGCACCTGTGCACAATGTGAGATTGCTTCCTGGTCGAATGAGACCGGGCACTCGGGACAGATTATAATCTGATTATAATCTGATTATAATCTGATTATAATCTGATTATAATCTGATTATAATCTGTCCCGAGTGATAATTATCATCGTCCTGCAGACTCCATGGCTCGGTAGCCTGAAAATGTAAAGATGCAGACCTGCAATGACTCGCTCACGCCATGTATATCCTCGCGAGGGTGTATTTGGCCTAATCTTCCACGCTGGCCCGATATATCTTGGAAGGGGTGGGAATGCCCACATTTTAAACTGCAACCTGCCGATTGATTGACTGTGGTAAACTGGTGGGAATGTGGAGGCTGACGTCTGCCCCACTGCCCTCGCCGGGCAGGTGGAGCGCAACGTTTGCCCCCTCTACCCCGTCCTCCACTCCTTTCTCCACCGTGCCGTTCGGCGCCCGGGGGCTGGCTCACCACCACCCGGGGTTATCTCGCACGTACCCACGTACACCACCACTAATACGAAGACGGCTGCGTGCACGCGCGCGCCCCTGAAGGTGCTCGTTTTACACAAAGGCTAGTGCTAAAGAAAACGGCGGTATGAATATGCACGTGCACCAGAGGTCGCAAACGGGTTTTGATTCCTTACCCGTACCCGGCCGCACCAGGGTCGCAAACGGGTACCCGTACCCGGCCTGGTACGGGTAGCCGGGTATCGGGCAGGGTACGGGTATCGGGTACCCGGTTGCGACCTCTGACGTGCACCTCCGGGGGGTTAAGCACTAATCCGCTTGCACACGAAGGCTAGCGCTAAAGGGCTGCGCAAATTTGCGCACGCCCCTCGCCTTTAGTGCTATTGCTGCTGCGTAAAAACACACACGAGCGTCGGCGACCGTGTGTGTTTTAATACACGCGTGCCTCACAGACACCCTCAAATTACCAACACCACCCCGAAGCTGCAGCCCTGCTCTCGCTCTCTCGCGCACACTGTATCCCCGCGCAGTCGCACCACACACAAATCACAGACACCACGCCGAGGTTCTACCCACACACACAGAAATCACACTGCACTGATACTCTGAACTAAAGTTTATTAATGGCGAAAATACACACTACCTGGAGGGGGAATATTTCGCAAGCGTTCGACCATGTACCTCGAAGCTGGACTCATGGCATCGCACGGACGCTGCGAGAGTCGGAGGGAGAAGGATGGGAGAAAATTTTACCTATCAACGCCTCGTAGCAGCACTCGCTGGCATCACACGGAGGCTACGAGCGGCTCGAGGAGGCAGGACTGTAGGGAGTGGGTCTCGACGGTCCAGAGGTTGAAGACAACTGACTAAAATCGTCCTGGACTACTCTTTTTATATCCTTAACTTAAAAGGCCCAGGGTGGCATTGTACCGCACAGACAATCATGCGCTTACCCGCGCCGCCGTCCCTTTCCACCATCTCTACCGTGGCCTAATCCCCTCACTTCAAAGGCCCAGGGTGGCATTGTACCGTGCGGCCAATGATGCGCTTACCCGCGCCACCGTCCCTCTCCCTGTGACCGGCAGGCGGCGGCGGCCACTCATTGCGCCCTTCTTGCTCAGGGTTCCGTCCTCCATTCTCCCCCCACCCCCCGAGTTGTACCTCATTGCGGTTGGCCCAGGGAACCTTTTATTTCTGCGCCCATTAAATTTTAAACCAATTTTAGGGGCATCGCAATGTAACCTGCCCTGCAATGGTCGGCCAATCTCTTGGCACCGGGAAACCGTGAGACTTTCTCTCTAGGGGCCCTTCGGATTAAAAACCGATGTGCCAGGCAATCCCCTGCCAGGACACTATGTGGGTGTGCTGCGTGCAGGTGTGTGTTTTAGTGCAGGGGCCTGGAGGGAATCGCGGTGCTTGCAGAATTGCTCCGCGGTCGTGGCACCACAAGAGCTGGTTCGGGCTGTGATGCGCAAACACTACGGACTGCCACACTTGCCCTCCTGTATTTGACGGGAGAGTATTGCTCACCTGTGTGGGGATGCAGCGCTTACACTCACGTTATTGACAAACAACTGAACATTGCAATGCGTGCCATCTCAGGTACACTGAAGTCGACGCCAGCCCAGTGGACTCCCAGTGCACACGCACATCGCTCCACCGCAAATCCGTTGTGAAACAGCGGCCGTCCGTGAGTACCAAAACATTATCGTGAACACCTGCACTTTCCGATACATCTGAACATAAACCCAGTGCCGCCTTTTTGCCAAAAATCATGCCACCGCTTCTGGATCACAGCATCATCATTCCACGGCACGAATACAAATGAAGAGGTGGAAGCGAGAGTCTGGACTGTGACCGACATCAAAAATAAACATCTCGTACAGGACCCTACCCTCTAACGTCCCAGTTTCAACCTTTTACGCCATCAATGGTTAACCATCAACCGATTCAGGTATGGGCATGGGCGATGCGACCACCTGATGCACAAATGGCGCGTAAAATATTCGATGGCTTGTGAATGCGGCTACGAATCCCAAACGATCGACCACATTGTAAACAGCTGCTGTCTGCACTCCTTTAGAGGAAAGGACAAGATCCACGCTGCGTCTGAATAGACAATTGAGAGGATAAACAAATCTAAAATTGCATCTTTAATCTGCTCCTATGAATCAGAAGAAGACTTACTGTGGTCAACCCATTAATACTACAGGAAGGATGGAGGTACGGGCGAGCTGAGACACTTGCACCATTGTTTCAACTCAGAAACATATTTTTTTTATTATACTGGAGGAATCTGACTGAGCTATGGAGCTCTTTTTCACAGATGTCCAGCAGGGGCGGGTAATAACGTTACAACAACAAACATGACAAAAACATGATCTGGTGAAAGTACACGAAAAGTAAACAAACAACCAAAACACATACAAATAAAACGAACTACCAGGCAAAGCCCACTGAGGTATTAACATATTTTTAAGAAGCGACCTGGCCACAAATGATAGCTCAACAAAGTGGCCCATAAATTGGACATTTATAGCACCAACTTAATCAAATAATCTCAATGCCTGTTTCTAACTGCCATTGGGAGAAATCTAAATGAAGACGGCAACCTCCGGTTGCAAGTCCATTACGCTGACCACCACCACGGCAAGAATGTCTCGCTGAATAATACTAATAATGGACTGTGCATTCTAACGTGAGAAAGACGCGCACTGTACAGTATTACTCAGCATTGCAGACCTTTTAATAGGTCAGGGGCACCCTTTTCCTTGTAAATGAGCTTGGAAAATGTAGGACCGTGTCTTCCTGAGACAAAGTAAATGCTGAATTCGAAGTACCAATGCTATAGATACAGGTTTCAAGATAAGATGACAAAGTGGAAGCTGTTATTAAGCCGCTAATAGAATGTAACCGAAGAAGCTAAGAATTAATCTGGATTACCAGCAATTCAAGAAACTATATCAACCTTTAGAGACCTTAACGATGGAGTGAGGGACAAGACAGATACATTAAAACAGTTGTAGAATTACTTATGGCTTGTGAGTAGATAATCTACATTAAATGTTATTAATGTAATGATTTTCTTTTTACAAAAAAACATAAAAAAGCATATCACAATATTGTCCTGAGAATTAAACCAAAGTGCAAATCACCGAAAGCAATTGTAAAATAGAGACCAGGGGACTTGTGACATTTCAGCGTTTAGAGCAGACTCTGCTCAGTATTCCAATTTATGCAATGTTGCATTCAGGTTGCCTATTGTTTTTTTTCTGGTTCGCTTTGAATGGCACAATGTGTGCTAATAACTTGGGAAATTGCACAATTCTGCCTGGTGGACTAAGGAACTACATGTGAGTCACAGTAACATGATATTTGAGATCAGCAATTATTGTTCCGTTTGTTCTTGACAAGCCACCATACCACGACTTCCCCAGTGAGCCAGTTAAAAATGTAGATCTCTCACAACTCCCACATTCTTACTTTTAGAGCGTGTGTTATGCCATTATGACCACGGGATGCTGTTATTGCTTCTGGATGCTGACTGTTTCTCAAATAAATCGGGATCCGTGATGCAAACGAGGGCTGAAACCTTCCAGAGGACATGTTTCGTGCATTTTGCTGAGTTACCAAAATGTGTTGCCCATTGAAAGTAAAGCACTGTCAAAAAACACCAAGGGTGGCCCGATAATCCCCAATCACAGAAGGCTCTCTAGAACATGCAGAATACGGGTCATGTGCAAGTTAATGTGTTTGGAGTTTTTTTTTGCTTCTGTGAAGCATTTGAGCAGCTCACTCCAATTTGGACATTCCTCGATGGATTTTTCAGCATGTTGTTTAGTTTCATGCGATTCGTAAAGACTCCTCGGAGAAAATCAAAATAATTTGATACGCAAACACGCGAAATGAAAATGTGACATTTGCCAATAGCATAGGTGTAGCGGTGTACATTAAGCATATATTGAAACTGACACTCCTGTTTTGTGCATAAATCACAACGACACTGAAAAACAGGAATTGGAAACAATTGGAAGAAAACGCAGGACGGGTATTAAATGCCAAAAAGGTTGATGAATATATTTACCTACTACAATGAGGCACTTAATGTGTAATGCAAGAGGATTTGCCTATGCCTTTCAATGCTTTGGTTTTATATTTCAATAAACTTCCTTAATATAACAGTGCCCTCACACAGAACACAACATTTTATCTTCTTCTGATTCAAGACAGAGAAAAATATTAAAATGAAACACATTATTCAACGAGGCACATTTCTTTTTTTAAACCAGGTAATTGTAAAATCTGGCAGTTATCTTCATTGGAATGTGTTGTGAATACCGTGCAATGCCCAACATGAGTGCAGGCATTGATCACGTAGCAGGTATTGTATGTGCGTTTCACTATTTTATTCAGTGTGGCTATCTATGTTTAGAATAATCGTTCTCATTATGACGTAATAACATGTCACTGAATAGAGGCATGAAGTGACAAGTTATCATTTATCCATACAACTAATTAATGCATGTGTTTCCTTTATACAGTGTGTCTTTTAAAAGATCGACTCGATTTGAAATCGCTATATCTCTGTAACCACGAACCGCCCATGAATGAAACTCTTACCACTTGAAAGGGCGGGGTATAGAGTTTCAAATGATTACCGCGAGATGCCTCTCCCAGTGGACAAACAGCCCCTAGCCTCAGTCATTCGCAAGATGGTGACCCCGCAACACAAGGCGTTTTGCGTTCTGCAGTTCAGCAAGACTGAATCCATAATTTCGGTGCAGCGTGCGCTTCAACGGCGTTTTGGCATTGATCCGCCAATGTCAAAGAGCATTTGTCGTTGGTACCGACAATTTGAGGAAACGGGCTGTTTGTGTAAGGGGAAGAGCACAGGGCGACTACGCACCTCAGAGGAAAACGTGAGAAGAGAGGCGTTTGGGATGAATTCAACTATCGTCTCGAAGTTGTCCATACAGCAGGTGGGGCGCACATTGAGCATTTATAAAATGGTTAGTAAAACTTGATAACTCATTAAACCGTTTGTAACTTTTTGTGTAATTGTAACATGTTGCCATCGTGACATATACTGCTTTGAAATTCGGTCAATTGTTTTGAAACACCCTGGTATATGTGTGTAATCTGTGCATATATACTAAATCTGAAGTCGATTTCAACAATATAACGTACGTGTAGACTTCTACGAATGCCGAAACTCTTCAATCACTCTCGGGGGGGCAGGGGGCGTGGCTTTCGTGGGGAGAGTGGTGTTCCATTCCAACCTCATCCAGGTGCATGTTTTGTCACAAACTTTTAACTAAATTCTCACGGAATATCCGCAAAAGATTTCCCGGCAGGTTTTCCGCTGCGCTAAGCAGTGCGAAGGGCAGCAGAAGGCAGATAAGCACGCGCAATGCTGGTAACTTGGTAAACACCATCATAATTGCGACCAGCGTTATAATTTATTATTGTAATAATAATCATCACTTACATCTCCCTCGACTTCATGGTCATTGTCATCATCAGCATTTGTCTTTATCGTCGTCATTGTGTTCATGCAATGCTACTGTGGCGGAATTCCCATCTTGATGGAATTCTGCATGAGCGTGGTATATATATATATATTAAATAAATTCATGGATGGATGCAAATATAAAATATCTATCAGGCTGGAACTTTTTCAACATGCTATACTTGCATACAACTTCTGGTGATATTTAAATCAGCATTGTGTTAATTTAAGACATGTTTTGTGCACTTTCCAGGTGAAATATGCGATGATGTTTAGGCCACGTTCATATATACCAATTACCATGACCAGAACCAAAGGCTTGGTTCGATAAAAATGTATTGTGGTGGCAGCCATTCCACCACCAAGCAGCTCACAGAAACACAATAGTTTACATCACCGAGCACCTCTGTAATGCAACACAACACAGTGGGATATGGCCTTAGCAGCTCCCACACACGGGGAATTAAGAATTAAATTGATCTTTATGTATACTCATTGCCCATGCGGGTCACAGTGGTCAACAATCTAATTGGTTTGTTTTCCTTCAAGAAATCTATTTCTAGGAGCACAATTTATCCAAATATTTGGAGACTTTTGCTCATTATGTTTGTGTGTTTTAGTCAGAGGGCTAATGAGCAGTTGAGGCATTCGTGGGGGGTATTATTTTTAGATCAGATTTACGATTTTTATTGCAAAGTGAGTTCAGACAAAGGCTGTCTCAGCATGCGAGACATTAAAGTGAAAGTATCAGCAATACTAATTGCGTGACCAACAACATTTCCCCTAAGAAGCTCGAAAGACACCCGTGAATTCAGTTTAATGGCTTTGCTCTATCTTAATCGGTTTGCTAATAGAATGTCCTTTCATTCAATTTTTGTTAGTAACACAACTAGCCTCTGAGCAAATACATATTAATAATTCACCAAACAAATTACTCACATTACACGTAACTGATAATAAATTATTTATTACAATCTAATGTTTGCAATTCAATACACATTCACCATTCATATGCGGAATATAATATAGACGGACATTGTAACATTCAGACAATATTACGCAGTCAAGGCAAATAACAAGTTTTTTTAAAAATCTGAAATATGGAACTGACTGAATGTATTTTGTTAATCTGTTTGAAGAATTACATTGAATGGAGTTTCCTTTATCTATCTCTCTGCTGCCATCAATACTCTATTGCTGCACGGTTATAGACAATAGACTAGCTTAGACTGGTATCCACCCAGCAACTTTACCTGTAAAATTAGATATAAGTGCTCTTACACTTCCAGAAACAAAAGGCATTCTTTGCAATATTAGCGTGAGGTTAGAGGCGTCATAGTTAGCCGATCGGTAGGTCTCGTGTGGTTGGGTAAAGTGTGAATACTCCCATGTCTTCAAAGACCAGAGTGGAAGAGTAGGCCAAATGGCCCCAGAGGGGGGGGGGGGGGATAGCATGGAATTACAGGCTCCATATCTACCTATATAAGCTTGTGTCCCTTTTAAATGTGTTTTTTGTAATTGTCAGTAAAGTAGTGAGAGTTTGACAATTTTTTATTGCATGTTACTGGGTCAGCAATGGGGCAACTTTTGGAGCAATACTTATATATTTAATATGAAAAAAAAGATTTAATCAAGTAAAACTATGCAATCATATGGGTCGTGATAATAATAACAAAGTACAGGCCGTCTTTTACCCACCACTGGATGGATGCCTCTCCATGCTGTGTCTATCATAATGCTATTTCTGACCATATTTCACCATGCTGGTCAGTCTAAGCTCTATAAAATACACAGTCGTATACTGTATATAAAATATAAAAGAACACCCACTCAATGGATAGTCAACATTTATTCAAATATTAAGAGGCAGCCCCCATATTGGAATGTGGAGTTTCAACCGCTGGTCCATTTGCCGTAAGTTTGAATAGGAATTCCCATTTATTTGAATGGTGATTTGATTTTGCTTTCATATAGCGCTCGGTTTTTGTATTAGGCCTGCTAGTTTTTCGCATTTCCTTGTGGAAAGAGTGCAAGTGTGTATTTATGTGTTGGAAGTGATAGTGCGGTGCTTATCAGACTCCATTGTGAACCCAGCGGACCAAGGTCAGCTTCTAGTCAAGGCTAATTTAGTCATTGGTTATAATTATAATCAGTCAGGGGACCTCACCCTGGTCTGTTCAGCCTTAAATTCGTACCTAGTGCAGTGTATAATCATCGGCTATCAGACAATACAAAGGTGGTCCGAGTGTGGTACTGGTCAGACTATCCTCTCGTGTGCTGTGCCAGCCTTCATTGGTTCTCACTAACAGTGCTTGTTCCAACAGCCTATGTAGGCTACATGGAGGATCATTTTCTTTGTACATGTATATGTAGAAACAATGACAAGATACATGCTGCTTTGTATGCTCAATTTGCTCAAGCACACATGTGAAGCCAAATGTTCTAGCCTTAGGCATTCCCACCTCCGCTGCTGCCAAAACAAATGCCCCTGCACAACACAATTTGATGTCACTGAATCAAGCATTAACCCTTGTAAGCATAGCTCCTGTAAGAGATGAGTAATATTTAACATTGACCAGATACGGTTTTGACTATGTCAGTCGCCCTCCTTTAAGCTGCTGGGAAAGCACATCACCAGTTGGCGTAGTTGAACTGCGGGCAGCAACCTGCAATCAACTCCTCATGAATTTTTTTCGATTTAAAGCTTTCGTGACTGCAGGGATTCATCTTCTTGGTTCTTTCGGTAAAGTCACGTAGAAGGGAAGTAATAAAATAATAAAAATAAAACATAATAACATAAAACAATTCTCACGACGTTTCGGCTACAACGCAAGCATGAATTACCATGCTGTAATCGCATGCATGCCTTTTTGATTCCGGTCACCACTGAGGATACAACGTAATGTGACCGGTGTGTGTTTAACACTGATGGGAGAGGGATGCAAGAAATTAGTGGCGTGGCATGAAGGAGTAGAACCAGATATCAGCATTACCGCTGAAATGTGTCAACATGTACTGCCCTCTAATTAAGTGTAGATTCCATTTGAGTACACCAGGATCTTACTCGGAGTGAAGTCGAATTAAAATGAAGCAGGTGGGAGCTCAAGATTAGAGCACTCTCGTGAAAAATTGCGCATTGCGTAGCTAATTGCAAACCGTGTGCACTCACGTGCACTGCTATGAGGCGTACAGGTGTAGGAATTGATAGAGGGCACGACAATTTGTGCACAGCCTAATTCGGTGCCTTGAGCTGCCACACCATTCATTGCATCTCCCCTAACCACTGTGGTTTATAGTGTTTTCATCTCATATTTTACTAAAATATTCACCTCGTGGTTATTAATCAAGCTGCTTTGAGAAATGGAGCAGGATACAAATTAATTCATTCCGGAGTAGTACCAGTGTATTGTTTATTATTCCATTTTTGCCCGAGTGTAATTCTATATATGTGTGTATGTAGGGATGGGAGGAGGTGAAGGCATTTATTAACACAAGTAAAGTTTCAACATCTTTAGATGATATGTAGTGCAAATCAATCCTGCAACATGCAGAAAAGAAAATTACTCGTAAAAAAACGGGCAATTATATATATATCTATGTGTACGATATCTGTACACACTAAGATATTACTATAACAACAGAGGCTTGGCTCTATATGCAAAAGGTAATTTATTACAGCACACCTGTTAGAGCTGGGGTGTGCCAATATAAATTAAATGCCCCTTGTCCACCACGTGCGATAGATGAATATTATATTTTTTATGTGAAGTTACTCCATTGATGCATTTATTGGTTTAGAATGTTTACGAATGGCATACCACGAACTGTATATCTCATGGTGTGGCATGCAACCATTCCTCAATGCTCCAGTAACACTCCTAACAAAATGTTATGTGAAATATATGTCCTTTTAAAATGCCACTCACAATTTACCTTTCAATTATATTCACCGCTCAAAAGTTGGATATATGAGTGCCTTGATATAAAAAGGCAAAAGAAAATCGTAATTTCGAAATGCTGTTATTTGTAAAAAAAATATCTATCAAAGTAATCTATTGCTTTATAGATTTACAATAACAATACACAAGTACATCTTTGTCACAATTGGTGAAAGTCCAAAGTCAAAATCTTAACTTCTTAGGAATATAGGTGGTTGCTTAACAAGTCATTTGCCCAAACTTCTGATTTAAAAAAAGGTCAGCGGTGTGATGCTTGTCAGTTTTGTTTTCACACTTTGCAAAATGTTATCGTTAGCCAGAAAGTCTGATTTATTGTTGAAGCAGTTCTTTGTTTGAATGTCCTTGTGGAATGGGTGGAGCCCCACTCCACAAAATAAAATGTCCTCAGTCAATCAGTTTCTCGGGGAGTACCAATGGGAATTGAGGCTGTGTGTGCCGACAGCATACTTTGCTCTGCCTGCCTATGGACAGAATTGACCGATCAGACTGTATCACGCACACATACAAACTCACACACTGCATCTGCAGAGGTGAAGAATTATAACGTGATAACTGAGCGCTAATTAAACACAATGAAGATGATAACAGCAATGTTAGCGCTTCTAATGATGACAATGATGATACGTGGAGTTTATTGTAATGATTAATGCTGATGATGTATGATGGCGATTCAAAAAAAGATAATGATAGTGGTTCTAAACATCTTACCTTATATCGTATCTTATATATAGCACTATATTATAATTATGATGCATAGTTAGATCATGCTGATGATGACAAGGATACACTATTATGATAATGATCGATGCAGATGATGGTAAGGAAAAGCAAAGATGATTATCAATGATGATAAATGAAGATGTGGATGATAATGATACTGCAAGTAACTACAGTACTGATGAGCCACTAACCTCCTATGCACAGACCGACATAATTCAAATCCGCTAACCTTTACCTCCAAAGCAGAAACTGCACCAAGTGAGTGCCCCTAAGGGAGGCTCAAAACAGGTGTCACTGATGTTTGCCATCATTCTGTCAAAATGTGGCAGAATGATGGCCAAAACATGAATTTGGCATGAGATCTGTTTGTAGCTGTGCGAGTATGTAGGCGAAGGCACAGTAGTTGGCACACGGTGCTATGATCACAGTAAGACAGTATATGCTCCGTTCTTTGGTCATGCCCATATGTGGAAGTGGACTCTAAAAATGCCCTGTTCCTTGTTTTTGGTAATCTCAGGCTTAAATGAGTACCCGATGCAGTTTGTG
This sequence comes from Lethenteron reissneri, assembly GCF_015708825.2. Taxonomy (NCBI): domain Eukaryota; kingdom Metazoa; phylum Chordata; class Hyperoartia; order Petromyzontiformes; family Petromyzontidae; genus Lethenteron; species Lethenteron reissneri. The sequence continues at coordinate 9,117,389 of NC_083807.1, forward strand.
ATCTTTGTGCGTGAGCCAGGGACGTGCGGTCATGGTAGGCAGAGCCTCACCTGTCATACTCCAATGAAAATAGCTGTTACGAAAAGTAAAAACTAATTTTAAGATTTTTCCACTGATCTGTGTTATAAATGTCATTTTTGTACGATTCCAATCATTTTATAGTCAAAATCGCCCAATTTGCGGAGCTCCGCTGCAAATACAGGAAGAGACGAGAGGTGAGGCAGCGACGAGCTCAGCCTCTCCTCTGATTGCGCAACCTCTCAGTAACTGGATGGAGCGCGGGCAATACGCCTGCTACTATCTCAGTATGTCAACAATGTATTTTTTTGTAGACCCCTTCATTTCATGTCCTCGCCTTCCATACTCCAGGTAACTTATTTCACGTATGTGTATAAAGATATGTAGGCTCGCTGGTCTCGTCATGAAATTGCAATGAAAAAGCACCAGGGGAGGCAGCTATCACATCTGCCTCACTGAGGGGGGCGTGTCTAACACGACCCCCCAGTGTGGCCACGCCCCTCTCAGTGTGTGAATCTGGCTATGACACGAGCCAGTGCCTCTCCAGCCAATGACCTCACCGCACGTCACTGGCGTGGGCAAAGCGGAAAAAACACCGCTCTGGAAAGATAAAGGCAACTGATTGCTGTGATGACCACACCACATTTATTGTGTACTGTTCCATCCTTGATGGGTACTTGCCAACAATATTTGTTTCAAGATTGCATATGGCTATATGGGTGATCATAATCGTCTGTGTGCTATCATAGCAGTTAACACACACTGCTAAAATCCTTTGACCTGGGTTTTATTTCTGACCACTCACATCGTTGGAAAATTATAAGTTAAGTTTTGTATGGGCTCTTATAAGTGGACTCCCTTAATTGCGTACTTGCTATGGGTTGTACACGTCAGGAACTGGACAATTAAAGGTAGAAGTGTGGTACAGACCACATACACCAACTTTGCGCCATTCCACTCTGATTAGGAGGTGTTCACTGTCAGAGCTAGCCGGTGAGCTGAAACATAATTACACATATCCTTCACAATACAACCAACAAAATATGTAATTTGTTGATTAGACGACTTATTTACTTTCAGATATGCCAGTATATGAATGATGTGGCGCTTATTGTTTCCTGATGCTCTTGATGCCAGATTTTTCCACGAAAGGCTGCCACATCCCATATTAAGCCATTTGTGTTTCTCTCTTTTATATATTACTAGCGGGAAGTATCCGGCGTTGCCCGGGCGAAAACTATATTTCAAAACTTTTCTTAAAAACCTTATATATACATACACAGATACTAAGGTATTGTGAAAGCCCGGTGTGCAGTTTGTCCATTTCTCCACCAAGAAAATTATAAGAGGGTTGCACAAGTCCAAAAAGTTATAGAAAATGGGGGTAAATAATTGATCTAAAAGGTTTCCAAAAATTGTCGACCCCCCCCCCCCTCTCCAAAAATATATTTACCACCGCGTAGGTATATATACCTACACACCCTACATACAACAGAGGAAGTAGTATCTATTGACTCTGTAGTTGTATCTACTGACTGTACAGCAGTATCTACTGAGCCAGTAGTAGCTACTGACTGTTTAGTAGCATTTACTGACTGTAGTAACTACTGACCAGATTCGTTTTTACTGGTCCTACAGTAGTATCTGCTGACTCTATAGTAGTATCGACTGACTATAGTAATAACTACTAACTCTATAGCAGTATCTACTGACTCTAGTAGCTACTGACCGTAGTAGTATCTACTGACTGTGTAGTAGTATCTACTGACTGTAGCAGTATTTACTGACTGTAGTGGTATATACTGCATGTTTTAGTATCTACTAACTCTATATAGCAGTATCTACCAACTCGATAGCAGTATCTACTATCACTACAGCAGTGTATACTGACTGTGTAGGTACCTGCTATCACTACAGCAGTGCATACCGATTGTGGTGGTACCTGCTATCACCACAACAGTGCATACTGACTGTGGTGGTACCTGTATGATGACAGCAGTACATACTGACTGTGGTGGTACCTGCTTTCACTACAGCAGTGCATACCGACTGTGGTGGTACCTGCTTTCACTACAGCAATGCATACCGACTGTGGTGGTACCTGCTATCACTACAGCAGTGCAAACCGACTGTTGTGTTACCTGCTATCACTACACCAGTGCATACCGACTGTGGTGGCACCTGCTTTTACTACAGCAGTGCATATTGACTGTGGTGGTTACTGCTATGCTTACAGCGGTGTATACTGACTGTGGTGTTACCTGCTTTCACAACAGCAGTGCATATTGACTGTGGTGGGACCTGCTATGATTACAGAAGTGCATATTGTGGTGGTACCTATGATTACAGCAGTGCATACTGTGGTGGTACCTGCTTTCACTACAACAGTGCATACTGACTGTGGTGGTCCCTCCTATGATTACAGCAGTGCATATTGTGGTGGTACCTGCTGTCACTACAGCAGTGCATACTGTGGTGCTACCTGAATGATTACAGCAGTACATACTGACTGGGGTGGTACCTACTATGATTACAGCTGTGCATACTGTGGTGGTACCTGCCAGGATTACAGCAGTGTATACTGTAATGGTACCTGCTATGACCACAGTAGTACATGCTGACTTTATAGCAGTATATATCGACTCTATAGCACAAACTACTAACCTGACAGAGTGTCGTGGTGAGGCCTAGTCCCGTGCACAGCCCCTGGCCTCGCCTAGATTGCCCAGCCGGCTGAGGCTTTGGGCTGGGCCGCTACCCCCCCCCCCCCCTACCATCCCCCCACCCGAGCTACAATAATACTATCTAGGCACTATAATATATTAGTATCTACCAATCCTATAGTAGTAAGTGCACACATTGGGGTGGAGGGGGAAAGAAGAGGACGTGATACTTTGATGAATTTACCTCAGCGTTGCGTGTATTTTTTTGGCAATTTGAACGCGAAGGAGAAATCACCCCCACCCTCCACCGACGACGTGCGTGCGTTGCCAGGGTCAACCCCCATTCAGCTTGAGTGGGGCTGGGAAATAATTAAATAAGGAAAAAGCGCACTAAATTGTTCATTTAAGTACTTTAAAGTTTACAGATGGGAAAACGGAATAGCGCTTGCCCAACGTGGGGCTTACGGTGTGCTGCCTGGCAAATATTTCTACGTTCACCCCACTGTTTGAGAGCCAAATCCCTTGCAAGCACACGTGCACAGACAGATGGACAGACAAAACATGTCTTTTATAGGTTAGATTTTGATGTTCTTCACGGACGACTCATGTGGTCTGCAGTTGGTTAAGCGTGAGATGAGTGCAAATTAAGGAAAAGTTAAATGTCAATAAAAATGGTATGTTACGTGGTGTTATGCAATCCTTATCAATATGGAATGTTTACAGTGAGGGAAAAAAGTATTTGATCCCCTGCTGATTTTGTACGTTTGCCCAATGACAAAAAAATGATCAGTCTATAAGTTTAATGGTAGGTTTATTTGAACAGTGAGAGCCAGAATAGCAACAACAAAATCCAGAAAAACGCACGTCAAAAATGTTATAAATTGATTTGCATTTTAATGAGGGAAATAAGTATTTGACCCCCTCTCAATCAGAAAGATTTCTGGCTCCCAGGTGTCTTTAATACAGGTAACGAGCTGAGAATAGGAGCACACTCTTAAAGGGAGTGCTCCTAATCTCAGTTTGTTACCTGTATAAAAGACACCTGTTCAGAGAAGCAATCAATCAATCAGATTCCAAACTCTCCACCATGGCCAAGACCAAAGAGCTCTCCAAGGATGTCAGGGACAAGATTGTAGACCTACACAAGGCTGGAATAGGCTCCAAGACCATCGCTAAGCAGCTTGGTGAGTAGGTGACAACAGTTGGTGCGATTATTGGAAAATGGAAGAAACACAAAAGAACTGTCAATCTCCCTCGGCCTGAGGCTCCATGCAAGATCTCACCTCGTGGAGTTGCAATTATCATGAGAACGGTGAGGAATCAACCCAGAACTACACGGGAGGATCTTGTCAATGATCTCAAGGCAGCTGGGACCAATGTCACCAAGAAAACAGTTGGTAACACACTACGCCGTGAAGGACTGAAATCCTGCAGCACCCGCAAGGTCCCCCTGCTCAAGAAAGCACATATACATGCCCATCTGAAGTTTGCCAATGAACATCTGAATGATTCAGAGGACAACTGGGTGAAAGTATTGTGGTCAGATGAGACCAAAATGGAGCTCTTTGGCATCAACTCAACTCACCGTGTTTGGAGGAGGAGGAATGCTGCCTATGACCCCAAGAACACTATGGCCACCGTCAAACATGGAGGTGGAAACATTATGCTTTGGGGGTGTTTTTCTGCTAAGGGGACAAGACAACTTGACCGCATCAAAGGAACGATCGGACGGGGCCATGTACCGTCAAATCTTGGGTAAGAACCTCCTTCCCTCAGCCAGGGCATTGAAAATGGGTTGTGTATGGGTATTCCAGCATGACAATGACCCAAAACACACGGCCAAGGCAACAAAGGAGTGGCTCAAGAAGAAGCACATTAAGGTCCTGGAGTGGCCTAGCCAGTCTCCAGACCTTAATCCAATAGAAAATCTGTGGAGGGAGCTGAAGGTTCGAGTTGCCAAACGTCAGCCTCGAAACCTTAATGACTTGGAGAAGATCTGCAAAGAAGAGTGGGAAAAAATCCCTCCTGAGATGTGTGCAAACCTGGTGGCCAACTACAAGAAACGTCTGACCTCTGTGATTGTCAACAAGGATTTTTCCACCAAGTACTAAGTCATGTTTTGCAGAGGGGTCAAATACTTATTTCCCTCATTAAAATGCAAATCAATTTATAACATTTTTGACATGCGTTTTTCTGGATTTTGTTATTGTTATTCTGTCTCTCACTGTTCAAATAAACCTACCATTAAAATTATAGACTGATCATTTATTTAGTCAGTGGGCAAACGTACAAAATCAGCAGGGGATCAAATACGTTTTCCTCTCACTGTACGTGCGTCTCATGCAATTAGGGTGATGGTAGAAATAAAATGAATGTCTCGCACAGAAAACCAGTGCAGTATTTAGTTTCAATGTCCATTCTATTAATACAACACTGCGCTATAAAAGTTTTCTTTGGAAGATAATGTGAAAATATATATATTCTGCAGGGTTTTAGCATTGGTTTGCCAGCACATAAAAATTCTAACAGGATTTGAAAAATGTAAAAACATGGATTAGGCCCCTTGCCTTTGAAAATAAATGTCTCTTATTTTTTAGTTAAATAGTGTGGTTGAGCGTACAATAAAGGACTCCAGCGTTCATAATTGGCCTGAGCATTGGCTAATCCTAAGTCTACTTGAATAGGGGCACGTGCACAAATCATGATAATGGATTGAACGGCGGCACATGTTGGTACCCCAATGACATCATTTGTTGAAGCCCATATGGCTGTTTGGTGCATCTGATTGGCCTGATCGTATAGCGTGTTGAAGCTATGATTGGCCAGAAAATTCACCTCATGGGTTCCAGCAAGCCACCCAGATTGTTTTGTTTTATGCTAACAGCACATACGCTTTGCAGCTGCAGTGCTTAAACAGACTTAATTATCGAACTTGTTTTATTTTGACAGCTTTCGACATCTCGTGACGGTTTCCTAGTGTATCAAAAAAACTCAGCCCCTATATGCTGCTTATAAAGTAAGGCATTTCAAATCGTGTACAAAAAGACAATCTATTAGGGATAGTTTGCCTCAAGCTAATTTAAAAATCATCTTGAATGCTAATCTATCATATTTTATCATGCATGAAAGGTTGGCTGGGAAGCTTCTCGGGAGGGAAATATCAATTATGTGTCCAAATTGTGAAAAATGTGTGAGGCAGATCAGGTAAGCAGGCTTATCGGCTCCTCTGCCATGCTAATGAAAATCAATGCAATCTGTTAAAGTGTTGGTATCAGCGGAACTTTCAGCAACAGCCGTATATTCAGAGGGAGTGCTGGCAGGTTTCGGCTCAAGAGGCTGTGCATCGTTGTGCCTGACAGCTCCATTCAAATAACCTGGCACCTCCCCTGCAGAAGAAATTCCGAGGCTTGGCGCGTTGAGTTATGGCGAGCAATTTAATGATTTTCGTTTATGAAGTTGAATCGCGACGGCTCCCTTGGAACTTAAATTAGGAAGCGCATCTGCTTTGATAGTTAAAAAAATGTAATTTAAATCTCCAGTTGTAGACATGTAGTTAAAATGTAATGTATTCATTAAGTGACAGGGTTATAAGTAAATATACAGTATGAACAAACATTGACACTGTTATAGGCTTAAAATTGGTAGTGGCAAATTTTTTTACCAAAACAAAATATGCTATTGGAAATCTAAGGACTTCATATGAAAATATATACATATATGTTTGTATCCTATAAAAACACATCAACAAAACTCTATATTTGCTATGTTCCAAATACACAAGTACATATGGTGGGCCTGAGTTCGTGATGGAAATTACACATTTTCATGCTATCATAATTTTATTTAAAACAAGAAAATGGCTACTCTCAATGTGGTACTTTTTTTTATTAACGCTGAGGGATGATGATATTTCCAAAACAGTCAGAGGTGACCCCAGACTGGCATACTATAGGTTCAGTACCGTTTTGTGGTATTGGCCGTGGCTAAATGTGCAGACGTGTGTCAATGAACTGCTGCCCCTGCAAGCCCTTTCACAACACACGTGTGCATGGTTAAATGTAATTAATGAATTGTTTAAACTCCACGTAGAGTGGACACTTTTGCTAGTTTTATTAATGAAAAAAAAACATTGCAATACGTTTACAATTCCAATGGGAAATATTAGGATTTCCCAACCTAATCTCAGAATAATTTCGGTTACATTTAAAATGTGATTTGGTAAATGTCTTTGTGTGCTTGTGTGTGGGGGGGAGGGGAAACCCCTCAGCTCAGATGACATCACGGAACAAGGTGGACTTGACCGTGCTGAGGCTTTAAATATTGGACGAATTATCCACTGCTTATGAGTGCTTGGTTCATGTGCCATCTGTTGAAGAAGTGCAAAGGGTTATTCAGAGCCTGAGACCAAGTAAAAGATAAGTAACAGATAACCTATCAAGCAAACAACTTAAGGAGACTAATGATTGTGTGCCATTTTCTCACAATCATTAGAACCTTCATGGTAGGCAATAGCCATTTCCTTTTCACCTTAAAGTGTGGCAGGGATGTCTTCTGTCCCCTACACTATGTAACATCTTCTTTGACCACGTAATGTAGTTTGAGATGCTTTCCATGGCTGTGCCAGAGGCCCGGATGCTGTCATTGGATGGCTCCCGATTGTATGCTGATGATCTGGTAATTGCTGCTCAATATGAGAAGCAGTTTGAGATTTCACTGCTGAGCCTGGATCATGTTATTAGGAGATGGGGCCTTACCTTCAGTTACACAAAAAAGAGCACCTGCCTGGGTATTTTATGGCATCAAATACCCACCCCTCTTCTTCCCACGAGAAATGGGGCAGTTGTGGAGAGATTTGAGCAGTTTTACACTTGGGCAGTGTGCGGATAACGAGCTCCAGGTTAACAGTGGAGGTCTGACTCCGAATAACTTGAGCAGCATTTTCATTTCATCAGCAGCGTAACACTCTGTGGTAGCTACCTCACCCATTGCTCCATACGAATCTCTGTGTCTTCTTGGCCACAGTAATGCCCTCCCTGCTTGTGTAATATGGAGCCCTTTAAAGGGACATCTGTGCTGGTTTGAAACATTCTGGCTGGCCTGCCTACAAGCCATCCGAGGTTTAACCAGACTGGATTGTGTGACGAGCTCCAAGATATCTGAAAGATCTGGAAACAGTCCCATCAGTGAGCACTCCTGATGTAGCCCACATGCCCAGCCAATGCATGCCCAAGCAGCTTCTGTTTGACTGGATAGAAGGGGTGAAACAAAATGGGTTAAACAGGTATGGCATAGTCTGGTGAGGAGACGGTCCAAAGTGTTATGAGAGGACGTGGAGCTGATTGTATTTTCTGATGACTTGTATCAGCAGTGTCAAGATCAGTCCCTTTGGGGAAGGACCGTGAAGGACACGACTTGGCAGTTGGTGGCAGGCGCCCTCCAAAAACAATGGTGGGCAGTGGTGTGATCCTCACAACAACTAAGTGGAGTGCCGGGTGGGTAAAACGTAGCAAGTTGGCACAATGGGTAGCACAGATGGTGCATCTGCCAGTCAGTCAATCGGACCTTAAAACCTGGGTCATGTGGTGTGACCTCCTTCCGAAGAGCCTTCCACACTTCAAATGGCCGCAACTTGCACCTAGCCTGGCAAAAAACACTGTAGTAAATCAATTGCCACTTATTGGCGACCAATGGCATATGCATGTTATGCATCTGTTTTATTTGAATACATATGCAAATGTCAACTCGTGTTAATTGTTGTTCAGATTGGTGCCCGGTATTCAGCACAAGCCACGAAGTGGTTTGCATTCACAATAAAATACGCAAAAAACAGCTCATATTAAACAAATATATTATTTTAAAATAATACATTGCTGCACAGATGTGTATGAAAAAAAAACAGGTTTAGCTTAGTAATGGAATAAACTTGTAGCACATGGCATTTCAGAACACCGATGTATTATATCTTTCTATTCGTGCAACTTGAAACACATTAAATAACAAGCAATAGTAAAATGCTTTTATCAATTATGATGAATTGTATGACTTTAATATTTTAACCATTAATACTCTTAGTGTGTGTGCGTGAGAAATATTGTAATATGTATATAAATACAAAAGTGCAAATTTCTTGGGTGGATTTACGTAATAAATTGCCATACGCAATAATGTAAGTGTCGTGACACTTGCAGCATATGCTCCGTGTCCACCTATGCATTGCACGTACTATTTTTACAGATATTAATGGTAAGAGATAACCCTGTCCCTGAGTGGACTGCTATGCCCAGAATCGAGGTCAATAATTCATCGCACGCCTACTCTCTCCCTCTCTACATAAGTGTCCTTGCTATAAGGTTAACCCTTCCCCATACGGCACTGTTTATCACTCGTGAATGTTACTCAGAGGTGGTTTATTCTGTGATGGCATTTAATGAAGAAATAGACTTATATTCACACAGCCACATGCGATGATAGCTGGCACCGAGTTGTATTATACTGTACTTCAAAAATAGAAAGTGGCAAATATTGGCAAGACTTACGAAATAAAATACTTGCGGGGTCCACAGTTTTGCTTGTATGTATGTGTGTTTATGTACAAACGTATAAAGGGTTCCAACATGTTTAGTAAAAAAAACAGTTTGTGCTATCTGTCTGTAGCAGTAATACGCACGGCAATGGGAAGAAAAAAACTAAAGGTGAAATAAAAACTAACACTGAAGCGTCAACTTCACGGCTGCATCACCTCCCTGCCTTCCTCGCTTTGTTCGCAGAATGGTTAAAGATGTGCCCATGCAGCGGGAAAGAAGTTTCATTTCACATTGGAGTCGATGCATGAATCGTTTATGCCTCCACACCTTGTGAGTAATTTAACGCGACAAGTTTCTAAAACATTGCTTCCAACAATTCGGGGCGCCTGCATTGGCTTCATGATGTGGGGGAGGGATCATTCCTCCCCCACATCATGGGTTATAAACTCGGTGTTCTGGGTTCGACCTACGGCCACAGACAAAATCAGCGTCGATTGTCTGAACCGGTTGGTCCCAGGTGTCTTTACGTGGTCCACTCAGCCTTAATTGACTACTTCATAAAGTATGCAATCAACTTTAATACTGGGGAGGGTGAGGTGGTGGCTATATCAAAACCCTCGAGTTCTGGGCCAGCCTTAATAGGTGCTTGCTAACATCACTCCCCCTAACAGCCTAGTAAAGGCGACATAAGGCATCTTTCTCTTTGTTGATATTTTGTTATTATAAGTTTGTGTTGTAATTTCATTTTTTTTTACAAATGAGTTATCTGTGCAGTTTACAAATACATAGCAGAATGTCACATTTACGTTCAAAAGGGGTTACTTTTTGGCAAACAGGCACGCATTTGATCTGATGTTGATAACGTGAGTACCACTTAAAAGTCAACAGTGGACATCATATGGATAGACTGACCTATTCCCTTTGAATGTGGAATTGTCTACCTTGGCTCAGGGCCACCAGGACCACCACGTCAGCCGGTGATGTGGACAAGCGGCAATGCGTTCGCTGCTTGTTGCAAAGGTTCATGGTTGGAATCCAGCAGGCTATTCTGGCTGATACTGTGGACGTATTCACCATAGTATATGTGTGCCATCGGTTTTGCAGCGGATGTGAAATGCGTAGGTCATTATGCGCTGGTGTCACGGTGCAAATTTTCCACTTTCAAAAAAATGTCCACAAATTACTCAATTGGAATTATACATGGCAATCATTGCCCCCCTACTGCCAAACTAATGTCTTTCACAGGCCAGGTGCAAATTCAACTTGTGCACACAGGAACAGCTGACCCTGTGGGTGCCCTTTTAAATGTTTGAGTTGAGACGCCCTAAAGTAGTATTACTCCTTTTGAGCTGAGAGACACTTAGACTTATTGTCTCTAATATTATGCATGTATGTATCTCAGAGTAATAAATATCGATAGTTGGAACTGAAATGCACTGCAATAAGTGTAAGTTTATGACCTAAAAGTTACCATAAGTAAAGTTGATGTGCCTGTTGGTAGAAATATTAGCAAATTCCTCACAGCAATGAGTGCCCTTCCAACTGACCATAGGAACATTGAGAGGATATTTTAGAGCGCTACTTGAAGGGCACTTGTGTGTTTTGGCTAGCTAACCAGTATTCATCTTCATCAGGACTTCACCCATTTAAATTTATATGTGCCATCGTATTGCATTTTTAAAAACTTAAAAGTTAAACACTGCATCTTTGCCGCATGCAGTTGTGTTGAGTGTGATGATTACAGATGTGCTGCTCTCTACATTCACTATTTCAACTTTGAGTACATTTTTCTATTCAGGTCTGAAATTAAGTTGAATATTGATGTATTTTTTGCCATTTTTTTTGGTCTCTGTTGGGTTGTGGAGGGTGTACGACACACGTTGGTATTTTATCCACGCGACCTAATCCAAAACATGATCCATTAGAACATTGGTTGTGAAAATCTACGTGTTCTATTTAGATGGTTATTGTGCATTTTATTCAGGATATTTTATTTAAGACATCCCAAGCTTATTCATTTGTAGATGCCTTCGCTCAGAGCTCACTGAAATCAGGCAAGAGCTGAGGTGATACATTCTAAACTAAAATACCGTTTTGTACTTGGTAACATTTTAAAATATCTGAGGCAATGCCACGTAGAATTAATTTAACGTGAGATATTAATTAACAAAGGGTAGATGTATTAGTTACCATGATAATGCTAAAGCAAAAAGTTGACCATTAAGTATTACTTTTCATTTAAAATTGCAACCTACATTTTTTTTTTCACTACACGAGCAACCCGCACGTCCTTTGCACGTGACCAGCCGTCCGTCCCTCCCAGCCAGCCATCCAGAATAAAACTATTCCTCTTGTATGAAGCCATGTCTCTCCCCACCATTCACTTGCCTTCTCTGTATTGTTTATCACAATTTATCTCGATTTCTCACTCTGCCTCTGTCTCTAACGGTTTCTCGATTCCTCTGTCCCCTCTTCTACCTCTCCCTCCCTATGTACTCCTCTCTTCCCTCCACTCTACATCATCCACTTCCCTCCCACATATCTCTCTCTCCCTGTTTCTCTGTCACCCCTCACTCTCGCTCTCCTTATTAACCACCTCTCCCTTTCCCATCTCAATCTTTCTTGTCACTCCATAATCCTCCCTCCCACTGCTTGTCACTTTCCCTTGCTCTCGACTTCCTGTTTTGCTCTATCTCCTCTCAATTCCATGCCCTTTTAATCTTTCCCACCCTATCCTCTCAGTTCCTCTCTGTCTTTTCCTCGCTACTCCATCTCCCTCCTCTATCACATTTGCATGAGATCCATGGCAGGGTGTGTGTGTGTGGGGGGAGGCGTAACGTCAGCGGGATGGACGAAATCGGCTCAACGCTGTGGCATGCGGGTGACGTAATTGTGAAGATGTGCGTGGTGACGTCACTACCGCGCACTTGTGCGCCAGCCAGGCAGACAGGAATCCAGGCAGCAATCCACCAAGAAAACTTTTTTTTTGTACATCGGATGATTGATAATGCTGTCAGCATATTAACAGATCATATAGAATGTGCAATATGAAGTAAAATATAATACATGTATATTTGAAACAATGTTGTACATTTTATCTCCGCAGTATCGTAAAAAGCTAAAGGTGCTGCCCTCAAATTGCTTGTTCATGTCAAGTAACTATTATTTGTATTATGCTTGTTTACCCAGGAAGGCCTCACTGAATCCGAACGCTGTTTATTTGGCCATGTACAGTAACATTTTAGGGGGTGTTTTTTTATCTTAGGGAGAAACCAAATAATCTCGATAATATAATGCGTGCAGAATTTGAGGAAAACACACAAACTTCCAACATAAAGGTTCTGAAGTCAGGGAACGAACCCAGGCTCTTGCTAAAAGGCGCAATCGTCACAACAAGTAAACATTCTGATTCAATTTGTGGAAAGGTCTCCACGAAAAGGGACACTAGAGAACACCTACAGTGGGTATTTGGCCTACTCTTCGACGCTGGTCAGATGTCTTGGAAGAGGTGGGAATATCCACACTTTACCCCACCACATGCAATATGTCAATTGACTAACTGCAGTTAACGTATCTATCCTGTTGAGTGGACAGAGGCGGGGGATTGAATAATCGTTCACATTTGTTTTACCCTCCTTGCCGGGAGATTAAAACGAGCCAGGCGGCCTCTATATTGGAAATCCAGTGTGCTCAGCATTTAAACCATTTATTTTATTATCCCTTTCGCTATATTAATATTCTCTCAAGGAGAGATGAACAAAAAAATGAAATTTCCTGCTAAAATAAAAATTGAGGAGGTGCTCAACTCCTGTTTATTTCGCTAACGGTGGTAATTCCACATGCCTCTGATGGGGTGAGTCTATCCACAGGACAACCACTGTTGACTTTTGCACAAAGTGGTGCCTATTTTGTTGACCCCAGAGGGATGATGGGTTGGGTCAACCGCCAATCGGGATTTAAACTCGTAACCTTCCGTTTTGCGAGCCGCTCGCTTTACCGTTGAGCCACCTGGCTGTATAGAGGTGAACAAGTGCCTAAATACCAGCTTATGAGTAATGGTGCATGATGACACTTAAATAATCATGGGATTCACTTGGGTTTTTTTATAATGGGGGAAATAAAGGTGGAATAATGAACGTTGTCAAAGCCAGTGGTTTTTGTTTCTCCTGTGTGAATGCTGGTCTCGGCGAATTGCAACTTTTAACTTCGGTGAGGTGGATTTTACTTCTCTTCTTCACCGGCAGATGTCAAAGTTGCAGATTCTTCCATGTGAACGTGGAGTTGACGACACAGAGAAGGAGCAACCTGCCATTTATGTAAAATAAATGAATGGACCTGAGTGCTGTATCTGCACAAATGTATTGGCCTCAGGCATATGTTAACCACATGCATGGGTGGGGGGGGGTGTAATTAAGGTTATTTGGTGAGGTTAGATATTGCATGTAATCTTAAATATGAAGGCAAAGCTTAAACATTGTTTCGTTTTGTTTTATTTGATTATATGAACACTGTATTTATAAAATAATGTTTTTTAAGACGATCAAAGGCACATGGCAGGAAGGAACCTAATCACAGCGGTTTGTGATTGGTCTTTACCTCTCGTTTAATGTACCCCAAATTAGGTCGAAGTTGGAGTTGTGATGATAAAAAAATGTAATTCAGATGTTCCTTTTCATACTCCTTGGGTGTTTCGGTAAAGTGACGTAGATAGAAAAATAATACAATTATTTTTAAAAACACGACGTTTCGATCGCAATGCAAGCAATCGTCTTCAGATGAAAAAATACAGCGGGCGGACTGCTGAGGCAGGAATAAATATAGCAAGAGAGCTACTGCAGCCAAAGGTTATAAAGGTTTGAGATGGGTACAACCCAAGGGTAAGTGGGCGGGACTAGAGATAGAATTTGCACGTCAATGTAAGATCGCAGAGCTAGGTATACCTCGGCCATTGTGTTGCTAGAGATTAGCAATCTGTGGTGTTACATTACAGATTAACATGCGTTCGAAACGTCGTGATTTTTTAATATTATTTTTCTATCTACGTAACTTTACCGAAAGACCCAAATAGTTTGAATTCCTGCAGTCACGAAAGCTTAAAGTCAAGATGTTCCTTTTCATTCAGGTAAAAAAAACATCCTTCTGTAACCACGTGACGTTATATCGTGCAGCAAACATAAATAACATGTCTTGAGTATCACATTCCATAATGCATTTAAATAGTATTGCCTTATTGGAACAATATTAAATTGTGTATTATGCTGAATATAAAATATATTACGTTAAATCAAACATTAGTTACTTAAATATCTTGCCACGTTCATGCTTGTATTTATAATTATTAGACCCAAGCTTTTCAACTACAAATATGCGTCAATGCAAAAATATACACTATTTTACGATTGTTGAGATTAATAGTCGTACATTGTGAGATTAATAATGTCGATTAAAATGCATGCTAGGATATAAATATATCAATCTAATAATTGTAACATTAAATATTTAACATGCCTTACACCTATCCTTTCTCACACTAAACTAGGTGTGGTATTCTTGTCATAGCTGGACAGTCATGGCAGTTGCTTATGCTGTCAATGTTTATGCACCACTGCACAAATTGTCTATATATTTGGAGATCGGATTGCAAGTTTGGCCAATGGTCATGGACGTGCCCTGGTGTTTAAACAAATCACAACGATTATATGTAAAGCTTATTTAATGTGTAGAGGATTTCACTTGGCTGATTCATAGTTTAGAACAATTTATTATAATGATACTAATATATATTCATAGCAAAAACTCAACAGGATGTTTTTAAATTAATTGAATAGGTGATGTTTTGGGCAATGGCTCTTTTTCATAGCAATATAACAAAACAGTGTGCTTTGTTTTCATTTGAACTTTCAAGATATAGCATATTGAGCAGCATGTGTTGATTTTGGCAATACCAAACGTCTCAAGATATGTTTTTAGGAGTGTTCTGCAAGTGGTATGCTGCGCCAATATCTTAAAAGAGTGTTTTTTTAGCTCCTTAATAATCATTAAATGGGTTCCTGTGTGGAAGTGAAGTTCGTGAAAGCCATGTTTGCCTCCTACCGATGAGAAGTACTTTTAGATGCAAATTGCTGGTACCATTCAAATAAAACTACTGAATTTGTATTAATTAATAACCCACTTGGGTGGCAATGTGGTTTCTGTTGCTTTCTCACAGCAGAAGGATGCAAGTTCGATTCCCAGTCAGCTGAAAATTCAGCAGATCATCTCTCCAGG
The DNA here is from genome assembly GCF_015708825.2 of Lethenteron reissneri. NCBI lineage: Eukaryota > Metazoa > Chordata > Hyperoartia > Petromyzontiformes > Petromyzontidae > Lethenteron > Lethenteron reissneri. The sequence goes on from NC_083807.1 coordinate 9,132,861, forward strand.
GTTGACAAACTAATTACAAATTGCCCAATAAGCAACATTTTTTTCACGATCATCGTTTTCCCATTGATTTCCATATTAAAAGCCGAGCTACGTTTCGGCCCCGAAATTTTCCATTATTAACAACTTTTTTTAAATGTGAGAAATACAAATTAGAATTTTTTTAAAAAGTAATACACATCAAATGTAACAATCAACACACATGAAGAAGCACAGTGCTTGCAAGATGTCTGTCCTCAAGGTCTGCAATTAATGTACCCCCCCACCAACCCCCACCACCCCAGCCACCGCTCCCCCACCTAACCGATTACAGTTGCCACCACGAGGCCCCCCGCCCGCACACGGCAAATAACACGCGCGCACACAGCTCAACTTGTAAATAAACAGCTGCGGGCCGCGTTGCGCCCCCTGCCGCCACAGAACGCATTCGAGCGATCGGCCTCCGCTCGTTACGCGAACATTTGCTCGTTTTGCAAACAAATTGGTCGAAATTCAAATCGCTCGTTGTGGTGAATTCTCGTAGAATATCGTAGACTATTAGCGACTATGTATTAACAGGTGTATATTTTGAGTGAATTTAGCTATCTGTGCAATGGCACGGAGGTCTATATTATTTTATTGAAACATAAATGAGTGTGGTTAACTATGAATGAAGCATGATAGAGTATATGTTATAATTTATTTAGTCGTAGCTGAGATTGTCGTGAATTTGATGACAGCGAGTAAGTGCTGCGTTGATAAATTCTCTCACAGCTATAGGTCAGCAGCAGCATCTGTTTCTCATTTCAAAAGTGGTTGAATGCTAAGCAGTGACATGTGTGGCAATGTCAACCCTTTTAAATGAGTGCATGTGTACGTGTCAAGCCTGGAGAACAAAGGGTGTATGTCAAACGTCATTAAACACCTACGCATACCAGGGGCCTTTTTTTACGCAGCTCAGAAGAAAGCCCATACAAATACATATGGGGAGAAGCTCTCAAACCCCCAAAAAACCCTGTATGTTATGAGAACAACTAAGTTGGCTTCCATGCAGTTGGATTTTTATTTTGAGTGTTTTCACATTGTAGTGATGCTCTCATTCCCTCCTACTAGACATCGAAAGGAAATGCTCAAGGAAATGGCAAAACACCCCAAGATAGACCCTCCTGCGAATCTTGAGTCATTGTGGGAATCCTGTTCAAATGAATTATATTCACGGTAAAGGTCTCCTCGAGCCATCCTACAATCTCTGATGTATTCGCGATGCATGGATACATCCAGCTTCTGCACATGCGCTGATATTGCTCTATCTCTGTGGTGGGCATAGTCTCAGCCATGTCCCTTCATTTGTCTAGCATTATCTCTATGAGCCCTGAGCAATGGCGATCATCCCTTCTAGCGAAATGTCCTGCCCGAACCCACTTATTTTTTTTGCACAATGTGATGTCTCTAATTCGTGTCCGAGGAATTGCTCTATCAGTATAATTGCACATACCTCTGCATACTTCTTCCAGACTTTTCATCTTTTATTCCTTTGTCTTTGTCAATGGGACTTGTTTTTGACCCACCCGTCACAGCAGGCATTTACACTTATTATAATGTTCGTATTTAGCCATGTATATGTGGATTTTAATTACTAATTTTTTTTCCAAAACTCCTACCCACTTGTTTTAAGCCACATCTTTGTTTCATAATTTGCTGCTGGTCCACCTTCAATATTTGCCCTAATTATGTAGGCAAATGTATAGACGACCCACAGGAGCAAGCCAAGATTAGGAAAGGGTTTTCTCCCATTGACCACAATATACTATCAATCAGATAATTATCATTGTGCCTAGTATATGAAGACTATTGAAACGAATTTGACTCGGAGGAAATTGATCCACTCATCAACCTCTCACAAACAAAGACCTACATGAAAATAAATAGAAACAATAAAATATATTAACACAAAATCGAGCAATTTCAATGAAAACACATGCATAAATAGTAAATAGAAGTCAGACAAATGCACGCACTTCCTCCCCCCATCCTCCCAAAGTTACTTACAATAGCATTAGAAAACGACTTAAAACTCATTGCAAAAAAACGCAAACTTACTTGGAGAAAATATGAACCATCATGATAGCAAGCAATGGTAATTAACTACAGCAAATGATTAAATAACTTAATAGAGAAACCTGAAAATTTGGGTTCAAGATAAATATGCGAAAATAAAAGTCGCGTAGAACAAGTTCACGAAACAATTATGATATATTTTACACAACTGTTACACACTTCAAAGTATGGACGTAATGTATATTATAGCAGTACCATTAACTCTTGGAGATTTACAGTACAATATGGGAATGTTGTTATCTAAACATGAGGGAGTAACAATTCTGGTCATGTGTAAACTTAATTGTGGGGTGGTTTTACACCGTTGATGGAAATTCCACATTATTATGGTTAGATCATTTGCGGTTGTAAAACCACTGCTGACAGGATAACCACTGTTGATTTTCCACAAAATGGTACTCACTTTATCAACCTTGAAGAGATAATAGGCTGAGCTTTTGCTTGAGCTAAATATGAACAAGCAAGTTTCCGAGTGCAATCAAGCTGGCTATCTATCCACAATTACACATGGATGGAATAAATTAAAATAAGCACATGGCATCCAAGCAACAAATCTAAACGGTACTATTAAAGCCTTTTTATTCAGAATAAAGGCAGGAGTATTAGGACTAGACTTTTAATTTTGACTTAACTTTAGCGACTGCAGGAATTCATATCCTTTGGTTCTTTCGGTAAAGTCACGTAGATCGAAAAAGAAAAAAAATAAGTGAATTAAAAGACTAATGTTTCTGTCGCCTGGTTATTAATCGCAGTGAGTGTACTGGCAATCTATAATGTAGACTGTAGCCTAGTTTTTAAGCTGGTGAGTGTATTAGCAGTTTGTAATGTAGACTTTAGCAATGGTTATTAAACTGAGTGAGCGTACTGGCAGTCTATAATGTAGACTGTTGCCTTGTTCTTAACCTCAGTGAGTGTACTGGCAGTCGAGAATGTAGAATTATTATTGATTCTTTATTTTAATTGTATTTTTATTACTGAAAGAACCAATAATACATCTACATTATAGACTGCCAGTATGCTCACTCAGTTTATTAACCATTGTTACAGTCTACATTACAGACTACCAATACACTCACCAACTTAAAAACTAGGCTACAGTCTACGTTATAGATTGCCAGCACACTCACTCCGATTAAGAACCAGGCTACAGTCTACAATAGTTTTTAAAAAATGTCATTTTTTTTCTATCTACGTGACTTTGCCGAATGAACCAAAGAATAGAACTAAACTTTGTTGCCACAATCAATTGTTGATACAAACAAGGTCCTCTAATTTGCATGGAAGTTAATAATCTGTTACTCTGGCAATGCGGTTGATTTTGCACAATCATTCCTGATTTAGCCAATAAAGTGTCGTGTAATGCATTCGTGTTAATGTCAATTCATAACGGACAATTTGTTCTATGTTTTTAATGTTGAAATATGTAAATGCATGCTGGGGATAATACATGTTTCATCATTGGTGATTTGGTGCTGATTCCTGCCATGTGCAGTCGCTCGGGATGCTGCCGGGGTATGTATGTTGGACTTATTTCGCATCGTATGTAGCCAACCATGCTAATCGGAGGTGCGGGAGAAGGAAACAAACGAAACACAAAAAAACTATTCTAAAGAAATGAGATTTCAATCTAGAAGTAGTTTTCAATGTAGAATCAGTTTCCAATCTAGAGGGTTGAGTTTTCAATCTAGGATGGATTAGAATCGCAGTTCAGATGTTGCCAGTTTCATCTCCCGGCGCGGAAGGTGAAACAGTAGACGAGTTTATTCAATCCTGCGACCTTTGTCCGCCCAGTCATACAAATGGATACGCCGTAGCTTGTCGGTTGGCAAGTCATGTGTGATGGTACTCTCACCAATCCTCGATGTCTGGCCAGCATGGAATAGTAGGCAAACATACCTTCTTGCAGGGCTTCCTCGCTGCTCCATATTGTGGAGGCCTTTCTGTCAGCACTGCTGTGAACACGTACATTGAGGGGCTACACCTTTGTTCTTGTATTAGACTTGCATACTGCACTCCCATGACCAATTGTAAGATATGGGGAGCGCGTTCCATGGCATCACTCTTTAGTGCGTGTTAAAACCAGGTGGAGCGTACTTTCCCGGAAGTTGACCCCACGTGAGTAGAGCAGTGAGGCAAACCACCTTCCCTCCACATTTAGGAACGTGTGTTTAGAGCATTTGCCTGCTATAATTTCCACGTGATAAGTCAATTCATTGAGCTACCATTTGTGGCCGGGTCACTTCTGAAAAATATCCATATAGCTAAGTGGGCCTTACCTGGTAAAAAAAAAGATAGTAATCTGTACCCCTTCCACTCGTGCTGTGTATTGGGTTTTTGTTCAATGAAAAAAATATATAATACAAAAATCACGTGAAGTACAATCATACGGCGACAAGATTTCTACTTCGAATTGTCAACTCTCATCTAGAATTCCTTCCCAACTGTCGTGTCAGACCGTGCATGGCAGGGAAGGGTTGGGGGATGGAGCGGCGTGGGGCCAGGGCCCATGGTGCACCGTGGCTAATGAAGCACTTCCCTTGGGCCAGGATCAGAAGCAAACGAGGCTAGACGAGGACGATTCCCAGTGGCAGTGGACACAGAACGAGAGTCCACACTCATTAAGCAGGCCTATGATGCACTGCACAATGTGACATCAGGGATTATTACATATGGGAAAATAGTCAAATAACGACCTTTCCAGCGTCTGTTGTACACTCTTTAACGTGTGTGAATACCGGTCTAAGTACATTTCAATATTAACATCGGCAATATGGTTTTCACGGGTGATTTTATATATAATATATACATAAAAACTTTATTTTGCCATGAAGTCTTGGTCTCAAGCCTCACCGTACCATATTAATAATAAGTATGCGGCCCTTGCCCCACCACCTTCTCCAGCCATTATATAAACGCAGTGGTAGCTCCTGCAATCTCTCATTTACTTGATGCAGCTGTCGTGGCTGTGACGGTACCACCTGAAGACGGAAGCTTGTGTTGCCTCCGAAACGTCGTGATTTTTATTTTACTTTTTAATGTTTTTACCTACGTGACTTTACCGAAAAAACCTAAGAATATTGCCATGAAGATAATGTCTGCCAGTGGGTAACATTTCTGCAGTGGTAACTTGTTGACATTCATGAGCTGCCCAGAGAGCTATCCTGGTGGGTATAGGGCAAGTTTACTCCACAGAAGGTAACTTGTCACAAGCTAACTTCTTTCACATCGTATGTAGCCAACTGCGTTAATGGGACGTGCGGGGGAAGGACAACAAACTAAAGACAAAATAACAGTTCTAAAGAAATTTAATTTCAATCTAGATTGAAACGTGCATAGCTCCCAGCGGCTTCCTAATATCAGGAGGAAGGGCTTTCCAGACGGCCACAGAAACGCATATGATCGTGCACGATGCATTCCCTGCCTTTGTTTGATGGCTAGCCAAAAGCCGCTGCAAGGATGACCGGAAATTATGTTGTGGTGAAATCCCCGCTCCTGATCAAAGCTGATCCATCTCGGACAGCCTCCTACATATGTGTGTGTATGTTAAACTAGCTGTACTACCCGGCTTCGCCCGGGACTTGTATCCACCACGGCCGGCCGCCTTTGTCTCCCCAGTGGCGATGTTAATATGCTACAGCAGTTACTCGTTTGAGGCAGAGTCGACCTAGGGGAGGTTCAAATAATCGTCACCGGTGGTGGTCGTGAGCGGGAATGGAACTGGGTTCGCCGGGTTGGTAGCGCAGCGTAGCGTTAAGCACTACACCCACCGCTCCTCACACACCACACACGCACAGACACACACACAGACACACACACAGACACACGCAGACACACACAGACAGAGACACACACAGACACACAGACAGCACGCTAACCACTACACTACCGCTCCCCACACACCACACACGCACACACACAGACACACACACAGACACACACACACAGACACAGGCAGCACGCTAAGCACTACACTACCGCTCCCCACACACCACACACACAGACACACACACACAGACACACACACACAGGCAGCACGCTAAGCACAACACTACCGTTCCCCCTACACAACACATGCGCGCGCGTCCATAGGTACACATACACGCGCTTGCTGCAGACACACACGACTTTCAGGGTGCGTACGGCAGTAAACGACTGAAATAATAAAGCGGCAATGCTGCGCAAGGAACTCCTTAGACCTGCAACACATTTGTGTAATGCGAGCGTAAACACACAAACACATACAAACACATACACAATACACACACACATACATGCAGACACACAGACAGACACATAACACACATACATACACACACATACATACACAGAAACACATACACACACATACATAGACACACACATACATACACACAAACACATGCACACACGTACATACATACATACAGACACGCAGACATACACATAAAGACATAGAAAAAAACCCACATACATGCACACACACACACAAACACACGCATACATACACACATACATACAGACACACAGACATACACATAAACACATACACCTGACCCGGCTTCGCCCGGGACTTGGATCCACGATGCCCGGCCGCCTTTGTCTCCCCAGTGACGATGTTCACACACGACAGCAGTTACGCGTTTGAGGCTGAGTGGACCTAGGGGAGGGCCAGGTCCGTTTCAAATAATCGTCAGCGGTGGTGGGCGTGAGTTGGAATCGAACTGGGGTCGCTCAACCAGCTTAATGACTATTTGTACAAAGAACATATAAAGAATCGATTATAATAACCAGGCTACAGTCCACATTATAGACTGCCAGTACACGCAGTCAGCTTCATAAGCAGGCTAGAGTGTACATGATAGAGTGGCAGTACGCTCACCGAGCTTAATAAGCAGGCTACAGTCTACATGATAGACTGGCAGTACGCTGACCCAGCTTAATGACTATTTGTACAGTGAACATTTAAGTAATCGATGTTTGGCGCGTTGGGTTTAAAAGTAATATAAATAGCACACATTGTGGTGGGGGTGGAGTGAAGAGTAGGAAAAACTTTGATGAATTTACCTCAGAGTGGCGTGGTGGGTGTCGAGGCCTAGTAGCGTGCAGAGCCTCCGGCCTGGCCTAAATTGCCCACCCGGCAGAGGCAGGGTACGGGTGGCGTGCCTTCCCCCCCCACCCCTAGCGCGCCAACAATACTGTGTAATGGCTGTTATTTAATTATTTACGGAGCCTATGAAAGTGGCGAAGGCGTGGCTAGCCGTTGGCAGGGGCAACCGCCGTCCAATGAAACTGCAGCCCTTGGCGAAGGCGTGGCTAGCCGTTGCCAGGTCCAATGAAAGCGGCGAAGGCGTCGCTATCCGTTGCCAGGGGCAACCGCCGTCCAATGAAAGTGCGTATGGTCCGAAATCCACACACACACACACAGACGGACAGACAGACATGCACGATTTTATATATATAGATGGGACAAGGACAGCTCAGGGTGGAAGGTTCCCACTCAGGACATAGTGAACCTACAAATCTCATCTTCTTGGTTCTTTCGGTAAAGTCACGTAGAAGGGAAGTAATAAAATAATAAGATGAATCCCTGCAGTCACGAAAGCTTTAAATCAAAATCTTTCGATAAAGTCACGTAGAAGGGAAGTAATAAAATAATAAGATGAATCCCTGCAGTCACGAAAGCTTTAAATCGAAATTTACAAAGCTCATCTTTGTTGGGAGCCCTCAGCCAGCAGTGGAGATTACACATTCACGGAGTGAAAAGTAGTCTAGCCAACATTTAACTACTCGTGGTTACCCACAAATTTGCACCACAAATTGTATATGCCACTGAGGTGGGATGATTTTCATTGAAAATTATGATGGCAATGTTGAATTAATAAATTACGATGGTGGAAATTATAATGATGTTCATGGAAATGATAAATGAAGCTAAATGGGGATGCAAGAGGATCGTGTTTAATGATGGTAAGGTAACATGATACAAATGAAAATAGTAATGATTGATGATGGGCTGACATTAGCCGTGACGATATGTCCCTGCAACGTATGGAGTACCACTAAGGTGGGACAATGATGATAAATGTTAATTATAATGGTGATGTTAAATTCATAAATTATTATGGGGGTATGATAATGATAATGATGCTAGTGGAAATGATAAATGGAGCTCACGGTAATGATAAATGGTGATGAGAGGATACCAATGATGGCGTTTAATGATGGTAATGATACATCACGATGCCGATGATGATAGTAGTGATTGATGATGAGCTGACATGACCCGTGACCAAGACACATCATCGCAACCTGTGAGTCGAGCACTCGCACCGCAGCACCACCTGGTTGGCGAGTTGGACAGCTGGTCAAACACCTCCTGCAACTGTTGCACAGCCAGAACCGCATCCCTGATGTGTCCTGCAGCAAGTACCCTCACCTACACACGCAGCCCAGCTGTCTGCGCACCTCCAAAAATATGTTGCAAAGTCGTCCTGCGACTGCTGCCTGAACTTGCTGCACGATACCGACTGCTGACATAAACCAATTCCCATAACACCCTGTGTGATGCTGACCTCTTGTACATCAGCTGTTGTGAATGTGTGTGTGTTGTTTGCTGCAATTCATCCCTCCCCTCCTCGCCCGCCTCTACCCTCGGGATTGGATGAAATGCCAATAACGAGTCTTAATTCAATTCAAGAGTCAATAAAACTATTTTATCCCAATTTTTGTCGTTTGCTTCTTGTTCTGTATAGTTGTATTCGTCATATTATTCCCAATATGTATTTTTTTTTACTTGAAATGCAAATAATGTATTCTTATGTATAGTTTGATTTGCCACTTCAGAATCAGAATCTTTAATTATACTAGAGGAATTCGATTAGTTATGTAGCTATTGACAAATGTTCAGTAGGGGCAGGTCAGAAAGTTACAACAACAAACAAAAAAACACAATAGGAGTGCAAAGTATAGTAAGGCTAAGCAAATCATTAACACATTTTTATTACACTAAACAATTTATATTTTACCAAATAAAGCCCACCAAGCAATTAGCTTTTTTTCAGAAGCGAACTGGCCACAAATGATAGCTCAACGTAGTGGCTTATCACGTGGAAATGTACATCAGCCAATCATCTGAGTAATATAAACGCATGTTTCTAAACGTGGATAGAAAAACCGGAAGGTCCAGAGAAAAAATTCACACGACCAGGGGGAGAACATGACAATTCCAAATATGCAGGCGTCCAGGGTCGGGATCGAACCCTGGTATGCAGGCAACTAATCATGTTGCCTGCATACCAGGCAACATGATTAGCATGCATATCTTGATGACCAGATCCACGCAAATAGTGCATGTGAGCACATGTGCTTTGTATGTGTTTTTGTATGCACGGGTGTATGCATGACGATCTCTATAGCACAGCAAGTGAGAAAGTGCAATATCTCGTGGACTTAAGAGGCAATTTAAAGCATTTCAGAAGTTTGTGATATCTTCTTGCAGATAATATCCTCTGGTCTACTATTTTCATGGGTAACAAACATGATTGGCACGACACCGATTATATTGCACAATCGCAATATAATTGCAAGAATGATGTTTTACATTTGCACATTTTAAACATTCATAAGTGATGAAATAGAAAGCTGAAAAAATAGAATTAACTCATAGAATCCAGCTCGAATTACACTTACGGTGTTTACAAAGCAAATATTTATGTTATTGGTTATCTGCAGCCAGGAGGACATGATGTTTGGTGGTAAAACATATCCAGCTACAAAATCACGTGTTGATACAAACAGCCAAAATGTCACGACCTAAAAAATTGTATTTTTTCCGTCTGCAAAACAATAAAAAAAATTGTGAAGTGCATACCTTGTAACCTTGACAACAACTGTTCCAGCCCTTCAAAAGTTCAATTGACAGCTAAGATATGTACAAATAGCAGTACCACTTCTGGTCATATCTCCTCTTCGAGCCCAGTACATTCTCAAATTAATTAGTTGCTCTACGATATTCCCCTCGTTCAATACCAAAATGCAATACTGTGCACAGCAGTGGCAGACCCAAGCCAGCGAGGTGACCCAAAAACATTGGTCTGTTTTAATATTTACCAGAGAAAGTACATTTGACGTTTTATTATTACGTGTATTATTGTTTATGTAATGCCCATTTTAAAATACATTACAATGAAATGGAAGAATAGCTGCCCCCCCCCTCACCCAGGACGATTCTAGATCTACCTCCGGTACATATATAAAGATCTACACTCTGCATTATTCATGAGGCTGTCCGCCACTTCCACTCCACATAATCATACGCCTGTCTAACTCTCCCAGCGAGGGGGCAATGCGGTGGAATAAAAAGTCGATATCCACGGTGGATTTCTTCCATTGAAAACATGTTTCACGCACAGCCCACACACACTTTGTTGTATACTCACTCAGCGGTGATGTTATATAGTACTTGTGCCAGGCAAGGTGCACTTTGAAGACACGTCAACAGTTGAAGGCTCATTGGCAGAGAGTCAAAGGACCCATGTTTCATAGGTTAACTGAATAAGGCGACTGTGAGATGCATCACCGGCACTTCCTACTGTGCACTCCAGCTGGGTTTTAGCCACACATTGCTCTGGTTATGGGAGTTGTACCTCTGCCTCTGGCTCTTCCTGGAAGACGGCTACCACAAACTACCCCGTTGCATATTTCACGTGGCCCTCGACAGAGGTTTATCTTGACACGATACCGATCGTACATGATGAGTCCACTCAGCTCCAATTCCTATTCTACCATATCTGGCTGTCCCTTCTCTAGCCTATGCCATGTTCTCATTCAGTCCCATCTTGTGTGACCAAGCAGAAGATGCTGGTTGCGCAGCAGTTAGACATGTAGTGATATGACTCAAACAATGCATCCTCGCCTGTCAGTGATGGAACTTGTTCTTCTTCTTCTTCCTAGCGTTGTTCCCGCTGTGGCGCAGGGTCCGCTTTTCGGCATTGTCTTCTCCATTTGGCTCGGTCCAGGGCATCTTCAGGGGATGCGTTGACCGTCTTCATGTCTTCCTTTATTCGGTCCATCCATCGCTTCTTCGGACGTCCGCGTGGACGGCGGCCCTCTGGCTCAATACGCACAGCAGTCTTGGCCACTGATGACTCTTCACTTCGCATCACATGGCCGTACCACCGAAGCCTTGCCTCAAGCATCTTGTCCGCAATGGGGGCCATACGTCAGTGATGGAACTATTACTAAATAAAACACAAATATCCTCCAAGTAGCCTACAAAGGCTGTTCAGGAAAGTGTTGTTAGCAAACACCTATGAAGATGTGCGCAGCGCACAACGGGATGATGTGGCCAGCACCACGGCTGGCCACTTGACTCCTCAGTGCTGATGTTTACACTTTCCACCAGGTACTCGTTTAAGGCTGATTGGACCTAGTTGAACTTAAGTCGGTGGATTCGTAGCACAGTGTGCAAACCACTGGTACCACCACTCCTCATTATGTCCATACGCACACTCAATATGTCCAACAAAGACAAATATCCCCCGTGTAGCCTTAACAGACTGCTGGGGCAAGTGCTGTTAGCGAGTAGTGCACAGTAAACAAAGGGGGTGAGTGGCCAACACTTCGCCTGATCGCCTTTGTCTCCCGTGTGGTGATGTTTTATACAACACACTAGCTACTCATTTGAGGCTGAGTCGACCGAGGGGAGGAGCCAGGACCAGTTCAGATAATCGTCACCAGTGTTGGCCATTAGCAGGAAGCAAACTTGGGTCGCAGGGTTTGTAGTGCATCATGCTAACTGCTATATTCCCGCTCACCCCAAATATGTCCAACACCAACAACCGCCATTCGCCACTAAGTAGCGGTGACGTCACCACGACGCTTGTGCCAGGCCATGTACACCTTGAGGCCATGTGAAGTGTCGAACGCCCACTGGCAGGAGGTCATGGGGCAGACCCAGGTGCCATGGGTCGACTGACTGAGATGACCGAGACGACTGGCTGATGCATCACCTGTGCCCCCTACTGTGTCAACTTCCTGTGCATTAGCCACCCGGCGCTCCGCTCGTTGTTGTGAGCGTCGCTCCTCCGCCCTCAGTTGTTGTTGGAGGGCGACTGCCTCCAACTGCCCAGTAGCGTCCTTCACGAGCCTCCTCCACAGAGGCCGATCTTGACACCGCTGGTACCAGTCATCGGCAAGTCCCCTCAGCTCCAGGTCCTCCTGTACCACATCACTCCATCTCATCTCTAGCCCGTGCCACGCCCGTTTAGCCTCCTTGATCCGGCCGAACAAAAGCTGTTTAGGTATGCGGTGGCTGGGCATGCGGGCTACATTACCCAGCCAACGCAGCCTTGCCTGCTGGAGGAGCTCACTGATGGTACTTTGCCCAGATCTTTCAAGGATTTGTGAGCGCCTCACACAATCCAGCCTGGTTAAACCCAGGATGGATCGTAGGCAGGCCAGCCTAAATGTTTCCAACCGGCGAAGATGCTCCATTAGGGGGGTCCACGTTTCGCAAGCGTAGAGAAGAGAGGGAATGAATGTGGCAGAGAAGACTTGAAGCTTCGTGCGGAGCGACAAACCAGGTAGCTTCCACACAGCGTTACGCAACCGATGAAAAGATATTGCCGCTCGACTGATTTGGAGTGAGACCTCTGCTGTTAAACTGGAGCCGGTCATAAGCACACTGCTCAGGTATGGGAAACTCTCCACTCTCTCCACTACTGCCCCATCACCGATTGGGAGTTGTGGGGGTGGAGTGTCCGATGGTACAAAATACCCAGGCAGGTGCTTAGTTTTGGTGGGGCTGATGGTAAGGCCCCACCTCTTAGTGGCACGCTCCAGTCTCAGCAGCAGCATCTCCAACTCCTCCTCTGAATGAGCAGATATTACCAAATCGACATACATAACGTGGTTGACCAATAGGGAGCCATTCCTTGGGTGGGGAGGGGAGGGTGAGGAGGGGCTGGGTGGGGAGGGTAGGGAGGGGCTGGGTGGGGAGGGTGGGGCTGGGTGGGGGGTGGGAGGGGTGGGGCTGGGTGGGGAGGGGCTGGTCACCCTGGTGCCCTTATAAAACTCAATGTTTAACCTACCGCCGGCTTGTGCCCGCCCTCACAGTCGGGCATATTTGCGGAATACACCACGCCGCCGTTGACCCTGGCCATTGACCGAGCAACCCAACGTTCCTACCAGCTCCCTCCGCAGGAATGTGTTCTGTATTGGATATGAACTGTATACGTACTGTACTTGTCACCACTTGTCAACTTATTACTTTATATGTTCTATTCTTTATAGCATTGCAAGTAGTTATACTCTGGGTGCATGGGCATGTTTATAGAATAAACACTGTTAGGGTTAGATAATTACCAGTATTAACTACAGTATGCAATCCTTTACAGTGTACAGTGCTAACCCCCCTCCTATTGAACATATCACAAACTACAAATTCAAAGACAAGCTTAAAGACTATAATATGTATATAACTATCAAAAACAAAATTTGGGTCCTTTACCTATAAAATGCAACAGCACGTGTCACACACAGCAATTTTCAACTGAGTCGCCATTAACCATGTGACTGGTGTACAGGTCAGGTTACTCAATAATCCTGCCAGCCACCTTGAGGCCCGACTCAGTATCGCCTGCTGGTGTACACGCATGCATTAATGTAGTGCACGAAACAAAAAGGACCTTCACAAAACCATACTTTACTCAATTGCTGCACGAGGAAATAATGAAATGATTGATCCATTCATAATGTGCCACACAATGAACTATATTGGCTAAGAGATACATTATTCACTGATGTTCGCCGTGGCAAGGATTTGAGTTCAGGTCACTGGGTTAAATGTATAGTATGCTAACTTGCACCACCACTCCCATGTTGACAATTTGCAGTTGTACAACATTTTAATGAAATTTAAAATAGTCAACCAAGTAAAGGGGATAGTTGAATTAAGCTAAGGAAACAGCATCATTACTGTTTTTGGCAAATCTATGTTATTAGCCAACTGCTTTAATGTTACAGAATTTGAACACAATGGTACTCCCGTTAAGTAGCACATGTGCTTCTCGAGACACATTGAAGAGATTATATTGCTATTTATTTATCAAGAGATGTTTCCTTGTCATTACCACTGTGATTAGTTCCATTATCTGAGGTTCTTCGAAATTTACATGCACATACGTTTTTCTGTGTTTATCTAGTTGTCCTTCCCCCTCACGTTGGCTATGTGTGGCATAAAAGCTGTTCAACATACACACCTACATTAACGACTTACTCTTTTGTCACAAAACACTCACGTATCTGGCAGATTTAATTAATGTCACAAACCTACCTACCCAAGCATGTTCATAAAAGTATCTTTGGAAAATTCCCAATGGCCATCATGAATTCTGTACATGTGAAAACGCCAGCATGTCATGCCCCCTTTCATTCCTTTTCCCCCCTTTAGGAATTGCCTGGGATTCATGGCAGTGCAGGGAAGTCATTTGTAAATTCCCAGCACATGGCTTCCCAATGGTGTTGGGAATTGTTAATCGCACAAGCAAACCAGCAGTGAGCCATGTCATCCGAAATGCGATACCTAAAAACTGTTAACGCCACTTGTTACCATCACGAATTGTCAGGTATTTTTTTATGGTATAGCCTATATAATAAAATAATATGGCTCCAAATGGAGTTGCAGTGAGTTTTAACTCAGTACCATGAAGCCCAATTAAAAACAGACACAGATGCATATTGCATAATTCCAACAAAGGGGAATGTATTTTACCGGAAAAGTGTGGAACCGCATGCATTTCAAATGCATGTGACTTAATTATGATTGGGAAGCACTGAAGAACCTTGCATTTGGTAAACCAATCAGACCTAGTTTAACACCTAGGCTTCAGCGACCAATATCATCCAAATAATCGTGTTTTTTTGGGTTAGATCCAATACAGCCAAGGAACGAAACTAGGAGGATTTCTCACAAAATAGTCTTTCGCCTGATGAAGCTATGTGTAATTACTGGCAAAACGTCGTACAGATTGCAAATGTTGTGCTCCCCAACACACCAGTGTGCTGTACTAGTAACGAATTGACATGTTTTGTTTACGTGGCAAACCTCAATTATTGTCTGTCGGTTGGTGGCGAGTTTAACGATATATTTATACTGTATTTGCACGATCTAACCACAAAACAAGCTATATTATCTATCAGGCCTAAATTACAAAAGTATTTTCTACAAAACATCACAGCTAAGGGAGATGAGTAAAGTTATATGTGCATTGCTTTGATCGTGAATGGTTATTTTGTTCAAATAAATAGCATTGGCTTTCTGTTCATATCTTTATGACGTTAGACACTGAACGAACTAAATAAGAAAAATTGCATCATCAGAAGAATTGGGAAATTATGACGAAAGCGAAATATAGCAACACTGTCATATTGACGCAGTGCTAGTTTGAAGTTAGCATGTATGGTGATTCTTGTTGTAAACATTACTTTTTTACAAGTGTAGTGTCGTTGGTATGAGTACCGTTGTGCAGAGAGAGTATCATGTGGTTGGTTCTGTAGGGGCAGAGCCTCTCCCCGGACACCGGATGGGCATACCAGGGGAGGCTGGGTAAACAGAAAGGGGCACGTGACTGGATGTGGGGCGGACGGCGGGGGGCCAGGTTTGAGGAACACGTGAGGTGCGTCCTGAACCCTCACGAAGGATCGGGGAAAAGAGGCGTCATAAGGATAAAAGCCGAGCCCCGGGGGGGGGGGGCCGGGGATGGTCCTGGTGAAGAAGAAACCATTGTGGGTCGGCGGGTCTTGAGGTCTCCGGGCGTCGCACACATAGACCAGGCAGCGTGTTGGCTAACCTGGTCCGATTGGTAGTTGCCCATCCAGAATATACATAGCCATCTACTCCAAGTGTACATAGCTAAGTGTAGGAATGGTGGGTTACCACCTTATGTTGTTCCGTTAAGGGTTATCTGATGTTGGTTAATAAACCGTGTTGCCTCCAAGTCTTATTGTGCGCTGTGATTGGACCCACTACACAAGCATGCAACATTTTTGTCATTTATAACTCGTATGGAGACAATTTATACGATGTCTTTATACCGAGACAAACCACATTTTAAAGCCATATGAATAATTGTGCTACTATACAGAAAAGTACCTTCGCTTGGCATAGAGGAACTAATTTAGTGATTACAATGGCTCAAATGCAGTTGCTGCAGTTTTAAGAGCCAAATAAAAATCCAATCTGAAATGTGAGACATTCTGTCTACCAACATTTGCATTCGCTCACTACAAATGTCCTCAGTCTGATATTATTATGTAATCCCATTAAAATACTCACATTTTATTCACAACATTTTTCAGAAAAATGTGATGGTATCTCAGGCGAAATCATTAATTAATTCAAGTTGTTCTCAGGAAAATTTTTATTTTTGGTTAATGTAAGTCAGATACTGAAAATGTATGATATAATTACCTCCATCAAAATTATTAAAATTTACTGGCATTTTGAATACGAGTGCTATGAGTACTTGCTATTACATTCAAACTTATGAGGCTGTTCACATATACAAACAGACAATTTCAACCGAGAAGATGGATTCTGGCTTAGCAATCATTGGAACGATTTGATAAACCATTTCGGGTCTTAATTGATTGTGTTCACACTTACGGTGACTTTCAGACCACATTCCATTTTCTGCTCCCCCCTCCTCTTTTCCGAACATAGATGGACTCGTCCATCTGGCCAACTGCCAAATGGCTGTCTGTGGTGCTGACGTTAGGAAAAACCTCCACTTTTTCAAATTTTCTTGCTGTGGATTTCACACCTGATGACCATTGCTTGTGTTGCAGTCGAAACGTCGTGAGAATTGTTATTGTTTGATATTTGTATTATTTTATTATTTCCCTTCTACGTGACTTTACCGAAAGAACCAAGAATTTGTATACATTTATTTAGGAAAATAAATATAGGCATTTGGGATATTTATCCAATTCCATATGTTTGTTTCAGGTTTGAAGAATGTCTGGATAAAACACAACAAAATATGTAATAATGATTGTGTAACCCACAAGGTGTGTGATATTTCCATTGGTGGATTGCCTTGTATGCCTGATGATCCAAAGCGGAATCAAACAAACCTGTCTGTGAAGCACTTGACCATAGGAATCTTCCACCATATTTGGAAACCTTGGTTACACGTGGCAACATGGTCTCTTATTCCTCTTTTCCACTACAGCCAAGCCGTGCTGAGCCAGCCCTGCGTGGCACAGGAGGCACTAGGTTGTTATTTTCCATAGAAACTGAGCCATGCCGCTGCCATCGCATATAATGAATTTACATTTCGTCAGTCAGTGTATTGACTCAGGCAATGTATTATCGCCATTATCACGGTCCATGGGCAGATAGACCAAAGGTGGTCACTGCACATTGTGTTATTTGTTGTCACTTTCCTCTTGTTCCAATTTCCTCAAGTAGTGCACCATCTTTATGGCACCAATCTCTTAATGCTGTTGTAATGCGAGCGTGAATGAGGTTGCTGCTGGACTTTAGCCCAATCACACGACCCGGGTATCGGAGATGGAGCCACAGGGCAGTAAGAGAAGAGCGGATCTGACGATCCGGAAGGGAGGAATCAGGGTCACGTGAGAGTGGGGTTATAGGGGGGAGCCCGGAAGAGATTGGGGCCAGTCGATGGAGTGAAGAGGCGGGACCATGTTGGGTGGCCGGCGCGTCATCAGCCGCGTGGCTGATGGGGCTAGCGGGGTAACTAGCAGAGTGTGCGGGGCACACGGGGCCAGCGGGGTGGCCAGCAGAGTGTGCGGGGCACAGGGGGCTAGCAGGGTGGCTATCAGAGTGTGCGGGGCACACGGAGCAGCGGTGTGGCTGCAGAGGGTGCTAGCGGAGTGGCTAGCAGGGTGTGCGGGGCACACAGGGCTGGCGGAGTGGCTAGCAGAGCGTGCGTGGCACGCGAGAGGAGGGACGAGTGGAAGAGCTGAGGAGGAAGAGAGTGCGCGGGGCGCGAGAGGAGACGACGCTGGTCCGAGGAGAAGGCCAGCGGGGTGCGGAGGTGAAGAACCCGAATAAAGGACGAACGGAGACTTACATCGGCTGCAGAGTCCTTTATTACACTGTTAAACCACTCTCTGTTCGGTCTTCCTCTCTTTCCGGTTCCTTACATTTTTCCTAACAACAGACTTTTAGTCTACAGGGTGTCCCATAAGTCTAGAATCATAGGAAAAACACAGCTCTGTGTTATTGGCTCGGGGTCTGGATGCAGTCTGTTAAATTCAACAGCGACCTCCCTCTGACTCCGATTTCCTATGAGTAGAATCATCTGGACTCGATATTCCTTACTCATTAACATCTTGGGCCTGCAGAAAAAATATGAATTAGTTATTTTTCCCTATGATTCCAGACCTACGGGCCACCCTGTATAACGGCATTCATTAACCACCACACCCCTGCCCTGCTTGGCCTTCAAGATAGATTCAGAGGTCTTGTGAAGCTAGAGTTTAGTGGTTTGGTTCTGGTTTGCCTTCACAATAAGCCAGTGGAAAATCTGCCCTAACTGTGAGGGCCTGTGCTGGCGCTGCTCAGCTATATCAGTGGAAAAATAATATTATTAACTGACAAAAAATGTAAATTTTCTATCATCTGGAAATGCATTTCTAATACCTACGTAATGGCATTACGTCAGATGAATCACGATATGAGTATACATTTATAAAAAGCCAAACGTTCTTAGAAATACACTTTTCCTCATTCGATGAAAATATATCCCTCTTTTCAGTTTTTACCATCAACACAACTACGCTATATTTTTCAATAATGTTAAACTTAATGCATATTTCGTCGACATTTATTTTATAAAGAATATTTTTTCCTTTATCTAAATTATTAGTAACCACTGCACATCGTTTTATTTGTAAACTATTTAGAAACTCTGAATGTGTGAGAGTACTTTAAGAAGAATGAAAGTTTAACCACATTATTGAAATAAAATGAATGCTTTTCCCATGTGCCTCATTTTTACAGCCAGACATTTGCAATAAACTTTACATATCAATAATTTATTAGTTTTGTCGACTATGAATAAAGATTCACAATTTGTTTTGTTCCAAAAATTTAGAGTGTGTAATGTCTCTGGCATTTTAATTGTGATATGACCACATTTTCAGTAATCGATCTTTACATTAACCATCCAAAAAATTAACATTAACCTGTATTTTAAACACCATTGGTCACAATCGCCGAACATATTTCCCTGGCTAAATATATATCATTATTACGATGTTATAATGCATGTAAGTTATTTTCACTTTCACAATAAGTACAAGTATGAGTGGAAAAAATAACTCCTCCAGACGACCTGCTTCCCACCACCGGTGATTCATTGAATTGTCGCGATTCAAGGTCGTGGCTTGATTCAGACGTATAAATTGAAAATAACCATAATAATAACAGTGCCCAGTTTGGGGTTCGATCCAGACTCTGACGCCTGTATATTTGCAGTTTGCATGTTCTCCCCGTGATCGAAAAACATTTCCTCGGGTCCCCCGATTTCCCCTACACATTTAGAAAACATGCGTTGAGAGTATTCGACTGCTATACATGTCCACGTGAAAAGCTACTTTTGAGCAATCATTTATGGCTAGGTCGTTTCTGAAAAAGAGCTATCTAGCTCAATAGGCATTACCTGGCAAAATAAATACATGTTTCGTTTATAAGAACCTTTTTGAAGACCCGAATAAGGAACAGCCTTGTCTCTCTCTGTCCTCGCAACTATGGACTCCACACAACCATATCCAAACAACATATGGTAGAAGATTAATGACTCGGCAAACTGTGATTACAGTGAGGTGGAAATCGTCAGGCGTGTCACTGATGACTGCCCAACGCAGCACGCATATTCTGGTGGAACAAACGGACTCCACTCAGCCAACTCGGACGCTGTGAAATGGCTCATAAGACTGACAATACAATTGTAGCCCTGCTGCTTTTTTTCTCAACGCCATACCAACGAAGAGGCACTTTCTTAAACGTTATCTCATTTGTTTTCAAGCTCACCCATGCTTAGCTTAAAAATCTAACAAGCTTGGATGCATTCCGGGTGATTTGGTAACAGCTATTGGACGCGCAGATGTGAGCACGGGGGAAGTTGTTCGTGCTTTTTTGGGGTGAATCTTAAAAAAAAGCCAAAAATCGTGTCTCGGTACTATATTTTAGATGATTTTGGAAAAGAAAATAGTTTCACATCGAAGCGCAAATGTGACGTCGTTTCTGTGCGTTTCTAATTAGAAGCGTTATTACGTGACTTTGTTTTGAAAATCCACGACAATAAAATGTATGTTGCTTCAATTATTAAAATATATATAATATATGTGTTACATATCTAACTGCATTGAGATTGTTTTACTCATCGAACTTTGTTAACATGTTCGATTCAATGGTTATTTAAAATACAAATACAGTTTTATAAATATTAATATACTCATTAATATTCGACTGAAAAATCCGGAATTAAAGATTTTAACAAGTCCATATGGCTGACGAGTCTTCATTATTGCCAAAACAGTGGCCTTGTTAGCAGCCAAAGTTCTATAAATATGACCCTTCCCACCATTCATCAATTCCCTATATTTAACCAACTCATAAAACTTGTTTTATATGGCTGGAAGAAATTATTTTAGTTTTTAATGTTTCAAAATAAATGCGCACATATGGATATTAAACGATAATGTGCACAGACATTCGCAAGTCTGTGTACGTGCATACGTTCATGCATTCACATGATATGCAAATACACAAAGTTGTGTGTCGGAAATTTCTTAAAGTCTCCCTTTAGACGAATGCCCAGGGTTTGATTTATGGCTTGTTGACTACAAGGCCTCCCCCTAACCTTTTGTGGTCGTAAAACATTTATATGCTACGTGGCTTGGTCTGCAGTAAAACGATTTTATTAGCGAAAGTACACGGTGAACTTTAGGGATTGCTTGCCAGGGCACGTAGAAATGTTATTATAGAAGTAGCGTTATTTACATACTTGCTTGGATTGCTTGCTACAAGCGAGTGCATGTTTAAGTCAAGTCATTTTGCCACATACCCTGAAATTAAAGCACGATACACGTCGCTAATGTGTTGTTTCCACAACCATTATCTTAGGAACAGCCCAGTGCTGGCCCAGAAAGAGCACGAGGATCATGTCTGGAGGTTCCAAAGCCTCAAGAGGATTGCCCCCTACTGTTCCCTACTCATCTACTCCCCAAATGCCTACTCTCTACACCAGTGGCGGCTCCTGCAAAATCTCTCAGGGGGGGCAAATGTCTGGATGATTGATAAGGATAAGGTCCACCCATGCAATGGATAAATTAACAGCTTAAGCATGTAAAGGCAACTTCACTTCTTTCATATTAATGAAAAATAAAGTGACTCTTACAATACATCTTGTTTGTTTCTATACTCACTATTAAAACAAACCACTCAAGTTTATTTTATTAAAGATTCCACTAGGTGGCGACAAATTATATTGTTGGATGAAACGTGCTTACATATGATGACGTAAGCACGTATGATGACGTAAGCACGTTGGGGCTTGCCCTCCCGGAAGCCATAGAGAATGCATTGCAGCGCCCCCGTTCAAAAAAAACCATCTTTGAATGTAAGTCTATGGGACCACTCTGGGGCGATTCTCAGCTGGAGGGAAATCGCCCAAAAAGAGGCGGTACTCCACAGAACGTAGCATGACGCTGATTGGACTATATCCAGAGGCACAGTGACGGCTAGCGTGACTCTGTGGTTGAATGACATTGGTGGTGCGTCGCCCAATCGCCCTAATGAAGAAACCGCCCCTGCTCTACACCATAATTACTATTTATTTATATTTGAGGAATCCGATTAGCTATTCAGCTCTTTTTCACATGTATCCAGTTTCCTTAATGATCTTGTGATGCAATAATATGGCTCGCACCTGCACATGTGCTGATTGTATAGCACAATCCCCATGATGGACATGCTATTAGATGGGTTTGTTAATTTATACTTTTAGCTTTTGTCGCATTTCTATGACGACTGCAAAGCATGCTTGCTCAGAATGGAGACTACACTCGGGTTACCCATTTGATGATAACAAATCTGACATAGGGAATAAACATATCTAACAATATCGGAAGAGGGGAGAAATTACATGTAAATGCATTGTTAGAAATGGTGTATTTTACCACAGATAAGAAAAAAACTACTTTTAACGACCTGGGAAAATGTGGATGTTCTCGTAAAACTAGGAAAGCTGGCAAACTTATTTTAGAGCTTGTGTCTCACCTAAGTCCTCCTGGGTTGACTTGACAAACCTGGTACCTCAGCTTGCCACCTGCCCTCATGTTTAATCCCAGGCATTTTGGACCGAGATCTGGTTCCGCTATTGTGTTTAACTTTATTGCAGTAGGCTGCACAGTTTTGAGATACCTTAGCTGACTGAGATGTCTGGGTTTGGTCTGTGGCAACCCTCCTGGCACCTCCTCAACCACGCCAGGCAGGCTGATCACTGTGGCATGGCTCTGTTATACAAAAGATACGAAGTACCGGCGTTTGGCTGAGCTGGGCTTTCTAGGGAACACAGCTGAGAGCCACCAACACAAAGCCAACACTTTCGAGCAAGAATGGCACCCACTGGCTATGGAAATGACGCATTTTGCTACTGGTTTATCTGCTAGTGTTTAAATTGATAAATCACTTGCGCAGTCATTAAAGCACACATGTGACTTCACATAACACCTCCAGTGGAAGCGATTAAGTAAATACGCCATGTATTCACATCCTTTACTCATAACCAAGTGAGAGGTCATTAAGACAGTATCAAGCAATAGGGATGTGGGAAAACTATAGGGGCTAAACATATGGAAGAAAACGTGCCACGAAAAAAAAGATTCAAGCAAGAAATACAATCCAGAGAAAGCACGAACGCGAAGCACTAAAACGATCCATTGCGTTCCTGCACAAATTACCATTGGCAATATTAATCTTCATTAGTGGTCCGAAGTCAATGGTAAATATCCTACATGCCCGTGGCGTGGAGCATATCTGTCACAGAGAATTCACACATGCGGTCTTATATATGGCAGTTTTAAAACTTGTGCAGAGTTAACAACTGCATTACAAATGTTTGCCTAACTCAAAGTGCCATGCTACAAATTATTTACACCTTGAAGTTTAAAAGCACAGCATAACAGGTAACGAGAAGACAAAATAGCTGTAATTATACGTAAACATTTTTTGTATAAAACGCATTTCAAATAGCTGCTGACGTGAGCAGTGTCACCAAGTTGGTTGGAACAAGTAATGAAGGGGAAGTGGGTAGGCACGAGGTACACGGGGAGTGGTCACGGAGTTTATTTTTTTAATGTGGAGGAGCTGTAGCTGAGGTGGTAGGAAACAAATGTGGCTGAATTCAACGCGGAAATTATTATGAGTTTTAATCCCTGCATCAGATTAAGTGCTAATTTTGTTTACTGACCCTTTTTGGTTTAAGTGTCCATCCACAGAAAAACACTGTTTATAACGTTACAAATCTATAGACGCTATTTAAACAAAGGTTCGTATTAATACTACGTACATTTTGCTTCTAAAATGAAGTAAATTAAATCCCATCTTCCTTGTACGGAGGAACTTTTAATGGGGAAGTTGATGTGGGGGCTAGTCTTTGTTTGCTACCCAAGTTCGGAAAGTGTGGGGACTTTGTACCTGTGCCCACTGCCTATAGTTGTTGTCTATATTGTTGGCTTCTTAAACAAGGCAGTTATACTCTGACTCGTGACAATATACTCCAGACAAAATCCCTACTGCTAACATGAACAGTGACAAAGGTGGCCGGGCATGGTGTTGGCCCTTGTGTGCCATGTTGGCCTTCATAGGTGATCACTAACAGCACTTGCAACCAACAGTCTGTGAAGGCTATTAGGGGGATACATTTGTATTTATAGTTGTTAGTGCACTGTATAATTTTAACAGTGACTGAAATTAGAATTTGAGCCCAAAGAAGAAGTTTGCTTTAAATTGGTTCTAGGTACAATTCGACCGCAGAATACTTGTGAGACAAAGGTGGGCATGTGCGGTTGCAGCCACAACACCTCTTCATGTGCTGTCCAAAATAAGTGCCTGCCAACAAGATAGGGTATGCATAATATCTTGTATGCTTCTTCTTGGTTCTTTCGGTAAAGTCACGTAGAAGGGAAGTAATAAAATAATAAAAATAAAACATAATAAAACAATTCTCACGACGTTTCGGCCACAACGCAAGCAGCCGTTGTGGCCGAAACGTCGTGAGAATTGTTTTATTATGTTTTATTTTTATTATTTTATTACTTCCCTTCTACGTGACTTTACCGAAAGAACCAAGAAGATGAATCCCTGCAGTCACGAAAGCTTTAAATCGAAATATTGTATGCTATAGTATAATAAAATAAAGTGTATAGTTTTCCACGTTAGCATCTTCGATGGAGCTATCACTAACTACAGTGATGTATTTATGGTGCTGATTATGCATTGGTAATTATTGTTGTTATATCATATTTCCATATTTATTTATGTATTGGCAAGTTGTACGCTCTTGAGAAAGGTGGACTTTTACAAAAGGTTTCTCCAGATCGAAAAGTGGATTGGGATATATGAACGAATATCGGAGGTAAAACTGAACACCCGATATACGCTGAGATGGTCAACGGGCTCAGGGGTCAGAGCATGAAGCTCGCACTGTTGACATCCTCGATATGAAGCCAGGCAGGCAACAATGACGAAACTGAGCCTCCTTCCCATATCTGTCCCTCCGTATTGCCTTCTAGGAAGTTATTTTTTCAGCAGCCACTGGTTTAATACAAGCAGACTCTGGGTGGGTTTCAGCATTCAGAATCAGAATATATATTTATACTGGAGGAATCTTATGAGCTATGAAGCTCTTTTTTCACACATCCATTAAAGTTGCTCGTCAGCAGTCAGCCAGGTTCTAAAGTGTTATGAGTTTCTGTTCTCAGCCTGGCTTCTTAATGTCTTCTACAAAATATATTATATTTAACTGTTCACTTAATGCAGCTATTGGAATTAAAAACATTATTTATCTGTCATGTGGTGAACATCTCCATTCCAAGAGAATGTGAAATATGCAGCATCCATAATGTGGATAATATGCAGTACAAGATATCTCAGAGGCATTTCTCCAACAAGGGATAATGCAATCCTGTCTGCCTGAGTTAAAATGGATGTTTCTTCATCTCATGATATTGCAATCGAATTGCAATAGAATTGTGGGGGGAAAGACAAAGTAAAAATCAGTGTATTACCATAGCCCTATACTTTTGACTAACACAGGTTTTCAATATTGCTATTGGGAAAGGGATATTTTGAGAAGTGAAATCACAAGATTTGAGGCCACCTGATTGAAGTTATCAATACATCACTGTGTCATCATTACGACTAATCATTGTGTGAGCCCGGAAATCATAAACATGTCCTTTCTGCTATCATTTAACTCCACAGATACATAATATGTATTCCTGACATTCTGACACATTTTGATATATTTGCTCGCTTTCTGTGCACCTGACTGAATGAGCAACTGTGCTATATCAATGTCAATGTGCAGTGCACTATGAGATTATGGGAAACTGTAGTTTAATCAAGTGAATACGTTGTCAAGAATGTTCAAATTAGTGGCGTGGCACTTCGCATGAGCTGGAATCTGAGAACTTTAGAGCCCTATTAATCTTAAAGAATATTAAATTCTACCATTGCATCTGCATTATTGAATACTGACAATTATTTATTCGAGGTGTGGCGATTCGCTCCCACCAGAATAAAAAATGGTCACATTTCTGGATTGCAATTCTATAAAAAAAAATCTAATTTTTATTTACACTATTGTGAATGTAACAGCCTCGAATGGTTCGAGAAATCACTTGAACCCGTTGCACACAGCATGTAAAAGGTAACTGTGCAACCCTGGCATTACTCATGTTTACATGTAGCTGGCCCGCCCGGTACCCTCTCCTCCCGTGAATCGTAACGAGGAGATGGGTCGGTTAAATCGACAACAATAGCAATAATAAAGTTCAGAGACGATGGGGACGATACTCGGCGTTCCGTTCTGTCCTCCGGAGAAGTGAGCGACTCCACAACCGACGAGCACCAGAGGTGTGTGAATCGGCAACGCTTTATTTCAAAGTGTTCTTCCGAGGAGGATTTGCGTGCCTTCAGTCATGATCAGACGCAACCCCCTATCACCCTCTACATCACGCAACACCTCAGCGCAGTCCCTCGGCACAGAATCCACCACAGATCTGAATTGGAGGTGTGCCCCGTCCTCTGCATAGTCTAAAAACCGCTGGGCGTGGGCCGCTGTGCACTTGAGGCTTGGGGTACTATCTCTAATCATCATTGACCTGACTTATACTAATAAAAAAAACATACCTGTGAACCCCTTATCAGTGCTTACCTTATTACAGACCAATTCAACCTTATTGATCACCCCGTGCCCTTATGAATCTTAACCTTCATCCTACAAAGTCCCATCACAAGGGAGCAACACAAGTAGACAACAAAAATTGCCCTATATCAACGGCTGTACGTCGTATGGACCTGAAAACGCAATGTACCTGTACAAGAATACTAGTAAACCGTATGGGTTGACAGTTATGAAAACACACCTGGCACTCCGTAGCAATTACAGCCACACAGGATAGGTCACACCGGCTACATACCTAAGGGGCGCCACTGGGAGGAGGTCCAGAGAGCCCATTTATATGCTATTTATGACCAATTCTTTCAATCTGAACAGGTGAGAGTATTCACACTTCTCTACCTATTTATGCTGCCACACCGGGAGATTGACCTATGGATTGTAATTCCAGTCAATTCATGCACATGCGATTCAGTTTCTGTATCGTGACCTTTATCCATAGCGATTGATAAATCGATTCATTAACATGCCCCTAACATTTTAGTGTCATAGTTGTGCCGTAATTCGAAATCAGTGCTACGTTCAGAGAGCCCTTAGCCACAAACTGCCCACCAACAATGATTCAACAGTATTTAAGGGACATTGCACTGCCGAGTCAGCATTTGAAGGGCACTCACTTGGCAGTCCATTACCTGTCAATTAAATGATTTTCCATTTACAACAGCTTGCAGCTTTCACATTTACTGCAGCTGCAAATATGGTAGTACTATAAATTAATATCGCGGGGGTAACATTAGCACTGAGAACCAACTTTATAGCTCATTATCGCTTATTTATGTTTCCTGAGAGTCTTACTTACCAGTGCCACTAAGCATTTTGTGTGCCACTTAATCATCAATGTATAACTTACGAAGAGTACAGTACCTACTATGCTCTCAGAGAAGAACATATATGTACAAAAACACCAATTTTGTCTTAAATAACTGAAAACATGCAGTATACATGAATACGTCGTTAGAATAATCATTTACAGCCCTTTGTGACTGAAAGCCTTTCAAGATTGATTGGCAATGTATTAGTGAGTGCTCTGCAATAGGATTAGGATCACTGCCTGTTCAGATTTGAGTGGGACCGTCCAGGAATTGGCTTCAGTGTTTAGGTGGCAGAAATTGATTTGTACCCAGATCTAGTGGTATTATGGTGCTGAACTTATATTCCAGTGTAGCACACAGTTTTTATAGATGAAGGCTGACTAACACAAATATGTCTAAGTTTGGTATGTGGAAAAGGTGATGCCCCTATACATAAGTAACTCGACGAAATTGATACTGGCACCCAGATTGCATTCATAGAATGACCGCAAAGGACGTTGTTGGAAGGTGATGTTATAAATCAATAAATAACAACCGATTCCGGCGGCACACATACCTTTGGCTGGGTTGGAGGCAGTCGACCCAGTAGGCAAACTTGGTGAGGCGATGGGTCCGCCATGATGGTAGGCCTCGCTGTTGTACGAACTTTCGTGTTTGATTATATTAGTCCACATGTCTGAGACACTCGATTAGGCTAAAAGAAAAACATACCACTAAGCCACTCAATATTCCAACGATCGGGTTATGAGCACCGAGCTGCTCAGTAGTTTGGCATTTACAACGCCAATGACCTAAGCTGAAGAAGAGCAGTGCTGATGTTGGCTGAGTGGGTGCTCAAGGTCAGGGGTCGTTTGAGCGTCAAAGGTCGTGCCAGGCACCATCGGCATTGATGTTGAAAAAATTACCTTGGCCGTTGTCAATGCCAACAAAATGGACCACGGATGCTTATTTGACCACACTTCAAGACTCTGGTTTGCATGGATTGAAGAATTGGGTGACCCAGGACCGGTTAAGATATCGCTGACAGCTAATGTTACACATGGCCCAGAAGGTTGGCTATTTCAGTCAATGGCCACGAGGTGCATCTGTTATAATAACTGTCTATATAAAATATTGAAAACAAATTAAAACAATAGTAATGCATACGAATACAAATGTTTGCAAATCGTTTTTGTATAAGAACCACAGTCATAATTGGAAAATGAATTGCTTCCCGACACCGATGATTGTGAGATGGATGCATTTTATGTCAGCATTTATAATTAATTGTAGGATTACTTCATCAATATATAAAAGTGGTGTTTTAAAATAAAGGATAGCCCATTCAGGGTAACAAAAAGGTGCACTAAATTTCACGTGTAGATTCGACAAAATATTGTGGAATTGTCAGAAGGTAAGTGGAAGCAAGTGGTCTTGAAGTGCCGAATGGCCCCTACATTTAAATGCAATTGAATAAATTGGGCAGTCTTCCTGCAATAACGGTTATTCTGCCAAAAATTGGCAGAACGATTATTAAAATAGCTACGTAGTTTTGGCCCTTTGTCTTTGTATGTATGCAAGCTGAGACAAACGGTCGGTTTAGTGGACTAAGATTTGGATGCATTTTAATCCAATGGTCAATCCATTGGCTTGAGACTTAACAATTTGCAAATATGTGATGTACGACTGTCATTTGCGTTATATTACTCTATTATCCTCATGAAGAGCAAACATTAATATAACTTGTATTTGACTTGGTTTGTGTGGTGCATTTTGATCTATGTGTTGCACACTCGAAATGAAGGACGTGGGCAGGTGCTCCAAATCGAGGGCAAACACAATTATTGTGGTTAATCTGTAAGATGCAACAGCACGTGTGTCACACAGCAATTCTTGAACCGAGTCGCCATTAACCATGTGACTGGTGTACAAGTGCGGTTATTCAATAACAGTTTTCTCTTAAACCCAATTCCACTACTGATAAACCATCTTTGTCGTTGACAATAACACTTGCACTTCACTATTCGAATATTACTTTAATCCTAAGCTGTATGTCTATCTATACCATCCACTTATATCGGTATCTTACACCAATTATCTATACTGTATGTGTACAATATATGTAATGTATTTATAACCGTTGTACAACTTACTACTTTACATGTGTTCTATTCTCAATAGCATTGCATGTAGTCATACTCTGGGTGCAGGGGCATGGTTATAGACTAAACAGTATTAGGGTTAGATAATTACAATTACAGTATGTAATTACAGTGCATCATCCTTTACAATTCACAGTGCTAAAACCTCTCCAATTGAATATATCACAAACTAACAATTCAAAGCCAAGCTTGAAGTCTAGAACAAGTCTAGAACATGATAATTGGTATTTACCCTTCTATCTGGCAACAAAACTGACACCTTTTTTACAAGGAGTCATGTTTGCATAGACCACAATACCTGCAGCCATAATGCAAACAAAAAAATAACTCTGATAATGTATGCACTGTCCTTGAAGTTGATTGGTCCACACCCGAGACAGCTTTCCTTAGAGCCTAGTCTCACATGGGTTGGACCAGATGATGCCAAAAGGCGCATAACTCAAAGATAATGCACCATCAGAGTATGAGAGCTCGGGTAAGCATTTACACCATTGGAACCTCATTTGCCAGTAAAACATATGATAATTGTTTTTTTACCCTTCTATCTGGCAAAAAACTGACACCTTTTTTGGCTACCATGAGAGATTCGTTCATGAGGCGATCCACATATACAAACACAGAGACAATTTCAACCGAGAAGATGGATTCTGGCTCAGCAATTATTGGAAGGACGTAATAAACCATTTCGGATCTTAACTGATTGTGTTCACTTTTACGGTGACTTTCAGACCGCAGTCCACTCACTGGCATTGACTATATATCTTGTATTCTCCGCAGGGAATGGATTATTTGCTCCGCTGCAAGATTCCTATCACCACTCTCCCATTGACATATTTCGTTGCTTCCTCTTAGTATCTTTCACGCGACAAATCAATGGTATAGTGTATAGCGGATTGTATAGTAATAATAATAAATGGTATACAATTGTAATGTTTTATACAATGTAAAAAGTAATATATAGTATCGTTATTGTATTGTGAATATACAGCAGTGTGATATACAGTAGGGTAGGTAGAATAATACATAGTGCAATATTACAATGTATAAGGTATAGAGTGGTGTATTATAATAATACAGTATGTAATTTAATGTTGGGTTTGTCTATGGCAGTATATTGTACGGGGTATACCCGTGTGATGTAAGAGAATAAAGTTTAGCTGGAAGCATATACATTTTTTTGCGACTTACAATTGTAATGTATTACTTACTGTTAGTAGCTCAGCTTATTGAAGAGTATATTTAGTATACTGATGATACTATGTAGTTTATACTTTAGTTGTTTACGTGGTGGTTTAGTTACTGCAGATACATACTATTAACATTCCTTCTCTTTATTAATGCTACCCCTACCCCCTCCCTTTGATGCTGCTAATCCTGCATAATGCACGGGCATAATGACTTTAAACCTCTCGCCAAACCTCCTACGCATTTTACAAGTAGTACTAATCGCATATCTGCATTTTTCATAAATATGCTAAATTCCTCTTGATATGCAAATTCTTTTGTCAAGGCGCTCTCTCTCCCCCCCTCTATCCCAGCTTAAAAAAGACGCTCCAAGCCTGGGGTTGTCATTCAGACTCTGTCTCCTTGACAGACCTGTTCTTTACCTGAGGACGGCTGCTTGCGTTGTGGCCGAAACGTCGTGAGAATTATTTATTATGTTTTATTTTTATTATTTTATTATTTCCATTCGACGTGACTTTACCGAAAGAACCAAGAAGATGAATCCCTGCAGTCACGAAAGCTTTAAATCTAAAAATAAGCAATTAATTAATGAGGTAGCATTCCAGATGGTGTTCGCGTGATGCAGATATTAAACCGGATTATTTATGACGTCACTCAGATCCTCGTCGCCTACCCAGTGTTACACCACACAGCGTACAGTATCAGGTGTTAGGCACAGATCACCTAAACTATACGTAGTTTTTTTCCCATTGATAGATTTGGCCTTACCCCTACTGCATTTGTAGAGTAGTAAGGAGCGAAATATGCTTGTTGAGTGCACCTGAATTACATTTGGGCCGTTTTGATGCAAAAACGACTGTTATTCCATCAAAAAATATCCATGAATTCGACTTTCATATCTCATTGCAAATATCTTCGAATTTTTATTAGATTCCCTTAAAATTTGGCGAAAATAGTGTACAGTGTTCCTCTGTTGTAGATATTGTGAAGGTGTCAGCCACTGTGCACAGAATCATGTATGCAATGATTCCAATACAATCCGACAAAATATCTACTCGTTTATATTCGTGTACATATGTACATCGGTATTCTGGCTGTTTATCATTATCTGAGCGCTTAGTCGTATTCAAAGCCTACCCATTGCCATAACTTGTAGGTGCACATATCCACCGCCCCCAGAGATATCCGAACAAAAACGTGTACATTTGTTTTTGTTTGTGATAACAGCCAAACACATTCAACAGCACAGCACACAATTTTAAAACAAGGATTTGTTGCTTGCAGTTATTCTTACAGCCCCTCACCTTTGCTCGAGCTGCTTGCGATGTTCCCTGCCCAGAAGCAATCTTGGAGATTGATTCAGCACTGTGACCCTGCAAACACCATCCACAACAAAGTCACCACCTCTCAAACTTTAATGTTGAACACTCCAAGCCCTTTATTTTACCCGTACCTGTTACCTTTGCCTTGGCCATGTCTCACCAATGAAAACATATGGTTGAGTGGGGGGAAGATATCGAAAAATAAATTCCCAACATAGCAAATGATTGCCTGTGCCAAACACAATGTGGTCTCCATGAGAGTTCGTTTTTGTTACCCCTTTTCTCCTGCAGGTAATAGCCTGGCATTGCACAATGACTACATACGAAGAGCATTACACCGATAGTGGTGTCAACAGAAGACCCGACGTAGCCTATGCTCTTGAGAAATGTGTTCTTACCTTCACAAAACAAAGGCATACAGTCAACCAACAGTGTCCACGTGCATATAATGAGACTTTGCACCAACAGGCCTGGAATTTTTTAAGTGCAGTATTTTCTTCATTACCTTCTCCAGGGCAATGCTTCCTCCGTGTACTACCTGCATTTTGTCAGCAGGGTCGTAAAACCCATGAGGGGGCACTGACACAGTACCATGGCCCTCGGCCAAGGGAGATGGTTGGTACCACCTCGGCTGGCAAATGCGACTTGTATTCACCATTTGTAGAACAATTAAAAGGTGTACAGTCTGTTTTATAGACACTTAATTTTCGTATTCTGTAGATATTTATGTTCCGCGTCACATTTTTGTTCCAAAATATAATCTCCATCAGACATTATTTATGATGTATAGTTTATTCCAAGCGTGGCTCTTTTAGCACAATTGCACTATCACAGTACTGAATTATAATTGACGGGGGTGTAGAAGTGGCGCAGTGGTTAACACATTGTGATATGAACACAGTGACCTGCATCTGATTCCCAGCCTTGGCCAACATGAGTGACGAGTGATATCTGAATCTGGCCTTAATCTAATTTTTCCAACTCGTACTGACCAGTGTGGTAATATATATGCGCAAAAACAACTGCCATGACGAAGACAACATGTTTAGGAGTTCAGAAGTATATTAACAGGGGGTTGAATAATATGTCTTACGACAATAATAATACTTGGTATTATTTATGTTTTTTTTACTTAACACTTTCGTGACTGCAGGAATTAATATTTTTGGGTTCTTTTGGTTATGTCACGTAGATATAATAATAATTAAGTGAATACAAAAAATAAAATAACTAAAAAACCACAACGTTTCGATTGCAACACAAGCGGTCGTCATTAAGAAAAGGGGGGTTATGCCTCTAAAGGCAAACTGTTTTTAAAGGTTTAAAATGGGTGTAGCCCAAGTGTAAGCAGCATGGGCGGGGCAGAATATGATAATGTAAGTGATGGTAGTAGTAGTGGACAACGACGGCGCTGTTGGTGAGTTTCCACCAAATAAATAGCTACCAGGTAAAGGTTTAACATGGGCGTATCTAAGGTGTAGCAGCATGGCCGGGGCAGCTAATGTTAATGTAAGTGATGGGCAGCGACGGCGCTGGTGGTGGATTTCCACCAATTTAAGGGCTTCCAGGTAATCATTGCACCTCGCTTTACACACTCACACTGTTGACGATGGAGGTTGTGACTAGAGGTGATGGTAGCCGAGGGTAATGATGGTACTGGTGGTGGGCTTCCACCAATAAAGGGCTACTGCTAGTGGTGATAGTAGTAATGGGCAGTGATGGTCCTGGTGGTGGGCTTCCACCAATTAAAGGGCTGCCAGGTCTGAAATGGAAACATAACAGCTGGTTATGACTTGAACTGGTTGATTGCTGAGTTTGTACCTATCCTCTCGATTGAAATTGTATCTATGTCTGTGTATATGGATGGCTTCATGAACGAATCTTTGTTTATAGCCAGTGGGTTTGCAAAGTACCTTCATCTTAGAGAAATAAATTTCGTGTGAGCCAGCTGCATTACAATTATGATCAGCTATGGAAGAAGTATTGGTCCTCCTGTGTTTCAAATCTGCCTTCTGCTCATGAACACGGTCTGAAACAAATCGCTTAGTTTCCCCAATTTAACTGCTGATGCAGATTCAGCATAGTTTGTAGACGCCGGAATATTGCATGTCAGGGATCTTGTCCTTCACAGATGGGATCAGATCACGAATTTTACGTACCGTGTTAAATCGGATCTGGATCTTGTGTTTGTTCATGATTTTGAAAATATTTTTGGTTACTTCTACTATGTATGGCATGGTGATGGTTTTGATTGGATCCTCAGATGGCTTCTTCCTCACGGTTGGGGTGATGGCTTTGCGGATTGTGTAGTCAGAGTATATATTCACCTTGATAGAATGGTGTACGTGTTTGAGTTTACTGGTTAGGTGTTCATGGTCTATGGTGTAGAGTTTTGATGAGGGAATTCTTCTGGGATGGGTGGTATTGGGAGTTAGGTTTTAGGTAGACATGAGTATGGGATGCTTTCCTGTATACAGAATGGCTCATTGAGCCATCTGGTCTCTTTTTGATTAGGACATCCCAGAAAGGTAGCTTCCCATCCTTTTCTACCTCCTATTAACCTGAAAATGACGTAAAAAAGTTAGCGTCTCCGCACTCAAATGAGAGGGGAGAGATTCACTTGTGGGCTCAAATGAGCAGGGAGAGGTTGCTCATCTCATTTGGTGACCCCGAATGAGTGCTGCACATACTACGGTCATATTGTAGGTACCCTGTTTCTGATTTAGTAAGAGTTGTTAATTCCCACAAAGTGTAACTACATTTAATTGACCCTGGTAAGGTAATAGGCTCAGTTGACACCTGACAAGGATTTGAACTCGGTAAAACATTGGATTGCAAGGCGAAACGTCTGATCATGGAGCTATTTAGCCGAACCTGTAAATTCAGGATCAATGTCACCCTGCACCCTCAAAGCCATTATCATCGTTTTGGGGCCTTTGAGTCTGCTATCATCCACCACCAAAACCCTGTGGGCTCATAGACAAAAATAACATATTCTGGCAGCTGGGTAACTGGGTCCTAACGGGCAATATTAGCGCTGGTCTCGGGTCCTGCCCAGGGTTCGTCATGATCGTGACAGAATGGTAGGGAATAGAGCGGAGACTCTTCTGTTGCAGTATCCCATGGAGAGCCAGTCCCTGTGGCATGGCAAGCCTCATGAAATGGACAATCCATACTGGCATGTGAACAAAGTGATTTTTATTCCAGCCGGATTTACCTATTTTGTGGATATGTGGAGCAGAATTATAGGCAGTGTTATTTTATGAAGTGTTATTTTAATTAAACTTTCTGATATGGCTTCATATGCATCCCATACGATTTTTTTACATCCAGTAATGTATTTGATTGGATTGTTTGAGTTTGTAAATTATCTGCAGTAGTTGCGTTCTTGGCTGTCTCTACCTCAATAAAAACTAATGAACATACCCGCCCTGCCTTATGCTATGTACCCTAAACATTGAAGAATGAATATGTGTCAGTTTCTTGTCAAGCATATAGCCCTGAAATTGTTCAATATGACTCGTTAAAATTTCAACCGTATCAGTTTTGACAGGAGTGAAGTAGCACGGTATTTAAATTGTGTGAGACGATTGTAGCTAAATAATTAATTGCTTGAGTTTGGATGCTTGATGTTGCTTTCAAAATGTGTCAGAATTGTGCTGCAATTTTTTTTCTTCAATTGTCGCTTGTTAAAGTATTTCAAAGTGGCACGTGTGCTGACACTTGTGAATGCAGAGGGCATTGGACTGCTGGGGTGAGTTTTTAACAAGTCCAGGAAAGATAGTTAACCAATGTATCACCAGGATTTGAATCTGGATCCACTGTCACAAAGACAGATGGCTGCTTCTTATTTATTTAAATGAAAAAAATAACAGGCCTGGCTACCTCACATAATTGGTCCGGGCTGCTAATATTTGGAAGAAAGATGAATTTTGTGCCACTTCAGTACATTGCAAATGAGCCTACTCCAACTGCTGTCAATTTATTTTTAGATGGAATTTTCAACAAAACTTTAATTAGGAGTCTGCAAAAGAGGACGCGCGTGTAATTTATCTTTCAAAATGTTTCCGATGATCGTAATACATTTCCAGTTGTGTTTTTTGCGTGCTCATTACTGCATAATTGAAAGAAAGAATGATTTACATTTTGTTACGACATTTGACACCTTACATAGCAAAACAATAATTACCGTTTTTAACGTTAATGTGTAACACCATATTTTAAATTAGACTAATAATTAACTAGATCTTATAAGTTTTCATGAGTTCATATGATTGTTATAGAGATTGCATGAAGCATGGCATAAGTAGTAAAAAAAAGGCTCTGTTTATCTAACTCTATTAATGTTTATTATTTAACATGGTCTTATTTTATTTTTATTTTCACTATATGAAATTGGTAAGAAGTAAATAGGTTTTCTTTTATTTTAATGCCTTGGGGAGCTTCTGTAGTGTGAAAAAGTGTGGGATGCATGGAATTTTCCCAGTAGCCTAAGCCTATTTATCATGCTGACAGAAGCCCACTCAAAGACAGGCCACAAAACCATCATTACCATACATTGCAAGCACCCAGTGATTTATACCCTGAAACGCATATTAAGGGGACTGCTCAAACATGCAGGCCTGTCAGTTAAAGAATATATCACTGTACTTTTAAGTTGACCTTAATTCCCCAAGCAATTTGGCGTTACCTAAAACCGAATCCGATAAAGTCTTAACCCAATTTTTTTGGCAGAGACCAAATATCGAAATATAGCTTGTTATTAACTTTTGTGTGTACTTTTACCG
The DNA here is from genome assembly GCF_015708825.2 of Lethenteron reissneri. Classification (NCBI taxonomy): domain Eukaryota; kingdom Metazoa; phylum Chordata; class Hyperoartia; order Petromyzontiformes; family Petromyzontidae; genus Lethenteron; species Lethenteron reissneri. The sequence continues at coordinate 9,169,681 of NC_083807.1, forward strand.
AACATGTTTCACTGAATTAATGAGGGCAATGAAATCAATATTAATTGTTCTTATCTTTGTATAGCATAGTCTGAAAAATTGAGCATATATAGCATTGGATGTGAAGAATGTATTTTGCAAAATGTGTTGCCCATTAATGGTGAAAGTATTCCTATTATTTATTTCGGCAAATGCATGCTTGTGTATATCCTTATTCCTATCATGGTAGGATTTGATTCGAGCAGGGATTACTCTTACAGAAGAATGGAGTACAAATAAGTCACTTCTAAAGTTAAGCAAAAGATCCAAGTACTGTTCATAAGCCGTTCACTAAAAATAACATAAGCTGCCACTTAGGATTTGTCTCAATACGAGTGATATGGCTATGTGGGTACATGATAACGGATGTGCGCCCAATGCCTATTGGAGTAGTGGACACATTTCGCTGCAGGCACTTTTGGGAAGGCAGAAAGGTCAGAGTGCTTGGTGCTTTGCTTTGCACTTGACAGAATTTTTTCCAAAGCCACCTGGGCTCTGCCAGCATTCAGAAGGGATAATGTACGGGATATTTTAGGCTATCCAACTGGGTGCGTTACGCTCAGTGCTCGGCAAGCATTCAACAGATCATAAGTTCAAATCCTTCTGGGGTCAACAAACTTTGTGGAAAATCAGCAGTGCTTTTCCATGGAAAAAGTGGCCACCACCATGGAAAAAGAAAAATTGCCACGGGCTCAACAGATCTGATGAGAATTCCCCATCGCTCATTTAAGTATAGCGATCAACTTCATCTGATTCTTGTAGAATTACATTGGTTATCACGGTTGCTGAGGACAGGCTCAAAGGCTCAAAGCACCAAGCAAAAAAAAGGTTATACGATTCTTGGGAATTACAAAGTCAAACAATGTAGGAAAATATGCAGAAAGAGATGTGTTTTGACCTGCAGCATGGTGGTTGAATACAGTTTGGCTGAGATGAAATTGGCCGTCTGGTTGAACAAGTCCTCAACTATTGGAGGATAAATCAAGGAGTAAGGATATGGAAACAATAACCATGGTGCTATCCATAGTGGAGGTGACTGGTTCTTTCGGTAAAGTCACGTAGGTATAAAAAATATAAAATACATTTAATCACGACGTTGCGGGCGCAACATTTTGCCGTGTATGTGCCTTAGCTTCAGCACTCCACTCCCCCCTACCCCACACTCTCTATCTCTCCTCCCTGGCTCCTCCCCCCTTCTCTTACCTATATAGCCTCTTGTTACAGCAGCTCTTTTGCCCACTTCAGCAATTGTTTTCTTGCTGTGGTTGTCCCACCTGATGACAGACGCTTGTGTTGCGCCCGAAACGTCGTGATTAAATTTATTTTATATATTTTTATACCTATGTGACTTTACCGAAAGAACGAAAGAGTATAGCAATTAACCTGACTTAATTACGTTGAAGTCTACCGAGTATAGTCAGGTGAGAACTTGGAGTTCACTCCAAATATGTCAACAGTAATTCAACTTCAGCCACATTTGTGCTTTGGATTAGAAAGTGACACTTTATTGATGCTTCGTTCGATATACTACCATAATAAGTATAACACCTAGGCTTTCGCGACCAATATCATCCATAATACATCATAATATGGTCAGATTATATACTTGTGCCAAGCATAGTATTGCTGACCTTTTCACATGACCAGTATTAGAATTGACTGGGGTTTCTTTTTTATTGATACGTGACCAGGTTTTTATTTGCACTTTCATCAAAAATAGTTATAAAGTTGTCACATTCTTCACGCGACACAATAAAAACAGATTTGATTGGTAAATGCACATTAAAATGTGTGGCTACTTCATGGTGTGATCGTAGCAATCAGAAGGTGGATTCAAAGGCTTGAGATTCAGTCGAGAGGAGGTTAAATGTGTGTTGATGGGTGGAGGGGACTACACTGTGGAATTCCAAGTGCGTTGTCTAGCCATGGTGAATACATTATTGAGAATGGAACTGGCATTTGGGCATATACGTTGCTTTTAGAAGGCGATGGAAATGCCTACGGTGTCCTGTTGTGCGAAAGGACAAACAATGTATATGACTATTTATCAATGTTATATTTGATTAGACAACAACTGAACGGTGTTGATGAAAACCAAAAGATTACACGTCCATGATTTGGTGATCTGAATGAAAACAAATATTTTCGATGGGAGCATTTCTATGTTTCAGAAACTAAATAACGCCAAAGGTTTAATTCTTTGTCATTTCCGCGGAGGCCTTCCCGTGACTGCTCATTTGCTTTGTGATCTCTTAAGCAAACCCTAAAGCCACTGTGGAATGATAACAGCTGTATTGATCCGTTAGTAATAAAACATCTTGATTCATAGTACCACTTCATTGCTTAAATTGCCATAATTAAAAATCCATGTGTAAGCTGCAGGGTGTAAATCAATTTAAAGTGCATTATTAGACTGAGCCCAATAGTTGGGCGAGATTAACACAAATAGAGTTGCTTTTTAAGTCGTGATGTCTTTTGTTTAAATTATTTTCAAATGTCTGTGCAGCAAACATGGTGATGTATTAAACATGCTAACTTTAACTAAAACAGCATTGCTTTGGATGTGCATTTTAGTAGCAATGTATAATTAAATCATGGTTTACGTTATCACAAAATTAACTATGATATACAGTATATTATTTTAACATTTGACAATTCAATTAAATAGCATTCATATACATATATAACCATTAAATTCCTTTATAACTTATTGTCAGATTCTACATCAAATATCATTGTACAAATGATTATAGGGCTACTTATGATTGGGGAGTGCATTGGAAGGCCTCAGTCGGTGTTGAAATTCCACATTCATGTGGCAGGAGCCAGTCTATCAAAAACTGAAACAAAGACATTTGGCTCCCGATAAAATTATACTAATTTGTTGAACCTGAACGATAATGAACAACTGTTCTTTTTATTTCTAGAGTAAAACAATCATCAAGTCCATGGACCATGAGACATTTCGGATCAATGCATGTTTCCAGAGTAATACAAATTTAAACATTAAACATTCTTAATCCATACTACTCTTTGGTTCTTTCGGTAAAGTCACGTAGCTATGAAATAAAATTAATAAAATCACGACGTTTGGGGTGCAACACAAGCAATCGTCATCAGGTGGGAAACCCACAGCAATAATTTGTTTGCTGAAGTGGGAGAGAAATACCGTGGTAAGAGCTTATATAGGTAAGAGGGGGGGCAGGGGAGGGGGGTAGGGGGAGGGGAGCGTTGCGTGGACGCGAGGAGAGGGAGACATGAGGCGATGACGGGGGGAAGTGGGCGGGGCTGGAAGTGGGAGGGGCTGAGTGAGCTGGGGATGCTGGGGTGGGAGGAGCTACAACAAAGCAGCAGCAGTGCAAATAAAGCCGACATAACCCCAATGCAGCAGCAACGCCAAACGCTAGGTATGCAATTAACTCAGCAAAATAGACTAGTGCCCGGTAAATATAATGGACCAACCATAAAGTATTCAAGGTTTTACCTGGTTAATAACATTATTCCAATGATTGCTTAATTTGTATCCATCTTTTCGGTTGAAGTTATGTCTATGTTTATATATCTGGATGACTTCATGAACAAATCTTTGATAGTAGCCCGAAGGTTTGCAGAGCACCTTGGTCTCGGAAAAAACAATATCATGAGAGCCTACAGCGTTATAGCAATGGTCAGCCACTGCAAAGACAATGCATATATTATCAGAGTATGTTTTTTTGCATTCTGACCACAAGTATTGTGGTTAATGCAGATATAATTTCTTGTAAAAGGTTTCAGTTTGGTGTTTTAACATCTTAACACCTGTTTTGTTGCCAGAAAAAGGGGGAAACCTATTGTCATATTTTGGTACTGGCAAAAAAGAACCCATGAAATGGGGGAACGTTTATTAAATCCCTCGGCCTCTGTCCACCCAGCAGTATAAATGGGTTCACCACAGTCGATTGGCATATCGCATACGAAGGGGTTAAATTGTGGACATCTCCACCTCTTGCAAGACATTTGTCCAGCATGGAATAGGAGGCCATATGCCTTCTGAAAAGGCTCTCTGGTTCCTAATATAAGCCCATCTGCCAGTTATGGCTTGGGCAGGCAATTGCATCTCTGGTACTGTCAACGTTTTAGCGTAGCTCAGCGATGCTTTGAGTATACCCTTTAATCTTCACCGTGAATTTACTGGTTCTTACACTTAGAATAAGCTAAGTGGTTTCCTCCTTTCTCAAAACGTCTTGAGTTTTTCGTTGTTTAAAAATGTATGACAACTCAGCACACAAGACAGTGCTGGGAAGGCAGGTGTGTGTCATGGTTGTGAATAGATTGTGAAAATACTGGCATGTGGATGAGAGCTTCCTATTTTAGTTCAGTGCTTGAGGCACATGGTCTGTCTGTTATTGACTTTGTCTTGAATATCTGGAACATTTTGTTGCGACCTGTAAATGTAAAATTTGTATAGTTCAGGAAAAAGTGATATTGTAAGTGTTGTAAACTGTTTTGAAGTAAAGTATGAAAGAAAATAACTCCAGTGTAGAAACTTGTTGGTCATTATCGAATGGTTCATACATTTACAGTACTGTAGACACATTAAAGGAGACCATTTCACTCTGAACCACACATTTGATTGTAATGTCACGTTTGTAAAGCGCAAAGTTTTCCTTCACTCTTGACAGTGAAAGTTTGATCAGAGGTGAGGAAAGCCACAGATAAGCAATGATGCAGTAAAAAAACTATGCCAACAATTGGCCCAGATTTGTGGCCCTTTGTCATGATGTTTGGCCAACTCCAGATCAAATTCAATGGAAGAATATTTCCACTGAATTGTAAGTTTCAATCCTCTGAGATCTCAAGCTTTGAGTGGCAAGTCAACAGTGGCTTTAATCCTCTGTAAATACGTCAATATAATGAGGTCAAATGAACTCGGATGTGGTTTTATTTATTTATAAAATATTATAAACATCAAAATAATAAGAAAAATAACAATTGAATCATTAAAATATCTGAGTAATTTAGGTGTTAATTATTGTTAAATAAAAAACATACAATCACACTCATCAACAGGTCTTCTTTTTTTTTACTATATAATTATTATGTTACAGTGGTTCACATGCTGCATTATGAAGCTCATGGCCTGAGTTTGGTCCCTGCCATGGATACCATCGAGTGTTGAGTGAAATGTAAACTAGCCCTGGGTCCCTCCTTCACCTGGCTACACTGACCAGAATCATGTAGGGCAGGGGTCGGGAACCTTTTTGACTGGGAGAGCCATAAAAGCCAAATATTTCTAAATATATTGTATTGAGAGCCATATAGTATTTTTAACGTATAATAAATTAAATATGTATCACTTTTAATGCGAATTCTGGTGCTGCATGGTTTTGCTGATGGCCTTGTAGTCTGGTTCGTACGTGGTGAGGTTGAGCTTCATGCAGGCGTGACCCGTGAAATTTATCTTCAAAACTAATTTCTGTTTACTTTAAATGACACAGTATTATTAAGCAATATCACAAGTATTTTAAAATCAGTTCCAAACTGATTTTTGTATTTTTTTTCAACTCAAAATTGTCTGGGAGCCATATGCCGTCACCAGAAGAGCCATATATGGCTCGCGAGCCATAGGTTCCCGACCGCTGATGTAGGGTCAAACAACTCCCACGACTAGAAACTTTAATTTAGCAGCGGGTTTGACAAAAGTACTCTTGTGTTTTTTACGATCAATTAATACATAAAAAATACTAAACAACTCCTTAGGTGAATTTTAAAAGTGTTAATATATTTTTTAATGTAAAATTGGTGCACAATTTTTGACTTGTATTATTGTCAAGTAGTTGGAGGTAAAGTTACTTGGTCAGTTGTGCTTAAAATAATTGTGTTTCTTAACACATCAGCAATATTAAGGTAGTGCAGTGGTTTAAAAGTTCTTAATTGTCTACGCTCCAATTTGGAGAACTTAGAGGTCGAAAACCACATTAAAAAGTCATGACACTTTCTGATTAGCTCCCAAACGACCTGTGTTATTGCTTCAATGATAATCCCATGGAGTTTTGAATGCTCATCTCTGTAATAACCGGAGCTAGCAGCAGTAACAGAAACAGATGCATAATTATAATCGGTCCTATTATGCTGGAGCAAAATGAATATTAATGAGATTGTTAACCGTCGGTTTCTTCTTTTCCCAGCTGAGTCCTCTTCTTATGTAGGTGCTCATTGGTTAACTCTTCCATCTGCAGATCCACAAGAATCGGGAATGTGTGAGACAGTGCAATCGGGTAATGTGCGCTGTCGCCAAAACCCACTGCAATTGCGTAATCTCTTCTGCAAAGGTCTCGAGTAATCTGTAGGTTGACTACATTGAAACTGGCTTCACGAGGAGCTGAATCTTGACTTAAAGCTTTCGTGACTGCAGGAATTCATATTCTTGGGTCTTTCGGTAAAGTCACGTACATTTGTTATTTTCTTTGAACCTATCTACGTGACTTTACCGAAAGACCCAAGAATATGAGGAGCTGAATATTAGTAAAAAAAAATGTGTTCACGGTTGCTGAGCACGGACCCTAATGCCCCGAATGCCACTGGTTAGCAACAAGCAGCACAATTGTATATGCTGATTATTACTACACTACTTGAACTACATTGTTGATGGAAACTGTCTTTTTTAATTGCCTGTAATTGTGCTTTATGTCAATGTTAAAGTGTAACGAGTATTCCACCAAAACTGTGCTGGGTCATTCCCTCCACCTCCCTTGCCATGTCTATTTTTTGTCTCCCACATCATTTGGCTTATTCCCCATGGGATCTCCTTACCCTCGACTGACCTCTCCTCCGTATCCTCGCTTCTTGCGCCTCGACGCTAACTTTCCCCTGTCTCTGCCATGGGCCTGCCGCCAAGGCCTCTCCTGAGACTCGTTGGCCAAATGGGGGGCCTCATTTCTCCCTTGACTGCTCTTGAACTCTGTGCAGCACCTCAGCTGCCCGTGCATATAGTGTGGAACTCGTCTATACGTTGTATTGGCCTGACTACCCCAGCTGTAGTTGGGGCACATTGCTGGTGTTGGGCCTTTGTTTTGTTGCCTTAATCTTGGCGGGATCACAGTATTGCTCTCTCCCATGGTTCCCTGCCATAACCCCTACCCCTACCACCCCTCCCCTCTTTTTAGGGCCTAATGTATTTTTTAGTAAAGCGTCTTGAGACACAATTGCACTTTGATCCTGTATACTGTCAATTCAAATTGATGTTGTTATAGCAGATTGTTATCGCTTCCTGTATTGAATTTGCTGAGGAGAGATATATCTAACAATGTGCAGTTTGTCAGTAAAAATTAAGTACATTTTACTTTCTAATGCCTGCATCGAGCTCCTAAATTGTTATTTTCTAGACTCCTTAGTTTTGGAATAATGTATTTATTATCTTAATGTCTCTGCTTGATGTGAACTCTTAACAGACATTCTCCTCACATGCATGAGTCGCGTATCAAATTAAAAAATCATCCTCTCTCATATCTACACTTTTTAACTACCTTTACATTTCAAGTTACCAATTATGATGGAGTGTGTATTTCACTCATTCAAAATGTGATAATTTTCTTAATACATGTGGTCGACTACATATGCATGTCGTTGGAGTATAAATTTGAATTACATTTTACTTGCAGGGGTTTGATCCTTTTAATATTAGCTAGTATATTCAATATGAAATAAAGTACTTTTAAATCCTACCGTTGTGTTCAATTCCCTGAGACTCAGTATCTTACTTATCTGTAATAACTGTCTTCTCTCCATTAGTGGTGAAAACGTTTACTACTATTTTAATAATATATGGAGTTTTTATCTGTAATTTGCATACCTCACGAAGTACAACTATGTTCTAATGTATTTATTAGTTCTCTCCTTCAATGAACTGACTATAAAGCAACACTGCTATCACTGTCGACATCTCCATGTGCAGTCCTTTCATCAGTCCACTGCTGAATACTTGACCACACTGGTCCGTACGGGTTGAAGGCATGGAGCATAGATGTTGTAGAATAATAGAGAATAACAATATATTTTTCATGTACTACCCTCTGCTGACAAGGCAGACCTGCAGCAGCCTATGACACCTGTTTTATGCCTAGTGGTTACCCACCCAGGCACTATCCAGGCTCAAATCCTGCTCAGGCCTATGTACACAGTACTGCAAATATACAAATATTCTTCCAGATGCCACTGGGCAGGGTGCTTGATCTGTAATCAGAAGGATGCGAGTTCAACTTATGGTGAGCGGTTAACTCGACGAGCATTTCTTGAGACTTGATGTAATGGCAACAATATTACTGCTATGGGGAAGTTAATCCCAATCCTATTAATTTGTAATTTACATCACTGGCTTAGGGCTATTAATAGAGGTGGGGCCTGCCCAATACAAATTTTATGTGGGGGGAGCACATTTTGACAACTTGATACATATATATTTATATCAACTTGACTTGCATTGATGGTAGAGGTTTAAAGAGATTGGATGTATACTTTATCTTGCGAAAGGGTAATACTTAGCTCTAGTAGCTTGCTCTCCATGTTTCCTCGTGATGATGTCTAGCTAACATACTGCATATTCACTTGTCTCGCAGCTCATTTACCTCGTGGTCAATATACAAGTGATTATTGGAACAATTATCTCAGGAAAGTTTGGCAAAGCAGAGTTAATGAAGGCCTCGGAGCCTTAAAGTCACTGCCTCTCTTAACATACTTAGCCGGTTCACGTATTAAAGTACTTTTAAATGGACAGCTGTACAGCTATGACACCCAGGGGATTTTGCGTTCGCTCTGGGGCTGACTATCAAGTTGAAAGTAACACTCCATAAGCAGCGTATTATTTCAACAATTTTAACGGTGCAAGCTGCTTTAGAATTGTTGATAAGTTAACTGAGTTATGGACCCCGATGTCAATGCAAATGCCCTCAGACAATTCTTGGTAAGGCTTAACTAAAAGGATATTGTTAAAATTGTCCATGAATACAAAAAGGTTGTGGGAGCCTGAATCCCGCAGTGTGAACATTGACCTTAGATGTTATTTTAGTATACGTCCATTTGTTCCTAAACTTGCACAAAACTACATTTTCTAAACAGTGCATTGCAAACGTATAAAATGCCATTTAAAGCCCGCTTACATGTGAAGTATTATTACTGTATTGTTGCAGGGGGGAAAACGTTCCCAATTTAGTGGATGCCAGTAATTTGAATGTGTCTTAAATATAGGCGTAGATTATGGTTACCCCATGCTGTATAAACCTGTTTGTGTGTAGGTTTTATTCGTGTCTATGCTCAAAGCCAAGTGGTCGAGAAAGTGCCTGAGCTGACCCCTGGGTCAACCCCAGCCCCAAATGAATTCTCAATGTTACGTATGAATATCCCCACAGAAAATACAAAGGTGACTGGGCAGAATGCTGGCTCTATCACCCATAATTTCTATGTCTACCTCAATAGTTTATTGTTAAGATCAATTTCTCATACAGTCCATTAGACTAAACGAGAATGCATGGGGAGTGGTAGTGAAGAAAGTTAAGAGCGCTGCACAACAAAAACCCGGTGATCTAAGTTTTATTTCTGCTTAAGGCAACATTAGTGTCAAAAATTTTAACCTGCCCTGGGTCTCCCCTTGGTGGACTCAGCCCTGTTGTGGTGCGAAACAGTCTGCACTGGCGAGATGTTGGGCAGGCGCATGGTGCTGGCCACATCACTAGCTCGTGCTACATTTCGGCTTTAATAGGTGCTTGCTTAACAACACTTACCCTAATTGCCTCGCCAGACTGTTATGGGGGGGGGGGGATAATTGTCTTTGTTTTAATTAACTATTGCTTGTTTTGGTGGGATTGGTGGTACGGCCGCACCTCGATATGGCAAACTGTTTAGCAGCAGAAGCTCTCATGGTGGAAGAGGAGCTCTATTTGAGCGAACTTTGCGGTCACTTATTAGCGGTGTACAGGTCAGGCGTTGTAAGAGAGGCTTGTGAAAGGCCCTACTCTGCAGTTGGTGGTAGTTGTAACCCCCCCCCCCCCCCCCCAGAAACAATGGAGAGTGGAGAATCTACCAGACATGTCTGTTAATCCATAACACATAGTCCTGTCCTCTGACTTTTTTTGCCAGCAACCAATTTTCACTTCACGTTCCATTGAAATGCACCAAGTGTGGCAGTAGACGTGCGGTGGGGTACTCATTGCCATTTAGTGGAGAATGGCAGTTGTTGTTGTTGTTTCAAGAAGCTACAGAACACCGTGCATTTTAGCAATCACAACCTGAGAATATGCCCGATGCTGGTAAATATTAATTCACTATATATTCCTTATGAACGCACCATGTGTTTTATTCCAGAGGCTCGTGTTCCATATTTTCAACTTACGTCGTCAACAATACTTCAACATTTGACATATACTATGCTGCTTACATTCGTAATGTTGTACATACACATTACATATATAAAAATCTATGAATATAAAATCTAGTTGTGAAATAAACGATGATATAATACTCTATAGATATGTTTTTTTGTCGTGCCCCAATTTATAAGGCCCAATTCACTCGGATGTGGTTACACCTAATTTACAAATATTATCATTAACAAAAATAAAATAATAACACGAATAACAATTTTAACTTTGGAGCTTTCGTGACTGCAGGAATTATTCTTTGGTTCTTTCGGTAAAGTCACGTATAAAGAAAAAATAATAAATTAAATAACAACATGTTATTATTTAATTTATTATTTTTTCTTTATACGTGACTTTACCGAAAGAACCAAAGAACGAATAACAATTGTATGATAAAAATGTGCAGGGATTATTCAAGCATGAATTACTGTTGAGAACCACAAAATCCAATTACACTACGGCATTTTTAAAATAAATATCATTCAGTTGCAGTGGTTCGCGTACTGTATCACAAAGCCTGTGACCCGAGTTCGTATTCTGCACGCTGCAAACATTTTGGTAGGTGATATCTAAACCGGTCTGGGTCGCTCTCTCACCAACTCAACATTGACGAGAGTGGTCAAGTATGGTCAATCAACCCCCGTGGCTGACACAGCACGGGGGGGGGGGGTCTTCATTTACTCGTGATTTGACTAAAGGTGAACAAAAATATTATTATTCAGCACAGCGTTTAGGGATACTCAAAAAAAAGTTGTTCCTCCTTTATAAATTACAGTTTATGAAAAGAGGTACATAAATTATCAAAACATCAACAATTTATAGGCAATTTTGCTCAACTAGTGCGGCAAGGCAGATATAATAATAAAAATAGGATGTGCAAAATGTCTTTGGAATGGTCTCGTAAATAATGCAAAAATGTAGCATAACTCATAAGGAGCTGTTTAGAAGTGGGCGTCAGATCAATGCGTAAATCAATCTCTGACCAATATGCGATGGCTGCTGATTTGCAATCACCCCTGCTGCTCATGGACTGCTTTCTAGACAACTTTCGGGTTGCTCACTGCCTGTTTTATAGTGAAAATTACAGAATGTGCAAAATTAACTGCGAAAATTTACATTGCTGCACTGATGGGGGCATGGCCATATGTGACTTGAGGCGTTCGTAATGTGTCAGTTAAACGTCGAAGGCCAAGTGTCTCCCCTGGTCTTCATCTGCATGGAGCGGTGCACTCATTGATGGACCTGAGCCAGCAGTAGAAATCCCAGGTTCCTATGTTGAGCAATCTCCAAACTAAATGTGAACATTAAACTTTCCACTCGTGATTCGATTGCTCTAACCACAGTGGCCGATAGCCCGGCTGTGCAAATGCTGTACAGTACATTATTTAATTGGTTTATCTTAAGTGTCCACGAAGGCCATTATGTCATTTAATATCGAAGTCGAAGTTAAGATGGTGCTATGGGCACAATTATCAATATACCTGTGTAAATATTATGCAGATTATATTTGGTGGAAAAAAATAATAGATTGTGCTTTGGTGCTGCAACGTTATTAATCGTGAATAATGTAAGTTTCAAATCAGCAAGTTACATGCATTTTTGTGGATAATTGCCTGGATGAAGATAATTTGGCCTCCATGGTGTGGCAATATGTAACCATAGCTAGAGTACAAAGGACTCTTTCAAACCCATCGCATGCATAATATAAAATCTAAGCAAATCATGCAAACAATAGAAAAACTTTAAATGCATTGCATTAACCGTGTCCATAATAATAAACTTTAACAAGAGGATCTTGATATTACCTTAATGACAGTCACTACCCACCGGGTGTGTCCGACGTCTCTCAAGTGCCCTTACACCTACTCAGATGTGGTTGTAATGCAAAATGCTTCTTTTACCAGGTAAGGCCCACTGAGCGATACAGCTATTTTTTTCAGAAGCGACCTCGCCACAAATGATAGCTCAACAAAGTGTATTACGTGGACATATACAGCAGATAAATAAACGCACGTTTTAAAATGTGGAATAAATAACCAGAGGACCCGAAAAACAAGCCACGTGACCACGGGGTGAACATGCAAATTCCAAATGCACAGGCGTCAGGGTCGGGATCGAACCCACTACCTCCAGTATACCAGGCGAAGGTAGGTAATATCCCGCTACTACGGTGCCCCCTTATATTATTGAAATGTACATGCAGGCTGCATTCAATAAACACCAGGTTCAGGCAAGCGGCTAAATCTGGCCCTATCCCCCACGAGTTAGCAGCAGGCCGGAGGTGGCGGTGAGCGTGCACTAACAGCGCTGCTCGTGTGGGGGACACCCGATCAGCAACGTGGCCACAGTGACTCTGCTGTGCCCAGTAGCGTGCTGGGACGTGTCCTGGCAGTGCTGGAAATACCCGCTCGTGAACACCAACTGGCGGAATCGGGCTTATTTAATTGCTGCGGCTTTTGGATTACTATAAAACAAAGACGGTCAACTGCATTGTGCACTTTCAGATGCAATTTTGCGGCCGCCTGGAACGCTCTTTCTTCCGATATCAGGAAGCCACTGGAGCTATGCACTTTAAAATCTCGAATGAAAACTCATTTTTTGAGAACTGCTTTTTGTGTTTGGTTGTTGTCCTCCTGTACCTCCGATTAGCACGGTTGAATACGTATGGTGCGAATGAAGTTCAACATACATACACCCTAGGTGAGTCCAGCCAGACATGGCATTATGCGCTCATTATATTTAAATGCCACTTCACTCAGCTTACGAGTAACATACTGCACATGCAGTCGTATTTTCTAAATGATAGAAAATTATTAATAATTTCTTATGTTTGTACATGATAATAATTGCCTCGTGCTTACAAAAGTATTGCACGATGCCTTTAGCATTCAGCTTGATAATAATTATACTGCAATCCCCGTGGGAAACAAATGTGTAAGCAACAAGCAATAATTGTCTAATGTCTCCCTGCAATGCAGCCATAGTATCATTAACGCATTCAAAACACGTAAGCAATGTCATATTACAGAATGTAAACAACCACATTCATAATTTAGGTCTGACCGCGGACTTGGCCGTATTATACTGCAGGGCTGTTTGGTCTATTTCCAACAGTACTAATCTTTAGGCTCCACAATAGGCTTCTGGTCCAGCCTGTTGAATCCATGCATTTCTTTTGAAAGTCAAGAGTGGAAGTTCTTACTTGCCAAATGCATCAAGTGAACATTGTAATGTGATCACTGTAGGCACCGCCTATTGCTGCACTCATACCTTTACAAACATTTATTATAGTTGTGGCCAATGATATAAAGGTATTCTCCAAAAAAGAAATAGCTGCCTTCACGCACAGATACGTTCTGTGGCGTTAGCATTCACCAACCGATCCACCAGAAAATACCGCTTTTATTGTGTTCATTGTTTAGGTGATGGGTGGAAAATAACGCCACGTTTGGTACGCGTGCTAAATAAATGCAATTGTCAATACAAAGTTAAATAAACAATTCTTCAAAAATAATTAATCCCACTGAGATTTCGAGTCTATACTTTTGTTGGATTCCCATGGGCAGTTAAACATGTGGAATTTAAGACAGCTCATACGTGCGATTATCTTGCACTGCCAAATCGATGGGCAAGTAACTTTTTTTTGGTATTTTACCAGGTAAAAACACCCACTAAGGTATGTAGTTTTTGTTCAGAAGCGACGTGGCCACAAATGATAGCTTAGCGAAGTGGCTTATCATCATGTGAAAATGTATAACATGTGGAAGGAAAAACCGGAGGACGAAGAGAAAAATCCATGCACCCACAGGGAAAGAGAACACGCAAACTTCAAATATACAGGCATCGTCAAGATTGGGATCGAACCCACCAACTCCTCGATACCAGATGACAGAGATAACATAATTCCACCGCGGCTGTATGCTGTAGTTTATCTGCACAAGATCCTACGATGCACTCAATGCACCCTGTGGAATTATAGATTGTTTTGCCACTATGCCATTTCAAGATAGTGCCCTCTGTTTTTCAAACTCGAAATTTTACAAACTATTTTCCAAAATTACAGCTTGCTTCATGGTAGTCATGAGGAAGGTTTGCAATATATATATGTTTGATGGTACATTGCACGCTAAATTGTGCTGACCTTCACAGATACATGAAACCTCTGATAGCGTTGAACAAGTGTGTAGTGCAAAATGAAAACGATATATATTCCTGTATGCGAGATGTGTTGTAACATGTTACGTGTCACATGCCACTCGAAGGCAAGAGGTGTCCTCATTACTATAGGAACACTTGTGGCAACGTGTCCTTGAATCAACTAAATTGAGGTAAAAGGTATTACATTTCTTACGTGGAATAATGAGGGACTTAATGGATTGCCTTAATTTTACAAAATTCAATAAATAATGTATGGCATAATTTAATTACACGAATATAAAAGTACATTTAAATGCAATTATGGAGTGCGGTCATTTTCTACTTTCATTTACATTTTAACTCTTTAATTAAACCAAAATCATTTGGTATATTCGCTCCACAATATGCGCGTGATCACCGACATAGGGTGGCTGGTGCTTAACCCTGTATTATATGTCAGTGATTAATATTTAGCTGTGGCTCAGCGCGCTCGGTTACTTGCGGGAGAAAGCAATCGCTTCTGTTGTCTGTCTTTAATTAACAATGGGAGGGGGGGGAAGCGGGCAGAGTTGTGTTCGTGTGCAAAGTGGAGAGTTGATTGGCGGGAGGCTATGGGACGAGAGTGCGAGACATCTCCCCTATACCTCTGCAGCAGTGACTGCTATCGTGCCTCTCGCCTTCCTCCAAATTGACCGCGCAATCCTCGGCGTTTACTCCTTGCTAGTTTCATACGAAGCTTAATGAAGGGCTGCCCCCTTGTGTGCCTTTGTATTAAATGGTCCCTTTGTATTAGACGATCCCCGTGTAACGCCGCCGATCGCAGAGCCACGAAGAGCATGGATACATATTCGAGCGCTGCAGTTTGCAATTACGTGTGCATTTTTGTTGATGTTGTTGCTTTGTTTACTGCAGATTTCTGTTTAACAACTCGGCGATACTCGCGTGTTTGGGCAGATGCTTGCAAGCAGCAGTGGGAAATGCACTCAAAGTAGTCTCCGAGCAGCGATCAGCGGGGAAATAAGCACGGTTGAAAGCATACCGTACTCTCGTTTCTTAGCAGGGAAAGGTTACAAAGTCCGTGCGTGTTTTTTTGAATTATTCCAGTTAACTCCTCTTGATCCGAATCCACATTCCATGGCTTAAACCAAAACACATCCAGGCTACGTCGATACGAATGGAATGCAGCGCACACGAAGGAGCTCCATTAATAGCTGACACCATTGTCTTGATACATTTCTGAACGTTTGTTTTTCCACACAAACAAAAAACGAATGTTTTCGACTTACTCAATTCCTTAGTGTTCAAAGCATACAATCTACCATGGCAGCGTATGATAGATATTGTACAACTGATTCGTTACTGGTTCAGCACACCGGAGTGTTGGAGAGTAAACCCACAACATTTACAATTCGAGTACGTTTCGCCAGTAATTACAACCAGCCTCATCAGGCGACACCTAGAGTTGTGGAGAACTCTTCCTGTTTTGGTCTAAAATAGAGGCATAAATGTGATGTCACTTGTGAGCCAATCAGGTTGGTTTTTATTACGTGAAAACCCTTACTAATTATTCTGTTTATTGCGGTTTCTTGTAGAATTCTTGTCTATTAAATTAGGCAAATCGGTATAATTTGTTTATTATGTGTGGGTGCAAAAATGCCTGGGGGAAAAAAGCAAATATATATAGACTGAATAAAGTGAACATTTTATACGTCAAGTAAAACCTTCGTACTGTGCTCCTCTTCCTTGGTGGTATTTCCACATTTCTATAATGGAGACCAAAACCTGCATATAATTGTAAAACTTCCCACATGGCAGCACAGGTTTCGCTAGCTTTTTTGTAGTACATGCGAAACAGCACGAGACAGCTGTCTGCCGAGTAACACACCAACAACCGCCATTCACAGCCTTGTCTGCTGGAGAAGCTCACCAATGGGACTTTGCCCAAATCTTTCAAAGATTTGTGAGCTGCTCACACAATCCAGCCTGGTTAAACCCAGGATGGATCGCAGGCAGGCCAGCCTAAATGTTTCTAATCGGCGAAGATGCTCCATTAGGGTGGTCCACGTTTCGCAAGCGTAGAGAAGGGAGGAAATGACCGTGGCTGAGAAGACTTGAAGCTTCGTGTGGAGCGACAGACCAGGTAGCTTCCACACAGCATTATGCAACCGATAAAAAGATAATGCCGCCAGACTCATTCTGAGTGAGATCTCTGCTGTCAAACAGGAGCCAGTCATGAGCACACTGCCCAGGTATGGGAAACTCTCCACTCTCTCCACAACTGCCCATCACCGATTGGGAGTTGTGGGAGTGGAGTGTCCAATGGTACAAAATACCCAGGCAGGTGCTTTGTTTTGGTGGGGCTGATGGTAAGGCACCACCTCTTAGTGGCACGCTCCAGTTTCAGCAGCAGCGCCTCCAACTCCTCCTCTGAGTGAGCGACAATTACCAGATCATTGGCATACATAACCTTTTTGACCAATAGGGAGCCATCCCTTGACCGCAACCGGGCATCGATCAGCCTCCCATTGTATCTGTACAAGATGAAAATTCCCCTGATACAGCCATCAAAGGCTTCACGGACGACGTGGTCGAAAAATATGTTAAATAATGTTGGAGCCAGAGGACATCCCTGTCGCACCCCAAGGTGAACAGGGAATGGTTCCGACTCCCGGCCACGTAGTTTTACCCGGGCCCGCTCACCATCATGAAGGACCTTAATGATCATGAGCAGAGGGTCAGGGACTCCGAAAGCACGAAGAACAATCCAAAGCCCAGGCCTACTGATGGTATCATATGCCTTGACCAGGTCAATAAAGAAGAGATGTAGGTCTTGTTGGAATTCCCTACACCTCTGCTGTAGCAAACGGACAGAACATATGACATTTGTGCAGCACCGCCCTTTCTTGAAACCACATTGGGGTTCCGCAAGCCTCTCCTCAGCATGCCTGGCAAGGAAATGTTGAATAATCCTTGCTAGGACCTTGACCGGCACACTGAGTAGTGAGATGCCCCTGTAGTTGTTAAGTCTGTGCGGCCCCCCTTCTTAAAGAGGGGGACCACAAGGGCATCCTTCCAATCCTGCGGAACCTGTCCAGTGGTCCAGACTGTTGTTATGATGTCATGTAAGGCAGTCCGTGCACAAACGCCACCCTCCCTCAGCATTTCGCTTAGGAGATCATCTCTGCCCGGTGCCTTTTCTGGTCTTAGACTCTGGATCGCCTTTAGTACTTCCTCAACAGATGGCACCTTAGCCAGCCACTCACAGGAGGTGACTTATTCTTGCAATATTTGAGGCACCGCAGCCTCAGCAGGGTCATCCCCACTTTGTCCGACGATGTTTTCCATATCGATCGATTTCCCCTCCCCCAGGACTTCAGAAAATTGCCCAGCAAATCTGCAAACCTGTTCCTGGGGGTCGGAGATTGGATCACCAGTGTTCCTCTAATGATGGTAATAGGTGTGGCCCTGCAGGTTACTTTGTTATGGAGTTAAATAGGGATTTGTGATCGTGGGCCATAGAGGCAGACTCCATGTCCACAGAAACCCGCGACCACCACCCATCCTTGCAGCGCCTCATGGCTCTCCGAACCTCTGAGCGAAGGCTGCGGTAAGCCTCCTCATTCTCTGACGTGGGATGCTGTAGACGATTAGAGTGGGCATGTCGCTTTTTCTCAGGCAGATTGAACACCTCCTCTGTCAGCCAGGGTCTCTGGAGAGGTCTGAACCACGTACCCAAAGCAGCCATTGCAGCTGCCTGAGTCACAGTCCTAAACCTCGCCCATTTCCCCTCGCCATCTGGAGGAATGGGGGACAATGCCAACCCCACCTGAAAGCGATGATGAAATTCTCTCTTGCAACTTTCATCAGCTAGCTGAAACCAGGCCATCTTATATTTGAATGGGGTCCTGGGTGTACACCTACCACTGGAGTGGAAGAATGGCAGGCGCATCTTACAGATGACAAGTCGATGGTCAGAGGGCAGATCAGCTCCACGGTAGGTCCTGGTGTCAAGGACATGGGCCCGCATCCACTGTTCCATCACTATGTAGTCCAGTAGATGTTCTTGCTTGGACCTGGCATGCATCCATGATGTTGTGTGGATGTGCCGATGCCAGAACAGCATGTTGGTAATTATAAGCCCATGGGCTGCACAAAAATCTAGCAGCCTCCTACCGTTGTTATTGAGCTGATCTGGCCCATGCCTTCCAATCACTCCAGACCAGGTGCCAGCATCATGACCAACTCGGGCATTGAAGTCACCCAACAAGATGACTCTATCCCGAGGGGCCACTTAAGCTAGCACCTGTGACAGGAGGTCAAAGAAGGCATCTGACTCATCAGCCTTGCCTGCATTCCTCCACATATGTTCGTCTTCGGTGGGGGCATAAGTAACCATGACCACCATTCCTTGCCTCTGGTTGATGGGAAGGCAAGCCCAAAGAAGCCTAGGGCTTACAGCTTCCCACACTTTACCGCCACGCTCCCACGCCCCCTTCATTATTTTGTTCAGAAGAAGAGACACTCCTTGTGGTTTGGTAGTCTCCTGCCCCGAGTAGAGGACTGTCCACCCCTCATGGTGGCAGGAGCCAGAGCTGGTCCACCGGACCTCCTGAATACAACAGAGATCTAGGCGGTACCGGTCCAGCTCCCGACAGAGGAGTGGCAGCCTCTCCTCCACAGTGAGTGTTCGAACATTCCAAGTGGCCATCTGTAGTGGATTTTGTTGTTTCTGGAGGAGCCCCGAGGGTAAAGATTCAATCTCCTGGCTCCGCCAAATGGGGTTTGGCCAGGAGACGTCAAAGACGCCTGTCCCCCCGGGTCTTCCGGCACAAGCTTATTAATTATATTTTTCATTCGTAGTTTAGTGGTAATTAATTGAAGGTGGAGGGGTTACCAGCCCCTCACACCTGTCCAGAACCCCCATTTGGCACCTGTGGTGGTTACAAACGCCATGAAAGGGAAAGGCCAATCGGAATTGGCCCTGCCCCCCACAGCACTGTCCACGACAGCGTTGCCCATCCAGCACCACGAGTAGGTAGGGGGTTATTTTGCCGGACCAAGTAACACACACGCGCATACACACACAGTTGTCCCACGGTCAGACCGCATAGCCGCATAGAGCGAACTTTGGGAACAAATAGGAAAGCTGCATGTATGCGAAATCGCACATAACGAACCCGTGTAAAGTGATGGAAATCTATACTCATTTTATGAACACTATATAGTTGCTAGGCAGCGTTAAATCCTGTGACTTAAATGCACAGCCTTCCAAATTTTAGCCAAATGCTGTAACCGCAGTGCCACATAGTCACGTGTATAAGCAGAGCAAATTTCTATTTTGGTATATGGGGTAGCAATATCCATATGATGGGTTCATTTTAGCCGCAATATCTTGCAGAGTACAGTATGCAGGTAGAGTGAATGAAGCAAGTGGAATAAACGTGTGCATCGCATTGATTTGCATGTGCTAAGTGAAGGGATTTGTTCAAGACAGCTGATAGTGCGAGCTACAAAGCGTGTCACAGATTAATTAAATAGGTGACTAAAATGCATGACCCATCAATTATAAGATAAAAAAACGACCTGGGTCAATACGCAATATTTTTTCAAGCCCAATTACTGCTAAATACCTAGAACTGCATTAAAATCAGTCGTGTTGGAAGTGAAACGTTTACAAACCTTTTGGGGGTTGGATATTAGTGACCATATTGACCATTGTAATTTACCTAGAAAAGTCCGTGCATCAAAAACATTGAGCGAAATTGTATTCGAGAGATTTGAGTGGTGGTGATTCCTTGGAGGATATTGAACATTTTGTAGTTGATCGTGTAGTGGATCTGCAACTGAATTAGAAGCTAACAAAGTGATTTTAGGAATGGGGGTGATATGGTCTTATTTATTGGCTTTGGAGACAAATCTGGGGGAGGCGTTCTGGATTGATTGGAGTTTGACATTGAGTGATTCTGGAACGCCTTAGAGGAGAGCTGCAGTCGCCAATTTGAGAGATGTGATGAAGGCATGGATCGTGATCTTAGCAACAGATAGGGAAAGGAAGTGGCGTATTTGGGAGCTGATACACAGATGGAGGTGGGAGGTCTAGGAGAGTTGAGAAATGATTGGAGAGAATGATAGCTTTGGATCGATGATGACTCCAAGGTTGCATAAATGGTTTGTTAGTTTGGCAGAACGTAATGGATTGCTCCCATTGCATGAATGATGGGGGAGTGGGGAATACAACATTCCATACTGTATATGCCAAACCTGGCAGCGCATGCTTAGCTTGGTAAATTACCCACAGATCATTATGTTTTGTGAGACTGCTAAACAGATGGGATGCTTGTGGTCAGTAGGTGGCACTACAACCAATAGGTTTATTGATCTATCTGTGTGAAGGTTAAAGCATTTTCCCATCCTGTGTCAATTGTCTGCATGTACCGTGGTTTCCCCCCAAGTTGCAGGTCAAATATTCTTACGCTAGAAACCTATGTATTAAAAAAACCCATCTCAAGAATCTTTTAGGCGATTTGTGGATCGAGAGATCTTAAATTTACTTATTAAGAACAGCATGTGACATACAGGGATGGAAAGTGTATGAATTTGACCCCTATTTTTTTTGTAAAAGGACGAGCACTGGATGAAACATACCGCAAATGGAGCTCATCAAGTATATACAGTGAGGGAAAAAGTATTTGATCTCCTGCTGATTTTGTACGTTTGCCCACTGACAAAGAAAGGATCAGTCTATAATTGTAATGGTAGGTTTATTTGAACAGTGAGAGACAGAATAACAACAACAAAATCGAGAAAAACGCATGTCAAAAATGTTATAAATTGATTTGCATTTTAAAGAAGGAAATAAGTATTTGACCCCCTCTCAATCAGAAAGATTTCTGGCTCCCAGGTGTCTTTTATACAGGTAAAGAGCTGAGATTAGGAGCACACTCTTAAAGGGAGTGCTCCTAATCTCAGCTTGTTACCTGTGTAAAAGACACCTGTTCACAGAAGAAATCAATCAATCAGATTACAAACTCTCCACCATGGCCAAGACCAAAGAGCTCTCCAAGGATGTCAGGGACAAGATTGTAGACCTACACAAGGCTGGAATGGGCTACAAGACCATCGCCAAGCAGCTTGGTGAGAAGGTGACAACAGTTGGTGTGATTATTCACAAATGAAAGAAACACAAAATAACTGTCAATCTCCCTCAGCCTGGGGCTCCATGCAAGATATCATCTCGTGGAGTTGCAATGATCATGAGAACGGTGCTGAATCAGCCCAGAACTACACGGAAGGATCTTGTCAATGATCTCAAGGTAGCTGGGACCATAGTCACCAAGAAAACAGTTGGTAACACACTACGCCGTGAAGGACTGAAATCCTGCAGCGCCTGCAAGGTCCCCCTGCTCAAGAAAGCACATATACATGCCCGTCTGAAGTTTGCTAATGAACATGTGAATGATTCAGAGGACAACTGGGTGAAAGTGTTGTGTTCAGATGAAACCAAATGGAGCTCTTTGGCCTCAACTCAACTCGCCGTGTTTGGAGGAGGAGGAATGCTGCTATGACCCCAAGAACACCATCGCCACCGTCAAACATGGAGGTGGAAACATTATGCTTTGGGGGTGTTTTTCTGCTAAGGGGACAGGACAACTTCACCGCATCAAAGGGACGATGGACGGGGCCATGTACCGTCAAATCTTAGGTGAGAACCTCCTTCCCTCAGCCAGGGCATTGAAAATGGATCGTGGATGGGTATTCCAGCATGACAATGACCCAAAACACACGGCCAAGGCAACAAAGGAGTGGCTCAAGAAGAAGCACATTAAGGTCCTGGAGTGGCCTAGCCAGTCTCCAGACCTTCATCCCATAAAAAATCTGTGGAGGGAGTTGAAGGTTCGAGTTTGCAAACATCAGCCTCGAAACCTTAATGACTTGGAGAAGATCTGCAAAGAGGAGTGGGACAAAATCCCTCCTGAGATGTGTGCAAACCTGGTGGCCAACTACAAGAAACGTCTGATCTCTGTGATTGCCAACAAGGGTTTTACCACCAAGTACTAAGTCATGTTTTGCAGAGGGGTCAAATACTTATTTACCTCATTAAAATGCAAATCAATTTATAACATTTTTGACATGCGTTTTTCTGGATTTTGTTGTTGTTATTCTTTCTCTCACTGTTCAAATAAACCTACCATTAAAATTATAGACTGATCATTTCTTTGTCAGTGGGCAAACGTACAAAATCAGCAGGGGGTCAATACTTTTTTCCCTCACTGTATATCTAAACAGGATGCCAGACTTTAAACACAGCAAATTAACAGTGAAAAAAAATCCAAGCAACTTTATTCGAAGTAGAAAAAAAAAACATGTTATGGCATTAGGAATAAGAACAGGGATAAGATCAGTAGAACTTAGAAAAAAAACTGCTTAGGTTGAACTCAAATATTCAGTTGTATAACCCCTCGGCATCAAATAATACATAGGCTATTAAATACTTAGCATTAGAATTAAACATTAGCTTACACGTGGATGTGATGCTTCAATAAGACGGTATATTAAAGGGTCAAGTTGAAAAAGATCGTAGAGGGCTCCTGGATGAATGTTACGACAACTCCCTTGGTAACTCACGAGTGGACAAGGGTCAAGCATGAATGTTATACACTGCTGTTTTACAAACAGTCGTGAGAATGAGTGGAGAGGGAAAAACACACTGGCTGGTTTCAACTTCATTTGAATTACTTCCTGATAGGTTCCAGTGCAATTGTGTGCGATGATAAGACAAGATCATTTCTACACGTATGCCATCATAGAGCTTTAAAAAGCAATCAATTTGAATGAATAAAGAGTAATCAATTTGGACGTATGTGTGAGACTATCGGTAGTCTGCTTGGAAGCGTATTGTCGTGTAATGAACTGTTTAATTGCATGCATATGTTGAGGTGTTACGGGAGGGCAAACAAACACACTGGGCGTGGTTATGCCCGTACGCGAAGAGATGCTTACATCCACGTCCGCACCGTTTAGCCTGGGGGGCTAATACGGCGCTGGGATCCCCCACGGCCCCACCCCTCGGTGGGGGAGTTGCTAAATAAGGCGTTGAGCCAGTGGGCTGGGGGTTCAGTGTTCAGCCTTAACCAGCGAAGCAAGAAGACCGGCTAGATAGGCCCTGGGACTCCCCTGGATCGCTGTCCTTCTGAGGACCGACCAGGGCAAGCCAGTGGCGTGGCCCCGAGAGCCCAGAGCCGATGTTCTTCTAAGAGCCGGTCTGGGGACTCAGGGTGCCGTAATCCCAGCTTAACCAGAGCTGGGTCAGCTAGCCTCCCCTAGCCCTGTAGTGGAGGACCTAGGAGTAGGCTAGCCGGGACAGAGATTGTGGGATCACCCTGTTAGACGGGTGAAGGGGCCGATACCCCTTCGAGTGTTGTATATCTCGGCCTATAATATACAACTTTGGTTAATAAATAAGTGTGCCTCCGACTACGTCGTCCAAGTCTCCTTGAACCTACTACACATATGCAAGGTTACCATATGTTTATGGACTGTGAATATCCCAACCAATAATAGATACTGCATTCTTTCAGATCAACATCATGTATGTACAATAAACTAAACATGAAATCAATCCACTGTATGTTTATTCACTGTGAATATCCCAACCAATAATAGATACTGCATTCTTTCAGATCAACATCATGTATGTACAATAAACTAAACATGAAATCAATCCACTGTATGTTTATTCACTGTGAATAACCCAACCAATAATAGATACTGCATACTCTCAGATCAACATCATGTATGTCCAATAAACTAAACATAAAATCAATCCACTGTATGCTTATTCACTGTGAATAACCAAACCAGTGGTAAGTACAGCTTATTCTCAGATTAACATGACCCATTGTAACATTAACGCCCCTCTGGTCTTTGCACCTGATAGGCTCACAGTGATGACATCTCCTTTATTCTATTTAAGACTGAAACAGAAGGACTTCTTCACAATACTGGCTAATCGCCTGATGAAGCTGGTTGTAATCACCAGAGAAACATCATACTAGAAATGTAAATATCGTGGGTTTACTCTCCAACATACTGTTTAAGTAGTATCTAATTGACACGTTTTGTTTACGTGACAACCCTTACTAATTGGCTGTGTAGGGTGGTGGGTTTAACGACACATATATGTAATCTAACACAAACAAAAACCTTTATTATGGATATCATTAGTTTGGCCAACTGTGTAAGATCAGTATTCTTTAGACCAATGAACATATAAATATTCCACTTTTGTGGTAGATGTAACTTAAAATTGAAATCATCTAATACAAGATACCCATTAAATACCTGTGAAATTAATGATACCCATTCTAGTAGTACATGGTCAGCACGTAATTATGACTACTAGAATGGCTATGTTGTTAGTGTTTAAATAATGTTTGTGTATAGCATACATTCTTGCTGTATCTTGTAGTTGAAACCGCAAGGATTCCATGGATGGTAACAACTTTTTTTTATTGATTTATCAATTTGCAAACCACAGACTATCCACTCAGATTTAAAAAAAATGTTAAAGATTGAGGTTCACGTAATTCGTTTTTTATTAGAAAATATTAATGTTTTAGGTGGACTATGATGCAACTAAACATATATTTTAGCCCACAGGAATATGGCCACCATATTTTGGGGGATATTTTTAACACTCATCCAGGATAATAAACTATTGCAAAATTACGTGAGTGCAAACGTGGATAATTACCATTAATTATATAATTATGAAATAACACTGTACAGTATTCGCAAAACGATTATTGTAAAGTGTCCAGATAATGTGCTGCGACTTTCCAGAAAGCCTATAAAATGCTTGGTTGGATTTATCGAAATAATTAATACACTTTAAAATAGAATGCAATTATTCTCAAGAAGGCATTGGATGCGGGACATCTATATTGTCGTTACATGTGCATTTGTTCATATTATTTGTTGAACAAAGTTTATTTATGTGAGAATAACAAATACACTTTTCAAATGTGTTTTTTTTTAAAGTGACAAATTGCATTTTAATGATGTTTAAATCATATTTTACATGAAGCAATATATGAACAGTAAGCATAACCTGACATCCAATAAAACACAGCAACGTTTTAAAATACGTAATGAATGGAACATGCGAGGCAATATTTAGCTGCAATGCTAACCCATTGTGTTATATGCAATGCTAATTTATATCCGGTGTGTTGATCTGTTGTGGTTTGATCATTTTGGTATGCAATATGGTCTGAAATGTTTTCATTTGCTTTGCAAATCCACATTAATCTACATGTTCCTTAATACATGTAGCCAAGTGTCGTTACGATTAGAACATTCAACTCAACAGTGATGAGGCTCAGTTTAACACGTAGGCTTCCGCGACCAATATCATCCATAATAGAGTTGTTTTGGGTGAAATCGCGTAAATATATAAATGTATCTTTAAAACCCGCCACCATCCGACACAGCCAACATTTACAATCAGATTGCAAATGTTGTGGCTTGGCTCTCCAACACACCGTTGTGCTGTACTAGTGATGAATTGGCATGTTCGGTTTACGTGACAACCCTTACTAGTTGGCTGTGTCTATTACGAGTGATTAGGCTGCAAGTTAAAATCCTGGTGAGGGAGCGACGATGCATGTCATCCCTCCTAGGTTGATTAAATAAGCTCAGAACCTCTCTGTGGAAAACCAACAGTAGTTGTTCCGTAGATAAACTGGACCTCATTATAGTACTGTGTAATTTTCACTTTTCTCAGGGCCATGTACGTATGTATGTTGAACTTATTTTGTACCGTACGTTGCCAACATTGCTAATCGGTGATAACCACCGTCCCACACTTGCTTGGGATGCTTGGACTAAGTTGAGTTAATTACACCTGAACATCAATAATTGTTTAGGCATTTATTAAAATAATATGTAGCTCTGGTTTAATGGCTAAAGTAATATTTGACTTTTCTCCTTCATATAACAAATGACCCCTCCAAAACAATCCCATTGTGGGAAATTCAAGTTTGCAGTTCAACGCATTTATTGTCATGGTTATTTACATTATACTTAGCTGGCTTTATTGTTTTGGCTAGAAGAAGGCTGTAATTAACGGAGTGCGCAGATGTTCAATGCATTTATTAATTACACAAATGTTTTTTTCTTGCTAAGCTGTGACAAGTCTTTAAAGATTTCTGGACTGAACTGTCCACCAGGAATATGAATGATCATTCACAATGGAAACGAAATGCAGTGGACTAGGATTCTGTAAGTTGCAGTCATGATATTTGTTGACTCTTTTGTAAACATTCATGCCTTCCAAATACATATGTAATGCACCGTGTACTATGTGTGTTAAGGAAGCGCACTGAAACTAAACATCTGAAATACATCAACGCCTTAAGGATTAGGTGTCCATTCGGCAATTAAATACATTTTGTGGATGTTTGCACAAATGTGCGATTATACAGATATAATGCCTCCAATATAGCCACCTTGTTATTGTATTAAAATGCACAAATTAGCAGTTTCAATAGTGCATGACTTTCACTCCAATGTCAGTCTTGAAACAATTTTCACCAACTACAAGGCATTAAGATTGTTATGATGAAAAAAATGCTGGCTCGCTGAAGGAACAGACGGACGATCACATCCAAAGAACGTGCGTTTCGCTTTGTAAAAAAAAATAATCCTGCCAATGGTATTTAATACTCAATTCCGTTGAGGGACGTGAAAGTGGAAGGGTCAGCTACGGCCACATGGAGGAGGCCGACACTAGGACACTGCTAATTCTTTACCAGCCTCACAAGTGCACAGCTGTGTGAACACCACACCATTAAGAGGCCAGCAGCGAGCCGTTAGTATGTGTGTGTGTACGCATGTCTATGCAGCACACTATTATAAAAAATTAGTGCCAAAACAAACTTTTGACATTAATGTATTACACACTGGTACTCATTAATATGACACTTAAATTTAATGTTATTTTGAGTTAACCACATTAAAGTAGGTTTTCAAAGCGTTTTTTGAGATAACAGTTACATGGAATTTCAACATCGGACACCTAAGAGCGTATTTTGTATTGGATCGTTTGGTCATTTAAACGATATGATATTTTTCGGATTTAAATGTTATCTCTGCTTAGTGTTTCACCTTTTTGACAATAATTATAAAAAAGCAAAAGATTTTGAGGAATGCAGGTAAAATATAACATGAATAACCAGTCTGCTATAAATAATATATTTACTTACCCCCCATATGTAATTCAGTATAAACTGGCATTATTCTTGGTTCAGAAGCAAACTAGAATTCCCATCGAATAGTATACTTTGCATAGAGACCAGCACCATGTGAAGTGACGGTGGTTAAAACTGAAGGGACTGCATTGGCAGTCGTATATAAGCACATGGCAAATACTGTCTTTCCACCTGATGCAATGCTTTCTCTGGCAACTGAATATGTTATTTTGCGAGCTGAATGTGTCTTGCCAGGTGATGATGTGGGAAAGTACGTGATACTACAATCATAATCAGAATATGCATTTATCCTGGAGGAATCCGATGAGCTATAAAGCTCTTTTTCACAGATGTCCAGTTGGGGCGGGTAAGAACGTTACAACAACAATAAATACAAAAATACGATAGGAGTGCAAAGTATAGGAAAGGTAAACAAATTGGCAAAAGAGATACAAATACAACTAAACCATCCCCATCTATCAGGCAAAGCCTACTGAGGTATTAACATGTTTTTCAGAAGCTACTTGGCCACAAATGACAGCTTAATAGAACGGCCCATCATTTGGACATTGAAAGCGCCA
Organism: Lethenteron reissneri; assembly: GCF_015708825.2. NCBI lineage: Eukaryota > Metazoa > Chordata > Hyperoartia > Petromyzontiformes > Petromyzontidae > Lethenteron > Lethenteron reissneri. Next base: position 9,198,058 of record NC_083807.1, read on the forward strand.
ATATAATCAGAAGGTCATGAAGTGCAAATAGCACTTTGGGGTCAAATTAACCCATCATCCATCGGGGGTTGGTAAAGCAAGTACCACTGCTGGAAGTTCACAGTCGACATGCTACAGAGACTCCCTCCTGCTATGGGAATGTAGAATTTACATCACTGGCGCAGGGTCACTTACAAAGATAAGTACTACCCCATGCTCACTTGATCCCATTTGAGCATGGCTAATGTTACCCTCTAAGAAGCTTGAATGTGACCCTATATACCCAGGGTTTGGAGAAATTTATTGTTTTAAACACCGGCAAAAACTGTGCCAAGTAGCATACATATAACGCAAGATCATCTCACACACACGGCAGTTACAGCCGCGGATCAGATCGGCTCAGCTGTAATGCAGAGCGCAGAAAGTCAAAGTGAAGGGCACACTGCTGTGTCAATCGCTGGCACGGTTAGTAGCGGTGGAATTGCTGTTTACGCTGTGTTTACACTTGTGCTGTGGGCACCACGGCAAAGTCTCTCAACCTGAAACTCGCTGCCATATTCTCTCAAGCAGCCCACACTGAATAGGTGGTTGCTGCCTTCATTGCCTGGCATCTGCCGGGGTCATGTAAACAAGAGCATGCAACGCGGCTGAAGGAGGAGGAGACGGGGAGTTCGTGCAGGGAGCTAAAAAATGCCCTCGGCTTGAGCAAATGCTGAGCCAAAGAGGGGCGGCGATTTTATGTTGTATCGTTTACGTAAAAGAAGAGCATCTCGCCTGCTCAATGAGCGATGGGGCTGTGCCCATCTTTGTAAGTGGCCCTAAGCCAGTGGAAGACATTCAACATGCTATGCCCACTGTTGGCTTCTGACAAAAAAGTGGTATATATTTTGTTGCCCCAGAGAGTTGATCGGTTGAGTCAGCTCTGACCGGAATTTAGATGTGGGTTGAACGCTCGAGTCACAGCACCAACGGGAAGGAAGCAATATTGATGGAGGCGAAGGTCCAATTTCACATAAAATGGATACATGAATTCTAACAGGAATTGCAAACATTATGATGCATTCTCAAGAGGTTTGGCACAGGTGCCTGAAGGATTGAATGTGTTATTATTTACACGCGTTTTATGCTTGTTTATTTGAGGCACGGTGGCTTGGGAGAGGCTGTCGATGATTAACCATGGAAATGTGAAATTGGCACAATTTACTAAAAGGCACGATTTGTGATATGTTGGAGTATTTTTCTGACTACACTTTTTTTTGGTCTATGAGCAGAGATTAAATGTGTATACCCAATGGTTCAGATTGGTATTATGAACAATGCATTACGCATTTAAATATATCAATGCAGGGAAACGGATTGGCTTGGTATTGTTTTAAAGACTAGTATATTTTGCATTATTCAAAATAATTTAACTGAATTTTCTGTCGTGTGATAGATAAGTGTGCATTATGTATTTTTAAAAGTCTGAACAAAGAACTGAATTAATTTAATAAAATGAAAATAAGACATCACATTGCTAGTGTGAACAAGGGAAAAAAAAAACGAAACTCATCAACACTACCTCATAAAATAAAATAGACGGTAGGCTCATAATGTCAACTTCAAATTCCCCAGTGTATCCAAGGCTCCACATCAACGTGTTTGTTTGTATTTGGCTGCAAGTCTGTCAATATTTCTACCCTCTGCTATGGAGCAGCACCCAAACGGTTCATCATCAGCAGCCATGATCAATTCACTGCTGGATGGAGGCCTTCCAAGCCACGGGCATCTCTGACAATTGACCAGTGCAACAATCCCACCTAGGACCCTGCGAGCGACCTGATTTCATCGCTCCATCTTCTCGGTGGTCATCCTGTCATATGTGTCCCAGTACTTGGCTGCTACTGTAATTTCTGTTATTATTATTCTAGACGATTTGCCATCATCTCGTCTCGGTATGTGTCTTTCCCAAGCCCACTAGCTTTTTTCAACAGTTTGATGTCAAACGGTTATTAGCCCACACTTTATGTTTCTAAGGCATGTTTCTGAATGAAGTGGTAAGGTTTTTTTTATATTTACCTTTGGAAATGTCATTGCAGCGGTAGCTAACATGACGTGCAATAAGAATGTTGTATCAAGTTGTGTGAAAATAGTAATCAGTGCTATGGTAGAGTAGTTGGTGCACAGTGTGATGCACATTGGCACACTGTTTCATTAAGCTACTTGACAGACCCTCTGCATGTCAAAAACGACAGTGCATCTGCCCACAAGTCATGAGTTAATATGATGTCCACTTGTTGAAATGTGACATAGCCACTGCATTGGTCACAGCAGTCAAAACACTAAGATTCCATCGAGCAATGCAGCTCTTCATGCTGTGAAGAAGGGATGGTCTATGCAATCTGTTTGCCTGAATTTGGTATGTCCATTTGATGGGACTGTCATGCTCTATCTGAGCATGAAATAATGTTGCATTAAGATTACAACCAAAATAAAACAACTGTATTCCTAGCTTTTGTATCTTCGAGGGTTGTGTGTGTATTTTTTTTATTTTCCGTGGTGGTAATGTTTGTCATTTTGTCATTTAGTTTACTCTTGCCGAAATAGGTAAAAATGGAAGTGGTTGGTGGTGACGGGACGTATACATTATTACAATATTGATAATTGCTATTTTTTTTACAATCTTAGTTAATATCCTCATTATGAAGAAAACACCTACACGTAGTGTGATGTAGTGGTGAATGCGTTTTTTCATTTCAGGAAACTTAGCCTGGTATCCGAATCAAGATAACACGAACACATACAATTAGCATCGGTAATATAATGTAAAGCAGAGCTGCAATGTTTTTCTATTTTTAAAAACCTGAAGAAGCATGCCAACTTTGTTCTTGTACAAAGGGAAGTCTGCTTTATGGAAATGTGTTAATGATGTTAATGGTAGCAGGTTATTTAAAATTAAATGCCTACATCATTGGTTCCCAAAACTAAACCCATAATCACCTCAACTAGAAGACAGCATTTACATTCCAAATCCGCAAATCTTTTGTGAGCTCTCAACTCCAAATTATCTAAAATTCTGGTGTCAGACTCCTCACCCACAGCTATGAACGAGACTAGACCACCCCAATACTCCGATCACTCCATTGCCAATCGCACAATGCATTTCAAGATCGCACTCTAACCGTCTTCAAGACTATCCATGGACTCGCCCCTACATACTCACCTGTGCCCACTAATCTCACTTTATCCTTTCATGCACTCTCTGTCCCAGCAACCAATGCTTTTTGTTTACGCCCATAGTCAACCTTTGCTCAGTCGGAGGTGTCTAATATTCCTCTGCTGCCCACAAAATATAGAATTCCTCTTCCCTAGGCATTATGTTCTGTCGACTCCCTGGCCCTGATCGATTCCAAGCTTAATAAGTACCCTCTGCCATGACTTTTGTGACTGCTTCTTTGTAAAAGCAGCAACAATATGCCCACTGTTTATGTGAAGCATCTTGAGATGCAGTTGCATATAGATGCAAAAATATAGATCCACATTTTACTTGGAAGGCCTTCATGTTAGACAATGCTAATTTTGTGCACCTGAGGCAAGTGCAAAAGGTTGGGCTCGCTTTGTATTTGTGCATACGGGGGCCCTTTAGCTGGTATTTTACACACGGACCACGTTATGGCTTCTGTAGCAGCTCTGGGAGCCTCTAAAGCCTTGTTAAGTGCTGTAAATCTGCATTTTCAAAGCCACTTCCTTCCATTGAACCTTTTGGGGTAAAGGAATAGTTAAACCTCAAAGCTGAGGTTAAAGTCATTAGAGATAAAATACATTAATCCTCTGAGAGGCGATTGTGACTCACTGTGACTTGACATAAATGGCCGCTTATATTATTTTTGTCGGTGTTGTTTGGTAAGTGCTAATCTGTGCGAAACATATAATTATTATTACAGGGAAACCTCTCAATCCAGACTAATTGGGGGCTGTGCCTTTTTAGTTATGTATGATGTCCAATATACTCTGTATAATTTAACGCTATTTAAAAAAGATAACGACAACATTTGCATTAGATTTGCATTGCATTTGCATATTATTAACACCTGACACGTTCTAAAAAAGCTACTAAATGTTTACATTTGAATAGGTAAAGATAAATAACAACATTACAGAGATAGTGGGCTGAGGTTCAATGGCTGTAGAAGGCTGTGGAACTTCTCTGATGGGCTTGTATATTAGTGTATTGTAATTATTTGTAAAACAAGGGTAAATAGAATAAGTTTACAGCTGTACGATTGCTAATGTACAAATGCATGCCAATTGCATTTATTATAATTGTCAAGGATAGCTTCTTACATGTCCAAGTGTTAACAAGCACGTATGGATTGTTTTTCCTTTTGCATGATTAGCAAAGAGCTTTATCGCGTGGTTATAAACGGAGGTGTGTGGGTTAACTGCAAAACGCCACACCCTATTGTGCACCACTTGTCCAAAAATTATGGCCTCAAGAGGTTGCTTGATCAAAATAAAGGTGAAGTATACTTGTAATCCGAGATACCCGGTTGGTTGAAGTTGGTAGATCACATTGTGAATTCAAGTGTTGACATACCAGCAGCAATGTTGTGCCTTTGGGGAGGAGTTGCAGCAAATACGTTGTTCACTGACCATGGCAGTTCTTTGAGGGGTTTTCTTTTTCCTCGCACTCATCTGCTTTCTCTGGGCTCTCCAGCTTGTCGCTTGGAAAATTGATGAAAATTAGTTGTCCACACAACCAAACTAGAGCCGTCCCACAAAAAAACAACATGTTTCTCCACCCCAATAAAGATGTACCAAACAAACGAATAACCATTTACTTACTTATGCCCAAATTAAGAGCAACACTGAAAAAAAAACTAGTTTGACTCAACAGGTTTGGGATATTTTAAATGTAGTGGTTCTGTCATTCACAAATACATAGTAGACTATACCTCTTGACAGTATAAAGGAGTTAGATAAGTGAATTAATTGGTTATGATGACAATATTGCCAATGTGTCATCATGCAGCCTAATCTTAGCATGTCATTCATATGAAATGCATTAATTAATTAAAAATAATAATTGGATAACTTTGGAAGATAGTTAATTTGGTATTGCTTCGATTTACCCAGCAGCAACCTGTGTAAGTGTAATTGTGGGACTGATTATGGAAATGCATCCACTTCATCCAGATTTGTTTGGTCTGTCAGTAAGAGAAGCTTAAATGCTACTCCGATGTACCTTTTATACGTAAATATGGCCTTAACAATGAAATAAACATGCAAATACCAGGAATTATTTTATTGAATCGCTGTTTTTTGTCTGTATCAGAAACCAGCATTATTGTGGGGTTTCTTTTGGTCTCCAGTATTGGAATAAGAATTCCATTAAAAAAAATGTTTGTGCTTATATGGCAGGGGAGGGGGGGGGGGCTATAAGGGTGACACTTTTAGAAGACCCTGTTATCTGCATGTATACAATAATTTTTCTCTGCTTGTCCTTCTGAAAAGATGCCGATGAACACACATATTAACAGGCATATTCCACAAATTCCAATACTCAATTGAAGATAAATTAAGTGCTTCCGAGTTATGTCTGGCATTAATACTAGGATGATTTTTCCCATTTAATCCGTGCAAACATGTGGAAAATAGGGTGGTCTGCAGATAAATTTTAAGGCATATATAATAGGTAAACGTGAAGGGAGCAGCCCTGCAATGTTCTGCTCATTCCACAGTTCACGGAAGTGCCTCCACTGCATAGCACATAAGATAGACAGTCTAGAGCAGCGGTCGGGAACCTATGGCTCGCGAGCCATATATGGCTCTTCCAGTGACGGCATATGGCTCCCAGCCAATTTTGAGTTGCAAAAAAAAATCAGTTTGGACTGATTTTAAAATACTTGTGATATTGCTTAATAATACTGTGTCATTTGAAAGTAAACAGAAACTAGTTTTGAAGATAAATTTCACGGGTCACGCCTGCACGAAGCTCAACCTCACCACGTATGAACCAGACTACAAGGCCATCAGCAAAACCATGCAGCACCAGAAGTCGCATTAAAAGTAAGACATATTTAATTTATTATACGTTAAAAAATACTATATGGCTCTCAATGAAATATATTTAGACATATTTGGCTTTTATGGCTCTCCCAGTCAAAAAGGTTCCCGACCCCTGGTCTAGAGGGTACTTGGTCTGCTCTTCCATGCTGGCGTATCAACCCCCCGCGTGTTTTCGACTAATCGTAGTGTACACATTTACACTGCTTGGTGGACAGATGCTTGGGGGGGGGTGGATTTAAGAAATTTGCTCTGTTGTTTCAACTCCCGTGCTAGGAGAACGAACTGGCAATCTTTGGATTTGCAAGAATGACCATTCCAGTCAGGGATCGTTTGTGCAACCATCATCCCTATGAGACATTCAAATTAGTTTTAAAAAATGTTGTCCGATGGAGAGACTGGTTTCTGTCATGTTGATATGGAATTTAGACCACAGGCTCAGGGAACACCAGCAGAGATTGTCTGAATTTTGTGAAGCAGGGAAACCTTTTATTCAACATGTATTTTCTTCCAGCAGCTTAATGAATTTCTGAAATCCTCATGCTTATGCAGCATTGGCATCTGTACACGTGACAGGTGTGTTAGTTGTGTAGCAAGTGAGTGAAAATAAGTGATTAGCAATAAGAGTAAAAAAAAGGATTGTAAATATATCAGCAAACTCATTACCATTTTTACTTCTTGTGGTTTGAAACGCATGAGGCAGTTTCCCAGAAGACGATGCCTCCTGAGATTGGTTCCTGAAACTTTGAGATTTAGAAAAATTATGCCCTAATTATGACTTTGCGAATACAGCATTTGTTGTCATCACATTCGATGCTGATGAAAAAAAATCATAGGAGAAATGTTCAAATGCTGGCAAATGCACTTTGCCAATTGTGGATTTAACACTTCAGTTATGGTTTTAAGATATTTATTTACTGCCTACTCTAGCTATCTAAAATATAGCTGAAGCATTTACATTAGCAGTATAATGTAGATGCTTTGTAATGCCATAATATTTAAGCACTAAATATATGCACATCCTTATTGAAATACTAAATGCTTTAGTTGTTGTGATGAGGAAAGGTTATGTTGTATTATTAATTGTATAGATTGTATATGCTGTAGTTTGAGGAAAATTGGTGAAACTTCTTCTGGTAAAGAGCAAGATACTCATTTAAAGACTTTGCAGATACATTGTTCAATACAAATTTGACGTTAATGCAATGCAAGTTAAATTAAATAGTTAACAATATACATTTATTTTAGAACATGGATCGTTGAGTTTCAACAGAAAGTAAAATAATTATTAAAAACAACTAGTTGTAATCATAATGCAATGTTTTATTATATCATCATATTATTCCTGTCATTGCTTAGTTGTGTCTATTAAATGTACTAATGGTATGCAGATAAGTGATCTGTGTTTTAAACAAATGCGTGCAATTTAAATAAAACATTTTAACGTTTGCATTCTTAATTGACTTGTATTCCATTTTTAAAGCACTTGGAATTGCGTACATATCAATGTGAGCATGTTTGTGCGCGCACTTGTGTGTGTGCGTGTGTGGTAGTGGCGTGCTAGTCACAACACCGCAACCACAAATCCTCCTAACCCACGTTGAAAGCCTGGATATGCACACCACCAACTCAATTGATATTTGATCTGGACCTCCCTTATACTGATTTGCCTATAATGAGTGGCCGGTAAGATGTGTCAACAAAGTGGTTGGGCATGGTGGACGTCACCCCTCATTTTACCAGGTGCTCACTAACAGCACTTGTACCGAACGTTATGGTAAAACGGGGGTTTTGGTCATCGCATGCACACCACTGCACATTGCAGGCTATGAGGAGTGCAGATGGAAGTGAGAAGCAAACGTGCAGGACACTCTGCAAAATATCTCGAGGCCCTAAATTTTGCTTTTGGAAATAAGTTACACTGAAATAAAGCATCTTAGCTCGGGACAGACGTCTTTATTTTGAACACCGCGCATGGAACGGTAAAATTGACTCGAGGAAGAGTGGCCTTGTCCACTGGTGTTCGACCACAGCTGCCTGCATTGCCGCTGCCCGGGCGGGCATGGGTGACGACCTCACCAGGCTGGCTATTGATCAGCCTCTCATTAGTGTACACTGTCCACATGCGCACAAAGATTGATATTCACATAGAGGTGGGAGAGGTTTGGCTTAATGGTCTTTTATGGGGTTGGGTGGGGGTGGTGGAAATGTTGTGCTTTTGTATTAATCTACCACTTAATGGCTTTGCTGTATTCTTTCCACACATTTTATGAACAAAAATACGGCAAAGGTCACATTTACACTGCAGATTGTTCACGTGGCAGTATAATGTCTTTCTGTAATGATGGAGCTTATATGCACATTTCTTTTTGACAGTAACCTGCGTAAACAGCATTTCGTGCCCTCTGCGTTTGCAGTGTGATGAACATAAGCATGCTACTTTAACAAGCCGATTGAATTAACCGCTATGAAAAAAAATCACGGCTTTCTGCAAGTGACATTTTTTTGTAAATGAATTCAGCATGCGTGATACTGTATTTTCAAGATTATCTTTTGTTTTGTTATTAAAAATTGACAAAATTATCCTAGATGTTTGTGCAAGATTGTCATTGCGAAAAATTACTTTCTGATCAAAGCCCGTATTTGGTTTGTGCGAGTGCACGCCGGCTTGCTTGTAATGAGAAAAGAATGCAAGGCAATGCTAGGGGCCTTAGGACCATTTTTCTTCATTAGCTTCACCCCCTTGGAAGCCACACTGCTCATTATGCCAGAAGCAGCTTCACTGCTGCAAGAGCAGACCTCATTTTATTTCCGGAAGCATGGCTCATGCACGTACACGGGTCCCAAACAAAATGCATTACTGTTATCATGCTGTCCATTCGGCAACACTTTCACAATCAGCAAAGCATTATTTGTTACATCACAGTTGCTGACTGAGCAACGAGGGAGAACAACTGAGAGGTGTGAGGAACCACAAACACACCGGAAGGCAGCCACACGGTGATATGGGGCCAACAATTACCCACGCTTTGTGGTCTTCCTAAGGTGTTAAGGCGTTAGCGGCCAATTAATGTGTTTAAATGTGGGAGGTAATGGAGCACCCATAGAAAACCCACGCATGCGATAGGGAAACACTAGATCCCATATATATACACACAGAACAGGTGGAGTACATATTTATGCTGTTCTGCATTCACCTGGCAAGCCAGGGTATGGCTTCCCATCGATGCCCAAGGGAAGGGAATTTCACAATATGTGCTTTATCCACCAACCCTCACCTCCCTATTGCTGGATTGAAGGCCTGCATAGTCGCCACCGACCGGCCAACAATCTTGTAGACAAAGTCCTCAACATGGGTGGAGGAATCTGAGAGTAAAGTTCACGGGAAGAGTAATCATGGTAGTAGCCATAGAAGGGTGATAAGGAGGTGACTAACTACTGATGAGCTGAAGTGGATTGGTGAGTGAATCAAATGGGGAAGTTTGAGGATTTCTTAAGACGATTTTAATTTTGAAAGCAATTTCCTCTCGTGGAAACCTGTACAATTACCTCTCTTCTTGCACCCAAACTGTATTCATAGATGGTTGGAGGTCAAACAGTGTTAAGATAACAAAAGGGGTTCCACAGGGTTCCATCCTCGGCCCCTCTTGTTCTTTCTTTATGTCAATGACTTGGGCACTGACCTGAATAATTCCAGGGTAAATCTGTGTGCAGATGACACGATACTGATTACTGCTGGCCGCTCTCCGGATGACGTGATTGTTAAGCTCCAGGGTGATTTCAACAAACTACAACATCAGCTAGTTGCTTTTAAACTAGTCCTGAATACCTCTAAAACCAAGGTGCTATGCTTCTCACCAGGACTAAAGCAGGAAGTTATTTTTTCCAAATTACATTTCTTCAATAATTATCAAATAGAGCAAGTCAATATCTATAAGTATCTTGAGGTCATCTTTAATTGAAAACTGAATTTTCAAGATCACATTGATTCTATTGGTAAAAAGACAAAATTAAAAAAAATTCTGTATCGACACAAGCATTGGTTCCCCCCTATGTTTCGTTTGGAATTGATAAAAGCTACCATACTTCCTCTACTTGATTACTGTGACATCGTATACAAATCAGCCTCCAGTACTGTATTGAAGAAGCTTGACTCAATTTGCCACTCGGCCTTAAGATTTGCATTGAACTGCCCATAGAGGACCCACCACTGCGATCACTACATGGGGTCAAACTTAACATCTCTAAATGATCGACGGCATGTGCATCAGATATTATTTATTCACGATGTACTTGCAAAAAAATCAGCAGACTACCTGCTGGATCTCCTCATTGGTTCTAAGAACAAATGTGACCTAAGGTCTTCGCTCATTTACCAGCTTCACATTCCTTATTGCCGTACAAATACTGGAGAAATGTCCTTTGGTGTTGACGCCCCCAGGATCTGGAATGCTATCGCCAAAAAACTGTGAGATCTGCACTCAAAACTGCTTTTGAGGAGCTGTACACAAATGAAATGCACCGTTCTGGATGTCCACTGCAAAGTATGATATAGAGTTTCGATGATAGTGTGCTGATCTTTAAAGGCGCATTGAAAAATGTTGATACTCCTGCTGATACTCTTGCTGTTATGGAGTGAATCATGCTGCCAGCTATGGCTGCAAAGTTTTTTTATTATGTTTTATTTTTATTATTTTATTATTTCCATTCTACGTGACTTTACCGAAAGAACCAAGAAGATTTTACTGTTTTTTTTTATGTTTCTGTTGCGCGTCGTCACTTTAAGATGTTCTTTGTTCATATTTAGTTTGTTGCGATTGCACCCGAGTCAAGAGCCTCATGGCTCACAGGGCTATACCTAATAAATGAAACTATATTAAACTGAAATTGGCATGTTTAATTGAAACTTCTCACTTTAATTATAATTTTTTACTATTTTTATTTATGATCTGGACAAGTTGTGACATTTTCATTAGCAAATGCTACTGTTATTTCCAGTGCAATATTGTCACTTGCAGGATATAACACCATGCTAAAGAGAGGCAGCATAACAGTCATGACACGTTTTTGTTCAGCTCAGCAAGATTAAAAAAAAGTTCACATCTCAACGAGATTCATCGATTCATAAAATGTAGTATTATCATTTCATCAATGTCAGCTCATTATTCTTTAATGGAGGGTAAAATGAGCTCCATCTGATCAAGCTGTACCACATACTGGGAAAGGGAATGGTAGTTGTTACGTACGTAAACAGTCATCGATTCATCAGTTAAAATTCATTGTTATTTAAACAATAGTGTATTGAGTTGGATATGTCAGATACAACTCAAAGCAGTTTGAGCGAAACTTCTTAAGCCACTGGTGAGGAACTTTGTTGGTCAGGATTTGATTGATAAGTTGCCACATAAATAATACATTTGTAAGAATCTTGTCGGGTGGTGGAGGGTTGATAAACATTATTTTGGCATAAAACTACCACGTTGCCGAGACCAAACACAGATCATGGATTTTTTGAAACGTAAAATTTCTGAATAACATTTTTATACAGCTACGTGCTGTACAACCCAGCTTCGCTCGGAGCTTGGACTCACCACACCCGGCCGCCTTTGTCTCCCCAGTGGCGATGTTCACACCACAACAGTTACTCGTTTGAGGCTGAGTCGACCTAGGGGAGGTCCAGGACCGGTTCAAATAATCATCACTGGTGTTGGCCGTGAGCGGGAGTCGAACTCGGGTCGTCGGGTTCGTAGCGTGGCGCGCTAACCACTACACTACAATGCGTTACACTTCCACATGCTCGGGCCACATGACAGATATGCATTATTGAGCTCCCCCCCCCCCCCCCCAAAAAAAGTGTATTTTCATAATTTTTGCATGGTGTACAGTCTGGAAAGTACCCACATGGCAAATTTCAAGTGTGTTGCATGTCGGGAAGTACGCTAAACATTTTGAACAGACACACATGTTCACAACTTTAACTTTTATAGATATGGAGATGTAGATTCATACCGCTATAGAAACTGGACACACCAATATTGGGAAAAAGACTCTATTTGAGGCATGAATGGAATCGTAACTGTATTAAAATTCAATGAATCATGGAAGTAGTGAAATATTAGGTCGGTATTCGTTATGATGTCTAATCGGTTATAGTATTAAATTGATTTCCTGAATGTCATGACGGCTGCTTGCGTTGTGGCCGAAACGTCCGAAACGTCGTGAGAATTGTATTTTATTATGTTTTATTTTTATTATTTTATTATTTCCCTTCTACGTGACTTTACCGAAAGAACCAAGAAGATGTCATGCCTATCATATAGATAGAGTACCAGAAACACTTGCAAATTAATTATTTAATATGTATGTCAATGTTCGGTGAGTCGATGTCAGCCCACGTTGCCACATAGCCACGTGGCAGCCTCCTCCTTCAGCACGTGCAAGGCAACTATTCCACCTGCACGCCCTGACGCATTTCATGGCTAAGGATTGTTAACAGAGATGAGCACTGGAACAACATCTCAAAAGGTATACAAAAAGGCATGTGGATGGGCATGCTTTTAAATTATACTGAGAAAGATCCAAGAAGTCGTGGAAGGAAGAACAAACGGCAAATTGGAGGCACCTGTCAACCGTTGAGCAGAGTCAGTTGGCTTGGACAGGACGCAGTCAAGACTGGTGATGGGAGCTGTAAGACTGTAAGGGATTTTATTTCGATTTAAAGCTTTCGTGACTGCAGGGATCCATCTTCTTGGTTCTTTCGGTAAAGTCACGTAGAAGGGAAGTAATAAAATAATAAAAATAAAACATAATAAAATAAAATAATTCTCACGACGTTTCGGCTACAACGCAAGCAGCCGTCTTGCGTTGTAGCCGAAACGTCGTGAGAATTATTTTATTTTATTATGTTTTATTTTTATTATTTTATTACTTCCCTTCTACATGACTTTACCGAAAGAACCAAGAAGAACTGTAAGGGATGGCAAGAACTTGGAGAGGCCTTCCTCTAGCAGTGGATAGAGCATACTTACTGGCGATTATTCCAAAAAAGTATTAAACAAAATCTCAAATAAAGTACTGTAGTTACTTCCATATATGTGTATATGGCTACCCATGTGCTGCTTAAAAATAGAGATAATGAATTTCATTGGTTTATTCACTTTTTTAACAATTACCTCAAATTACTAGTAAAATTTCCTGTATTGCCATTAAAATATGTCTTTTGTATTACACATCCAATGTTATAATGGAAGAGCTGGGGAAATCTGATTTTGTATGCACTTAAGTCTTCCAATACTGCTGATCTAGTCAAAAACCCAAGCCTCTCGATTACCCACAGTTATAAAAGCATACATCGCTATAATGTGACTGTCAGCTCACTGAAAAGATCCTGTGGTTACAAAACTGTCAGACCCAATAGCAGATGGATAACAGAGCCTGGCTTTGGCAGGCATTCATTACTAATCGTATGACGTCACGCATGTCTATCAGCAAATACATTTTTCGCACTAATCAACATCAGCACGTGATGTAATGCTCTCCTCTACTTATCCTCATGGTAGAACCCAAATGTAACCGCTGTGCCAACCCTGCCACTCTTCCACATGCATTAGACAGACACAGCATGCACACGGTACTGATATAAGCACATGATGTTTCCTGCATTTGTTTGTACAACGTGATGCATCTGACATTTCTTCTCAACAAAAACCTCTTCCTTCTTTCCACTTCAAAACAGTGGAAGCTAAAGCATAGTGTACTTTAAGTGTTCATTTATTTAGTACTTTAAGCAATACATGCATTTCACAACTTATACATGATCTGTTTACATTGCCATGGGTATTGTCCAGACCAACATAGTTTGCCATTCACTCAAAATGCGATGGCAATTATTAATTGGTGTAACATGCCCGAGAGGACGATGACCATTGTGTTCCATGCGGTTTGTGCTCTGTACCGGGCTCCTAGTGAAATATAAAGCACAGACAAACAAACAAAAAAGATGAGTTCATGTGCAAGAGTGAGAAATGGATCCCAGCTTCGTGATGGAAGCCTTTATTCAGCAAGGGATGGATAATGGCTGCTGCCGAAGATGATGAACGTAACAGCACACTGCCGCACACCAATCTACATGTAAACAGCCCGATATAAATATGTATATGCTTATGATTGTATAATTGATTGTATGATTCCACCGACTCCAGAGCCATTGCTGGCCAATTGGGGGGCCCTACTCAAAACACATTATTGCCCTGACAAAACCCCTATTTCAATGTGCAGACTCCCAGTGAGCTTACAAAAGAGATGTGGACAAAAGAAATGTTTTTCTTTTAAGATGAGAAAAGAGATAATGCAGATGAGACGGTAATGTGGTGACATTAGACATTTAGACGAAACAGATGAGATACTAGAAGCTCCAGATAAGATATGGACGATAGATGATTTGTGATGTTCATTGACTCTATCTGTTTATTAGGTTCTGAATGAACAGCATTTCGGATTTAATTTCGTTAATGCTTTTACACGTGACTTTCACACACAGAGCACCAGATGCACAAGAAAAAAAAACTTCAATAAATAAAATTTTAATAAATGTTCTGTGAGTGGACGTCAGCCCACGTAGCTACAGGGCCACGTGACAGCCTCCTCCTCCAGCACGTGCAGAGCAACAGGTCCGCTCGGCATCCCCTGATGTACATCACAGCCAGAGACGGTCTCCTGCTCCCCGCATTCACACAGCGGGACTGACACGTAGTAGCGCTCCCCATCGATGTTCGGAAGCGGCACACACACGGCCTGGTCACACCACGCGGCGTTCAAACCAGAACCCACTGGTGCCTTGGGATGTCGAAGCTAGGCATCTGGACAGACGCATCACTGATCAGGTCCTTGTTAGGCACATCCACGAATCTCCATTCCTCGCCCCAGGCAGTGCGTGTATCCCGCAAACTCGAGTCTTTGGGCTGTGGTGATGCCCACAATGGGGATTCCCACACTGGCTGTCGGGACTTCAGACGCACGGGTGGAGGCTTGAAGACGTCGAAGTGAAGGGGCGACACCGGTGCCGCACGGACCTTGTCCAGCATCTTGGCCACTACAACTTGACGGCACATTGATGGCGGTGGGGGAGATGTTGCAAATTACTGGCAGCCACGGTAGTGGGGTTGTCCTTAGGCCTCGGCAAGGTAAGGTCATTTACTTATTTTAATGGATAAAGGGTAAAGGTGGCGACATGCCAAGGGGTAAGGTAAAGGGTAGGGCAAAGGTAGCTCAGAAGAATGACCCGGTAAGGTAAAGGTAGCGCAAAATATTACCCGGTAAATACAGTACCAGATGGAGACGGACCACGTTCTTGAGGTAGAGGATGAGGTCGAGGATGCCAGCAACAGCATTTTCGTGGTTGCTGCGAACAGCAATCGAAAGAGGCAGCGGCATGCGTTCCCGTGGGAACACACGCACGATTGGATGGAGGGTGATCCCCATGTACAGATAGGAAAGCGGCAGTGCGTGCACTGCTGCAAGTGATTTTCCTCTCACACCAACGCGTCGGGGTGGAAATCCCACCTCAAGAAGCACAACGTGCCTGCCCCAAGCAGCGAGGTCGAGACGTCGGCGTCGGCGAACCACCTAATACAGCAAATGCTGAGCCAGCCAGCAATCCCGGATCGCATCCTGATAAAGTTTGAGAAGGCGGTGGTTGATTTTGTTATCCAAGGTGCAATCTTTTTGTGAGCCGCCAGCAGCGACAAGTGCAAGACCTTGGTCAACACATTGACTCAGGGATACGAGGACCCATCGACCCGCACCATTATTCGCAGGATTGTCGAGCATCACGCCATCATGCTGCCCATAGTCGGGGCGTTTTTCTCCAACCTGGACGTCACCATCTCGCTCACCATTGATGGTTGGTCGAACCGCAACCTGATGGGATTTTGGATGGTCACGGTGCACTGGATCGACACCAAATCTGGTGCGTCGAAATCCATGCTGCTGATGATCCTCGATGTGCAGTCCGGAAGGGGTGTCGGCAAGCGCATTGGCACCGCTCTGTTTGAGCACTTCCAAAGCCCTGGGCACAATGTCTCGACCAAGCTGCCCGCTGTCACCAGCGACAATGGCTCCGATGCGAACAGTGCTGTCAAGACGTTGTTCGCCCTGGTCAACGCGAACGCCGGATATGAGCAGTTGCGGGCTTGCCACCATATTCACTGCGCAGATCATTACATCCAGATCGGCGTTGTCCAAGTTCTAAAACTGATCAAGTCAACAATGCCGAACTGCGCAAGGTGCTTGTCAATATGAGGCACAGCAAGGTCATCCCGCAGTCGTACCACCATGAGGCTGAGATCGCCAAGCTCGCCAGCAAGGAGCCAACGCACTAGGACTCGCCGACCAGGTGAAATTCGACGTTTGACATGGGCAACGACGCCATCAAAAAGCATGTCCCATTGGACATTATCATGGCGCACTTCCAGGATGTGATTGGCGTCGGTGCTTTTTCTGAACTGCAGTGGGCAAACATCGAGGGCGTGACAGCATTCCTGCGAACACGCGCCAGGTCATGACCTTGTTGTCGGCGGACCGCAAGTCAACATTGGATCTCGTGCTGGTGACGATGGAGCACCTGATCCGTCATTGTGATCGCGGTGAAGCCACTCTTAGAGCGAGCGATGAGTCCTTGACTGCGATGGCCTGCGACTATTTAGGAGTGCCGGCGACGTCAACTCCCTGTGAACGCGTGAATAGCGGAACCGGGCAGGAGTTCACATGCGTTCGCCAGTCGCTGTCGTTGATGCTCTTGTACCAGTCCATGTGCTTGCCCTCGTGGTTCGCGGCCAGCTGCCTGAAGGTTCCGTCTAACTGGGCCGGAGCGGCGCAGGATCTTATTGCCTGTCGTTTGTCCGAGGATGATGGCAATGACGAACTTGATCAGGTTGTTGATGAGATCGTCATCGACCAAGACGACTGGGACGAGGAGGTTATGGAGGACGGTGTCGTCGACAGCCTCAACGCCTGATTCGAGAGTATTCTATATGAATAAAGCGCTCTATCTAGCATTTACCGTGATAAACCTTTTTCATGTGTTGTACCCCAGTAATTTCCCTGTAATCGAATCATTTGTATGGGGTAAGGGTAAAAGGTATGGTAAAGGTAGGCTGGTTGCTTTTTACCTTTTACCTAAAGGGCAAAAGGTAGGGTAGAGTGATTGTTTTGTTGTAAGGTAAAAGGTAAGGCTTGTTTATTTAACATTTTAACTTTTACCTTACCTTGCCGAGGCCTAGTTGTCCTGATTGCAGGGGAGATGGTTCTCGTGGTAACATTCAACTGAGTGTCCACCAATTTGCTGTGAGCTCCAGAGAGTAGCACCAGGAACAGGCACCCCAACTTGTTTAGCTGAAGCACACCAAGTTGCTGGCCCCGCAGCTAGTGGAGGCTCAGGCCTCGGCAGGAGGTGTAACTGTAGCCACGTCTTGGGTGGGATCGCGACGATTGGGCCAGCTTACTGCAGCTTTAGTTTCCCCAGACACGGCTGACATGGCCGGGTACTCGCAGGGGACACGACAAGGACGTAGCTGCATTTGTATATATATATTTTTTTTTTAATGAATCCGGCTCCACTAAGCTGCGTTGGTCCCTAAGCAATGTCTTAGTTTGCGTATGCCTAGCCCTGCCACTGCTTTACAGCATTCAATCTGTTCTCGGTATAAAAAGCAGTCCTATATACTCTGATTATGCACATTTGTACCTGATATTGATTATGTAATTTGTTATAAAGAATTAAATATGTTATTTTGTAGACCGTAGGCCTGCTATATACATTTACTTAACATATACAGTACAGTATTTATGGATGTACAGTATGTTGAATTTATTTTGCACCGTACGTAGCCAAAGTGCTAATCGGAGGTGCGGGGAAAGGACAACAAACTTAACACAAAGATCATTCACTTTCAAAGTCGTCATACTTTTAATGACAGCCACTCATGCCTGCTAATGGTGACTTGCATGCTTAATAAAGACCAGCCCATCGCTCATCGTTTGAGAGTAAACTTATTTATCTAGCATTCATTTTAGAATCCCTGTTGCAACCAACTGTAATTGTCATTTGTTTCAAACAATTGGTGCTGTATTTTAATGAAGCCAATTATGCCAAATAGCAGCTACTATTGTGTTCTAATCAGACGGCTAATAAACCTGATTGATGTTTGACCTATATCTGTATCTTGCAGCTTTGCCTTACTTTTGTAATGTGTAGGTTTTCTCCAGTATCTTTGGTGGTTTCTTCCCATCCACACAAATCATCAAGGAATTAAATAATATCAAAAGCAAGACATTTAACATACACGTGTAGAGGTGTAATTGCGCATGGCTACGAATGTTGAGGTGTGATTATGCATGGCCACGGATGGCCAACAAACACAATGGGCGGGGTTACGGCCGTACACAAGGGTGGCGCTAGCACCGACGTCCGCATGTGTATCCCCCACGGGCCCCCCCTCGGGGGCGAGTCCTATAAAAGGTGATGAGCTCGAGGGCTCGGGGTCGGGACTCAGCTATAACCAGAGAAGACGGAAGACCAGCTAGTGTAGGCCCCAGAGCTCCCCTGGCTCGCTGTCCTTATAAGGGCCGACCAGGGCAAGCCGGTGGCGTGGCCCCGAGAGCCCAGACGAAGCTGGTCTGGTGACTCAGGGAGCCGGGATCCCAGCTTAACCAAGCTGGGACAGATAGCCTCCCCTAGTCCCGTAGTGGAGGAATTGGTATAGGTTAGAGGGGTTAGCTGTCGAGAAATCCCTGTAGCCCAGTGACCTGTAAATAACTGTGTTGGTGTAATAAATAAGTGTGCCTCCGATCCTGTCGTCAAGCCTCCATATACGTACTACATCTGGTGTCAGAAGTAAAACGTCCAAACGATGGACACACGAGGGACGACACGTACCAAGGAGTCGGAGATGGAAGACGCCGCGGCCGATTCAACACCAGAGATGGCCGGGGTCGGATCGGAGCAGCCGGGGCCAAGTACGCCCGTGCCGCTACGACAAGAGGGGGGGGATGCGTCGGCTGAAGGACTCCGGCTGGCCCACTCCCGCCTGGCGGAACTGCTCTACGCCGCCGCCGCTGCGTTGGAGGAGATCACGCGGCTGGGGGCTGGAGGGGCAGCGCGGGTCGACGACAGCAGCCGGCGCGCGGCAACGTTTCCCGCCACCCCGACGCGGCTGGCGGTTAAATTTCCCGCCATCTCTACAGTGCGAGCGGACGGCGGGGCCGGCCCGCGTCACGTGACTGCTGAGCGCCAAGCACAAGCCGTGACATCATCAACACCGGCCGGCGCGTCAACATCGGAGCGACCGGCGATGCCATGTGCACAGCCCGCCCACACTGTATTATCGGCGGGGAGCGACGGAGAGCGATCTACAGCCACGGACGTCGCCTTGCAGCAGCGTCTGCCACCTCTGAAAGAATTCGTAGGCGCAGACGGAGACTGGGGCGGCTTCAAGAGACGGTTCATCGCTCATCAGGAGATGGCGAACTGGACGGACGCCGAGGCTCTACGCGCGCTGCCAGCGATGCTGGACAACGACGCCCTGGCTACCCTCACCTCGGCGCCGAGGGAAAAGCGCGCCACCCTACACCTGGCGTTGCAGCTGCTGTCAGCCGTCTATGGGCCGCCTTCGGACTGCAGGCAGCTTTTCCACGATCGGCGTCGGGGCACCAACGAATCACCTCTGGCCTTCCGGACTGCTCTCCTGGCTCTAGCGAAGGCTGCTTTCCCAAGGATGGACGAGGAAGGAGTGGATGCCATGGTGGCTGAGAAGCTGCTGCTACTCGCTGATGAGCTGGACGTCAACGTCCTGGCTCAAGACGACTCAGAGATGTCGTCCCTGCTGGTCGCGCGCCACATCCACGGGGGCTTGCGGTCCCTTCGTCGAAAGGCGGCAAAGGGGGCGGCCAGCCATGCCATGGCGGCTACCGCCCTCCCATCGGAGGAGGTCTGCGGGGTGGAGCGGCGAGGGGAATGGAGAGCGGCAGTACCACAGGCTCGGAATGGACCGAGCCGCCAGGAGCAGCCCAGGACATCGGGGGCGCTCACACGCTGCTACAACTGTGGCCTGCAAGGCCACGTTGCGTCAGGATGCCGGGCTCCCCGTCAGCGCGGGGCGACACCTCGTCAGGACGCTACGCCGTCTCCTCCCAAGCTCCAGCAGAGAAATACGGCGAGTCGCGGCACCTCACACGTTTGGCCCACGCACACATCCGACACACACTCACGCAACCAACTAAACAGGGCTCCAAATTCCCCATCCGTCGCGCGCGATCGTTCGGTAATGCGGCGGGCGCTCCAACCGGGTCAGTGGTCGGAGCTCGCCCATCGTGTCGTTGCTGCGTCGGCGGGATCTTCGGTCGTGGTCGGTCACATTGATGGGGTAGAGGTGCGGATTTTAATTGACACAGGGGCATCGGCGACCATTATATCTGATTTAATTTATAACATCCTTCCCGTTCAAAGTCGTCCCTTGCTCCCTGTTGACGTGCCGTGCTATGCCGCTAACGGGGGCTCTCTGGGCATTATTGGCCAAATCCGCGCCACTATCTGCATTGGGGACATTAAATTATCCGGGCCTGTTTTGGTTTCCTCCTCACTCGCGGTTCCGTGCCTGTTGGGGACGGATTTTCTGGCCAAAATGCCCATCCGCATCCTTATTGACCAAGGGTGCATTGAGCTCCCATCGGGCCGACGCGTTACATTTCTGTCTTCCCCCACCACGGAGCGTCGGGCGTTTGCCACCGTGCAGGCGCTCGTCACAAAAACTGTGCGCGTGCCTCCGGGGGCTCAGATGCTCGTCCCTCTTAGATTGCGTCGGCCGTTTAATGAAGGGGTTGCGGATCGGGGGGTCTTGTTGGGACCATCTCGGGCCGGGGTAAATGGACCAGATTTGCTCGCGGCTCAGACCATGGTGAGGGGGGATGGGGACCCCTTCATTGCAGTCCTTAATGTGGGATCGCGAACGGCCGTGGTTCCTCAAGGGACCGTGCTTGCACACGCAACGCCGGTACCCTATGAGGAACCACTCGTGGGTCAGGTATCCACCGATCCTCCGTCGCGACCGCATTCGGACTGTGATGACGGTTGGCTGGATGCGCTTTGCGCGGGTTCAGTGGACCTGTCCGACTCGCAGCGCGCGCAGCTGCGAGTTCTTCTGAGCGAATTTGCTGACGTTTTTAGTCAACACAAATTTGATATTGGTTGTACTAAATTGCTGCGACACCATATTGACACGGGTGACAGCGCGCCAATCCGCCAAAATCCCTTTCGGTTGAGTCCCGCCGAAAAGGATCATGTCAAATCGGCTGTTGATGACATGCTAGCCGCCGATATCATTTCCCCTTCCAATAGCCCGTGGGGCGCGCCGATCGTTTTGGTGAAAAAACACGACGGATCACTGCGGTTTTGTGTCGACTTTCGGCGTCTGAACAAAATCTCTGTGGCAGATGCGTACCCGCTTCCTCGAATGGATGAGTCGCTCGATGCCTTGGCGGGGGCGCGATTCTTTTCCACCCTCGATTTGCTATCTGGATTCTGGCAGCTTCCTCTGGATGACGAATCAAAACCTAAGACTGCTTTTCGGACACCGCAGGGTCTCTTCCAATTTAACCGCTTGCCGATGGGTTTACATTCTGCGCCGGCAACTTTTCAGCGGTTAATGGAATTGGTCTTGGCAGGGTTGCAATGGGATTCGTGTTTGATTTACTTAGACGATGTCATCGTCTTTAGCAAATCCTTCGAGGAACACCTCCAGAGGTTGCGTGCTGTTTTTCTCAAAATGCGGGCTGCCAATTTGAAATTTAAACCACAGAAGTGCCATTTACTCCGCGAATCGGTGCGATATTTGGGTCACATTGTTGGGCGCTCGGGGATATCCACTGATCCCGCCAAAACGGAATGCGTCAGCTCCTGGCCGACTCCCACCTCTGTGGGAGAGGTCAGGAGTTTCATTGGGTTCGCGTCGTATTATCGGCGATTTGTGGCTGACTTCGCTACGATTGCGAAACCTTTGCATGCCTTGACGTCCAAGGGAGTCAGGTTTCATTGGGGGCCGGAGGAGGAGGCTTCTTTTCGCGCCCTCCGGAATGCTTTGGTGGGGGCGCCGCCGTTGAATTACCCGGATTTTTCACAACCCTTCTTGCTCGATACAGATGCAAGTAACACGGGCATCGGGGGCGTGCTGTCCCAGCTCATTGGGGGCGTAGAGCATGTGGTGGCTTACGGTAGTCGGGTACTGTCTCCAGCCGAACAGCGGTACTGCGTTACCCGTCGGGAATTATTGGCGATTGTTTATTTCATTCAGCAGTACCGCCCGTATCTGTACGGTCGGCGGTTCACCGTCCGTACAGATCATGCGGCCCTACAATACGCCCTGCGGGTTCAACAACCATCGGGCCAGTTGTCTCGATGGTTGGAGATTCTCCAAGACTATGACTTTATCACCACATATCGTAAGGGTCTCCGCCACACGAACGCTGACGCCCTGTCGCGATTGCCACCCACTTCGGAGTGCGCGTGCCTCTTGGGTTCGGGGCGTTGTAGGTCTCCGAACGTCACCACCGATTCGGTCCTCGTGGCCGCTGCCGATGCACCTTCGGTTTCGGGTCCTATCGAGCAAGAAGGGAGGGATTCGTTGCTGGGGTTGTCAGTCGCGGAATGGGGTCGCCTCCAAATGGAGGACACCTCCCTCCTCGCTCTGCGCCGTCGCGCCGGGGGGATTGGCCAGGGGGTGGAAAACGTTGACTCGTGGGGGTTGTTCCAGGGACTTTTGATGCACTGGAATGGTAAAACCCGGCGCCAGCGGCTCGTGGTGCCTGCTGCTTTAAGGGGTAAGGTGGTATGGGCTGTTCATGAGCGGCTTCTGCACTTGGGGGTTCATAAGACCTTTGCCACGCTCCAGCTAGATTTCTTCTGGCCGGGCATGGAAAAGGACGTGGGGGACCTCTTGGGGTCGTGCACGCAATGCGCGCAGAGGAAGCCACCTGCTAGGGGATCCAACCCTCCGCTGCAGTCCATAAAAGTTTCCAGGGTTAACGAGCTCGTCGCTCTGGACATACTTGGCCCATTTCCCGCTACACCCAGGGGCAATAGGTATTTACTAACGGGGGTTGAATACTTCACGAGATGGCCTATGGCCTGGCCCCTGGCGAACCAATCGGCAGCAGCCATCGCGGAGGCCTTTGTCCAGGGCTATGTCCTCGACAAGGGTGCTCCGGAACGGCTGCTTACTGACCAGGGTAGGAATTTTTCTGGTAAACTCCTACGTGAGGTGTGCGACCTCTTGGGTACGGAGAAGGTTCGGACCTCTCCGTATCACCCACAAACTGACGGGATGGTGGAACGGCTGCATCGGACCATCACGTCCATGCTGTCCCAGCAGGTGTCGGTATCCCAGACGGATTGGGACCTCCGCATAGCCGGTGTGTTGCAGGCCTACAGAATGGCTCCCCATGCGGCCACCGGATTTTCCCCTTTCTTTTTAATGTATGGGCGCGAAGTTAACCCTCCTGTGGCGACCCAGCTGAAGCTCTCGGCGCTCCAGGCGAAGTCTAAGTTGTCCGAACACGTTAAATTTAACATCGCTCAATTGTCTGAGGCGCGGGAAGCGGCCGTGCAAAATTCTGAACTCCGCCAGAAGGCGAACGAGAGGCTTCGGTTGGGGCGGGTGCAGGTGGTCAAATGGGTACCAGGGGACAGGGCGTGGTTGCACTGTCCTCAGGTGCCGCTGGCAACCTCGTCGAAATTGGTACGGCCGTGGCGGGGGCCAGTGGAGGTCGTGCAGGTTTTGCGGCCGCAATGTGTTCGCGTCAAATGGGGGAGGCGCCGGTGGTATGTGCACCCCTCAAGGTTAAAACCATTCGTCACGCCGCCCCGGGGTTCACACACACACACGCATGGCCAAACGTGTGAGGGTGTCGCCGACTCCCCGTCGTCGCTGCACTCGCCTAACCTGACGCCAACTGTTCCGCCCCCAGGTGAAACAGGAGTGACGGGCCCACGCCCACCAACCCCTCCCGGAGGGGTCGGGGGTCACTCGGCAGCGGAGCCTGACCCTCTTGCACCCGGACCGTCAACAACCGTCACTGAGCGTGCCGGGACGGACCCTTGTGAGGGACCCGCCGCGAGAACGCGCGCCAAAACGCGCAGACTTTTGTGAGGTCGGCCGTTGGGGGGCCTTGCGGACAAAAGGGGAGGGGTGTTGTGAGGTCGGCCGTTGGGGGGCCTTGCGGACGATGGGAAAGGTGACGTCCGGAGTGTATATATATGTTGGTTTTGGGGTGTTATCCGGGGGGGGTGCGTCGGGTTATTTTTTTTCTCTCTCTCTCTCTCTTCCTCTCGTTGTTCTTGTTCTTGTTAAAAATTACGCGAGGCACACACACGGGGTTTTTGTGAGGGATGCACCTTTATTCTGATTTTTTTTTGCAGCCAGGGACGGCTGCGAGCTGTACAGGGGGGGGTGATGTAGAGGTGTAATTGCGCATGGCTACGAATGTTGAGGTGTGATTATGCATGGCCACGGATGGCCAACAAACACAATGGGCGGGGTTACGGCCGTACACAAGGGTGGCGCTAGCACCGACGTCCGCATGTGTATCCCCCACGGGCCCCCCCTCGGGGGCGAGTCCTATAAAAGGTGATGAGCTCGAGGGCTCGGGGTCGGGACTCAGCTATAACCAGAGAAGACGGAAGACCAGCTAGTGTAGGCCCCAGAGCTCCCCTGGCTCGCTGTCCTTATAAGGGCCGACCAGGGCAAGCCGGTGGCGTGGCCCCGAGAGCCCAGACGAAGCTGGTCTGGTGACTCAGGGAGCCGGGATCCCAGCTTAACCAAGCTGGGACAGATAGCCTCCCCTAGTCCCGTAGTGGAGGAATTGGTATAGGTTAGAGGGGTTAGCTGTCGAGAAATCCCTGTAGCCCAGTGACCTGTAAATAACTGTGTTGGTGTAATAAATAAGTGTGCCTCCGATCCTGTCGTCAAGCCTCCATATACGTACTACACACGCTTCAGAGGCTAATTTTATCTGTCAAACTATTATGTGCGAATCCACTTTCATGACCGTGAAATAATCTAGTGACTATGCTCATAATAACTGGAGAAAACATTTTCTACATAGGTTTGTAAAAAGCTTTCGATGCTGGTTTGCCAATATATACATGTGAATTTGGTTTTCATTGGTTCAATATTCTTAGGGTTATTTCATCATCAAGTAGTTTACTATGTAGGCTTTCGCAACCAATATCTATAATAAAAGGGTTGTTTTGGGTTATATCACGTAAATATAAATGTCGTTAAACCCCCACCAGCGACAGCCAATTAGTAAGGCTTGTCAGGTAACCAAAACGTGCCAATTTGTTACTACTTCAACACACACTGGTGTTCATATTATTGGGTAAAGTCACGTAGATAGGTTCAAAGAAAATAACATAAAACTACGACGTTTCGATCGCAACACATTGTTGTGATCAAAACACATTTTTTGCGATCGAAACGTCGTAGTTTTTAATTTTTTTATTTGAACCGATCTACGTGACTTTACCGAAAGACTCAAGAATATGAATTACTGCAGTCACGAAAGCTTTAAGTCAAGATTTACACACCCGTGTTTTGGAGAGTAAATCCACAACATTCACAATTCGAGTACGACGTTTCAGTGGTGAATGCAAACAGCTTCATCAGGCGAAACAGGAAGACTTATTTACAATTCTTGCTCTCGCCCGATGAGGCTGGTTGTAATCACCAGCGAAACGTCATACTCAATTGTAAATGTTGTGGGCTAACTCTCCAACACATCGGTGTGCTGTACTTGTAACTAATTGGCACGTTTTGTTTACGTGTCAAACCATACTAATTAGCTGTGTCGGGTAGTGGTGGATTTATCGACACATACGCGATCTAACACAACCAAAACATTTATGTGGATTATCATGTATTTGGTTTATGGTCTCTTTCCAGAATAATTTAGTTCTCAGCAGTATTGTAATTGCTCTATCAATTTTGAGGTTAAAAAGAACTGTCAATGACAATCCCAGAAATAGAAATAGCAATGCCTGGAATTTCAAACTATGTCCATGCTATCACCAGATTACTGAAATAACCCTCCGAGTGGGTACTCCAATGTGCCAGGGAAAAAAGGATACAGCCATGTGTAATTGCATTATAGATTTGAGCATTAATCTTGTCCATTTGTGCTCATGGTACATGGCTGAAAAACACATTCTCTTCAAGGTTATAATTTCATACTCGGATATTTAAATATTCATGAGCTTAAAATGGCTATTTGCATAAAACATTAATGTTGCATCAGGAAATGTAAAGTATGATCTTGCAAATTGACACTGGCACCTGAAAATATTCTATTATCAAGGTGCTTGATACGTTTTTAGAATATGAGGAATATTGGAGGAAAAATATTGTGATAAAATTAAACTTGGATTAGGTATAATATTTGGGTGAATTTTTTTTTATTACACTTACCATATTCTATCAATCATCATTTCATCGGCATTATCAAATGACGATAATGATTGTTGGCCTTCAATGCATTGTTGGGATAGATATATATATGGACGTACAATGATGCTTCATTATGTAAATGGTGCAACAATTTGAATGTTTATTATCGCATGTTAATTCATCTGCTAATTCCCAATTTATTTCACGAGTTATAATTATATTTAAATTATTCGTCTTTAAAATGATTCGACGGTGTTTGTCATATTTCCTTTTAATGTATTTAAATAATTAACTCTTTCAAAACAGTGCCAGATAGAGTAGAGAAAATTTTATTGCTTCACAAGTGAAATTGCAATTAAATTAACAGAGTGAACTAAACATACATATAATTAGTTTTTTTATTCGTGGCCCTTGAACGATAACGCAACAAACATGTACATGATGCACATGAAAAAGAAGCTTTTACAAATTCATTGGGCTCAAAAATTAATTTATATACAGCTCTAGTAAAGGCTGGACTGTGCCATTAATGACCCATCATTATCACTGGTCAGAGGGCAGTTCTCATTTTGCGTATGTTAATGCCATTTTGCATTTGTGTTTTTACCGGCAAAGAACATTCGCTCTCCTCACATTTGTTCCTGAAAGATAGTTAACTTTAATTTTAATTGCTCAACTCAAAATGTTTTGGCTTGTATTTATGTGCTCGTATATTTTCACACGTATATATAAAGCAACCGAGTGGAATCAATGCAACACAATGAATTCTTCCACTGAGGCCGTGATTGGAAAATGAAATCTTTCATTCACTGTCACGGTGGAAGGGAGTTATTATTCTCCGTAATTGCTTTCAAATGCTGCTGTCAATCACGCACGCTCTGCAAAGGCAGACCCATTTCCTCTTCATCACCGTGCCACTTAAAGTGCGTCCCATTCAATTGCAGCTAATGAGGAATCCACGAGTGCTAGATGGTTCACGGGACAAGTCTCACTCGGTGGAACGGCAAACAAAATCCAGGCTGTCTACACATAAAGCCTCGGTAACACCCAGTGATGCATAACATTTACATTTTCAAAGAAACGTGTAAATATTTCGATTTAAAGCTTTCGTGACTGCAGGGATTCATCTTCTTGGTTCTTTCGGTCACCTGGAAAGGAAATAATAAAATAATACAATAAAACATAATAAAATACAATTCTTTTGACGTTTCGGCCACAACGCAAGCAGCCGTCCTCAGGTGAAGAACAAGGCTGTCGGAAAGGACGGCTGCTTGCGTTGTGGCCGAAACGTGAGAATTGTGTTTTATTATGTTTAATTTTTATTATTTTATTATTTCCCTTCTACGTTACTTTACCGAAAGAACCAAGAAGATGAAACGAGTAAATACTTCTAATTTACCATCACTCCCTTCCCAGCACACATTCTTCATATGATGTCTGCAGAAAAGTACACAGGGTAATTCCTTCACACTGTTTATTGCCTATGAAATGATAAAGAGTGACGGTCCACGCTACGGCTGCACTGTTTACAAGATAAGTTGAAAGCAGCAGTCTATGTGGAGGTAGTCGGCTTGTATTACATGCATTCTGGGTCGTGGTGATAAAATATTTTCAATTTTCTGGCTGCATCTTTCCATTGCAGATGACATTTATCTGAAAGCCACACGGGCAGAATTTTGTGCTTACATTTAATTTTCTTCAGCTGGGGTGGTTCATTTTATTTCGGGTTGGTTGTGTAATCTCTCTCGGAAATTATATACACAGTACAGTGTGTATGAAACGCAATAGACTAATGCCTGCTTTATCTACTGTTTGCGACTTTTGTTACATCATGTCTCACTGTGGTGTATCATATGCAAAGGTATTTGGTTACGAGATGATAGTAACTTTCGGTGTAAATAAAGTGCATTTACATAAGTGGGATAACACGACAAAGTAGTTTGAAAAAGGTGCAAAACTTCAGAGCAGTATCTTATGAAAAGATTATGAATATATATTTTTTGTAGGTCAAGTACATATTATGTCAATTTACAGTCTCTTTAAATTCGTTCAGAAAACGTCATGAGTTATTTTGTAGCCAAGCTTATTTAAACATCTCACCACTGCATTGGAAGAAAAAAAAATACAACTTAATGAGAAAATGTGAGTTCAGGGCCTAATATGCCTTTTTCCTATCATGGGACCTCCCTCGCCAGTATGAAAATATAAGAATATAGATTTGACCCTTTCTGGCAATAAATAGGTGTTAAGATGTTAAAACATCAAACTGTAAAACCTTTTGCAAGGAATCATGGCTGCATTAACCACAAATACTTGTGGTGAACATGCAAACAAAAAATCATGCTCTCACATTATATGCAAACATCCTCTGTGGCTGATCCTCATCTGGTGAGGGGTGACAGGTTAATGTGATGGACTGCCTGCCACAATCATTTCATGTTAATGTCCTCAAGTGACTTATATCATAAACATTTACAGCCTCAACTCATGCAAACATATCGATCCGAGGAAATGCCATGAAGTTGGGATGGCACAGAGAATAACTTTTAAACCGGAAAAATAAAACACTACTGCAATTTTGGACTAATTATAGACATATTTTGGGACACTTGAATATGGAAGATGAATAGCAGCTATAAGGAAACTCATATGCTCTCATTAAATTGTGCTCATATGGGGAAGGCATGTTGCAGCATAGCTGATTAATGAGATATCACCCAGCAAGGAATCTGCACAATTAAATGATCAGGGGAGGGGAATGAGTCGTTTGTTTTTGGTGTTTAACAATACTTTCTTGGGTAATTGGATGTTTGAAAGATGACTTCAAATGGCAAGAGATTGAAGCCTGTATCAGATCAACGTTTTAAAATATGAGTTTCATGCCGTGAAAAGAGGTGTCCCACACCAGATGGTATTTCTCTCTTAAAAACATAAAAGTAAAACTCAAAGCGTCTCTATTCTCAAATGAGCATTGGGTGGATCTCCTCTTTGATGGCATCCTAGAGCCCATGGGGGGAATTCAACATTCACATGGGAGGTGCCGGTTTCGCCATTAGGACTACTTCTGTTGACTTGTAAAAGCGTGTCTTATATTTTCATATATTGTGTACATGTCCAGCCCTAACACGTAGGCTTTCGCGACCAATATCATCCATAATAGAGGTTTTTGGGTTAGATCACGTAAACATATATAAATGTGTCGTTGAAACCCGCCACCACCCGACACAGTCAACTAGTAAAGGTTGTCACGTGAACAGAACATGCCAATTCATCTCGAGTACAGCACACCGGTGTGTTGGAGAGCCAAGCCACAATATTTACAAACTGATATTTTTTGGGTCTTTCGGTAAAGCCACGTAGATAGAAAAAATTACAAAAAAACAAATCACGACTTTTAGATCGCAACACAAGCAATCGTCTTCAGGTGAAAAAGAGGGAAATCTGCTGAGGCAGGCTGTTTATAAAGGTTTAGAGATGGGCGGGGCAGCTAATGTTAATGTAGGAGCGAGTAGAAGAGAGCGAGTAGGAGAGAGAAATTTGCTTGTAAATGTAAGCTCGGCGGGAGCCAAGCTCGGCTAGAGCCCGGACGACGCAGTGGCAAGCCGCCATTTACTAACACCTAAAGGTTGGCTGGGTTAGTGAATGTAACTCATAGAGTCCAAAATTATTGCTAACATAGGTAAGTAGGATTGATTGCTCTGTTTGTACCCATTTTCTCGGTGGAAATTGTGTCTGTGTTTATATATCTGGATGGCTTCATGAACGAATCTTTGCTGATAGCCAGTGGGTTATGTTAGCAGTTATTTTGGACTCTCTGAGTTACTAACACAGCCAACCTTTAGGTGTGTTAGTAAATGGCGGCTTGCCACTGCGTCGTCCGGGCTCTATCCGAGCTTGGCTCCTGCCAAGCTTACATTTACAAGCAAATTCTCTCTCCTACTCGCTCCTACATTAACATTAGCTGCCCCGCCCATCTCTAAACCTTTATAAACAGCCTGCGTTAGCAGATTTCCCTCTTTCACACGCTTTATTTTAACTCACTCTGTTATTGTTGTCGTTGTTGTTGTATCCTCAAATCTTGGTTCTAATTGTCCACGGTCAACTGACGTTGGCTGTAATTGGCCACGGTCTCTTACGTTATGGCAAGCTTTGGGGCCACTTCCTAGAGTCGTGAAGTTCTGCCATTACTAGTACATTTCTTAAAAGCGTGTTAAAATGTTATTTATTTATTTCACCTGAAGGCGATTGCTTGTGTTGCGATCAAAACGTCGTGATTTAGATTTTTGTTATTTTTTCTATCTCCATGGCTTTACCGAAAGACCCAACGAATATTAATTTTTGCAGTCATGAAAGCTTTAAGTCAAGATTTACAAACTGAGTACGACGTTTCGCCAGTAATTACAACTAGCTTCATCAGGCGGCAGCCATATTTGTGGAGAAGTCTTACTGTTTCGTTCCTTATATAGAGGCGTAGATGTGTTAACCACCCTTCTGTGCTCTTGAACAATGTGGGGGGGGGTGGGGGGATTACTGAGGCAACGTACATTATACATGTGCATTATGCGAGCCCTTTGAACTTGTCCTTCCTGTTGGTCCTGGGCCTCCCCTAGGAAGACTCTGCCTCAAATGAGTACCTGTTACACATCGCACGAGGAGACAAAGGCGTCTTGGCGTGGTGCTGGCCACCCACCCCCTCGTGTGCCATGCCGACCTTCATAGGTGCTCACTAACAGCACTTGCCCCAATGTATGTATGTATGTTGAATTTCTTTCGCACTGTACATAGCCAACCATGCTAATCCGAGGTGCAAATATAATATTAAGGCTATATGGGGAATCTTTGTCTTTATATATATGCATATAGTATCAATACATACATGAGTTGGGTGGTCAATATATACATTGCAATGATCACATTTTATATGTTTTCCTTTGCGTGATTGCAATTGTTTGATATTGAACTGCTGAAAATCTAAACATCATTTTCAATCGTGATAAAATACGTGTGCTCATCAGAATAAAATAATTGTTGGAGGGATATAACTGGTATACACTACAGCATTTTCACAACTTGGGAAATAATTGAAAGTGGTGTCTTGCCTCACGGCAGATGTGGAGCGTACGTTCACAGGAAGTTCCTGTTTTTTTATGCTAATTTTGGTCACGTGACCAGGAAGTGACGATTTTAGATTTACAGTGAACCACGCGGGTTTCTGCCATCTTACTGATAATTCAAGATGGCGGCACGCATCGCATCTCAGTGAGACCACAGCCGCACTTGTCCATTGTCGGAGCTTAAGAAGCATTGTCTGCAAGTTGTTTATATTCCTATAATATTGGCAATGCTGTTGTAATGTTGGAATGACCGTTATAGTGATGTAAATGCCTTTATGGTGCCGTTAAGTTGTTGTAGTAAATACGAGGCCTAGTTAGTAACGAAGCCTGCGACTTTCCTTATTGTGGATGTTACTTGTGATTTAGTAGGTTGAGTAAAGATGACGAAGTATCTCATCCACAGTTTAGTGTTATGTGTAATGCTGTACTTTTGGGGTGCAGTGAGATGAATACACGATGTGCCTGTATGCAACGCATCGGCTTGTGCTTTTGTCTAGTTCAGTGGTAATGTAAGGGCCTGGTCCGTCCAGGATCTATTGTTATATAAGACAATGTTCTGATGCTGTGGTGTTCATTGTGTTGGTGTTTCCGGAATATAACAGATGCTGTATCTGTGTTTTCTCACCAGTTTTACCTTGTTAAAATCAATAAATGACGATTGGAGTTGGACGTTCATCCTGGCTCCAAGGGTTTATTGCACGCAAGGTTATCTACTCGACTAGCGGTGCAACGCAGCGCACAGCGAGGCCGAGATAAGTGGGATCAGGATCAACATTGTGAAATAGATTGGGGAGCAAGAGAAGGATGACGTGCTATTTATAAAAAAAAACTGAATTTGATCATGGAAGCATTGTAACGTTGCCATTGAAGCAAAAAGTCTTCGGCCAGTGCACGTGACATGCGGATCAGAATCAGCGATGACACGTGGATCAGAAACATTGACACTGATGAGGAAAATGGGACAAAGGTTTGAAAAGTGCACAGAAGACGGGTCCGGAGAGATAGATTTTGAGGCAGGATGAGGAATGCACGACTCGAGGAGTAGACGCACCAAAGGTACCACATTTATGATGAAAACAATATGGGGACTTAGGCAAGAGACAAGTCAAGTTTATTTATTTAACCAGGTGAGAACTCAAGAGATCGTGATAGTTTAGTTTGCAAGAGTGACATGGAGACATTGCTGCAAGGGACGATAGCTGATGAATGAGACTGTTGGAATGGTAGCCAAAGGACAAATGGAACATAGAGATTAGTACGTGCTCAGGAGTGAGATTAAGGCATAGCAGGACTATAAGTGGTGGTGGGAGCATGGGGAAGCCTTTATCCAGCAGTGGATCAGTGCTTGAGGCTGATGATGATACAGGGTACTTAATTCATGCTAAGGTAACCTTGGTGGTGTCGAAGTTAGATTCCTATTAAATTGTTTATATGGATTGCAAAGAACTCATCCTAGGTCATAATAATATTGCATACACTGAGCACTATGCCATTACTCTCGACGTTCACACATTCTGGACGTAACAATCAAAGTGATTTGCTGCTCAAATGAGGCGAAGCTCATTTCCCATATACACTCCTGAGCGATTGAAAGCTTTCGTGACTGCAGGGATTCATCTTCTTGGTTCTTTCAGTGAAGTCACGTAGAAGGGAAGTAATAAAATAATAAAAATAAAACATAATAAAACTATTCTCACGACGTTTCGGCCACAACGCAAGCAGCCGTCCTCAGGTGAAAAACCAGGTCCGTCGAGGCGACAGAGTCTGAATGAAACAGCACACGAGCTTGGAGCATATATATATGCAAATTCCTTTGTCAAGGCGCCCAGCTTATATATATATGCTCCAAGCTCGTGTGCTGTTTCATTCAGACTCTGTCGCCTCGACGGACCTGGTTTTTCACCTGAGGACGGCTGCTTGCGTTGTGGCCGAAACGTCGTGAGAATAGTTTTATTATGTTTTATTTTTATTATTTTATTACTTCCCTTCTACGTGACTTCACCGAAAGAACCAAGAAGATGAACTCCTGAGCGAGTTGTGAAAAGTCCACATTCCCATGGTGGGGGGAAAGTCTATACATAGGATAAGCACTATTGCCATCCCCTCAAAGTGGTATGTATTTTATGACCCTGGAGGGATGATATGTGAAAGCAACACCAAACCAGGATTTGATCTCGCAACTCTCCAATTGCGAACCGGTCTGCACTACCGCTGAGCCACCTTGCACATAGAGCATCACACACATGTAGTATATATATATAACCAGGGACACACACACACTGTGGATGTGTGTATACATATTGAGAATTACATTTCACCTCATAAATATTACATTAATCCCAGCTGTGATGATATTCTCAGGTGCAGGCTGTTCTGGTACATTTCGCAACCAAATTCCCCTCACCTGTCATGAAGTGCCAGACCGGTATCGTTATATCCTTTGGACTCTCCTGTGCAAGAGTGTGATGTTGGCTTGCATCTCTCCTTTCACATTCATTCCATCTGGTCTGCCTCAGTACCACTCTTCTCCTACCCCACTGTCATACCATATAATGCAGTGCATGAATGTGATAAATGTTATACCCTAGGGAGCTATACATGTATACAGGGTTAAATATTTTTCGATTTAAAGCTTTCGTGACTGCAGGGATTCATCTTCTTGGTTCTTTCGGTAAAGTCACGTAGAAGAACCAAGAAGAGGGTTAAATATGTTGTGAACATAATTTCAAAGGGACCGATTATTGTAGCTATTTTGGGTGTCACGAGAGAAAAAAATTAGTCGGGTTAGGGTGGAGCCAATGACGCAAACAGTTTCTGCACGACTGCGGAAAGTGTTTTGCCATTGTACGAAAATACATCAATTTGCGCTTTGGCAAGGGTTGTGCTGCAGTTGCTGTGAAAACGGCATGGAGGCCCATTCCACACAAACTCACGTGCGTGTTCTGTGCCCCTTCCATAACTTGTTTTTCTGCTTCTCTCAGAGGAGGTTTTTGGTGCTCTAAACCTTCTTTTTTGGAAAATGGTGGCTAATTTGCACGACAAAAATATTACGTTGGTGTTGTGACGGTGGCTCTACGATCTTACATTGACATGCTATCTCTCACAATACAAGGGCCACCCCCGCAGCTTCGTCGTCGTGGAGGTTGCCCAGCTTCTCCGATCTTACATTTACATGCAAATTGCATCACTATCCCCACCCACTTCGCTTATACACAATACAATGGCCACCCCCACAGCTTCGTCGTCGTGGAGGTTGCCCAGCTTTCTCGGATCTTACATTTACATGCAGATGTCTTCACTAGCCCCGCCCACTTCGCTTATGACCCTTGGGCTACACCCATCTCAAACCTTTACAACATCGTGCCTCAACAGTTATCTCACTATTTTTTCACCTGATGATCATTGCTTGCGTTGTGATTGAAACGTCGTGATATTTGTATTATTATGTTTATCTCTACGTGGCTTTACCGAAAGACCCAAAGAATATGCAAAGCAACTGTTACACGCACATTACTGTTACTGTGTATGTGACGGATCGTGTCTGATTGGTCGGCTGGCTCCATCAGCAGGGTGAGCGTGCTGACATCTGCACTGACGGTCCGAATTCCCATTGCCACTGCCCTTGTTTCTGATTGGCTGCGTGACTTTTTTGTACAGTGTGGCTCTGCCGAGTCAGCCCAGAAAACTGGGCAAAACAACTGTTGTAAAAAATCGTTATGTATGGTTTCCAGCTAATTCCCAATTTTTTGCAAAAAATGTAAAAACAACTCAACATGAATCGGGCTCAAAGTGCCCCCATGTTCAGTAGAGCATTGGGCAGCATCAATCTCCATTGTGTAGTCCTGAGTGAGTCGTAGAAACGTCAAATTCCAGGGGCCAGTATCCCCATAGGATGAGCACTTCTCAGAAAGTGGAAGTTACTATATCAGCATCAGAGGCGTGGCCGGTATTCCTGTGAAATTTAAATGCAAATATTCCATTGCGAAACAAGGCCTCTCGCCACGGCCGTAGCCATGGAGTGAACATTGGGGAATACCAAATCTTCCAG
Source organism: Lethenteron reissneri (assembly GCF_015708825.2). Lineage (NCBI taxonomy): Eukaryota > Metazoa > Chordata > Hyperoartia > Petromyzontiformes > Petromyzontidae > Lethenteron > Lethenteron reissneri. The sequence goes on from NC_083807.1 coordinate 9,233,736, forward strand.
GGGGTCTGGGGGTCCCCCCCCCAAAAAAAATCTGCCAACCTTCCTTTTGCTCATGATGACACTCACTGTGAATGAAAGCTGACTGTAATAAAACTGCTTGCACTTTAATCAAAGAAACACTAATAATGCTATTTATCATAAGAAAGTACAGCTATACACTATACTATACGAATATGCAATGAATGAAAACTACTACAAATATTACACGTGCAGCGCAACATAAATGATTGACACTTTACTCAGACTTCACGTGGGCTTTCTGACAAATATAATGTAATAAAGACATTAATGTTAGTTGAATAATCCCGTGAGCGCCATTGTTGGTCGCTGGGTGAATATGTGGCTAATTAACTTTCTAAGTAACTTTCCAAATGGTTGATTGATTAGCAATCGCAAATCGGCCCGTTTTCACCAAAAACGTTTGTTTCCACTCGACAGTGAGATAGCCTACGTAACACTCATATTACATTCTAGTTTTCCACTTTTTAATAAATTCTAAAGTAATTAAATGGAGTGACAGGACAGTGTTTGACATTGATTGTACCTACCCACAGCGGTCAAGCAACGGCTTCTGCTGGGGTACGGCAGCACCACTTGGACAAACCACACGCAGAACTGCAGTACACCGTAATACTAGAACCGGTAGTAGTAGTAATAATGGCAATTTGTTAAGTTTAGTTATGATTATGATTACATTTGCTAATGATTATTTCAGACGGCGGTGCGTGGTTGCTGTCATAGCATAGCAATTATAATTTTTTGTAATATTTTTAATATCAATATATCGTGGGGACATTTTGGGCATATTTGAATATGTCCCCCCCAAAATATATATTATAATTACGGCCTTGATTCTCGCAACAGCATCACGTGGCTTTATATTATTTTCGATTCAAATGTGTAATTAATTAAGTTAATGGTTTTCCTGATAATAAATGTACATTTAAGTGGATATCTTAATTTATTGCAAACTGCTCCAGCCATATCTGGATATAAATTAACGTGGAAAATAATGATATATATAGTAATTAATTCACTAGAAATGGGGGAAATACATGATTAGTCCAGTGTTTAAATTAAACAAGTTCCATTAAGCAGGAAACAAGCATTTTATATGTCTTCAGTGATTAAATGAGGCTTTAGTTGTATTTATGCAGTCAACCAATAATATAATATATTTTTTTTATAATGTGTTAAATCATACCTGCAGGTGTTTTTTTTTTAAATCGACTTTATATATATATATATAACGCGTATAAATTCAACTCAATTATAACACTTAATTGTTATCAATGACATTTTTTTTATAACCATTTCATTATTTTTAATGTTTAATATGTGTTAGCACATGTGTATTGGGTAATAATTTTAAATATTTTTTATGGAAATGTAGTGACACAAAATAATAATTCAGACTGAACACGTGAACATCATAACATGAAGCAGTGAATATTTTGTCTCCAGATTCGCACGGAGACAAAAGAAACCACTAATCCACATACTGAAAGGGTGAAAATTGGTAATTACATCCTAAGAAGCAATATTTTTATTTCACCTACAAATATTTTCACAGAACGGTTGGCAGAATATGCTGAAAATTACAATGTTGAATAGAATATAAAGTGATCGAATATCGTTAGAGTAAACAAATTGATGCAAATACTAATTTTAACATAGAAACAGTTACAGTCATAATGGCACCGCAGATTTTGATTTTGCTTCATCGTATGGTGGGAGAAGCGCAGGTTGCTGAGACTGGTATTGGAGTGGGCAGACACGCAGAGGGTGGTGATCAATGGGAAGGCCTCTTGCTAGATGATGGGATACTCTAAGTTAAGAGCAGACCTTGGACGCCAGATTCTGAATTCAAACACCGCATGAACTAAATAAGAAAGGGCACACTGGGAATTTGTTCTTTTTTTCGAGTCAAATTATATATTTTTTCTCCACAGAGTCAATATTATGTAGTTCATCATGGGCATCATTTGCAAACGCTCTCAAAATAAATGCAAAGATGCGCAACAATGATTAAGACAAGTTTGAGCAGTGGATGCTTTGAAAGCCATTGTCCCAATTTATAGCATATGCACAACGCGTTCTGTTACAGAGCAGTGCTCATGCATGTTGATGGTGTTTGTACATCCCGTACCAGTGCAAATATAGTTCGTCAAATGTTGTGTTTAAATTGATATTATTATAAGTTAGAAAAATGGAAGCCTCAACAGTTCAAAATGTATATTGTTAAAGTGAGCACAATGTTCTATTCCTCCTTTAAGCAAATGCTGACAATGGAACATTTACCGGAAGCATAATTACTCTACATTTCCCTCAATGGAAACATAACAATCAATAACCCCTAAAGACATGTAACGAAAAGTACACTTGGGAATATGCCGCTAAATGTATTTATTAATGTTGATATTTTAAAGGTTCGGCACACGTGGCAGAAAATCAGATATGTTCATGCCAAACACATGGTTAACACAAAATGTTATAACTCATTCAAGCTAAAACGAAAACATAACACGTTGTATGGCACGAGGAGCTGTGCAAGTAGCACCATGAAACTAATAAATTTGCTTAAAACTCATTACTTTTGCTCAAATCAAATTTACAGGGTTCATCAGATGCATGCAATGATATTCACATCGCAAAGGCATCATTCAAGGACGTTTGGCATGAACGAATAACTAGATTTTTTTTTAAATCCATCTCAATGGTATGTACTTTTCTTTCTAAATAATATAGCAATTAATCAACAATCTATGTGTTTTGTTACCAAGAAAATAATACTGATGAGAATTTTTATTGCAAAAGTAATTAACGGTACAGTTGTCCAAGCAATGTATTTATAATGGTCATTCTTACGTCAATGAAGAGAGACACTGAACACTTCGTTTATCATCATCAGCCATGATCAATGCAATGCTGAATGAATGCCCCCAAACTCCATTGCTGTCTCTCATGGTCCTCCGATGTAAAAATACACCTGGCATTCTGTATGTGGGCTGATTGTATCGCTCCATTGCCTTGGTGCATTTATACTAAGTTCAAACCGTTGGGTGCCATTTCATCATTAGTCTTTTACCATTGGCTGTCATCGCTTTAGCAATTTCCTGCCCAAATCCAGTTATTAATATGATTTCTCCAACGTGCATATGTCCTTCAAGTCACGTGTTCCCTATTTCTGTCTCTCAGTGTAATTACAATCATACACTTCATCATACTTCTTTACACAATTCTCAGTTTGTGTTGTCTATGAATGTCCACGTTTCTGATCCATATAATATAATATCCTATAAGATGCACAAGCTACACTAAGATGTATGAATAAAGTCAAACAAGGATATGTGCGTTGGCCAGTGACAGTCACTACGGCATGAAAATATTTTCAACGATTGGAATGGGGAAATAAAGATGTAAACACAAAAAAAAAGATTAAACATATCAGATTTTCTGCTGACAATACCATTATAACAACAAATGGAAGTGTGAAGAATGTAATAAGGGAAAACTGAAAAGTTTTGCACAAAAAATATAGATTTGAACATCATAATAAATCCATACAAGTTCACTAGACAACGGAAGATATTCTTTGGAGAGCCAGAGTAGTAGGTATCCATAGGGCAGTTGCTGAAGGTGAACCATGGTCTAAATGATGAACAAAAATGGCAGGTTGATACCTTCATGGTTGTAAACTTAAAACAAATCTAATGTCGCATAATAGTTGTTATCCAGTGAATTTAGTTCAATTTGGCTGCATGTATCTCAGGTGCATTGTGATCCGGTAGAATTTCTGTAACATTAAACCAGAAGTAAAAGCTGTGCTTGATCTGAGGTAAAATGAGAACAAGTAAACCCGTAAAAACAAAGTTTTTCACTATAAATCCTTTATATGTGTGGCGGCTAGAGTCCTCTCGTCCTCTGGCTTGAGATGGCTGCCACCTATGGGTCAGATGATTGTCTGCCACCATTAAGCAATTGGTAATTAAATATTTAATTTGTTTTCCCTAAACAGTGTAAAATTTTGGAATTTTTTTTCACGAAAATTAATTGTCACACACAACGAGTCTGTGTGGAAAATGTCAGCTCGATTGGATCACGGGAAGTGGGTTAAAAAACGAGCAAAAGATTTGCACGGTCCTAAGCAAGCACGCGAACTTAATTTAAAGGATTTAAAAATATATTCGCCTGTGCAGGACGCGGGGATCGATCCCGCAACATTTGGCATGGGAAGCGAGGGCGCTACCAACTGCGCTACTCCGCCACGGCCTGTGGAGGGGTTACGCTCTGGGCTCTTACACTGTAACGTTCATGAATGAGTTCTTACACTGTAACGTTCATGAAAGCCATGAATGAGTTCTATTTGAATATATGTAAAATATTTTTTTTTTGCCTAAAAAGTGTAAAATTTTGGGAATTTTTTTTCACGAACATTAATTGTCTGGCACAACGAGTCTGTGTGAAAAATGTCAGCTCGATTAGATCACGGGAAGTGGGTTAAAAAACGACCGAAAGATTTGCACGGTCGTAAGCAAGCAAGCACGCAAGCAAGCAAGCACGCACGCACGCAAGCAAGCAAGCAAGCAAGCGAACTTAATATAAATGATTTAAAAAGTAAATGTTATGGTATATGAGTCCAGACAGTGGTCATTATAATTCCGTTTTCGAATGAAAGCCACCGAAGATGATGCCTACATTATATTGTTGCGCTATTAAGATCCTTGGCATGCTGCAAACAAATGTGCGTACAGTAACAATACACCCATTTAATAATTCACTGTGGAACTTAAAACGTAAAGTGTGGATTTGTTTTGCACTTTGCGTTGCTCAAAGACAACAAAATCAACACGTACACAGACAACGTGCGCAATAGCCCAGAGGGCAATGATGGGTGTTGCGGTGTAAAGGCTGGAAAAAAGTATTTGTGTGCCCGTTGTCAGATAATTATTGTGCACTCGCACCTCATCTAAACATGGTGACGGCGATCTTAAGGGGACTCTTCATCACAACAAAGGGTGCAGGTGGCGTAACAAGGTTGCGTTTTCCATTTTACTTGAAATTGTGCGCTTAGCGCTTAGACACCAACTTCTGAATGCCGTGACCCGCATGAATTCCTATCTTTGCACTATCCAGTTGTCTTCAAGGAGATGTTTTAATATATCGTTTCATTTGTACTGTGTTGCACAACACAGCCTTCGTTTTTAATCCACAAGTAAGGATGGTTTTGGAAACGGCTTATGTGAAATGGTTCCGAAATGTAATGTCAATCAGGATTGAGAATGTATTTTATTTATGCAGCTGGTTAGGTTTCCCCCGGGGAGGGGAATGTTTGAAAGCTGGGACCTGAGCCGGTTAATGTCTTCCCATTGGCTTACCTTCACCTTTTAAGAGAGAGATTATAAAGCATTGCCATTGCCATGACAATGTTACCTAAGTTATCATGTAATGTCAGTCCACCATCATGGGCAGTTTCTTTGAATGCATCTGCAATATGTTTGTTAGCCATCACATATGATTGTCAGCCATGATTCATCCACTGCTCGATGAAGGCCTCTCCAAACCACCACCACCTCTCACAATCTTGCAATGTAACAATCCAGCCAGTACCTGCACATGAACATAATTTGTCGCTCTATCTCCTCGCGAGAGGTCCTTTCGAATGCTAAGCAACACATAGTTTAATGATCTACTGTGTATAATTGGTGCATGCAGGATATAAATTAAACCATGTCTTTTTTATTTTACCAGCTAAGGCCTACTGAGCTACATAGCTCTTTTTCCGAAGCAACCTGGCCACAAATGACAGCGCAACAAAGTGGCTTAATATGTGTAAACCTATCAGAGCCAAATACTCTAAATGCATGTTTATTAATGCGGAGGGGGAAATCGGAAAACCCGGAGAAAAATCCACACAACCATTGGGAGAACAAGCAAACTCCAAATATACAAGCGTCAGGGTCCGGATCGAACCCATGTCTTCCTGCATACCAGGCGAGGGAATTACAATGACGCCCATGGATTTACAAAGATTGACTCACGTGTAGATGCTCAGTGTATTGTTACATCATTGGTCCATAATGGATGGTAGTGACTTTGGGAGGCTTTCATCCAGCAGTAGATTGATCATTGTTGATGGTGATGTTGCAAATGGCCAAGCATATATATGCTTTGCATTAAACATGCAGTCTCAAGTTAATGACTGCTATTCATATTTGTCATGTGTTTATATGTTAAATGTATGTTTGAATAAAAATGAAAAACTACAAAAATCCAATGGAATCGTAAATCTGTAACCATGAACTACTCCCAAATGTGACGATTCAAAATGTATCCACGTTATTTGTATTGAATTTCCACGACAAAAGTTAGACGAAATAAGTATAACCCGTAAAAACAAAGTTTTTCACTATAAATCCTTTATATGCGTGGCGGCTAGAGTCCTCTCGTCCTCTGGCTTGAGATGGCTGCCACCTATGGGTCAGATGATTGTCTGCAGTATTAAACAAATGGTAATTAAATATTTAATTTGTTTTCCCTAAACAGTGTAAAATTTTGGAAAAAAAATTTCACGAACATTAATTGTCTCGCACAACGAGTCTGTGTGCAAAATGTCAGCTCGATATGAGTACGACGTTTTCGCTGGTACTCAAATTGTAAATGTTGTGGCTTCAACACACCGGTGGGCTAAAGCAGTGAACTATTTGTCTTTTGTCAACGTGACACTTTTTTACTGATTGGCCGTGTCGGGTGGTGGAGGGTTACGACACATTTATAAATAACGCGATCTAAACCCAAAAACTGTTGATTATGAATAACATTGGTCGCGAAAGCCTACGTGTTAAATTGCTTACGTTCCCTGATCCATTTGTTCTTCTTGTTCTCTCGGAATAATTGCAAGCACGTGCCTATCTTCACACGTCTCAGCGTATGTCGCATTTTTCAATGGCAATGTCCACGTTTCGGATCCACGTATCATAGCAGGTACTGCTTGAAATATTTCTGCTGTGGCCTCATTGGTATGCTGCTTTACATTGATAAGTTTGGTTTACCGAAAGAAATGCAAGCTACTCTCATCCACCTCTCTTTCATCATCTTTGACCCCAGTTCCCCTTCAGTGGCTGCTGTAGTCCAGTTGATGCATTCCAGTTGTGTTTCTCTGTCCGATATATTCGATTTTTTTGTCAAATGCTCATGCATTACTTTTGTTTTTGCTGTCAATCATTTTGAGCCCCACTTGAGCTCTCCTGATGATCTCATATCATTCCCTGTAATTAATTTCCATTCGTTGCTATAATGGCTCACCAGCAACTCCGATTAGCACGGTTGGATACGTAGAGTGTGAAAGAAGTGCTAACCTTAATCCTTCTCGTATGTATTTATTTTCTTTCTGCATGCAATCTTTAAAATAATAAACAAATAATGTAATTATGATTTTTAAAAACACATGTATTGAAATAGAGCATATACAGAGATGAGTGAATATGCATTTCTAAGCCTGTTTGTCGATCTACTGCTGGATAAGGACGTGGGTCATGGGGGTCATTAGGCTGGTCAGTGTAGGTTGGTGAAGGCATGGAGCATAGATGTTGGAGCACAGAAGCACATGATAATAATTGCATTTCTGCACTGCCCTCTGATCATATTGTAGCTCTGCAGCAGCCTACAACACGCGTTATTATCATGCGTGGTGGTCGTTCATGCAAGCGCCGTTTAGACAAAAAATCCTGCTTAGCTTTTGAGAGACATATATAACACAACAATATTGTACAGGGTGCTTAACGAATTTAACACTTATATGGGACTATCGTTTTTAATGGAAAAGAACGGATAATACACTGTACCACGATAACAAATGTATGTTGTTCGCCATCATTGTCAACACGTGCATGGAATCTTTTCCAGGTGTTCTCCAGAGCCCAGAGGCACATTTCGCGTGGTATTTGTTGCGCATTCTCTGAAGTGTTAACATTTTTTGAAGCACCCTGTTTCAGATGTCTTGTGACCCCCCCATTGAATTTTCTAAGGTTTATTTAAAACTTTCATTAATATGCAAAATAAAAGACATGTCGGGTATAAATTAATTGGGGTCCCAATATCTGGACAACCCTGTACATTCAAGCACATGTCTATGGAGGCTGAGCAACAGGCGACAATGCAATTTGTGTCACTAAACCTACAAGACCATCTCTACCCACGTATAGCAATGCCCATTATGAAACGCAAGCGTCGTTTCATTGTATGTGCAGCTTTTGTGCAAAGAAAAGATCCCTTGTTTTTTATTTGCAGGTAGACTGTTTGATCAAATCTGGCTGGAAGTTTGCACAACACAGGGAAGGACGGTTGCTAACTCTGTGCACCCTAGACAAAATGGACACTTATGCGTCCAATTGCACGTGCATAAAATTACACGTTGCACAATGCATGTGTTAACCATCCACACGCCTCTTTCATTCCAGTTATTTTTCTGCAAAGCTCGATCTAATTATATATATTTTTCCCATTGGCTCGGCTGTAAAGCGAGCAGCTAGCAATTGAAAGTTGCGAGTTCAAGTCCTGTTTGAGGATTCACTAGGTCCATAATCTCTCTGGGGTCAATTCAATGGATACCACAGACGTCGTCTCAAGGATATATTCACCCCCGCCATAGAAATGTGGAATTTCTGCGGCCACTGCCTGAGGGCTGCAAACAGGAGGTGAGCACCGCGTCAATGCTCATTTGACGAGGAAATGACTGTGATTTGCTTTTTCACTGGTATGTATAGATTGGTACGTATGCTCTTGAGCCAGAGCTTGGCGGTTCACGCAGAGATCATACCCAGCTCAGTAGGATTGGGGAGGTGGGAGAGTTAGAGGGGGCTGAGCCCCCCTTCTGGTTCGGCCACCTTCTAAACTCTTTCGGTCGAGTAAAAATGCGATACATGGAGGACAAAATACACAAGGCGGTGATGGAAAGAGAGAGCAGAACGCACCTTTGCTCCTCCTGATGTTTCATCTGTTCGTGAGAGGGCCACATGCAGAGCAGCAGGGAGGATGCATCTGTGTGATTGATACAGTATAGCAAGTAGGCTGTTGATTTAGTTGCGCGGATTTTTCCGCAGCAAAAAAAACATACGTTTGTCATCAATCCACTGCTGGATGTAAACCTCTCCATGTTAATCATGAGGATGGTTTCTGAGCCACCACCTGTTTTCGGTTAGCCATTATATTTTTTGTAAATAACAACAATGATATGAGCGTGTTCCCTCCAGGCACTGTGATTTTATTCCCCTGTATGTAAACCTAGTCAATTAATTGCTGGCCAAACATCTCAGCGATCTGGCCAGGTGGCTGTGCGCCTGGAGTGTAAGAATCGTAAGCAAACTGTTGCCAGCGCAAGCACCCCTATCTGTTGCCAGCGCAAGCCCCCCTATCGGGGGTCAACCCAACTCAGTATCTCTGCTACCAATGAAGTGGGTAACACTTCGTGAAAAATCAACAGTGTTCACTCTATGTAAAATACTGGCACCTCAATAAGAATGTGGAATTGCGTTGCATTATCTTTGCATTGCCCCAATGCCTGTGTAAGCAGCTAGACATTATAATATGACTTGCATATGAGGAGCAGGATCCCCCTGATAAAAAATAGCTTGGGACTCAGTAATCTTATCTTATGCAAACATTTTGTTTTACATATATATTACATGAAGATGTTTGCTCCTGGCATGCATGCTTTTTGGGAAATTGCAATAGAGAACTTTGTTTCTCTAAGGAAAGCAATTAATTTGCACATAGTACTGACGTCTATGTAGTATAACCAATGGAACAGAGTTCTACTTAGTCTATTCAGTAATGCTAAAAAGAAAAGCTAATATGCTTTGTACAAACCGATTAAAGCGATTGGTCTACCTGACTTGAGGCAGCACCATTTCTTTTAAGAAAAAAAAACTTAATACCATTATCTGAATGAGCAAGCCTTGGTGTTTTAGTGTGCGTGGATCACGCATGTTACATAGCGGAGATGTGAACGTTGAAAATTACTAGCCTAGAATATTTTCCGCATCAGTCTTGTGTGATAATGGCCTGCCATACTTAAGACTGACATAATTGGTTAAATGTGAAGAAGTACAGGGTCATATGTGCGTGAAGTTTTCGAATTAACGTTCTCAATTCGTGTGTCTCCTCCACCTATATTGTGCTATTGCACTCTTCATAACACCTGGGTAACATGAGTGGCAAGTGGTAATCTTAAATTTTCAATAATCTTATCCGATTATGGGACTCTGCCAGTTTGTATCAGCCTTGAGAGTGTACCCAATGTTGAGTGTAAACCTTGGCTCTGGGTAGCGGAAGGCAACTAGGTATATCTGCTGGCCACACTACATCCTTTTGTGTGCCTTTGCAGCCCCTATACTCTCATTATTACTTTACCACACTGTTATGTCACATTGGTGATGTAGTGGTTAGTGTGCCCCGGCCGCCCCTAGGTAGTCTGAGGCAGTGATGAGGCCCAGCGGAAGTGCGTTTTCCACTCATTGAAAAGATTCACAGTTGAAATCCGACAGTCCGCACCGGTTATTATTTTGCGTGTTTTGACTGTGAAAGATGCATCGTACGCTTTGCGTCCAGCAACTGCTGACGTTAAAACAATCCTGACAAGGGATCATTATGACTTTCCACCAGCACTTTATTCAATTGTGATTGCACGTGGCAATTAGTGTCCCCCTACTGGAATACGAATGCCCAGTTGCAGGATAGTCGCCTTGTGCAGCACAGAGACAGCAGCCACGGTGTGGGGGGGGGGGGGGGAGCTTCACATGTTTGAGATGCAAGGTGTTAATCGTTTGTAAAGCACTCTGACGCACCACGGTAAAGGTCGCTCTATCAAAAACAAATCTTGAACATTATTATTACCTTTCTTAGCCGCAGCCTAAATTAAGTAATGGGGTTAGTGTGTCAATACCAAGATCAGGGAAACAATGGCAGCTTAATTTGGTGTGAGCTTCACTACCTCCTTTTGCCTTTTCAGATGTTCCCTAACAGCACTGTCCTAATTGGCTGCATTGTTACATCGGGGATCTGTGTGTAGAGTGTATTGTTGTCTAGGTATATTTTTTGAAGATCAAAACCATAATTCTTTCGCTTTGAGGCTACACACCTGGCATTTAGTTTTTGTTAGATCTAAGGGCCATTTATGCATCATATTTGGATCGTGTTACTATGTCTCAAAGGCAATTTTAGAGGCATCTAAAATGAGCAACATGAATAAGGTTCAAGAATTCTGCCAATGTCACTTTGGCTCGATATGTGGTCTGTGCACTTATGGACAGCTGGCTCCCAGCCTGACACTGTAGACGAACATTGGTTTGATAATTGTTTTTTTACCCTTTAATCTGACAACAAAACTGACACTTTTTTTACACGGAGTCATGTTTGCATTGACCACAATACCTGCGGTCGGAATGCAAACAAAAAATACAACTCTGATAATCTTATTGGTTCTTTCGGTAAAGTCACGTAGAAGGGAAATAATAAAATAATGAAAATAAAACATAATAAAATACAATTATCTCGGGTGTGGACCAATCAATTTCAAGGACAGTACAAACATTCTCAGAGTTGTGTTTTTTGTTTGCATTCCGACCGCAGGTATTGTGGTCAATGCAAACATGACTCCTTGTAAAAAAGGTGTCAGTTTTGTTGCCAGATGAAAGGGTAAAAAAACAATTATCATATTTTGCTACTGGCAAAGGAGGTTCCACTGGTGAACATTGGTTTCTTGAAGTCTGTCCTTTCTTTTTTTATAATGGCAATTATATTCATGTGCAAGGTGTCATTTTCAGGCATCAGCGAGAAGAGTTAACTTTTTTTTCTTTCAAGCCGTGTTGCCAGTAAACTGCGGGACACATTGCTTCACATGTCCTTGGGCAATAAAGTCAGTTGCGAAAGACGTCTGAGCAATTATAGCGAGTTTTTACATGGGTGCTATGAGAAATTGGGTGGCATTTGGAATGCTTTTAGATGCAACTTTAAAAGGGCACCGTTGCATTCTAAATGAAGTGAATTGCAGCAAATTCACAAAATATAAATGTTGCAATGGGTTTGTATGCCTTTTAAGGTTCGTAATAAGTGGCTGCATCAAATTAGGTATGCCTTCAGGTCATTTAGGGGTTATGAGGGATTGGCCTTGCATAGGTATAAGTTATAATTTTCCATTCTACAACAGTAATGTCTTCTCGCAATTATAAAGCGTTCACCCTATATAATCATTGCAAGTAATAATAATAATGCAAATTGTAACACGCGCAAATTTGCGGACGTAACGGCCACAACTCAGAGGCGCGGAGCCAAGCTCAGAGTCGCTCGAAAGTATGGTTATAGAGGTGAGTTTTTAAGTGTCTCTTGAAGGAGGCGATTGAGGTGATGCTGCGAATGTGCAGAGGGATATCGTTCCAGACTGTTGGGGCTGCTACCGAGAAGCGGCGCATAGACGTGACCATCCTGGATCTTGGTATCAAGAGGAGGTCGTGAGTCGCGCTGCGCAGGCATCTGCCATGTGCAGAGCTGCAAGTCGTCAATAATGAAGAAAGGTACGGCGGGCAGGCAGATGTGAAGGCATGGTGGCAGAGTCAGGCGATCTTGCATATGACCCTGCCGGCGATGGGTAGCCAGTTGAGGGCACGGAGACAGGCAAGTGAGGTGAGACGGGGATGAGTGTGGCGAATGACGACGTGTGCCAGGTTGTTTTGTAGTCTTTGAAGTTTTTTTAGATTGCCAGTGGAGGTCCGGATTAGAACGGAGTTGCAATAGTCAAGGCGAAACCCAACTATGCAACATGCCAATGTGTTGGCAATTTCAGTGGAGGTGAGAGTACGTAGGTGTCTGAGAGCCTTCAGGTGAAAGTTACATGAACTGATGATATGATTTGTTTGATGGTCGAAGGATAAAGTTGAATCTAGGATGACACCGAGGTAGCTGAAGTGATCTGTGAACCTGATGCTGTGACCAAAGATGTGTATGTGTGTTGGGAGTGCTGATGAGTTGAGACGTTGCTTGGTACCTAACATGATGGCCACTGACTTTTTCGGATTAAGGGCTAGGTTGTGTGCCGTGAACCACTGTTGCAGACTGAGCAATATTTTTGGCATTGAGTATTGCACTAACATTTAAATAAAGCACAAAGATAAATACCTTAAATATACTAAATTGGTAATATTGTAAATTAATATTCTTCATGCCAGTCTATTATGTATGCCAGTTCATATCACACACCACTAATGTGGTAAATATGATATGCTGGTCATAATACCCAAAACCCATCTAGCAAAACTTGGATGGGTTTTGGGTAAATGTTGCCATTCACTAACTTGTAAATCAACAACCATGAAGTGTCACGAGTACCACTGACTACATGTCATCATTATTACAAGTTATTTAACGTACCAAGCGTAAATGTCGAACTGTTTAACATTATTATACTGTCCATATGTGCATTCAGACAGATGCAATCCATGCACTCTCTAGTATGTGGAAAGTTGTGGTACTGTGTGTACAAGTTTGCTGCACGCTGCCTGTTTTGTTGCAGTCCATGATTTGTGTGGTAATTATGAGATAGCCTGTTAACATATTAATTGATAGTCTAAACATGAACACTAAATGACAAGAAAAATAATCTATCACATTACATTTTCTGTACCCTTTAAGCATTGTATGTTATTATTTAAAAGTTTAGACATACAGTGATCCCTCGTTTATCGCGGTTAATAGGGACCGGAACCCCTCGCGATAGGTGAATATCCGCGAAGTAGGATTGGTCCCCTAGGAATTTCCGTATATGTGTGTGTGGGTACCAGAATGTTTAAAATATGTATATTTATACTTTATATACATATTTTTTACTTAAATCTATTTAATTATAAAACCTTAATATTATACATTCACTCTCTCTCTCTCATACGATACGTATTATGGTGTTCTACACTCACCAATGACAGTAGTATCTTGAGACTTGACTCCAGTAATGACGACGACGACGATGACAATGACAATGACGACGATGACAAACCTGTGCAGTTCGATGAATGTGATGATAAATGATGATGATGATGGTGTTACTGCACAGGTATAATGAGGACTTTAAATCAGTTCCAAAAATCCGCGATGCACTGTGGCCGCGAAACTTGAACCGCGAAGTGGCGAGGGATTACTGTATTTGCAAATTATATTCTTTGGGTCTTTCGGTAAAGTCACGTATATAGGTTCAAAGAAAATAACAAAATAACCAAAAACTACGTTTCAATCGCAACACAAGTGGTCGTTCCTGATGATGACTGCTTGTGTTGCGATCGAAACGTGGTAGTTTTTTGTTATTTTGTTATTTTCTTTGAACCTATCTACGTGACTTTACCGAAAGACCCAAATAATATGAATTCCTGCAGCCACGAAAGCTTTAAGTCAACATATTTGCAACTTTCAACGTACAGTAAACTCTTATATGCAGTAATGAAATGCTGGTAATATTTTCCTTGTCCAGAGTGGATTGTAGATGCTTTAATAAGCCTTCACATTTTTAATCTATGAGGATTTGCAGTGTTTATAGAGGGCTGTTTTGTATGTGAGCTCCAAGAGTAATTATTGCAGTCGATGAGCTGGGCCACATTGAAAGAGTAAACGTCTAAGAGCAATTGGCAGCATTCATCTCAGCTGATGGCTCTGAGCCACTTATCTGCATTACACGTTGCTGTAACAGGTGGAAATTTTCTCTATGTAGCTACTCTTGGTACTGATATTAATTACCACAGAGGAATGATGAGTTCAGTTGCCCCTGACTAGGATTTGAACTTACAACCTTCCACTTGTCTATTGGCCAAGACTAGATATTTAATTTCTCAGTGCCACCTTACGTGGCATTGCCATTTTATTTGGATTCTAAAACACACTTTTTTTCGGATTATTTTGAAGAACATGTTGGGAGTGTATCTTAAAATACATTATATGTGTTTGTGAGACCAGATTTTGTACAACTTTATTGACACGGGCACACTTTTGGGGCATCTTGTAATCCAGAGAATACGGTGGTGTGTAACCTCAGGTGGTAGCACTTTCTGTTCTGACCCATGGAATACAGTGTGACCCAGCTAAATCAACAGCAATCCCAAAAGTGCGAGAGAACACGGAATCGATAAGGCATGTTTTATGCTGAATATAGGTCTTCTTTTCTGGTGCACTTACCACACGGATTCAGAACACTGTCTTTTCATACTGCTGCAATAACTTACAACAAAAACATCACCAATAATTTTCCAATTGTGCTGTCAGTATGATGCCATCTTGAGATGAAACGAAAAAAATGCATTCATAACTCTCCAAGTGAGAAGTGCATTGATGGAAAATGGCTTTGGAAGAGTTCGTCACACGACACTGAGACAATCTTGTTCTACTTACGTAGGTTTTCGACGTTGTGCTGTGTAGCTCCTAGATGCGTTTTTGGGTTGTACCGGGTAACCCGAAAACTCATCAAAGAGGCTGTATAGAATGTGCTGATTGGAACCCAGCGTCTTCGAGGTGCCAGCTCAGTGCATTGACTGCCAAAGCCACCTGGCTACCTTGACCCACTCACTGTCAAGCCTCTGGCTACGCTTGGCAGGGGCAGACTGTGAAACTGAAAAAGGGGTGTATGTTCATCTCGCCGACATAACATCTCGTTGGCATGCGCTCTCGAAATCTTGGTCGACCTCCAGGAAAGCACTAATTTAAATTCACCGAAATTGCGGTTATTATTTCTGAGTACTGCACGATATTCGCAGGTGCCATGTTGGATTTAGGCTGAGCAGAGAATTCCTCGAGCTGGTGTCCGATTAACTAATGAAAGGCTTCTGTGACAGTGAAGGTAGGACAAGCGATGCAACACGGGTTATATTGAAATCCAAGGCAACCCATTGAGACAGCATGACAAAAATGTGGTACACAGAATGAAACTAGATTGCCATTCATGACAGTTGTCTGCCCTATGAGGATAGATCACAGGATGGTGGCAAGATGTTAACTCCCTCGCCTGGTATGGAAGAGGTTGTGGGTTTGATCCCGACCCTGACACCTGTATATTTGGAGTGTGTATGTTCTCCCTGTGGTCGTGTAGATTTGTCTCCAGGTCCTCTGGCTTTTCCCTCCACGTTTAGAAACATGTGTTTAGAGTGCAGTATTTGGCTGCTATAAATATCCACATGACAAGCCACTTTGTTGAGCTATCATGTGTGGCCAGGTTGCGTCTGAAAAAAATGCTATAGAGCTCAGTGGGCCTAACCTGGTAAAATACAAATAAAACATCGTTCTGTTTTCGTTTCGTTTCGATGAGGTGCTTCTAAAAGTAATAATTATCACAATAATGTACAGCCATTTGTCACTCCATTGATGAAGGCCTCCCCCTGCTGTGTCGTCATAGCGGCTGTTTGGTCAGTACGGATTGTGGTCAGGTGATGAAGGACTGGTACATATGTAGTGTCGTAGGTCTCTTATTCCTTCTCCTCGAGGCGTGTGTGCGTGTGTGCGGGTGGCGTGTGTCGCGCACACACTCAGTCGGAGACGAGGTAGTAGCAGGAGGCACCGTCCTTCCCATTTATTGTGTTCACACCGCCAACTCCGGCCCCCTCTCTCACGACCACGCTGCCGTAAGACCCGGCCCAGACACGACCCTGTCCGCGTTGCACCGACGGTGTCAACCGAGACAGCCAACTACTTGTCCGGCCGCGCAATGCCCGGGCGAAGCTGGCAGTGTCGAAGGCAGTGACGACGACAGCGACGACAAGATGAGTCCACTCCCAGAACCAGCAGCCCGGAGCGCTCGCTCTCCACTGCTTATATTTCCCACAGCGCAGCTTGGCTCCGCCCTAGCTGCGCCTCACTTCTCGAACCCACCAGGGGGTTCCAGGGGCCTCCCAACGAGGTCTACCGTGACCCTTGTCCCAGTTCCTCCGCCCTGGTGGCACACACACACCGTGTATATGCTCAACAGTGTGTGCGCTAAGTTTGTACCTGCAGTTGCAGCTGCAGTACAACAGTCAGCACTATGTCACTACACATACATCATTCGCCATGGATGTGAGCCATGCCTGCGAGTCGAACTCAGGTCACTGGGTCCATAGCACAGTCCTTTAACTACTGCACTACTGTGACACTACTGTATTCAACATCATCATGATGATGATGGATATTTATTTTTTACTTGTTTTACGTACATACATTACTTACATTCAATATGCTTATTTTATCAGTGCATTTATGCATGCAGTATATGCAACTCTTTGAAAATTATTTATATCATATTGAATTTCAAATCTACGTTGGTGGCTTTCATTCAATGCTATTTATTTTTTATTAGAATGAAAGTGGTTCAGCTAAATCTAATACACTTTCCTTTCAATACTTCACGTATGTTCCATTCCACAAGATATGGTCATGCACAGCACTCAGAGTAAATGTATACAAGATAATTTCTCGTATCGCTGTGATATGGGGGACCGATGTATTAGATCCTGTAATCGGATGGCTTATCTCTGATTTGACTCCCCTTATCCGCAAGGTAAAAAAAAATCACGGATAATAGGATAATTTTCCCACATGACTCCTTGTATCCAGGAGCATATCGTGGATAATGGGAAGAATAGGGTCCGTGGTGAATAGGTTTTTTTTCAGACCCTACAAGCTGCCATGGATAGAAAGAGTCGTGAATAATAGAAGTTATTCTGTAGTCCATTGACAGATGTTTACATTAAAGAGGTAGGCCCGTATTCTTAGTCACGGCTCAGCTCAAGCTTGGCTCCGGCTCAAGGTGAGCCAGCTCAAAACCACACTTATCTCGAGCCGACTGTGAGCAGGGTCCCTGCCATGCTCAGGGTTTCCACGAGCAGAGCCTGAGCCAAGCTACGGCTGAGCCACGCATGCGTCTTTGAAAGCAACTGAGCAGCTCAAGCCTGAAGTGAGTCAAGTAAGAGGCCAAGCCAGAGCTGAGCCGCAACTAAGAACCCACCCAGCCATTGATGTCAGTTTATCTGCTCAAACGAGTAATGGGGCACTACACGTCTCTGATGCTGGCACCAGAGCCGGTGGTGGAAATTCCACACTCCTTTGATGGTGAGGACCAGTCGCTCCATTGCAACACTATTGTTGATTTCCTACCAAGTGATACTCATTTTATTAACCCCCATATGGATAGTGTGTTTCCTAATTGCACGCATTCTTTTTTTCTGGGTGCTCCTGTTTCCTTCCAAATATAAACACTCATTAATTGGTCCGATAACACCTAAATATATAAATGCAAAGCTTGGGCAATTGTTGGCGCTGGCTATTGCTTGGCTGCCTTCCTTGTTTCCTGTGATTCCTCACGACTCTGAATCATTCTCTCCCTTCACGAGTGAGTGAATATTGTGTACGTCATAAGTTAATTATTGTTATTATGATGGTGAGCTTAGATGCATTTGTCCATTAGTATCTTAACAAACACATGCACACAGGCGCACTAATCATATCAAATGGTGTGTATAGATGTGAAATGGAGAGAAAAAGTTAAAAACTTGTCCGACAAAGGAACAGAAAAAACTCCATCAGCGTGTTTTGAGCAGCAGACGGAAGGGAAATTGTGAAGTATATTACACGGGCTCCTTCTGTGATTGAATGACTGCACTTTTGTTCTGCTCAGGCATCCCTGGGCTGTACCGTATCTGTCGCACTGTGCCTCTGACCTTTCAATTTTACATGACGTTCGTCTTGCCGGCACTTCCATTTGCTAAAATCATCAACCCCTTCTCCCGGGAGGTTCTGCAGAAGGACCCCCTCCCCTCCATTTCTTCATCCCTGGCTCTTAAGCGCCACAATTTCTACCCCGCGGTTGTGACCCACGGGGAAATTGAAGCTAGGTCCCTGCATTTGTTGCATTGAATATTTAAGCCCCTAATTGCTTCGCAGACACCGGCTGCTACAGCTGGACACAACCAAGGAGCGTCTTCTGCTCGGCCTACAGATCAGTCAATAAGAGGTCTCTAGCTTGCCCATGGTCTCAAACGCACGTGTTCCTCTTTCCACCTTGGTGCAATTCCAAGAATGCACCTCTCCTTGCTTCCCTGTGCACTACCTAGCTTTTGATCCATATGTTGGGAAGTAGCATCACAATATGCACCCGGATCCTTAGTATGCCATTTCACAGATTGTTAAGTATAAAAAAAAGTATCAACTGGAGACACAGCGGAGACCACAATTGGGGCATAGGTCATAGCCAGCTCTTGCAGCTGAGTTGGCGAAGGCAAATATCCCTTTGCTGTTTTCCTCGCACCGTTTGGTAAAATTATCTGGCAATGACACATTCGCACAAGATGCAAAAGATTTTCACATCCGGTCCCTGTGGCAAGATCTCGCCATTGAAACTAACACACGTGATCCAATGCTCCTGATGGACAGTGCATATAGAGGTGCAGCCCTGCCAATATCTTGCTCACGCC
This sequence comes from Lethenteron reissneri, assembly GCF_015708825.2. Taxonomy (NCBI): domain Eukaryota; kingdom Metazoa; phylum Chordata; class Hyperoartia; order Petromyzontiformes; family Petromyzontidae; genus Lethenteron; species Lethenteron reissneri. The sequence continues at coordinate 9,253,205 of NC_083807.1, forward strand.
ACTGCTGGCGGAAGGGCCTTCACAAGCCAGAACTATGGAGAACCCCTCCAGAAGATATTTGGCCTACTTTTCACATACTGGCCAGATGTCCTGTGGAAGTACGTACACTTTACCCCATCCACACACGGCCTGCCCATCGACCAACTGCGGAGCACCCATTTAAACTGCTGGCTGTACCAAAGCGGCCGAGGGTTTGTTTCAGAAACTTTCTCCATCCTTCCAACTGCCATGCCCGCCGGCGATCGAACCGACGACATCTGGGTTGCAATCTTAATATTCTGACCATTACGCAACAGCATATAAATATATACTGTGAAGTTGTGTGCGTGTAATGCAGCGCTGTGCACGACTCGGCACGGGTGTTGAAGCTGTGTTATCAGTCTTGCCTCGCTTTCCTCGACGCACACTCACGTGTGCACGGAGGTCTCATTGGCGGCCGTTGCCGTCCATCATTCACCCCATTGGATGGCACATTCAATGTCGGCTCATGCCCACGCCGTACCCTCCGCTGCGAGGAGATATCCACGATTTGTCTCCGCCATCTCTTCCCCAGTTAAATCTGCGCACGGAGAAAATCGACGCGTGCTGCCTTGGTGTGCCGTCACACCAGGGAAATAAATTCGTGGCGCACTCGCACAAGCGTTTGAAAAACGCAGCCGCCTATTATCCTGCGCTACACAGGAGACTGAGAGCAAGGATGGTAACATTGCCGCCGCGCCTCCAGCTTGATCACAATAAACACAAAAAAGGACTCTGTGCCTCCTAGTCAACCCGGGTCTCGGCAAGAATATTCCCTGTGCATCTACTGTATAACATAAATCACTGAGGCTGACAGACAACCGGGATGTTTGTTATTTTGGAGTGCATTATTAATGCTAATTGGAAGTCATTTCCAAACTAGCACTAATTAGTAATGTGAAAATTGTACATGTGTTGAGGTTTTGTTTTTCTTTTTCTAATATGCTAAATGTTTTTTCTGCTCATGTTTTCTCTCTCTCCTGGCTGTAAGAGAAAGGGAAGAGAAAAAACTATGCATATTTTAAGTAGGTGCCCTCCTTATGTACTGAACCAAGCATATATTTTCAGTCTGCCTCATTCACCCTGAAATATTATAATTACTTTATTGTGACCGCGCATGTAAGTGACCTTATCATCGTAATGCACCAGTGCGTGATTATATGTAATAAATAGGACGTGATTACTTGTTATATTTCCTCCATATTTCATAAAAGCGCATACGTGTGCAGTTATGCCTTGTACAATTTGTGCCACTTTATTAGGATGGTCAGTCAAAGTCTGCTTAAGCACAGCCCAAATAAAACATTGCGTAAAAATCCCAAAAATACTGTTTGAGATTTTGGTATTGGATCACATTGCACAGAGGAACCAACTGTGTGTAGTTGTACAATTCTCAACGTCTGCCTTGAGGCATTGTCTGTTAGGGTCATGGTAGCAATCATGAGGGACGTCTTCCGCAAGAATGGCCTTAACAGAAAAATGATTGTGGTGATTCAAGCAAGGAATAACTCTGCATGGGCATTATCCAAGCTTAACTCTCACAATTCCCCAGTGCTACAGCAACGTTTCATTTGTGGGAAATTATAAAGCTTGTGTATTGTATTTTTTACATTTGTGTATGTTTTCACATTGTGATGAACCACATGTCCGTCTATTCTATGCATTACGCCCATTAGTTGTATTATGCAATGCGTATTATGCGATGTCTTGTGCTTCATATGCAATTTGTTCACGTTGATCTAAAAGTAAATGTATCATATGAATTCTTGTTCTGTAAAATTTTTATTAAGGAAAAGCTATAACACCATTTCAGTAAATTGAGTTTATCTTGGTTTCTACTGCCTTGCCAATATACAATTGTCAGGGCCAAGAGAAAGCCTTCAGCTTTTCATTATTACCAGTGCCGTGTAAGCCCAATATAATAACCAAAAGCAAGTTTTGTCATGTAAGCTTTCAAGTGCTACATAAGGCAAATCTAATACAGGCCTAGCTATATTGTGCATGGATACTATTTTTTTTTACAAATTCATTAACAGTTCTGTATCTAAAATAACATATGTTAATTCAGCTTCTGAGGTTTTTTTGGGGGGTTGTAATGCTATATTCATTGAAGCATAATTAACTCAATTCATTGGAAATTTTTGTTTGCACTCAGTAATTCTGAGCACCTTGTTCCTTCACCTTGCCAGTCTATGCCAGTGTTAGTAGACTCAGGCTCATTGCCCTTTGGTGGAAAAGTGACCACACTCGGACAGTGGGATGGGGGGGGGGGTCCCAAACAATCAAGCTTATTAATAGGGCCTCACATTAAGAATAACAACAATACAAATATTCAAGTATACCCATTTTCGGCGTCCCGAGGGGGGGGGCGATGGGGGAGGGGGGTGATCGTTCTCACATAACATAGAGCCATCCTGTTGATTGTTAAGGAAAGTAAGTGGCAGGACAAGAGAAGGGACGAGACTGGTGGTGGCGTGGCAGCCAGGGGAGGGACTGTACAAAAATATGATAACGACCACCGCAGAGACGGAGCAATTCAAATCAGCTGCTCTGCAGAAGGCAAGGTGGATTGCGGCGTCGTGGGACCGAGGAGTGGCTACGACGTTGGGAAGCCTTCATCCAGCAGCCTATAGAACGTGGCTGACAATAATTGCCGTTATGTACGTTACCGCGACTTTCATGGGCCCCGCGAGGAATCACCCCCAGTGAGGAGCAGCTCGCATCTGGCTTCAATTCCAAATGGTTCACATGGCAGAGCCTAAACAGACTGAGAGTGGGTTTCGGCAGATGCAACTCTCTCGTGAAATCTAAGGGGGGGGGGCCTTTACACAACCGACCAATGTGCTTTTTCATGAGAAGCAAACCATGTATCATCTCCTGAGATGCACTGCAGCACCACAATGCAATTCTCAAGATTTTCCAATGCCAAGACCAGAAGCAGAATATTGGGAAAAGACAATATAGTTTAACACGTAGGCTTTCGCGACCAATATCATCCGTAATATAGGTTTTTTGGGTTAGATCGCGTAAATATATAAATGCGTAATTATTTTAGTGCACAAAATGGACAAGAAGTACAAGATCAATATAGGTTGATTCATTAATCTCCCCCCACTTTGCGCAAGTAGAAGGCAAAAGTGTTGTCGTCACCTATACGCCTCTACCAATCTGGCTGTCGCCTAATGAAGCTAGTTGTAATTACTGGCGAAACGTCGTACTCAGATTGTAAATGTTGTGGCTTGACTCTCCAACACACCTGTGTGCTGTACTAGTGACGAATGTTCTGTTGACGTGACAAACCTTACTAATTGTCTGTGTCGGGTGGTGGCGGGTTTAACAACACATTTATATATTTACGCGATCTAATCCTAAAAGCACCTTTATTATGGAAGCCCAAATAGGTTGGACAGGAGACGAAGATGGAGTTTTCTCGCCCACGTCACTCAATGGGCTTACCTTGGCTGGGTATGGTATGCTCATGATACCTTAATTTAGCAAACCACATACAGTACGTGTTTTTCACACCGTTACTCCTGCCATTTGAACAATTGAATTGTATTAGTCATAATATATACTGTATATATTCTGTGGATTTCAACAAAAGAGGCATTATTTTTCTGTTCACATCACCGAGCTAACATCAAATAGGTAGAGCAAATGTGAATACAGAAGCTAAATAACGGCTCACTCTGTGGATCTGAAACCATTCCAGTTGTCGTCACATTCACAGCAGATTCATCTTCATTTTTGCCATGTCGATTTGTTATGCATTTTTTGCATGATAAATTGCCGTTCTTTGAAATGAGTATTAAATCCGTCAGAATGGCAATATGCATTCTGTGCTCATGCAGCTGGGCTAATGCATTACAAATGCCAACTGCTCTCTGGTCATGATAGATATCTGTAATTTATGCTGTTATATGATATGCTTGGGTGCTAAAGTTGGTCCTGATAGCCTCAGATGCTATATTTACGATAGTAATTTGAGACAAATTAAAGGTTATGGATACAACATTGCCATCCTTAAAGACTGCAGGGAAGCTAGATCTTGATCTATGATGCTCTGTAATCCTTTAACATCTGATTTGATTGATTGCCTTTTTTATTATCAAGTAGGAGTCCTTCAAAAAACCTGTACTTGTGAAGATGGCAGTTGTTTACAGTTTGGAATTGCATTGTAGTCATTGTGACCAGAATGTAAAAAAAAACATTCGTAGCAGAGTTTTCTTTATTTCCAGATTCGGGAAAAATCATGAATTTTTTAAAGTATATTTAGACATACGCAGTAGAGTAAGAGATGTTAACAGGCTGCCCTCACTTTTTGTCGGTTGCCATTGCTCTACATGAGAGATGATGGGGGTTCTATATGTTCTAGTGTTTAGCATGAGACGTGCAGCAATTGAGAACTTTAGGCTGACTTTGCTCAATGAACGCAGGCCAATCAACCATAAGTTATCAACACAAACCTGAACTCTTTGTGTCGAATTCCAAGTTCTCGCACTCTAGAACGTTATTAAAATTTGCATCACTCAAGTCAGTTTGCAATCACCCTCATGAATGTAAATTCGCAGCTTGCTACAGGGTTGCTTGTGGTAGTATTTGGCAGAAACTAACAGCGTAGGGCCATTACAATTCCCACCAAAACTGAGATGTGAGATTCACATCTGACGTTAACGGCACTGCCCATAAAGTGTTGTATGGCCCATTGCGAGGGTGATCTGTGTGTGTGCGCGTGCTGACAAGTGTTTACAAGCCCGACAGTTTCAGATGCCCTCTTGACACTTCCTCCTCGTGCCAGGGAGTGACGGTGGGTGACGGGGACGGTGGCTCGTGCACCCGTTGGCATGATCTGTGCACTTCACAGACACACCGACGCTCCAATTTGCCCACGCAGCAGCACGCACCAGCTTGCCTCTCTACTCCCCTCGGCCCTGAAGCCCCCCCCCCCCCCCCAACGCGTCTCGCTGCAATCTCTTGGCGGAGGCTCTGGGGTGGTGGCACCGCCGCACCATCAAAGGTCCCGCCTGTGGGGACATCTTCTAGTAGCTGCAGTGAGATGGGAGGTGACAAACACAACTCCCACGAAGCATCGCGTTGCAGCCACGGCCAATAATGTGCAGGTTTGGCCCTGATATCAGCATGCCACTGGCATTGTGCCCAGGTTTGTGTGATTGGCTGGTGGTTAATTACTGGAAGGGTGCCACACATTTCTGAATAGTACATTTTGCAAGGGTCAATTTTGTGTTTGGCAGCAGGTGGTAACTGTGGTTGGAGATTCTTGTTTTTTTAAGTTATCTCGGCAGATATCTCAATTCTGCCCTAATGTGGATACAGTGTGCAACATGTGTATGGTATAGCAGGACCTAGCCTCGGGTGTTGCTGTGGCAAAGCTGTCTGAAGAGTTGGCAGTTCACTTCCTGACTGGGGGTCGATCACCCTCATGGAATAAATAAAACGAATGCCACTGTTGGCCATCAACAATTGTTGTCATATGGACAGACTTTATACCTATCGTGTGAATGTGGAATTTCGACGACTGCCTCAAGGCCACCAGTTGGAGATGAGCACTGCCTCCTCAATGCTCATTTGTTCAGGAAACACTTCCGTAACTTTGACACCTGTATGGATAAATACACATATTTAGACGGTATACTTAATACGATGTCATGTATACTACATATAATAGAATCCCAAAAGTGTTGGCTGGCTTGGTCCTTAGTACAAGTATTTAATTGTTATTGACAATCTCCCCACTTACTTGTTTCGGCATAGCTAGCAGATTGTGTGTACTGAATTTGGTACTTAACCATAAAGGTTTCCAGATGGCTGATACAACTGAATAAAACAATTCCAAACGCATTAATGAGCATCTCTTGGAACTATTGTGGGAGAATGTGTGTGTATATACTGCATATTTCCTGATAGCATTGTCAAGGAAAGTTATGCAGCAGAAAGGTTACACTCTTGGCTGATAAATTTCAGTGACGTGCACGGTATTAAAAATTCCATTTGTTTGAAACTACCCCAGTTTAATTCTAAAACTCTGCAACTTTTAATTTTCATATATTTTGCAGAATGGTTGTGTGGCATTTAAAATGATGGGGTTTGTGGGTCGGGGGGGGGAGGGATGTATAAAATTTCCTGGTTTAATGCGGCAAGTCACTCAACCCTGATAACATTTCACCCTCTGAATCTATAATACTGCACCGGCTTACAGTGCCTCTATTTGTTAAATGGAGAGGAAATTTATGGGCACCAATTTAACGTTTTTATAAATATATACGAAATTCAATATAATCTCAAAATAGTAAAAGTCACTCACATCCTGAACAATGAACATGCATTACAATGTGGTAAAATTCAGCTGCCAGTGTGCTTTATTTAATCATAGGGTGTCATTAAATCTGAGTGCTTTAAATGATGACCAACTTCATGATTTTTTAATGTGTTTACTAATGATGTCAAATGATGTAATTACTTTCCGAACTGAGCGCATATTTGGTATAAAGTGTAAAGGTGGAGCACTTCTTTTTAAGATGACATAGCAGTAAGATGACTAAATAAATAACCAAAAACAGGGCATTAGAGGCACATTCGAAATAACCATTTTAATATCCACGTATTAATGCCTACTCTAGAAAACGTGGCCACTCAATTTGCACGTGTGTATCAATTATATGATTCTGAATTGACTGACGAACGTCAATGAGATACTGTGACTGAGAAATGTTGTTTACATATTGGAAACAGGGTTCTCGCAAAATTATCATGTTATGTTTATGGTTTGTGTTTCCAGGACATTATGATTTGTATACAGTCTATTCTCCTATAACGCGCGTTTTCATAATGTGAATTCGATATAATGCGATGAATATATTAGAGAATGAATTTGTTTATAACGCGAATGAAAATTGGATATAACGCGATTGAGTGAATAGAACTATGTTGTGTGAGAAGGAATAAGCAGTTGTACGGCTGCCTTAGCGTCATATCACATGAGGCTGGATGCTTCTAGATGCTACCCACGTGCCTCAAACTTTGTTCAGCCTGTGTACGCATCTCATGTGTTGTTGGGGACTGTGCTTTCCCTTATATTACATATTATTTGTTATAACGCCATTTTTCCAAAACGCGGTGTTCTTCAGGAACGCAACTATCGCGTTCTCGGACAAAAGACTGGACATTATGTTGATGCATAAATGCAGGAGGACCTTGTCATATGTGTTCAAAAGTCAGTGTAGTTTTTGAGTTATAGGAGTTTGATGGAACAGTAATTAAACGGACGATGTGTAATGTGCATAGGTAGGAGTAACGTAACATTTCAGTGTGGGATATCAATCAGAAAAAGACAAATTAAGTGACTACCTATAAATATATTTTACTTGAACGTGAGTTGTTATATCATAGAGGGATGGGAATCATTGTGTTAATTATATTACCTATCTGCTGCACAATGAGTTGAATGTAGGAGACAGCACAGTAAGTGGGTTTTTGACAGATGTCAAATGTTAGCTCCACATATGCATGGGATTTCTCTAGACATTCTGATTTCCTCCAGTTAACCTGACACACACAAAAATACTCAACAGAAAATTAAGCCAAACACCCCCAAGCAGAGCCGTAACTGAAAACAGGTCTCAGCAACTCAATAAAACATATCCAGAAAAAAACGTGTTTTTCTTTCCAGTATATCAGTGTTACTCGCATCATCATTATGAAAAAAAAATTCCATTATAGGATACACAAGGACACGACTGTAGGGATGGAACATAAAACTTACCTTCTGTCGCTGCAGTTGTCAAAACTTTTGTTCCCTCCGTGGAGAATTATCTGTTCCTGGTAGACATAATTTATCAACGCAAAATAAAGCGTGTCATATATACGTCACAATTTTACTGTCTGCCTCCACAATATATGGCAATGTCAGCAAAATTAATAATTGCGGCTATAAAGGCTCGAGTGGTTCTTTCATGCTGTCGTGATTTGATGTGAAAATAATCATGGTCTGATTTTCAGCAGAAAGATATTGGCGCACACGTGCAGTGACAAACTTGAGCCCGCTAAGGTACCTTTTATTCTATTTTGTAAGGCATCCCCATGTGGCTATTATCACCAGCTGTATTAAACTGATACCAAAATAATTCCGTAAAAAAAAATATATGTTTTAGAACAGTCCACTCAGGTGCATTGGTTAGGCTTTTATTAAGTACAAATGCACTATATTGCTAACACATCCGTGAAAAAAGCACGCTTAAAAGAAAAACATACAATGTGTCACTGATAGGTTAATTATTATTATTATTTTTTAGGTGTTGCCTACACGGATTCCAAATTTTACTGAGCTGTGAGAGATTCCAATTTATTCTTAGTCAGGTGAAAGTAGTTCTACGTTTGGTGAGCATGGGTGACGTTCACATTGTGTTCCATCCTCTCATCCTTGGACTACTCATAGAATTGTTAGGTACACAAGAGAGAGGACAGGTCCTTTGAAATTAAGTATTCTGTATTTCACATTCCTACCACCTAGGAAGCCCTCAACGTGCTACTTTGCACATTGTGCTCATTGAAAACTCTTAAAAAATATTAATAGAGGGGCCATGAGGCAAAATCCACTCGCACTGAACGATTCCTCTAGGCATCGTATTAAATTCCTATGAGTCCACCACAGGCATTCCTTCAGGAATCATGAACCTTCTGGGAGCGATCTGCATGTCAACATAGTCATACTTAAGCATGATGAGGCATGATTGTGCATGTGAGAGTGTGTTGCATGCGTGCATACATACACACTTATTTATCTTCGAGTTCATGAAGCCTGTTTTCGCTAGGCAAAATATTGCAATAGTTATAATGAACCTGATATATATCTTTTTTTACAATTTTTATCTACGATCAGAAACGAACAACTGCATCAAAATATTTTTATTTTTCCGCAAAAAACTAATTGTTCACTTATTTTTTATTATAAAGAACAAAAAATAATTAACTTTATTCTCTGAGGAGAATCTCCTATCTTTTACCGCTTTCGAATTATTAAGATTAGAACATCATAAAATGTGTATTTTTTTTCTTTCAAAACAGCTTTAATCTGAAATATCTTAAAAACAATGAATAATAGAACAATGGTTCTCGCTTTAATTGTATTTGCTATTTAACGCTCTATCGAAAGAAAAAAAAACGTTAAATCATATTTCGAACGGTTTTCTGAATGACACCAGGCACAAACATGCTTACAGGGCACTTAAAATCGAGATTTGGGGTCTTAAAATAAAAAATCGCGGATTTTCCAATTTTTCCTGTTTGTGTCATTAAAGCCACCTATCCACTAAATGTCAGCTTTCTACTTTTGTCGGGATGTACCCTAGAGGTTTTTTAGACATACAGATCAAGGTCTTTATTCATATAGATATGTGAATAACATTAAAACGCGAGTGAGTGAGCATCCAACTAATTGGTATATTTCGTAGTTAAAGTGGTAGTCCAGTCGGTCCAAGTAGTAGTCTTGATAGCTCTGGTGGTACCCGTGGCAGTGGTTCCAATAGTCTGAGTGGTAGTCCCTCTAGGCCTCGGGGTTCCAGTGAACCTGGCACTATTAGTGGCAGTTCTGAGGGTCCAGTAGTCTGATTGGTAATCCAGGAGCGCCTCGTGGGAGTCACGATGGTCCCAGTGGTCGACCTCTATCAGCTGAACGGTATAGATAAAGCAACGTATTGCCATCAAATGCATTTATCACGTTTCAATGCCAATTTCACAAGTTCAGCCAGGCGTCATGGGCCCTCCCGTCTTGTCTGAAATCCAACCACAACATTCCACAAGTAAGGCGTCAGCCATATGCTGCAAAGACAATTCTAGTGAATAGCGGTAAGCTGAGGTTGACCAGAATACTCTACGTAGGCGTAAGCTGTAAATTTATGGCAAATCTCGTTGATAAGATGCTCCCCCAACCATCGCTCTCACAATTGCCCCGGTGCCACAATCATCTTAGAAACCACATTCAAGTCTAATAACGTAATCCTATTCTAATCCAGGAATCGTGTTAATCACCAGCACTAATGTCTAAAGTCAGATGTCTTTAAAGAATGACTTCACCTCCCGATTTTCACTGCTGTGCTGAAATAATGGCTTGGGCTGGAGATTTTCTGTGAGCTCTCAATCTCAGCATTGGCAAATGGCAAAAACCCCTTGAAATAACTGAAAAATACAGGGCCATAGCCATGACTCACAGTGACAAGCTGGGTCATTATGGCATCCAGCCTAGTGGGGATTAGTCCTAACTGCATCCAGATATTGCTGTATCTCTGATAGGTGCAAGCAGCTGTGTAGGTTAGCTGAACTTAAAGGTGCCAAAAAGCAGAAAATACTATGTTTAAACATTAACATTGTGCTCCGCTATATTGTATTGATTATGCAAATAATAAGGGCTTCCCCGTGTGTGTAAACATGTAAACTATATTGGCGAACACTGCGATCATATGCTGTTCTGTAATATCCGCATAACACTGCCAACTAGATTGTGTGCTTTCTATAAAATGCAATGTACAGTACTGAATATGAGAACAAAAACTATTTCTAGAAGAAAGTGACATTGGTATAAGACCCGGTCAATTGGGAACACCTGCTGAGGAATTTTATATGGTGGCATTTATGTATGAGAAAACACTGAGCTCTGCCATGGGAATATGGAAAAGCCACAGATGCTGTGAAACCACGCAATTTCTCATTTGTGCAAGGAGACGCTACACATTGGCTTTTTGATGCAAGGCAGTAGAATTTGTAACTATTCCGTGGAGCCTCTGCATTTACTGCGGTGCCTTTACAAATTGTAGGCACGTTGTGGGACAGTGTGGGCGTGAATTTCGATTACCTGCTTGGCATTTAGGGCTGCTTCTTTAGGGCAGTGCGACCTGGTTTTGTTACGATTTGTATATTATTTGATACAATCATCAACCTATGCCCTCTTGCATGCGACAGGCACTTTGTATGTTGTTTGGATTGAATCGTCTTGGAAGGCAGTGGAACAGCACGTTCTTGAGAGGGATGTGGTGCTGCAATGAAACCCTTGAAATGTGTTTAAATAAAAGCATAATTGAGCACGCTGAATTATGGAGATGATAAACTGCTGTTTCGAGGTGTGTGTTTCACCTGGAGAGCTCTTAGCATGAATATCATTAAGCTTGTCAGTATCGTCGTATAACCTACATGTCTGTCAATCAAATACTGCCCCTTCCTTTTTAGAAATGGGAATATTGCACAATACATTATATGAAAAGTAAATACGTTTAATGTGTGACATTGGTCAATTTAAACAGCGTATTCTCTGTTATCGTTTGCACGTCAACCATTTCCTACATCTCATGTTATAACAAAAAAAGCATGCTTTATTTCTATTTGTGGTGGAATATTGGAACAGTGATGAGTACACTACGCTGCAAACCCAAAATCTGAGTTCAATTCCCAATCGTGTTTAAAATCATTAGCAAGTGATATCGAGACTATTCCCTTTCGCCAACCTGCAAGTCTGGTGAAATATGGCATGGGACGGGCTTCATCCAGAAACGGATAGACATAAGATGGTTATTAACTATTTTACTTCTTATATGAACTTCTGGTCTGTAGATGTTCGTCCAAAGAACTCCAAGACCACTATACCAATTTCAATGAATGAGAAGTCATTTGAAATTTTATGATCCGTAGTTTATGGAAATACGTTGAAATTATACATGTATATGTATAACAAAATAAACTACCAATTTTTTTATTTTAACAGGTAAGGCCCACTGAGCTATATAACTCTTTCAAAAGCGAGCTGGCCACAAACGATAACTCAACAAAGTGTTTATGTGGAAATGTATAGCAGCCAAATACTCTAAACGCATGTTTATAAATGTGAAGGGAAAACTGGAGGACCTGGAGAAAAATCTACGGGGAGAACCTGCAAACTTCAAAAATATAGGCATCAAGGTCGGATAGAACCCACGCGCTCCTGTATACCAGGCAATGTAGTTAACATCTTTCCACCTTTTCAGCTGAATATTTGTCTTTATTATCTCGGAGATTCCTGTCCACTCTACCAGTTAAAAGTACCCAGCATCTGAGGTGGATCTATTCAAAATCATACAATGGATATACAACATGCGTCATACTGGGGGGGGGGGGGGGGCTCATGGGGTAATGGTTTTGTGGTGATTAGAAACCCGCAAACTCTCAAAGTAATGTTTTCCTGTTGAATTGTAATGGGCTTCCTACTAATGCAATGTATTTAGCCATCTCACTAAAACAGAGGTGATTTGTGTTAATATTGACAAGTCTTACACTAATTCCAAAAACAACTATTAAATTCCTTACTCTGAAGCCACCCAAATATGCAATATTTACTCTTTTAAAGCTATCAGTATCACAAACCCAGCAGAAGGCATCAGATTGGTGAATCCAGACGTCAGCTTTGGCTTTTGTTTTTTTTGGCTGGATTATTTTTTTTACAAAAAATACCAGGCGACGTGCCCTGGCCTCGAATGAATGCTGCCTCATTGACCAGGGATTTCGTTTTGTCCAGGAGGCATGGGGCGATAATTGCGCGAGTGTCCTTTGTGCATTTGTGAGTTGAAATGCCAATTGAATTCCTCTCAAAATCTCCACGTCTGCATTCAAGACAAGTCCGGCATAGATACAATTGCATTAAAAATGGCACACCTCCATTCGTCTGCTTCTGCAGACGAATGGAGGTGTGCCATGATATCACTCCTATGCCTGTCTTAAGCCACATTGTATTTACACACGCGTCCAATTACACACAATTCAAGTCAGTGAGCCAAGTTTGTAAATAAACTGCTGATCTTTCAACGGAAACGGCTCATTGGCCTGCTCCCTTGCCTGGGCCTGTTGCTTACAGTATGTGAAAAGTGATGCTCCCTCCGAGTGGATCTCCTGAGGGCATTTTAGATACTGATGAAAGTAAAGGTCATCTGTCCTGGCAACTTTTGTGCGCAGTGCTATGAACAACTTATTGACATCATGGGGAATGTCATCTAGCATCTGAGATTCAGTCTCTATCTTTCTGGCAGCTACCCCCAGTTGAGAAGTAATTCAAAGGGTGGGCAGTGTTTGAGGGTGGGCAGTATGTGACTGACGCATCAATACATGAGACCGCATTCCCTTGCACAAGCCTCAGTAGTTTCCAATGTTGTTATAGTTTTGGTAAAGGAAATAACTGCGTGATGTCGAACTAACATATTCACATTAGCCACAGACACATCCAATTGTCTCACTGCTCCAATCAAAATTGAGAAGGCATTTAACATCCCTAGAGCAGAAGTTGGGCTTTCCAAAGCATCCTACTATTGTTAGCTGCCCACACAGCAATACCCATTGAATCAAGCCTGTAAATATGAAAACATGTTAGGAATGTGTACATACGTACACATACATTACAAATGTTATCACAAACACTGGACGGCGTTTATCTCCACTGGTGGTGCATATCTTATCTTGAAATTATTTATATAGCGCCTTACCCAAGGTGCTTTACACAGAATTAACAATAAGTACATATAGATATGTTGGTGGAGATGAGATGAATGAAATAGATGAGAGGAAGCGATGGTAAAATCTATGATGTGTGAATTCGGTGAAAGGGAAATTGATGAAAGTAAATGCTGATGAATGGATTGAATGAATGGGGAATGAGTGAAAGCCGTGTAATGAGAATATTAAGAGGGAAAAGTAACAGTGGCGGTTATGAGGGGGGTAGGGGGGGATTAAGGGGTCGTGGGGTGAGCTCGGGAAAACAATTCAGTTTTAAGTGCGGATAGGAAACTAGTGAGCGATGGTGACTTTAATGTGGAAGGGGGAAGTTTGTCTCAGTGCAGGAGGGCGAGAAGAGAGAAAGCGTGGATTGAGCGCAAGTAGAAGAAGGAATAGTCTTACTATATCCCTGGCCCGTTGAATTGCAACCCAATTGATCGTTGCATATGACCATTAGTGACAACTGTTATGTAAGCACAGTGAATGTTGCCTTTGCAATTACAGGCGCACAATTGTCTGCGCGGTGCATAATACGCGCTATGGCAACACAACGCAGAGTTGCTCACTGAAGATGTGCAGGCTCACTGTTCATGAACTCTTGGAAGTGCTTGCACAAAGGATAGTAACATCTCATCCTGTGTTCTTTGGAATCTGCAGGGGGAAGCTATTTCTAATTTGCCGAATGAAACGTTGAACTGGATATTTATTCCCTGGTTAAACTGTAAACGAAACATGTAGAAAACGTGAACAATACTTGAAGACGATTTATTTTCGTATTTCCCTTTTTCATTTAAAAATGTTAAACATTAGACTCACGAACCAAAGTGTTATGACGTCAGAGTTAATGGCCACCATGAGATGCTGCACCGACATCAGTGCACGGCAGAGGTTACCGAATGATAGCCATGGCCATTCCTACTTACACCACATCAGACGCAAAGTGCCCCGCCTGTAATCGGCGTGCCAGTTTCAGACTATTCTTGACAGCTATCACATACCTGCAGCGGTACAACTGAAGTAAATGAGTGCCCGTAATGATCGCCCATCATACAATACAGGCAAATTGCTCCGTGGTACTCCATAATTCAGCCTCAGGTCATTGGTCTGTGGCATCTGTCAATCAGTAACATCACATTTGGAACCCCTGAGCACAGCGTAAGTGGTCCCAGGTGAATACTGAAGTCTACAGTGCGCTGCTGAAAGCGTCTCAGCGGATTATTGCATGGCCTTTCAATGGCGAGCCCGAGATATTTGTTTGATGTGCGCAAGAGCGATGCCATGATGCTATCTACTGTCCACTATTCTGCCATTGTCCAGCAGCGTTGGGGGGAAATGCCCTCTTGATGACAACGATTGCATCTGCTCATCCCCTAGCATCTTGCGTTACCACGTTGTGTGCAAACTGTTGAAACACCTCAGGGAAAATGTAGGGGGATGTTTTTCTTCTTCTCCAAAGTGTTTATTAATGTATGCTTTCTTCTCAGCATAGGGGCAGTACTTGGAGTGCATATAAACGCTTGAAATTACTCAACAGGAGCAATAGGTGGAACACATTTGAGCAAGCACAGACGTGAAAGATTGGCTTTCCATTTGAGACACGCAAGAGGACTCCTCTCAACAGAATGCACGGTCATAGTGTGACAATACTAACAACGTAAGGTTAACCGAGAGAATGGGGCACACTGCAAGAGATAACCAAAGACGCTGCCGTAGAGCCGCACAACCAGAGGGCGCCCATAAACATCAAGAGAGTCGTGACATCACAATGTGAATTTCTTCAGGAAACAGAGAACGTTTAATGATTATGCTGATGAGGGTACGTTTGATATCGCTACTGCAACACGGATTCTGGTCACCTTGCCCAGTAACCTGTGGTATCTTGCTCCTCTGAGTATTTCAACGTGAGCCTGCAATCAAAGTATCCTTTGTGGTGTAAATTCCTGGTGAGAGCCGAAGGGTCCGCCTTGGAGGATGCACAAGCAGAGCCTGGAGGTCATATAGGGGACGGCACATATCGACAGACAACGTGTAACAGGCTCTCTGTAACACCCACATTTAGATCTTCCATATCCTGTAACTCGTCTTTCATTTTGCACACCAGATATAATGCCACAAACGTCATTAAATTTTTCATAAAATATCCAATGAGTTTAATGATTCAATAGGGGCTGCATTTGTGTTTGTAAAATAAAATATGCAGACACACGATCAAGACTATCAACTGTCAGCAGACTAGTTTTGAACAAAAACAACATTTTTGAGAGGTTTCTTGTTTTCAATCTTTGCTGCTGAAAATGCACGTTTCCAGATGGCTGCGGGGCTGCTGATGGTTGTGTAAAAAGTACTTTTTTATGCGGAGAGAAAGATATATGCAGGAGAAGTGTGTTTGCCCAATCTTTCATGTTCGTTCTTAAAGTGGTGAGCAATTGGCGCTAGATTTACAATCATGCAAGCAGTCATCGAGCAGATGCATGGAAGAGGGTAAGATGTGGTTAGTTTGTAATTATTCTTTGGTTCGTTCGGTAAAGTCACGTATAAAGATAAAATAATACATTAAATAATAGCATACGACGTTTCGATTGCAACACAAGCAATCATCATCAGGTATAATGAAATAGCGACATAAAATCTAACCAGAAAACTATAGACGGACATATAAGCAGACAGATATCACCAAGATACATAGAGCGAGCAACACAGGTACAGAGAGGGGTGATCGTCTCTGTGGGGTGGCCTTAAATAGACAGAGGGGGGCGGAGGCAGCGAGAGGGAGGGGTTAGAGACAACATTTACATGTCAATGAGTACGAAGAGACGCGTAGAGAAGTGAGCAGGCTTAGAGGGAGAAAGAAACACACGAAAATTAAATAACCGAGCAAAGTATCGAAATGTTATGTAGTTTGTAATTATGAATGTCAACGAATTGTCAACGGCGAAATTACCGTTAAGGCATGCGACCTCATCGGATATTGCAAACTAGGGATGCTCCAGCCTTGATAGTGCATTGATGAGTGACAAAAAGTGCATAGCAGTTGCTATTGATGTATGGCTGTGAGAAATGTGAAGGCTACACAGTTCTAGGAGATGACAGTACAGCACTGGGTTTAGTCCAGAGATAAAGTTGGTCCACTCACTGGATTGAGTGTCTGTGGACTGAATCGAGTTGTGTGGAACTCTGAGTGCTATCCGCTAGTATGCGAATGGTTTTTCTCAGTTTTTGCGAGCAAATAAGTGAAAATTATTTTTACTCCGGTTTACTTCCACATACCAAACACTTCTTAATGGTATTAGCCAAACACAGCAATGACGTACCCGCCTGAACAAAGTGTTGAGATCAATTTGAAGCTTCTAGGTTACGTAATTTGTATAATCATTATTATTTATATACATTTATATTTAGCATTTGACATTACAGAAGAGAAAAAAAAACATCACGCGGGGAGATCCTATATATACATTCAGAATACAATAGCACTCAAAAATCTACGCTGGCAGGTCGGGAGCCCATTTTTCGTCCCATCCCATCACTAACCATCTCGCAAACTGGAAACTTTGGAGCCAGAGCACATGATGACCACTGCATAATCGACCACGCCCACCTCCAAAGCACTGTCTTGCATATGTGTGCAACCATGGCATCACCTGTGTTCTCCTCTAAATTACGCTGACATGCTTCGATAAGCTGTTGCTTAATTGACCTGGACTGAGTCCCAATTGGAAGTTGATTAACTCATGTTGCTGTGCTGATACCAAAGGGCAGGATGTTACTCCACTAGATAGATGAGTGCACAACAGGTTCAGGCCTGTCTTATGTTGGTTTCTGCTTGATATTCTTGCACATATCAGGCTAAGGATGTGAGTGGAGGCCTTTCTTGTGAATTCGACGTTTGTCACAATATTAATTAATCTTCTCAGATTATTGATCGATATCACATTCACATTCCAGACATGGTGGTACATGTCTACAATACAGCATCTCAGAGACAGCATTATGCTCAATCACCTTTGTCTTCCCAGTGACAATGTTTACACATCACACCGAGTAACCATGTTAAGATTTATTCAACCTAGCATAGGCCCAAGATTGTTTCAGATAATTGTCACTGGTGTTGGCCATGAGCGGGAATCGAATGCAGGTTATCGGATTCATACTGCTGAGCGCTAACCGCTACACTACTGCTCTCCACAGACTCGGAACACAGAACCCTAGACTCACACAGAAACCCCTAGTCTGACACAAACACCCATACACTCGTAGCACATTGCATAGAGACCGATATACTCATACGTACTTTTCCAGCACGGAAGGAGCAGCCAGCCAGCATGTGTGCTGTTGAATGCTCCTCCACATCACGATCATTGCCCAGTAGCTGTTCCCGATGTCCCAGGAATGGTCGGTTTGGCACAGCATAGGACATCGATGGGTGCAAGACACTCAGATGCAGATTCAAAGCAGTGCCTATTGTAGGTAGTGCGTTAAGTAGGTTGCTTATATATATTTTTTTATGGTTGGATTGTTTTTTTTTCTGGAAATTGTTTTGTTATTACACGTGAAACGACTGATAAACCTCCCTTCACTCTGTCTACATAGGCTACTTCTTCAATTAAAGTGGTCAATGAATAAATCAACATAATGATTCGCCCAAGATGTAGTCATAGATTTCTAATTAAAAAGGCTACGTAGGTCGTCAAATTGCTTGCTGTCATATTGTATAAATGGCATTGCTTCTCGGAAATTTCAACAACGCTGAAGCGCTGTTACATATGGCTGTCTCCAGGTAAGATGTTTAAGCCTCACTCATGCAAATGAGGGAGCCAATGCGGGTTCATATATTGATAACAGCAGCTCCAATCAATAATTATTTACAGTGTTATTTGATTAGTACAAATGTATTAAAGATGTGAAAATATCAGTGTACCATACATTGCAATGGCTGTTTATATTAAAATACTGTATAAGGATTAAGGATTGTATTGCAGGACCTGCAGGAAACAATTGCAGGTAAATGATGCATTATTTTTACTGGGTGGTTGCAGTTGCATCCTCCCATTTAGAGAATTCCAGGAAGTTTGAGAGATAATTTAATTCTTCATTTTCCCGATCATTACCATGTGACAAGGCAACAGTGGTTATACTATGCAGAGACTGGTTCCTGCCATATGAATGGAACATTTCCACAAATGGTTTTGGGTTACCTATATAGTATACTAGCTGTACTACCCGGCTTCGCCCGGGACTTGGATCCACCACGCCCGGCCGCCTTTGTCTCCCAAGTGCCGATGTTAATACGCCACACCAGTTACTCGTTTGAGGCTGAGTCGACCTAGGGGAGGTTCAAATAATCGTCACCGGTGGTGGCCGTGAGCGGGAATCGAACTCGGTTCGCCGGGTTGGTAGCGCAGCGTAGCGTTAAGCACTACACCCACCGCTCCTCACACACCACACACGCACAGACACACACACAGACACAGACAGCACGCTAAGCACTACACTACCGTTCCCCCTACACAACACACGCGCGTCCATAGGTACACATACACGCGCTTGCTGCAGACACACACGACTTTCAGGGTGCGTAAGGCAGTAAACGACTGAAATAATAAAGCGGCAATGCTGTGCGAGGAACGCCTTAGACCAGCAACACATTTGTGTAATGCGAGCGTAAACACACAAACACATACAAACACATACACACACATACATACACACACATACACACAAACACATACACACACATACACACACATACAAACACACAGACATACACATACACACAAACACACACATACATGCACACAAACACATACACAATACACACACACATACATGCAGACACACAGACAGACACGTAACACACATACATACACACACATACATACACAGAAACACATACACACACATACATAGACACACACATACATACACACAAACACATGCACACACGTACATACACACATACATAGAGACACGCAGACATACACATAAAGACATAAAAAAAAACCCACATACATACACACACACATACACACAAACACATACATACACATACATACACACATACATAGAGACACACAGACATACACATAAACACAAACACACATACACATGAACCGGCTTCGCCCGGGACTTGGATCCACGATGCCCCGCCGCCTTTGTCTCCCCAGTGACGATGTTCACACACGACAGCAGTTACGCTTTTGAGGCTGAGTGGACCTAGGGGAGGGCCAGGTCCGTTTCAAATAATCGTCAGCGGTGGTGGGCGTGAGTTGGAATCGAACTGGGGTCGCTCAAGCAGCTTAATGACTGTTTGTACAAAGAACATATAAAGAATCGATTATAATAACCAGGCAAGAGTCCACATTATAGACTGCCAGTACACGCACTCAGCTTCATAAGCAGGCTAGAGTGTACATGATAGAGTGGCAGTACGCTCACCGAGCTTAATAAGCAGGCTACAGTGTACATGATAGACTGGCAGTACGCTCACCCAGCTTAATGAGTATTTGTACAGTGAACATTAAAGTAATCGATTGTTGGCGCGTTGGGTTTAAAAGTAATATTAATAGCACACATTGTGGTGGGGGTGTAGTGAAGAGTAGGAAAAACTTTGATGAATTTACCTCAGAGTGGCGTGGTGGGTGTCGAGGCCTAGTAGCGTGCAAAGCCTGCGGCCTCGCCTAAAATTGTCGGCTTGGAAAAGGCAGGGTACGGGTGGCGTTCCTTCCCCCCCCCCCCTAGCGCTCCAACAATACTGTGTAATGGCTATTATTTAATTAAATACGGAGCTTATGAAAGTGGCGAAGGCGTGGCTAGCCGTTGGCAGGGGCAACCGCCGTCCAATGAAACTGCAGCCCTTGGCGAAGGCGTGGCTAGCCGTTGCCAGGTCCAATGAAAGCGGCGAAGGCGTGGCTAGCCGTTGCCAGGGGCAACCGCCGTCCAATGAAAGTGCGTATGGGCCAAAGTCCACACACACACACACAGACAGACAGACATGAACGATTTTATATATATAGATTAGCTGTACTACCCGGCTTCGCCCGGGACTTGTATCTACCACGGCCGGCCGCCTTTGTCTCCCCAGTGGCGATGTTAATACGCTACAGCAGTTACTCGTTTGAGGCAGAGTCGACCTAGGGGAGGTTCAAATAATCGTCACCGGTGGTGGCCGTGAGCGGGAATCGAACTGGGTTTGCCGTGTTGGTAGCGCAGCGTAGCGTTAAGCACTACACCCACCGCTCCTCACACACCACACACGCACACACACAGACACACACACAGACACACACACACAGACACACATAAACACATACAAAAAAACCCACATACATACACACATACATACATACATACACACAAACACATGCACACACATACATACACACATGCATACAGACACACAGACATACACATAAACACATACACATGACCCGGCTTCGCCCGGGACTTGGATCTACCACGCCCGGCCGCCTTTGTCTCCCAAGTGCCGATGTTAATACGCCACACCAGTTACTCGTTTGAGGCTGAGTGCACCTAGGGGAGGTTCAAATAATCGTCACCGGTGGTGGCCGTGAGCGGGAATCGAACTCGGTTCGCCGGGTTGGTAGCGCAGCGTAGCGTTAAGCACTACACCCACCGCTCCTCACACACCACACACGCACAGACACACACACAGACACACGCAGACACACACAGACAGACACAGACAGACACACACACACACACAGACACACAGACAGTACGCTAAGCACTACACTACCGCTCCCCACACACCACACACGCACACACACAGACACACACACAGACACACGCAGACACACACAGACAGACACACACACACAGACACACACACACAGACACAGAGAGCACGCTAAGCACTACACTACCGTTCCCCCTACACAACACACGCGCGCGCGTCCATAGGTACACATACACGCGCTTGCTGCAGACACACACGACTTTCAGGGTGCGTAAGGCAGTAAACGACTGAAAAAATAAAGCGGCAATGCTGTGCGAGGAACGCCTTAGACCAGCAACACATTTGTGTAATGCGAGCGTAAACACACAAACACATACATACACATACACACAAACAGATACACACACATACACACACATACATACACACAGACATACACATACACACAAACACACACATACATGCACACAAACACATACACAATACACACACACATACATGCAGACACAGACAGACACATAACACACATACATACACACACATACATACACAAAAACACATACACACACATACATAGACACACACACACATACACACAAACACATACATACACATACATACACACATACATAGAGACACACAGACATACACATAAACACAAACACACATACACATGACCCGGCTTCGCCCGGGACTTGGATCCACGATGCCCCGCCGCCTTTGTCTCCCCAGTGACGATGTTCACACACGACAGCAGTTACGCGTTTGAGGCTGAGTGGACCTAGGGGAGGGCCAGGTCCGTTTCAAATAATCGTCAGCGGTGGTGGGCGTGAGTTGGAATCGAACTGGGGTCGCTCAAGCAGCTTAATGACTGTTTGTACAAAGAACATATAAAGAATCGATTATAATAACCAGGCAAGAGTCCACATTATAGACTGCCAGTACACGCAGTCAGCTTCATAAGCAGGCTAGAGTGTACATGATAGAGTGGCAGTACGCTCACCGAGCTTAATAAGCAGGCTACAGTGTACATGATAGACTGGCAGTACGCTCACCCAGCTTAATGAGTATTTGTACAGTGAACATTAAAGTAATCGATTGTTGGCGCGTTGGGTTTAAAAGTAATATTAATAGCACACATTGTGGTGGGGGTGTAGTGAAGAGTAGGAAAAACTTTGATGAATTTACCTCAGAGTGGCGTGGTGGGTGTCGAGGCCTAGTAGCGTGCAAAGCCTGCGGCCTCGCCTAAAATTGTCGGCTTGGAAGAGGCAGGGTACGGGTGGCGTTCCTTCCCCCCCCTCAGCGCTCCAACAATACTGTGTAATGGCTATTATTTAATTAAATACGGAGCTTATGAAAGTGGCGAAGGCGTGGCTAGCCGTTGGCAGGGGCAACCGCCGTCCAATGAAACTGCAGCCCTTAGCGAAGGCGTCGCTAGCCGTTGCCAGGTCCAATGAAAGCGGCGAAGGCGTGGCTAGCCGTTGCCAGGGGCAACCGCCGTCCAATGAAAGTGCGTATGGGCCGAAATACACACACACACACACAGACAGACAGACATGAACGATTTTATATATATAGATGTGCTTGAAGAAATGCCATTGCCAGTAATATCTCCTATCATACATATTTGTATATGTTTTAGGCCTGTGTTATTGAAACGCGCTCAGTACAGAGGAGCATCACCCAAAATTTGAGAGTGAATATTTTTAAAGAAAGCTTTCTGATTTATGCTACCCTGTATAAATTATTAGCAGACTTGCACATGTATGTGAGCTTCGTTGTCATATACATCATGTTTTCCTACACATCTCAACTATTATTTTCACACAGAATATAAATAAAAAAGGATGTAGAGGATTTTTTCATTCATGCTGATGTAATATATATATTTTTTAATGGCAAGCTTAAAATTCTAAATCGATGCTAGTGAAGTTGTGAAAAGTTGGCAGACATTTAATTCGGAGATGTGTATATGTACCAAAGTTTATGAAATGCAATATGAATACCACGTATTCAGGAACACATTTTGGGGAAGGCAATACTAGTAGAGAATGACCTAACATTATTGGTAGGCAAAGACATACACGATATTGTATTGCTCATACCTTGAGCAGAGCACAATAAAACCATTTTATTACATGCTACATGGCATACATTCAATTATGCATGAGCTGGTGTTACTGTTAAAATACTATTCATGTAAATATTCCCTGATGCCTGTTATTTAAATGTCACGAAGAAGTATATGCATTTGTATTTATGTTAATTGTCCTGCACACTTTACTGCAGTGTGTCATTATCGAGTTTGGTGTGACATAAGCAGATTAAAATGGCAGCAGCCTTAACAACTCATTAAATTTTGGTTTTGTCTTCATACTGGTATTAACCTATAAGGCTTTAAAATGGCTCACCGCACATTAATTGCAGGAACAAATACATTGATATATTCCATCAAGGTCCTTAAGATATTCTGATCTCCAATTGCTCAGCACTCCCAGGTCTAGGTTGTACTGTTTTGGCGATCGGATTTTTGTTAGCGTGGCCCCCAAACTATGGAATGCTTTTACACTTAAAATGAGGAATTCGGAAACGGTAGATATATTTCAGTCTGCTTTGAAACCCCATGTCTGTAAAATGGCCTTCCCTCTTTAGTTTGGTCGGTTGCCCTGGTTCTGTTTTTTTTTCTTCTGCTTTCAATGCATTGTGCATTGGGATGTTAGGATGGAATGCTTATTGCAATTCTGAATTGTCATATTTATAAGCCTAAATACTTGCATTGAGTGTAATTATATATTTGGATAAGTCACTAGGTCCGTTCAAAGAGGAGCTGCGTACATACACATTAAATAACACAATTATGTTTTCCTGTTATGAATAGATAAGGAACCAATCGTATACTTTCTTCCCACTAGACATGTATATCAAACTAGCCTCCCTACGGTACATTCCATATCTACATTATCAAGTTGTTTGCCTCATTGCGAACCGCTCAACAAATGAATTTGCTGGAAATTCTGATTGATGAAGTCAACCTTTGTCAATACTGTATCTAGCCGAAAGTTCCTTGTCGATGAAAGGGAACCAAACGTTGCTTTTGTACGTGGGAAAAAGAATGCTTGCGTGTACATTAGCATTCCATCACGTGAAATTAACACTGTTGGTAAATGCTACTCTAATAAATACCTTTAATTATATTTAATACACGTCAAGATTCAGTAAACCATGCATAGCCATCATCCTTGAAGTGATTTATACATATGCGGAATTTAGATCCTTTCACAAAATGATTTTATAACAGCGCGTTTGGCTATTGTTAGAATTGTTAGGAACTTATATTGTTCTTCACCTCTTTCAATCTTCCCCTCCCTGCCCCCATGTTCACTTAAACATAGCCGATGGCTATTATTCATTAATTGCAGTTGAACAAGGCCAGCAAAAATTATTCGATGAATTACCTGCACTTCCTGTGCTACAATGAACGCATCAGACCGCCAGGTGGCGCAGCAGTTAGAGCGCGATGCTTACAAATCCTGACCTGGGGAAGTGACTTAATCCGTCATCAATCTGGGGGTCAACAAAATGAGTACCACTCTGTTGAAAGTCAACAGTAATCTTCCTCTTCTTGGTTCTTTCGGTAAAGTCACGTAGAAGGGAAATAATAAAATAATAAAAATAAAACATTATCAAATAATTCTCACGACGGTTCGGCCACAACGCAAGCAGCCGTCCTCAGGTGAAGAACAGGTCTGTTTTTCCGACCTGTTTTTCACCTGAGGACGGCTGCTTGCGTTGTCTTTCCGACCTGTTCTTCACCTGAGGACGGCTGCTTGCGTTGTGGCCGAAACGTCGTGAGAATTATTTTATGTTTTATTTGTATTTTTTTATTATTTCCCTTCTACGTGACTTTACCGAAAGAACCAAAAAGATGAATCCCTGCAGTCACGAAAGCTTTAAATAGTAATATTCCCTTGGAGAAACTCGGTCTCACCATGCCACGGTTGACGTTTGACGGTGGCAAGTTGGTATCTCCTTCGCCTGCTTATGCAAAGGGTTCCGTGGGTTCGATCCTGACCCTGACGACGCCTTCTTTATAACAGTGTTAGGATTTTGTGTTTACTCTCTCTCCGTGGACGCGTGGATTTCCCCAGGTACTCTAGTTTTGCGCTCCACAGTGACATACATGTTTTCAGATTATTTGGCTGATACTATGAATTCCCACGTGATGACTAGTATTAGCCACTTTGATGAGCTATTATGCGCAGGCAGGTTGCCACTGAAAAAAGCTAATAACTGAGTGAGCTTTAACACGGTAAACATATAGTTCCGTTCAGTTTTAATTTTACGGAAGACCCACACTTAAAAGGGCAGCGTAAAGATTATCCCTATCACTGGCTCATAGCAATGGGAGACTGTCCACAACCATAAAGCCACATCATGCCGTCAATTACAGAACCACGCAGGTTTTATGGCTGTCTGCCATGGCATGCACCAGTGTATCAAACACCCCTTATGGTGACAGACCTGGGTTAATACCCCAATCACTGCTGACCACGATAAGTGAGCGTGTGTGTGAAGCATAAACTTGAGTTATCACTGGGCAACTGAAGGCAATCCAGTAATAAACCCCTCCTTTTTTAAGCCTACAAAGCAAATTTGTAACTGTATAGGAGATTTATACATGAATCAGTAAAATGGCAATCAAATTTTATGGCCATAATAATGAGTTGCTTAAAAATAAGCCATAAAATGCATGCAGGCATTTCCGTGTTTTTATAGAGACATTGCTAATGATCACTTTTTGGTTCGGAGCGTTGAGCAAAGAGACCGCTGTTTTATTCAATGTCACCTGACCAGACACAAAGCTAAATAAATAAGTTGCCTGAATTTTGTACAGACGCTCACACAAGTTTATCAATGTGGCTTTTTTTTATTTACAGGCGGGGTACAATATTAAAGAAGGTAACATGGAACACTGAAAGGCCATTTTGGTATATGTGCACGGATATTTTTAATGATCATTATATTTCACGAATGGTAAAACAGTACAACATTCAGGCATCTGCAAATGAAACTTGGTAATGGACTTGCACACGTTACTGTAGTTTACTGTGTTAACCTGGATTCGTCAAATTCCCTTTGGAAATTGTGCCCGAGCTGCTTACAAGTTAGTCTTTAATTGGTTGTGTTCTGCGTGCAACTCCTCACGAGTGGCCTTTCACGAGTTCCTAATTCACAAACTATTAAAACTTCTGTAATTACGAGGTTCTGTGCCATCCCAAACTAATCGCTTATGATGTAGAAAACGTTGTGGAACAGCAGTCAAAATATCTTTAATATGTATTGTGTTGTGGCTATACATTGCACTTGTGCTTCTTACACCGTGGCTGCATTAGATGCTCCGGGGTTTTCCAAGCTCCCATTACCTTGTCATCATTGAACTGCTGTCACGTTTCACTGAGGGAGTGCTTTGGGGGGATCTGCATGCCATAATGTGCCGGAGAGACGGGTGGCTGTGTTAGGCACTGTGCCCTGACTGATAGCCACACTCAAGAAACGTAACCTCATTTCTAATTCTCATGCAAAACTGAGTAAACTCCTTGAGCTATTGCGATCACCAGGAATTGTCAGAAAACATTTAAGAATTCGAATTCAGTGTCTCATAGTGGAGAGACTGCACGCGCAGGGTAGAAGAGGAATTTACAAACATGCTAATGTAGCTCTGTTGTTACAAAGAGCAGTCACCGAATTATCCATCACACCAGTAAGATTGTTTGAAGCAGGAGGAATTTCTCTGCTGCTGTGCGAGTTGGAGTGCTGGATTTCATCAAAGCAGCTAGAAAATAAATCGGGCCAAGCTGAGGATGCCAGGAATTTAGGAGCATGGTCGGGTACTGGAATGTATGCTTAATTCGAATAATTTGTTTGTAAACTCACATAGGTATGTTGAACTTCAACCATGCTAATCGGAGGTGCGGGGGAAGGACAACAAACTAAACACAAAAAAGCAGTTATAAAAAAATTGAGTTTTCAATTTAGATTTGAAGTGCTTAGCTCCAGTGGCTACCTAATATCAGAAGGAAGAGCATTCCAGGCGGTCACAGAAGGGCGTATGAAAGCGCACGATGCAGTAACCGTCTTTGTTTGATATTTGAGACAAATGTAGGATAGAGGGTATGTGACTGAGATGCACCGCAATAGAGTGGCACCCAAATGTAAGTGACCACTGTGAAGATTAAAAGTGGATGGGAGGTGTTGTGACATCAATATAATTAGCTCTTGTGACCTGTTGTCATTGACCTTGACTGCTTCAGAATGTTTGTACCGCACTGCTGTTCTTGATCATGCAAATGCTGGAGTGAGAATATTTAAAACCCTCTCCACACATTGGACAATATTAACCCAACAGTCATAGAATGGTGTGAACTCGCGGGATATGGAGTAGCAGACCCATTTATTGCCAGGGTTGAGTTCCTGAGCATCGCCCTGGCTTTAGGGCCCAATAGGCCTTCAAGCCATGCCAGTTGCACATTTGTTTTGGGCCATCAATCCCATCCACTGGGGTATTTTGTCTCCTCCAGTGATGTTTCAGCATGGAATGGCACCATCGCATGTGCTTTACTTAAACATCCAGAACCCTATTAACGTGAAATGCGAAGTGAAACTGCAATAAATCAGTTGGTGCTGCTCAGTGCTTTCAACAGCTTGGATAGGAAGCAATCATTTCGTTTTATCACTCTGTCCCAGCCATGAAGTCCCCAGTCACTTTATTTTCTTGGTTGGTTAATTAAGCCTTGCATAGAAAACAGAAATATATCAATAAGCGCATACACTCCATGTGTTTGTGCGGGTTATCTTGTACCATCTCTCAGCAACTGCTTAAGAAATAAAATAAAAACAAAACGAGTAGACACAGTGAGATTGTATTTCTTTCCAGCGAAAGAAAATTAAATTTTGATATATTTACTTCATCGAACTGTGTCTGATCACTGAACCAGCAACACATCACTTTTCTGCGTGTGTTTCTGAGTGCATGCATGCTTGTGTGTCTGTGTGGGGAACAACGTGGGGAGTGGTAGTTTCATCGTTAGCGCACCGTACTACGAACCTGGTGCCCCGAACTTGGTGTCCCGAGTTCGATTCCCACTCACGTCCAACATCGGGGACGAACATCTGAGCCAGTTCCGGGCCTCACCGAGGTCGAATCAGCCATAAATAAGTATGGTTCCAGCCATAACACACCCTCATGTGCTGCTTCGCCCTTCATAGGTGTTCACTAACAGCACTTGCCCCAACAGTCTGCTAAGGGGGATACGGAGGATGTTTTGTATTTGCCTAACATCAGTGGGGAGCAATACGTGAGCCGGTCATAGACCTAGTCCTAGATTAGACTCTAAACAGAGTACCTGGTGAGGTATGGGACGATAATACTGTCGAAGACAAAGGTCGCCTGGTATCAGTACGAGCCCCACCAGCCCCCCTCATGTGCGATGTTGGCCTTAATTAGATTCTCAATTCCAGCACCCCCCATCAGTCTATATGCCTTCATAGGGGACCTTTGTTTCTTTATTTGCAGCAGTGATGCAGTGGTTAGCGGCGCATTGCCGATGACAATCGTGGCCATGCACGACGCCATCATACTGTTGCACCGTACATGAATGTGTGACCAAGGCCTCCCCAAGATAGATATAGCTTGAAATGAGCACGGCTGGCATCACCAAATGAGATGGGAAACACATTTGTGGCCAGTCACGGTGGCTGGCACTGCAGACCCTTTCGTGTGCTCCGCTGACCATCATGAGTGCTCACGAACAGCGTTTTGTCATGGCGTTATATGCAGATAAAGGAGGGGTATTTATAACGTTGTGTGTGAGTACAATATATGCATCTGTATCTGAATATAAATGCATGAAAATGAATGACATGGGCCACATACCACCTCTAAGTAACCTCAAACAAAAATACTGACTCTCAACAGTGCTCAATGTTTCTGCCACATTTCTCAACCCTATTTTTTCCCCCCATTTCTGAATTAGATTGTAGCACCAGGGTGACAGCCTGTGTGCGGTGGGTGGATGTTAAAAATATATATTCTACCTTAACTTGAGGTAGCAGCCTGCAGGTGAGGTTAATTGCTCTGCAATTCCCAGATATAGCCACAGCCATTACTCAATGGCCTCGGCACAATTAGTGAGCAGCTCTTCAGGGAGACCGTCATCTCCTCTGGGGCACAAAACAGATCAGAGGTGAAGGCACACTTTGAAAAATCTAAGATTTATCCCACTATTCTTGAGCTTAGTTTATATATATATCGGTCCAGTTTACTTTGAGTAATTTTACTGTGCGACTCACTTTCTAATCGGAGGTGCAGAGCAAGGTTGTACTCGAGTGACTGAGAGGTGGGGTTGTGTGATCACATTTTGATTGTGATTCATTAATTACCTTTGATGGTCATAGATGTGCCAACCCGTCGAGACCACATTCACATCTAACAGCCCTTTTGCCAATCCACTGCTGGATTAGTGCCTTTGTTGCACTGCCCACTTGCTTATACCGTAGCTCTGCAGCAGCCTACAACACTCATTCATGCAAGAACTGTACAGGCTCAATTAGGCTTAGCTTCTGAGATCTGACGACATTAGTATACATTCTGTGAGTTGTATATATGTATGTTCAACTTCTTTCCCACCGTACGTAGCCCACTGTACTAATCGGAGGTGCGGGGGAAGGACAACAAACTAAACACAAAAAGCAGTTCTAAAGAATGAGTTTTCAATCTCGATTTAAACGTGCACAGTTCCAGTGGAGTCCCAATATGGGACGGAAGAACATTCCAGACAGCAGCCGCAGAAGCGCATCTGAACGTGCAAGTTGCAGTAACCATTTTTGTTCGACGGTTAAGACAAAAGTGGCTGCGAGGATAACCGGAGTTTGCGTGATGGTTTATGCTCCTCAACGAGATCAGCAAGGTCTTGTTATTCATTTGTGGCACGCAGTTTGTGTGTAATGAGTGCGGAACTTATAACATTTTAGTTCGGCAACCGGAATAAATGCAGCAAAGCGTGCACTGGGCAGACATGAACGGATCTTGCAGTGCCCGTCACGACACGTGCTAAAGAATTGTGTCCATGCTGCAGCTTGGTAATGTTTTTTGTCATAGGCCATTGAACCCGGAAGTATATTTTTGCAAGTCACACCTCGGCAGGAAGGGATGTGTAGCGTGAAGATGTGGAGGTTGCGAGAGACACCATCTTGTAGGGAAATATCAGGCGACAGGAGACAGCTTTGATTGACATGCAAACAATACTCAAATAGAGCTGTCCAAGAATTCCAATACAAAATCATCATTGAAATGAAACATGGACACTCACTGAGGCTGTCGTAGGTTAATAAGATATGTTTATTCGTACGAAAGAAAAATTAGCAATGTGATGTTTTATGTTGCCAAGCAAAAATCACGTCACATGTTGCTGACCCGACGGGTCAAAGTGTGCCATTTTTTTACGAGTACTGTGTAATTTATGACACACTAACATTGCAATGCTCGTAAATAAGCCAGATATTGTACACACAGGCATAATATCTGTTCATGTTCACTGCTGCACAAATGTTCATTATGATGAGGTTCACCTACCATTTTTCAATCGCACAAGCCTCATTGAAATCTTATCATTCA
Organism: Lethenteron reissneri; assembly: GCF_015708825.2. Lineage (NCBI taxonomy): Eukaryota > Metazoa > Chordata > Hyperoartia > Petromyzontiformes > Petromyzontidae > Lethenteron > Lethenteron reissneri. Next base: position 9,284,113 of record NC_083807.1, read on the forward strand.
TATAAAAAGGCTTTCATTCGTAACCATCATCATCACTGCCATGGGACCAGTTTTGCCGTTATCAAAATAATGAAAAAAATTATAGGCTTTACCCTTCCCAGCAATAATACGGGTGCAAAGATATTCAAACACCAAATAGACACCTATTACATGGCACAAAGTCTGCATGAACCACACATGCTCGTGGTAAAACATGCAAGTAAGCACGTTTTGATAATTATGTACGCATTGTCGTTGAAACGGAATGACCTACACGGGAGACAGCCTACTTTATGGTCTTGTCTCACAGTTGTTGCACCAGAGAGAGTCAAAAGGCGAACAGCACAAAGGCAATGCAAAGACCTTCTTAACAACATTTAATAACAGCCCCATCGTCATCGGTACCATCGTTATATTTTGTTTAGAGGCTGTCCAATCTTCTTGGTTCTTTCGGTAAAGTCACGTAGAAGGGAAGTAATAAAATAATAAAAATAAAACATAATAAAATAAAATAATTCTCACGACGTTTCGGCTACAACGCAAGCAGCCGTCTTCAGGTGAAGAATGAGACATTGCCAAGCTAGGAGCTTATATATTAGCTGGGTTGGAGGTGGAAGAGCGCCTTAACAAAAATAATGTGCATATCAAGAGGAATTTAGCATATTCATGGAAAATGCGTAGGAGGTGGCGGGGGGGTTTCAAAGTCATATTATGCCCATGAATTATGCAGGATCAGCAGCACCAAGGGAGGGTGCAGGGAGTAGCATTAACAAAGGAAAGGAATGTTAATAGTATGTAGCTGCAGTTACTAAACAAGGCTGTCCAATGTTCACTTCCGGGCCCAAGGCAGAGAGCAAGTCTCTCTCTCTGCAACACCCACACACACACCCAAACTTGCGTGGCGCGTGTTCGCCTTTGAAGTGGAGGCAGTGTGATTTGTCGGCTCGGTCTGTCTGGCAGGGGTGTGCGTGCGAGTGTCTGGCAGGGTGTGCGTGCCAGTGTCGGCAGGCACGGCAATTGTTTTGCAATTGTGGGCTCCACCCAGTCCAACGGATGCATCCGTCAAAACACTGCCTCTTGAATTTGGTAGAATCGCGTATGTTTAAGTTCCGAATAATGGCGGAATTTTGCAACAATGTGAAAGAGAAAAAAACTACACGTGAATCTGACCAGCACAAATGTGCTGGTCAGATTCACGTGGAGTTTTTGCATTTGGAGGCTTGCCCCCTCTTTTCTCTCCGCCTGATGAAAACCGCTTGTGTCGCGATTGAAACGTCGTGGTTTTTTGCTTTTATTTTTAATTGTAATTTATTCTAAAATTTAATTTTTATTTTCTTTCTACGTGACTTTACCAAAAGAACCGAGAATACTTGTCTGTCTGTCCTCTTTTTTATCGTGGTATTAACATTTGTTGCGGGTTGGTGCGCAATGGGTTATGACATCGCAGGGTTGTGAGAGATGGCAATGGTTTGGGAAGATTTCCATACAGCAGTTAATTGATCATGGCTACTGATGATGATGATTTGAAGCTAATATCTATCATCATGTTGTATGGTCCATGTCGTTTGTTTAATGTGTGTTGATAGTGACATAGATCCAAACAAATGCATCTGGGTTTGCAACAAATAATAATTTATTAGTTAAATTCTTAACATATTTGAGACTCCCATGCGTCATTAGTATACAGTAGTATTGTACAGTACTGTAGACGCAATCAAAGCTGACAACAACCTTGTACGTCTTGCTACCCGAACTCAAATTTCCCTTGGAATTTAATATTAGACGTGCACAAAGCGCTCAGCATATGGTAGCTTTGTCTTTGTGTGAACTGCGTGACACATTATTGCCTGGTCGTTTGTGTTTTTGCATGCCCTATGCGTATTTAAAATCTACAGTAAATAAGGAAAATACCCCGTAAAGTCTGGAACAGGTGGTGACCGTCGCTGGTTGATGTGTGCCATAACCTTGTTTTTGGCATCCCAGGTGTGAGGAAATCCACTGCATCTTAACTAATATCCTACGGGGAAGATTTTGGCAGGCAAATAACATTGTGTGCGTCGGCACGCCAGTAGATAATGTTAAGCAAGTTTGCCTGCTATGAACTACGTGTGAGCAATTGAACGTGTTTGATCACCTGCCCTCTCTGGCTGCTTGTTCGATTGCCCCAATTGAAATGTGCGTTCGTGGCAAAACGCTCGCAGTTCAGTGGTGCTGTTCACTGCCTGCATTACAACGAGACACTTTTCCGCAGTATTTTTTTGAAAGTCTTGAGCATTGACAACAACTTGTACGTTGATAGCATTTTTTTCTGCCAATCACGGGCAGAATAACAAGCGACGTTGCATTACATGTGTACACAAATTGTCCGATTTGTCATTGCCATGGCTTGCGGCCCTTCCTAATAGCATAATTACCCCAAGCTGAAACATTTGGTAGTTTCAAAACAAAAGGCCACCATAGCCCCAAAGCAATTTTGAACAACCGTGTGAGCAATAAAAAGCGTGTTCTTTGCCAAATGCTAATGTCCAACAGGCAGCTGTTTACATGAAGGATAATAACACAGGGCAGCGTTCAGGGAACTTGTATTACAGGAGTTTTAGCTTGGAGGGATGTCTTGTCCCTGAACAAATTATTTACTTGGCTTATTAAGGCAAAGCACCATGTGGATGTTTATGTAAACCCTCCAATCCGGTGTCTTTGACTTCAGAATCAACGTAGGGTAGTCTCTAACTCGCACGCTTTGGGGCCATCCATTGAGTACGTATGGAACAATCTGTCAAAAGTTGACCCCTGCCCCCCCCTCCCTGTACGCACGCGGAATTTTTACACCCACCCTCCCCCCACCTGCGTACGTACGCTTGACGCACCCCCCCCCCCGAATCCTATAGAACGGTCGATATTTAATCCACGCAGAAACGATCAAGGATTAATAATATTAACGTGTTTAAGCAAACAGATAGTCCACCGCCGGACTATCTAACTCATTTGAAGGCCAATGTAGACAAATTATTATCATCCAGGCTTCACCCCCCCCCCCCCGTTTCCTATGTGTACGTCCATTGTCAGTAAACCCCCCATACGCAAGCGTACGCATTTGGGTTAACCCCCCTACCCCCCTACATGCGTACGCACTAAATGGATGGCCCCTTTCTGCAGGAGACCGTTTATGTAAATGCGTTCGATGTGCCTATGTCAGTCACACATGAGCGCGCACCTAATCTTACATTTACAAGTAGCTTTGCAGGTACCACCAGACGCAATAAGTGTTTGTAACCCTTGCCTATATTTCTGTAAACATTTTAACAATTTTGAATATTTTTGTGGACATTGTTAATCAAATTATATCCGCTCATGGTTCCCCAATTAATTGCCTATTTAATCACAGAAGTTTAGAACTTGAACACTGTGGTCGTAGTTTTTTTTAATTAACCTTGCTGAAAAGAAGGCCGCGTGTGACGTTTTTTTTTATCGTGATGAAGTTGATCAGTTAGTGTACTAAATCCCCTATTTAGGTGAGGGGGGAACCGAAGCCCGCACTCCTTGGAGATTAATTTGCATTCCTACTTATGCATACAAATGTTGAGCAAATTGTTTTCGAGTACACACAAACATTGTGAATATGTTGTGACCTCATTATGCACGCGTCCTTTTATCACCCACACAATATTATAATTGCTTATTTTCATCAATCTCTGTAAACTCCAAATTTCAGTGAAGGGATCAAGACCAAGCTGAGTAAATATTTACTGATTAACATTAAAATTGCAAAACAATTGCATGTACACGTGTCAGTTTGTATAGGCTTTAAAGCCTCTTTTGGTTGAATCACAAGAATAATACAAGTTAATGAATGATTAGCACTAATAAACATTCGATTACAACCACAAATAATTAAATATGCAATCGTGACACGTAACAACAACAAATGAAAATAGCAATAAACCTGCACTCATTAAATTGGAATGTTAAACAATGTAACATTGTAATGTGTTGTACAATTGATTTTTACATTATACATAAGAGAGTTTATATTTATTGTGTGGTTCTCTACCCGTTGTTTCCTCTTGGGTAATAAGCAGTTATTTTCAATGTGCAATGCACGGTAGAGTTATATCTGAATCACAACAATTGGTGTGTAAAGTACAATTACCATGTACACATATATCGCTTCTTGTTGTTGGCAGCATTACTATTCCAGCCAATTAGGACCATGGAAATGAATTGTTTTGAGCATTACCGATACCCAATGCAATCACTTCACTTAGCATATACTTTTTACTGTCATCATCATCGTTCTAATTAACACGAACTGAGAGTTTTGCGAAGCGCAGCCTGATCACTTTCAAATGTTCGCTGGATTCTGAGAACAGACCCTGCTTAATTGGGGGTGCATTTCTGGATGTTATTTTGGCCATGAAGTCACAGCACTGCTGTTAGGGCCATCTGTGCTGGATTAATCCCTTGGGACTATCGAATGATTTTTTGCTACTTTTACACGTTGCTTTGGGCTCAATGTGTGACCAGGCAAGGGCAATCCCTTTGGCAGCATTGTTACATAGTGTACCCATTGTTTCTCGCAATCACCCTGGCTCGAAATAAAACACACTAGCAGCTCATATTTACAATTCGTTGGCACTACAGCTCGTGTGTCTGGCTCACACATGAAAAGTTGTGAGTATGTATCATCGATACCAGTCGATGGTGGATCCAGGTTTATTATCCCTCGGAGGTTAACTAAATGGGTATCGTTTGGGGGAAATCGGCAATGCCATATGGGGAGACTGATCCCCACGTTAACAATGTGAATCTCCCACCAGTGAGTGTGTCAGGACTGACAGCAGAAAACAGCCACTGGTCCGTGCTCAATTGCCACGCTACAACAGTACACGGGAACATGAAATGTATGGCAAATGGTGAATTCGTTTGTTCCTTCATTATCTTGTGCTCTCATTCTGTCGTGCATTCATCATAATCATCATCGCCAAAGCATGATAGACGAACGGTGGTGTGAGGGCCTAGCCAAGTCGAAGCTGAGTTTGGTGGCAGGATTGGTGCATTGCACTGCGTGAGAGAGCCGTACGCGAGACAATGAGGCGACCATCGGAAGTAATGCACCAGGCAGGTTTCTGACCGAAATGTGGTGCTGTGAATGACGTTTGAGTGCTCTCCCCTTCGCCATTCGAATGCATGGATTTTCTCAAGGCGATCTGATATTCACCAACGTGAAAAACTGTGATCAAATGTCCCAAAGCAGCACGTTTTGGTGAGACGTGTGATTCTCAACGATACTGCATTAGTGTTAATGTCTGCAAAATTGTTGTCATGCGGAAAACTTTGGCCAGTGGGGAGAAATTAATCCTTCACAGACGCTGTAGTGGAGTCGTGGTTGGCGCGCATTGCACTTGCAATCCAGATGTCACCAGTTCGATCTCCCAGCGTGGCAGTTGAAACAATGGGACAAGTTTCTTACTGAGCAGTACACTGTCGATTGGTTCACCATGGATGGCCGATTGGCAGGTCATATGAGGCGGAGTGACCAGCATAATTGGGTCTCTATAGCTTATTATAGTGGAGGCTTTTCTGCCACCAGCAACGTGAGTAAGACATTGCAGGCTGCACCTTTATATTTACATTTTACATGCGGCGTTATGCCATTAGGATGGATTTTTCAAAGTTTAATAGCACTGCACTTTTTACGTTGATTTCAAATTATTTTAAAAGGCACTTTATAGTAGACAGCACACTACAAGTATATCCTTCATATTGTATATTTGAAGGACAATGTTATAGCCTAAAAATGTGCATTGAAAATGACGATTTTTTGTGTTAATCTCGGTAAATTGATGTCTGGTATTCAATAAATGCAGGACTCTACAAAAGGCATAACTGAAGCTACCATAATTTGTTTCCACTCAATAATATACACCATCATGAATAAATGCTTTCTAGGTATTCATTGTGTCTTGTCTGTGAGCAGGACACAGTTGTTCGTCTGATGCATGCATTTATTAGACAGGACCACTGATGTAGTTGGATGGATGTTTTTTCATGTGCAATTTAAAATTAAATAATTGCATAATATGGTAATGTAACTTATGTTTTAGCAGAAACCATACATCTCAGACTTTCTTTGGAAAGTGCACTTAATTACATTATCGGGTTGTTAATAACAGGTATTTTAGAATTACTGGTAACTGCAGGAAAAAAATGAGTAAAAAAACAGTAATCAGTTTTACACATTCAAGGAAATATGCAAGACATCAACGTAAAACGTGTCCCTTTTTAATTGAGAACAAGTATAACCCGTAAAAACAAAGTTTTTCACTATAAATCCTTTATATGCGTGGCGGCTAGAGTCCTCTGGCTTGAGATGGCTGCCACCTATGGGTCAGATGATTGTCTGCCAGTATTAAGCAATTGGTAATTAAATATTTAATTTGTTTTCCCTAAACAATGTAAAATTTTGGAAAACATTTTTCACGAACATTAATTGTCTCGCACAACGAGTCTGTGTGCAAAATGTCAGCTCGATTGGATCACGGGAAGTGGGTTAAAAAACGACTGAAAGATTTGCACGGTCGTAAGCAAGCAAGCAAGCACGCAAGCAAGCAAGCAAGCGAACTTAATATAAAGGATTTAAAAAGGGAGCTGAAATGATTAGCAAACTGGACTCGCCATCGAAAGTCACCAGTTCGACTCAATCTCTCAGCGTGGCAATTGAAACTATGGTGACAGCTGTTTTTGTTATACCCCTCGTTTGCATCTGACCAGCAGTTTAAACGAGTAAACTAAGTTTATGTATTTATTTACCCACGCGGGAACTTGCATTTAACTAATCAGCAGGTCGTGTGTGGTGGCGTAAAATGTTGAAAAAGCTTACTTCTTCCAACACATCTGGTCACTGGGACAGTGGACCAAATGTCCCCTGGAGCTCCCTCTGGTGAAAGTGCTACTACCAGCAGTGGCATGAGCAAGCAATTACAGGGCTGCACCATTATCTTTTGTTAACCAATTTATTGTCTACCATTATGCCTACCTCTGCGATGTGTATTTTCGCCTATGCCAATCAGTGCCTTCATTACGAATATTCCACTCGAATTGAGTACTGCTTCACGACATTCACAATCAGTAATCGAGTCTTAAATATAACTCTAGAGCCAAATGAAATCCCATGCGTACCGAGGCTAATAGCACTGAAAACTAAAATAATGGTAATGAAACTCAATTGCTATACTGTCATGTCTTGATCACCTTCCAGTTCAAGATGTTGGGAACCTTATACAATGTCCATCTCTATGAGTAACCAAGCAAACCAAGCCTCAAGATCTGTTCACGTAAAAAAACGCATTCAGCTTAATTTTACATAGGATCTAAATGCAACAACATCTCAAGAAAACTGTACTGATATGGGGGGGGGGGGGGGGGTATGCGTTTTGAACTTCTTTCACACTCTACGTAGCCAACCGTGGGGAGAGGAATGTGCAAAGCGAAGAGTGAATGAAATAACTGAGTGGGGTCACTTTGTGTGGATATGTGATTGGGAAGAAGATGGCTACGGTGCAGTATGGATCACGTTGACAATATTTCATGGGAGGAGGAAGCAGTCAAGCCTGGCTCCTCCAGGAAAAAAGAGGAATGTCTTGAGTCTGGACTTGAATGGAAGAGATAGAGGCATAAGTGTGGACAACCACAAGGAGGAAACATCTGGACAGCAGAGGGTGAGATGAAAAGGACCTCATATCCCAGCGACTTGAGTATGCGTACAGCATGTTTCTATATAGCCAGAGCCTCTACCAGGTCCTCCCGGTAAAATGTGTGTAAGTGTAAGAATCACTCACAATAATGGCATCAGAGTGGACCTTGAATGGCTCATGGGTTTGGTCAGAAAACTGTGGTTTCCCATGGCTTTCAATGCAAACCCAAGGCATTCACACGTGTAATGTACTCATTAATATTGCATGTTGATGGAAGGAGTACTAAAACAAAGACGACGGACACGTAAATAGCCACAATAGATGGGATGTGATAATGATGAGTGCCAATAGTGGAGGAATTCTGCTGCCATCATCGGAAGTTTTTCGAGCCAGCAGTACCCTTAAAGGGTCTTGATGGGAAGAAAAATAAGAATATCACGTGAATATAATTAATGTCGCCGATGTTATGTGTATCGACGTAATGATAATGTGCCTGTGATTAGACGCAAGGCGACCCTAAATGGGTGGCCCTTGCAGTGGTCCCAGGTGCCTTACCGTGACTGCTGGTGGCAGTGATGCGTGGTAAGTGGGTCACAAGACCACACACAGGTAGTCATCATACCTTTCATTGTAATTACTGTCATCGTTACCTATGCTGTGGACGTGTTGAGTCTTAAGTCAACGTGGATAAGACAAATCACCGCAAATTGAGCACGGTAAGGTCAAGCGTGTTGAAATGTTTTCCACGCCAAGCTGGTTTAGCAGTACAGACCTCTCCGTTGAGTGAAGTATTAATTTCGTTTGGGGCCATCAACATAATTGACTTGATAGCATGCAGCCACACTAGCCGACACATTGAATTAATGCTTGAATTGAAAACCTTGTTTGAATTCTTTAACGTTTGTGACACATTTAAAAGAGCAATCTACAATATACAAAGTTATTTCACTTTGATGTCTCTGTTGAAGCAAATTATTATTTAATATTACCACATTTTACACATGGTATATCCAGTACAGCACCACTGTAGTTGTTGGAGCTCTTAACTCTGCAGCTAGTGCCATTTGATAGCATGGCTGAGGGTAAACTCGGGGTGTTATCCCTCCAAAATATGAGAATACGTTTTCCCCACAATGCATATGCTATCAGAGTAAGTTTTTTTAGGTTTGCATTCTGACCACAAGTATTGTGGTTAATGCAGACAGGATTCCTTGTAAAATGTTTCAGTTTGTTGTTTTAACATCTTAACACCTGTTTTGTCGCCAGAAAAAAGGGAAAAACTTATTCTCATGCTGTTTGAAGTCCATTGCTCATAATTTGGAGACACTGGCCTCTGCCAGGTGAAAGTAGAATTTGCACCAGTGACTCAGGGTGAGCAAATGGAGGTGAGCACTTCTCCATTGCTCATGATGCAATAATAATCTTTGTATTTAGTTTTTGAACTTTAATCTTCTAACAAATGTGTAATTCTGTTTTCATTTCCATAAAATAATGAACGTAACATTAGCAATATTCACTATACATATATTATACGTATAAAAAGTTTCCAATCCATGACCTTTGCGATTTGTATTGTCTTGTTGCTGGTGAAATGTTATATATTATTGTGCTAAACTGGATTTCTGAATCATGACTTAAAAGCTTTCGTGACTGCAGGAATTCATATTCTTTGGGTTTTTCGTGGCTTAACCGAAAGACCCAAAGAATATGAATTTCTGAATCATGTTTTAATATGAGATAAAGTTCCTTCACAAAGACACCCCGTGTAGTTTTTGGGATCACGCTAAACTAATATCTTCCCAAGTCAAGGTGGGGCATACTACATTGTTACTTTTTCTTCAGGGTAGAATTGCATTAGTGTCCCTTTCATTGTGTTAGGGGCTAAATCAACTTGCTAAAAATTGCTTATCTCAGCATGTTTCACTGGTCACCTCGATATTGTGCTGTGTCATTACTGGCGAAAGCAATACGTCTATTTTAAAGTGCAACAGCCTTTACAAAGTATCCAAGTATTACTATGGACATTCTCTCAGCTATGACATTAAGATGCTTTTTATTTTTTTTGTCACTGGCAATATAACACATGGATGACCATAAGATCTGTATCATGGGCCGATGTGTTTGTGGAAGCATTCCAAAAATATAAGCATTGACAATCCAATTTGTTTAGGTGCAGGTCCTGAGATGCTTATGATACAAATATAAGATGTTAATTACCAAAATGTCACTACGTTGTAAAATTATGTAATGTCAAAGCACCCTAATCACAGTAACACAAAAAACAATGAGCATTGTTGTGGAGAATATATGTAAGGTAATAACAATAATTTGTTTCCTTCATATAATGGATAAGACTGACTTTAAATTTGGGAGAATGTATTAACACGTAGGCTTTCGCGACCAATATCATCCATAATACAGGTTTATAGGCTAGATCTGGCTGTCGCCTGATGAAGCAAGTTCTAATTACTGGCGAAAAGGCATTCTCAGATTGTAAATGTTGTGGCTTGGCTCTCCAACACACCGGTGTGCTGTACTAGTAACGAATTGCCATGTTCTGTTTACGTGACAAACCTTCCGAGTTGACTGTGTCGGGTGGTGGTTGGTTTACCGACACATTTAGATATTTACACAATTTCATTATTAATGGTTCAACGTGTTTCAAACCATATTAATAAACACAGGGTTGTTATAAACGGAAGTCAAGTGCTATTGTGAGTATATTGTTTACTGGTTGCAAAAGCAGTACAATTAAACATACGTATGTATTTATGCATGTAAATTAAGCATTGTTATTTGGTGACCTACATCAGCGATGTTCACAAATACGGGGTAATCGACGGTAGCAACAAACCTTGGCCTGTTCCTTGGCATGCTTGTCCTGTCTTGAAGACCAATCATAAAAAAAAAATGAGGATGTGGTATTCGCACACAATGGGATAGTTTCTGTTTGCATTGCCGCAGTTGTTGAAATAATTGTAGTCCCCCTCCCTGGAGGGGTCAAACAGCTGCTCTGCCTCATGCATAGACCTGTTCATTACATATACAATGCACCCGGCTAAGGTGATTTGAGCCCAATGCTCATGGGAATAGCATAGACGAATAAAGACCCGAATGCATGGCTCACAGATCCAATGTCAAATAATCTCACCTTAAAAGGCATTTGGCAGTACCATACGCATTCAGAGAATGGATGGGCATAATCCCTCTTAGCTATTTCATATTGGGTTAAAAGAAATGTGCAAAAAATAAACAGGAAGGTAATAAAAATGCCACCCAAGTTCAACTTACACGTCCCAAAATGCCCAAATCAGTTTTGACCAATGGAAGTAATTGAATTGTGAATAGTTCTCAATTCAAGATACAATAAATAATTGTCTGACCTGAGGTGAACGCTATAAAAAACATATTTTACATTATTTTTCTTAACAAATAAATAACATCAATAACCTAAAAGAATGCAGTATTACATTGTAATGCTAGTATTTGGTTATCAAATATATAAAAAAAATCAAGCTGTTAAATATCACAAATGTCTACCGTGAGAAACCATTAATCATAAACAACGTTGCATCATGCTATGCATAGCGATGCACATTACTTTGCTGCAAATATACATATATTAATGCAGGTTAGAGAATGTGTATACTTATAATCTGATTTCAACATCCATAATCACACCTTTAGTGCTTTAACCTCCTCCGTTTAGTAAACTGTAATTAAAATGCCATTTCAAAATTTTGCATCATAATTAGGGAAAGCATCGGGGGATGGATTTGAGAGAAATTGAGGTTGTGGCTCCTGGAAAGGTCATTGACAATGTCTGTCTCAGGTATGCACGCGCATGTGCGTGCGTGTGAGCGGTGGTGGAGCGGTTAGCGCGCTGCACTACGAATCTGGCGACCCATATTCGATTTATGCTCACGGCCAACACCCAGTGACGATTATCTGAACCGGTCCTGGGTCTCCCCTAGGTTGACTTAGCCTCAAACGAGTACGTGTTGCGATGTGTATACATCGCCACTAGGGAGATAAAGGCGGCCGGGCGTGGTGTTGGCCACCCACCCCCTCGTGTGCCGTGCCGCCCTTTGTAGGTGCTCGCTAACAGCACTTGCCCCTACAGTCTTATTAAGGCTATACGGGAATCTTTGTCTTTTGGTTTGTGTGTGTGTGCAACAGGGATGCTCACCGCTATCGCCGGACAGGCATCTACAATTAGCAGCACGGCGGCGACAGGGAAGGGATTGTCTTTTAAACGAATCTAGAAGGGGAGGAGGGGTGGAAAACGTATTTTGTTTATTCCATGAAACGTGGCTTTAATTAACACAGGACCACCATTACAAACTGCCTTATAAACAAATCGCCCCCGGAGATGTGTTTTTTTTAGCTCATGAAATTGACTCAATTCCTGCGAAAAAATAGAGAACGTCGTAGGAGACGAGCAAACCTCGTCTCCTATATCTGCAGCATCACCAGGAGGCAATGCGACAACAGATAGTGGATGCAGTAAACCGTCATGTGCGTGCACTTGCAATACATGTTGCTTGACCTTAAATTCAAAGGTGTGCCGGTGAGTTTTTTTTTACGGACCACCCATGCAAGAGTAACCCCAATAATTCTTCTGATTTTAAAAACACACATCTTAAATTTGTTTTTGTTTTTTAAAGCCTACGTAAAGGTGATAAAGGTGCAGACCTGCAATCGCTTGCTTCTGTCCCTGTTGACAGAAGATCCCTCCACAACGGAAGCTCCAGAGCCCATCTATCGGGTGTTTGGCTCACTCTTACAGACATCTTGAAGAGGTGGGAGTGCCCACTCTGATCGACTAACTATGTTGAGCCAATTTACACTGCTGGTTGGACAGAGGTAGGGTTGATTTAATACACTTGCTTCATTGTTTGAAATGCTGTGCCAGAAGATCACACCAACAACCTCTGGACTGCAAGTCCAGTTTGCGAACTGTTATAACCACGGACGCATCCAGCTTACTACTTGAATAATTAGTTGAAAATCGAATGCTATCAAATTATTATATGACCATTATTATTATGGTTATATTGATTAATTGGCAGCCTTGGGCTAGGTGTGTAAATTCTAGATGTTCAAGGTCAATAGCTGATATTTTTATAAGACAACATCCTTGACGTTTTAAAAACTAGTTCTCAATTTACCAGCCACTGAATAATTACGAAAAGCGTTCCAACTGTGAGTTGAGCACTCATCAACAGTGCTGGCCAGTTATGCAAGATACATATACATCAGCATTATATAATACATGGTGTCATTCATTAACATGCAATACAATTAAATTAGCATTATTCTAATATACGCAAATTTAGCATTAGGAAAGGCTGTGCAATATTTAAAAGCTGCTGAATAATGACACACACCGTAAAAGCATGAAGAAGGCAAAATAAGTTAATATGGTTTGACCTGGCTAGGTCAAAGGAAGGCCAGACACCTCGGTTGAAATCGACTTACTGTGGATACATCATTCACCTTTAGAATAATGGATTGAGGAGAAGTTTTCAGAAAGAGGAACATATATTTTATTATTTATTCACTTTTTACCACACGCCATTGCAAAAATGAAATCAATATAAAAATGTAATATGCGGCGGTGTGCTGACAAAGTTAGCCAATAGTAGTATGAGCCAACAGAGCTAAAAAAAAATTTAAGAACTTAGTTTTTCAGTTGATTAATTTACAGGGGAAATTTGTGCGATGAATGAATGCCTTGGAGACCTGCACATTTCTTTAACTCAAAGGTTCACGAGTTAAAACGCGAATCACAGCTCTATGGAATTTTGAGTTGGGAACATTTTGAACTTGCCACTCTTCCGCTGGAGATTGATGTAACAATCATAAAACACATTCCTCCTGCGGAGGGAGCTGATAGGAACGTTGGGTTGCTCGGTCAATGGCCAGGGTCAAGGGCGGCGTGGTGTATTCCGCAAATATGCCCAGTACCACCCCTCCCACCCCCCACCGAGCCCCACCCTCCCCACCCAGCCTCTCCCCACCCTCCCCACCCAGCCCCTCCCCTCCCCACCCAGCCCCACCCTCCCCACCCTGCCCCTCCCCACCCTCCCCACCCAGCCCCTCCCCAACCTCCCCTCCCCACCCAGCCCCTCTCCACCCTCCCCTCCCCACCCAGCCCCACCCTCCCCACCCAGCCCCTCCCCACCCTCCCCTCCCCACCCAGCCCCACCCTCCCCACCCAGCCCCTCCCCACCCTCCCCTCCATATCCAGCCCCTCCATCCCCACCTAGCCCCTCCCTGCACGACGGACACAATAATCCCCTGTGGGCTGGTGTAACCAGGAGGTTCCTACCAGTATTACCTCCACTATACTGGTCTACAATTTGCGATTGCTTGCAGAAGTTGTTTCGGGGGTTTTCCCCCGTAATATTTTTGTTGATTTTCCAAATAGACACAACTGCAATAAGCTACAGATTATCCAAATCTGTGGTGAATATTCAAGGTGGGCCTGGATGTATAAATTATTATGCAAATAAGCAATTTTATTTGATTATGAAAAGCAACAAATACCAATGCACCTCAAGGATAAAGTTTTCAATCTGTGCATATTCAAACGGCGTGACATACGAGTCCTCTGGATCAGAAAACATGGGCAAAGAACACAAAAAAGACTTCAATGTATGCAAAGAAGTGTGAAGAGCTACATGCTGGGAATTTTATACCGAGAGAAAGGGGAATGCGCATTGACTACAGAGTAATTGCGAATTAGACATCGTATGAACTGTCAAGAAAAGTCAGTTGGGTTTGGGCAGGATACATTCATCAGGGCGGTAATACCAGATGAACCAGACTTGTGATACAATGCCAGAAAAAGAGCGAATACGCCCACGAGGGTGGCTCCCACAGAGATGGAGCGTTGGGCACCAGGACAGGGGAGAGATGGATTGTGGCATCGCAGAACAATGAAAAATGGTGTCGATATGGGAAGTTCTTCATCCAGTAGTGGATAGAACGTGGCTGATAATGATGCTGACTGTCATAGGTTTAAAAATAATCATCTCTGCTAATGAGCATGATATATGCTCGGTTTCAACGAGCCTGTGATGGAAATTCCACATTGTTATAGTGGGGTACTTTTTTTAAAGGATTATTTTTATTTGCTTTGTACAATTTTAATTATCCCAGAGGAAAGATAAGCTGCGTCAACTCCTGCTTGTCATGTGAACTTGCAGTATTGTCTTATTGAGTTGAGCAATTTGCCATATTGCCCTCTGACAAGCATTTAAAGTAACTACTCATAGTGACTCTTAGAAAGACCATTACAGTTAGAATGTGCGCATTTATGTTGAAATATACAAACAGATGATACCACATTGAATAAATAAATAACTGCAATAATTTGTGACAGCAGGCGTAGGTGGAGGGGGTGAAGAGAAGAAAGCATCAAACATAGAACAAGTTATTTGAAACTACAAAAATCATGAAAAAGTGAACAAATGTACAAATAAACTACAGAGCCGAGCAAAAAGAGTACGGTACTCACAACCATGCGAAATAATTAGGTAGATTAATGAGCCATCAAATTATGCAACACATCACTAACAATTGTTGAAGATGTAACAGCATGAAATTGGATCATGAAGGCAGCAATAGGAAGCTCGTGATTGATACTTCATAAAGGGCAGCCCTTTTTTATAAGATGGAAACCATAACACGGAAAAACGATAGAATGTTACATATATTAATGGCAAACAATGTAATCTGTTTCAGGAAATAGATAAAAAGTAGAAAGTTCGAAATACCACAACTGAAGATGTAAAAATTCTGCCCTTTACAAAATGTAAGCACGAAAAACAATCGCGTAGACCAGATGAAAGAATTGCAATCATCAGAATCAAAAAACAACATCAAGCTGAGGACGGAATTAGTGGAGCTAGTCGCTACATTTATACACAGAAATGTAATAGTTCTATGATGAAATTACCTCTCAATCATGCCCTTTCCCCTCCCATCACACGTACACGAATTGTTTGAGAAGATCATCGAGGAATAGAATAATGGGCAACTTAATAGTTATCCAACTACTTTAGTGAGCTGAGTTTAAGGACAGGGTTTTCTCCTGTTCACCACATACTGTACATATTAACAACCGGATTCCGTAAAGTACAAATTAAGATTAAACACCATCATGTCTAAGCCTTTATAGATTATGGAAAAGGAGCTTGACTCAGTGGAAATTCATGGAGTCATCCAAGCACTCGCAAACCAATGCCTGAATAAAATATTTAGAAATTATGAGAACAGCTACACTGAGATTTCATAACGAAAGATACAAAATACATATCAGAAGAGTCAGGCAAGTAAATGTTCATAACACTTCACAGTGTTACGAGAAGGTTATTATTGCCATTAAAAAATTAAAAAAAGAACATAAATGTAAAAAATATTAATCAACTCAGATTTACTGATGACACATTCATTATGAGAACCGATTGAAATAAATTTCAGGACATGATTAAGTCGCGTAATAAAAAAAAAAGCTGCAAAGTTTGGCCGCGTAACAATATGAAGCACGGTAGGACCAATATCTCTGCCGTTGCGGATCATTGTTTTAACGCTGTGGGCACACACGAAATAGATTTTTCAAAGACGAAGGTCCTCTGCAAAACCACTGGCTATCAGAGATTTGTTCATGAAGCCATCCAGATATAAAAACACAACTTCAACCGAGAAGTTGGGTACAAATTGAGCAGTCATTGGAAGGACGTTATTAACCAGGTAACGTCTTAACCTGCTGTGATGTTTCCATCCTTCCTGGATTTTAGCCGACTCTCTGAGTTGCATTATTAGGTTGGATGTTTTGTATTGACGGGCTGGATGTCCTTCTTGCTCAGTCACCGAATCGCCGACATACTAGGCAAGTCATCGATACTGCGGCATACTAAGCTCGTGCATTCACATGCCAATCTCTTACAATACAATAGCCACTTCCACAGCCTCAGGCAGACCATCTCTCGCCCCACCCATCTCAGGCCTATATAAGATTTAAATTTCGATTCAAAGCTTTCGTGACTGCAGGGATTCATCTTCTTGGTTCTTTCGGTAAAGTCACGTAGAAGGGAAGTAATAAAATAATAAAAATAAAACATAATAAAATAATTCTCACGACGTTTCGGCCACAACACAAGCAGCCGTCCTCAGGTGAAGACCAGGTCTGTCGGGGAGACAGCGTCTGAATGAAACACCACCAGGCTTGGAGCGTATATTTAAGCTGGGCTGGAAGGGGGGAAGGGCGCCTTGACAAAATAATTTGCATATCAAGAGGAAATGCAGGTATGTGATTAGTACTACAGTAGTACTAATCACATACCTGTATTTCCCATAAATGTGCTAAATTCCTCTTGATATGCAAATTATTTTGTCAAGGCGCCCTTCCCCCCTTCCAGCCCAGCTTAAATATACGCTCCAAGCCTGGTGGTGTTTCATTCAGACGCTGTCTCCCCGACAGACCTGGTCTTCACCTGAGGACGGCTGCTTGTGTTGTGGCCGAAACGTCGTGAGAATTATTTTATTATGTTTTATTTTTATTATTTTATTACTTCCCTTCTACGTGACTTTACCGAAAGAACCAAGAAGATATATAAGACTTGTTTCAGTAGCTTTTTCTCTGTCACCCGAAGACGGGATCGAAACCTCGTGATCTATTAATTTTATATCTACGTGAATTTACCGAAAGAACCAAAGAGTATTGATTCCTGCAGTCACGAAAGCTTCAAATCAAGAATGAATAAAACAGTATGAAGCTGCAAACTAATCAGAGTTTGTATACTGAGCGTGCAATTATTGAACGCAGACTGGTTAAAAAAATCAATCCGTTAAATTAAAGAGACAAGCAGGAACAGATTGGAGATTTTTTTTTTATAAAACTGATCGTCATAAAAATGTAGCAAGTTGACTGGAATATCATGACTCACGGTTTGGAGTTTGTGGCTTCTAAGGAGGAGAGTACTGAGGGAACGAGGAAACCCATTGCTCCCTGCATCATGTGCGCGTTTGATGTCTCCATTCTGCAACTCTTTTCAGGATTTGTACAGAAGCTATAGCAGATTTTTCGCCATTTTAAACATTCTGCTGAATCCAGAAATAGAGGCTTATAGTACGATGATGGCATCATGATATGATGACAAAGGAACATGAAGACATGATGATGAAGATAACGATAATGGTGATAAATGTATGCTGATGATGATATTGAAAAGGTTGTTATTGTTACTATAGTTGCTGCTGCTGTTATTGATTTTGCTGTTGATGATCTTGCAAATGAAGATGATAGGTTGTGTTCATGGGACTGCCTCACTGCGTTCTAAGACTCTCTGACACGTTGGAGTTAACTGAATAACCCGAAACACTCATGTTTAAAGGAGTTTACACTCGATACGTGTAAATAGAGAAATTAAAACATTTTATAATACTGCGTTCTGGATTTCTGCACACATTTTCATAATTCCTTGCTCGTACTCCCACAGCTAAAAAAAAGATTGGCTCTGATAATTTGTGCAAAGACTGTATAAACCTAAACTAAAACGAAACTTTTTTTTACCATGTAACGCTCACTGAACTATATCGCTATTTTTTTAATTAAAAATCGACCTGGGCACAAATGATAGCTGAACGAAGTGGCTTATCATGTGGAAATGTATAGCAACCAAATACTTTAAATGCATGTTTCTCAGTGTGCAGGGAAAACCCGGAGATCCGGGAGAAAAATCTACGTGACCATTTACAGAACATGCACACTCAATAATATCGCCATCAGGGATCGAACCCCCGAACTTCTGGATACGAGGCTAGGTAGTTAACGTCTCGCCACAGTGGCGAGAATTTAATTTTGATGGAATCGTATTGAAGGAATGTATGGCTAATGATATAGTTCCACAAATTGTTGAAAACAAACTATCACAAGTTTGCGCTATGTCTTAACATTTTAGATTTGAGCACTAATGACAAACATTTCACATTTGCTTTCCTCAATGCAAGTTGCGACTTGTCGCTTAATTTCAGTGCCTCCTAAAAACTAATTTTATCTCATCTGTAAAATGTGGTATTTTCCAGAAGGGGCTATTCATGTTATTATTTCGAATTGGTACTCGGCTCTTGGTCTTAATTGGATTCCTGCCATGTTGCTTAAGCGCATTGCGATATTCATCTCTCAAAGTCTCTCTCCTATTCTATGCGTTCGCACTTCTGTCCGTCTTCTTTTCCAACATAGTAATTTAATCTTAAAGTTTGAGATGCAGTGATACTGAATGTATTGCACTTTGATGAAGATTTAAGAGTAATTAATGCTTAAATTTTAATGCATTAGTGATAATCCAGCTGTGGATCTTTCTTTCCCAAGCCCCCAGTGAGGCATGCATGGGCAGACAGCATACATACCCTGCTGAGTAGAGCTGAAGAGTTGCCTCGAATTAAATTTAGCAAAGGTTTAGTCGAAATATGCAGTCATTAGAGAAATGGTAAATTGTTAGATGCTCTTTTTGGAACTAATTTCAGTGGTGTTCCAAAGATATCCAGATGGCATAACAATTATGGGTACGATGTGAAGTGTGTTTTTGCTCTACAACATAGACAAAAACAAAGTTTTAACTTTTCAGTTGTGTAATGTGACATCAACATGTGGTATGTTTACATAATCGCGCTACGATGACGAGATTAACTCTTAAAATGCTGCTACTTTTCTCATGTTCTGAATTGCTAGGTTTATTAAATAGCCAATCCCTTAATTGGTACTCCTCGGCATAATGTCCTTATTATAGGCTGCATTCCGCGTGCTGTTGATTTAACACCAGTGCCATGCATTCAAAATGCATTTGAAAGGGAAGAATGTCTAAATGAATTACACTGGGAAAGTCAAGAAACATAATTGCCATTCTTTTTGTAGCGTACCGCCTTTTTTTCTGTTCAAATGAAACAACATTCCACACGATGCAAGCCTCTACACAAACGTATTCCTGAAAATCTCACCACCCCTCCCTCCCAACCCCCACTCCCCCACTACAAATAAGAGGGATTGGGTGGGGGTGAAACACAGACGCCCAGACAATGCTCTGCAAGTGTGGCCTTCAGGAGTACGCTGGAACTGTGCTTATTTACGGGATGTTTTTTTTATTAAGGGCTTTTTCTTATTTTAGGATGAGTGTTGATGGCTTTATGTGACTCGAATTAGTGTGTGTTCCGCTTCAGCGATCTGTACGTATCACTGGCAGCAAATTATCTGCGAGTCATTGATCTCAGTTTTTTGTTGGTGTTTGGGTTTTAAACTGCATGGAGTTATGACTAATGTCCAAATGCAATATATATAAAATTGCAAGTGTTCATCGATATACATATATACACCAATTGGTGCGATAACATTCTTTGACTTTAGCATGGTGACCTTGAAGTTCATGCACAGAAATTGCAGGAATTATGTTATATGCACCAAGTAGATTATACGTGAGAGCGTACAGTCGGTGCAGTGAACGATTTACTGTTTAAAATTATTACCGAAACCCTGTATAGATATTGCCATGTTGTAATGGTTATCCCACTGGACTTGCAATCCAGTGGTCGCAAGTCCAATCTCCCGGCACGGTAGTGGAAGACATGGATAGGTTTCCTGAATCCACCCTGCCTCTGGCCCCAGCAGCCTAAATACGTACACCGCAGTCGATCAGCAGGTTGTATGTGGTGGGGTAAAGTGTGGATACTCCCAACTCTACCAAGGAAAGTAGCCAGTGTGTAAAAGGAGGCCAAAACACCCTCGTGTGAAGGCCCTTTTGCCAGCAGTGAGGAGTACCTGTCATTTTACTGCACATTTAAAATTTTGATTCCATTGTTCATACTCTGTTTTTTTCGGTAAAGTCATTTCGGGTGCAACACAAGCGTCCATCATCATGTGGGACAACCACAGCAAGAAACAATTGCTGAAGTGGGCAAAAGGGCTGCTGCAACAAGAGGCCATATAGGTAAGAGAAGGGGGGGAGGAGTCAGGGAGGAGAGACAGGGAGGGTGGCGGTGTGGGGTAGGGGGGGTGTGGGGTAGGGGGGTGTGCGGTAGGGGGGGGGGGCTACAACACATCCAAGCATTATCCAGGCCCAGCCCTGCTTCGCTACTGAGCTCTGACGAGTTTGGGCAGTTTAGCACGTAGGCTTTCGCGACCAATATTATCCATAATTGAGGTTTTTGGGTTAGATTGGTAACAAAAAATGTCGTACTTGAATTGTTGAACTGTTGTGGGTTTACTCTCCAACACACCGGGTGTGCCGAACTAGTTAAGACGCAAGCACGGCAAAAAAATGCCGGGGTGGGGAGGGGAAGTGAGCGGGGCTGGGAGTGGGAGGGCTGAGGATGCCATCTACATATACCAAATGCCAATGATGGTGTCGTGTATAGTTATGAATATAACGTGGATTGACTACAATTATCAAAATGTGAGCTCACTGAACTCGAACAACATTTTTTTAAAAATAAGCAAGCAAGGTCATTTTAATTACACCAACAATTTGTGATTGTAACTGTATGATCGGTACTCTCATCATGCCTTGAATATCACATTACATCACCATACTGCATGCTAAATGCATTTGAACTTCACAAAAAAAAATGTTGCCACATTTATTTAGGCAGCAGTTGTACAATGAGCCAAATGTATACTATTCTGAAATAATGTCATCAGTGATTATTCCTAACCAGCATGACACCAGTATAAAGTTGTCTAAAACAAGGCTCTCCCACATGGCCTTCAATCCATCCCATCTCATGAAACGTAATATTTTTTTTAAACATCATTATTTCGTGTAGTCATTGGGACCTAGACCGAAATTAGCCAGCACCTACACTCAAACATTTTCACGGGCCTTGTGACATTGTCTCTGGACTATCGCTTTGGACAATTATTATTAAGACTGTATGCTTGCTGCATCGATCACCGTCAGTGGGCAACACAAGCAGCTGATCGCAACTCCTGGCGGCACACAGTCCACCAGGCCACCTCCTTCTTCGAAGATACCCGCAGGGCCCGTATGGAGGACAAAAGGAGAAGGAGGAAGAACCATGATCCCTCAGCACCCATCCCAGATGAGACCTATACTTGCAGCTGTTGTGGCAGGACCTGCTTGTCCCGCATAGGCCTCTTCAGCCACCAGCGTGCCTGCAGAAGACGTGGATGTCCTTCCTAGATCTTCGTTCGCGAAGCCAAGCCATGATGGATGCATTATCCATGCTCTTTGGTGATTTCATGTGACTTGCAAGGGATTATGGGAGGACCAAACCTATGCTAACAATGGCAGACTATTGCTCTCTTAAAATCACCTTATTGTACGTGTTATTACTCTTAACATCTCACGTTGTGTAAATCAATAATTAATATTTTGTCATAGCCTATCGCTCATTAATGAGGTGCATATGAAGAGTAGCATTTTCATAAATTTTCTTGACCAAATCTTTGAGCCATTAATTCGTCATGTGCACTGTTATAAGGGACTACAGAACTTTGTTTGGTGTTCCCATCTTCATATTTCCCTGGATGGGGAATGGCTAGAATATTATGGTGTATATTTGGGCAGGCTGTGCTGTGGCATCGCCACCTGACTTTGTAAATGTACAAGTTCCAATCCTGATCAGTGGTTGACTCAGCCCATCATCGTTGTGGGATGTATAAATTAGGTACCACGTTGCAGGAACTGGTTGTCACTTTTGATGGGCAACGCTTTCATTATTAGCAGACACTTATAAAATGTGTCTACTTTCTGTAAATTTGAATGTTATTTGTGAATAGATTAAATACGACTTGTGAAACTGGTATTGTCAGACAGTTGAATGTTTATTGCATAGTTGTTTTTGTAAATTCATAAAATTGTAATCAATCAATGTAACGTCTTTTAGTATGCATAACTGTTAACTTGAGGGTCATCATTATACAAGTAAGTTACACAATATATGCTTTTAAAAGCCGAAAAAAAATAATGGTGGTTTAATTTAATTGCTATTGCAGGTGGCTGAATAAAACATTACATTTTCCCATTTTTGTTCATGTTGCAGATTGTTCTTATTTCTTCATTTATATATATAAGGGTAATACAATTTCCTGGAAATATGCCACCTATTTCAGAACGCATTAGTTAGAACTACTGCCGTTTCTGTGAAAATGTTTTTTTTCCATGCTTTAGAGTGGTTATATTATACTTATTAAGCATACCACTATCTGTAAAAACAATGAACATGAGTAGAATTATCTTTTAATTTGCAATAATTAAATTTGTTTTTAATGCTGATTGCTTTGCAAACTGTAAATGTTTATAATGACTAAAAAGATATTTAATTGCTGTGCACTATTGGTATATATTTACATAAATTTTGTTTGGAAAAAAAATCTCAATTTAGGTCAGTAAGGTTTCTGTTCAAAATCTGTAGTAATTTCATTTTACCACTTTTCTTTGTCAATGTCCTTGTTTTCGATCCATGTTTCATACCTGGCAAATATTCCAATTACATTTCTAAATCAAATTCAGTTTTCCAAAAGCACTGAAATTTTTTCTCCCTCACATATTTATTAAACATTGTGATCCCGGTACACTTGCAATAATTGCCCTAGATATATAAACTACAATGTGATTCACAGTTGTGATTATCAAATAGTTATATTATGTTCATTCAGCAAACTTGTGGAACGTGGCTTTTGTTCTTCTTATTTATCTGAACCCCAAACCTTCAGTCTTTGTTCCGGAGTAATTTCCTATAATTCATTACAATTGGTTGTCATAATTTCTTCAGCAAATCTGACTATTTTTAAAATCTATTTTTAAGTTTAGCCTTTCATTTCTCCAATTAAATTTTCAGAATATATATTCTAATGTTGCCGTAGATAGCCTTGGTAATTTCATATCTCCTTGCCAGACTCCTCTTCTAAATATTTTTGTTTATTGATTTCTACATGTTTAGTTAATTCGTTTTTAGAAATGTTTTGATAATTTATATACATACGTGCATATATTATATTGAGGCTTTTGTTTGGGAGAGACTTGGGATGACTGTGTCAGTTTCCACTGAATCAAATAACTTTTTAAAGTCTATAACAGCCAGACATAATGGTGTTTGTTTGTTATTCATCTGCTTGTTCTGGAATCTGGTTGTACGTGGTAAATAGAAATAAAAATTTTCTCTAAATTTTGCTTTCTCACGTAGTTGGTTGTGATATGAATTGTTAATTGTTAAGTTTTCTCCAATCTTCATGAACGTACATATTATTTAGAGTAACAAGTGTTATTGGTTGCAAAGGTATTTTATGATGAGTATACATAACAATAAGTTGACTTACAATGTTTCCAGTTTTGAAATGAAACGGTTACATTGTTTAATGTTAACCCTGGTTATGTAAAAAAAACAATGCAAAAGTTTTAGGGGAAGAAAATCAAATCACAAATTCAGAAAATGACTCACTAATAACTTGTAAAGTAAAATACTGTGCATATCCTTTCAGAATCAGGCACGACTGATTATCACCACAATCACAGCAGTTACTTGTTCAATGTATACTTAAAGCAAAACATTTTTACGTAATTTTTTTACTTTATTAGAAACATTATATTGTAACACCGCATAATTTAACAGAGGTTTTTGCTAATGTTCCATACACCCGACATATAAATATATATTTAACACAACAATAATACTTAATTCACAAATGTGTGGTTTTGTTTATTGTATATAACTAAATAATTAAACAATATAATATATTTCGTGGTTAGATAAAAAAACAATATATACGCTCACACAACCAGATTTCATAATTATTTCATAATTTCATGAGTGTGCTTCCTACAAATATGTAAATTATGGAGCAATTAAAATATATTTGTGCATGAACGGACTTGTCACAAGCTTTTGCCCAACATATGTTTTACGTGTTCATAATTGTGCTTTTTTTACTTCTGTTACAAAAAATATATTAAACGAGCACACAGTATGGTACATTTCCGCTTTATTGAATGTATAATGTGGAAGTATATCCAGTATGGTTTTGTTTTACTTTCTACTTGTCAATGTATTCTTTTGCAGCTGCACACGCCGATAATATCACGTATGATTTGTTATTTTAGATTAAAACGTTGACACCAAAGTTCAGAAGCGGGTGCTTAATCTTCTTTTTGCATCAAAATCGTCCGCAATCCCGACAATCTAATTTCCCACGTGTAATTGTTGGCAGCCGTGTTCGACAACTTTTTTCATACACCTTGTCAGAACAGCATATATTGATTCGTATATTAGTTAAAAGTATGCATGACTTGGTAAAAAATTCGTAAAGGCATTCAAACACATGGTTTAAAGTGCTGATGGATTGGGCATGGACAGTATCATTAACCGTGGAAATGACTCGTATGTCGCAGATCGTCAACAAAAAGCAGGCAATAAAAATGCAGTCTTCTTTAAAGATGCAAAGACATACCAATATCCACCTTAAAAGAATGTGTATACTACAACCCGAAGTTGATAGTCCTACAGAGCACGACCATCACATAAGTTAAGTGTGATCTCCCAGGTTAGGTTGCTTGTTAAGCAAATGTTCTCTCACCCCTTTTACCATGCACTACTACTGTGGACATCTTCAGGAGTTGCAGATGCCACCGTACAGGGTAAATCACAACATATCCTGCTAGACTACGCGATGCTTCAGCCACGGAGGCTATTGCAGCCACTCGTAATCCACGTGTGGTCTTCGAGGTTCGGGCACGTGTTGAGCAGTTGTTCTCTTCAACTGCTGAAGGTGCGAACAAGCAGTCCGTGGTGAAAGCTTGAGAGAATAAATGTTCAACACGTGACCTAACCAAAAGACCACACTTGGATTACGAGTGGCTGCAGACATATCCCTGATAAAGTACCACAGAGTGTGTATTACACCCACACAATAATAAACTTTGCACTGCAAAACTACTGCTGTGTTGATATATCATGGTCGAATCCCTCTTCTACTTCACGATGATGATGATACTAATGTGAGCCACCCCTTTCTGAGTGGCTATTGATAAACCATTACTTGATTCTTAATTGCGGTCATCCCTAACATTAATGCACTCGTTATAATTGAGCTTCCTCATATATATATATATACCAGTAGTTGCACTTTTTCCTAACGACACACTGTTTGGCTGTCTATTCGGCACGTGCACACACAACACAATCTCGTGCACGTATGCCGTGCAGTAGATTGCATTATTGTGCCTTATAATTATTTCACGACTGTTTCTACAACAATAAAACTGCGCCGATGCTTGCAAAACACCGCCTATTAAGGATGTGCTCATTGCTTACAAACGGGCATGCGGATTCAATATGCCCGAATCAAAACGACTCTCACCTATGCCTCATAATGGAGATGGAGTGTGCCTACTAAAGTGCACGCAGGCCATTTACAATGCGTCGACGACCACTCCTTTCTTAGCATGTTGTCACCCAAGTTACTGCCAATACATTGATGTTGGCATGACCAACATAAATTAAAAAAGGTTACTCACAGCTGTCAGATGCAATCCCCAAGGATATATTAACCAAGTTACATGTTCATGCACCATATGTTAATTTCATTTATAAAATTGTTCACAATATCCTGCACTCTGCTTCTTGAATGCATTTTTTAAATTTGTCAGTAGAATCATCCATTTTAAACAAGGTGCATTTTTGTGTCATCTTATAATTCCAGGAGTGAATGGAATGAATACTACAGTGTGGGGACTCAACATTGGCAATCCTAGAGAAAGATTAGCCCAACCGTAGTAATGTGGAATAAGCCACTTGGTTTTAGGCTCCCAATAAATATGAGCACTGTTGTGATACTTGGTTTTAGCACAGACATATAGACTTTTGACTTGGACCATATTTATCCCTTTTAAAAGGTGTGTTTTTGAATGAACATAAACTCTGCATAAATTACTGACAAAATCAGTTGCTTTGCAACCAGAACGACTCTGTGAATGTTAGAGGACTTCTCTAAATGCTTTAATTAAGCTTGGAATTTTGGGAGATGAAATTGCATAAAAAATGCACAGAGTTAACCAACCTCAAAGTATTACAATGCTCTTTGTCACTCTTACCACAATATTCAGCAGTTATTTATCTATTTAACATTGCTTATTGGTTAATGAATTTGTACTGAAGCTGACTTTTTGAATCAATATGCAATTTATAATGAAATTAATGTAATATTTACTTATTCCTAAAATTAAAAAAACGTGTCATCCTTTGCGCATGTATGTATATATTGGAGCAGGCTGGAAATGTTGGCATTTATCTTTTACTTTTAGTCGACAAACTTTATCTGCAAGTACTTTGTTAACAACACGAAACATTTATTATTCCATGCTCACTTACCTTGCAGCTGTGCAATGTTTTTTATATTTTACTGTGCCACTTCGATAA
Source organism: Lethenteron reissneri (assembly GCF_015708825.2). Lineage (NCBI taxonomy): Eukaryota > Metazoa > Chordata > Hyperoartia > Petromyzontiformes > Petromyzontidae > Lethenteron > Lethenteron reissneri. Next base: position 9,311,220 of record NC_083807.1, read on the forward strand.
CCATAAGATACGGAATATAATTGCTGCAAATGTTGCATGGTTTGAAGGTGTGACACGATGAATGGTCCTTAAAAAAAATACACGCAGCTGCAAACACCTGCAATTCGGTGTACACAAGGAGGAATTTGGTATCCCCCACAGTAAATATTTTAATCTTTTGGCGAATTATATGGAACGGTGATGCTTTTAAAGTTGTTGACAGCCAGTTTGACATGAGAAGCTGAGTTTAATGTCACTTGATCCCAATTAACTCTCAAGGTGAGTGAATTTCCATCAAAATGTAAGTGTTCCCTCAAGGCCCTACAACTGTAGATTCCCGTGTCGAATTTTAATGGATTAAAATATGATCTGCTAAGGAAATTATTCTAAACAGGAAACTAGTTTAGATTAAATTATGCTAATTTTGGAAAAGGATCATGCACTGCTTCAAGGTTAAAAATCAAATGTAATTCTTTCCGAATTAGGCACAGCAAAGCTTTAACAGGTTTTTTTATTAAAATAGTTTTCGATATCGCAAGAGCAATCAAAGGACAAATTTCATTTGTGACCATTCTTACCATGCATGATCATAAACGAGCAGCACTTTCAAAATCAATACATGGTCAGACTTGTAACTAATTTCAACATCTTGCAACTATTTTATATTTGACACAGTTCTTAGAAAATAAGATAGGGTTCATTTGAAAGAACATACAATTTAGCATTCATCAATCTATCACTGTTAAAGGAATGCAATTTACATTTTATTATATTTTAGGATACCTGCACTGACATTAAGTTTTGAAAAATAACGCTGGGATTGGAATTGCAATGTTAATGATGTGTATGGTCTGTTTATCCTTTGCGAATGCTAATTCAGAAGTCAGATTGATTTGAAAAAAAGCTTCAGAATGTCATCGCTGTGGTGGCATTGCAGAGGCTTTTACATCGTGTTTTTATATTATAATAAATTGAACATTCAAATAACACGAATAAAACTAATAATCAAATTGATGTAATGAAACCCGAGAGCTTCAACAGTCTAGAATTTGTTTAGGAGGGTTCTGCATTGAGATATTTGGCCAACGCTATACAGTACTGTACTCTAAAGAGTCATTCTTCATGGGGAAGAAAAACCACAGTACCTGAAAATCCTTTTATATGAGAGCATCATCATCATAATGGTCATAATTATCATCATCATTGATGGTCTATTCACTGCTACATCAACCTCTCCCCATCACCATCCCTCATGGTCACGCAATACAGTGGCTTTTGGCTGACCGTCGAACAAAGAGGTAACAATCCATATTGCTTCTAGATTTGAAGCTTTCGTGACTGCAAGGATTAATATTCTTAGGTTTTTTCGGTAAAGTCACGTAGGTAAAACATCAAAATTAATAAAAAATAAATAAAATAAAACAAAAATCACGACGTTTCGGAGGCAACACAAGTCTCCGTCCGGAACGTTCCATTCATTGGCTACCACATTCTGATTAGCTCCCCTCCCCCCGTTTCCTCCCCCTCAACTTGCTTTTTAAGGGATTACATCTTGAATCATTGAATCATTGCCTCACTTGATGCAGCTAATCCGGCTGTGACGGTCCCACCTGATGACGGAGACTTGTGTTGCCTCCGAAACGTCGTGATTTTTGTTTTATTTTATTTATTTTTTATTAATTTTGATGTTTTACCTACGTGACTTTACCGAAAAAACCTAAGAATATGAATCCGTATTGCTTCTACTCACAAGCTGTTCTCGTTGCGGCATCTCCACAGTGTGTGATCCCATCCATGTCCCTCCTTTGACTGCCACTGTCATCACGTTTGATTGATTGACATGCCCCACACACACCCCACGTAATTTTCTCAATCGTCGATTTAAAATATCCAGCTGCTGAATGTTTTCCAATCTATGTGTTCCTCTTTTTTTTCTCGAATTCCAAGCATGTGTCCTCATTTCTGATCCGTATATCATAATATGAACTCTATGTGTGGCTCAATAACATGCTTCCTGTACTACATATTGCCATTCTGTGGCGACATGACACCATTTCTAGCGTATGTTATTGCTTATACCGGTACAATCAAATGCAAACGTTGATAATGTTGTCACCCAAGTTAGTGCCAATCATTATACCTTTAACTCACACTTTACTTGTGAAGGTGCTGTGATTAGGCAATAACTTTCACCGCATTCTCTTGATTAAAAGATTAAACTGAAAAGTAAGCTGCCTCCCCCCCCCCCCCAACTTTTCCTATCAAATAATTTAGGGAAATAAAGTGCATCATAATGAGGAGAATGCGATAGTCGTGTATTGCTTTAACCTGAAAGTTCTCATCTTTGTTTTTAATGCTGCAATGTTTTACAGGGCCATATTACAACGATTATGATGTTGATGATGTCTTTGAAATGATTGTGTTATGCTTTGTAGTATTTGGCTGCTGTGCATTCCCACGTGATCAGCCACTTTGTTGAGCTATCATTTGTGGCCATGTTACTTCTGAAAAAAAGAGCTATATAGTTCAATGGGCCTTACCTGGTAAAATAAAGATGGTCGTAGTAGTAGTAGATTATACCATACTTCATTTTAACGAGCATATGGCTTCATTTGTATAGCCCTCCTTAAGTTAATTGACGTTGTGCAATATGGCACGTCAAACATGCCCCGCAAGAGAACAGAAGATAACCCGGAGGATAAGAGTCCCACACGAACACAAAGGAGGGTGCATGTTCAGAGAAGGAAAAGGTTAGGCCGTTACACTGAACCCTACCTACAGACACGAATATTATATGAGCTGTCATGTTTAATTTGTTTGACACTTCTGCTTAAGCATAACATGCAAAAAGATTCCCTGGCATTTACTCCAGGAATAGTATGTTACACATTATTTATATTCAGGTTTGTTTATTTATTTGTAATATGCACATGAAATATATTTTCAGCTGGGTGATGCATCTGTTCATATTCCAGTCCAGGATGAATACCACAGTCCGTCATGCCTTTAGAGTAGATACACATGAGCTACGCACTATGAAAAGGCAATAGTGGTTGTTTTATTTAGACTATACCCTGGTGCAGGATTGTAGAGTTTTCACCACATGAAAGCTTTAAGTCAATTGTTGACTTAACACAAGCAATCGTCTGAAGACGATTGCTTGTGTTGCGATCAAAACCTCGTTTTAATCGCAACACAAGCAATCGTCTGAAGAAGATTGCTTGTGTTGCGATCAAAACCTCGTTTTAATCGCAACACAAGCAATCATCTGAAGAAGATTGCTTGTGTTGCGATCAAAACCTCGTTTTAATCGCAACACAAGCAATCGTCTGAAGAAGATTGCTTGTGTTGCGATCAAAACCTCGTTTTAATCGCAACACAAGCAATCGTCTGAAGAAGATTGCTTGTGTTGCGATCAAAACCTCGTTTGATCGCAACACAAGCAATCGTCTGAAGAAGATTGCTTGTGTTGCGATCAAAACCTCGTTTTAATCGCAACACAAGCAATCGTCTGAAGAAGATTGCTTGTGTTGCGATCAAAACCTCGTTTGATCGCAACACAAGCAATCGTCTGAAGAAGATTGCTTGTGTTGCGATCGAAACCTCGTTTTAATCGCAACACAAGCAATCGTCTGAAGAAGATTGCTTGTGTTGCGATCAAAACGTCGTGATATTTTTATTATTATTTTTCTATCTGCGTGGCTTTACCAAAAGACTCATAAAATAAATAATTGTTCATTTAATTATGTTGTATGCTTAATGTGGGTTGGATGTTAAGGTTTGAAAAGTGCATTGTACTTAATACTGTATACTCGCAGTATCCTCAGTGTCTACAAGGATGAGTGGTTTCCTAATTTATGAAAAATAAATGTTTTACTTGAATGACTGCCAAATGTAAAACTTTGAGGTAATGATCACTTATTTTGTGAATAGCAATCTGAGTGTAATAAAAGGACTCAGACACTTCTCTCTGACTCCGTGTCCTTTATTTGGGGTTCGCGTTCTCCTTCCCACACGGCACTCCTCCTGAGACTCTCTCCCTGGCAGCCCCACATCTGCCTTCGCTCCCGTAGCCTTCCACGCTCCTGCAGCTCCGCTGCAGGCTCTTGGTACAGCCCTCTGGCTGCTCCCCCAGCAGCTCCATCTCTGCTCCCTGTTCCTCCGTGCGTGGCGATCTCGCCACCTCCCAATGTCAGCCCTTCGTGGCCTCTATGGCTATCTCGCCATTTCCTACCTCAGCCCTTCGTGGCCTCTGTGGCTATCTCGCCACTTCCTACCTCAGCCCTTCGTGGCCTCTGTGGCTATCTCGCCACTCCAACCTCAATCCTCCACTCTCTCTTCCACCCCGCTGGCTGGCGCCGTCATGAGCCCCTCAGCCACCAGGCTGAGGCACGGCGACCACCCAACGTGTTCACCACCCTTCACTCCCCCGACTGACCCAGATAGCTTCCTGTCTCCCCGCTATAACTTCTCCCCCACGTCACCCTGACTCCTCCCTCTCGGATCGTCATATCCGCCCCGCCCATTTACGCCCGCATTACACTACCCTCCCCCGTAGAGAAAATCCCAGCCGTCCTCGGCTGAAACAGAACAAAATAATGCGGGCGAAGGCATCACAATCAGGAGTCCCCCAGACACAACGGAGATTATAACAACAACAACACAAGCAACAAAAGGGGAGGTATCAGGAACTGGAACAGAACACCGGCCTGTCCTCCGCGCAACATCAACAAGAATAAAAATGGCACAATGAACAAAAACGGCAACTGACACGCAAGAACGGCCAACGCGCACAACCCAGAAATGTGATGTTTTAGTGCGTGTCCATGTTGCAGTTCCATCCGCTCGGCTCAAATCCAACGTCAAAGAGCAAGTGGTAGAGCAGAATGACGAACGGCGCTCAATTGCTCCTTCAAGTCCTCATCCAGCTAGCACACCAGGTAACACCCAGTGCGACGGGAGCTGAAGAATCTGTGACGAGAAGGAGAATCCAATCCCCTGAGGCACAGCACAACAACGCACATCCGCATGTCGTACACGACAGCCACCCGGCCTCAGGGTAGTGGAGATGATGTAAATCCAGCCCGCTTAAAAAAACTCCCCATAAATACCCAAAATAACGCAATGGATGCCCCAGTATTTACATTTTAACAACAATATTATTTACACGTGACAACAACAACAACAAAATTTCCTGCTCTTGCCCACCAGCAGTCCTCCCTTGAGGACCAGCACAGACATCGCACGTACACAGCATGTACCCACGGTCACTCTCAGCAACCCAACAAAACACCTAATCGCACACCCTCGCGTGGAGAGAGCCACGCTCCCCAGCGGTAACGTTTAAATCGCCCTAACCCCCACCGTGGTCGTCAACCCACAGCAACATCCACTGACCATACTCTCAGCTAGTGCAATTTCGGGGATGAGCAGCAACTCGGCCATGCTCCTCCCTTACTATCCCATCGGAGATGGACACACACCAGCCTCGTATAGTCCGATGCTTTATAGCCCAGGGAAGGTTCATCCCTCGGCAATGCCAGACCCCATGGACTCCCCCCACGGGGCAATGTTCTCTTATAGAGACAATAACACCCTAACCCAGATCCCGTGAGCCCCCGGCACACCAGGTTCAGTCTGCCACCGCACAACTGAACCATGACTCCCCGAGCCATATGAGCACATGGCCCATTAGTTTAAGACATACCACGGAGGTTTCGCCTCCGGGCTGTCAGGTCAGCCATCAGCCATAGGCCGATGTGACCACAACTCGTGCATCACCCAATCAACAATGGCAGGCATAACAGATGGAATATTTGCCCCACCCCGGTTTTTCCCGCGCGCTCAAAATGGCGTCCCCCTTCGCCCAGCGCGTTCGCGCAATATCTCGCGCGCACTCAAAATGGCGGCCCTTTCCGCAAAGCGCATCGTCGCCATACCCCGCGTGCGCGCAAAATGGCGGCCCAACGTGCGAACACGTGGCCAGTTTTCTCCATTCGTGCACCCCAGCTTCCCTTAGCTGAGGGTCACAAGACGCATCTCCCGTCACATTATAACAACCCCACCAACGATAGACGCACAGCCCCAGCTTGATGCGCACAGCTGTCATATCGTGGAATTTTTAACCAATATTTTACCAACCACATTAGTTACACAACCCAACTCGCCAAGCAACTCGTGGCTGCATGCGATCAACCGAATACGCGACGCCACTTGGCGCCAATTTACGGTCCCATTAGCATTAACCTTTGAGACACCCACAACGGCGTCATCACGCACCCTCAAAGCGCGCTCTCTCTCTCAAAAAGCGCAATTACCCATAATATACACGAAATCTCGTGTGCACAACACCAATACAACCGAATTTTAGGGTCCCCCTCTATAATATACACGCAATCTCGTGTGCACAACACCAATACAACCGAATTTTAGGGTCCCCCTCTATAATATACACGCAATCTCGTGTGCACAACAACCATACAACCAATTATTTGGGTCCCCCTCGAATTTGTTACCAATTTCCAACAGGTACGCACAATATAATAACAATCCCAATTCCAATAATCAACCACTGCATCGCACCCCATAACCATACAGAACGGTATAACAGCACATGCAATCAGCATATCGCGATCACACGCGCACATTTAAGCACAATAGCAAGCAGATCTGCAGGCAACCAACACACCATTAATCCTGTCGTAACTTTGCAGCAACACCACAATTATTCTCTCTCTTGCAACAATCGCATCGCACACAGCACCTCGCAGCACAATACACCAAAAAATATATATATATTTTTTTCCAATTAAGCCCAAGGTAACCCACAAATAATACAGCGCAAGATACCCGACGCTCCCAAGTTAATAATTAACTTCACCATCAAGATAACAACTCCACGCAGCAGCGCACACACACAATTTGACACTCAGCAAATACAGCAGACTCTCCGTCCATTCTCAACACACGCACACACTTATATTGACACCAAGCAACAAGCAGATAGCGCGTTCATCGTTATTACACACACATACAGACAGTCCGAACCGCGCTCCGCACAATCGAGTCATAAGAGAAAACCAAAATAGCCCCCCCCGGCCCTCGAAAGATGAGTGAGGTGTGTGTTAAGGCCGGGTGCGTATCGTTATGACTCGCCCGGGGCTGCAGCAAGAAGAGGACGGCAGGGTGGCAACTTGAGACGCCTCGCAGAACTCGTTCGGCGACTTGACGGCTCCGTTGTCACGCACCCGAACCAGGACGGGAAGCTCCCGCCCCAGCAGCTGCAGCATCGGCGTCTTCTCCTCGCAGCACCCCCTCGAAAAACAGCAGCTCACAGCAGGCTGCTCACCCCGCGGCACCTCCAGATGGCAGCGCAAGGCTGCCTCTCCGCCGCGATGTTGAAGATGGCGGCGTCCTCCCGCCGCGGTGAAGACAAGATGGCGGCTTCCCGCCTTTTCTCCCCTGCCACGCCCAAGATGGCGTCTTCGTGCCACGTGGCAATGGCGCTGGCAGCGCAGGAAAGGCAGAGGCCTGCGGATCACCACCGGGCCTCCCCGACGTCGTCCTCGGCGTGGTGAACTCACACAGTCGCGCCAGCACGATTTTCAAGGTCCCCATCTGCATCACCATCTGTCTCCATCGTAAGTTGGCATCCTCCGGCACAGACAGGTCCACCGACGCGGCGACACCTTGCTCACCCGGACCCGTACTCGTTCCAGAACGGATCTCCTCTTCCATCGCAGGCAGGTCCACTGTCTGAGGAAGGTCGTCGTCGTCGGATGATGTAGCAGGAATATTTTTTTTTCTTCTTTCTCTCAGTTGTTTTGAGATGCCGTTTCACTTCTGACTCCAGTGTAATAAAAGGACTCAGACACTTCTCTCTGACTCCGTGTCCTTTATTTGGGGTTCGCGTTCTCCTTCCCACACGGCACTCCTCCTGAGACTCTCTCCCTGGCAGCCCCACATCTGCCTTCGCTCCCGTAGCCTTCCACGCTCCTGCAGCTCCGCTGCAGGCTCTTGGTACAGCCCTCTGGCTGCTCCCCCAGCAGCTCCATCTCTGCTCCCTGTTCCTCCGTGCGTGGCGATCTCGCCACCTCCCAATGTCAGCCCTTCGTGGCCTCTATGGCTATCTCGCCATTTCCTACCTCAGCCCTTCGTGGCCTCTGTGGCTATCTCGCCACTTCCTACCTCAGCCCTTCGTGGCCTCTGTGGCTATCTCGCCACTCCAACCTCAATCCTCCACTCTCTCTTCCACCCCGCTGGCTGGCGCCGTCATGAGCCCCTCAGCCACCAGGCTGAGGCACGGCGACCACCCAACGTCTTCACCACCCTTCACTCCCCCGACTGACCCAGATAGCTTCCTGTCTCCCCGCTATAACTTCTCCCCCACGTCACCCTGACTCCTCCCTCTCGGATCGTCATATTCGCCCCGCCCATTTACGCCCGCATTACATGAGTATTAAATAACATTCTAATTATAAAAAAGGATACAATTTAAATCTGCAAAAATATGTATTTTGTTGAAGTAGATAATCTTATGTTTCTTTACACATGTCTAATTCACTCCTGTCATTTTAACATAGCATACATTGTCATCATGCTTATTTTCTCATAAATTCTAACCCCACGTTTACATCGTGGGAGATGTGGGAGTGTGGCGCGAGTGTTTAGTGACCTAAAAGTGGTGGTTAAACGAGCTCTGCCCTCGTGTTGTCAAGGTACAGGTCAAGGCCATAATGGATGGTGTGGCCGATGCCACCTCACCCTTGTTGACACCAAACCTACAAGGTCTGCTCTTACGGAAATCCCATAATTTAGGGTTAGCTCTTTCCCTTAGTTGCTCACCTCTGGGTGCCACTCCAATGTGTGTCTCGATAATCTGCTCTCCGCCATCCCCTAAACACGTCCACCATTGCAACCTTCTTTGTCCTGCTCATATCTATCCTTTCTTGCCACGTTCTAAATTACAAACCTCCAAGCGGTCAATGTATCTACAGTATCTATCTATCTATGGCACACATAGAATAATCATCCGCATGCACCACTGTTAAAATAGCCCAATGTCAACAGTGCTCCCAGAAGAGTATCAGGACCCTAGGTAATTTACAAATAGGTGATTTCCATATTCGAGACATGGACAATGATGATGATGATGATGCACATTTCATGGTAAGGTCCTTGGCTACAGATCTGCAAAATTCTAAACAAACATAAGATCCAAGTCCGATTCAGTACAGTACATAAAATCCGTGATCTAATTCCATCTGTGAAGGATGTCATCCCTGACTTTCAATACCCTGGAGTCTATAAACTGAGTTCCAGCTGTGGTGACTGTTACATTGGGGAAACGAAACGTCATGTCTCTGATCGTGTCCGCGAGCACAAGTCAGATTTGAAACACGGCAAAATTGAGTCTTCCGCCGTTGCCGATCATTGCTACAACGCGGTGGGCTCTCATGTTATTGTTTTCTCCGAGACTAAGGTGCTCTGCAAACCTTCTGGCTACCATCAGAGGTTTGTACACGAAGCCATTCAGATATACAAACACAGACATAATTTCAACCGTGATGATGGGTACAAACTTAGTAATCATTGGAAAGATGTTATCAACCATGCAAAAAAGATTTAATTACACATTTTTGGACCATCTTATTTGACAGGCACTATTTTACTTTACCGAGTGTTAACATCCCTAACGTTTAACAGTACTCTCTTCATTGTCAGCCAACACTGGTATAAACATGGGCATTTTCGTTCCTTTCCTATTATGTACATCCACAGTGACTTGTGCACAAACATGTCGTTGACCACGACCACGAGTACCCCGTCCCTCTGTCAGCCCCCCCCCCCTCCCGATACGTTCCATTCATTGGCTACCACATTCTGATAAGCCCCTCCCCCCTTCCCCCCTTAACTGGTACTTAAGAGCTTACACCTTGAATCCCTCCCTCACTTGATGCAGCAAATCTGGCCGTGACGGTCCCACCTGATGACGGAGACTTGTGTTGCCTCCGAAACGTCGTGATTTTTATTGTTTTATTTTTATTAATTTTAATTTCATTTTTTTACCTACGTGACTTTACCGAAAGAACTAAGAGTATGAATCCTTGGCTACAGTAGCTTTCTGGCAATTGTAGGTACAATGGGCTTACTTCATATAAGATTGTATGACATTCATTAGATCCCATGGTCACAAACCATTATGAAAGGTATCATTGCGAGGTGATAAATTGGAGAGAGCAGAGGACTGTATATTTAGGAAACAATGTTAATAATACAGGGGATTGTTAGCAGGAGGTCAAGATATACTTTAGAATGTTTTTATTTATTAATTACATTGGAATAGTATAACAGTCAACTATAGTAAAAATGGATGGGGGCTTGGGGACGGAGAAATTCCCCTTGTTTTCTGCACAGGTTAGAAAGTTAGACCTTTAACAAATAAACCTGAAAGAGAAGCGTACGCTCTTTAAATGCAGACACATGCTGGGAATGTTGGGACATCACTGGGACATTTTTGGAAACCACTTGGAGGTTTGACTATAATGTGAAGAGAAGGCATTGGAGTCATAATCGGAAAGAGAAAATTACAACGGGTGGTGCATTTGCGCAAGATGTAGGAGGGTAGGTGTCTGAAAACAGCACTGGATTGACAGTGGTGATTGGTGGGATGCCTCAAAGAACGCTGTTGGTAGATCGACGTCTACATCATGGGACCTCCTTGCCAGTACCAAAATAAGATAATAGCTTTTCCCCTTTTTCTGGCAACAAAACAAGTGTTTAGATGTTATAACACCAAACTGAAACCTTTTACAAGGAATCATGTCTGTATTAACCACAATGCTTGTGGTCCTAATGCAAACAAAAAACATACTCTGATAATATATCCAAAAGAAAGCGGTCTCTGGTGTGGACCAATCAGTTTCAAGGACAATGCATATATTATCAGAGTATGTTTTTTTTTGCATTCTGACCACAAGCATTGTGGTTAATGCAGACATGATTCCTTGTAAAAGGTTTCAGTTTGAAGTTTTAACATCTTAACACCTTGATTTGAAGCTTTCGTGACTGCAGGAATCCATACTCTGGTTCTTTCGGTAAAGTCACGTAGGTATAAAATAAAATAAATCACGACGTTTCGGAGTCGGACGCTTGTGTTGCGCCCGAAACGTCGTGATTTATTTTATTTTATACCTACGTGACTTTACCGAAAGAACCAAAGTGTATCTTAACACCTGTTTTGTTGCCAGAAAAAAGGGGAACACCTATTCTCATAAATTTATACACTTTCCACAACCACGTGGTTAATGTAAAAATCGTAAATGGCACTATTACTACCACTGTGTCTTCATTGCCAGCTTATAATACAGTAATCACAGTATTAGACACTCGGGATGCTTTTATTCACAGCTGGGTGGCATGCTTTGATAACACCGTGGGCGGAAAGCCAATAATTTGACTTTGAACAGAGCTGTAGCCATAACACTGGAAGTGACAATCCAGTGTGCCCGACTCGGATTTGTGTTTTGTATTAACTCGGCCAAATCATAGTATTACACTTACATCACTAAAGCTTATTCTTCCTTTGTTGCGCACGCAGAGGACTTACTGGTGTGCACAAAGTTAAACTTCCACCTAACGATCCCCATATCCCCCTGCCAACATTTGAATGCGCTCCCTCGTTTTTACACTGGGATTTTTTTTTTTACATTTGCACATTGTTGCTTGGAATATTTTGGCGGGATTCATATTGTATGTGGAAAGGACGTGCAAGGTGCAAACACTGCGGATAGGGTGGAGGAACACCGGACGACACCTAAGAGGATGGATGGGTCACGTGGGCAGACGCGTGACCACACCCAAGATAAATGATGAAAGAAGAACGGTGGTAAGGGAGATACGAGATTGGAGGAGACCAAAGGAGATATATTTGGTGGGAATCGAGGGGGAGGTGAAGGGGAAGGGGCTGCTGAGAGGAACTTTTGTGGAAGGTTGCAGGTGGTCGGGAATGAGAGGGTGGATGAGGGGTGTTGGTGGGGAGCTCAGGAGAAGAAAGTGGCTCAAGAAAGAGCATCCTAAGGGAGGGGTGGAGGGGGGGCATTACTGAGTGTGCGTTACTGAGTGTGATTAACTGAGTGTGCGTTACTGACTGTGCGTTACTACAACAATAAAGTCTCCTTACCAGGACGACTCACATGGAATCACTTTCATATTCACAGAATCGAGGTATCTAGTTATTCGATCAGCAGGTCGTGTGTGGTGGAGTAAACCATTGCGTACTCCCACACACATTTGGTAAGCGTGAAAAAGTAGGTGAAAAGATAGGATTTTTTTCGATTTAAAGCTTTCGTGACTGCAGGGATTCATCTTCTTGGTTCTTTCGGTAAAGTCACGTAGAAGGGAAGTAATAAAACAATAAATAAAAAACATAATAAAATAATTCTCACGACGTTTCGGCCACAACACGAGCAGCCGTCCTCAGGTGAAGACCAGGTCTGTCAGGCAGACAGCGTCTGAATGAAACATCACCAGGCTTATTATTCTATTGTATAGGGTGGTGTATAGTAATACAGTATATAATTTAATTTTGGGTTTGTCTACGGCAGTATATAGTACGGGGTAGACCCGTGTGATGTAAGGGAAAAAAGTTTAGCTGGAAGCATATTATATTTTTTGCGACATAGAATTGTAATGTATTACTTACTGTTAGTAGCTCAGCTTATTGTAGTTTATACTTTAGTTTTTTTACGTGGTGGTTTAGTTACTGCAGCTACATACTATTAACATTCCTTCCCTTTATTAATGCTACCCCTATCCCTTCCCTTTGATGCTGCTAATCCTGCATAATGCACGGGCATAATATGACTTTGTAACCCCCCGCCCACCTCCTACGCATTTCACAAGTAGTACTAATCCCATATCTGCATTTCCCATAAATATGCTAAATTCCTCTTGATATGCAACTTCTTTGTCAATGCGCTCTTTCCCCTTCCAACCCAGCTTAAATATACGCTCCAAGCCTGGTGATGTTTCATTCAGACGCTGTCTGCCCGACAGACCTGGTCTTCACCTGAGGACGGCTGCTTGCGTTGTGGCCGAAACGTCGTGAGAATTATTTTATAATGTTTTATTTTATTATTTTATTATTTCCCTTCTACGTGACTTTACCGAAAGAACCAAGAAGAAGAGTGCCTCCTACTCCTAGTGTCTCTGAGTCAGTCATTACACATGTAATATTGAATGCATGAATGGGGTACATCGTCGTGCCTCTGTTGGTTAAAGTCTGGAGCGATGCCATGAACCAATTGCATGCATCCTACACTTATTATCTATAATAATCTTTTGCAAAAATCATTGCATGTATGGTGATTATAAGTACAGATAATAATCATCGATAAATGGCTAAATTGCTACATGCCTAGTAAATGCATAGCTACATTCCTTTTAGATTGTTGTTCTCCTGCACCTCTGATGAACATGGTTGGCTTTGTATGGTGCAAAATAGTTCAACATACATACATGCAAAAGCCATAGTGTGTAGGAAATTGTCACAATCTCTAATGATGGCAATACAGTTCTCCGCATGAATGAAATGGTTATTCTCTCGGAAAGACTGAGGTTTATAATGAGGTACAATGTGATGTCTACCTTCACAATTAATAACGTTGTAATTTGTGTCTCTTAGCTGACTAGAAATGTCCCATGCCAAAATATGAAGCCATATTCGATTGCTAATTATTTTAGAAGTAGGAAATGCCAACTGTGTGCACAGTTTGCTATCAATACACCTCCGGCGAAAAAAAGAGTTTTGCAAACGTATATTTTTGAAATTATACCAAAAAGACATAAAAAAACTATAATGATAGGATTTTTCCCCTTTTTTCTGGCGAAAAAAATGAAAAAGGGGGAAAAACACTTATTATATTTTGGTACTGGAAAAGGAGGTATAATGATGTAGATGCTTACCCCGAGCCCTTATTACTTTGATAGTGCATTGTCTTTGAGCTGTATGCCTTTTGGCGTCCTCTGGTCTAGCACCAATTGAGACGAGGCTCAAAAGAAAGCCGTCTCTGGTGTGGAACAATCAGTTTCAAGGACAATGCATATATTATCGGTGTTTTTTTTTGCATTTGACCACATATATTGTGGTTAATGCACACATGATTCTTTGTAAGAAGGTTTCAGTTTTGTTGCCAGAAAAAAGGGGAAAACCCCTATTATTATATTTTGGTACTGGCAAAGGAGGTCTAATAACATAAAAAAAAAACAAGTTTTCAACATTTCTGTTAGCATTGAGATACCACTATATAATTATTTCTGGCCTTTTGCTCTGAATTTCTATTTTTTTTTAGACCAACGCATTTCTACTAGGTTCTGAACTTTTTGGGAACATATGGAAAATGTTTTCAGTCACTGGTTAAAACACTATTACCCAGAGAGAAAAGAAGACTGAAAGTGAATTGTGTCTCCTTACTCTGAATGAAAGGTAGAGTCCTGCAATTGCTTGCTCATGCTTACTGCTTGTGGAAGGTATCCACTTGAAGGAGTTCTAGAGCCACTCTAGAAGATATTTTAGTCTATTCTTCCATGGTGCCCAGACGTCATAGAATGTGTGGGTACCCACACTTTGGGTCGGTGGTTGCCTCAACCACAGGGTGATATGATGCTCCTCGTGCAGTAATCATGATTAGCTTAGGCCCGCTTGCTTGCCTGCCTGCTGCTCTGCTTGCATGCTTGCTATGTTTTGCTACCCATGTTGTCAAACGCTGCCTCTGGCTAGCCGTCGTGGTGAAACAGGAAGCTGAGTGCGTAAGTCTTCCTTGCCAGTACAGAGCCGCCTTTCCATCACCAAGACTCCTGCTGTGCCTCTCCATTGTCAGCCCACGGTAACTGGTGTCTCATGACACCAGGCCAAACTAGTAGGGGATCTCGGAGCTGCAGTGGTCTCCAGAGGCATCTACAACTTGCCAACAACTGTCCCACTGCCTTGTGGGTAAACTTTGCCTCAGGGAGAAAACCCTGACTCCAAATCTGTGGTGGGGACCCACAATGGCAGTATTCAACAAACCAGATCTCCGGCAGTCCCCTGCAGCTCTGGCCAGACGAAGGTCGTCGTGATTTTCTCGTGCCACTTGAGTCTTTCTGGCTGGAGTAAATATGGTGGGCATATGGACTGCATAGCCCTACCCTCACCTTAATCCACTACCTGCGCAAGCTTCTTGCTCCACCTCACCACACGTTACCTGACGATCAACTGTGGTGTACCTTTTTATATGGCTGGGTTCACATTGGCGGGGTGATTTAACAAACCTTCCCATCGTTTCAACTACCATGCGAGGAGATTTACAAGGTTACCTCCAGATTGAAAGTCTAGTGTGATAATCATTACACTCTTGCAGCATGTTTTAACTCTAAAAGTGTTTCCTGAATCTCACAAGCACTGTGGTGGGGCTCAGCCTTGTTGTTGGCCCTAAGGTAGTGATGGGACTTCCACATTCCTGTGGTTAAGAGTGAGTGTATTCTTTACTCGACCAATATTAACTTTCCACGCAGTGCTACTCGTTTTATTGATCCAGTAGAGATTATAAATATTGGAGTACATTTTGACAAGGTCGCTTGGCTTGTTCAGAGTTTTCAGAGCTGTGGAATTGTGAAGACAGACGATTCAATCCAATATACTCATGTGGCATTGTATAGTAACAATTAGATTGCAGGGACACTATAAACATTTTTAAGTCTAATTTTAAACCATTGGCTTGATATGCAAAAGCTGTTCTGGTCTGAAACTGAACTCCCACTACAACACAAGCTTCTAGGAAATTAATTGTTTCCAGATAAAACATGAAACATATTGAAATTAATTTGGAGGGTTCAAAATACCACAGCATTTGAAGGTCAATATTTTAGCTGAAAGGGCATGAAATGAAGTGAAGATTGGCTCTTATTTTTAATTAGCATAGTTCAATTATACATTTTAGAGAATTAATCACTGTTTATAATGGCTCACAACTCATTTGAACGTCACATTTTTTGTTGAAAAAAGACAATCCCAAAGTAAGATATTTGCTCTAATAACAATTGTCGTTTTTGACTGCAGTTAACACAGACACTTTTACTCATGAGCATTTACGTAATTGCATCCTTATTTCCTTAGTGAAATTGTTAATTGTTGGCACCTATAATTGTTCTTCCTCTTTGCATGTTTAATCACACCGACTTTAATTAGATGATTTTACTGATTGTCAAAGCAAATGGCAGCATAGCACCTCTGAAGAAAGATGCAACCCCCTTGAGCATTGAGGTTCGTACGTGTTAAATGGTGTTTGCCACTTCTCTTACAAATAATTAGTCTTTTGCATACATGTCATGTGAAATACCCCATGGACAACACCATCGAAAAGATATATGCGATATAATTATGTTACAGCAGCTGAGTGGCGCCGCACTTCTCTGGAAGTTTTGAAAGAGTGGATGTAACAACAAATTAGCAAAAAGTACGCATAAAACATTTAAAAAATGGGAAAATGTACATACTCCACAAAATAGAATCAACATGCATTTGACACTAAGTTATGTAATCTACGATTAGGAACCAATGTGTATTACGAATGCATGTGGGATTACAATAAAACAATACGAGCTCGTTCAAATTTAGTAAAAAGCAGTGATTTGCCACATTGCTATTATTTGTGTATCTAGAGTTTGATTAATAGTTACGTGCAACAATTTGTGTTTGTGGATGGGAGTCACATTCAGGTCGCAAGATTATTAGAGCAGTGTGCCCACTGATGGTTGTGAACCTCGAAAACAACTCTGCAATGGTGTGAATATGCAGAATCAAAAGGCACACAAATATGTGCATTTATCAGTGTGAATCTAGGAATTGGCAGCGAAGTGAATATTTACCATATAAAGTGGTATAAAGCTAGAGCATCTATATTGTACAACACTTAAATCTATACGGATGGCATGTATCAAGAGGAAAATAACACACGTTAATGGTTTCACCAATAGATCATTCCAGCCTTACCAAGTGTAGGATGGTAAAACTAGTCTCCATGAACCAGCGTTACAATTCCCTCTTGCTGTTTAAGATGTGAATAGCAAACAACATTATCCATTTAAGTAATGCAGTAGATTAAAAGCAAGTTATAATGTGATTCGTAAAGTTGCTCTTAATTACCTGATTAAATTGGGGTGTTGTTTGTCAAGCGATGCGTTCGGCACGGAATCGAATTCACTGCGATTTTGACCCAATGCGTCAAAGTCAGACCTGAACTGTGCCCATCCGATTCACATCTTTGGAGACCAAGCTTTCCAGGTGAATTTCTAACCACACCCACCCTGTTTATATCCGTGGTGCTTAACATAATGCGCTAATTGACAGCACTTACCCTACCAACAGTGCATTGTCCAAAGCATACATTTTTAATGCGAGCGTAAGCGAGGTTTCGCCGCTCAGCTCTGGGCCAATCAGACGTCCCGGGGTATTGGGGGCGGGGCCCAGTAAGGTGGGCGTATGGGAAGATCCGCCGCCCACCTCCGGTCCAATCAGATGCCCGGATGATCAGGGGCGGAGCCTAAGGGCGGAGCCAGGGGGGCGCTAAGTGAAGGGCGTAATCTGGAAGGTTCGGAAAGGGCGTGGTGGAAGGTGGGGACAGGATGACGTGGGGAGGGGAATATAAGGGGGATCTGGAAGAGGCTCGGGGTCAGTTGGCGTAGTCACGGAGTGGGACCATGTTGGGTCGAGCCACGTGGCTGCGGACAACTCCAAGCACACCGTCAGGCAACGGTGTGCGGGAGCAGGGAGGAGTGAGACTGACGGGAAAGGTTGTCACACCTGATGACGATTGCTTGTGTTGCAATCGAAATGTGATTTAATTTACTTTATTATTTTTTCAACTACATGACTTTACCGAAAGAACCAAAGAGTATGAATCCTTGCAGTCACGAAAACTTCAAATCTAGAATGATGATGGGTTGAGTTTACCCATAAATGGGATTTGAATTCGCGACCTTCCAATTGACTCAAGCACTGCAACCACAACGCCAAAAAAATATTTTTTCAGTTTCAGCTAAATGATCATTGCATTAACATATATTTTTTGCGAAGAAAATACATGTCTTAATTCAAAATTAATTGTGATTGAGTAGTCTTAATTCAATGAACAATTACACTTTTATTAATTTAATTAATAATTGTACAGGGTTATTCAAACAAATGTTAACATGAGAATTAGCAACAATACCACGATAAATTTGCCTCCGGGATCTGGAGACCACCTGGAGAAGATTCTAGGCACGTGTTGACAATGATGGTGAACAAGTGGAGAGTCTGACTTTTTGAAGCTATTGACTACAATTTGTTTTCATTTCCGTTCTTCTGCCATTAAAAACGATAGTCCCATATACAGTAAGTGTTAACATTTTTTTGAAGCACCCTGCATTTCTAATACATGTGTATAATGCATGTAAAATGTTTAATTTATTTTTCACGATCTGGTACTCTTTTTCTGCTTTTATTTTTATTGTGAGCTTTCCACTGTGTGTGTGTGTAGTCGGGGTTCTCTTGCCAGCGTTGGTCTGGCACATTCATAGTGACTGAGTGTGCGGCGTTATTATTGCCAAGGAATTTTTCATATGCCAAAGGTTACATGGTACTTGAAAACATATTAATATTGCAGCCAGCGTTGATATACATTTTATAGTCATTTTCATGAAAAATGTTTATATTTTAATAGCTCTATCGTTGTCAAATTTTTATAAAAAGGGCTTAGCACACGGTCACTTTTCTGTCAGATGGATACAATATTGTATACCAATGTTATTGCACTTGAATTTCCATATTTCGTCAGCAACATTGTACCAATTTTTTCTGTTATACTTTTCAACATAATACTATCGTTTTCTACTTCACGTGGCGTTTGTTTTCAGTGTGTATAATAAAAAAATCAAGGGCAGTTTTATTTCATAAGTTCTAAAGCCTTTCAACCCAGATGTACTCGCGTATTAAATTCTCAACAATTGTATCTTAGTCCAAGGTGCTTTCCATTGTTAAATTGTACGTAAGATAGTGTTTTAAATAAAAAGCGGGGTTTGTTAAAAGTGGTTGTATAGTTATGGTGACAGTTATGAGGGAAGGTGGGAGTGGTTAAGCAGGGGTTGGGGTAGTGATAGGGGTATGGGGGTAGTGATAGAGGTTGGAGAGTGATGGGGGTAGTAGTTGTCGGGGTTGGGATAGTGATAGGGCTAGTAAAAGTGGTTGCCGTAGGCATGGTCATAGCTGTTAGTCAGGGGAAGGGATTAGCAGTAGGATTAGTGAGAGAAGAGTTGGGGGTTGGTTTAAGGGAGGAACGGAATCAGGTTGCTATCGTGCAGATGATTGTTTAATATGCAGTGGAAATTGGTTCCAGGGAAAGGGAGTAAGAAGGGAAAAGGAACGAAAGCGTGACTGGGCGCAGAGGGAGGGAGGCACAGAGTGGCACGGTAGAAATTCGGCGCGTAGAGGACAAGGAACCTTGGGTAAATGCGTGGATCCACTATTGCTTATCCACTCAACAATAACATGGGGATTACTGCAATGTGTCACCCGCTTGAGGTTGGATTCCACATCCGCTTTCAACCAACAAGGCCAAGCAGTTGATTTAATTTCACTCAAATCATGTTTAATGCCTGCTTGCCTGCCATATAAAAAGGCTCACACCACCTACTTGCTCTACTGTGGTATGTTTTTTTTATGCAAGAATGCATGCGCAGAAATCCTGCGTCGCTTGATGTGCACGCAGAATGTAGAATCTGGAGCCTGCAAAGCAGAGGATCATCCCAAGGAGGAATCAATCAGTACTTCAAAAGTCAATGTCAACAGACTGTGGGATAATTTCACAGTTCAAACAGATGCATCAACAAAAAGTCTACGGGCATAGGGATGGGTGTGACAGGAAACGTTTCTTGTGCTGAAAAAATCATTACACAGCACATTGACTCAAGCCATGCATTCTTCATGCATCATGTTGTGACCTGGTATTTCCTGTCGAATGACCTTCAATATAAAAGCAAAAGCATAAAACTGTCAGATGATGAGACAATGTACTTTCAAAACATTTATTTGGAGAGAAAAAAAAATCAGTTGAGGGAGCGACGCATAAGGGGATGCATGTTATGTTGATCAAATACACAGACACACGCGCATACACATATTCTAGTTATAAGCACACATACACAATTACATGTGTAGTGCTTGAGATACGCGTCACGCGCTGGGGTCGGTGTGCACGCGGCGTACAGTGAGAGCAAATGAGGACACAGGGCGCTGATTGGCTGGTCGTTGTTGTCCCAAATGAGGTGGCGTGATGTCTGAGGATGGTAGCAGGTGGCAGGGAGTAATTAAGGGTGCAGGGCACCGATTGGCCGAGAGGGGTTGTTGTCGGAGAAAGGCGCCGCAGTGTCTGAAAAAACATGCCATGTGGCAGCGGAGGCTCTGGGCGAGTGGCGTCGCGGGGGATGCCCTTGATTAATTGGGAATTGGTTCGGGGGATAAAGTCAGGGGTTTTTGGAGGAGACGGGAGTTCGCGCCTGGGAGGAGACAGAGGATGGAGAGTCGGAGCAGCAGAGTGAGTACCAGGATAGGGTAGCAGTGGAGAAGCGTAGGGTAGCAGTGGAGAAGCGTAGGGTAGCAGTGGAGAAGCGTAGGGTAGCAGTCAGACGACGAAGAGTAGGAAGCGGCTGGAGTGTGGGAAGAGAAGCTGATGTAGTTACGACTGAGTGGGACGGCGGAGCTGATAAAGAGCAGCCTAACAGTGGCGGAGAGAGTGGAGAGGAGAGTCAATGGAGGAGTGATGGGGAGCGAGTGAGGCCGGCGGAACGCGGCGAGCGAGCGGAGAGCACAGAGGAGAAATGTGGATCGGTGTGAGCTGGAGGAACATTGAGCGATGTTGTATGAAGGAATGTTGCGCGAAATACGCAAAATAAAGTAACAAGGAAAGACAAGAAGCTGTCGTGTTGGTTCGAGCACTACATGCATGCTCACTTATACTGCATAGTACTGGTTGGTGGTGTTAGATGTGTAATATATAGCTACGCAACATATGCAATGCTTTTGACTGTGTGGTTATCTTGGGGTGTTTGGTGCAATCCTGGTGACCTGGGTTTGATTTCAGACAAACAATGGATAACAAAGCACCCTGGACAAAGTGCTCCATTAGCCTAAATCTAACATTCACAATTTTAGCAAATTATGAATAATTCTCATACACTCGATTAGACTCATCTATCGTCAGCTTATGAGTAGATGTTAATCGATGTATTGCTGCATCCTTCAGAAATGGGAATCCTAGTCTTACTTAATATATGTCTCCACGTATCTTTGTCCATTTTAATACGATTTTTCTGACGTAAAAAATTCCAGTTGTAAACATAAAAAACCCTAATAGTATAGGGTATAAAAATTCATTTGAGTTACATATGTGGTGGGCTAATTCACAGACACTAGTAGGAGGTACTATTTTATTCCGGCCTTCACAGCCTTAGGAAATAAATATATACCGGGCCGGGACATCCAAAATGCTGCCAGACCCACATCTTTCAGAGGGCGAAGATCACGACGATGACTATTTAAAAGTTGTATTAATTTCTCAACTATGGACAGTCCACCGTCCCGGACAGCCAACAAGAGCCATGATCACAACCCGCACAAGGGATCTTTCTGCGATATCAGGAGTCTTTATGTGGCACATTAGGAATGGACCACTCTTTTAATAAGTCCTTATGTACTGTACAGCCCATTAATGCACGTGTGTACACCAACATGTGATGACTGAGTTGGGCCTATGGGAAGGCTGGCAGGGTTAATGATTAACCGGACGTGCACACCAGTCATGTGGTTAATGGCGACTCAGTGAAGATTGCTGTGTGTGACACACGTGCTGTTGCATTTTACAGATTAACCACAATAAATGTGTTTGCCCTCGATTTGGAGCACCTGCCCAACGTCATTTCGAGTGTGCAACACTTACCACTCCCCTACACATCAAGTGCACCGATTACGAAAAAGGAGGAATATTGCCGCGTTAACTACAACATTTTGGAGCAAGAGTTTGCGGTCATCGAATCAAAAACACTCATTCGTCTATTCTCAGTGGCGGAGGACTTGCCCAAGCTTGGTTCACTTCATCCCATGCCACACGGAGGTGGAGGCCACCACCATTTCTCATTTGTGGCTTTGCTGCCTATTTTTACGCTACCTCCACCACCCTATCGATCAGCCTTCTAGCTAGGTGGCATACCTCGAGGGGTGTCATATAGGCACCCTTAATCACCCATCCACGCGCCTTCCACAGGGCCTCTTTGTTGCCCCTACGATGGCCCATGTCTGAGCCCAAGCCCCTTCTGCCTTCTATCGGAATACTCCAAGTAATATTTGGCATAGCACCCACACTTCCTGTGCCAAGGGGTACTGCACAAGGGCGTGAGCCGTACACTCATCCAAATCTCAGCCTCTCGGGCATTTGGAGTATGGGCCATATGGCGGGAATACATGAACCTCCTGCATTCCAACCTGTCCCAGGTTGTTCATCTCGGCAAGGACTCCTTTTGGGCACCACGACTCCGTACCCGGGCCGGCTCATATTCTGTAATATATTTGTTTATCACGGCACTCAACCATCCCTGCATCCAAGTAAGGGGCATGCCGTGCTGCAATGAGGCCATCTCTAGTCTCCGCAGGAGCCAGGCTAGCCTGTACTGTAACCAATATGAGGCCTTCACCTGGGGCCCATTGGAAAAAAACAATCGTAACATATCACAAACAAAATCGTGGTGAGGGTACGCGTGGCATTTGGAGCGCCCCTCCCACCGTTCGCGACGCTTTTATGCATTGTCTCCCTTCTCACCCGATCCATCCCGCCTCCCCAGATGAACCTGAAGAACATTGTCTCTATTTTTTTCGCTATTTGCACGCCCAGAGGGAATACGTAGGCCAGATAATTGAGTGCTAGTAGTATTGCCACTTTCAGAACTAGGATCCTTCCATTGTAAGGCACCTGTTTGTCCATCTGGCCAGCCTGCCCTTCACCGCCTTCATCCTTTCTTTCCAATTTATCTTTGCAGAGTCCTCCCGGTAGAAGGTGACCCCCAGGATTCTGATCCCTTCTGCCTGTACTTTTATCCCTGGCAGATGGCCCTCAAATAGCCTGGGGTCGCCAACGATCATCATCTCACTCTTTTTTACATTAATCTTGGATCCCAAGGCCAAAAAGAAACGATTCGCGAGCTTTAGTACCTCCCACAGCGAGGACACGTCCCTACAGAAGACCACGACATCGTCCATGTACATGGCTATTTTCACCTGTTCTCTGCATCCCGGGATGTACACTCCCCTAATCTTCTGGTTATTTCTAACCGCCTGGGCAAAGAGCTCCAGACGCATTATGAATATGACTAGTGACATGGGACATCCCTGTCTCACTCCTGACCCAAATGGCATCACCTCCGAAAGTACTCCATTCATCAACAGTCTGCCTGTGAGCAAATGGTACAGTTGTTACACCCAGCCTACCAATTGCTCCCCTACCCCCATTCGCCTCGGTACTGAAAACAGGAAATTATGTGAGATGCTATCGAAGGCCTTCTCTTGATCTCAGCTCAGGAGTCCCAGGGGTTCACCCCCCCCCCCTCAAGTGTGGATTCCAGGACCTCCCTTAACAGGACAAGATTGTCCGAAAATCGCCTGCCCGGGACTGCACATGTCTGATTGGGTCTGACCACCTCCCCTACCACATTCCCCAGATGTGCCGCGATGGTCTTAGCGTGGATCTTGTAGTCTGAGTTTAGCTGGTTGATTGGGCGCCAGCTCCCCAGGACGCTGCGATCCCCCTTCCCCTTATTAGTGAGGGTTATCACTTCCATCCTCAGATTCTGGCACTGGGCCCCCCTCCAAGATGTATCTATACACCCATAGCATGTCGTGTTTGATGGTGTCCCAGAACGTAATATAGAATTCAGCTGGTATCCCGTCCTGCACTGACGTTTTGTGCCTACGCAGTCCTCTTATCGCCTCCTCTAGTTCCTCCATTTGAACTTGCATGTTCATGTCCTCTGGAGCTTTTTGTTTAACTTCCCCCAGTAAGAAGTCCCATGTTTCCACCTCCAACGTCTTACTCCTGTATAGTAATCCCATTCTGCCTCTACAATTCCCTCTGTATGTGTCAGTCTGCCCAGACTTCGGCTTACCAGCTCCCAGAGTGTGTTTTCTGCCTTCCTACATTAAAAAAAAATAACCTTGTGCATTTCTCTCCACTGCCCTGACCCGCATCCTAAAAACGAGTTGCGCGGCACGTTTCTCCAGTGTTGAGGAGATTTTCCCCTTCAGTTGTCTTCTAACTCATAACAGGGAATTCCAATTCCTGCAATTTATGCGCCCTCTCCAACCAGTCATTCCATTCCCAATACTCATTCCTCACATTCCTGCTCCTGCTGTGAGCCTGGAAGAAGCCCCTGATCTGGCCTTTTACCGTTCCCCACCACTCTGCCACTGTGCCAAGGCAGCCCTGCAGGCTCTTCCATTCTTCATATCTCCTGATGAAATCCCCAGTCACTTTTCCATCCGCTAAGAGACCTGTATTCATTCTCCAGATCCCCTCCCCAGCTGCAGGCCACCCGGAATTCGGAACTTCGCGACCATCAACTTATGGTCCGAAAATGAAAAAGGCTCTATCCCTACGCTTTTCCATCTTAACTTTTGCGGAAACAAAAATGAAAGCTATTCTTGATTGCGATATTCCGGAACCACCAGTCCAAGTGAACACTGGCCACATTGGATGCATCAACCGAAAGGTGTCAGTCAGTTCAAAATCCTTAATCAGCCCGTTTAGTTTCCTGGAGGAGGGGTCAAGTCTCTGGCCCCCAGATGCCAGCAGCGCATCTGCCAGGCAGAGCGAGCAATTAAAATCCCCTCCCATGATGACGTGCCTCCGCATCACCAGTAGGGTCACCATGTTTTCCCACAGTTCCACCCGCTCTGTGTACCGCGTGGGGGCATATACATTGATCAGTCGGAGCTCTGTGCCATCGTACGAGGCGTCCATATAATGGAGTTGGCCAGGGACCACTTCTTGGGACGCCAGTATCTCTGCTCTTCTGACTACACAATTGTTTCAATTTGCATCGCTCCCTGACCAAAAGCAATGACCATCTCAGGTCTCAATCAACTCCGCCTGGCCAAGGGAGTATGGCAGGTGGCATTCCTGCAGGAAAACTAGATCTCACTTCATAGTCTGCAAATACTGCACTATTGCTCCTCATCTGGCCCTGCCCCGAATGCCACAGAGAGTTTCATGTGCGGTGGTGTCTAATCCGGCTCCGGCACTTCCTCCAGCAACTGGTAGCAGTTTTTATCCATCAGGCCGAATAACTGTTCCGTACTCCCAGGCTTTGGGGGTATCCCTCTCCCCTGGCCTATCTTTGCCGCTATCACTTCATCCTCTGATGTTACCGTATCAGACGAGGGGTCTGGCGGTTCAGGTCCACGTGAGGGGGCCGGTCCCATTGGGGCTCTCGGTGCCGTCTGCTTCCTTTTCGTTGCCCTCTCAAATGCCCCACCCCTGTCGTCCTTCCCTCGCCGTTCCTCCCGCCCCTCCACATCCTCTGCCCAGTCGAACACGGTTGGCCTGGGGGCCTTCTCCACCTCCTCATTGTCTTGGTCTTTGGGACCTTTCTCCTGCCAACCCGTCGGTGTTTCCTCCATCTCTGATGACATTTTCCCCTCCTCCCTCTCGTCCTGCAGCGGTGTCCTCTGCCCGGCCATCTACCCCCTTCCGTCCTCCGTCGTCCGGCTGATCGGTGCCTGTCCCAACCCGGATTCGGTCGCCTCCCACTCTCCACCCTCGGTCGCCCTACTCTTGTGCGCCCGGACCATATTTGCATATGACTCCGGGCAGTTTCTATATAAGTGAACTCCATTACCACAGAGGTTGCATTGTGCCGGGGCACTACATTCTTCCACCACATGGTCCTGTGCCTTACAGCGGAAGCACATCCTTGCCTTGCACGCTGCAGGCAGGTGTCCTCTTCCCCCACACCTCCTGCAGCATTTGGGCTGCCCTGCATATACCACATAGCCCCTACTGCCACCGATATTCAGGGCACTCGGAATATCCCGCAGGACCTCTTCCACCATCCTCAACCTTACTCGCCATTGTCTGGCACCCATCCAGATACCTAGCGAGTCTTGGAGCCGCTTGCACCCCGACAGCAGTAGGCAATGTTGTTTCAGCCAGACCTCCACGTCGTGGTCTGGTAAGGCCTCTTTATACAAAAAAACGTTACCATCTATGTTTCTAGTTTAGACAAAAGTTGCAACTTGAGCTGTGACAATGGCTTCTCACCTGCCTTCTCAAATCTAGTCATGAAGCTCTATAGTAGGTTACTTGATGTAAAGCTGATGTCGAACGCCCAGCAAGGCTATCAGACAGTACAGGTCCGCAGGCTCCACCTGTAACAACCCGACCACTACAGTCCACACAAAATTTGCTCGGTCAATGGTGACGTCCTCCGGCACATCTTCCTTGAAAGCCACCCGGACACAATTGTGCCTCCTGGCATGAAGTTTTCCCCAGTTCTACCACGCTACCGCCCCGTGTGCTCCTGGGGCCGCCCTGCCCTTACTGGTCCAGCGTTTACCACAATAGTCTCATTCTGGGCGTCTTGCGCCTTCTCGTCAGCCGAGGCCGCCAGTTCCGCAGTCTCCTCGCTCGAGGTGGCTGGGACCACCTCCCTCTGTGCTGGTACCTTCATTCCCCATGTGCGTTGCCACCAGTCTTCCTCCGCGGCCCGCCTCCCCCCAGCCGGGGTCGCCGCCTGCACCTCTTCTCCCTCCTCCACCCACCACCGTTCTCCAGGTGGTCACGTCGATGCCTTTGCCCCCTCGGCAGCAGCCGACCCGGCCCGGTTGCCTTGTCTCGCACCGACAGCGTGGTCGGTCCCCCCCCCGGATCTGGCGAGGCAGCCTCTTGCCCGACGGCCCGGGGCCCCCGCAGGTACTCGGACAGGTTCGGACGGCGAGATGAGGTCCGGCCAGCGATGCTCAACATGGTCCACTCCAGAGCGCAGCAGCCCCAACTGTGAGTCAGAGTTCGCCTTATATCGTGAACAGCGTGACCAGTCTCCGCCCTCGCCCCTCCCCCGCACCCCTCTGGATCCCCCAGAGGGCTCTGTGCCTTGCCCACAGGTGCAACTGGTAGAACGGGCTGTTACCCCAAATTCTATTGTTGACCAATCTCCCAGCAGCATGAGCTACAATGACTCATTCCATGGCACTACACATTTCCTGTGATGAATGTATATATGCCAAAGGAAAAGGTGCAGTGCTTAAATTGCTTGCTGTGGCCACTGCTGGTGGGACATTTTTAGAAACTGGGAGTACCCACACTTTGTCCCACCACATGTGACTTGCCGATTGACCAATTTTGTTGAACTCCATTCATACTGCTGGGTGGACGGATATGGGGGTGGGTTTGAGAAATATGCCCTTTTTTTGTATCTTGTACGCTGAGAGATCGAATGGAGTTGGTGTCCTCCAGATTGCAAGTCCAGTGTGCTAACCACTGCACTATCGCATTCATGTTTTAATTATTTCAAAACTGTATTCACGCAAATATATATTAATCATGAATAATTCATAACAAACGGGTTTTGGTTAGATTGCGTAATATATTGCAGAAATATATTTACGCGAACTAACCTAAAAACCTTTATTTTGAATATTGGTCGTGGAAGCCTACGTGTTAAACGTAAATATATACTCTCCTCAATGGGTACACACATGAGTGTAATTAAACCTGTCTTCAGTGCTTGCTCCTTGAGCATGTAAGAGCTTCTAATTCTCCAAAATGACCTTCAGCCACACTCGCAAAGACTTTGCGGAGGCGATCATAGTGCGATAGAAGGCACAGATAATTATATCAATATATTCATCAGCTGGTGATAATTATATGCAATAATAAAAATGGAACTATTAAAAAAGAGCATTGCAGTCGAGATTATCGTGTCTGGTGGTGTTAATTGCGTGATTAAAATGATTAAGGTAACCGAGTATCGGCATAAAATGTCAAAACCCTTAAATCTAGGGGAAATGCTACATTGCTCGCTTCATTATTTTTGCGTCGTTTGTGTTCATTGGAGGGCCTTGAAGTGTGGTTGTGATAAAAAAAAATGCAACAACTTTTGTAACATTTACTATAATGACTAATTCTTATTTTTTACTCTCAACTATATGTATATAATAAAATCAGGACGGTTTTTTCTACATCACGTGACTTATTGGCACAAGGAATCACGCAAGACACTCTACTCAGGATTGTATACAAATATACATACAATTCACAGAAATATTTTCAGAAAATTAATTTAACAATTTGCATGCAGGCTTAATTTTACATGTAATGATATAAATGTTATTCGGCAGAAGATATTTACGTGATGTCAGTGATTTTTGTGAAAATCACGTCACAAAATCGTGGCTAAAAAAAATACATGCATTGGATAAATAAATAAAATCGTGATGCCGCATTGGCACTGTTGCATAAGCATAAATGACCTTCATAGCACATAGCCTTTAAGAAGGATCATTGCCCGAAATATTGTCCTGTTTCACAAATAACGCCTTCTCACACAAGATTTCAAGGTGTGACAAAACCAAGTGTCAGTTGCATAACGTGCAGTAGCAGTTCAAGAGAAAATACTCCACAAATTATAGCTAAAAATAATGTGCACACAAGTTTTGGATCTAATTGAAAAACGAATTATAACTGAAAATGTTAAGGTTAAGGTCTGATTTAAATTACAAGGCAAGATATGTGTTTGTACAAATGTGAAATGTGTCCCATTTTTTAAAATTGTGTCTGTTTTTCATTAAAACATAGCTCTTTAAAGTGCAAATTTACATTTTCAGAACAGCATTTTAGGGTATACGTTCATTGGCATCATACAGTTAATGATGGGGCCCAGAAAAAATTACAATTAGCGAAATGTCCTCTCTGAAGGATGGCGCAGTTAATACTGACTGCATCAGCTTTAATGCAAGCTCTGCTGCTGTTTCGTAGCAATGAAATGGGTCAACTTGACAAACAGATCTGACGTGACATTCTGTCACTTGCAAGCAAGCCCTGGGACATGCAGCCATTTGTGCTTAAGTATCCTTGATCACATGGGATATCTGAAACAATAAAACGTCCCATTAGGGTACAGTGGTAAACAGCCCTCTGTTGGAGCATTCGAGATTTATAAAGGCCGTGTTTACTATGTTCGTAAATGTGCCTCAAGGACTTTTACTTAATTGACTGAACATATTCCTCCAAGGGAATACATGGCTTAGTCTTGAGGCACAAACAATAGAATATAGCCCCAAACACAAGCTGACACCATCCACACCAACTATAATGCATTTTCAAGTTGTTTGATGTGATGACACTGATCATCAACTTGTGACACTCAAACGTAAAAATGTGGTATCATTTCTAGCAGTAACAGTCTACAGAGAAGCAAGAACATTGCATGTTTGATATTGCATTTGATAATATAATATCATTATACAGATGGTAAAACTAAACCAGATTTATGTTGCAGTGCATTTAGATTTGTATCAGGAACTAATACCATTGCTCACTATACAAAGACAACGGCCTCCCTTATACTTTTAACAGACTTTGGGGCAAATGCTGTTAGCGAGCACCTATGAAGGCCGTCATGACCAACGAAGGGGTGGGTGGCCAACACGACGCCTGACCGCCTTTGTATCCCCATTGTCGATGTTTGAGACCGAGTCGACCGAGGGGAGGCCCAGAACCGGTTCAGATAATCAGCACTGGTGTTGGCCATGAGCGGGAATCGAACTCGGGTGGCCAGGTTTGTAGCACTGTGCGCTAACTGCTACACTACTGCTCCCCATAAATATACAGGCAGACACTGTGGATTAACATAGCTTCGTTTTTCAGCCTACCACCTCATTATGTTTTATAATGTACTAGCGGAAGTACCCGGCTTTGCCCGGGTGAAAAATATATTTCTTAAAAACCTTACATATATATACACACTAGCTGTACTACCCGGCTTCGCCCGGGACTTGTATCTACCACGGCCGGCCGCCTTTGTCTCCCCAGTGGCGATGTTAATACGCTACAGCAGTTACTCGTTTGAGGCAGAGTCGACCTAGGGGAGGTTCAAATAATCGTCACCGGTGGTGGCCGTGAGCGGGAATCGAACTGGGTTTGCCGTGTTGGTAGCGCAGCGTAGCGTTAAGCACTACACCCACCGCTCCTCACACACCACACACGCACACACACAGACACACACACAGACACACACACAGACACAGGCAGCACGCTAAGCACTACACTACCGTTCCCCCTACACAACACACGCGCGCGCGTCCATAGGTACACATACACGCGCTTGCTGCAGACACACACGACTTTCAGGGTGCGTACGGCAGTAAACGACTGAAATAATAAAGCAGCAATGCTGTGTAAGGAACGCCTTAGACCCGCATTACACATTTGTGTAATGCGAGCGTAAACACACAAACACACACGAACACATACACAATACACACACATACATGCAGACACACAGACAGACACATAACACACATACATACACACACATACAAACACAGAAACACATACACACACATACATAGACACACACATACACATCCACAGACGTACATACACACATACATACAGGCACGCAGACATACACATAAACACATACAAAAAAACCCACATACATACACACACACATACATACACACAAACACATGCACACACATACATACACACATGCATACAGACACACAGACATACACATAAACACATACACACATACACATGACCCGGCTTCGCCCGGGACTTGGATCCACCACGCCCGGCCGCCTTTGTCTCCCCAGTGCCGATGTTAATACGCAACACCAGTTACTCGTTTGAGGCTGAGTCGACCTAGGGGAGGTTCAAATAATCGTCACCGGTGGTGGCCGTGAGCGGGAATCGAACTCGGTTCGCCGGGTTGGTAGCGCAGCGTAGCGTTAAGCACTACACCCACCGCTCCTCACACACCACACACGCACAGACACACACACAGACACACACACAGACACACGCAGACACACACAGACAGACACAGACAGACACACACACACACAGACACACAGACAGCACGCTAAGCACTACACTACCGTTCCCCCTACACAACACACGCGCGCGCGTCCATAGGAACACATACACGCGCTTGCTGCAGACACACACGACTTTCAGGGTGCGCACGGCAGTAAACGACTGCAATAATAAAGCGGCAATGCTGCGCGAGGAACGCCTTAGACCTGCAACACATTTGTGTAATGCGAGCGTAAACACACAAAGACATACAAACACATACACACACACACATACACACAAACACATACACACACATACACACACATACATACACACAGACATACACATACACACAAACACACACATACATACACACAAACACATACACAAAACACACAGACATACATGCAGACACACAGAGACACACATAACACACATACATACACACACATACATACACAGAAACACATACACACATACATACACACACACATACATACACACAAACACATACACACACGTACATACACACATACAGACACACAGACATAGACATAAACACATACAAAAAAACCCACATACATACACACACAGACATACACACAAACACATACATACACACATGCATACAGACACACAGACATACACATAAACACATACACATGACCCGGCTTCGCCCGGGACTTGGATCTACCACGCCCGGCCGCCTTTGTCTCCCAAGTGCCGATGTTAATACGCCACACCAGTTACTCGTTTGAGGCTGAGTGGACCTAGGGGAGGTTCAAATAATCGTCACCGGTGGTGGCCGTGAGCGGGAATCGAACTCGGTTCGCCGGGTTGGTAGCGCAGCGTAGCGTTAAGCACTACACCCACCGCTCCTCACACACCACACACGCACAGACACACACACAGACACACGCAGACACACACAGACAGACACAGACAGACACACACACACACACAGACACACAGACAGCACGCTAAGCACTACACTACCGCTCCCCACACACCACACACGCACACACACAGACACACACACAGACACACGCAGACACACACAGACAGACACACACACACAGACACACACACACAGACACAGACAGCACGCTAAGCACTACACTACCGTTCCCCCTACACAACACACGCGCGCGCGTCCATAGGTACACATACACGCGCTTGCTGCAGACACACACGACTTTCAGGGTGCGTAAGGCAGTAAACGACTGAAAAAATAAAGCGGCAATGCTGTGCGAGGAACGCCTTAGACCAGCAACACATTTGTGTAATGCGAGCGTAAACACACAAACACATACAAACACATACATACACATACACACAAACAGATACACACACATACACACACATACATACACACAGACATACACATACACACAAACACACACATACATGCACACAAACACATACACAATACACACACACATACATGCAGACACAGACAGACACATAACACACATACATACACACACATACATACACAAAAACACATACACACACATACATAGACACACACATACATACACACAAAGACATGCACACACGTACATACACACATACATAGAGACACGCAGACATACACATAAAGACATAAAAAAAACCCACATACATACACACACACATACACACAAACACATACATACACATACATACACACATACATAGAGACACACAGACATACACATAAACACAAACACACATACACATGACCCGGCTTCGCCCGGGACTTGGATCCACGATGCCCCGCCGCCTTTGTCTCCCCAGTGACGATGTTCACACACGACAGCAGTTACGCGTTTGAGGCTGAGTGGACCTAGGGGAGGGCCAGGTCCGTTTCAAATAATCGTCAGCGGTGGTGGGCGTGAGTTGGAATCGAACTGGGGTCGCTCAAGCAGCTTAATGACTGTTTGTACAAAGAACATATAAAGAATCGATTATAATAACCAGGCAAGAGTCCACATTATAGACTGCCAGTACACGCAGTCAGCTTCATAAGCAGGCTAGAGTGTACATGATAGAGTGGCAGTACGCTCACCGAGCTTAATAAGCAGGCTACAGTGTACATGATAGACTGGCAGTACGCTCACCCAGCTTAATGAGTATTTGTACAGTGAACATTAAAGTAATCGATTGTTGGCGCGTTGGGTTTAAAAGTAATATTAATAGCACACATTGTGGTGGGGGTGTAGTGAAGAGTAGGAAAAACTTTGATGAATTTACCTCAGAGTGGCGTGGTGGGTGTCGAGGCCTAGTAGCGTGCAAAGCCTGCGGCCTCGCCTAAAATTGTCGGCTTGGAAGAGGCAGGGTACGGGTGGCGTTCCTTCCCCCACCCTCAGCGCTCCAACAATACTGTGTAATGGCTATTATTTAATTAAATACGGAGCTTATGAAAGTGGCGAAGGCGTGGCTAGCCGTTGGCAGGGGCAACCGCCGTCCAATGAAACTGCAGCCCTTGGCGAAGGCGTCGCTAGCCGTTGCCAGGTCCAATGAAAGCGGCGAAGGCGTGGCTAGCCGTTGCCAGGGGCAACCGCCGTCCAATGAAAGTGCGTATGGGCCGAAATACACACACACACACACACAGACAGACAGACATGAACGATTATATATATATATAGACTAGCTGTACTACCCGGCTTCGCCCGGGACTTGTATCCACCACGCCCGGCCGCCTTTGTCTCCCCAGTGGCGATGTTAATACGCCACACCAGTTACTCGTTTTGCGGCTGAGTCCCTCCCTCACCACTCTCCCTCCCTTACCACTCTCCCTCCCTCAGCACTCTCCCTCCCTCACGACTCTCCCTCCCTCACCACTCACGCACGGCCGCCTTTGTCTCCCCAGTGGCGATGTTAATACGCCACACCAGTTACTCGTTTGAGGCTGAGTCGACCTAGGGGAGGTTCAAATAATCGTCACCGGTGGTGGCCGTGAGCGGGAATGGAACTCGGTTCGCCGGGTTTGTAGCGCAGCGTAGCGTTAACCACTACACCCACCGCTCCTCACACACCACACACGCACAGACACACACACAGACACACGCAGACACACACAGACAGACACACACACACAGACACACAGACAGCACGCTAACCACTACACTACCGCTCCCCACACACCACACACGCACACACACAGACACACACACAGACACACACACACAGACACACACACACAGACACAGACAGCACGCTAAGCACTACACTACCGTTCCCCCTACACAACACACTTGCGCGCATCCATAGGTACACATACACGCGCTTGCTGCAGACACACACGACTTTCAGGGTGCGTACGGCAGTAAACGACTGAAAAAAGAAAGCGGCAATGCTGGGCGAGGAACGCCTTAGACCTGCAACACATTTGTGTAATGCGAGCGTAAACATACAAACACATACAAACACATACACACACATACATACACACACATACACACAAACACATACACACACATACATACACACAGACATACACATACACACAAACACACACATACATACACACAAAAACATAGACAATACACACACACATACATGCAGACACACAGACAGACACATAACATACATACATACACGCAGATACATACACAGAAACACATACACACAATACATAGACACACACATACATACACACAAACACATCCACAGACATACATACAGACACGCAGACATACACATAAACACATACAAAAAAACACACATACATGCAGACACACAGACAGACACATAACATACATACATACACGCAGATACATACACAGAAACACATACACACAATACATAGACACACACATACATACACACAAACACATCCACAGACATACATACAGACACGCAGACATACACATAAACACATACAAAAAAACGCACATACATACACACACACATACATACACACAAACACATACACACACATACATACACACATGCATACAGACACACAGACATACACATAAACACATACACACATACACATGACCCGGCCTCGCCCGGGACTTGGATCCACCACGCCCGGCCGCCTTTGTCTCCCCAGTGCCGATGTTAATACGCCACACCAGTTACTCGTTTGAGGCTGAGTCGACCTAGGGGAGGTTCAAATAATCTTGACCGGGGGTGGCCATGAGCAGGAATCGAACTCGGTTCGCCGGGTTGGTAGCGCAGCGTAGCGTTAACCACTACACCCACCGCTCCTCACACACGACACACGCACAGATACACACACAGACACACACACACAGACACACACACGCAGACACACACAGACAGACACAGACAGACACACACACACACAGACACACAGACAGCACGCTAAGCACTACACTACCGCTCCCCACACACCACACACGCACACACACAGACACACACACAGACACACACACAGACACACACACACAGACACACACACAGACACAGGCAGCACGCTAAGCACTACACTACCGTTCCCCCTACACAACACACGCGCGCGCGTCCATAGGTACACTTACACGCGCTTGCTGCAGACACACACGACTTTCAGGGTGCATACGGCAGTAAACGACTGAAATAATAAAGCGGCAATGCTGTGTAAGGAACGCCTTAGACCCGCATTATACATTTGTGTAATGCGAGCGTAAACACACAAACACACACAAACACATACACAATACACACACACATACATGCAGACACACAGACAGACACATAACACACATACATACACACACATACAAACACAGAAACACATACACACACATACATAGACACACACATACATACACACAAACACATCCACAGACGTACATACACACATACATACAGGCACGCAGACATACACATAAACACATACAAAAAAACCCACATACATACACACACACATACATACACACAAACACATGCACACACATACATACACACATGCATACAGACACACAGACATACACATAAACACATACACATGACCCGGCTTCGCCCGGGACTTGGATCCACCACGGCGGCAAAACCGACATACATACACACACAGACATACACAAAAACACATACACACACATACATACACACATGCATACAGACACACAGACATACACATAAACACATACACATGGCCCGGCTTCGCCCGGGACTTGGATCTACCACGCCCGGCCGCCTTTGTCTCCCAAGTGCCGATGTTAATACGCCACACCAGTTACTCGTTTGAGGCTGAGTGGACCTAGGGGAGGTTCAAATAATCGTCACCGGTGGTGGCCGTGAGCGGGAATGGAACTGGGTTCGCCGGGTTGGTAGCGCAGCGTAGCGTTAAGCACTACACCCACCGCTCCTCACACACCACACACGCACAGACACACACACAGACACACGCAGACACACACAGACAGACAAAGATCCCCCGTATAGCCTGAACAGACTGTAGGGGCAAGTGCTGTTAGCGAGCACCTATGAAGGCCGGAACGGTACACGAGGGGGTGGGTGGCCAGCACCACGCCCGACCGCCTTTGTCTCCCTAGTGGCGATGTTTACACACCGCACCAGGTACTCATTTAAGGCTGAGTCGACCTAGGGGAGGCCCAGGACCGGTTCAGATAATCGTCACTGGTGTTAGCCGTGAGCGGGAATCGAACCCGGGTCGCCAGGTTCATAGCGCAGCGCGCTAACCGCTACACTACCGCTCCCCACAGACAGACACAGACAGACACACACACACACACACAGACACAGACAGCACGCTAAGCACTACACTACCGTTCCCCCTACACAACACACGCGCGCGCGTCCATAGGTACACATACACGCGCTTGCTGCAGACACACACGACTTTCAGGGTGCGTAAGGCAGTAAACGACTGAAATAATAAAGCGGCAATGCTGTGCGAGGAACGCCTTAGACCAGCAACACATTTGTGTAATGCGAGCGTAAACACACAAACACATACAAACACATACACACACATACATACACACACATACACACAAACACATACACACAGACATACACATACACACAAACACACACATACATGCACACAAACACATACACAATACACACACATACATGCAGACACAGACAGACATATAACACACATACATACACACACATACACACACATACATAGACACACACATACATACACACAAACACATGCACACACGTACATACACACATACATAGAGACACGCAGACATACACATAAAGACATTAAAAAAACCCACATACATACACACACACATACACACAAACACATACATACACATACATACACACATACATAGAGACACACAGACATACACATAAACACAAACACACATACACATGACCCGGCTTCGCCCGGGACTTGGATCCACGATGCCCCGCCGCCTTTGTCTCCCCAGTGACGATGTTCACACACGACAGCAGTTACGCTTTTGAGGCTGAGTGGACCTAGGGGAGGGCCAGGTCCGTTTCAAATAATCGTCAGCGGTGGTGGGCGTGAGTTGGAATCGAACTGGGGTCGCTCAAGCAGCTTAATGACTGTTTGTACAAAGAACATATAAAGAATCGATTATAATAACCAGGCAAGAGTCCACATTATAGACTGCCAGTACACGCACTCAGCTTCATAAGCAGGCTAGAGTGTACATGATAGAGTGGCAGTACGCTCACCGAGCTTAATAAGCAGGCTACAGTGTACATGATAGACTGGCAGTACGCTCACCCAGCTTAATGAGTATTTGTACAGTGAACATTAAAGTAATCGATTGTTGGCGCGTTGGGTTTAAAAGTAAAATTAATAGCACACATTGTGGTGGGGGTGTAGTGAAGAGTAGGAAAAACTTTGATGAATTTACCTCAGAGTGGCGTGGTGGGTGTCGAGGCCTAGTAGCGTGCAAAGCCTGCGGCCTCGCCTAAAATTGTCGGCTTGGAAGAGGCAGGGTACGGGTGGCGTTCCTTCCCCCCCCCCCCTAGCGCTCCAACAATACTGTGTAATGGCTATTATTTAATTAAATACGGAGCTTATGAAAGTGGCGAAGGCGTGGCTAGCCGTTGGCAGGGGCAACCGCCGTCCAATGAAACTGCAGCCCTTGGCGAAGGCGTGGCTAGCCGTTGCCAGGTCCAATGAAAGCGGCGAAGGCGTGGCTAGCCGTTGCCAGGGGCAACCGCCGTCCAATGAAAGTGCGTATGGGCCAAAGTCCACACACACACACACAGACAGACAGACATGAACGATTTTATATATATAGATATACTAAGGTATTGTCAAAGCCCGGTGGGCTGTTTGTACATTTCTCCACCAACAAATATATAAGAGGCTTTCACAAGTCCAAAAAGTTGTAGAAAGTGTGGGGTAAATAGTTGATGTCAAAATGTTTCTGAAAATTGTGGTCTCCCCCCCCCCTCAAAAAATATCTTTACCCCTCGTAGGTATATATACTAACAACACCTTACATACAACAGAGGAAGTGGTATCTATTGACTCTGTAGTAGTATCTACTGACTGTACCGTAGTATCTACTGAGCCAGTAGTAGCTACTGACTGTGTAGTAGTATTTAGTGACTGTAATAACTACTGACCATAGTAGTATTTACTGGGCCTACAGTAGTATCTACCGACTATATACTCGTAACGACTAACTGTATAGTATCTGCTGACTCTATAGTTGTATCCACTGACTATAGTAGTGACTACAAAATCTATAGCAGTATCTACTCACTCTATAATAGTATCTACTGACTCTAGTAGCAACTCACCGTAGCAGTATGTACTGACTGTATAGTAGTATATACTGACTGTAGCAGTATTGACTGACTGTAGTGGTATATACTGACTGTTTTAGTATTTACTATAGCGGTATCTACCAACTCGATAGCAGTATCTACTATCACTACAGCAGTGTATACCGACTGAGGTCGTACCTGCTATCACTACAGCAGTGTACTGCTGTGTTGGTACCTGCTATGATTACAGCAGTGCATACTGCTGTGTTGGTACCTGCTATGATTACAGCAGTGCATACTGCTGTGGTGGTATCTGCGATGATGAGAGGAGTACATATTGTGGTGGTGGTACCTGGTATGATAACAGCAGTGCATATTGACTGTACTCATCATTCACCCTCACCATTCACCACTCACAACTCACCCTTACCACTCATCCTCACCACTCACCACTCCCACTCACTATTCACCATTCACCCTCACAACTCACCACTCACCAACCTCCCTCACCAATCTCCCTCACCACTCACCCTCACCACTCACCCTCACCACTCACCCTCACCACTCACCAATCACCACTCACCCTCACCACTCACTCTCACCACTAACCCTCACCACTAACCCTCACCACTCTCACTCACCACTCTCCCTCACCACTCACCACTCACTCTCACTATTCACCCTCACCATTCAGCCTCACCACTCACCCTCACCACTCACCCTCACGACTCACCGTCACAACCACCACTCACCCGCACCACTCAACTTCACCCTCACTACTCACCATTCATCCTCACCAATCACCACTGACCAATCATCACTCACCACTCTCCACTAACCCTCACCACTCAACCTCACCACTCACCCTCAAAACTAACCACTCTCTCACCACTCACCCTCACCACTCAGCACTCACCCTCACCACTCACCCCTCACCGCTCACCACTCACCCATCACCACTCACATCCGCCACTCACCCTCACCACTCATCCTCACCAATCACCCTCACAACAACCACTCACCCTCACCGCTCACCACTCACCCTCACCACTCACCCTGACCACTCACCACTCATCCTCACCAATCACACCCTCACCAATCACCACTCACCCTCACTGCTCACCACTCACGCTCACCCTCACCACTCACCCCTCACTTATCACCACTAACAACCGCCACTCACCCTCCCCACTCACCCTCACCACTCACCCTCACCAATCACCACTCACCCTCACCACTTACCACTCACCCTCACCACTCACTACTCACCCTCACCACTCTCCCTCACCACTCTCCCTCACCACTCTCCCTCCCCACTCTCCCTCACCACTCTCCCTCACCACTCACCCTCACCAGTCACGCTCACCACTCACCACTCACGCTCACCACTCACCCTCACTACTCACCCTAACCACTCACCCTCAACACTCACCCTCACCACCACCACTCACCCTATTCCCGTTTTACAAACTTACTTACGTGTCGCCAAGTATGCTTGAGGGTGATTGGTGATTGGTGAGGGAGAGTGGTGAGGGTAAGTAGTGAGGAATAGTGGTGAGGGTGAATTGTGAGGGTAAGTGGTGAGGGTGAATGGTGAGTGGTCAGTGATAGTGAGTGGTGAGTGATAGTGAGTGATAGTGAGTGGAGAGGGTGAGTGGTGATGATGAGTGAGGGAGAGTGGTGAGGGAGAGTGTTGAGGGTGTATACATTTTTTGCCTATGATGACAGCAGTACATGCTGACGTTTTGTATGTTAAATGTAAAAGCTAAATGTGTGAATGTGTGTGTCGGAAATGTTAAGGGCGATCCTAAAGGAATCTACAACCTTCGATGATTCCTTTGCGCGATTCAAAGAAAATTTTTTACCAAAAACGACACATGTGTTAGTCCCTGGGTAGTAAGTGTTATTTTCTATACGCTGACATCTCAAAAGTTACAAGTTGGAGAAAATTCCCCTCAAACTTAGTTTTTGAGATACAGTGACCAAAATTTTAATTGTAAAAATATATATTTTTTTACCAAAAACTACACATGTGTTAGTCTCTGGGTAGTAAGTATTATTTTCTATACGCTGACATCTCAAAAGTTACAAATGGGAGAAAATTCCCCTCAAACTTAATTTTTTTTGACACGTACAGTGATATTTACAAATGGAGCTATTTTGCTAGGAAAAACCTGTGCATTTGTGTAATTCTTTCCTTTATATAAAGTTCTGGTCACAAAAGCAACATGTATGGGGAATAATAGCCATCTTATATACTTAGGAGGCTTAAGCAATATAAAAATAACACTTTTTACCCAGGGAAAAATCGTGGTGCATAGTGTATATTTACTATCATCAAACATAACTTAATCCCTAACATCTTTTAATATATAAGAGTGATACAAAATAGTAAACATAAATATTTAAATGTTTTAACTGAGCTGTGAAGTTGCGTGACTAACCTCGTAGCTTTTCGACGGGAATAAGAATCTCCGAGATTGTTTGAAGATATCGGTGAGGGTGGGGGGAAGGTAAACACGCCCACTCGTGACATCCCCCCCCACCGAACACGGAGCAACGCCGCGAGTGTGTGCGAGTCTGAAAGTGTGAGAGCGAGTGTATGTGTGAGTCTGAGTGTTAGAGTGAGTCTGTGTGTGTGAGTCTGAGTGTTAGAGTGAGTCTGTGTGTGTGAGTCTGAGTGTGAGAGTGAGTTTGTGTGTGAGTGTGAGTGTATGTGTGTGTGTGAGAGTGAGTGTATGTGTGCGAGTCTGAGAGTGTGAGAGTGGAGTGTATGTACAATAATACTGTCTAATCGCTATAATTTTATTATCTACCGACCCTATAATAGTAATTGCACACATTGGGTTGGAAGGGGAGTGAAGAGGACGTGAAACTTTGATGAATTTACCTCAGAATCGCGTGTTAATGCGTGCGCATATTTGTAATGGGAATTCAAAATGGCGTCCACCCCGCAGCGAAGTTGTTGCTACCCGTTGCCAGGGGCAACCGCCGTGGTCCGCGCCGGCCGGCAATATTAAATAAATTAATAATTATGTAACTAAATAAAGAGCAATCGCACTAAATCGATAATCGGTCCGATTTAAAATTTAGAGACGAAAAATCGGAAATGCCTAAGTTTACCGCGGGCCGGGGGCGTGCCCACCTGCAAAATTTAATCTCGGCGAACCCCACGGTCCGATAGCTAAATCCCCCGGAAGGGAGCGTACGCAGACGGACAAACAGACAGACAGACAGACAAAAAATGAATTATATAGGTTAGATTTTGCAAACTATAATGAAACCCATAATATGCATTTCTTCTTCTGAGGAAATATTCTTTGTCTCATGGATCAATGTGAAAGATGATTGGAAAATATTTCCAGTCCTACATATTATTGTTTTAATTCTCTTAGATGTACAACAGCATGCAACAACATCATTAACCGAACCTTTGATCTTGCTATGAAATAACCTCTTGCTCTTTGTAACTTTGTTTTAAATAGTTACCGGTATTTGTTGTTTGTTTCCATATTAATATATTTTTAAGTATAAAATTATCCAATTGCTAGATTAAGCCCACTGGTAATCGTGGAAGGCTCATTTGCATTGTGGAAAG
Organism: Lethenteron reissneri; assembly: GCF_015708825.2. Classification (NCBI taxonomy): domain Eukaryota; kingdom Metazoa; phylum Chordata; class Hyperoartia; order Petromyzontiformes; family Petromyzontidae; genus Lethenteron; species Lethenteron reissneri. The sequence goes on from NC_083807.1 coordinate 9,353,613, forward strand.
ACTCAGTGTTATTGATAGTGAACTTAACCAATTGTTGAAAACAGTGTTTTATATTTAAACAATTGAACGTTTGTAATTGGAATTGAAACAAAACTAAGTTTTATGTTTATATATCATTAACTGGCACAAATTACTACGACCACGTATCGTGTCTATATGTCAAAAAAATACTCCTGTAAAATGTAAATGGTCAACTATGTCAATGACTGAGTCTCCTGAAATAAGTATTGAAATTCAGTGGGACCTTTCTGGTTATAAATGTCACGTACATTTTATACCATTTAAAAGTATTTTTTTACATATATAAAAAGAACAGATGTATATATTCGTATTTGCTTAATTACAACAAACTATATTCAGTACATAGACAAATTATAAATATCCATAATCCAGTATTTTATATTTTAGTATTATAACTTCCGCATTATTTTTCCCATATCCATCCCAACAGACTCTCGCCTGTCTTTAAGAACGATTGGTATTAACATAGCGAGAATGTGAACACAATACATCATTATACACAATATTTTAACCATGTCACTTCCACTGCCAGATAAAGGCTACGTTGGTCATGCGGGTTGTTTGACTATGCTTGCCAACAAGGCCACTCAATTGATTTTGATAACGTTGAAGTGTTGTGTAAAACTAATTATGACTGGCCAAGACTAATTAGAGAATCCATTGAAATTGAGAGAAATACAAATAACTTTAATCGCTCTGACAGCTACAGGCTTAGCACGGCCTGGAGGCGTATTATTAAATAATACATATTACAATTACAATTCCTTATAGGGGAAACACATACTAATTAACGAATTACTAACGTAGTATATAATTACAATAACCGCCTCCCACCGCCACCTCGGATTTCTGCACCTGAATGGGTATAGTGATTGGGTGGCTTCAGTTATTAAATAATACTCATTTCAACTGATTACTAATCATAACAATTAACTTATTACTAATCCATTTTTTATTACAATACCCCCCCTCCGCCTTTGATCTCTGCATCTGATTGGGATAAATGACCAAGTCACCCTGCTGCTCTATTTAAGACCGGGAGCAGGCTGAGGGCTTCACTCTTCTGGCAAATCGCCAGATGATGCTGGATGTAATTACCAGCGAAACGGCGTACTCAAAAATATACTCAAAAATTGTAAATGTTGTGGATTCACTCAACACACCGGTAGGCTAAAGTAGTGAACTATTTGTCTTTTGTCAACGTGACACATTTTTTTACTGATTGGCCGTGTTGGGTGGTGGAGGGTTGTGGACACATTTATAAATAACGCGATCTAACCCCAAAACCTTTATTATGAATAATATTGGTCTCGAAAGCCTACGTGTTAAACGGGTGTATTAACAATAACACATTTGACTTTACAGTATAGATCAAAGGTGTTATGTTACATGACAGTGTAGATTTATCTAATTTAGTCAAATCCAGATGACTAAATAGTAGTAGATTTTACAGACCCCAGGGAGATATTAACCTTAATCTACTGTGTATGTGATACGTATATTTGCAGGTGTGTGTGGAGCATTGGTGTACCGATTGACACGTTACACTATCACCCCAACAACCTGGTTTTGAGTCTGAGGGTCAGGTAACACCAGTGGCATGTGCAATATGAACTTGTGATGGGCCTCCTCTAGGTAGATTCAGCCTTAAATTAGCATCGTGTTTGATATGTCAGCCTTAGTGCTGGGGAGGCAAAGGTGGCTAAGTATGGCACTGCTCAGACCACCCACCGACATACCACACTGGCCTGATTATTTTGATTAAGAGCACTTTTCCTGTCTTTAATGATGAATGTTGGATCTCTTTGATTTGTGTTTTTTTGTGTAAAATGCTAATGTATATTGTATGTACAGGTAAAAAAAAACACCAACATCAATGCACACATACAAAGCAGAAAGAATATGCACTGTTCAAAACGCTTTTTTGTTTTTAAGAGAGCATAATCTGACACAGATAGTGGTTGGATGGTTATTATTGCTCACCAGGCACCCATAAACTACCTGAATATTTGTTTTCTCAAAATCATACGAATGTCAATGTACTGAAATCTGCGTGTCCTTCAGTCGCCTTTGGACTCGAGAATCCAAAAAGTATCTCTAGGATGGGCCCCCAGTGTAGACGGCCGTGATGGTGAGGTGGCAGCAAAGGTTCTGACAAAGCTAATACATAACGGAACTCAGTACATTACAGTATCTCTATTAAATTTTTCTCACACGACTAATGATTTCTTCCTTTTCTCAACACTACTTAAGTACATGTCTCTCAAATGGAATTGGTGAATCTATCTATACCCGTTGCACATACTTCCAATTCTGAGTGGCTAGCTCAGGGGTCGGCAACCTATGGCTCTGGAGCCGCATGCGGCTCTTTACGGGCTGCTTCTTGACGATATGTACGTATGTACAGTATGTACTCAGATGCATTGCGGCTCTTGAAATACTGAATTTTGTACCGAATTGGAAAGAAATGGCTCTTCTTGTTATTTTGGTTGCCGACCCCTGGGCTAGCTACTTGCGTTTCCCATGCCGTACGTGAATGCAGTATTCAATGTGCAATCTAAACCAGGGGTCCCCAACCCCCGGGCCGCGGACCGTTACCAGTCACGTGCCCTTACAGGAACCGGGCCGCACAGCAGGAGGTGAGCGGTGAGTCCGGGTGTAGCCCGCCCCCATTGTTTTATTATTTACTACTTCCGTCCGCGCCTCGTTCTCGCACCGGGCACTTGTCTCAGTCATCGTGTTGGTAAGCCCACAACCTGTAACCCTAAGCCAAAATGAGTAAAAAACGAACGTCGCTGGAGAGCTTCTATGAAAAGGGGAAAAGACCCAATGATGACACCCGCTCCCCTCCAAGTCCGTGAAAAAATTGTCTTCCACGAAACCGGTCCCTGGTGCCAAAAAGGTTGGGGACCGCTGATCTAAGTGATTGCCTATGACACTAGTTCTGAAGATGAATAGAATATGTATCATGGGGATATATCAGTATGGATAACATAGCATGCTGGACAAGGGGACTACTTTTTAAAAGAACCACATATATATACATTCTTCGCTTTTGTGTCCAAATGAGCAGTGCTGAATATGAATGCTATGGTTGTGCATTATAAACTACACCGTTAAAGATGCATAATGATTATTTCCACTTTCTGAAATGTGTGCATTCGGTGCTTCTAATTTAGTTTAATTATACCCCATCACAATTTGCTCTACTTTATTACAAAGTGTGCTGTGAATGCCTCGCAAGCTATTAGATTATATAACCAGTCACCCGAGCTGCAAAATGCAGATAAATACAATTTGGCAGCCCTTTTCACATGCTTCATGTGCTCCATTCGTGCACATGAGCTCCAATGTCCCTTGCACAAAATTGACCGAAAATGCAGCACACTTTCAGCTGCTCAAGCATGTAAGCAGTCGGTACAAAAGTTACCCTTCATTTGGCTAATACGCAAGGATTATTGCAAGTCAAACCCCTCCACACCCTATCTATTTTTTTTATTTCTACCACCGTACACGTGGCATTTACATACGAATGCCTGCCAATTCCATTCACTGAAAATCTGCCGCAACTGGGTGGGAGGTGGAGGCCCAAGGCATCGCCTGATTTTTCCACGCGTAAATAGCATTGGGTTAACGTCTCCACTTAATAACCTTTTGTAAGGTTGGATTGAAAAAAACCCAATCTTGTTGCTCGGGATGTTGATATTCATGTCCCACTTTTTGCTGTAACTATGTAGCTCGGAGGGCTCGTAATACTTTGTGTAAGAGCAGTGAACCAGCACCCAAGATATCTCGCACTCGAATCTGAGCAACTACCTCGTGTATATGTAGTGACATCGCGGATGTCACTGTGTGGTGCCGGCTCTCGCGAGGCACGGCATGCGATGTATTGCCATCGCGGACACCCCGTAGTTGGGTGTAGTACCAGTCCGAGAGGGGCTCGGTGTGCGCTGATAGAGAGCGCCGAGTGGCAACACGCTCGGCGTGCAGTGCTGTCCCCTATAGGAGGGGGGTGTGATGGTGCCGGCCATGAATGGAGTTAATAAAGGTCATGGCACTCTGGTTGACCATGGAAGGCACGTAACAGGTAAGATCTACACAGGGGCCCCAAGTGGGGCGAGGGGTGGTCACGTGTCAAGTGAGAACCTGCTAGAGGATTCGAGAAGGTGGTCGTGGCCAAGGGCGGGGCCAGCCAAGACCAGTGAGGATACAAACCGGTTCCCCAGAGGGACCGGAGTTCAGCGTTGCTGTTGTTATCCTGAAGATCTACGTTCTACGTCCGAAAAAAGTCACCAACACGTGGACCTGGACCCAAGCTGGGGTTTTGTCCTTTGTAGCTACTCCCAATGTAATTAGTGTAGTTACCCTGGTGGTCCACAACCATAGGTTGTTATCTGGTAAAGGGGCAGTTACCCTTTGTGTTGGTATCAATAAATGTGTCGCCTCCAAAGAGTATGTCTGCGACTCAGTTGAATCCACTACATATGTAAAGAAAACATTCGCGTGCAGTGAACTGAAAACCTTTGCCACGTCGGCCAATGATTACGTAAATCAACACAAGGTTTTATTTAATTTCATGCGATGTTTGACAAGAGTTACAGATATGCTGTGTGCAGCTTAATTGGGCTAAAACGGGGCCGTTGCTGGAAAATAATGCATTTAAATGCAATTATATGAATGTAAATATGGGCCTTTTGTAAATTAACATTATACTAAGAAGATATATGCTCCGACAAGTCGAGTAAAATAATGGAGGTAGCAGCAAAGACAGGATGGATGACGAAATGGGTCAGAAATTACTTGGAAAATGCACAACTACGGGTCATGTAATTGTTCCAGTTTAATCTCCATTTGAGAAGGAGCTGCATCTTTGTCCAATAATGGAAATCACACTTGTGAGAAATTATTAGAGAACGAAGTCGCGCATAATGAGTTGTAATTGGTGTCTAATTAATTATTCACAAACTGCCAAATAGTCCATTGTTGAAGTGTATATAAGATTATTCATAATATTATTATTTATCAGAGGAAACCTCACCAAACTCTTTCAGGGCAGTCGTGTATGGAATGCAAGGCCAATTCCCCATGGAGTGTCATCATGCATGCGAGGAGGAGGCTGTAGTTCTTGGGAAAGTTATATATTTCAAGTACGGTTACCACCTGTCCAGGTTTGACCGGGACGGTCCGGGAATATCCGGAAATTTAAATCTGTATTCGGGAGACAGGAATTGATTTGGCCCAACATCTGGTGGTATTGTGTTGAACTTTCCTACAGAATAATACACTATTGACATACCTGGACTCTCTAAGAAATATGTCTCGGCTTGGTCTGTGGAAAAGGTGACAAGCATAATTTCAAGGGATACAATAAAGTCGTTGCAACTGCACAGGTTCATCTGAAACCTACTCCTCCGTGGGTATCTCAGGCACATAATGGATCCACATCTGTATAATCCACCATCTCTGCACCCAACTAAATGCATTACATGCATGCATACAAAATATTAATAAATAGTGTTTTCAGGATAATTGTATGGTTGTTGACTGTGCCGTGTTCAACAAAGTGTTACATTAAATAACTTTAGTCTGCTGGGTTAGAAAAGTGCCATGTCGTATAATTTATCAGAAACAAATGTAATTCTTTAAGAGGTAGCAGATGGTAATTCAAAAAGTGAAATGATCATTCTTTAATATGAGAAGCTAACAATGTTCAAAAGGGCTGAAAATCTTCCACTGATGACAATGTGTGTCACTGGCATTTCATTACGATTTCCAATTAGTGCTGGGCAAAGCCAAATCGAGATTTCATCCTTGGAGTGGAATACAATTCCTAACGAATTTGTGTAATCGTGGAATTGCTAGTAGTTTCTATATATATACCCATGTCGGGAGGGCTCCTGCTGTGTGTGACCATGTTGGAACAGCTGCCTCTGTATTGCACTGTGCCAGAACAGCCCCCACTATGTTCTGCAATGCCAGGACAGCTCCCACTGTGCTCTGCTGTGTTGGGACTTGCACCCATTGTGTTCCACCATGGCCAAGGTGTCATTAATGACCACTATATAATCGCTATTGAAATGAATGGGGATTCCTTGACAATGTATAAATAAGCCTTAAAAATCCTCATCTATTTCAATTGTGAATTCCCATTTCAATGAATGGGATGTTATATGATGATCCTTTGGTTGGTCAATTATCCCATTCTTTTTCATGGAAATTCAGGAGTCACCATTGAAATGAACGTGGATTCTTTGAAAAGGCTAGAAATTGTAAAGCTGTCAACATTTTGGGAGGCTCAACTGGGACACACATAAATCTGGCAGCCCCACCTTCCATCAGCCCCATATACAGGGAGTCCTCGCTTAACGTCAATTGAATCCTCGTTTCGTTATACTGTGGCCAAGACAAGAGTGAATATGCCCCCTTGTGATGTTGCGATCTTTGCTTTTCCATCACCGCTGCTAGTTGGGTAGTCGCAAAGGAGCACACCGTGGCATGGTCATTGGTGCACTTGTATCAGGGCAAAGCAGCAGACAATCTTGCCCCCTCCTCCTCCCGGTCACATCAGCCACCACCGCCACCCATTGCCATAATTCCACTTCACATCCATAATTTGTGAGTGTTAAATTTATATTTTTTTATTTGTAATTATGTTGCTGAATTTCACCTGAGAACTATTTGTGTCTGGTAAAATAAATCTACACTGGAACGTAATCTCCAACTTTACTTAATTTCTTATGGGGAAAATACTTTAACTTCATGTCGTTCTGCTTAAAGCGACACTTTTTAGGAATGCTACAACGGCGTTAAACATATCTAGCTCTCGATTTAAAGCTTTCGTGACTGCAGGGATTCATCTTCTTGGTTCTTTCGGTAATGTCACTTAGAAGGGAAATAATAAAATAATACAAATAAAACATAATAAAATAATTCTCACGACGTTTCGGCCACAACACAAGCAGCCGTCCTCAGGTCTGTCGAGGAGACAGCGTCTGAATGAAACACCACCACGCTTGGAGCGTATATTTAAGCTGGGTTGGAAGGGGGGAAGGGCGCCTTGACAAAAGAATTTGCATATCAAGAGAAATTTAGCATATTTATGGGAAATGCAGGTATGTGATTAGTACTACTTGTGAAATGCGTAGGAGGTGGGCGGGGGGTTTCAAAGTCATATTATGCCCGTGCATTATGCAGGATTAGCAGCATCAAAGGGAGGGGATAGGGGTAGCATTAATAAAGGGAAGGAATGTTAATAGTATGTAGCTGCAGTATTATTTTATTACTTCCCTTCTACGTGACTTTACCGAAAGAACCAAGAAGATATCTAGCTCTCTTTACTGTTAGATGGTCACACCCATACCCATCGCTAGACCCAACCACACAGTGTGGCTCCTCGCTCTGCTTTGGTCCTGCCTCCTGCTCAAAGGTCTTGACTCCTCATCTGCTAACGCCACCCATTTGTGCATGTGATGTTTTGAGCCCGAGACCGGAAATTGTATTACCAGGACAAAATCCCTATATTCACAAAAGCTCCAGGACACCCTGTCTGAAATATGGACTGCCCTGACTAAACCGGGGCATACAATAAGTTGCAATACCCATTCATGTCACTGGCAAATCCTGCAGCTTCATCATAATGAGTTCAATTATACTACTGGATAATCATATGAAGGCAGAATGCCTGTTAAAACCCTGCTCAATTTAACAGATTTTAATGTAAAGATTACACAAAATTGTAAGAATCACAATTCGTGTGGGAAAGGTGCACAATGCAACTTTGTGATTTTAATGTGACTCCTGCAGACATTATCTGGAATTTATACCCATTCGGTTTAAGTATGTTACTTTACTTTGAAATTTATCTAACCAAAATATTGCAAATAAACACGTGTAATTCTTCAATTCATCATATACCTGTGTACTTTCCAAGCGTAACATGTCCTCAGTAGTCCTCGTGGCAGACTTGGTGTCACACTTAACATGTGTGCCCCGGTAGTTGCATCAGTTATACTATCAGATCTTCGACAACCCTCTTACATTGCCCTCGTATCCTAGAAGACATCTCAGTTCTTGTCAATTTAAACAATGTAACCAACTTGTGTGACTTTTCCCATTGTCCTGGCTTTATTCCTGCACAATGTGTTGACATCTGTCTTCAGTAAATAGCTACTTTGTCCATTAAAAGTCACGTTCATTCTTAATAAGCACCAGCATATTCTACACGTGACCTGCTAGCTGACATTACTCATCTTTGGCACAACCGTCACTCTTCACACTTCTGAAGTGATCCATCACGTCAGGCATTCTGTTACTTGCCATACCATAAGTTGGCGTCCTTCCTCATCTTCAATCATAGATACCTTTCTTCCATATGGGTCAATATGTGCATTGAATGTAATTAGCCTGACACCTGCACCATTAACTCTAGCGTTCCACAAGGCTCCATTCTATCACAAACATAATTTATTCTCTTCATCAGCAATTTGTCATTTTCTATTGACAATACGATGCACAGTTTTTCTAATCGCAGCACTATTTCCTCAGTATACTCATTCAAATCACAATCAGATACATATTTAAAACGAGTCGTATTTGACTTAGGTGGTGAAATTTTTACTTCTGATGTGAAGACAATCCTCGTGTGGCATGATAATGACCTGGTCACTTTTAACTTGAAGTAACCAGTAAATTATCGATGTACATTGTCACTACCACAGTTAATATTTTGCCCCAATATTAATGTCATCCATATTAAATGCATCTGCATGTCAAAATCATTTCATCTGAGATGTCTTGGCATGGCTATATTACTAACCCCGCTGAAAAGGCATCTGGTTTTCTTTTTCAAGTGAAGCCTTTTCACCTCTGCTGTATAACGCCCACGTTCAGCGACCATTGGAACACTGTGGCTATATCTGTGGTGTACACAAGCTCCTAGTTCCGAATTGGCTGCTCGATAAAATCCAACAAAAAACCATTAGGTATATTCATGCTCAAAGTATCCATGATTCACACGGACATTCGACCACTTCATTATTTAAAATTAAATATCACTATTATAATGGTCGGTATACCCATGAACGTAACACCTGGAAATCTATGCTCAGGGCTGAATTTTCCACTGAATATATATCGTTGGATTGCTGCTAGCCTGACTTAGGCACCTGGCATAGCCCCAGCCATATCAAACGGTAAACTGGATGTGATTTTCCCGGTATGGAAATATCTCCCTGGTTGATAATCGAGACAAACCCAACTGAAATGAGGTCCTGCCAATATTAAGGAGTTGTTCTACCACCTTCATAATTTTCTCTCTGCTGTGTTTAACTACATTCATGCAAGAAGCAATATTACTCTTTCTCCTTTCCTTGCGCTAATTGTCTTTGGAACTTCCATTGTTTCTTTTCCGAAATTCCTATAATCTATTCTTACAATGTAGTCTGTATCTATTTGAGTATATATATGGGTCTGCATGATAGGCGTTTTGGCCTGTGCTCAGCAAATGCAATGCATGCCTTCATGTTTAGAGTTGTTTTCATGTTCGTAGGTATGCAATTGATGTGTTACACATAAGTGTAATGTTGATATGTGTGTACTATAGTACTGCTTTGTGTTTAGTTTGTTGTCCTTCCCCTGCACCTCTGATTAGCATGGTTGGCTACGTACGGTGCTAAAAGTAAGTTCAACATACGTACATGTTAAACAGAAAACTATCTCTGTAATTGTATCTTTGTCTTTCATGTGAATTGAATGAAAGGAAATGGTATCCCGCAAGCACTATTTAACACTACTATTCCTAACACCACACTAAGAATGTTGTAATTTCATTCGATTTTTCATCATCTACAATTGTATTACTTGTGTTTAAATATTCATAGCTAAAATGTTTCGAGATGTAATATAATATCACGCTTGCATATAAGCGGAGATTATAGCGCGTTTTATTTCAAATATACGGAGAAACGTACAAAAAGCAGCTTGTGCGATAACTGCATGTCAATGGAGCGTGGACTGGAGTCACGTTGGTCAAATATAAGGCCACATGTCAGCACATAAGGGCACGTGTCACCCATAAAGGCAATTTGGCACTTGCAGCTCAACCCTTCCTCAGTTGCAATATTATTGCGATGAAATATTTTACTGTAATCTTAAAGTGCAATCTCTATGGAAACCGCTGGACAATTTGTTGGGACTGAAGCACCATTATCAATTATACATATAAAAGCAAATATCTCCTCACGAGGTGCATTAAATTAAACGTAGTAATTAGATTTAATTCAGGATATGGGAAGCATCCTGTTATTCAAAATGAATGGAATATTACTGCAGAAAATATGGGAGCATTTCATCAAAGTACTCTGAATTTGAATGTGAATGTTGTATTTCATATGAATTCTCAGCTATAGCTTGCAACTGCGTTATCAATCTATATATATAAAATCGTTCATGTCTGTCTGTCTGTGTGTGTGTGTGTGTATTTCGGCCCATACGCACTTTCATTGGACGGCGGTTGCCCCTGGCAACGGCTAGCCACGCCTTCGCCGCTTTCATTGGACCTGGCAACGGCTAGCGATGCCTTCGCCAAGGGCTGCAGTTTCATTGGACGGCGGTTGCCCCTGCCAACGGCTAGCCACGCCTTCGCCACTTTCATAAGCTCCGTATTTAATTAAATAATAGCCATTACACAGTATTGTTGGAGCGCTGAGGGGGGGGGGGAAGGAACGCCACCCGTACCCTGCCTCTTCCAAGCCGACAATTTTAGGCGAGGCCGCAGGCTTTGCACGCTACTAGGCCTCGACACCCACCACGCCACTCTGAGGTAAATTCATCAAAGTTTTTCCTACTCTTCACTACACCCCCACCACAATGTGTGCTATTAATATTACTTTTAAACCCAACGCGCCAACAATCGATTACTTTAATGTTCACTGTACAAATACTCATTAAGCTGGGTGAGCGTACTGCCAGTCTATCATGTACACTGTAGCCTGCTTATTAAGCTCGGTGAGCGTACTGCCACTCTATCATGTACACTCTAGCCTGCTTATGAAGCTGACTGCGTGTACTGGCAGTCTATAATGTGGACTGTAGCCTGGTTATTATAATCGATTCTTTATATGTTCTTTGTACAAACAGTCATTAAGCTGCTTGAGCGACCCCAGTTCGATTCCAACTCACGCCCACCACCGCTGACGATTATTTGAAACGGACCTGGCCCTCCCCTAGGTCCACTCAGCCTCAAACGCGTAACTGCTGTCGTGTGTGAACATCGTCACTGGGGAGACAAAGGCGGCGGGGCATCGTGGATCCAAGTCCCGGGCGAAGCCGGGTCATGTGTATGTGTGTTTGTGTTTATGTGTATGTCTGTGTGTCTCTATGTATGTGTGTATGTATGTGTATGTATGTGTTTGTGTGTATGTGTGTGTGTATTGGAAGAGGTCACCCCCTGTGAGTGGCTGGCTGAGGTGCCAGCTGTTGAGGGTGCATCAGCCAGTCATCTCGGTCATCTCGGTCAGTCGACCCGTGGCACCTGGGTCTGCCCCGTGACCTCCTGCCAGCGGGCTTTCGACACTTCACGTGGCCTCAAGGTGCACTTGGCCTGGCACAAGCATCGTGGTGACGTCACCGCCACTTAGTGGCGAATGGCGGTTGTTGTTGTTGTTGTTGTTGTGTATGTATGTGGGTTTTTTTATGTCTTTATGTGTATGTCTGCGTGTCTCTATGTATGTGTGTATGTACGTGTGTGCATGTGTTTGTGTGTATGTATGTGTGTGTCTATGTATGTGTGTGTATGTGTTTTTGTGTATGTATGTGTGTGTATGTATGTGTGTTATGTGTCTGTGTGTCTGCATGTATGTGTGTGTGTATTGTGTATGTGTTTGTGTGCATGTATGTGTGTGTTTGTGTGTATGTGTATGTCTGTGTGTATGTATGTGTGTGTATGTGTGTGTATGTGTTTGTGTGTATGTGTGTGTATGTGTTTGTATGTGTTTGTGTGTTTACGCTCGCATTACACAAATGTGTTGCTGGTCTAAGGCGTTCCTCGCACAGCATTGCCGCTTTATTTTTTCAGTCGTTTACTGCCTTACGCACCCTGAAAGTCGTGTGTGTCTGCAGCAAGCGCGTGTATGTGTACCTATGGACGCGCGCGCGTGTGTTGTGTAGGGGGAACGGTAGTGTAGTGATTAGCGTGCTGTCTGTGTCTGTGTGTGTGTGTCTCTCTGTGTGTGTCTGCGTGTGTCTGTGTGTGTGTCTGTGTGTGTGCGTGTGTGGTGTGTGGGGAGCGGTAGTGTAGTGCTTAGCGTGCTGTCTGTGTGTCTGTGTGTGTGTGTGTCTGTCTGTGTCTGTCTGTGTGTGTCTGCGTGTGTCTGTGTGTGTGTCTGTGCGTGTGTGGTGTGTGAGGAGCGGTGGGTGTAGTGCTTAACGCTACGCTGCGCTACCAACCCGGCGAACCGAGTTCGATTCCCGCTCACGGCCACCACCGGTGACGATTATTTGAACCTCCCCTAGGTCCACTCAGCCTCAAACGAGTAACTGGTGTGGCGTATTAACATCGGCACTTGGGAGACAAAGGCGGCCGGGCGTGGTAGATCCAAGTCCCGGGCGAAGCCGGGTCATGTGTATGTGTTTATGTGTATGTCTGTGTGTCTGTATGCATGTGTGTATGTATGTGTTTGTGTGTATGTCTGTGTGTGTATGTATGTGGGTTTTTTTGTATGTGTTTATGTCTATGTCTGTGTGTCTGTATGTGTGTATGTACGTGTGTGTATGTGTTTGTGTGTATGTGTGTGTGTATGTATGTGTGTATGTGTGTGTGTATGTATGTGTGTATGTGTTTCTGTGTATGTATGTGTGTGTATGTATGTGTGTTATGTGTGTCTCTGTGTGTCTGCATGTATGTCTGTGTGTATTGTGTATGTGTTTGTGTGTATGTATGTGTGTGTTTGTGTGTATGTGTATGTCTGTGTGTATGTATGTGTGTGTATGTGTGTGTGTGTGTTTGTGTGTATGTGTGTGTGTGTATGTGTTTGTATGTCTTTGTGTGTTTACGCTCGCATTACACAAATGTGTTGCAGGTCTAAGGCGTTCCTCGCGCAGCATTGCCGCTTTATTATTGCAGTCGTTTACTGCCGTGCGCACCCTGAAAGTCGTGTGTGTCTGCAGCAAGCGCGTGTATGTGTTCCTATGGACGCGCGCGCGTGTGTTGTGTAGGGGGAACGGTAGTGTAGTGCTTAGCGTGCTGTCTGTGTCTGTGTGTGTGTGTCTGTGTGTGTGTCTGTGTGTGTGCGTGTGTGGTGTGTGGGGAGCGATAGTGTAGTGCTTAGCGTGCTGTCTGTGTGTCTGTGTGTGTGTGTGTCTGTCTGTGTCTGTCTGTGTGTGTCTGCGTGTGTCTGTGTGTGTGTCTGTGCGTGTGTGGTGTGTGAGGAGCGGTGGGTGTAGTGCTTAACGCTACGCTGCGCTACCAACCCGGCGAACCGAGTTCGATTCCCGCTCACGGCCACCACCGGTGACGATTATTTGAACCTCCCCTAGGTCGACTCAGCCTCAAACGAGTAACTGGTGTTGCGTATTAACATCGGCACTGGGGAGACAAAGGCGGCCGGGCGTGGTGGATCCAAGTCCCGGGCGAAGCCGGGTCATGTGTATGTGTGTATGTGTTTATGTGTATGTCTGTGTGTCTGTATGCATGTGTGTATGTATGTGTGTGCATGTATTTGTGTGTATGTATGTGTGTGTGTATGTATGTGGCTTTTTTTGTATGTGTTTATGTGTATGTCTGCGTGCCTGTATGTATGTGTGTATGTACGTCTGTGGATGTGTATGTGTGTGTCTATGTATGTGTGTGTATGTGTTTCTGTGTTTGTATGTGTGTGTGTGTATGTATGTGTGTTATGTGTCTGTCTGTGTGTCTGCATGTATGTGTGTGTGTATTGTGTATGTGTTCGTGTGTGTTTGTGTGTTTACGCTCGCATTACACAAATGTGTAATGCGGGTCTAAGGCGTTCCTTACACAGCATTGCCGCTTTATTATTTCAGTCGTTTACTGCCGTACGCACCCTGAAAGTCGTGTGTGTCTGCAGCAAGCGCGTGTATGTGTACCTATGGACGCGCGCGCGTGTGTTGTGTAGGGGGAACGGTAGTGTAGTGCTTAGCGTGCTGCCTGTGTCTGTGTGTGTGTGTCTGTGTGTGTGTCTGTGTGTGTGTCTGTGTGTGTGCGTGTGTGGTGTGTGAGGAGCGGTGGGTGTAGTGCTTAACGCTACGCTGCGCTACCAACACGGCAAACCCAGTTCGATTCCCGCTCACGGCCACCACCGGTGACGATTATTTTAACCTCCCCTAGGTCGACTCTGCCTCAAACGAGTAACTGCTGTAGCGTATTAACATCGCCACTGGGGAGACAAAGGCGGCCGGCCGTGGTAGATACAAGTCCCGGGCGAAGCCGGGTAGTACAGCTAGTCTATATATATAAAATCGTTCATGTCTGTCTGTCTGTGTGTGTGTGTGTGGACTTTGGCCCATACGCACTTTCATTGGACGGCGGTTGCCCCTGGCAACGGCTAGCCACGCCTTCGCCGCTTTCATTGGACCTGGCAACGGCTAGCCACGCCTTCGCCAAGGGCTGCAGTTTCATTGGATGGCGGTTGCCCCTGCCAACGGCTAGCCACGCCTTCGCCACTTTCATAAGCTCCGTATTTAATTAAATAATAGCCATTACACAGTATTGTTGGAGCGCTAGGGGGGGGGGAAGGAACGCCACCCGTACCCTGCCTCTTCCAAGCCGACAATTTTAGGCGAGGCCGCAGGCTTTGCACGCTACTAGGCCTCGACACCCACCACGCCACTCTGAGGTAAATTCATCAAAGTTTTTCCTACTCTTCACTACACCCCCACCACAATGTGTGCTATTAATATTACTTTTAAACCCAACGCGCCAACAATCGATTACTTTAATGTTCACTGTACAAATACTCATTAAGCTGGGTGAGCGTACTGCCAGTCTATCATGTACACTGTAGCCTGCTTATTAAGCTCGGTGAGCGTACTGCCACTCTATCATGTACACTCTAGCCTGCTTATGAAGCTGAGTGCGTGTACTGGCAGTCTATAATGTGGACTCTTGCCTGGTTATTATAATCGATTCTTTATATGTTCTTTGTACAAACAGTCATTAAGCTGCTTGAGCGACCTCAGTTCGATTCCAACTCACGCCCACCACCGCTGACGATTATTTGAAACGGACCTGGCCCTCCCCTAGGTCCACTCAGCCTCAAAAGCGTAACTGCTGTCGTGTGTGAACATCGTCACTGGGGAGACAAAGGCGGCGGGGCATCGTGGATCCAAGTCCCGGGCGAAGCCGGGTCATGTGTATGTGTGTTTGTGTTTATGTGTATGTCTGTGTGTCTCTATGTATGTGTGTATGTATGTGTATGTATGTGTTTGTGTGTATGTGTGTGTGTATGTATGTGGGTTTTTTTTATGTCTTTATGTGTATGTCTGCGTGTCTCTATGTATGTGTGTATGTACGTGTGTGCATGTGTTTGTGTGTATGTATGTGTGTGTCTATGTATGTGTGTGTCTATGTATGTGTGTGTATGTGTGTGTATGTATGTGTGTTATGTGTCTGTCTGTGTCTGCATGTATGTGTGTGTGTATTGTGTATGTGTTTGTGTGCATGTATGTGTGTGTTTGTGTGTATGTGTATGTCTGTGTGTATGTGTTTGTGTGTATGTGTGTATGTATGTGTGTGTATGTGTTTGTATGTGTTTGTGTGTTTACGCTCGCATTACACAAATGTGTTGCTGGTCTAAGGCGTTCCTCGCACAGCATTGCCGCTTTATTATTTCAGTCGTTTACTGCCTTACGCACCCTGAAAGTCGTGTGTGTCTGCAGCAAGCGCGTGTATGTGTACCTATGGACGCGCGCGCGTGTGTTGTGTAGGGGGAACGGTAGTGTAGTGCTTAGCGTGCTGTCTGTGTCTGTGTGTGTGTGTGTCTGTCTGTGTCTGTCTGTGTGTGTCTGCGTGTGTCTGTGTGTGTGTCTGTGTGTGTGCGTGTGTGGTGTGTGGGGAGCGGTAGTGTAGTGCTTAGCGTGCTGTCTGTGTGTGTGTGTGTCTGTCTGTGTCTGTCTGTGTGTGTCTGCGTGTGTCTGTGTGTGTGTCTGTGCGTGTGTGGTGTGTGACGAGCGGTGGGTGTAGTGCTTAACGCTACGCTGCGCTACCAACCCGGCGAACCCAGTTCCATTCCCGCTCACGGCCACCACCGGTGACGATTATTTGAACCTCCCCTAGGTCCACTCAGCCTCAAACGAGTAACTGGTGTGGCGTATTAACATCGGCACTTGGGAGACAAAGGCGGCTGGGCGTGGTAGATCCAAGTCCCGGGCGAAGCCGGGTCATGTGTATGTGTTTATGTGTATGTCTGTGTGTCTGTATGCATGTGTGTTTGTATGTGTGTGTATGTGTTTGTGTGTATGTCTGTGTGTGTATGTATGTCGGTTTTGCCGCCGTGGTGGATCCAAGTCCCGGGCGAAGCCGGGTCATGTGTATGTGTTTATGTGTATGTCTGTGTGTCTGTATGCATGTGTGTATGTATGTGTGTGTATGTGTTTGTGTGTAAGTCTGTGTGTGTGTGTATGTCGGTTTTGCCGCCGTGGTGGATCCAAGTCCCGGGCGAAGCCGGGTCATGTGTATGTGTGTATGTGTTTATGTGTATGTCTGTGTGTCTGTATGCATGTGTGTATGTATGTGTGTGCATGTGTTTGTGTGTATGTATGTGTGTGTGTATGTATGTGGGTTTTTTTGTATGTGTTTATGTGTATGTCTGCGTGCCTGTATGTATGTGTGTATGTACGTCTGTGGATGTGTTCGTGTGTATGTATGTGTGTGTCTATGTATGTGTGTGTATGTGTTTCTGTGTTTGTATGTGTGTGTATGTATGTGTGTTATGTGTCTGTCTGTGTGTCTGCATGTATGTGTGTGTGTATTGTGTATGTGTTTGTGTGTGTTTGTGTGTTTACGCTCGCATTACACAAATGTATAATGCGGGTCTAAGGCGTTCCTTACACAGCATTGCCGCTTTATTATTTCAGTCGTTTACTGCCGTATGCACCCTGAAAGTCGTGTGTGTCTGCAGCAAGCGCGTGTATGTGTACCTATGGACGCGCGCGCGTGTGTTGTGTAGGGGGAACGGTAGTGTAGTGCTTAGCGTGCTGCCTGTGTGTGTGTGTCTGTGTGTGTGTGTCTGTGTGTGTGTCTGTGTGTGTGTCTGTGTGTGTGCGTGTGTGGTGTGTGGGGAGCGGTAGTGTAGTGGTTAGCGTGCTGTCTGTGTGTGTGTTTCTGTCTGTGTGTGTCTGCGTGTGTCTGTGTGTGTGTCTGTGCGTGTGTGGTGTGTGAGGAGCGGTGGGTGTAGTGCTTAACGCTACGCTGCGCTACCAACCCGGCAAACCCAGTTCGATTCCCGCTCACGGCCACCACCGGTGACGATTATTTGAACCTCCCCTAGGTCGACTCTGCCTCAAACGAGTAACTTAACTACTGTAGCGTATTAACATCGCCACTGGGGAGACAAAGGCGGCCGGCCGTGGTAGATACAAGTCCCGGGCGAAGCCGGGTAGTACAGCTAGTGTTCTTTGTACAAACAGTCATTAAGCTGCTTGAGCGACCCCAGTTCGATTCCAACTCACGCCCACCACCGCTGACGATTATTTGAAACGGACCTGGCCCTCCCCTAGGTCCACTCAGCCTCAAACGCGTAACTGCTGTCGTGTGTGAACATCGTCACTGGGGAGACAAAGGCGGCGGGGCATCGTGGATCCAAGTCCCGGGCGAAGCCGGGTCATGTGTATGTGTGTTTGTGTTTATGTGTATGTCTGTGTGTCTCTATGTATGTGTGTATGTATGTGTATGTATGTGTTTGTGTGTATGTGTGTGTGTATGTATGTGGGTTTTTTATGTCTTTATGTGTATGTCTGCGTGTCTCTATGTATGTGTGTATGTACGTGTGTGCATGTCTTTGTGTGTATGTATGTGTGTGTCTATGTATGTGTGTGTATGTGTTTTTGTGTATGTATGTGTGTGTATGTATGTGTGTTATGTGTCTGTCTGTGTCTGCATGTATGTGTGTGTGTATTGTGTATGTGTTTGTGTGCATGTATGTGTGTGTTTGTGTGTATGTGTATGTCTGTGTGTATGTATGTGTGTGTATGTGTGTGTATCTGTTTGTGTGTATGTGTATGTATGTGTTTGTATGTGTTTGTGTGTTTACGCTCACATTACACAAATGTGTTGCTGGTCTAAGGCGTTCCTCGCACAGCATTGCCGCTTTATTTTTTCAGTCGTTTACTGCCTTACGCACCCTGAAAGTCGTGTGTGTCTGCAGCAAGCGCGTGTATGTGTACCTATGGACGCGCGCGCGTGTGTTGTGTAGGGGGAACGGTAGTGTAGTGCTTAGCGTGCTGTCTGTGTCTGTGTGTGTGTGTCTGTGTGTGTATGTCTGTCTGTGTGTGTCTGCGTGTGTCTGTGTGTGTGTCTGTGTGTGTGCGTGTGTGGTGTGTGGGGAGCGGTAGTGTAGTGCTTAGCGTGCTGTCTGTGTGTCTGTGTGTGTGTGTCTGTCTGTGTCTGTCTGTGTGTGTCTGCGTGTGTCTGTGTGTGTGTCTGTGCGTGTGTGGTGTGTGAGGAGCGGTGGGTGTAGTGCTTAACGCTACGCTGCGCTACCAACCCGGCGAACCGAGTTCGATTCCCGCTCACGGCCACCACCGGTGACGATTATTTGAACCTCCCCTAGGTCCACTCAGCCTCAAACGAGTAACTGGTGTGGCGTATTAACATCGGCACTTGGGAGACAAAGGCGGCCGGGCGTGGTAGATCCAAGTCCCGGGCGAAGCCGGGTCATGTGTATGTGTTTATGTGTATGTCTGTGTGTCTGTATGCATGTGTGTATGTATGTGTTTGTGTGTATGTCTGTGTGTGTATGTATGTGGGTTTTTTTGTATGTGTTTATGTCTATGTCTGTGTGTCTGTATGTGTGTATGTACGTGTGTGTATGTGTTTGTGTGTATGTATGTGTGTGTGTATGTATGTGTGTATGTGTTTCTGTGTATGTATGTGTGTGTATGTATGTGTGTTATGTGTGTCTCTGTGTGTCTGCATGTATGTCTGTGTGTATTGTGTATGTGTTTGTGTGTATGTATGTGTGTGTTTGTGTGTATGTGTATGTCTGTGTGTATGTATGTGTGTGTATGTGTGTGTATGTGTTTGTGTGTATGTGTGTGTGTGTATGTGTTTGTATGTCTTTGTGTGTTTACGCTCGCATTACACAAATGTGTTGCAGGTCTAAGGCGTTCCTCGCGCAGCATTGCCGCTTTATTATTGCAGTCGTTTACTGCCGTGCGCACCCTGAAAGTCGTGTGTGTCTGCAGCAAGCGCGTGTATGTGTTCCTATGGACGCGCGCGCGTGTGTTGTGTAGGGGGAACGGTAGTGTAGTGCTTAGCGTGCTGTCTGTGTCTGTGTGTGTGTGTCTGTGTGTGTGTCTGTGTGTGTGCGTGTGTGGTGTGTGGGGAGCGATAGTGTAGTGCTTAGCGTGCTGTCTGTGTGTCTGTGTGTGTGTGTGTCTGTCTGTGTCTGTCTGTGTGTGTCTGCGTGTGTCTGTGTGTGTGTCTGTGTGTGTGTCTGTGCGTGTGTGGTGTGTGAGGAGCGGTGGGTGTAGTGCTTAACGCTACGCTGCGCTACCAACCCGGCGAACCGAGTTCGATTCCCGCTCACGGCCACCACCGGTGACGATTATTTGAACCTCCCCTAGGTCGACTCAGCCTCAAACGAGTAACTGGTGTTGCGTATTAACATCGGCACTGGGGAGACAAAGGCGGCCGGGCGTGGTGGATCCAAGTCCCGGGCGAAGCCGGGTCATGTGTATGTGTGTATGTGTTTATGTGTATGTCTGCGTGCCTGTATGTATGTGTGTATGTACGTCTGTGGATGTGTATGTGTGTGTCTATGTATGTGTGTATGTGTTTCTGTGTTTGTATGTGTGTGTATGTATGTGTGTTATGTGTCTGTCTGTGTGTCTGCATGTATGTGTGTGTATTGTGTATGTGTTCGTGTGTGTTTGTGTGTTTACGCTCGCATTACACAAATGTGTAATGCGGGTCTAAGGCGTTCCTTACACAGCATTGCCGCTTTATTATTTCAGTCGTTTACTGCCGTACGCACCCTGAAAGTCGTGTGTGTCTGCAGCAAGCGCGTGTATGTGTACCTATGGACGCGCGCGCGTGTGTTGTGTAGGGGGAACGGTAGTGTAGTGCTTAGCGTGCTGCCTGTGTCTGTGTGTGTGTGTCTGTGTGTGTGTCTGTGTGTGTGCGTGTGTGGTGTGTGAGGAGCGGTGGGTGTAGTGCTTAACGCTACGCTGCGCTACCAACACGGCAAACCCAGTTCGATTCCCGCTCACGGCCACCACCGGTGACGATTATTTGAACCTCCCCTAGGTCGACTCTGCCTCAAACGAGTAACTGCTGTAGCGTATTAACATCGCCACTGGGGAGACAAAGGCGGCCGGCCGTGGTAGATACAAGTCCCGGGCGAAGCCGGGTAGTACAGCTAGTAAGAATGTAAAAATACCAATATCTGTATTAATGGCACTGTATTTGCACATGGATAAACATGAAAGTTTAATGTTTTTTTAAATCTGCGGCATGTCCATGGCTAACCATGTATGGTGCGTGTGACTGTCAAAAGGGTCAGTGCCACGATACTCAAAATGATACTCAAATAAGCATAAATAATTCCTAACATTTGCTGTTTCTGAGCCACTAGGAGATATCCCACATTGCCTCTCTGGGTCAGTCTATTTATAAAACAACAATCGATGACATCTCACAGACCAGTTAATACCCATTTATACAAACGCAGAGTTGTGACCGTCTTTGTTTAAACTACTCCTATTGGGTTTTAAACATGTGCCAGGTTCACATTTTTACAAATGGCAAAAAATCATCACCATCGCGATGTGCAATTTCTGGGAATTGAGACTTCGGCACAGCATGTGAATGGGATGTAATTTTTCTTGTTTTCTCCTTTTTGTTGACATAATGTTGCAAAGCAACATCTGGAAATATATGTTCGAGGTTGCACATTGGGACCTGCATTATGAATTGTGTATTTTAAGGACAAGGAAGGCAGAATTGACCCAGGGTAGGATGTGAACATATGCGCCGATGGTAAGATATATTGATGCTTTACCAAGGTAGATACATCCTGTGACAGTGGATTTTTAAACTATTTTGAGGTAGCCATGTGTGATTATCGGTAAAATAAATCTAAGAGGCACAGCATGTGTTGATTGTAACTGATACAAGACCAACAAGCTTGGTTACTGATGACACTGGTGGTTCCTGATGACATCTACCGTTTGTCAATAGTTTGGATCTACATTCTTATCATGGACCTCTCTGAATGCTTACCACACACACTCTTGTCCTAATTCACTTCTTTTACTCACTTTCCAAAAGTGAACTGGGCACATTGCTCTTGCTCCATCCTTAACACAATCACAGAACGCTCAGCAAATCATGGGCACTCATGGATGAGCCCAGAGTAAGAGAGCATATATTTAATGTCTAAAAGGCTACTTTAATTAAGAATATATTTTTTTCCTGAAACACCCACGTGACATTTTGTTATGCTGTCATGTCAAATGCTGAAGATGAAGTAAAAAAAAACATTCTTATGAGATGGGTCAGGAAGGTATTTTTCCTGATTTCACACGTTGTTT
Organism: Lethenteron reissneri; assembly: GCF_015708825.2. NCBI lineage: Eukaryota > Metazoa > Chordata > Hyperoartia > Petromyzontiformes > Petromyzontidae > Lethenteron > Lethenteron reissneri. The sequence continues at coordinate 9,375,399 of NC_083807.1, forward strand.
TCCGTTTACGGAGCACCCAATCATTTTCGTAAGTTAAATTAATATTCAATTGTTTGGAACAAGGAAAAATATAATAAAATCTATATGAATGTACTATATTGTTACTCAAAGGTCACATTTATTATTTCAAATTTTGGACCAAACTTCCTTACCCCTATCTTCATATTCACTGCAGAATTATTGGGTTCAATAATTCTGCAGTGAATGTTAGGGTTCATTTAATAAAAATACACATTACAACTAATTACTAATCATAACAATTAACTGATTTCTAATCTATTATATAATTACAATACCCCCCCCCCCTCTCCACCTCTGATCTCTGCATCTGATTGGGTTAAATGATGACCTCACCCTGCTGCTCTATTTAAGACCGGGAGCAGTTGGAGGGCTTCACTATTTTGGCAAATTGCCCGATGATGCTGGATGTAATTACCAGTGAAACGTCGTACTAAAAAATTGTAGATGTTGTGGATTTACTCTTCAACGCACCGGTGGGCTAAAGCAGTGAACTATTTGTCTTTTGTCAACGTGATACATTTTTTACTGATTGGCCGTGTCGGGTGGTGGAGGGTCACGACACATTTATAAATAACACGATCTAACCCAAAAACATTTATTATGAATAATATTGGCCGCGAAAGCCTACGTGTTAAACTATCTTGTCAATATTTTGTGAGTTGCCAACATATTAGTTAACCTTGTAAGTTCGTGTTAACCTTTTCTGACAAATAGGTGAAAGTCCATTTTGATTGAATGTCATGCAATAAAGGTACTGCATCACACTTTAAGATCCCCGTGCATTCAAAGTGAATGCACATTTTCAGAAAATGTGATTTGGCATTTCCCTTTAGGTGTGCACTTTGTTGATGCTGTGCAGAGTTTAAAACTTCTTCATGGCCACACGGAGTAATTTGAGTTACATATCAGTCACTCCCAGCATGTTGAATTTTGCCGAGCTGCCCATGCTGTGTTTAATAAGTCCAGTCATCAGCAATTTATCCAGACAAGGATTAACTTCACTGTGTGGCATAAACTCATGAGGATATATTTTAGGGTCCCTCCTGGTGATTTTGTAGCCAGCATAGCTCATTGCAAATAACTTTGTTTGGACTTTTGTTTCAGCTTCAGTGTCAGGGAATCCTTGAGACATTGCTGCTGTCGTCCCTGTGGGTCATGAGTGTACTTAGCATTTTGCACTTAATGTGCATGAGGCTATACCTAATAAATGAACTTGAACTTGAACTTACTGATCCTTGAGTACAAAGTCAGAGCACACCAAAATAAAATACTGGTAAGATTAAAGTAGCAAAATATTTAGTAATTAATTAAATAAAAACAAATCAACCTCTATTCCGTATATCCAATTCAAATATAACACACAGTTTAGTCTGTGGACATTGCCTTTCTAGACGTATGCTATCCAGCAGGATTTGTAAAAAACGCAAACTGCGGCCAGTTTCAACATTCTGGAATATTGCCGGGTTAGCAAATGTTCTAATAAAAATTATCTCTCTAAATAATGGGGTCTTGTGAGTGCAAAAACTGGATACACCGCCATTGCGTGCCATTATGGCATCTACATCTAAATTTGTTCAAATGCTACTGGCTGACATACGTTTAGCAGGCCGACTGGCCAATGCAGAAGGAAATATACAACATGACTTTCATATGGAAGTACATACCTAATGCTAATTTGCTCTTTGTAGTACACAGAATGATGCACAATCGAGCAAGAGGGAGTTTTAGCACTTACTTTAAAACCTGTTTCCTTACCATATCCCTACTGCTCTCACTCCCATTCAGAAAATGTTAACAAGATCTTGTCATGGTGCTAGCCAGATTCCATATAATAATTGTAGTGAAGAATAGTTTAAAGTACAGTAAAAGTCCTCTCATCCATGCTGATGTGAGTGGATCCCAATGTCTACTGGGTCATCCATGAAACGATTCCACTTATCCACGAGAAAAGTCTGCAGATAAACAACCAACAATGAGAAATGAACTCCTTAACCACCAAACATTCACTGATAACGGCAAGAGTTACTTATCCCCAGTAGTGCACACCAGGGAAAAGGGAGCAAGTCAAGATCCATCAGTAACCTGCAGATAATAGGACGAACTTGCTGATCAATTCCACTTATCCCCCCCCCCCCCCCAAAAAGAGATAATGTAAAGTAGATGCTGAAACACTGCACTGCTATAGTGACACGTTCAAACGTATGCATGTATGCATGTTGAACTTCCTTCGCGCCGTACATAGCCAATCACGATAATTGGAGGTGTGGGGGAACGACAACAAACTAACACAACAAGCAGTTCTAAATAAATTAATGTTCAATCTAGATTTAAGAAACGGAATTGGAATGTATAAAACTGAGCAATGTACGATGCCGTTGGAATCTCCAAGAGTTATCCTCAGCCCAATCGCTGCTGAGCGATGTCCCAGACGTCAAGGTACATGATTTAAGATTCAGAGAATTCACTCGAGGGGGGCCACGGCAAAGCAACGTGAAGTAAACGAGTGCAGTGAGACCCCGCGATGACCGTGTTGAGCCGCACAATGTCCCGTGCAATGCAGGGGGTCAGAGCACCGGCACAGATTTTAGGTTTCCCTCGCCTTCAGCATTCGATACGTTCCATGAAAATGGGTGAACAAAGTGAGATGGAGAGAACTGCCTGCCGAGTAGCGCACACAATACACACATGCACACAGTGTTGTCCCACGTCCGACCGCATAGCCACGTACGAGGGAATTCAACCTGCACATAGGGAACTTTGGGTAGATATAGGTGAGCCACGTATACACGAAATCACCAAGATCAAACCGCACAAAGTGAGGAAACCTGTATTTGACTCTTATTGCTCTTGACCCCTACCTCTCTTCATTTGCCAATTTCTAGTCGCCCGCTGAAGTCCATCTACTGCGAATGATTAAGTGCTGTTCAAACTCTCCGATTTGTCGTGCAATCCTGCGAAGGTGTAAATCACCGGAGTTAAATATCCGCTGAGGCTCAAGCTGCAAGACAACATGCAGCACATCGGGGCTGAAATCCTTAAATGGGATCTGACAGAATGATTGATACGGGGGAGGGGGGATGAATGAGTCCTTAAAAAATCGCTGAAGTAAGCAAGTGGTATCATGTTGGATGGAGATCAGACGGATAGGTAACGGTGCCCAACCTCCCTGATGTCCACACAGCGATGCAATGGCCTGCTGAGTTGCAGGCCATGAACAGGGAGTATGAGGCAGAGCTCGAGTTATTGCTGGGCTTAAAGTGAAGAAAGTATGCGGGAGAATTGGATGCTGGAGCAGACTCGTGTGAAACGTTTCGGGCAAGGTGAAGTCACAGGGCTGACACGTATATGAAGGTGCGTACGCATAGATGTCAGGGCGTATTTGAGTTTGGGACCTCGTGGTCAATACCAGAGACTATCTGTGGAGAAAGAGCGACAGGCAGGCTGAAAGAGTCAAGAGATAGAGATGCTTAGTTCGCATGTATCAGTGTGTAGATTGATTTGTTTGGTTTAACACGTAGGCTTTCGGGACCAATATCATCCATAATAGAGGTTTGTTGGGTTAGATCGCGTAAATATATGAATGTGTTGTAAATGTTGTGGCTTGGCTCTCCAACACACCGGTGCGCTGTACTAGTGACGAATTGGCCACGTTCTGTTTTCGTGACAACCCTTATTAGTTGGCTGTGTCGGGTGGTGGCGGGTTTAAACGACACATTTATATATTTATGCGACATAACCCAAAAAAACTCTTATAGATTTATTTATTGTTCACAGAGTCACATCCAAGATCCTTTCGTGTGTAAAAAAAATGCTTCTCATGTTCCAGTGTTATATCGCTTTTCAGTTATAGTTGTAATTAAAACTGTATGCATTTTTATCTTCAATTCGGAGTTCATTTTGTGCTGCATATAGGCTGTGTTGCTCTTATTATTATTATATTTCTTTAATTTTGGCTTCCTTCTAAATGTACCGCTTTCCCCACTTGTACAACCTTTGTCTGTTATTACAGATGTGATCACGTCAGAGCACAATACAATTTTTTTCCACAAAATCTTAAATCTCTGGTACAACTTGTATCACAATGTATTAGCAAAAAGAAGGCTATGAATTGGGAGTTGTTACTGCATAATACTAGTTATACTGGTAGGAACGAAGTGAACCAGCCTACAATAGATTATATCGTCCGTCCATCCGTGTAGCAACATCGCCCCCTACTGCAAACACTTGGCAGGACCCTACAAAAACCTTTAGACTCAGTGACGCTTTCCTGGCTAAACAAGTGTAACATTCCCTTATAATTCCCTGAGATAGCTTTAAATTAAAACATTTTTCCTGGCTAAACAAGTCTAACATTCCCTTATAATTCCCTGAGATAGCTTTTAATTAAAACATTTACATTAAAAATTAACTCACAGCGGCCTAAAGCCTACAGCTAGGCCTAAAGCCTAGAACTAGGCCTCAAACTCTCCCTTCGTATCGTACCCCCGCGTGTGTGAAAGGGAGTTAATGTTTAACAATGTTACATTCCCTGATGTTTTTAAATAGAAACATTTAAATTACAAGCTTTTACATAAATAATTAAAACATTTAAATTTAAAATTAACTCACAGTGGCCTAAAGCCTACAACTAGGCCTAAAGCCTAGAACTAGGCCTCAAACTCTCCCTTCGTATCGTCCGATTAGGTGTAGCAACATCGCCCCCTACTGCAAACACTTGGCAGGACCCTACAAAAACCTTTACACTCAGGGGGGCTTTCCTGGCTAAACAAGTGTAATAAACATTATGTTTATATTCTTTGGTTATTCGTTCCTACCAGCCCACCCCGCAGGGTCATGTTAATAATATGCAGACTATTTGAATGTTACATTTGTTTGTAGATCAATGACAACAAGAAACGCAGTTCATTATAAACTAGGGGTCATGCTTATTGTTTCTAATAACCACCTGGGGGCCGGGCTGATCTGTCATATGACTGGGGTTTAGTACACCATGCTCTTCAGAGCAGGACCCACTACTCTCCCAGCCTCGAGTCTTACGTTCGGCGCTGGGGGTTCGGGCCTTCTCAAGTGTTGCCTTAAGGATCAGGGATGCCTTGCCCGCGGTGATCCGGCATGCTACGAGCCTCGGTGTTGTTTGGGAGGGAGTGTAAGACTCACTTTGTTCGCATGGCTTTTACTTAAACATAATTTTATGGTCTTTGCATGTGTTCTAGTGTACAATGTGTTGATACCCCCTTGAGTGGCGGTCAAATTACACTTAAAAATTTACGGTTACGTTTATAGGGTCGGGGAGATATGGGGATGCATGTGGGGAAGGTAGTAGCGGTGGGGATTAAAGAGTGAGAGGGTTAAGTAGCGTGTGGAGTGTGTGGTTGGATCAGACGTTTAGTTGTTTTATATTTTGCAGCTGTAATGTCCCAATGCTGTTTGGCAGGAGAGTATGTTTGTCCCGCGTGCAATGCAGGGCGCTTAGTAAAGTTTTAAAGTGTGAATGGTTGAGTTCCAAGGGTGGGAGAGCAATGTTTTGTATTTGTTGACTATTAAGCTAGCCAATGATGATAGGGTTTTCCCGTTTTTTCTGGCAACAAAACAGGTGTTAAGATGTTAAAACACCAAACTTAAACATTTTACAAGGTATCATATCTGCATTAACCACAATGCTTGTGGTCAGAATGCAAACAAAAAACATACTCTGATAATAAATGCATTGTCCTTGAAACTGTATGGTCCACACCGGAGACAGCTTTCTTTTGAGCCTCGTCTCAAACGGTGTTAGACCAGAGGACGCCAAAAGGCATTTGCCAAAAGGCGTCCTCTGGTCTAACAAAAAAAACCTCTAGGGTACTTCTCGATAAGTTAGAAAAGTAAAATTTGCTACATGGGTAGCTTTTAGGACCAAAACAACAGGACAAATCTGAAATGATAAATTTCTCATTTTAAAGCCCCCAAATCTCGATTTTATGTGCCCAATAAACATCTTTGTGCGTGTCAAACGGTTAAAAATAATATTAGTTTTTTTCGTTGGATTGAACGTGAAACTGCAAGATAAAACAAAATTAGATTCAAGCAGTTTTTCACGAAAAAATACGCATTTTGTGACGTTCAAATCTGAATAATTCAAAATCGGCAAAAGGTAGGAGCTTCCCCTCATCGAGTATTACGATAATTATTTTTTGTTATTTCTACAAAAAAAAAAACATAATCTTTATAAGGAGCTGTTTCCGATGGGTATATCTTTAAATGTATGCATTTGAATAAAGTAGTCAAATTTTTTATTTTTTTTGCAAATAAATACAGATTTCTGGAGTAGTCGTTTGTGTCTGATCGTAGATTACAAGTAAAATAAAAATCACATCAGATTAATTATTATATTAATTGAAAACTTTTGCGTGGCAAAGGCTTCATGAACTAGTAATGAAATGATTTACGAGATTTTGTATGTCTCTCTAGAACTATGACAAACCCTGATGCTTCACGTTTTTTTAGAATGGGAGCAAGAGTGACAGCAACATGGCGAAAAAAACAATTACCCGAGAAGGTTGCTGTTTTGATTGGTCTAGAACAAGGGGAAATAATACCACATCATCATTCCACTCTCTTAATTTTCAAATAACCCCGCAGAAAGTCTGATTCCACCTGTTAACATCTGATACCTCGGATATAAATCAACCAACCGTCTAATATGAGACAAACAACTAGAAAAAATAACCACTTAATTTCACTGTTGAGTGACTACCTTGCTACAGGAAATGTACGCGCTCAAATAACCTTGTCTAATCCATTGGCAAGACGAGTGGTGGCAGAACATGTCCGAAGACACATTCAGCTCTGGGCTATATCTGTCCCCTTCATGAATCACTGCTTGAGTCGCTGGCTACCATATTGTAATCAACGTGCCAATTTGAGATGGATCTTAAATGTACTGAATATAACTTATATTTTACTTGATGTATATATGTACGTGTTATATCTGGGCCGAATACAGCACATGATAACTTCACTTATCTGCGATGTTGTGGGTGGTGGCGAGGGGAAGGCTATTGTTTTGTTTATATGAAAATTGACCCCAACTATTCGCAAGAAAAAATGCGTAAAAGTGTGGCTAATAGGATTCATTTGGCTATGAACTTCTTTTAAAAGTAAATGTACAGCCCTGCCAATTCTTACTTATGCCACTGTTGGCAGAAGGGGCTCCACATCTCGAGATAGCCACTATAGTGGGTATTTGGTCTACTATGCCATGCTGGCCAGATGTCTTGGAAGAGGTGAGAGTATCTGCACTTCATGCCACGACACATGACTTGCCAACCAATTAACTTTGATGTATCAATTTCAACTTATGAAACTCAGTTTGTTGACAAAAAAAACAGTGCGGATAATAGGAGCAATGTTGTATTTCCTGAAAGCGAAAGCTGGGAAAAGGGGGCATTAATTCTAGATTTTGAAGTTTTCGTGACTGCAAGGATTCATACTCTTTGTTTTTTTCTGTGAAGTCACGTAGGTAAAAAATAAATAAATGAAAAAAACAACAAAAATTAAATCACGACGTTTCGGGTGCAACACAAGCATCCTTCTTCAAGGGGCATGTAAAGTACCCCCGGACTGCATTTACCCATTGAAGACATAATGTGCATCAGATTAGTTTGTTTTTCTGTGGATGCTGAAACACTGCGTGCTATAGTGGCATCAATATTCTTCACTTTGACGTGTTTGAGCAGCAGTGGTATTGTCTGTGCAGTGCTTGTATTGTGCTGCTTGAGAAATGCATGCAAGGGCATTGGAGCAATTTTTTTGGTGGCGCAAAATATATATTGTGGGTCATGTTTTAAAATTGTGGATAACTTTGATTTAATGGGCTGAATCGACTCATCTCATCCAGTTTGAGAATGCACCTCTCATACTCTGACATTATATTGGCAAAGAGTGTGACACTTTTTATTTGTCTCTTATCCCAAGCTTTCTCTTCTTGCATACCTCAACATCTCCCGCATCCACTGTTTAGACCCTCATCCATGCCTTGATCACATTTGAGTAGACGACTGTAACCTTCTACTCTTTGGCCTCCACAAATCCCTCACCACCAACTGCAAATGATCCAAAATGCCACTTGTCAGACTCCTTTCCCACACCCACAAATGTGATCACATCACCCCAACACTCCAGTCCCTCAAACAGCTCCCAATCCAGTACCGAGTCAAATTCAATTATTGAACTCACCGCTTCTATGGACTTGCTGCTGTCTACATCTCCCCTTTCATCTCACTCTACTCCCCTCCACGCACTCTCAGCTACAGAAACCAATATACTGTCAATGACCTCAGTCACAGCTTGCTAAGTGGGTCATTGCACGTGCTCCAATGGAACTCCCTTCCCTGAGCCATCCGTGCTGTCAACTCCCTGCCTCTGCCCAAGGACAGCGTCAATGCCTTAACCTATCGTGCTCTCTTTCATACGACAGTACTGTGTATTACAAAGATTTGTTTGACTGGCTGATGGGCAGGCATGCAAGTGCGTGGTGGTGACGTCAACCGCGCACATATACGTCATGACGGCACTGTGACGTCACGCGCCCTCCCCCCTCCACCCCCAGTCGTGGTTCCCACGCGAATGCGAAAGCAATGAATGCTCATCTCTCTTAAAATATCCTCGAACTTTTTCTTTTTGTGATAATCATGAAATGTCATTGCATTTAAATGATTTTCTAAACCAAAGCGTACTGTATGATATAACTATTATACTTTTCAAAGTTGTCACGTATACATATTTTTTAATCGTTGAGTACAATACAAGTGAATCCTCTTTAATATTACAAAAGTAATAATTAGAAGCCACTACTATTAAATCTATCTGCAAGACATTCAACACTGACATTGAGAATGTACTTTACACAGTCGGCAACATTTTTGCTTCACGTGATCTGTTAGTAGAATTATAATAAGATATATAATTTGCAGTCAATCTAGCGTGAACGTATTAACGTTTAATTAGCACACTATGAAGGGCATAACCTGTATCTCAGTCAAAATGTTTCCCAAATGCAAGCTAGTCATTAGGGATTATACGCGTGCATCTGAGTAACGATGCTTCTGTCTAGCAGAATTCAAATTATCGAATGCCAAAATATTGACACATACTATCCATGAAACTTTTTTTTATAAACGCATACAATTTAGTGAAAATAATAAGAAAAATTAAGTTATTTATAATTGTCACTTAGAGTTAAGTTATTGTCATTTTTTAGCTATCTGTCTTTTATTATTAAGTCTGTTTTGTATTGATGCTTTCTTTTTGTATTCGTGAAAGAGATGAATCGTTTTTATTACTGGAATGTAATGTCCTGCTCACAGCGTTAAATGGAATACATGCACCAAAAAAAGAGACACATTCCTACAGCTGTACTAATAGAGTCACAGATTACATTTAAGCCCATTGGTAGGATGAATCTGTTTCAAAGAACTCCTTTATTGGATTGACAGTAGGCAAGCAGGCTGCCGCCAGGAGGCTACGGAGCTGAGCTTGCGATCAGGTCGAGCACCATGCCGAGAGTGTGACAATCGATGAGAAATATATTGGATGAGGAGAGCAGACAGAAAAATGTGTAAATGCAGTGCCACTCGGAAGACAGACCTGATGCGTTGTGGGAATTCAATTGTGTATTTTTTGAAAGATGTCTGAAATGTGCCTAGATATGCCAACTTCAATCAAGGCTCCTCAGTGGTTCAAGAAATATGCATGCAAATGCATATATACAGTATGGCATTGCATACAGACCTGCACAAGTGTAATGACAGATACTGGTTCAGTGATTTTTCCCAACTGTTGGAAAATGTGATATCCAGATAGGTTTTTTTTTTCATACTTGATCAAATAGTTAGGACCTTTCAATGTTGCAGTGTATGCCTGGGATGGCTCATATCGTGGGATGGAAGATGTGAGAATTACATTAACAAGGAGTATCAGTCCAACAGCTATGACTTTGGATGAATAAACAAGAGTTGGAAGGACAAAAACATCTTGATAAGGCTCTAGATCAGTGGTTATTAACCTTTACTGCCGCCTCCACCCCTTTCATTCTCAATCGTATTTTATGTTAATAAATAGCTTTGATGAAACTAATTAGTTGTACCTACCTGCCCGTGCTTAATTTGTGTTTTCAATGATTTACCTTCGAACACAAATCTGGCATGTCTCGCACACCCAGGGGGGTACGTGCACCCTAGGTTAAGAACCACTGTTCTAGGTGAAAGTGTGTGAGTTGATGGTTGTTCTAGTACTGCTGTATGGTGCTGAATGTTGGAATGTGAATGAAAGAAAGAAGTTAGTAGCTGAGATGGGCCAGTTGAGAATAATTCTAGGAGTTTCCAGAATGCAGTCACTGATATAATCGCACGTCCGATTGGCATGGTTGGCTACGTACGGTGCGAAAGAAGTTCAACATACATTACAAAATAATTAAATGGCTAAAAGTGAACACATTTGTACAGGAAAAAGTAAAGGAAAGAAGAGTACATTGGTACATTGACACATTCAAAGAATGAGCTGGGGTAGGATCTATATCGTGTCATGCCGCCGCACACACAAGTGGAAGGAAACACGAGCAGAGGAAGACGGAGAGGCAGATGGAGATATGGTGGTGCAAGAGATCTGGAATAACTAGCAGTGGGAATAAATGGAGCGATTACAGTGAGTAGGCAATGAGAAGCATGGCGGAAATTCCTTCAGCCCTATCGTTTCTGATGAGCTGATGGAAAAGACATAGGATGCAACGAACATTTCCAGGAACATAAGTTAAGGCAAAGGTGCAGTCCTGCATTTGCTTGCACACACCATTACTGGTAGAAAAGGTCTCCACTAAAGGGAGCTCCAGAGAGCCTCTCCGGTGCAGTGGCGTAGCTAGGATATTTTGCGCCTGGGGACGAACTATAAAATTGGCGCGCCCCCCCCCCCCCCCCGTCTAATCACATACCAAAATGCAATTACATGACATGTAGGCTGTGTGTGGCGGGATATATAAACTTTTAGGTTGAGGTGTAGATTTGTGCAGTAGTTTCAGGCTGCCGCGCCCGCCGCAATAAGTTATCATGTAATGTTATAAGCCTATTTATGGCGCTCCTTTACCTTGGCGCCCGGGGACATATGGACCCCCCTGCCCCCCCCTAGCTACGCCTCTGCTCCGGTGGGTAGTTTGCCCTACTCTCTCCTGCTGGGCCAAATATCTTTTCAGAGATTGGAGCACCTACAATTTATTCCACGACACGTGACCCACAGATCGATTCACTGTGGTATCCCCATTTATATACCTGGGTGCACAGAGGTGGGACGTGGGGGGGGGGGGCAGATATAAGAAACTGGTCCATTGTTGCAACTGCCATGCCGGGAAATCAAACCACTGACCTCTGGATTGCGAGTCTGGTGTGCTCACCATTGCACCGTCGCAGCATGCATATCTCCAGCTGTGCAGAGTGAAACGAACTGAATAGGGTGTCAGTTGAATTAGAAGGCACATTACACTGCATTTGATAATACATGGTTGTGCTTCATGGATGAAGACATTTTATCAAGGAATATGTCAAATAAATAACGGCATCAAGCACATACAAACATACATACAATAAAGAAAGTTATCTAATAAAAATGACACATTTTTATACAAATAATAATTGTACATTAATCATAAGCTACACCCAAGCTTGAAAGGTCCGGTGAGGAGTTGATAGTGAGCTGATTTTCGTGAATTATATTAATTTAATACATGGAGCATGAAAGTGAGGAATTGAAAGAGAAAAATGCAGCTCTAAGTCCGCAGTAATGTGGCATAAGAGTTTGGAACATGTGGGTGAAGGCAAAAAAATAAGATTCAACTTCAAAGAGTCTGTGACAAAACCACATATCTAATTATAATTATATATGTGGTTTTGCCCCGGATTAATAATTATTTAAGTGGGTAAATTTCTGAATTCATCTTATTTTCATGAATGACATAATTCTGGTATTGTCTGATTCGGTGATCTGGAACATTGTTAGCTTATTATGTCTGTTAGGGCTTGGAAGTGGTGACGCAGTGGATGGTGCACTGCACGATAAACCCAGTGACCTGAGTTGATGAGTTAATGATGACGTCACTTTGCTGCTGCTCTATATAAAAACGGGAGACAGAGCAGAGCCTCACCATTCTGGCGAATTGCCCGATGATGCTGGGTGCAATTACCAACGAAACGTCGTACTCAAAAATTGTAAATGTTGTGGTTTCACGCTTCAACACACCGGTGGGCTAAAGCAGTGAACTATTTGTCTTTTGTCAACGTGACACTTTTTTACTGATTGGCCGTGCCAGGTGGTGGAGGGTTACTACACATTTATAAATAACGCCATCTAAACCCAAAAACGTTGATTATGACCAGTGACCTGAGTTCGACTTCCAACCACAGCGAAAATCCGTGTTAAATAATATCTTAACCAGTCCCTAGTCTTATCCTATTCACAAACCCACACTGACCAGTATGATAAATTATGGTCAAACAACCCATCTTTCTCACACAGTGATTAACCAGCAGTAGATATGTAATGCGGGTGTAAACGGCCCTCCGGAGGTGCCGTCATGAGGGGAGGAGTTAGGTCACGTGGGGGGGAGAGGGGTTGAGTATAGAAGGAGGGGAACCGGAAGAGGATGGGGAGTGACGGGGAACCAGGAACAGAGAGAGGCCACGAAGGGCGAAGCGGAGGGTGGCGAGATCGCCACGAACACGGGGGGGAGCGAGGATCGGCACCGTTGGCCAGCGGTGACCGACCCGAAGCAGCGAGGAGGCTGCAGTCAGCAGCGGGGCTGCACAGAGAGTCAGCAGCGGGGCTGCATACAGAGTCAGCAGCGGGTCTGCATACGGTAGCAGCCAGAGGGTCTGCACATAGGGGTAGCAGCGGGAGTCTGCATAGAGGCAGCAGCGAGTCTGCAGGGAGGAGGTTACAGTAGATGAAGCAGAGAGTCAGAGGGAAGAAGAAGCTATAATAGCAGTGAATAGCCGGGGGCTACAAATACAGAGTTATAACAGAGTGCCGTGTGGGTGAAGACGAGAACCCAATAAAAGACACGAAGACAGGAAGAAGTGTCCGAGTCCTTTTATTACACTGGAGTCAGAAGTGAAACGGCATGGCGAAACAACTGAGGAAAAAGAATATTCCATCCCCGGCGTCGGCTTCATCTTCGGACGACGACGATCTTCCTCCTGCGGTCGGCTTCACTTCGGCGGAGGGAGAGATCCGTGAGGGCCCGGGCGTCGAGGAGGTGGCCCCTTCGTCCGACCCATCTGCGTTGAAGGACGAAGATTTAAGATGGACCCGGATGGCGGAGCAACTGGCAACCCTAAAAACCGTCATCACAGAGTTGTGTGACCTTGTCACGCCAAGGGCGGCGTTGGAAGGTGATGGTGGTGATCGGCAGGAGCCCGGGTCGTCTTCGATGGCGCCGCCATCGGCCACGCGGCGTGAAGACGCCATCTTGGGCATGGCGCACCACGGAAGGCGGGAAGCCGCCATTTTGGGGCCGCCGCGAGGATCGTCCGCCATTTTGGCGACACAGCGTTGCGACGCCTTGCTGAACTTACCGCCGGAAGAGTCAGCGACGGACGGAAGCAAGCCAAGGAGTCGCAGTCGTCACCTTACAACCGTCAAAGAGTTCTCCATCGGGGGCGATTGGAGTGCGTTCGCCTGTAGATTTTTGGCGGCGGTACGTACGGCAAGGTGGACGGACGCTGAGGCACTGGAGGTGCTCCCGACTCTTCTTGATGATGAGTCCGTTCGTTTTTTTCGCTCTATAAAAGCTGCGAAGAAGAAAACTCTGCGAGGGGTGTTCGATGAAATGGCGGACGCGTACGAGCCACCGGATGACGCCCATCGCCGATTCGTGCAGCGGCAACGTGCACCTGAGGAGTCACCTGTAGCGTACAGGGGCGCCGTGTTGGAACTCGCTATGGCCGCTTACCCGGAGACGGAGCCTGACCTGCTGGAACCACTCATCTTGGGGAAGATGTTGGAGTTGTCCCGGGATCTCGGCATTCCTATGCCGGCGTGCGGTCACGAAAAACTCACGTCCCGGACCGCGGCCAAGTGTTTGGACGCACAGTTCAATCTCCGCCGTTGGAAACAGGTGACGGCGTGGACGGGCGGTCCTGTCGTCGATGGGGGGGCCGTAGGGTGGGACCCTACGAAGGCCGTGTACGTGCCGGATGCGACCGGCCAGAAGGAGTTGTCGGCTGCCTCCACTCCGTGGCCGGCCCGGAGCGGGCCGGGGCCGCGGGCTCCGCCGCCGGTGCGGCCGCGTCGGGACGGGGTGCCCGCTGCGCGCCGCCCCGACGTCGACTGCTTCCGCTGCGGCCGTCGGGGCCACTATGCCAGGGACTGCTGGGCCCGGGTTCCGGGGCCGCCCCAGCAGGAGGCCTCGACAGCGGACGCCCCAAAGAAAGACCCTCCGGCACAGGCAAGTCGGTGCGCACCAGACACCCGGCAAGGCCTGACACCTCACTCATCGCCGTTATTATGCGACGCGGATGTTGTAAAATACGGGAGGCCAGTATCTGCGCCTTGTCGCTCGATAACGCAGTGGCGTAAGCTGGCTCGGCGGGTTGTCGCGGCTGCTACCGGTTCGTCCACTGTACCGGGGTCGATCCAAGGGGTGGATGTACGTATTTTGGTGGATTCCGGGGCGTCCGCGACCATTATTTCGGATGTGATATTCCATCTTTTGAACATCCCACCGGGGGCCGTGAGGCCGGCTTACGCTTCCTGCATCGCTGCGAACGGGGGTAGTATGGGCATCGTGGGACAGGTGGACGCTAACATTTCTATCAGAGGTGTTTCGGCCTCGGGTGTTGTGTTAATTTCGAGGTCCCTGGCGGTTCCTTGCCTGTTGGGTACGGATTTTTTGGCTAAGATGCCCATTCTAATTAGAATTAATGAAAATTGCATTGAACTACCAGGGGGCCGGAAATTGGCGTTCTTACAGTCCGCCTGGGGGCGGCCGGCTCCGGTTGCCCAGGTGCAGGCGTTATCGGAAGTTTCGGTTGATATTCCACCTGGCTCGCAGATGCTCATTCCCTTACGATACCGGAAGCCGGTTCCGGGTCGGCAGGGTGCTTTTGGGATTTTGCTGTCGCCGTCCGCCGCTGTTACGGGCGGATTGGCGCTGGTGGGGGCGCAAACTATTGTCCGTCCAGATCAGCGCCCGTTTTTGCAGGTATTAAATGCGAGTACTGAAAGTGTGTGTGTGCCGGCTGGTATCGTTGTGGCACATGCCACTACGGCGTTTACGGCTCAGAGTGACCTGCCGGACGGGGGGCTGGTGGGTGGTGTTTCACACGATGGAGGGGTTGATGATCGTTGGATCGCCGAATTATGTGGGGAAAATTCGGCCCTTTCCGCCGAGCAGCGTTGTGCGATTCATAAATTATTATCGAGCTATTCCGATGTGTTTAGCTCGGACGATTTGGACTTGGGACGCACCTCGCTGCTCTCTCATCATATCGACACGGGGGACGCTGCCCCTATCCGCTTGAACTCGCATCGGATGAGTCCGGCTGAGCGTGAGCATGTTCGAGGGGCGGTCGAAGACATGTTGAAAGCGGATATTATATCTCCGTCTAATAGCCCGTGGGGCGCGCCTGTTGTGTTGGTTAAAAAAAAGGATGGTAAATTGCGATTTTGTGTCGATTTTCGGAAGTTGAATAAAGTGTCAGTGGCGGATGCGTATCCCCTGCCGCGTATGGACGATTCTCTCGACGCCTTGTCAGGGGCTAAGTTTTTTTCAACGCTAGATCTCTCTTCGGGCTTCTGGCAGCTCCCCCTTGACGAGCCCTCGCGGGAAAAGACAGCTTTCCGTACGCCGCAGGGGTTATTCCAATTTAACTGTCTGCCGATGGGGTTGAATGCAGCCCCTGCCACTTTTCAGCGATTGATGGAGTTGGTGTTGACGGGGTTGCAGTGGGAGACATGTCTCATTTATTTAGATGATATTATTGTCTTCAGCCGCACATTTGATGAGCATTTACTGCGGTTGGAGGCTGTGTTTGCCAGAATGCGTTCTGCTAATTTGAAATTCAAGCCTAAGAAATGTCATCTACTGCAACGCTTCGTTCGATACTTGGGACATATTGTTAGTGCGGACGGGGTGGCCACGGATCCAGAGAAAACTGCGTGTGTCAGGGATTGGGCAACCCCGGCCACGGTGGGTGATGTGCGTCGGTTTTTGGGGTTCGCCTCATATTATCGGAGGTTTGTTCCGAATTTCGCTACTATCGCCAGGCCTTTACATCTCCTTACTGGGAAGGGGCATAAATTTGTGTGGGGACCGCCGGAGGAGGCGGCGTTTCGGAGCCTGCGCGATTTATTGGCTACTGCGCCGACGTTGGATTATCCGGATTTTGAACATCCCTTCATTCTGGATACTGATGCGAGTGACACTGGTATTGGGGCGGTGTTGTCCCAGTCAAAAGGTGGTGTTGAGCGTGTGGTGGCGTATGGGAGTCGAGTTTTGTCTCCCGCGGAAACCCGTTACTGCGTCACTCGCAGGGAACTTTTGGCTATTGTGTTTTTTCTCCGCCAATTTCGACCGTATCTGTACGGTCGGTCGTTTATTGTCCGCACGGACCATGCGGCCTTACAGTACGCTCTTAAGATGGACCAGCCATCCGGACAATTGGCGAGATGGCTGGACACGTTGCAAGAATTTTCCTTCCAAATTCACCATCGGAAGGGTGTGCGTCACGCTAACGCGGACGCACTGTCCAGGTTGCCGCAACAATCCCCTTGTGCGTGTGCGTCGGGGACGCATAGGTGTGGACCGACTCAGCCCCCCCCTCAGCCTGTCGCGCTGGCGGTGGATGTTCTCGAAACTCCGCTTACACCGGGACCGGTTGATGGGGGACCGGCTGACGGGATTTTGCGTCTTCCGAGGTCTGTGTGGATTCGGGAGCAAATGTTGGACGATTCTTTGGTGTCGTTACGAAAACGAACGGAGAAGGCGGGTAAGGAACTCGGTGCGGGTGGTATTTCGGAAACTGCTCTCCGAGATGGGTTACTGATGTGGAGGGAAGGGATACAGGAACACTGGCGTCTCGTTGTGCCTGCGTCATTGCGGTACGAGCTGATTAGATCTTTGCACTGTGACACACTTTTACACCTGGGGGTGCAGAAAACCCTATTGACGCTGCAACGAGACTATTATTGGCACGGCATGACGACGGATGTCGTCGGTCACGTTCGCGCGTGTCCCGATTGTGCCCGCCGTAAACCACCTAAACATCCATATGTTCCGCCGATACAATCGATTCAAGTATCTCGGGTTAATGAGCTGGTGGCGTTAGATATTTTGGGACCCTTTCCGCCATCCGCTAAGGGAAATAAGTATTTACTGGTGGGGGTGGAGTACCTCTCTCGCTGGCCGATGGCCTGGCCTTTGCCTGACCAGTCAGCGGCGTCTATCACTGACGCCTTTCTATTTGGGTATGTAATGGACAAGGGGGCGCCGGAGAGGCTCCTTACAGATCAGGGGCGTAACTTTTCGTCCAAATTGTTGGGGGAGGTGTGTGCGGCTTTGGGAACTAAAAAGATACGGACGTCCCCCTACCACCCACAAACGGATGGGATGGTGGAACGGTTGAATCGGACTCTGTCCGCCATGCTGTGCCATACAGTCGGGGAAAATCAATCTGATTGGGATTTGCATATCCCTGGGGTGCTTTCGGCGTATCGCATGACGCCGCACGCGGCTACTGGATACTCGCCGTTCTTCCTTATGTACGGCCGTGAGAATGTGCCGCCGATTAATGAGCAGTTGGGAACCGGTGCGAGGGGGCCTGTTAAGCCTCTTCCTGAGTATATTCAGGACAACGTTCGCCGTGTCACTAAGGCGAGGGAAAGAGCCCGCATGGCTACAGCCAAAGCTCAGGCCAGGAATGAGCGGTGTGCCCGACGTTCGAAGGGGGAGTGCCCCTGGAAGAAGGGGGACCTGGCCTGGCTTCATTGCCCACAGGTGCGGCCAGGTACCTCTCCTAAATTACACAAACCGTGGCAAGGTCCGGTCCGCCTCATTGAGGTTCCCAACCCACAGTCGGCGCGTGTTCAGGTTGGTTCGCGGCGCTGGTTCGTGCATACATCCCGGTTGAAGCCATACATTGCCCCGTGGCCGGATGCGTCATCTCCCGAAGTTGCCTTGCCGGGGTCTGTTGCTGCCGACTCGCCCTTGCCTGTGTCTGCTGACCTTGCGAAAGCGCCTGTCGTACCCTTCACAGACAAGCCGGCCGTGACAGCGCAGGGAGGAGGACGTTCCGCTCGTGGGATGCCGACCGGTGCCGCGGAACCCACGGGACCTGCAGCTCTTCCTATCCCTCCGCGGACGCGAGTACGGGATGTCTCTGGATGCGAGCGGGACAGTGGCGGGCCTCCAATGGCGACGGAAGAACTTGCGCCCGTCGCCCCTAAAACCCTTCCACGTTCCCGCTCGGCGGGTGGGCTGCCGACCGTCCGGGACGGCCCGGCTACCCGTACTCGCTCGAAATCCCTCACGTTTCGTTAGATTGTGTTGTGTTGTGTTCATTGTTATATTGTTCTTGCATGCTTCGTGTCTTTTTACGTGTTGGCCCTTTACACCCGCATTGCTTTTCAGGTTGCAATTCAGCCGAGGTCGGCTGGATTTTCTTTATGGGGGAGGGTGATGTAATGCGGGTGTAAACGGCCCTCCGGAGGTGCCGTCATGAGGGGAGGAGTTAGGTCACGTGGGGGGGAGAGGGGTTGAGTATAGAAGGAGGGGAACCGGAAGAGGATGGGGAGTGACGGGGAACCAGGAACAGAGAGAGGCCACGAAGGGCGAAGCGGAGGGTGGCGAGATCGCCACGAACACGGGGGGGAGCGAGGATCGGCACCGTTGGCCAGCGGTGACCGACCCGAAGCAGCGAGGAGGCTGCAGTCAGCAGCGGGGCTGCACAGAGAGTCAGCAGCGGGGCTGCATACAGAGTCAGCAGCGGGTCTGCATACGGTAGCAGCCAGAGGGTCTGCACATAGGGGTAGCAGCGGGAGTCTGCATAGAGGCAGCAGCGAGTCTGCAGGGAGGAGGTTACAGTAGATGAAGCAGAGAGTCAGAGGGAAGAAGAAGCTATAATAGCAGTGAATAGCCGGGGGCTACAAATACAGAGTTATAACAGAGAGAGTGCCGTGTGGGTGAAGACGAGAACCCAATAAAAGACACGAAGACAGAAAGAAGTGTCCGAGTCCTTTTATTACAGATAGATAAAAAGCTGTAAGTTTTTGCGCATGGAAATATTAACTAATAAATTAAAGAGAGGTTTTTTTAATGGAATAAAGTATACATTTTTGTTTCAAACTTGATTGACTGACTTTCCTTATACGAACTTTATGGCTTGCCTCAGTTTATCGACTTGCTAAAAATGAATGGTAGGTGGTGCCTTCTAAAAAAATGCGGAATTAAAAAACTGCCATAGAAAATATGCAGCAAATTGGTCGGCATGATGGCTTGTGTACTGTAATGGTACAATAAGACACTGAACCCAAAGGGTCTTTACGAATCTGGTTTTAAGTTGTTTGAATTCATGGCAACATCTTGAATGGCAGTTTAATCTTCAGAAAAACTTTGTGCTTGGATAGGTCATGAGTTAATGGTGTTCTAGAGATGACAACATATTTGAAGTGTATTAAACCATTGCTTGATTCCTTTGCCCCAAAGCCACAGTTAATGACATTCAACTGCTTACACAGCATAACTATGGCCATTCAACACAAGCTTTGGCAGCATTGCATTTACTTTGAAATGCTCTATTTTAAATATGATGTTTGAAATTGACTTTTTAGCAAGCTCAGTTATCACTCAATTTAAAAATCCAACGTTTTTGCCAATTTGCGATGAAATACCCATCATTTGACTGCAAGGTCATGCTTAAACACCATAAGACCTGACACTGGTAGAGGTGATGAGTGATTCTCTTCAACAATCTTTCATTTGTGCTCATCCTAAATCATATTCTCTTCACCGTCCTAGAGGCAGCTAATATGGGGCATATGTTCATCCCACTCACTCAACAAGGCACATAACCGTGCATAAGATTGTGTTAACTCCGTGTTAAAGTGCACATTTAGACTGAAAAATTGACCATAAATTCCCAATATGAGACGTAAAAAGTATTTAACAAACATATTTGTCTGGCTCTGCAGTTGAAAAAATGGGGAATTTTCTTAATTCTAGATTTGAAGCTTTCGTGACTGCAAGGATTCATATTCTTAGGTGTTTTCGGTAAAGTCACGTCGGTAAAACATTAAAATTAATAAAAGTAAAATAAAATAAAAATCACGACGTTTCGGAGGCAACACAAGTCTCCGTCATCAGGTGGGACCGTCACAGCCAGATTTGCTGCATCAAGTGAGGCAATGATTCAAGATGTAATCCCTTAAAAGTAAGTTGAGGGGGGAGGAGAGGGGGGGGGCTCATCAGAATGTGGTAGCCAATGAATGGAACGTATCGGGAGGGAGGGGGCGGGGCTCAAAGACGGCACGGAGTGCCACGTAGAACGCATCGGGAGGGGGGGCGGGGCCAAAAGAATGCACGACGTGGTACACGAGAGTGGGAATTTTCTTAGTTTGTTATCCATGGTTGGCTATGTACTGTGCGAAAAAGTTCAATGTACATATACCCAACAGTATAAAATAGTTACACTGGAGTTGGCTGTAAAATGTCGGTAGAGTATTCCCACCTTTTCCAAGATGCCAAGCTTGCACGGGTAGAGTAGGCCAACATATCCACTTAACCTGGGGTGCGAGATACCTTTTCTGAAAACCAAAAGGGTACATACAGGCTGCAGTAAAGGTTAAGAACCACTGCACTAGAGGGACACTATAGAGCTCTCAATAGTGATTATATTATCCCCTTACACTAATCGTGGTGTGAGCAACAATTGCCAAGCTGCATCTATTTTATTTTATATTAAAGTCACCCAGTTGGGTGGCACTGTAGCAAAGCATCTGACTCAAAATCAGATATCTGGGAGATCAATTCTTAGTTGGGCATCAACTTGGGAAATCATCAATCTGAGGTCAAAAAACTTTGCACCACTTTGTAGAAAGTTAACAGGAGTTGTCCTATGAATTAATTGGTTCATGCCAAGGAATGTAAATGTTTTACTGTTGGCTCTGGGCCACCAATAGAGACAAGCACCATGCCAATGGTCCTTTGAGCATGGATCCACCTTTATGTTGAATGCGTAGAGTGCATTACCTCTCTGGCCCAACACCACATTCATCATCCTCATCTGCACGAATGACCGGGAATCACACAATAGCGAGGCTCATAATGATTTCTCGCAAGTGCCTACGATATCTGCACAAGGTAGAAAAATATGCATAGCTCAGCTGTGCCCTGCAAACAACCATAGCAGCCCGCAGCGACACAGACTTCCTGGCCCATGGTCAACTCAGGCGTTCCACGGCATTAAGCAAGAGCATTTCGGGGAATGCACGACTTACTTTGTAGGCCCGTGCATTTTATCTGATCTTGCGTTTGTCACACAGGCGACTTTGACCTTCATGCCAGGACAAGACGAGATAATGCGTGCATCCCTCCCAATCCATCCTCCAGTCAAGAAATGCCCTTTCGGTAGTTTACAATGGTTGCTCTTGAGTGCATAGAATTTCTTGCCCCAGGCTGAACAAAAGTTTTGCAATGCTAAATACTGCAGGTATGATTCAATGTGAGCATGTTTGTGTTATTGTTATCATACAAATATAAGCCCTTTGTACCTGAAAAAATATACTTAGGTGAGTTTGAAAAATAGTCAACATTGAACGGGAGTGCAAGCATTGTTTCAACAATGGATGTTTAATTTGAATTTCAGAAAAACAATGTTTAAATATATATTCATAATAACATAAAAAAACACGTTTATTTAATTATATCTCGATAACTTACATAAATGGTGAGAAGACTAAAAAAACCTTAGGAATTAAAAATATATATCGCAACCAGCCATACATTATGCTCTGTAGTAGAGGCGTCTAAATCCAGAATTTTCTAGAAATGATAACTTTCAGATGCATGTTTTTTTAGGAGCTTCCACTGAACTACCATAGCTGCTGCTACCGTTGTAGATGATGTGCATGAATTCAAATGAAGTGCCAGCTTGCTTGTTTCATTGGGGCGTTATGCTGAGAAAGAGCATTTGGCCACCCAAGGAGAACTGCACAAGATTGCCTAATTGTGAATAGCCCGATCTTTATGGTGATGAGCTGAAGCTACTCAATTCCCACCAATGTGCGAGCAAGATTGCTTTTTAATTGCATCCAGAGCAGCACTAATACATATCCTTTGTCCGCTGTTTAAAAAAAAGGGCCCTCAGTATGCCGTTATTGGTTTAAGTGCCTCGAGTGAGAAAGGTTAAAAGGTTAGCCTTTTTGTGGTCAGTGCTGCTCTGGTGAGGAACATTGGAATGCTGAGAAAATAGGAGGTTTAAAGAGTTGTTTTTTTTTGCATAGATCCAAATATATTTAAATTCGTTCTGAATATAACATGCAGGTGGAGAGTTTCAGGAGGAACTTGTACATTTGAGTTTCACCACCATGTAAGTTTTTCTGGTTATGCCACGCATTCATCTTGTTGGTTCTTTCGGTAAAGTCACGTAGAAGGGAAGTAATAAGATAATAAAAATAAAACATAATAAAATAATTCTCACGACGTTTCGGCCACAACACAAGCAGCCGTCCTCAGGTGAAACCAGGTCTGTCGAGGCGACAGCGTCAGACGGCTGCTTGCGTTGTGGCCGAAACGTCGTGAGAATTATTTTATTATGTTTTATTTTAATTATTTTATGACTTCCCTTCTACGTGACTTTACCGAAAGAACCAAGAAGATGAATCCCTGCAGTCACGAAAGCTTTAAATCGAAATGCCACGCATTGTTCGATACAATGTCTGGCATTCTGCACCATGTGCTGGGAGATTATTCAGGAACTCAACTGAGTTCAAATCATCTTGTTTAGGAACTTCAGGGCGCTACGGGGTTCCCTGTTGTGCGGCCCGATTTTGGCCTAGGGCTCTCAAAGATGGGCTTGGTTTGCAATGGAGAAGTTGCGCAACAAAAAATAGTCACCCCCGCTTCCACAAAACAGTACAGATATCCACAATGTGGCCGTCTATTGCTGTATAATATATATAAAACATTGCAGAATATAAATATATACAGATGTATTGCCAATGTTGAGCTCCAATTTAACTCAATACGATGCTGTCTAAAACAAGGAGTGTGTTATTCAATGTCCTTGAACTGATTATCTGAAATGCAGAGTAACCGTTTAACCCTGCTCAAACAAATAATGGGGCAGAGCTTATATCTGGTGGTAACCATATACTCTTTGTTGGAAATTCCACGGTCTAATGTCTAGGGTAAGTATATCCATAGGATAGATATTGATGAATACACGTGTAAGTGATACTCCTTTCATAATAAATGAATGGATGTAAGTGTGAGACTACCCCTCAAGTCCTGCTTTCTTCCCCTTACAAATAAAGCAACCCACCTAAAATTCCACCCAGTGGGACATTGAAATAGAATAATAACACATTTCTATAAACCCCCCAAAAAATCTTCATGATCACTAGAAAATCTATCTGTGAGTAATAAATAGCTCTGGAATGCTCATCTGTGCTTGTTGTCTACATATTAATTTAAATTTGGTGAAATTTTAATTAGCTTCATGATGAGCTCTGTGTAAAGCTTGTAAATTATTCACTGGAATTGGCGTGGCTTAATTTTGTTGTGCAATTGCTATTGATTCGAGAGCAATTACAAAGAAGACTGCAGTTAATGTCAATAGAGCTCGGTGCCTCATGCCACGATACAATAATTTAGGTTTCTGCATTATTTAGTTGAATAACTTGCATATTTGGATTGCCTCGAGTAGGTTTTTTTTTTTACAAACAATCAACGTAATAATATGTGAAAGAACATGTTTTTGCTGCATTGCCTGTGGGTTTTAAGTAACGTTTTCCTTGCTTTGTACGAGACACGAACATGGTTATTTTAACTTATTAAATGTGTCCACCTTGATTGTTGAGGTCGCAGGTGGCACAGAGGTCAGAGCAGTAGCCGCTCATGATTAAAATGGGGCCTCATGTATTGTGAGTTGATGGCCTCAGCCCAATCACAGATGGCTGCACGAAAAACCGGCACATTAAATGTATTTGGTAAAAGAAAATATTTGGTTTGACTCTACATTAATTCCTCTTTATCAGGACAGGTAAGACAGTGTGCCTCCTAGTGCCGATAAGAGGTCACTTGAAGGGTTCTCAGAAGCAGTACAATCATATCCGCTTCTACAGAATCAGAATCTTTATTTATCCTGATGGAATCCGATGAACTATGCAGATTTTTTCACAGATGTCCAGTAGGGGCGGATCAGAACGTGAGCTCCATAAGCCACCCTGCTGTGTCTGTGAGTGTGTATGTATGCATATATCTGCAGTATGCCAGGCTACTGTGGAGATGCATATGAACGTAACGAATATATGTATATACTCTATATACATGTATGTATGTGATGCAAAATAATGCTGCAGTACTTTTTTGTCCTCTGCTATGAACCCGTTGATCTGGGTTCAGTTTCTGCCCATGATGAATATAAAGTGATGTTGCAACATGTTGTACTTAATGACCACCTGATATAGTTTGTAAATATCAGCACTGGGAGACAAAGGTGCTTGGGTGTGATAGTAGGCACACCAACTGCATTGTGTGGCATCCCATCCTTATCAAGTGCTCACTAACAACACTTTCTCATACCGTAAAGATTTCCACAATGTACTCACTCTTCAGTACTTTATTTCCTTATATACAGGCGTACCCATCATTTCAATGTGCTATTGAAGATAAATTGCCATGTTGTAGGACATTTTGCCATTTCTATAACAAATGTGCAGCGGAGCAGTGTTTGCACAACACAATATGTGCCATTGTGTACATGTAAACTGTCATTGTTTCAGTTGCCATAGAAAAAAACACCGGAATAAATCGGTATGGAAAGGCAATTAGTGCGGAACCCGGCACTAATGCATGCAGTGGTAGAAGCCAAGTTCAATTCCACTGGGAATTTACACTGAAAAAGTTTCATTGTGAGTGAAAACTGCTATTACTGTACTACGCTCTGCATCGACGATGAGAGACTTTTTTTACAGTTTAGACACGCGCTTATTCCTCCGTCCCCGACCTCCCCAAGCTTAAGCCTTTCACGGGCAATTGCATTCCAGTTTGAACAGCGCTGCCCTTTTTTATTTTTGGCACTGGCAATTACGTTTGGGATGGGAGGAAATGTCCATTCGGGGAGTTGTCCTTTCTTGCTCCCTGCGCTGATAATGGCACACAGGGCGTGTACAATGTGCATGCCGCGTGCCAAACATCCACCGCCCCGGTGTGCTGCTCGTTGTTGTTGCTGCTGCTGCTGCTGCGATTGTCTACAGGTTTCACAAACCTTAAAAACGCCACCTCGAATGAGCATTGCCCTTCCCCGTTGCGCCTTGTCAGCCGAAAATATCCCATAGAGGTGTGTACGCGTGTCCCTTGGTTTTGTTTCGTGGCTGATCATAAACCACTCTGATTTGGCAGAGTCTGTCGAGCGACGAGCACGACTGTTAACACGTGGCTCTCTCTATTCAGTCGTCATTCTTTACGTGTGTAGCCAGCCCTAGTGGTGCTGCGGTTAGAGCCTCTCTCTCTCACACACGTTCATCAGGTTATGTATATAAATGTTAATCAGAGATTGACTCAGCCTTTGTGTTATTCCAGGGCCCAACGTTAATGCCCCTTTGGTGGAAATCAAAGAGTGGTGTTCCTAAGCACAGACTGGCCTTTGCAATTAGTATGTAGCGTCTCTACTCGTGACTCAGAGCCGCCAAGTGAGACGAGAACTGCGCCATCTCTGTTTTCAGCAGGGATATTGTACTTTGGTTTGACGAGTTATTTGCACAGAGCAGCCTGATTGAAGCAATCATCTGTCTTGGCAGCAACATGCTAAGGCTCAATGCAAAAAAAGAGACTGTCGGGAGAACACGTAGTATCACGAAAAACTGCTGGATATATTCGCTTAGGGTCACCACCTGCAGACTGTTCCAAGAACCCTAGCAGCAGTGTAGTCTGACATGTTCAGTCAATGGCGTTAACAGACACTGGATAGAATGATTCATATTCAGTGACAAGGAAGCGTAGTGTAATCCGCGATGTACGACACCGATCAAAAATAGTGTTCACACTCAACTTAGATAATCTGACAACTCAATTCTCAATGAGTGACGATTATGTGAAGTATTCCTCAGTTTACAAAAGGGATGCATTTTTCTAAAAACACACGTTAAACGAAATTTTGTAAATCCGAGTGGCTTTTCCCATTAACTCAATACTAAACATTAGGCATGTGCTTCTGACAGTCATTCCAACTCTACTAGTAACCTAAAAATATACACCTATGTCACTTTTCACAATACAAAAATGAAAATAAAGAACATGAATAAATATATAAAAAATTTTTAGCATGATTCGTTGAAAAAAAAAATTCACATTTTCAGGGAACTCATCAAATGATCTGCATGGTGGAATGACTGGAAAGGTGACATTGAGGCGTTACTGTTGCACGCTAGGGATACCGTGACGCTGTCGTGGATGGATGACAAAGCCTAACGGGTAGTTCTTGTACGATCTCATGGTGCATGCCACGTGAAATATTGTTGATGCGGAAATTCGATTTTGTTAATCGAAAATTGTCCAGAATTTATTAATTGTGTTCACGAAAAATGTAGTAAACCAAACATTCGTAAGTCGAAGGATACCTATATATATTTGTGAAATAGTTATTATTATTCAGAATATTTTTATTCCAACGAGTGTATTCTTTACTGATGCGGTTTAAGAATGTGTGTAATTGTGAATAGTTATTTTAACACGTAGGCTTTCGCGACCAATGTTATTCATAATCAACGTTTTTGGGTTTAGATCGCGTTTATTTATAAATGTGTCGTAACCCTCCACCACCCGACACGGCCAATCAGTAAAAATGTGTCACGTTGACAAAGACAAATAGTTCACTGCTTTAGCCCACCGGTGTGTTGTGGCTTCAACGCGATCTAAACCCAAAAACGTTGATTATGAATAGTTATTGTTTACAGCTATTTGTCCATTCACTGCTGGGTGAAGACTTCCCCACATACCGTCTGTTGGCCGTGGGAGTTGTTTGAGCATACTTTGGCCAACTGGTGAGTGGAGGCTGGTGAAAAGGAGTCTACGAAATCATATCCAACATTCTAGATTTAAAGCTTTCGTGACTGCAAGGATTCATAGTCTTTGTTTTTTTCGGTGAAGTCACGTAGGTAAAACAATCAATAAAATAAAATAAATGAAAACTACTAAATTAAATCACGACGTTTCGGAGGCAACACAAGCTCCCTTCATCAGGTGTAAAAAAAGGCACAGCAAAATAAGTGTAGCGTTATGGCTACAGTTATATTGCTGTGCTTTTTTTTTAAAATAAATGTAGCGTTATGGCTACAGTTATTTTGCTGTGCTTTTTTTACACCTGATGAAGGAAGCTTGTGTTGCCTCCAAAACGTCGTGATTTAATTTAGTTGCTTTCATTTATTTTATTTTATTGATTGTTTTACCTACGTGACTTCACCGAAAAAAACAAAGAGTACATATCCAACATGTTATGGAAGCCGTCATTTCGATTGCCCACCATAGTATTTGAAATGGAATCATGGACTCGAGCAAGGAACGTGAGAGAAAAGCTTAAAAGTGCACAGGGAAGCATGTCCTGGTGCATGCCTATAAGTACACTGAGACAGAAGGAGGAGCACATGAATCAGATATGAAATACAAAAACAGAGAGAAAAACATGAAAATGTAAGATATTGTTAATATCTTGACTTAAAGCTTTCGTGACTGCAGGAAATCATATTCTTTGGGTCTTTCGGTGAAGTCACGCAGATAGGTTCAAAGAAAATAACAAAAAAAACTACAACGTTTCGATCGCAACACAAGCGGTCGCCTTTTCGTGTTGACGACCGCTTGTGTTGCGATCGAAACGTCGTAGTGTTTTGTTATTTTCTCTGAACCTATCTACGTGACTTTACCGAAAGACCCAACGAATATATTGTTAAAATAATTAATAAAAGGGAGAAAGCTTGGGCTGGATATATCGCTATAAGGCATGATGGCCAATGTATTATGTATGTACGCATGTTGAACTTGCTCCGCACCGTACGTAGCCAACCGTGCTGATCGGAGGGGTGGGGTGATGGCTGCTGTCGGAATGACAATCAAAGAATGAGAACACACCGAAGAGGATGACTGTTGTGGGAAATGACGCCGTGCAGATTGTAGCATCACAGGGCCGTGAGGATGGGTGATGACATGGGGCCTTCATCCAGCAGTGGATATACAATAGTTGATGACGATTGATTAGTGAAGACCCCAGGAAACAAAATAATGGGCGAGTGGTGTGCATTGCTCAGAGCAAGCTTGCCTGGCACTGGGCTGGTAGAGGCCAAGACAATTCGGAGTTTGACATCTGTGTTGTTGAGAGTTGGAAATTGAGCTGTGTTGAAACATGGATGGGGCAAACCGAAGGGCAGGCACCGAGGGAATAGAGGCAAACGGAATACACTGGTTGAAGGTGACGCTTTTAATATATAAACAGAGATTGTGTGAAATTTGGCTGTTAAGGACACGGGTGAGGGGACCTTTATTCCATTTTTCAAGGGGTTATATCTAAATTATGCATGGGGCTGAGAGAACAGGGTTTTTTGGCACCGATTTTTGAGATGCATTTTCCAAAAAAACGAATTCATGTGTTGTTCATTTGACATGCAATTGGTGAGTGCTGAACACAAGTTATCATTGATCACATGTACGAACAATTTTTTTTTCAAATGGGAATGAGGCAAAGCTGTGGAAAATACGATAAGTATCCTCTTATGAACGACCACATTACGTGCTGCTCCTATTATCTGTGGGACCGAAAGGGTCCGTGGAAAATCCTCTTGAACATACCCCTATTCTTCTTATTGTCCATGACTGTCCACAGATTGTTTTTCCATCCCGAATTTCGGAATGGCTTCTTATTATTGGAAAATACGTTCTACGGTCCGTGGATATATCCAAGAAAATGTTAAATTACAGGCGAGTTAAATTCTATTTTCTGCAGATTGTTTACGGATGAGAGTAGTGTATAAGCCATTCCATAACTTAATGTGTGCAGGGGTTTCATAGCTGGCACAAGAATATGTTTCTCATAGGACAGCACACAGTGTTCATACATTCAGTTGATTGCTAATATTTATTCCAGTTCCTTATTTCGATTAGCCATTGGGCTTTTTCAACAATTATCTGCTCATTTTAGGGGGAGTAGGTGGCACAAACATGCAGTGGCTATTGCTTTGCCCTGTCAGAATCAGAATATGTATTTATACTGGAGAAATCCGATGGGCTATAATGCTCTTTTTCACAGATGTCCACTGTGAAGCAGGTCTGGCTCCAGCTCCTCTCGGATGGTGGAGGGAAATTGACGGGCAGCAGCAGAGCTGTCGTGTTGGGGGGGGCACAATAACAGTGATCAGACCGTGAAGGGGAGTGAACTTGGGTGGTGGGTCAGAGGGACATTTGGACATATTGGCGCTGCACCAGTGCTTGGTATAAAGAAAACACATTTTTCGCAATAATTATGTATCTTCCCACGATTCCCAACGCCGGTGAGAAAATCTTGCGGGGTGCTTAGCAATCAGTTCTCGTGATGTCGAAGCAGTCGGAAGTCGAATAACCGGTTCAAATTTAGATTTTAGGCTGGTTTATGAGGACCGGTGTATTATGCTGCAACTGTGTACCACCAATACTGCCATTAGGGTGTGCAGGGCCTGCCCCCAACCTCGAGCGCTGACCCTGAAACTTGCCCCTTGATTTATATTGTTTTGAATGAACAGTGTTGCAACTAACACCATTTATACGATCTTCTACGGAAAATATACTTGCTACTCGTCAACCGGAGATATTCATTCCTTCATTTACCGATTGTCAAAGAGAAAAAACTAGCTTTTGCCGTTATGTAGATGGGGACATTTGTACGAAGGAATTACGCTTAAAAAATGTGTTACAATCCAAATGTCGCGATTATTTTAGTCAATGTTTCCTATAAATTAATTTTCTTATTGTACAATGGCCAAGGAGAATGTGCTATTTACATCTTTTGTAATTTTTAAATAACACTTCAGGCTATACATGTAGACCAAATAAATATGATAAACAACATAAATTATATGCACTACGAACTGCAGCATTTGCAGGTGTAAGTTGGAGAGATATTTTGTTTTGCATATGTTTTGGTAAAGCTCTTACATCGGTACTTCCAAAAGCACGCAAGTATAGTTGAGCAAACTAACATGAAATGCACATAAAATTTAAATCAATAAAAAAATACTATTTTGGTAGTTACTTTAAGATTCCCATGACCAATTACCTCCTGAATTGAGCATTTTCAAGAGATTGTTACTGCAATGATGCACATTCGCACACACACATACATATTATTTTCCAGGTCTGATAACTTTAATGGAAAAATTTATGCATAGTACCAAAAATTGTCCAGAAGATGGGTTTTTCATGAATTTTCAAATTGGGGTAATAACGGACTCTGCCAAATGTATTGGACGGATTGCAGGAAACAGCCACTGGCATTGCGTGACTCCCAGTGTCAAGGGCTTTATAAACAGTGTGAAGAATGGATACTGAGGCCTCGCACATGATGGGGTTAGCGAGCAATCCTAATTGATTCCAAGAAGGAGTTCTTTGTCCACACGCTGTAGCCTTCAACTTTTTCTCTCGTGGGTCACAATAGTCCTTAATAATTGAACATTACTCATCTATTGATGTGAACAAGCAGACGTGCCTCTGCTCGAACATTGGTGGATCTGTGCACATGTTGCAAATCCAACATTCATTCCTATTATGGGAGACCAGTCTATCCATAGGAAAACTACTGCTGAATTCCATAAACGTGGTGCAAATTTTCCAGCTGTGGAGCGATTCTGGGAATATAATTCGCGACGTTTCGGACAATTGAATCACGGACGTATCTATCCATGGGTAATGGGTGGCTGAGGATAACAGGGCTTGGTTGCCTCAAACCAATTTTACAATCTTGCATTCGCACACTGCCTACACAGTAAAGCCTCTCGAAGTTGGACTCGACAAGAGCGAGTAGAAGGTGACCATGACCGAAGCGCATTCTGGACTGACACAATCGCTTGACCCTTGACCACGCGTGTCAGTCTACGACGAGCTCTCCGAGTGACAACCTTGTACTCTCTCGTTTTTGGACATTACATAAATAATTATTGTTAATAGTTAATATCTTGAAATATATACATTTGTGTGAGCCACCCCGGCATGACGGGGCAGTGGTAGTGCATGCCTATAATCCAGCACTGTGGAGGCGAGGGTTGGTGACTCACAAATCTTGTCAATCTCTCTTCTCACGGGAGCCAAGGTGCCATGCTCTTGTTCACCGGGAGAAGACAGGACAAACAAGTGCGGACTCATATGATCTGACTCTTCTGTATGGGAAAGAGTGTTTGTCCCCTCGCACACGTGGTTTTTCTCTGGGTACTCTGATTGTCTCTCACATATTAACAATCATTAATTGGCCGGTAACACCATAATATATATAGAGCACCACAGAGCTTGGGCGATTCCTGGCGCCAGCTGACCGCATGGCTGCCTTTCCTGCCTGTAGTTCCTCCTCTGAGTCATTCTCTCTTCGATAGTGAGAAAATAATGTCCGTGTTACAAGTTGAAATCATAATTAAATATTGTTATTTAAAAAAAGACGAATCTTTGGGTAATATTTCAAAAGCTTAACTGTGAATCCATGTCACATATACAGTAGGGAGCCCCATTTTTGTCTCGTCTTTCAAACCCAACAGGAGATTATCATACGTGGCGCAATGTCAGCCGCAGCGGCATACAGGTGTCTGCGGCAGAACAGCAAGCTCCCCGGGGCCTCGCTCGCTCATTACGCCACATGACGCATCAATTATTCACGGCATGGGATCACTGCTGATGATGGCTGACAAGTGGCTGAAGCAGCCCGTGAGTGATGGCCGAGCATTGCTCATTGTGAGGCAAGTGTCCACCCATTTCCTGGAAAGGAAATAATTGTAAAAAATCCCGATGACATTCGCTCACTCGTACGTGGCCATGTTCCACTAACCCCGAGTCAAGGCATTTCACTCTCCGACCACGATTGCACAATCGCGTGTTCACTCATTGCCTTACGTGATTGCATCTCTTGGTTTTTAAGTGACGCATTGCATTACCACAGTTTTCCCCGAAAGGTTGAGTGGTGGTGATGCAGCAATGTACCGTCGTCAATACAAAACCTCTATTCCATGTATATCATAATATGTCTATCACTTTTTCCCCATATATCACATTTTGCTATTCTATTTGACTTTTGATCAAGGAATCTGTTCTTGCTTCTACACTATGTTAATTTAATTATTTTGGATCATGTTTTGTTTGAAAGGTTATGGGTTAGAGTGCTGGAGTAGTGGTTAGTGAACCCGGCAATCCTGAGTTTGATTCCAGTCCACGGATAACATTAGTCGCGATTAATTACTGAACTGGTTCTGGGCACCGCCAGCTCCCAAACGACACTGACCACACCGGTGAATTATTATAATAATTATGATAATAATTCACCAGTGTGGATGTTTGATAATTATCAAACAACCCCACATGACTGACGTGGCAGTGGATAGAGAAATGGATGTACATTCCGATTGTTTTATTATTTTAATGGTTGTAGCTGTGGTCTGGCTGTATAATTGCAGCGTCTGTTCTCTTCGTGTGCATCACTGTTGGTAGCTTGTTGTAAAAGAGTAGATGCGACTGCTTCTCTCCCTCACGCATTATTGTTGTGCAAGGTGCTTCGGTGAATGAGATGTTCTTCCTCAAACCTGTGCTTTTTAAAAATACACTGTGACATTTAACAAGCATGAACTCTTGTCATCCCCCAAGAGCTGAGCGTGCGGCCATTAAGGACTGATACTGGTGCCAGTAATTCATGTGTTTTTCAATCTGCATTTGTCAAATGAACAACTGCAGTTTTCTTTCTTTTTTTAACAAGCACTGGTTGGATCAATTATTCGTCTGGCCAAGGAAGAAATTAATTCCAGACAGGGTTTCAACCACGGAGCTTTACAATGTTTTATTTTACATTAAATAATAATAATAAATGATGATGATGATGTAGCCAGTCAATGTACAGTCCTTGACGGGTAAACACCATAGATTTACTTTATGCCTGTAGGCATAATAACCAGTTTTACAAAGTGTTACATATTATTTGTCTCTCTGGTCATCTTTGCAATGCTTGTAGAGAAAGCTGCATTTCGTATAGCGATCATTGACACAAGTCTTCGCATGCACACTGATTCGTGATGTATCAATTAATCACTCGCAAAACTGACTGAGCCCAACATCCATATGGATTATCAACAAGAATTTGCAGCACCACAGATGATTTGTAAAACGGATGCAGCCAGACTGGAATTCACAAAATGATGACAGTGTTTAAATTCTCAAAGCAAACACAAGCCTTCAGTCGTGCATGTACAAAAATGATGCTGTGGGATTTGACGTGGGAATGTATGCTTGCCTGTAGAGACACGTGCCTTGGGGTGTAATGACATGGTCAAGAACTGGCCTGACCATAAAACCACACTGCTGCAGAAAACCCAGAAAAAAAATCCTCTCTGTTAAAAATAAAGTCTACAAAGCCCTCAGATGTGTTTTTGGGTTGCATGACATGTTGATCGGCAAGATTTCTGGCGTTTCACTCCGCACCCTTTTACGGGAATGTAAATAGCAAAATAAGCTTAATCACCACGACCATTAACAAGCACTCTCTGGTAACTAAACATACATATAATTCGCCAATATTTTAGACAATTATTATTTTCAGAGTACATTGGTGTTTGTCAATAATGCGTGTGGTAAATTCGTTTCATCCCGTATTTCCTTGGAAATGCTATCACAGTTGATGCAATTGCATTTGAATGTATTACATGTGCACCATTTTAACACATTATAACCAATACATTATTAGAATGTCTCCATATTGTATGTATGTATACAATTGTGATTTTGACACTTCTAAATTAAAATTAACTTTTCAATATCCAAGAAAATATTTGAAGCAAATTTTACATTCCACAGCGTTAAATGTGACATCTAATTTTAATGAATATATCACTCATACATACAACAGTATTTGATTTATGTTATGCCAATAGATCTCTGTGTTGAATTCGGATCATATCAGAACTAATTACGAAGAAATATATATTCTAGAGAGACTCCTATGTGTAAAAATTCCTTTAAAAATCACGTTTTGTTCTGCAGTATGTTTATGCATTTAGGTAAGACCAATTAAAATAATTGCAGGAAATATAAACACAGCCAGGTGTGAAAGCAACTCCCTAGGCACACACACCATTATATGCATTGGTCACCACACAATGCTGTAAACATTATGTACAGACCTTGCTGTATAACTCTCCCTCTCGGAATTGCTCGACATTTATAGCAATAGCCCTGCCTTAAGCTCAGCGTGGTATCCTATTTGAAGTTGTGCGATCTGCAGAAAGAACAATGCGATCCACTGAGACGGGTTTACTTGTGCGACACGCACTGAGCTCTGCAGGGAACTCTGTGACCTCAAACTTTGACTCAGGTCAAAGATGTCCACGTGCACTCTGCCACAAAGTGCGGCTCACGTGAGCGTGACAGAGGATCAATGCTATCGCCTATCTCAGCGTCCCGTGTGCCACGGTTTTCCAACAGCCATTTAGTGGCCCAACCGCTGAGGCAACGTGGCCGCTGGTTCATGCAGTGCAATGCTGTTTCACCCTCTGCAAGTTATCTTTGGCTCCACATAAAAGTTTGACTCACCTGTGGGGCAGTGTAGCACCCCCACCCCCCCCCCCAAATCGGATGTAAAATTGCAGTGTTACGTACTGCGTTTCAACGCACCTATTGTTCTCCGCCTCCCCATACCCGTTGGCACTAAGTTACAATGAACAATTGGCATAATGCTTGAAGGTAACGGCCATGGATGGATAGACCATGCCTGCAGACACATACCTCGTTGGAATGTCTCCATACACTCACTGGTGGCATCGGCTGGTGTCACGTTTTATTACACATTCATCACAAAAAGTGCAAGAGGTTTCATAATGTATATCACCCCATAGGGAAGGGTTAAAATGTTCCAAATAAAGGACACGCAGTGGTCATGAATAAATCAGTTCTTAGGTGCCAACCTCATTTGTGTGCTCATATTCAGCCAAGATCTCGAGTTTGTAAAGTAACATGGCCACAATGGCTATTGTAAGACCTTTGCATATAGTATAGTGTTATTTACTATTTCTAGTAAGCATACAGTTGGAAATCTCAAAAAGGGTGCAAATACAAGCAAATTTGAGTAGAGAGCTGGATAAAGCGTGGTTTAAGTAAAAAAATACAAATATTTCCAAAAGCCTAATCTATGCAGTGCACGGTGTTGTATATTTTAATGCTCTAAATATAAATACAGTGGCGGGATGTTAGCTAACTCGCTTGTATATTTGGTCGCGTGGATTTGCGTCCAGGTCCGCTGTTTTTTCTCCCTCCACATTTAGAAACATGCGTTCAGAGAATTTGGCTGCGATACATTTCCACATGATAAGCCACATCAGTTTCTGAAAAGAGCTATATAGCTCAATCGTCCTAATCTGGTAAAATATATATATTTTTTAATTCAATTGATTTAATCGCTGGACTCATTTTTTTTTATATATATAAAGAGGAAGGGAGTGCCTACGCTCAGTAGAATGTCACTGATGTTACACAGACTCCATGGCTGTAAAGCTTATTATCACATTCACATTAACACCCTCGGTAGTGTCCAGATATGGTAAACTCAAGCATGCCAAGCCCATAAATTACCTCAATTGCATCGATACTTGGAACTTGGCTGTATTCAATTCTATTGTGAACAAATTTACATGCGCAAAGGTCACGATAACCTACATCGTACAATGTTGACACATTTGACCTAGGTCAAGAGTATGTTGTATGCTTTTGTATAAGTGCATCCTCGTTATGGTACTAAATGTCATGCAATCAATGAGATGGATCATATTGAATATTGATTGGATATATTATTCCATAATATATTAGATATATCTATCGGACTGAGACAAAAGCAGAGCAATTTATTTATATTACGAAATGTCATTGTGATGTTCTTTTTTTATCTGTCAGTATCACCAACGTACATTTTGAAATCGCCGCACATTTACCCACTACAGTTGCACCATTGCAATCATTTCTTGAAGACAGGTGACTAAGTTAGCCGTTGTGCCTATTTGTAATTTTTCTAACTCCAATAGACATTTTGATTTAAAGTTTTCGTGACTGCAGGGATTCATATTCTTGGTTCTTTCGGTAAAGTCACGTAGAAGGGAAATAATACGGTAATAAAAAAATATAAAACAATAAAAATTCTCACGACGTTTCGACTGCAACACAAGCAATCATTATCAAAATTTCTTGCTGTGGATTTCACACCTGATGATGATTGCCTGTGTTGCAGTCGAAACGTCGTGAGAATGTTAATTATTTTATATTTTGATTATTTTATTATTTCCCTTCTGCGTGACTTTACCGAAAGATCCAAGAATATGCAACAGACATCTTGATACGTGTTTAGTTTATTATTGTATATTTATTGACATGTGCATTGATAGTGGAGCATTTACACAAACTTCATACAATGCCATGACAATGTGCTTGCAGTGTGTGCATGCTAATACTCATAGTTGGTGCAGTGCCCAACCTACATAATCCCCACCCAATCTGCTATTACTTCAGAGTCAAAATCCGTGTTTTAATCTACCCTTGAGAAATCAGATGAGCTATTATTTTCTGTTTCACAGATGCCTGTTAGGTGTGGGTCAGAATGTTACAACAATAAACAATACAAAACACACGATAGGAGTTCAAAGTATAGGAAAGGTAAGCAAATCACGAAAAAATCATACAAATAAGACGAAACTTTTTCACTGTACCAGGTAAAGCCCACTGAGCTATTGGCTTATTTTTCAGAAGCGACTGGCCACAAGCTATGCTGACAATCTGTGGGTCTTGGCCCTCAATTCACAGGAGGTGATGAGATACTTTCTTTAACCACTTGCCTAAATGAGTAGGTGCCTGAAATCCTTTGAAATTCTCTCTAAGTTCAAAGGACTTTGTGATGTCCAAAATCATCATCAACAATAACAACAATCAGGATCAATCCATTGTTGGACGAAGGCTTCCCCAAGCCATTGTCATCCCTAAGTTCTGCAATGCAACAGGACCTGCACACAAGCATATCTCATTGCTCCAACTCTGCAGTGGATATACTCTGCGTGACACTCCCTGTTTTGGGTGCCATTCTATTGATAATCTCGCTCACCGGCCATCATTCCTTCTCGCGGCATCTCTTCTAGTGGTATGCTCGCTGAGCTGCATTGGCCTCTAGTTTGCCGAATGAACGCATTATCAGGTCGCATTCATTGCACACAAAGTGCTTGCCACAAATGAACCACAAAACCTCACTGATCTCGTCAAGGACCATAAACCAACACGCGAACTCTGGTCATGCTCGTAGAGTATTTTGACGAGCTATCGAACAAAGACGGTTGCTGCATCGTGCGCTTTCAGATGTGCTTCTGCGGCCATCTGGAAGGCTCTTCCTTTCAATATTAGAAAGTCACTGGAGCTATGCACTTTTACATCTAACTAAAAAAATCATTTCTGTAGAACTGCTTTTTGTGTTCCGTTTGTTGTCCTTCCCCCACACCTCCGATGAGCATGGTTGGCTACGTATGGTGCAAAAGAAGTCCAACATATATAGTGTATGAAACGAATCACCTTTTTTCCAGAATATGATTGTTAGGCAATGGGAGATAAACCTTTTCTCAAACCTACGTGCTCACATGGTTGGTTGAACTCAACACTTTGCATGATCATGTTCCCAGTCATGTTTGCCCTGGCTACGGCACTGTGGGCTAGCAGTGCGAAGGTTTGAGTGTCTCCCCCTGTCTCGCTCTAACTCTAGCAGTGCCTGGGTATGTCTCTCCTGCTCACTCTGCAGCTCAACCCTAACACTGCAGCCCGCCACGTTGTGATTTTCCCGGACGTGTTTACTGGCTACCCAGACATTTTTTTCCGACCATTTTCTCTGCTATTTGGCTCAGGCTGGGATTTGTTCTTGTGCTTTACTTGGCCATTTCATGCTACCATATAGAGCATTCAAATTGGCGCTCGTACTGCAGTCCGTTTTACACATTTCTGTATTCACAGTGCATTTACTCGCATTTCCCACAATGTATGCTATGGGCCGCATTTTTTAGCACCCCATTATGTAGGTTGGAGGATAATAATTATCATTAATGCACGACCCGGGATGCATTCGCAAGACTGCACTGTTGTGATATTCATGCAGGAAACGTGGTTTATTTGGCACCGTCTGCATGCGATAGTGCTCGAAGGTTGCCACTTTGGGCCCTTCTGGGCACATTTAGTACCGATGTGTGGCCACACTCCTTTATGCTTCAGAATGTTTGGCAGCAGAAAGCTGACAGGCCTGATGCATTGCTGATCCCAGGCTGCGAGGCCCTGGGTCGCCTACATCACAACAGCAGGTGGTATCGCCAAAACAGATAAGTAAGAATTGTGCCATTAACAAATTACAATTTCAAAATCTGATTATGGTTGACGCAGGCAATTATCTATGTGGGGTGATAACAAAAGCACACATTTGTAGAAACGCCACAGTGGATGTCTTATAGACAACCTGATCTCTGCCAGAGGAATGTGGAATTAACACCGCTGGTGATGAACAACGTACAGTACTCATTTCAGTAGACAGACGTCCCTCTGGGCATACATGTGTGATGGGCTGGACTCATGAGAGTTCAGACTTTGACTTTTTTTGATAATTCAAGGCAACGTATGGAAAGAACACGGGATTTGTAGCTTAACTTAAACATTACCTTGCAATATATGTTATGTTTGTCATTCTAATATTAGAGCAGTCATAAATAAATTACATGTGTGAATTTGAATGGAC
The DNA here is from genome assembly GCF_015708825.2 of Lethenteron reissneri. Taxonomy (NCBI): domain Eukaryota; kingdom Metazoa; phylum Chordata; class Hyperoartia; order Petromyzontiformes; family Petromyzontidae; genus Lethenteron; species Lethenteron reissneri. The sequence goes on from NC_083807.1 coordinate 9,414,659, forward strand.
ATTCATTATAATTATTTATTGTATTTAAATGACTGCATGTAATTAAATATCAATACAGACGTCTATTTCATCCCATAAAGCTGAGAAATACATGTAGCATTATAACTTTGTTTTATATACATTATCAAACAATTCACAAATACACTTAACATTCTACTCTTGCGCATGAAGGGGAAGTGTGCAGTGGCATGTTGAATGTTCTGATGCGATTGGTGATTCACCAGTGTCTGGGAGGAGTTGCGTGTTTGTCTTGAATGAGGTGTTTATTCTGGACTTCCACGTTGTACCACTGTTTTCCAGCATTTTTTTGGATCTGGTTTATATTCTAGCAGAATATTCTAGCAGAATATATCGTTTATCATATAGTTAGCAAAATCCACAAATTTTCAAATGTGTATTTATTAACATAAAGCATACGTCATTGACGAGGGATTTAGACAACATTATCGATATAGTAATAGGGTTTTACCCTTTCAACTGGTACAAAAACTGACACCTTTATACAAGGCATCATGTTTGCAATAACCACAACACAAGCAGTCAAAATGCAACAACTCTGGTCATCATCAGAGTTGTTTCTTTTTGTTTGCATTTGTGGTTATTGCAAACATGATGCCTTGTATAAAGGTGTCAGTTTTTGTACCAGTTGAAAAGGTAAAAACCTATTACTATATTTTGCCATTGGTAAAGGAGGTCTCATAGTGTAACATTATCGATAATTAATAGTCTCACAACTTCGACGATAATAATGATTTTGGGCCAGCCATTTCTAATTTTTGATGCACAGTCGGCTGTATGATTGTCACAAAGGTCAGCATCATACACAAGTGTCCAGCAACAATGCAGCCACAACATCTTAGAAACCAATGTTCAAATGGTGCGTCCCTAGTGTTTACACATATAATTGACACGCATATTCAGATTATATATTATCGTGTAGTAGCAATTACAATATGTATCAAATATGCGAAAGCACCTCTTTAATCTACACGTGGCCCAAATAGGGAAGTGTATAGACTAATTGCATAAAGTTAAGGTATAATAAAACGTCACAGGAGATTGAGTGCAAGTGGGAAATTTGTGTTAGATTTTATCTCTTTGGTTTTTATCATGAATAAGGGTTATTTAATCTTAATTTTTAAGCTTTCGTGACTGCAGGTATATTTTATACCTACGTGACTTTACCGAAAGAACCAAAGAGTAAGGGTTATTTAAACGTCTATGCATTGTATACACAGATAATTATGCATGGATAACGATCCATGTTCATAACAATTTCAAAATAGTGTATTAAGACACGTTTTTAATGCTTGAAGAGCTTCATTAATATTTCAACAGGCAGGGTAATGAAGTTTTGTTCACGTATAAATTGCTGGAATTAACTTTTCATGAAACCAACATGCAATGGTTTGATTTTTAATGGATCCAATATTGTTGTGAGTGATAAAAGCAAACACTGCATTCTATAAATGCCAAGCATGGTGGTGCATGCCTGTAACCTAACACTGCGACAGAGTTGATGGATGATGCAAAATTCATCATGAGTGCGAAACTCCCAACTTATTGAGCTAGGAGGATGTAAAGCAATGGGTCTCGGTTGACCCAAGTGCTCTGTACAGATTATATTTTTAAAGTAAGCTTAAAAATAAGACTGCAGTGTTTCTCGAAATTAAGGCATTACTATTTATTTCATTTTTGCAAAGAGGGGGCAGCTCTTGAAAGAGTAGTAATTGATAAAGACATTGCCATGGTGTGATGGTTTGTATGTTGGACTTGCAATCCAGAAATCACCCGTTGAGCTTGATCTCCCTCCGTGGCCAGTTGACACAATGGGTGAGTGTCTTTAATGTCTCTTGACTCTGTCGACCTCGTAGTATAATTGAGTACACCACAGCAACTCGCAGGTTGTGTGTGGTGGGGTAAAGTGTGGGTACTCTCACCTCATTCAAAACGTCTAGCCAGTGTGTAAGAGTAGGTCAAATAACCTCTTTAATGATTGCTAGATCTCTGTCTATTGGAGGCCCTTTCTGTCAGTAGTAGCGTGTGCAAGATATTGCAGGGCTACACCTTTGCCTAGTTTATTTTTTTTGTCCTTGGTAGTTGAGATCGCAGCTCAGAAGTGGCTGGGGAACCTTTGAACGGATGGCAGGGTCTTATTCCTCCCCGTTACAAAGTGGACTCGTCCAAATCCCCACGTTGGTGCAACGTGGACAGCGTGCCACAGCAGAGCTTAACTGCCTCCTGAGAGAGACCTCTAAGCCTTCGCCATCCGCCTAAACACCTTAAAAATCACACAAAACTCTTTTCAAGGGCATGTCTTTGTGTTCCTACTCCATGTCAAACATTCTCAGCTGGAATATTGTTTTGTTTAAAAAAATGTTTTGTCTAAACAAAATTACTGAGCCTAAACACGCCCGTTTTTCACACGCGTGCATGAATGCCATTGATATCTGAGAATGGTATTTTTGGTTAAGTTTTAAGTTTCCAAGATATTTATTTAAAAGGTAAAATAAATACAAAGCTGTTCCAAAACGCCAGCCCTTTTGCTTATAGAAGGTCTGTTTAAGAACTTAGATATTAGATTTCACCATCAGCACTCCTCAACTGGCCTCAATGCCACGCAGGCAGCTCTGCTCGTACCTCTTCTCCTGTCCCTTCGATGTCTCCATGCAAGAATCATCTTCTTCTCAGAAACGACTCGCATTGTGGAGTTGCGTAGGTTTCCAATGCTTGCCCTCCCTTATTCCTCCTCCCACCGGCAAAGGTCATCTCCAGGTTCATCATTGACCATTGCTATGCCAATGACATGGCTTTACATACAATTTGACTCAACACACCCTGCCTTAGTGTCTGCTCTTTTGGGGGATTAGCTGTTATGATCCAATTAAACGTACCCTTAAGAGAAACCATCCTCATTGGCAGAAAATCATCGTTTTCATCATCATCATCAGTCCGAAACAAGTCACTGCTGGATTAAGTTTTTACCCTCGCCAAAGCTACCACCATCTCTCATGGTCCTGCAATGCAAAAGTCCATGTCATGAAATTATATTTTTGATCCATCTCCATGGTGGATGTTCTGTCCGGGGCATTTCCTCCCTTGTCTTCATCACCAACCGCAATCTCTTCTTCTGCTTCTTTGTTACGTGTGTTTCGTGATTAGCACGGTTGAGCTATGTATCATGCGAAATACATTCGACATATACGTGATGCATCTTGCCCAACATCACTAACTTTTCAAAGCAGTCAATCTGATGTCTCTAACTTTCACATGATCTGTAATTCCATCATGTGTTCCTCTGAATGTCTTGCAGTGCAATTCCAATGATGCATCTCTCACTCCATATTTCTGTGCACCTTTCAGCTTTTAATCCTTTATCTTTATCAACAGACATTTTTCTGATAATACTGAACGTCACTAAAAAGTAACGTACCAATAGGCGTACAAAGAGTGTAGTACCTGCTGTGATATATTGATGAGAAACATGGACATTGACAAATGTAAAAATCGGATGAACAAATATGGAAAATGTAATCCCTGCCTTCAATGCACTCCTCCTAAACATTGACATTAAGCTCACCTAAAGCATTCACACCCTGGTCATCATCCTTGGCATGGAACTCTCTTCCTTACCTCTGCCACACCTCCTGGAGCCACCACTTTCCCCATCTGCTGCTGAGAGACCCTTATTCATGCCTGCACCCATCACACACCCTTCCACCATCGCACTCAAACTTAACTCCGGTAACTCCACGATGCCATCCCACATGAGCTCCAAATGATCCAAAATGTTATCATCGACAGATGTAAATGAAGCCACGTGCCTTCAGTCCTCAAATCATTGCACTGGCTCCCAATATCTTTCTATTCAAGTCCTTTTTTTATTCTGCCTCGAACTGGCCATTTCCATAATGTTGGGTCCAGTACAGAATAAGAGGTGATTGCACGGTTGCTGTTATATTGCTGTATTTAGGTATATAAAATGTTTTACTCCCTGATTAGATTATTTTTGTAATGGTCTTCATTTATTATGATTCATGAATGGTGATGTCTTCAAATATCTAAACGTTTATTTTCTCAAAATGTGTATTGGTTTAATTTATTTTTACAGCACACATTACTAACTGTAGTAATAATTGTTTACAAAAGTGTAACCATAATGAGTAAATTATATACGGGTATAATTCTGAACTTGATATTTAGTACATGCATTTCTTCGTTTAACAATTTGTTGATAAAAATGGACTTGTATACACAATAATTTGAATATAAAATGTTTAGTATATTTTTCTAAGGATCTAAAACTAAGTTTTATGAACGTATTTTTTTTATTAAAGTGCTTTATATTTACTGTGACTGTGAAATAGCATGCTTTAATTTCACATGCTCCTTACCATCTGCATGTGCAGGATAGTGATAGTTAATGTGATCTCAATCGGATTGCATTCGTAAACATGACAGCAGTATAGTCTTTTGAAATTCAAATTGCCAATCTCTGTGGCTGAAATACAGGATTTACCTGTTTGTGTTTGACTTTCAACACTCTTAATTGTAACATTCACAATAATTGAGTTAATGGCAGAAATTGCTGCAAAGTGCTTCATAAAAAATTGTAGCCTTTTAGTGTTGGCGCTACGCGGCAAGACATGTGCATTACACAGTTTGCTTGCTGACTTACTGTGATACATTTAATTTAACAAATTAAGAAATTTATTTCCTCAGAAAATCAACATCGGGAGCACGTGTTTAAGCACTTTGTGTCATACAACAATATATATTGCATAGCTTCTGTTTAATTGTCAATTATTAATGTATTTGACTTATTTCAGCATTCAGTAGAAAACATATGCATCCGGATACGTTACAGTTAATAGCCATTAAGACACAGAGTTGTAATTCTGGGCAATGGTATAATCATAGTAAGGATGGATGCTGATATATCTACTTCCATACTCTGAAAAAAATCTGTCTTCACGATTGTTTGATTTTAGTGGTGTATGTAAAGATTCCCAGAAAAGTGCTAAACCCTCATTTGTAACAAAAAAATACTTGCTACAACTGCAGTAAAAAATACAATTCGTTTGAGAAATATAATATGTATTTAAATTCAATGGCTCTAAGCCATTTTACAAAAGACGGATAAAATACATCAAAAGTGGGATTCATTGCAGCATATAATTACACCAGATTTTGGATTACATTGTGTTTTATAGTCAACATGCTAACGTTTCTAAACTAATACACTGAAAATATCTTCGTTATTGCTTATTAATTTATCGTTCAAATAGCGGGTCTCCATATTTGAGTAAATACTTGAAAAATCCACGTTGTTTTATTGAGGAAACCCAAGTCTGACAAATCCCGGTGTGTGTTGTATGTAGCAGTCGTATTGGTATAAATGGCTCTGCTTTCTAATTGCAAGTTATATTGCCATCGGCTCTTTCAACAAATCATGTGGTTTTGCTGCATTGAGAGTGGTGCACAAGCACAACTATATATATGTAATGCGGGCGTAAATGACCTTCCGGATGTGACGTCACAAGGGGGAGGAGTTACGTCACGTGGGGGTAAGGGTTCAGGTCTTAAAGGGGAGAAACCGGAAGAGGGGAGTGATCGAGAACTGAGCTTGAGTGGGGCCACGCAGGGCAAGAGCTGGGGGTGGCGAGATCACCACACACGCACAGAGTACGGTCGGCACCGTCGGCCAGCGGTGACCGACCCCGGAGGAACCAGGAGCAGCCGAGGGGGCTGTAACGAGAGCAGCCGGAGCGGCTGCCCGAGAGGACCAGCAGCGGGGCTGCCTACGAGAGGGAGAGACAGCAGCCGGAGAGGCTGCAGCGAGAGCAGCCGGAGAGGCTGCCCGAAGAGTCCAGCAGCAGGGCTGCTGGAGAAAGGAGAGAGAGGCTACAGCAGCGACAACAGCGTCGGCCGCAGAGCGGAGAGTCTATGCGAGAGAGCCGTGTGGGGAAAGAGGAGGCGAACCCGAATAAAGGACACCAAGCCAGATACCGTAGTCGAGTCCCTTATTACATATATTTAAAAAACTCCACACATTCGTCAAAAACACTGTGGCACTTCTTCGTAGCACGTGTCGGCCGGAGAGATAGAGTTGATTTTAAGAGTTGGAGACTGCACTTTACACCATGGAGGTCTAATAATATATTTAGTTTTGTGATGACCATTTTTAAAATTGGAATATGCAAAGTTAACTAATATTAGTTACCTAATGTTATTCCAGACAAACCCTTAACTAATTAAAAATAATTCGTATTTTTTTTGTTAGCACAAGGCACAGTTAACCTTGAAATAGATCCCTGGGTCCAATCACCATTTCAATAAAAAAAAAATGGAACTGCCCTGCATTCCTGAGGTAGAGAAATCTGAAAAAATTAAATGTGAAGTACATATTTGGAATGAAAATTAATAAAATGAGAATAAAAAGGGATAACGGTTTGTGCAGCACTGAATAACACAGCCTACAAGATCGGAGTCATATCAAAGTTGATGTGTACACAACATATCCTTAGATCAAGACATTATTCATTTTGCTCAATCGGCGGTCATAGGCACCCACGTAAGACATGGGTTCATGTGAACGTTCGGTGGCTGAAGAATATAGGGCTTTCAACATAATTGTGTCATTTTTGTGCTCTCCCAAAGCAATGTGTGAATGCACACAATGACAAATGTCATCATGATAATTCTGTTTTTGATCAAGCGGCCCTTACACCAGGGCGTCTCAGAGAGCTTTACACGTCATAAGCGACTTACATCGGCATCTCAACTCAAACACTTGAAAGTGGCAGCTCTGCATGTGGTCACAAGGCGACTCGGAACCTGGGCTGCAATTGAGCATTGGTCTGCCAGTCGGCAGCGACGATTGCTATGTGTAATCGTAATGAAGTAATTGTTCGATTTTATTAGAATGTGGACCATGCTGCCGTCACACAATGGCCTACGAATTTCGAAATACCTTACTGAATCATTGACGTCCACTGTGAAGCAGACGCGCAGTACCGGTGATTCACGTCGGGGTGTGGCGCGGTGCGCGTTAATCCCAAGTAGCCCCGTTCGGCCAGCGCGTCTTTTCGAGATGATGCAAACAGGGGGGCGGGCCAGCTACCCAGGCGGCATGTGCCAGGCAGGCGCGAGTTGGCGAGGTGGATGAGAGGGAAGAGGGAAGGATGGTGACGCGCCCTCCCTGTGAGGTCGACGAGGTGGACGTCGAGCCCCACATAATCATGTCAGAAGTGGGATGGCTTGTATTTATCTTTGATACACCCGCAGTTATAACCAGGGTGGCCACCGGGCTCGGACTGTGGACCTCTGTTTTCCTTTGTTTTCATCTGAGTTGACCGTTTGCCAGAAAAGTCTTGGTTTTTTGTTGTTGTGAATTTCTAATAGTTTGGTGGCTGTAATAAATGTTAACGTTTTTTATTTGGCGAGTATATCTGAAAGAATTCAGCTCGCGCTGTGTTCAGCAAAGGTGTCTTTATTAGATGACCCACAGGTAACGTCCCCGGTCATACAGCAGGTAATACACCAAGATTCAGCACTCCACATCCACAACTCATTTCTTGTCTCTCGCCTTCTTCTGTTATACTCTGGTCCGTATCCCTTGCTAATCATTCATTGTCCAGGACTAGGTCTCAGATTATGATTAACTGGCCAGGTGCCACCGAGTCTCGAACACATCTGATTATTATTGCTCTACAGTTAACCCAATCGGGAAGGTGATTTGTTTTTTTACAGTCTAAATCTCTCGTTTTCATTTTAATTCAGAAATGTTCGGATCAAACCAAAGTGGATGATCACCCATTATTGTGCACTTTTTTAAGCGGGCATGTTTGTAAATTATTGTTATAAATTGATTCTTAAAATATGTCCAAGCACTTTAAAAACTGGGATTGTGCTCACCATATCTTCGTCAAAATGGAGAGTGGCATGTATAAATTCTTGAAGATTGCATCATTTAAAGACCGTTTTGTTATGATTTTGAGGTGTTTTATACATTTTCGTATGATGAATGTTGAAAATAATGGCACCTCCGATTAGCATTATTGGCTATGTATGGTGCAAAAGAAGTTCAACATACAACTCCCACTTTTGAAAATGTACTGGGTGAATTTGTAGGATATCCAGTATGGATGAACGTTCCGAGTTTTTTTTAATATTTGGTCTCATGGTTCAAGTAATCAATTGATGTAGATTGTCCTGGTTTGTAAAGTCTAATGCATCATGTGGTAGGTTTAGCCAATTCCAACTTAGGTCCCCTATGACCAATAGTTCACCTTTTGGGATGGGTGGCATCATTTTATCCAAGGATTAATTAGACGTTTTACTATTTGGTGGTCTACAGCAATACATCAGGGTAAAATGTTAAATATAGTAGTTAAATGCAAGATGGGTCATTTTTCACATATACTCCCACACCTCCTCCTCATCTTGATTGTCTGTCTAATCGGGATATATTATATCCTTCAATTTCTATTAGGCTAGGAGCATGGGCGGAGTGTGTGAGGCGGGGGGGGGGCACGCGGGGGCAACGCCCCCCCCCCCAACTGAACCCATTTATTAATGTATTTTCAGTAGTTTACAATTAAGATTAAACAAAAGTAAATTAATTATATGCACCCCTGATTCCTAATAGTGACTGACAAAGCGAATCCCTGACCCCCTCCCCTCCAAATATAGAAGTCAATCTGTGCAGTGTGGGTATGTGGAGCGAGGTGCAATGCTTTGATTGGTTTAAACCTACTGCCAGTGTGGGGGTTTCTCCTACATTAACATTAGCTGCCCTGCCCATTCTGTTGACACACTTAGGCTACGCCAATCTCTAAACCTTTATTAACAGTTTGCCTTTAGAGGCTAACCCCCCTTTTCCTGATGACGGCCGCTTGTGTTGCGATGGAAATGTCGTGGTTTCTGTTATTTTATTTTATTTATATTACTGAAAGAACCAGAATAAGTCTACATTATAGACTGCCAGTGCGCTCACTCAGGTTAAGTAAGGCTACAGTCTGTATTATAGACTGCCAATATGCTCACCAGCTTAAAAAACAGGCTACAGTCTACATTATAGACTGCCAGTACACTCACCAGCTTAAAAACCAGGTTACAGTCTACATTATAGACTGCCAGTACGCTCACCAGCTTAAAAAACAGACTACAGTCTACATTATAGACTGCCAGTACACTCACCAGCTTAAAAACTAGGTTACAGTCTACATTATAGACTGCCAGTACACTCACCAAACTTAATAACCAGGCTACAGTCCACATTATAGATTTCTAGTACACTCACTCCGAATAAGAACCAGGCTACAGTCTCCATTAGTATTTTTTAATTATTATTTTACATTTATTTGTTATTTTTATTCACTTATTTTTTATATCTACGTGACTTTACCGAAAGAACCAAAGAATAAGTCAATCTCTGCCTATGACTAGGAGTTATATGTGAGGTAAGCCATGTTTCAGACAGACATGTCCCGGCAAAGATTACTGCATTCAATTCGAAAATGTCGCTATGAAGCCTGAAAATTTGACACGGACAATGGTGTACGATGTAGGAGATGTGGCAGTAATGGGACCAGGATTGGTTTAAACACATGACCTAATAAACAATATGAATATTAATAGTTTTACAATGTATTTTGTAATCGTGTGCTGTCCTAAACTGCGTTTTCTGACGCGTAGAGAGACATGCCTATGAGTAATATTTAAGCTACGGGTGACTGGTGAAGACCTTATGAAATTAAATTGCAGAATATAATCGGATTGTAGGAAGATAATTAACAAAAATATGGGAGGTGCCATTGTTTGAGAAAGTATAGGGGTGTGTTGTGTGTGATGGATGAGTTGACAGCTCACCCATCACACACAACACACTGCTGGGGTCGTGGGCCCTCCCGAAGATGGCAGCGGCGACGCGCGTGGTCGCGGTGCTGGAACTCCTCTTTACGGGGTGGCCCTGCTGGTGGTACTCGGATCCATGGAACAGGTGGCACGGGGCACCACATTGTGCCGACGAATGCCACGCCAAGGGCATGCCGTTGGTGCCAGGGAGCTCTGCACAATGGATCACACAGTACGCTGCTTACACACTGCAACACACGCACGCACAAAATCGCGTCACAAACTGCAATATTTATCAAACATTCCTGTACGCTATACTACACGACAGGTTATACTTTACCCACCAACATGCCACTCTACAGTACAGCAGTGTACAATACTCTTAATTAAATGACACGCACTTGAACACGCACACAAACACACGAATAAAGATAGACACAAAGACAAATATTATCTTGACAGACTGTTGGGGCAAGTGCTGTTAGTGAGATATAGCCACGCACATTAATACGAGTGGACATAGAAATTGATATGTACGGGGATCAGCGAATTACCCAGTGATACAGATGCTAGGCCAGCTTAAAGATACATTATACAAAGGAGGCCCTTGCTCATCTAACGCAACATTTGACGTGTATAGATGTGGCCATCTGGTCAAAAATGCTTTTCAGGTAAGAAAATGTACGAGCAATGCTGCATTGCATCAATTTACTGAAAATATGTGTCGCACCAAGTAGACAGCAACAATAGGTCGAGTACAATATATTTGCATAGTGTTTAATAACGTGCATCGAAGGTGAACACAAAACCTCTTGAATATTTACTCGGATAATGTTACACTCAACAAATTGTTGGCAACACAAAGTTACGCGAGATTAATTTGCAGGGTGGTGCTGCGGCTGGATCACTGCACTCGCAAATGAACATGTTTGTTAGTTGCATCCTTGGTCAGGAACTACTCGGCCTTCATTTCTCTGGGGTCGAAAGAATTGGCGTTACTTTGTGGCAAGTCACCACTGGGCCATTCAGTGGAGGAACAGGTGGGCCCCTGCCTTGAGTGCATGGCATTGCCACCAATAGGCATTGGTGTTGCCCCTATCGCTCATTTTGAGCAGGATCACATGTTGACTTTGAGCCTCATTTAAAGATGTGTAGTGACATAGAATCGGTCACTTAGCAGCATAGCGCTGGTTGCTGGCAGGGAAGGGGATCTGCAGCTACAGCAGCCCTGACTGACAGCAGGTCACGTGATAGACCAGAGAGAGGGATGTAGGGGAAAGGTCACGGAAGGGGCACATCGAGAACCCATAAAGGGGGCGTGGCCAGGGAGGAGCCAGGCCACACTGACAGAATTAGAGGGGCGCCGGGCAGAGGTCACAACCGGGTACCCGATACCCGTACCCTACCCGATACCCGGCTACCCGTACCCGGCCGGGTACGGGTAGCCGTTTGCGACCCTGATGCGGCCAGGTACGGGTAGGCCGTGAGTCACTGGTGAGTAGCCGTTTGTCACTCATTTCGGGTAGGGTACGGGTAGGGAACGGGTACCCGTACCCGGCTGGGTACGGGTATGGGTCGCCATTTGCGACCCTGGTGCGGCCGGGTACGGGTAAGGAATCAAAACCCGTTTGCGACCTCTGGCGCCGGGAGGAGACCTCGGGGCTGTCATTTGGAGTGGGACCCCATCGTGCTGCTGGAGTCTTCGTCACCATCTCCCTCTTCAACATCTCGGCGTCGTCAGTCAGGCAGTCTGCCAGCTGCCCTGACTGGGAGCTGTAGTTACTAAGTGTGAACTGTTAAGGCTCTTAGTGTCTCTGAGTCAGTCATTACAGATCTACTGATAACGTTGGTCACATCTCTGAGATGAACATATCCATTATGAAACAAGCGCATAGATGGCAGGGAGCACTGTTTTAAAATTGAAATAGTGAGTTTGTGCGAACATAATATATATAATTTGGCCATTCCCCGTGGAACATGCATGTGTACTTCTTAAACAGGTTAGAGCAATCGTGAATAGTTATTATTCAATTTATGATTTGGAACAAAGTGCAAACCCACACTTATGATATATAATGTGTAGCTACTATATATAGTTTAATGGATACGACTGTAAATTAATACAATGCTCAATTAGAAGTCTGTCATCACAATATAATTGTATTCATTGCTGTCTTCATGAAAGAAAAATGGTCTGCCTTGTATTAATATTCACAGAGAGGGTAATAGAAAAATGTGGAGTGTGCCAAGACTGCAAATATATAAATACTATGAAGAAAGTGAACAATTATCATATGGCTTTTAAAAAAAAAAAATTTACTCTCAATTTGGGGCAGTGGCATGGTCCAGTGGCAGGGAAGTGTCCTACATTGATATCCAAATTTCAACTTGTAATACGCTGCACAGTATTCGCTCACTGTCATTGAGATAACTCAGAAGTGCGAATAACAACATGCAAGCAGGAAGGCAAGCAATACGATGAGCCAGTGTCAACGTATGCCCAAGCTCTGCGATCCTCTCTATTATTAAGGAGTAATTGGTCAATCAGTAGCGTTCTGATTGGCTGCGGCACACGTGCCAGCCAGTGGGGTGGGAGGTAAGGGGAGGGAGGGGGGCATTTGTGGTACTTTCCTATAAATTTGCAGTAGTTTCTAGTACTTTTCAGCGGTTTCTAGTACTTTGTGGTACTTCGTAGGACCGAGCTGCTGTCGCCTACTTTATTACATTTCATGTCAATGCTTGATATACCCTTAATTGAAGCCAGTACAGCACGAGTTGCTTAAAAGTGTAATGCGGGCGTAAACGGCCTCGCGGATGTGACGTCACGGGGGGAGGAGTTAGGTCACGTGGGAGAGAGGGATCAAGTCTTAAGGGGGAGAAACCGGAAGAGCAGGGAGAGAGTTGGAGAGAAATATAGAGTGAGGCCACGCAGGGCGGAGGTTGGAGGGTGGCGAGATCGCCACACACCCAGGATAAGTCTCGGCACCGTCGGCCAGCGGTGACCGAGCACGGAGGAACGGGGAGCCGGTTGAGGCTGCAGTGAGGGCAGCCGGAGGCCTGCACGAGGAGATCAGCAGCGGAGCTGCATCAGAGTGGAGTGAGAGGCTTCGGGAGCGACGGCAGCATCGGGCTGCCAAGCGGGGGAGTCTCGGAGAGAGAGCCGTGTGGGCAAGGATAAAGAACCCGAATAAAGGACAACGAAGACAGACACAGTGGTCGAGTCTTTTATTACAAAAGCATTGCATTGTTTATCGAGACCTCAGCACAATTACTGACGTGAGACGACGCCACAGTCGAATGTTCGCTGCGCGTTGCAAAGTTTCACTGTTCAAATCCAACGGCCGCCCTGGTTATTACTGCGGGTGTATTATTAACCAAAGAAAAACGATGCGCCATCTGCTCCACAGTGGAAATTAAATATTACGCGATGTCATTTGCAAGATTAGGCCATTCTGTGCCAGCGTCATGGTCCAACATTTTTCAACGTTTAATTTGTATATGCAAAGCGATCAGCGTCAACAACTTGCAAAAAAACTTGGCAGGACCCTCCTATAAAAGAGAATTGGGGAGGCTTTCCGAGGAAAACAAGCGCAATAATAAATAATAAATGTAAACGTTAATTAAATGGTATCTTTAAACACAGATCTTTATGTAATGTGAGGCATTTTGAGGCCAATGTGTATTTCGGGTGCTTTTTTGCTCACCATGGCGTAAAATGTATTAATTCCCTGCTGCATTTGTGGGCCTGTGTCTATGCTGAAGAGTGTGCAAATAAACCATTATCTGCACACTCGCTGAAGCATATCTGCACACTCACTGGAGGCAATATCAGTGTGGATATGGGCATTGTGTGCAGATAAACCAGCTCTGTATAATCACGCGTTACCCCGTGCCTGTGGGTCCCAAGTTAGATTCCGTCCAGAGGGAGTCCTTGCAACAGGCCCCGTTGCATCGTTCCTTTGTGCTGCTGGCTGTGGTCATATTTTAATGGTCACTACAGTTCAGTTGTTGGTGAACAATGTTGCAAATATTCCAGTATATTGGTACAGCTGGTGTTCTGTTCACGTCTCTAAATTAGCTACTTGTAATTTAACCTCTTTTGTATTCCTTATCACCGGGCATCATTTACATTTTGTCACATTTTTATGAAGCCAAAGCCTCTCTTCAATCTGCAAATTTACCCAAAATGTCAGAGGCCAAATTGTGATTTGCTTCAACAAAATTTATGGAGGCACCTGTCAGCCCTAAGCTTTTGCTTTTGCTCTCGTTATATTTGCACCGTGTTTTTTTATTTGCGTGTTTTTCAGTTTCGACCATCATATACCTCATTTGATAGTTGTGCAATATTCCCCAAGGACCCCGGAACTCGATCTCTGCAATATAGATGTGTTTGTCTTTTGTTTTGTTGTTTCTGCTGTGCTCACTGCAGCATCACGGATCTCCATTCTAAAATAGCCAGGGAACTGGCTACGCAGGAATATCTGTGTCAAACATAAAATAAACTACACTCAAACTAAGCCAGTTATGTAATTTCCATAATCCCATAACGAGGAGTGATCCCCCCCCCTCCCCACATTAGACAACCACTGTTTATTTCTGACAAAATGTTTGTTATTTATGGACTTTGTGAGATGATAGGCCAAGTCAAATTCCGACTGGGATTTCAATGCACGCATTTCCAATTGGCGTTACTGTCACAGCGCTGACAATCTGTAATTAAAGTCGACCGTCCAAAATGTAAATCACAGTTGCCATGAAAAACATACGTACAAGTCAGATCCCTGAATTAATACGCACACAAATTGAATGACGTAGCTGATGCCAAAATGTGTTGGCAGCCACAAATAATATCTAGGCGATATATGCGAGACCTTAAGCCCATTTTACATATCCAAACACAAAGGGAAATGTTGACCTTATACAATGAATTCGTAAAGCAGCAGTGTTGGAGAAAAAAACACACTCAATCCCATACTGTCCTGTGTTAGTTTCAAGTAATGAGCATGGCAAGGGGAAAATCACCAAGGCTGGCTTCAGTCGTGCATAAGCCCAGCTTTATGAAGCCTAGCCCATGCCAGCTGATGACCTTTCCCAAATAAACCTAACCCATAGTAATACGTCTCTATTTTGAGCATGAGCGAGTGTACCCAGTGCAGGCACTAGTAAAGCAATTAACATAACTATATCATTTATGGTAATGAGTCAAGCCTGGCCAAGGGAAGCTTATTTTTACCCTCTGCCTAACCAACGTTTTTTTGAAATGGTGGTGAGTGAATTGGTGTGTTTTGGTGAAGTGTCAGTTGCACCTTCTCTTATAAACCAGTTGAGGTGTTTAAAGTTACAATGTATAATCATGCTGCTGCTTCTTTGCTTTAACAGTTTTCACAAGTGGAATTGCTTTTTGCCATTTTACAACAACTGTTGCCTGCGTTCAGAACGTTCCAGACGACGTATTACAGCCAGTAATGGTTCAGTAACGTTTCCAGGTGTGCGTAGGTTTTATAAATGCTGTGGTCCTCTGCGAAATAGCGTTAGAGTACAGGGCAGGTTGGCCGAAGCGATTGTGAGCAGCATCGTGTGTTGTTCGGCATGATGTCTGATGCTACACTGCACGTGCTGGGCGCTATTATCGGAACTGTATTCTCCTGGCAGATGGAGCGAAACCCTGCGCATCATGCTGAATGACGTGTGGTGCTCTCCGAAATATCATCGGAGAGAAATAATACCCCAACTGCAAAAAAAAACTCACGTAGTTTGTGGGATATTGTTTGAAAAAGGCACCACTTAACGTGTGAATTGTATTGATGTAGAGTGGTATTATGGTGGAAATATACCTGGCTGGAGAAGCACTTTGACAGAGCGCTCATCTCTCAATTTGAAGGGCGTGAGTTCAAATCATGGTTAGAGGTCAACTTAGCCCCGTTATCACTGCAAGGTCAATGAAGTAAACATCAATGCATGAGAAGTTACCGGCAGTTATCTGCTTGTGCTGGTCTTCACACAAGGGAGGTGGAATCAACACTATTGGCTCAGTACCAACGTCAGAGATGAGAACCACCCAATTCTAACTTTAGTTTGCCGACCGCAGCTCGTTAGGTGACACTTTTTTAGCCTCCAATTTTCGGGCCACATCATCGAACGGATACTGGATAAATGTTTGACTCTGGTGGCGGGACGCGAGCTAACAAAGAAAGACTCTCCAATTTTGATTCGATGTGAGTGAAGGGTATTTCCAGTGGCTAAATGGATCATTATCTTTAAGTCATGGATAATTAAGTATGCTAAATACTATAAGAATAGGTTTTTCCCCTTTTTTCTGGCAACAAATCTGAAACCTTTTTTATTAGGAATCATGGCTGCATTAACCTACAACACTTGTGGTCAGAATGCAAACATTAACATACTCTGATAATATATGCATTGTCCTTAACTTATTGGTCCACACCAGAGACAGATTTTGAGCCTCGTCTCAAACGGTGTTCGACCAGAGGACGCCAAAAGGCGTACAGCTCAAAGACAATGCACTATCAGAGTAATGAGAGCTCGAGGTGAGCATCTACATCATGGAACCTCCTTTGCCAGTACCCAAGATTTATAAGAATAGGTTTTTCCTCTTTTTTCTGGCACAAAACTGAAACCTTTTAACAAGGAATCATGCTAAATACTGCAGAATATTGAACATTAGCTTATGGGATATGTGTTACTACAGCGGTACACTGAAATGCCACGCAAATGTACACTATCTTGTTGTTACAATAAAAAAACACAGACAACAGCTAAAAAAGATGGAATAAAAACCTGACAAAGTTACCCAATGAGAATGTTTCACGAACGTTTTACTCCAAAAGAAACGGACACTTTACACTTTATTTTAGAGGTCGACTGTAGCAAAGTTCCCCCTCATGGGTCCCGAGGGTCAGATGTCCGCTCCTTCACACCGTGCACGAGTTCGTTTTGTTTCTGTTACACATACGCCGCTTTCCAAAATGTCTCTGCATATTATTTTTGCATTGAATGTTACGCAATTAAAATGCACAAATGTGTAAAAGCACGAGGGGTGAGCAGAATATCTCCAGCACTGGGGGTGGCACTTTCAAACGTGATTAGCGCAACCAAGGGATGGGCCTTGATGGTCACGTCAGCATTTAAGCTCACAGTGCCAGACGAATTTGAAGAAAACATTGAGAAGTGGTTGTGTAGGGTTGGCATTTGAAATAAAAACTAAAATTCCGTCATTTGTGGTGAAACACACCACCAACATTAATTCAATGCTGTCTCTGTACAATTGGGCGCCATGCTAGTAAGGGTTAACCAGCAGCCTGCATCTGTGGCCTTTGCCAAAGGTACCATTTAGAAACCCTGCACATGCTTCCCCATAATTGGCTGTTGCCCTGTGCATGCAGCATGCAGTACTGCTGTGGCAGTCCTCCATCACTCTTGCATGCTGCCAAAAGTAGGTCACACTTATGTTTTTGCCATGCGGTCGTTGTGAATGTATTGCTGATGAGCACGTTTATAAATTGTGGATTAAACTAAACAAAACATGTTCCCATTAACCCTTAATTAGGCAATCACTTCTGAGTGTTCCTCTGCACTGCGTATCCGTGAGCATATCGTACAATATTACTTAAAACGTGATGCTTTGGAAATTATGATGTCAAGTCGTAAAATGTTCACATCACATTTAGGTTTGATGTCTTTAATTCAGGGCACTTATTTAATAATTTCAGAATTGTTTAAATGTTGTATGACATTACGAAGGATAATTACTTGTCCTGCAGTTATTTTAACATTAATATGGGGAAATTGTTCAGTTCTTCCTCACATCTATCGCTGCACCATTCTTCCTCGCATCTATCGCCGCACCAGCACTTGATTGTGTTTCTATAACCTTGGCAAGTTTGAGAAATATATTATTTTAGATTTATCTCCGCGTCATACATCAGCATTCACAACCGTTTAAATAGCATCAGAATTCAGGCAAAGAGACGTACTTCACGTGTCCACATCTGAAATTATTCATTCGTTTACACCTGCACGAAAACCATCATAATGTGAAGATTTTTTATGGATGCTGTAAAGCATTTTTCTAAGCCAAACACTGCGGAGGATAAGTCATCCGAAATTTCCATCCTGTGGCATGCAATGAACGATCAGGCACTTGCTGTGCATTACCGTGGTGCAATTGATCCAAAGAGGTGTTGAAAAAGCCTGCACTTTGCCGGGGCTGCCGCTGCTGCTAAAAAAAACTACAGCTCAAGCACCGCGCAACACAAAGCTCTACCCCGGACTCATATTCTTAGGTTTTTTTCGGTAAAGTCACGTAGGTAAAACATTACAATTAATATAAGTAAAATAAAATAAAAATCACGACGTTTCGGAGGCAACACAAGTCTCCGTCATCAGGTGGGACCGTCACAGCCAGATTTGCTGCATCAAGTGAGGCAATGATTCAAGATGTAATCCCTTAAAAGCGAGTTGAGGGGGGAGGAGAGGGGGAGGGGGGAGCTCATCAGAATGTGGTAGCCAATGAATGGAACGTATCGGGAGGGGTGGGGGCTGGGCTCAAAGACGGCACGAAGTGCCACGTAGAACGCATCGGGAGGGGGAGGGGGGCAGGGCCAAAAGGACGGACGTTAGCGGAGGTGCCGTTCGTCAACGTCGGAGCCCTCATCGCCGCGATCCCTCCAACGTCGGGTGCACGGGGGGCGCCGCCGCTCAACCGACGCAGCTCAAGTTGCTGACGCGCACACAAAAAGGGGCGAACGACGCAAAGCGACCGCTTGATTTACTAATGGCACTGCCTTTGGTGTGCCCCCGAATTCCGAGTATAAATGACTCTCGGTTGTGATTGTTTTCAGCTGTAGTCTTGTTGTGAAATTTAGTGGGGAAATTGTTTGTCAATATAACCTTGAATTGCATTTGCACACAATTGGGAACTTTTGGTATATTGCTATAAAAGCACGGACATTGTAAATGTAATGATGATAATGACATGATTTTATTCCGGAAAGTTTCAGTGTGCTCTGAATACTCAAGAAATATTATTGCAAATTTTGCGTGTGAAAGGAAATGGAGTACCTGGAGAAGTCTCACGTGTGGAGGTTTAACCCTCATAGTTCTCTATTGATAGGTCATAATCCTATTTTCTCTACAGCCATCTAGTAACCACCTCATAGCTCCGTAGATTGGGTGCCAGTGTCTGTGTGATCCACCAAGCCTGCATCCAAAGTACCAAATGAAATACTGTATAATTTGACAGTAATATTCAAGTACATTGAATCGAAAATATGCCGACAAAACATCGTGCTAGTACCTGCATTCTATTGTGTCTTTCTTGGTCAGATTATATGAACGCTCTCTTCGTTTCGCATTTTACAATGCGCATTGCTGGAGGCTACAATGTAATAAATATGGTCTCTCCATGCCCTCCAAGCCCTGACCTTTGTTGTGCAAGAGATACGGATGTTTTCTTACGTCCTGCTTCCACTCGCACAGATGCAGTGTACCGTACAGTTTCCATAAAACACAGTCGTATGCATTGCATGAGCTCATCTCGGGAGACAGGCATATGCCCTTAAGCAAATGAAAGCCCAAGGCTGAGGGCTGATGGAGCATGCCATTAGCATGACACATTGCATTTCTCAAGAAGGTGCTTCTCGGTTTTGTTGTGCAGGGCGGATCTTACGACTGCATGTAAATAGCTAAGCGCATAATACGAATAATAAATTACAGATAATTTTAGTCAATCCCACTATTGGATGAAGGCTTCCATCCATGCTGTGTCGGTCAAGGGGTTTGTTGACCATACTTCACTCTCCTGAGCCCCAACTACACCAACACGCACTAACATGGTGATGTATGGTCAAACAACCCACACGACTGACAGTGTACGGGGCAGGGGGGGCTTCATCCTTGAGTGGATTGACAATGGATTATAAATTCTTTGTTTGGGTAAAAACAAATATGTATTCACCTTCTTAATTAATATACATGTGTGTAATAGTAAATAAATTTAATTCCATTTATTGACTCGCAGCTGCGGGATCGATGCGTTTTCCTCTTATCATATTCCGTACCGTAAACACAAATGTTTGCACTGGCTCTATTTATTTCGATTGATTAATGTGTCGCTCAATCAGAGGTCCACGCGGTCCTTGGTTAGGCCAAGTTCACCTGCTGTTTCCTGGCTGTCCATGCCTGGGCCTCAATCTCCGGCTCCCCGAGGATATGTGACAGACTCCAGAAACCATGCCACAAGGTCACGCCATCTGCCTATCGGCTTGTGTCTTGGCCTGCTGCCACACGAGTAATTTTAAATGAGTGAGGTTCCTTAAATTTATTTAAATCATGATAAAAAAAAACAATCCAAGCCAACATAATATAGAACGCACATTTATGCACATGCACAGTCACAACAAAGATCCCCATGTATCCTTTATTTACTATAGTGTGGTTAGCAAGCACGTACTGAGGCCAGCACAACGCACGAGGGGTTGGTGTGGCTAGCCCCATCCTCGGCCACCTTTATCTCCCCTGTGCTTTTGTTTAATACACTGTACCAAGTACACATTTAAGGCTGAGTCGACCTAAGTGAGACCCAGGACTAATGTAGATACACCAGGCCACTGATGAACATGGCCAAGAATCAAAACTGAGATGTCTGGATCAGCATATTGTGCCGTCAGTATGCTGTAAGCACACACATGACAAGGAGTCTGAAAAATATAAAAACATAAACGGACCCAATTAATATTTTAGATATCTCCTCGACACTCATTGAGATGTAAATCACCACTAAGACCAAAACCAATGTGATCTAAATTATACCGATCAATGTATAGCTCAGTGCACTGCACATGTTTTACGTAGTTATGGAATAAATGAAGATGAATATGAAAGTTCCATTGATTATTAGCTGTCAAAGCATTCCGAATCAATCACAATGTGAAATTTATGATGATGTATGGGATATCCTGAAAATATGTACCAAGCATTTGCATTCCAAATGAGGCTTACATGTTTTAGACATCCTCAAGATTACATTGTATCCAAAAGTTACTTTACACCAAAAATATACGAAATGAACATAGAAGGATTCAGGCTACAATAAAGTGGGGAAAATAGACGTACTGCACTTTTGCCTATCCACTGCTAAGTAAAGGGTGGTCTCTACACCTCGATGATTATATGGCCATGCGTCACGTTGCTGGTGAGTGTGGGTTTGAGAAGGGGAAATACAAAAAGGGCATAATTGTTGCTCAGTAATAATATGTTTGTGAACATACGTGCCAAATTCAAATATGTGGACTCTATTTGAATATAGTTTGTATATGTATTATGTTACACACCCAAATAAGCAACATTTTCTACTGAAGAGATCTTTAAATTGCTTGGATGGAAAAGGTTCCAAAGTTACTCCGTAACACACCCAATGTTATTTTTTTAGATAGCCGCTGCCCAGCATACACGTGCGATGTGACAAATTTGTAGAAAGTTCTAGACATCAAGTGAAGATGTCTCAATATTCATACAAGTGCAGTGACATCGCGGATGTCACTGTGTGGTGCCGGCCCTAGAGGGGCACGGCGTGCGATGTACTCACATCGTGGACTATCACGCTATGTAGCGACATCGTGAATGTCACTGTGTAATGCCGGCTCTCGCAAGGCACGGCGTACGATGCATTGTCATCGCGGACACCCCGTAGGTGGGTGTAGTACCAGCCCTAGAGGGGGCTCGGTGAGCGCTGGGATAGCGCTCAGTGGCACCATGCGTGGCGCGTAGTGCTGACTCCTACAGGAGGGAGTGTGAGAGTGTCAGCCATTGGATAAGGTTATCCTAGGCCAGGGGTGGGGAACCTTTTTTCTGCCAAGGACCATTTGGATATTTGTAACATCATTCGTGGGCCATACAAAATTATTTACTTAAAAATTAGCCTGTTATATTTGGTCAAACATTTAATTAACTCACCCCAAATGTGATGGCTGGAACTGCTTCTCTTTGGTGAGGCGTGTGATGTTAGCTGGTATTGATGATGTTGCTACTCGCAACTGCTTTTCCAGGTTTGCTCCTAGATTGATTGAATTTCGAGTCCCGCCTGCGGTTGCCTTGGCAGGGCCAGACTAAATGATTTTGCAGGCCGTATAAGGCCCGCGGGCCGGACGTTCCCCACCGATGCCCTAGGCCATCGCACTCAGGTTGACCCTGGAAGGCACTGTGACCAGTAAGATCTATACAAGGGGCCCTAGGTGGGGGCTTGGGGGTGGTCATGTGTCAGGGTGAGATCCTACAGGAAGGGTCGAGAAACGACAAGAGGTTTCTCGAAGGTGGTCGTGGCCAAGGGCGGGGCCAGCCACGACCCAGGAGCATATAAACTGGGTCCGCACAGGGACCGGGGTTCAGCATTGCTGTCGTCATCTGAAGATCTACTTTCTACGTTCTACGTCCAAGAAGAAGTCACCGACACGTGGACGAGGACCCAAGCCAGGATCCTGTCCGTTGTAGATACTCCCAGTAACTAGCGTAGTTAGCCTGGTGGTCCACCACCATAGGTTATCTGGTAAAGGGGCAGTAACCCCTTTGTGTTAATAAAAATGTGTTGTCTCCAAGAAGTACGTCTGCGACTCAGTAGAATCCACTACACAAGCATTGGGGTGGCATTCATTTAGTTGCTCTTAGCCAGCAGTCGAAATTCCATGCTATTTATTACAGTGATCCAGTTTAAACCACTGATAACTCGCCACAACGTTTTACTTATCTTTATCCCCCCCCCCCCAAGAGGAATTGACAGGCTGAGTTGACCTCTTGACCAGGATTTGAACTCACAGCCTTACACATTATATGTCAAGCAATCTGCCAACAGCATCACTCAGCCACATATTAAGGATAGTGATTCAGTAGGTGACAATTTTAAATATAATCACACATAAATGCGCAGGTTATCAGGATATGAAGATACAGCTGCATTTACATGCTATATAATTTCACATTTGTAATTGTGCATGTAGCATTATTATCACTGCAGGTGCCTTTGGTAATTGGTAACCTCAATTACAGAAACAGAATATGTACCTCATTCGACATAGCATTCATGAGTATTGTACACAAGATTGGCTACATAGTCATGTGGCTATTGTAGTATTTTATTTTAGCATCAGTTTGGTTTTTATTCATCCATTTTAAGGAGTATTTTTTACTTATATCCTCCCTGAATTTAAAACAATCCATTGGTCCAACTCATTTTTATCCAACTTTATTAACACAAAGCTGGGCTGCAATGTATGATAAGGGCCTTTATTCGTAATATTACCCACCCCTTTGCAAGCACATTAAATAGTTATATATATATAGCGCATGTAAATTGAGTTTAGTCATTTTACACCGGAGCAATTTTTTTCTGTATACTTTTTTAAAACGTTTTAATTGAGCACAAATCTTCTGCCTACATGTAGCTCAATAACCGGGAATAGATTGCATGCTGCCACATTGGATACATGAGTGTGAAATTAGTGGCTGAATGTGTTCAACAGCACCCTTACTAGGCTTTTTTGGGGGGGGGGGGGTTGACCTTGACACATCTTTGAGTGCTTTGTTGTTAAAGTGGGTGTTTTCTTATTGGTGAAATGCTCTAGCATTCCAAAAATTAATAGTTAAGAATTTACAGCCCTTTTTCAATCTACTTCTCAATGAAGATCTCTCCATGTTGTCAGCTATGGACATTTGTTTAAAATACCTCATCGAGCTGGTCAGTGCAGATTGGTGAAGTGGAGACCAAGCACTGCTTCAGATATCACTCACCACTGATGTTCACCGTGTCAGGAATATTAGCTCATGTCGCTGTGTTCCAAGCGCGGTATACAGACCGCTGTGCCACTGGTCCATCACTTGGTATGCATACAACACTGAATATTCAATAATCTTATGAATGCTGCCGTGGTGTAATGATTAACACACTGAACTTATAATCCAGAGGTCGCCGGTTCGATGTGCAGTTTTAAAACAACAAATATGTACCCCTCCCCGATCACTGTCAACCCAGAAGTATACATGGGTGATGTTGGCAGGTCACGTTGTGGCGTAAAATGTCGATACCCTCACCTCTTTCAGGACGTCTGATCAGTGTGGACAATTGGTCAAAAACCCTCTGAGGGGGCTTCCTCCAGTTGGCGCCCTTCCATGGGCAGTGGCGTGATCAAGTAATTTCAGGGCTGGCCTGTCATCAGTAAAACAAGGGAACTTCAGTCACAAGTAAATAATACTGTTTATAACCTGTGCATTGTGATGTTGTCTCACCATTAGAAGTAGACAGTTTAGGTCTGACGGGGACTGTTCTCCTTTGGTCCTAATGCGATCTATGATTCTGATAAAAAAAATCGATGAGTAGCAATATATACTTTGTATATTGATCATTACTCAGTAATAAAGTGCTAATATTTGCACACCACACTAGGTAATCCGATAAGATATATATACGAGAGGTGTTTAATTAACTTTGATACAACACATTATTTCACTCGATGTATTCTGAATATATCTTTCAAGCATACATATACTTTTAAATTAACAAAAAAATTCCCCTCTGAATGGCTGATTAAGCACAGTCCAGTCACTTAATCGGGCTGTGACCCGATGTTAATTAGGGCACATTGCAATCCATACTCGCCTGATCCAATCATCCAATCTGATTCCAATCTGAAATGAGGTTCACCCATAACAATAATCACCATACAATATGCAAATCTGAAAATACAATTGCCTCCATGCAATGTGCTGTGCTGTTGTAACCCTGTAACTATCCCACCGCTGGGTAATTAAGGTGTTCCCCCATTGTCTTCCATTAATTACCTGAATTGCTTCATCTCCAGCAGTGGCCTCGGAACTCTGCGATATTGTCTGCCATCTGTTCCTGCCATTTTCCTTCCATTTGTTTTCCTTTTCTCTGTGTCCACTGCAACAGTGAATGCCGTCTCTCATCTCTTGTCAGTTGTTCTCATGAAGTGGCCTGCTCATTTCGACTCGGTCTGTTTTGCTCTAAACGCAGTGTTGTTGACCCCTGCAAAGGACGATTATCTCCTAAGCTACAGCCCTTTCTCCGTCCTCATATCAGGCGATGGGGAACATGATGAGCATAAGTTGTCCGAAAGTGGTGACTAAAGGAGTTATACTCAAAACTCGGAGTAAGCCTTGGTGCGGAGCGTGTACTATGGAAAAAATTGCGATGTAGGCTAATACCACTCATTGTGTAATCGTGAGTAAAAACCGTAAAGGTGCAGCCGAGACACGTCTTGCTTGTGCCAGAGCTGGCAGAAATGGGTACACTCTAGCAGGGGGGGGGTCGACAAACCTGTGGCTCTGGAGCCACATGCGGCTCATTAAGGACTGTTTCGTGACGTTATTTATTGAGCAACACCGTCTCGTATTCACATGCATTGCGGCTCTTGAATCTTTTTTTTTAACAGAATTCGAAAAAAAAATGGCTGCTCTTGTTGTTTTGGTTGCTGACTCCTGCACTCGAGGGAGCTCTACAGAGCTCCTTCAGATGGGGTCTGTCGGCGTATTCTTCCTTGTTGGTCTGACGCCTTGGACAAGATGGAAGTACCTATGCGTTATCCCACCACACGCGACCTGCCCATTGACTAACCCATTAATAAGGCTGGGTGTGTACAGAGACCGAGGAATTTGCCCATTGTTTCAGCTGTCGTACTGGGAGATCTCACCATTGACCTCTGAATTGTAGTCCAGTGGGCTAACAATTACAACACTGCATCATCCCTGGGATCCTGACTAATTATCACGGTGATGCAAAAAGCAGATTAGTCTCCAGCAGGGCAATGGCTTCCATAGACACTGAGGTGGGAGTTGCCTGCTGTTCAATGCTCCCTCCAGTCACCAACCACCGCAGCATTATGCGAGTTCAGTAGGAAGCAATGGCAAGATTGTGGCAGCTTCAGTGGTGTTGGTTGTGATCGACTGATGAGACTTGAAGGTATTCTTCATAATTCGCCAATTATTTAAACTGCCACACCGGGAGATCAAACTGGTGACGTCTGTATTACAAAATTAATTTTCGTTATGTTATTAGTCTTTGTGAACTTTAAAACACCTTAGGGTTTGTTTAACGCGATGTTGTATATAATTGCGTTTATTTTTTGTGTCTCTTGAATTACACGATCGCTTTTGGTAAAAACATAAAATCAACGTAATTTGAGAGGCTATTTTTCCACAGTGCTTTAGATGGGAAGTAACGTGGGCACAATGCTGGAAAAGGGGGCGAGTGATATCCAGCTCATTAAATTAAATACAAAGGCAACCAACTGTTTCCCATGCTGCTGTGGGCTCTTCTGATTCAAAGCATACATATAGTTTTGCGGACATGTTTTTGTTTGCACTGCTCATTCAGGTGTACTTATTTTGTCCTTTATTTTGTAAATCGTTTTCAGAATGGAGCTAGACGATTGGATACTATCAGCGCATTATTCATTCGTCAGTATTTTATTGATGCTATCATTAAGCTTTGATTGTAAACGCAAATACATTTTAAAGTATAAATTCAATTTGGCACAAGGGCTAGCTTTTATCAACCTCACATTTTGGTGAGTACTCAACTCAACTGCAAGGTTCAAAGTTCAACTTGTGGTTTGAGGATGGAACTCAGCCCTTATTTATCTGGAGTTGATAACATGAATACCGTTTTGTAGGACGTCAAATGTGGTTGTTCTGGGAGGTGGTTGTGTAGCACAGAGGGCGAATGCCGCGTAAGAGCACGGAAGGCTGGTACTGCTGGGATCTTAGCTTCAACTCAGTGGCCACCCATGATGCATGGAGTTCTCAGGTTTAGCACATTGACGGCCACACCTCAGTCACCAATGATGGCTGATGCTCCCCGTCATATTCAAATCGGCTTTACAGCTCTCGGGATTTAGAATATATAGGTTTGTTTAACTACCTCATGGTGAACATCACTGTGTTCGGACTTGTGGGAAAGTGTGGCGCGAATAGTGTGGATAAGAGACAAATGGATCTAAGAAATAGATTTGTGATGTATTCTTCCAGAGGCAATGCTCTAGGCGTCCACAACGGATATTTATCGATCTTGTGACATGATGCTCATAAGCATCTCCAATTGGTGACAATTCGATTGAAAATATTGTCCTGGCTATAGCATTGTGGAATTTCCAATGCCTGTTTTTGGAGGTAAGCGCTGCTTAATGTTGATTTAAGCAACGAGACAATGTGTGTGTTGTGCAGAGTGATCTACAAATATATATTTGGGGGTGGGACCCAACAAAAATATATGACATTTTGATTATTTTCCTCTATCCTAAATAAATGTATTAGAGCCCAACATTAGTAATTGGAAGTGTATTTATTACAAGACAACTTTTGTGACATACAGTATAATAATTGCTTAATAACAATGGTCATTGTCTTTTTTTACAACCTTTGCATTTGCCGTTATGTAGTGACCTCTAGTGACATAAATCTCAGACTTTCAAACAATTATTAATATGCAGTGGAAGTTTCACGTAAGTATAAATTTGATTTGTCTTTCCCACAGTGACTTATTGTTAAACAATACGATAATGTGAGAGTTATCACAGCTTCAAATAATATACGATATATTGCAAACATCTGTCGACAATGGTTTATATCTGA
This sequence comes from Lethenteron reissneri, assembly GCF_015708825.2. Lineage (NCBI taxonomy): Eukaryota > Metazoa > Chordata > Hyperoartia > Petromyzontiformes > Petromyzontidae > Lethenteron > Lethenteron reissneri. The sequence continues at coordinate 9,442,175 of NC_083807.1, forward strand.
TCCATTGCTATTCATTTTAAGCTTAAAAAAATTATTTAGTTTGATTTAAAGTTTAAATGTAAGGTCACGCACTTATGCTTTGGATGTTTCATTACTTCTCATTCTCAAAGACAAGCATGTGTGTATATGTGTGTGAAATGGTAATGGGTAGTGGTGGCACGAATTTGATTGTCGCTCACGGCCAACACCAGTGACAATTATTAGAGCCGTTCCTGGGCCTCTCCTAGGTCGACTCAGCCTCAAATGATTCGCTGGTGGGTTGTGTAAAACATCGTCACTCGGGAGACAATGGCGGCCGGGCATGGTGTTGGCCACCCACCCCCTCCGTGTGCTCTGCCGGCCTTCATAGGTGCTCGCTAACAGCACTTTCCCAAATAGACTGTTAAGGCTAAGCAGGGGATCTTTGTCGGTGTGTGTGTGTGGTTGAGGCAGCCGGGTGTGGTACTCGTGATAGCATCCCCTCATACACCATGTCGACCTTCACATGTGCTCATAACAGCACTTTCTTTTAAAAAGTGCATAAAAGCTATTCAGGGAGTCTTTGTATTTTGGGGTAGGAGCAGCAGTGGCACAGTGGTTTGATTCCTGGCCACGGCTAACATAAGTGGTCATAGACATCTGAACTAGTTCTCCAGCCTCCAGGAGGTTGCCTCAGTCTTAATGAGTATCAGGTGTGGCGTACGCATCAGCACTGGAGAGACAGTGTTGATCACCACATATTCCCCTTCTATGTTGTACTTCCCTTATAGGTGCTCGCTAATAGCGCTCTCCCCAGCATTGTGTGAGAGGCTGCGTAGAGGGTTGTCTTTGCGTCAATGTGTATGTTGGGAGTGTAATGAGTTGCTCACCGCACATTGACCCCAGTGGCCTTGGTTTGAATTCTGGTCATGCGCATCAGTGGCATGTGATATCCGACACTGTCATGAGCTTCCCATAAGCTGACGCAAAATGAGTAGCTGCTGTGGTGTGCCAACATCAGCACAAGAGAGACAAAGGTAGTGGGACATGACCCTGACAATCCGCCTCCTCATATGCCATGCTAGCCTAAATATGTGCTCGCGAACAGCACTCGCCCCTTCATTCTGCATGGCTATATGAAGGATAGTTTATAAGGGATCACGTGCTGACGATGCAACAGCTGCAGTATCAAGCAGAAGGAAGGAGGCAGTGGTGAATTGCGGCGGGATTGGCAGTGCATGAATCCACTTGCACGCAAGGTCATCCGCAGAGCATTGCGACATGGCTTCGCTCTTGTGAAGAGTTATGCAGGAGGCAGAGCCGTAACAACAACAACCGCCATTCTCCACTAAGTGGCGGTGACGTCACCACGACACTTGTGCCAGGCCATATGCACCTTGAGGCCACGTGAAGTGTCGAACGCCCGCTGGCAGGAAGTCACGGGGCAGACCCAGGTGCCACGGGTCGACTGACTGAGACGACTGGCTGATACACCACTTGTGCCCCCTACTGTGCCAACTTGCTGTGCTTTAGCCACCCAGCACTCCGCTCGTTGGTGTGAACATCGCTCCTCCGCCCTCCGTTGTTGTTGGAGGGCGACTGCCTCCAACTGCCCAGTAGCGTCCTTCACGAGCCTCCTCCACAGAGGCCGATCTTGACACCGCTGGTACCACTCATCGGCAAGTCCACTCAGCTCCACATCCTCTTGTACCACATCACTCCATCTCTTCTCTAGCCCGTGCCATGCCCGTTTAGCCACATCGATCCGGCCGAACAAAAGCTGTTTAGGCATGCCGTGGCTGGGCATGCAGGCTGCATGACCCAGCCTACGCAGCCTTGCCTGCCGGTGGAGCTCACCGATTGTACTTTGTCCAGATCTTTCAAGGATTTGTGGGCTCCTCACACAATCCAGCCTGATTAAACCCAAGATGGATCGTAGACAGGCCAGCCTAAATATTTCTAACCGGCGAAGATATTCCATTAGGGGGGTCCACGTTTCACAAGCGTAGAGAAGGGAGAGAATTACTGTGGCCGAGAAGACCTGAAGTTTTGTGTGGAGCGATAGACCGGGTAGCTTCCAACAGCGTTATGCAACCAATAAAAAGATAATTGCGCTTGACTGATCCGGAGTGAGACCTTTGCTGCTAAACCGGAGCCAGTCATGGGAAACTCTCCACTCTCTCCACAACTGCCCCATCACCGATTGGGAGTTGTGGGGGTGGAGTGTCCGATAGTACAAAATACCCAGGCAGGCGCTTAGTTTTGGTGGGGCTGATGGTAAGGCCCCACCTCTTAGTGGCAAGCTCCAGGTTCAGCAGCAGCGCCTCCAACTCCTCCTCTGAGTGAGCAGCAATTACCAGATCATCGGCATACATAACATGGTTGAGCAATAGGGAGCCATCCCTTGACCGCACCCGGGCATCGATCAGCCTCCCATTGTATCTGTACCAGATGGAAATTCCTCCAGTACAGCTATTGAAGGCTTCACGAACTACGTGGTCGAAATAGATGTTCAATAATGTGGGAGCCAGAGGACATCCCTGTCGCCCCCCAAGGTGTACAGGGAATGGCTCCGACTCCCGGCCACGTTTTACCTGGGCCCGCTCACCATCATGAAGGTCCTTAATGATCGTGAGCAGAGGGTCAGGGATTCTGAAAGCACGAAGAACAACCCAGAGGTCAGGCCTACTGATGGTAGCATAGGCCTTGACCAGGTCAATAAAGCAGAGATGTAGGTCTCGTTGGAATTCCCTTCACCTCTGCTGTAGCAGATGGACAGAAAATGTGGCATCTGTGCAGGACCGCCCTTTCGTGAAACCGCATTGGAGCTCCGCAAGTCTTTCCTCAGCATGCCTAGCAAGGCAATGTTGAATAATACTTGCCAGGACCTTTCCCGGCACACTGAGGAGTGAGATGCCCCTGTAGTTGTACCAGTCTGTGTGGTCCCCCGTCTTAAAGAGGGGGACCACCAGGACATCCTTCCAATTCTGCGGAACCCGTCCATTGGTCCAGACTGTTGTTATCATGTCATGTAAGGCAGTCTGTGCACAAACACCACCCTCCCTCAGCATTTCACTTGGGAGAATCTCTGCCTGGTGCCTTTCTTGGTCTCAGACTCTGGATCGCCTTCAGACTTCCTCAACAGATGGCACCTCAGCCAGCCACTCACAGGGGGTGACTTATTCCAATATTTGAGGCACCGCAGCGTCAGCAGGGTCATCCCCACTTTGTCCCACGTTGTTATCTAGGCTGAGGGATGTCCCCTCCCTCAGGACCTCACAGAAATGCTCAGCAAATCTGCCAACCTGTTCCTGGGGGTTGGAGATTGGATCACCGTTCTTTCCCCTCATGATGGTAATAGGTGTGGCCCTGCAGGTTACTTTTTTATGGAGTAAATAGGGATTTGTGATCGCGGGCCATTGAGGCAGACTCCATCTCCTCAGCAACCCGCGACCATCACCTATCCTTGCAGCGCCTCACGGCTCTCCGAACCTCCGAGCGAAGGTTGCGGTAAGCCTCCTCATTCTCCGACGTGGGATGCTGTAGCCGATGAGAGTGGGCCTGTCGCTTTTTCTCAGCCAGCTTGAACACCTCCTCTGTCACCCAGAGTCTCTGGGGAGGTCTGGTCCGTGTACCCAAAGCAGCCATTGCAGCTGCATGAGCCACAGTCCTAAACCTCGCCCATTTCCCCTCGAGATCAGGAGGAGTGGGGGACGATGCCAACTCCAGCCGCAAGCGATTATTAAATTCTCGCTTGCAACTTTCATCAGCTAGCTGAGACCATGCCACTTAGGGTTTGAATGGGGTCCTGGGTGTACACCCACCACTGGAGTGGAAGAATGGCAGGTGCATCTTACAGATGACAAGTCGATGGTCAGTCGGCAGATCAGCTCCATGGTAGGTCCTGGTGTCAAGGACATGGGCCCGCATCCGCTGTTTCGTCACTATGTAGTCCAGCAGATGTTCTTGCTTGGACCCGGCCTGCATCCATGATGTTGTGTGGATGCGCCGATGCCGGAACAGCGTGTTGGTAATTACAAGCTCATGGGCTGCACAAAAATCTAGCAGCCTCCTACTGCTATTATTGAGCTGATCTGGCCCATGCCTTCCAATCACTCCAGACCAGGTGCCAGCATCATGACCAACTTGGACATTGAAGTCAACCAACAAGATGACTCTATTCCGAGGGGCCACTTTAGCTAGCACCTTTGACAGGAGGCCTTAGAAGGCATCTGACTCATCGGCCTTGCCTGCATCCCTCCACAGATGTTCATCTTCAGTGGGGGCATAAATAACCACGACCACCACTCGTCGCCTCTGGTTGATGGGAAAGTGAGGCCAAAGTAGCCTGCGGCTTACAGCTTCCCACACCTCACCACCACACTCCCACGTTCCCTTCATTCTTTTGATCAGAAGAAGAGGCACTCCCTGTTGTTTGGCAGTCTCCTGCCCTGAGAAGAGGACTGTGCACCCCTCATGGTGGCAGGACCCAGAGCCAGTCCACCGGACCTCCTGAATACCACAGAGATCCAGGTGGTACCGGTCCAGCTCACGGCAGAGGAGTGGCAGCCTCTCCTCCGCAGTGAGCGTTCGAACATTCCACGTGGCCACATGTAGTGGTTTTTTGTTGCTTCTGGAGGAGCCCCGAGGGTAAGGATTCAGTCTCCTGGCTCCTCCAAATGGGGTTTGGCCAGAGACGTCATAGACGTCTGTCCCCCCGGGGCCTCTGGCACAAGCTTATTAATTAAAATTTTCCATCGTGGTTTAGTGGTAATTAATTGAAGGTGGAGGGGTTACCAGCCCCTCGCACCCGTCCAGAGCCCCCATTTGGCCGCTGTGGTGTTCACAAACGGCATGAGGGGAAAGGCCAATCCGAATTGGCCCTCCCCCCACAGCACTGCCCACGACAACGTTGCCCGTCCGGCACCACGAAGAGGTAAGGGGTTGTTTTTGCCGGACTGAGCCGTAACACACACACACATTTTCCAATGTGAGGATGGCCACAGCAGACGCAGGAGTGATGAGATCACCTTGTGTGCCGGAGGGTGATGGATTGTGGCATTGCAAAACCGTAAAGGATGGCAATGGCATGGGGTGGCTATCGTCCAGCAGTGGCTGCTGATGATGATGATGAAGTGTGTGCACGTGTGAGACGTATTGCTGCCTGATTATATAGCTCAGACGATGGGCGGGGAGAGTGCCCGTGATGTGAGAGCTCGCCCAATGCAGAATGCCCTTGCTTCTCCCCGAACTGGTCATTTGCTGCTGGGGTCAGTGTGCATTGGTGCTCCACCCACTCAGTCTGACAAAATTATCAGCACGAACGAATGGAAGAAAAGGATTTGCTTTTCGCGGAGAACGTCGGTATGTTTTAATATAATAATAAAGAAATACACGTTTGGCTCATGATAAATGTAGCAAATTGGGTTAAAATGTTGCTTATTGTATATATTCCTTTAGTTTATTGCTGTGTTATGAAGAAAAAAAGATGACGGGCATTTGCAGTGATCTTAAGAGCCCGGACACCAACACACAGAGAGGTTGATGAAACAATACCTAGAACATTCCAGATAATAACGAAACATGATCTTCATCCAAATACATTACAATGATGCATACAGTACGTTACAGGATGCAGACAGTCCTCGACTTACGAAAATCCGCACCTACGAACCAGCTTCCATGACGTAAAAAAATAATAACATTGACTTAAAACGCGAACTCGCACTTGCAAACTGAACAGTTTTGTTCCTGAGGACCGCTCCTCCGCAAGATGTAATGAGTCAACCTCGCGTTGGGAGTGTTGTGTGTGTTTGTGTGTGACAGTGAGTGTGTTGGGGAGCGGTAGTGTAGGGGTTAAGCGTGCTGCGCTACAAAAGCGGCGACCCAGTGACGATTATCTGAACCGGTCCTGGGCCTCCGCTAGGTTGACTCAGCCTCAAATGAGTACCTGGTGCAGTGTGTAAAAACATCCGCATTGGGAAAACAAAGACGGTCGGGCGTGGTGCTGGCCACCCACCCCCTCGTGTACCGTTCCGGCCTTCATAGGTGCTCGCTAACAACACTTGCCCCAACAGTTTGTTAAGGATATACGGGGGTTATTTGTCTTTGTGTGTGAAAGTGAGTGTGTGGGGAGCGGTAGTGTTGCGGCGACTCGAGTTTGAGTCTTGCTCCCGGCCAATACTAGTGACGAATATATGAACCGGTTTTGAGCCTACTTAGGTCGACTCAGCCTCAAATGAGTACATCCTGCGGTGTGTAAACATCGCCACTGGGGAGACAAAGGCAGCCGGGAGTGGCGTTGGCCACTCACTCCCTCGTGTGCCGTGCTGGGCCGTCATTGGCGCTGCTTGTTAACAGCATTTGTCCAAATAGCCTAAGGCTACACGGGGGATCGTTGTCGTTGGGATGTGTCTTTGTGTGTGTGTGAACACGCTCCCGTGTGTGTGGCTGTGTGTGTGTGTGCGTGCTTGCCCTCTGTGTGTGCAATTGTAGTGACTCATTGCCCCCCTTCCGACAAACAAGGACTCAAGGTAATTGAAAATACAACTTTTTATATTTATGTTACTTTATTCTATGTTTTATTTACTATACAGTATTGTTTTACAGTATTACATGCAAATGTACAATATTTCTTCTTAAGTATAAAGCTTTGCTTCCTTTTGTTGAACCGAAACATATTTCATAACACTGACCATATGGGCATTTAAATACGGTGCATTATTATGTTCCGACTTATGCACAGTTCGACTTACGAACGGGTCTCAGGAACTAATTGGTTCGTAAGTCGATGACTAGGCGTACATACACGACAGGATACTATCGTCATCCGAATACATACTGGAGGTTGTGGGTTCGATCCCAACCTTGACACCTGTATATTTGGAGTTTGCATGTCTATCTTCCCGTGGTCATGTATAGTTTTCTCCGGGTCCTCTGGGTTTTTCCTCCTAATTTAGAATCAACATGCATTTAGAGTATTGACTTGCTATAAATTTCCGCGTTATAACCCACTTTGTTGAGTTGTTATTTGTGGCCAGATCACCTCTGAATAAAGAGCTATATAGCTCAGTGGGTCTTACCTGGTAAAATAAAAAAAAATAGAAAAATAGAGAATTACACTCTACCACTGTACTGAAGAGACGCAATGTGCACAATCCCATGTTGAACCATAGCAAGATTTTCCACCTACAGCATTCATTATATTTTGGTACATATTTGGATTTTAGCTGCCGTTGTGTTATGATCACAAACGAATGGCACATTGCAAGATGAGTACAAAAGCTTTTTCTGCATGAAACAGTCGATGGAGTGCTGATTTTGCCAACACAGTAGTTAATATCGCTGAATCCCAATTTGAGTGCTTGTGACCTGAGCTGGAGTTGGCCAAGCGCCATAGCCCTGGGGCCCTTTGGTGACACAATATAGCAGAGCCACAAGGTGCACTATTAACTGATCCATTTACCACTGTGTAGCATATGGATGTGTGTGAAAATAATTATGTAAATAAGTACATAATACAATGTACAATATATGTCATGTAATTTCATAGATTGTGTTAATTGCTTATTTAATTTGCTTTGCATAATTACTTATTCATTTTCTGTTATTAAAGTTCATTGTCATTGCATAATCTACTGCTTCTCATGAGGGAATTTAAAGACATATGTCAAATAGATTCAAGTGTTGATTATTCATTTACCTGGAATAATTATTCCAGGTAAATTAATTAGTGGGAGGGTTGACCTGGATAAAGCACAAAACATATGTACATCGTTGTTTTAAAACAATTGCATTGTTTATCTATGCATAGCAGGTGTGAAGATGTAGAAGACGTCTGTTTTTATATAGCAATCAGATTACATGCCAACATGTTTTTTTGGTTATGAGGGCACCCGGTCACTGACCATCATCAAACGGCTGAGAAGCAGCTCGTGATTAAACCAGCATGCACATTAACATACCATTTTTCTTTTTGCGAGCAGAGTTAACCCACAACCTGGATAACTGAGCGTTAACCGTATCTACCATCCTACCAAACACAGGTTTTTGGCAAGTCGCTTAGAGGTATGAATATAGCAGAACTAGAACACAAACATTACATATTCCATTTTGTAACCGCGGCGATAATACTATGGATAGACTGGCCCCCACCATAGGAATACATAAAGTCCACCACTGACTCAGGGCTGCCGATAATCATGAATTCTACCCCTTGGCCTCTTTGAACAGGGGGACACTGTGACTTGATTATTGGAATAGATTTTGATTTAAAGCTTTCGTGACTGCAGGGATTCATCTTCTTGGTTCTTTTGGTAAAGTCACGTAGAAGGGAATTAATAAAATAATAAAAATAAAACATAATAAAATTATTCTCACGACGTTTCGGCCACAACACAAGCAGCCGTCCTCAGGTGAAAACCAGGTCCGTCGAGGCGACAACCAAGAAGATATTGGAATAGATGTCCAAGTCGATTAGTGGTTGTGCATTTTTCAGCAAAATACTTTTTTTTATATATAGGCATATCAGTTTCGCAGTGATAAAGTCACGTTTAAGGTCTCATGAAATAATTTGTCAGCAGGATACCATTGTGTAGACCAATATCGTTTCCCAAATTCAAAGTTGTCACTTGCCAAAATTAATATTGTATTTTTGTAATCGGTTAATTCTTGTTTGTTGCCACCAGTGTATATCAGTGGGTTAATATTATATCCTCAAGCGATTGATGTGCACAATACAGATCTACAAATCTACAATTACTTACGCAACTACAAAATACCAGCTGGAAACTGAAGGAAGAATTTGCTCCTTGAGATTTACTGTATGAAAAATAGCAAGGAGTTTGTATTGCCTTATTGTTGGTGAGGCAGCAGCATTCCTTCTGTAAAAGATAAATTGTTCCCTACAACTGAGATGTTGCCCAGCTGTGTTCCTCCAACAGACATCTTCAGTTGTTTAGCTAACTTGTCGGTACCATTTGTTCTGCTTATTTTCATTTGGAGCTTAACTTTGCTAATTTTTACCGAGTTCTTAAATCATTCCCTGTCGTTCATAATGGGAATGTAATCAGAAATTGTCTGATGATTATCATTTTTTCTTTTTTTTTCAATTCAACGTTTGGAGAATATGTTCTAACGTTGATGTGGATAACGTTGCTGAGTGTCTCCTTGTCTCACTCCCCTTCTAATACTATCTTGTTCCTTTATTAATTCAAATTCAGTCTATGTTTCCAAATAAGGCGCCGTGGTGAGATGTTAACTACCTTGCCTGGTATACAGGAGTTTGTGGGTTTCATCCCGACACTGACGCCTGTATATTTGGATGTTGCATGTTCTCCTTGTGGTCGTGTAGATATCTCTCTGAGTCCACCGGTTTTTCCCTGCACATTTTAAAACATGCGTTGAGAGTACAGTCTTTGGCTGATATACATTTCCACATTATAAGCCACTTCGTTGAGATATAATTTGAGGTCAGTTCGCTTCTGAAAAAACTATATAGCTCTATAGGCCTTACCTGGTAAAATAAAACAGTTCAAAATAGTTTTATAGCTTATGTCATCCATTCTAGAAAACCCTTTTCTAAACCTGGCCTGTTCGTGTGTTTGGTTCCCCTCTAGGATTTGCATATTTGTGTTTCAAACGGATCTCGATTTATATGAATGTGACAAGAGGCCGATATGTCTGCAATTCCAGTCGTTTCATCACCCTTTTGTAATAGCTGATTGAGGTCTATTTCATGCACCTCAATCATCAAGAAAGAAAATGTATCCTGTTAATATTGTAATTAGTCCATGCAACTATATTATTAAATATATATGATTTGTGCTCTCTAGCCAATTTTACATCTGAAAAGTAATATGCCCGATGCACCAGAATAGAAAACACTATGTTAGGTGTGAGAAACATATTTGTACAAGTAGTCTTCCCACATGTATGTAGAATTGCTGACCATGTCGAAAGGCCCTGAAGCAATGTGTACATTTAATATTTATTGCATTGTGTAATCCTAACATTCATTATTTAGGGTATGTCATTTGGACATAGAGTGGTTATTTTCTAGCCTTAGTGTATCTTGTCATGTGACCCTTTGCTTGGCAAATGACCAGACCATGGATAAAGTATATTCTTATAAATTATTGTTTCTTTTTGGTGAGATTATACAGGTATAATGTCACTATTTTTTATATATATATAACCCTCCACCACACGACGAAGCAAAAAAAATCAAGTTGGACAAATATTCACATGGAAAAATATGCCAATAGTTTTGCGTTTTCAACAATCCAGAATGTTCAAGCAGCGAGCTCAGTAAAACCTGAGCTTTTGTTAACACCTGATGATGCTGGATACACTCTCCAATGCAACGTCGTGTAAAGTTGCTAGCATTTTGCTCGCTTTTTATTAATCATATTGGTTATGAAAGCATACGTATAAAATCAAGGTAGATTCTGGCTAAATATGAAATTAATAGAGACACAATGAGGTGTTTATATATAATACTAGCTGGACTACCCGGCTTCGCCCGGGACTTGGATCCACCACGCCCGGCCGCCTTTGTATCCCCAGTGGCGATGTTCACACACCACAGTAGTTACTCGTTTGAGGCTGAGTCGACCTAGAGGAGGCCCAGGACCGATTCAAATAATCGTCACCGGTGGTGGCCGTGAGCGGAAATCGAACTCGGGTCGCCGGGTTCGTAGCGCAGCGCGCTAACCAATACATTACAATGCGTTACGCTTGCACATGTGCGGGTCACGTGACATATTTGACGTCACAGCTCATTTGCCGTGCAAAAAAAGTATATTCATTATTGAGCCCCCCCCCCCCCCCAAAAAAAAATTTGTATTTTGATCATTTTTGAATGGTGTAGAGTCTGGAAAGTACCCACATGACAAATTTCCAGTTTTTTGCATGTCGGGAAGTACGCTAAACATTTTGAACAGACACACATAATCACAACTTTGCCTTTTATATATATGGAGATGTATTCTGCGGATGAATATATCCTCCAGTAAGTACACCTATTGGATCAACCCTTTTTGCTATTCCAAACCAATTCGGTCATGGTAGCAGTTGATTAGAATTAATGTATGTGCGTTGAATTTCTTTCGCACCGTTCGTAGCCAACCACGCTAATCAGATGTGCAGGGAATTATATTAAAGTGTTCCTGAAAGCTATGTTTAATCCATAACACAAATTTACCATGTGCACCATTGTGGAGAATGCAAGTAACGAAATGAATCCTCCACGATAAAACAAAAATATCGAAAAGTATATTTTAGCCATCCCATTAACCAAATTACCTTATTGTAGCTGCCAAAAAAACAATGCACAGACACATACACAGCGAATCAAGATGGTTATTTTTTTTGTCATCGCCACTCTTTGCAGGTGGGGAACATCCATTGGGACTGTAGAATGACTTCCCACAGCTTGTGGCATGTCACAGGGTCTGCAAACTGGCGAGGAAATAATCCCTTATCTGTTGCCTGTGTGCATGCGGATGTTAAATACTTGCTTGGATGAAGAATTAGCCTGGGGCGATTCGGGGGAGAAAAAAAAACTTCCCACGAGGCTATGGCACATAATTGCCTGTAGTCTGGTTTGAGGCCATAAGCAGATTATAGGCTACCCTCATAACTCTGCAACAAATTGCAGCATTAAATCCAGTTTAAAACATGTTGCCCACGGTGTGAACCCTTGCTTTGAAATACAGTATGTTTAATATCCCATATATAGAAATAAAAAAATCCAGTTATTGTGAGTCTTTCTCTTATTACCCATGACGTTATCTGGAAATATATAAATACGGTAAAATGGTTTTGAGAATTGAATATACGCAGATTCACACATATTACTGTATTTTTTTTTTCAATTCTGAAACAGATCAGCGTGAATGGACCATACCTGTGATTGGTACTAACGGATATTATATTAACGCCGAGTACCATTGCATGTGCTTTGGTATAATGGTATAAATCTGTCAACACAGTCCCTTGTTTGACATATATTGTGATCCCTATCTCGATCCTATGCAAATAGATTAATAAAAAAACAATTACTTTCATATTATCCGAATATTTAATGAAGAGCTTGCATATGTATTCCAAACATAAATTAAACCAAGGGAGATTGTACGCAAGCAAATATGAGGAAGTTTTAATAAGATACAAATTGTTGATTAATAATGCAATTCCCAGGTGGTTTGATTAAAGTAATAAAATAGCAGGTTTGAATCATGTCTAAAATTCAAAGTTATGGTGCGATTTATTTAAATTTAGGCACCATCCATTGAGTAGGTACGCAAAAATCTGTCAAAACTTGACCCCTCCCCCCTCCCTGTACGCACGCGGACTTTTTACACCACCACCCCAAACTGCGTACGTACGCTTGACCCCCCCACCCCACCGAATCCTACAGAACGGCCGAATCCACGCAGAAACGATCAAGGATTAATAATATTAACGTGTTTAAGCAAACAGATAGTCCACCGACGGACTATCTAACCCATTTGAAGGCCAATGTAGACAAATTATTATTATCGAGGCTTCACCCCCCCACCCCCCGTTTCCTATGCGTACATTGTCAGTAGACTCCCCATACGCAAGCGTACGCATTTGGGTTAACCCCCCATCCCCCCTCCATGCGTACGTACTAAATGGATGGCACCTTCTTACCTATAATACAGCAGCATTTTCTCAATATATATGTATGGTGCCTCTTTCATAATGAGAAATATATAAATTAGGATTTGGATTCCTTCACCACCTGCCTGATTTGAGTTTGTGTGCTTACCTCTGCAGTTCATATACCTACAATAATCACCCAGAATCGTCTGCCATTAACGCTCGTGACGTCGCTCCACGTCGACCAGCCCCCCTCATTAATAATCATGAACAGGTGACGTCCTCCAAATGGACACCCCCCCCCAATTAATAATAATTAGGGGCTCACGTCACTCCACATGGGGGGCCGAGGCGCCTCCTCCCCCCTCCTCGGCGTCAACTTACAACCCTCACTACAAAGGCAGAACCCTCACGTCACGCTGTTGAGACATCAAAGTAGAAAGGACGTCATGATGAACAAGGGATTATAGCCTTAAAATTATATAGGTCTGTGTCACCGCGCCCTTACCAATTGCACACGAATTAATGCAATGAATATCACGTCGCGGTCTGCTTTTCGCTTGCAAGTTTCAGATTTAATGCAATCCACCCGTCCTACTACCCAGGAACAAAAAATACATACATTTCGAATTAAAGATTTCGTGACTGCAGGGATTCATCTTCTTGGTTCTTTCAGTAAAGTCACGTAGAATGGAAATAATAAAATAATAAAAATTAAACATAATACGATACAATTCTCACGACGTTTCGGCCACAATGCAAGCAGCCGTCCTCAGGTGAAGAACAGGGCTGTCTTACCGAAAGAACCAAGAAGATAAATACATTTGTTACACAGTATTATTAATGGAATGGATTATTAACTTTGATTTTGTGTCCTGGTCACAAAAACAAAGTTTGTGGGGAATAATAGCCACTTTCTATACTTTTGAGGCATAAGCAATTAGAAAATAACACTTATTACCCAGGAACATTTTTTTTTGTTACACAGTAAGCTATTAGAAAAAAAAACTATTACCCAGCTCAAGGTTGTGTGATATTTCTCAAAGTGCTCATTGGGCTTTATTTATTTCTCTGCATTACATTTTTACTAAAATTGCAATGAGGAATGTGTTTGTCCTAGTTTTTTAAGGAGTAGCCGTTTATTCTTGTAGGGAAGTCATTACGCAGGTCGATGAGGCAATGGTTAAAGGAGGAGACAAGGTTTCAAAAGGTAGCGGACATGCCGAACTTGCAGGTGCCTGGACTGAATCGTCCAGCTATTGTGCATGACGCACACATTCCAACATTCTTCTTCTTCTTTTCGTATGGCCCAGTGAATAGCAACCTAAAGATCAATGTCCAAGTTTTCAAAGTCACACGACAGCTGCAGGTGAGGCTGAATGAATTGCTACTGCTACTTCTGCTGCTGCCTGCTTTGAATTTCGCAGCTGTGAGTGCTTCACAGTGTGCTCTACGGTTCAGTCAGGGTCTTCACAGTCGCATTCCGGGCTTACATTGATTTGCCACTTATGAAGGTGATGACTGGATCTGATTTCCCAACGTTAAGAATAAAGTGCTTGTATTTTGAATAATTTATGTACTCTAAAACGGTATTCATTTTAGATATGACCGCACAAGTGCTTACACCTTGCTCATGAAGTGGAGTCATTGGCACTAAAATCGAGACCAAAGTGAAATATAACATGATGTCAGGTGGACTGAAGTATCCAACACAACTCACAATCATTCAAAGAGAATGCAATCAATGCAAATCCTGAATTCATTGCACAAACCAATCCGCCTGACCCACCCCGTAACCGCTGTACAACATCCTCAGGGATAGAGAAGGCTCGTCAGGGTCAGGGAAGGTACATCTCCAGTGTGTAATGTTCTTCGTGGGTTTTTGTAAGCATTTTTGTTTGTAAAGCACGCACTTGGAGGGATATACTTTACCATCAACACCCACACTACTTGAACATATCTCAAGTTACAATTAGCTGACCATACTCAAGTTACTAGTGTAGTGCACCCTTTATCGTGTTCTCCGATTACAGGGATTCCTTGTAATCGTTTTTTTTCCCTTGCTAAATTCCTTCAAACCAGGCCATGCCTATGGTAACATCCATCATTTGTGATTACAAAGGCATTGGGGTAAAAGCAGATGAGACCTCCATTTCCGACTAACAAAATGTTTGGCGTTTGCTGGGCCCTTTAAACCTCAAAGTCTATCCCTGAATCAATCAAGCCCGATAATTATTTCCGGTAAGTATGCCCCCACTAGCTGCCACAGGCCCTCAGCCACATCACCATAAATCTAGCGCCGTCAGATTAAACACGGGGGCATTGATTAAAACTCTTACAACCCAGGGAGCCTTTGTGTGGGGGCAGATTTAACAGTTACACCCAGACAGAGATAAATGTTTGTTCTGATTGTGCCTCCTGATTGCAACAAAAAAAAGGTGAAATCCTCGGGGAAGGGAGGGCAGGGTAGTGGTGGTAGAAAAGGGAGGGAGAAAAAAACTACTTTAAGTAAGCTTGGCTGTCTGTCCTTGGCAGTGAAATGACCTTTACACAATCTCCTCCAATTACTTTTCTTTCCGTGCTTTATTTGCTTCTCATTAAGAAATGAATGGCGTTATTAGCCTTTAGGGGGCATCATTTCAAGCAAGAGCTATTTCATTGCTGTTGGACTGGCAATTTCCAATGGCAACATCATATATAGTTAAGAAAAATAAAATGTACATCTGTGCTTGTATGTGTTTGTCAATATATGGCAGCTGGGTCTGTCCCATGACCTGCCAGCTAGCATTCGACACTTCACGTGGCCTCAACACACCTGGCCTGGCACAAGTGGCGTGGTGATGTCACCACGAGTTAGTGGCGAATTGCAGCTGTTGTTGCTGTCCATATACATTTAGCGGGGACCAGTGGCGTCTTGATTAGCACACTGTGCTATGGGCTCGGTGGTGACCTGAGTTCCTTATTCGGCAAATATTAACATCAATGGTGAGTGAGCCGGCGCTGGGCCTACCATGGGGTGACTCAGCCTTACATGAGCAAACATCAGCGTGGAGGGATAGTGCTGGTCACAAGCACCCAGGGTGGAGCCGATTCCTGCGTGCCACTGAGTCTGGACTTCGCCCGAGGTCTGGGGGAAGTTCAGACCCCTGCGCGTCCTGAAGGCGAACGCGAAATCTGATATGAAAAACAAGAATAGGTTTTACCCTGTCTGGCAATAGCACAGGTGTTAAGATGTTCAACCACCAAATAGACATTGCTTTTTGCAAGGATTCACGTCTGCATTAACCACATGCACTTGTGGTGAACACGCAAACACGCATTGTCTTTGCACCAGAGAACGCCACTGTCTGCTTTTTCGCGTTCTCTGGTTCGAACACTGGTGGTGAGATAAGGCCATACAGAAGGCTGTTTCTGGTGTAAGCCAATCAGTTTAAAAAACAATGCCTTTATTCGCAGGGACATTTTTGCATAGTGATAGGTTTTTACCCTTTCAACTGGTACATAAACTGACACCTTTATACAAGGCATCATGTTTGCAATAACCACAACACAAGCCGCAAAATGCAAAAAAAAAGAAACAAAAAAAAGAAACAACTTCACAGAAAATACGTTATGCTTTGAATATCTGTACATGTTATACACATGTAATAAAGGTTAGATTATTTTTACCTATTTCTTTTTTACAACATGACCGTTTTTTGTTGATACTTTTTTGCAAATGTGTAAAGGTAAAAATGGAGCCCTGAAATATCTTACTCATGCACCGCTCCCCAGATATTCGGGTGCCACAGTGGCGAGATGTTAACTACCTCACCTGGTACGCAGGAGGTCGTGGGTTCGATGCTGACCCTGAAGTCTGTATATTTGGAGTTGCATGTTCTCCCCGTTGTCGCGTGAACATTGCTTAGGTTTTCCCCTGCACATTTAGAATCAACATGCGTTCAGAGTATTTGGCTGCTATACATTTACACGTTATAAGCCACTTTGTTGTGCTATCATTTGTCGCCAGGTTGCTTCCGAAAAAAATCTAATAGCTCAGTGGGCCTTATCTGGTGAAATAAAAAAAAATGTTTCGTTTAATATTGGAACTGCACATCGACTTCCTGTGGTGTACACGTTTATCCCTATGGTTGGAGAGAGATGGGGCGATTTGTGAAACTTGCACCATTGTTTTCTACTTCCATACCAAGAGATTGAACTAAACATCACCTGGATGTGTTCTAACCATTACACCATGGTGGCATTTGTATGTTTTTTATACAAGATACGTTTAAATGATTAACAGGCTAGGTGCGGCTGTGACAGATCATCTCACTTTCAGTAAGAGTTATGAGTTCACGCCATAGTTGTGGGGAAACTCAGGGACATCGTCTCTCCAGGATGGGTTATAAAAAAATTGTATCGCTTTGTGATAAGTCAATAACTGCCTTTTTTAAAAGACTGGCCATCACCATAGTCACCTCACATTCAAACCACTAGCTCATTGCAATAATTTGAGATTATCACCACCAGATTATCTTTGAACAGGGAGACCATCAGACTTGTTGACTTTTCAATGAAAAGAATAAGTCGATAGGTATAGAAAAAATGCCGGGTTTAACACGAGAATTACTGAAAAAAATCAGAACTAAAACTAAAAGTCACATTCATCTGTGCATTTTACAGCATGTTTATCGGCAAGGTGGCACATTTTACAGAGCGTCGTATCCATTAGGTGTCCAATGTGCTTGTTACATGCCAAGGCTGATAAATACCAATACAGAGATTAACTGTGTGTGGTGTGGGTGTCTTTTTAAGGGATGGAAATACAAATTGCATAAACATTGTATTTCTGTTCCAAATGGCTCCCTGCCCCAAGGTGTCTATCTGCAAGTGAGTGCAAGGGTGCCTGCATGGCTCGGTTGCATTCTATGTAAATGTAGCTAATCCTGCTGTGTGGGGGGGAATGCATGCGCACAAGTGCGGTGCTCTGGTGTCAGTAACTGATGACACTGCCAGAGTGATGTATGATCAACAGCGGTAGCGCATTCTATTAAGGCATAAACAGGTCCACACTGTAGCCCAGTACATTAATCAGTTCATTATACTCTTTACTAGCAAATAATTTATCTCGACTCGGCCATGCCAGGATAAGCCACTTAACCATGAAAGGTTCAATTAAAGGACTCGATGATAGATCACATCAAAACTCTCAAACTCAGCACGAGCCCATGCATTCCATAGCGCTGGATTTTTGATGGATGATTTGACCTGACATAATACATTCTGTGGCTTTGTTGATTCACCATTCTCATTCCAGGTTAATTAAATTGCTCTCCTCAGATTCCTGAGTCAATTAATATGAGCGCCACAATAAAATGGAATGTTGTTTTAAAGCCTTAATGACCTTTGCGCAAACAAAAAGGGGGGTGATCTTATAAAATGTAGTCTCGTGTGGGATATTATTGGTATGCAAATCTTAATTTGGACATATTGTCCATACAAAGTGCATTTTCCACATTACTGTACGTGATCTGAAATCTACATGTATATCGTAATCTGTGTCACTGTTTTAAATGTAAACAAATAGCGCTGTGTGTTTGATAACAATGTAATTATATATGGGGTGGCTCAACAAGATTGAAAATAATGTTAAATAGTCCCACCAACACAACATTATAACCTGTCTGTACAGTGAAGTCACGTAGGTATAAAATAAAATAAAATAAATGAATCACGACGTTTCGATTGCAACACAAGCAATCATCATCAGGTGAGAAAACCACAGCAAGAAAATGTTTAGCTGAAGTGGGAGAGAGATGCCGTTGCGTAATGCTCCCCTTCCCCTACTCCCCTCCCTTACCCCTCCCCCCTCTCTTACCTATATAACCTCTTACCACGGAATCTCTCTCCCACTTCAGCAAAAAAACATTCTTGCTGTGGTTTTCCCACCTGCTAATGATTGCTTGTGTTGCAATCGAAACGTCCTGATTTATTTTTATTCTATTTTATACCTACGTGACTTTACCGAAATAACCAGAGCGTATGGATTCCTGCAGTCACGAAAGCTTCAAATCTCGACTGTCTGTACAGGTTGTTCCCAGATTTCCCCTAAAGTTTCCTCCCATACTCCAAGACACTTGGCGAGGAATTGGCCAAAAGTTCCAGCCAGAACCCTCCTGACAAAATTATATATTCCTTTTCATTGAGGTTTGCCGAGATAAAGCATAGTCTACATTGGCAGGATCAAAATAAGCACTGAACCGACCCACATAACATTGATCCACAAAACGCAAGGCACTACTGTATTCATTGTACTGTAGGTTATTAGAATGGCTTAAAATGTCATTTGAAGCTTCATATTCAGATGTTAATTGTAATGCATATATCTGCTCCTCAACACTGCTTCTATTTATATGTGACGGTTCCTTCAAAGGTCATCGCCGTACGTAGCTGGTGGCCGAATACGGATAATGCACATGCCAAATACAGACATCTGTTGTTCGTACCTGACTTTTATATGGCTTGCTGCCCAATGGGCTGTTTTGTTTAGGATAGTGAAGTTACGCTGTTTATTCAGATAACAGTGTGCATTTAGGAGTCAACAGTGCTTCAGCTTTTCCAGCATGCAGAAATTATGTTTGTCATTAATACTGTCATCTGTCTCCCAACGACTACTGCACATTCATTGGATTAGGCTGTGTTAGTTTGAAAATGTATATGAATAATTATGTATGGCATTTCTCAATCTAGTGCTCAAAGATGACCTTCCCATACTGTGGGGAGGATCGTTTACCATGCTTCACCACACTGGATTTGTGTGGGTTGGTGAGGGTGCGTGCGAGGACCGGTTTCATTATCACTCGCCGCTGATGTTAGCAGTGGCCGAGAATAAAACCTTAGTAACCAGGTTCATAGTGCAAATGGGTAACTACTGCCCTTCCGGCTCCACTTATTTAACCAGCATGCACTGTAACGAACACTGAATTTCTGTCTTGGTTTGGCACCAGGTCTAAGGAATGGATCGGGTCAGATATCACGAATGATGGCCATGGCCAGGAATCAAAACTCAGGTTGTTGAGTTTCACAGGGAAGTGGGCTGCCCACTGCGCCACCACTCCCCACAGTTTGAAAGTTTAGGTTCCAGATATTTACGCTTTAATTAAATAATCCTAAGTCAGTGATTTTGAGTGCGGAAATTAATTTAAAAGGTCACCCGTGTAGCTTTCCTTATCAGCAGACATACATCACGCAATAATAATTACATTTAAAACCCCAGCAATGGCTATTCATTAAAGTACATTTTACACAACAGCATATTCTGCACGGCCCTATTAATGTTTAATGTATGTCTGCATTATTAAGGCATTCATAATAACAATTTGCATTTTATTTTTCTCGACGATGAAAATAAAACACTACCGTACATGTGTATTCTTGTCTGGGTTTTCCTCAAAAGTATTGATATTTTTCAAAAGTTGTTTGAATAAACTGCAAGGTGGTAATTTGTTTGAATATTTTCCTGCGATGTGCTGTTATTATTCATGTTTTAAATTAGTTCAAAGAACTCCACACAAAACAGAACAAGCACTCTCATTCAGGTATTGTAGCAATTGCACAACTTTTAATGAAAAGTATCATACATTGCACAAGTGTAGTCATATATTGCTGTGCAAAGCAGGCATTATATAAGCATATTGTCGTACAATACAGACAATTAAAATATAATATTACATGCAAACAGTATGGTAATGTTTATATCATTATATATATAACGCTGTGATTAATGCAGCATTGATTAAACACGCGTGTGCGAAGCTCACTTCGGTGCTGACTGCAGAGTTTGATTCTATGTGGCTGACACAGGGCAATCAGTGCAAGCACAGTCATTCGGAAATGGCCATATCACCTCCTGTGGATATTGATTACTAGACACGTAAATATATGTAAAAACTTTGCGGATTGATTCATACATACGCACGTCAAAGTGTCTCTTGCTCTAAAGAGCATTGCTCTTGTACCCATGTCAATTTCCAGCCTGCGGAAGCAGCAGTAGGAATTCCACATTGTCATGACGGGGGGAACACTTATGTCTAGTTAAGTCGACTGGCAGGTTACCTGTGGTGGGATAAAGTGTGAATCCTCCCACCTCTTCCCAGACATCTGGCCAGCATGGAAGAGTAGGTCAAACCTATCCACTAGAGAACAGCTCTCTCAAGCTCCTTCCAGTGAAGGCCTTTCTGCCAGAAGTGGCGTGAGCAAACACCTGCAGGGCTGCACTTTTACCTTCACATGTTTTTTTCATATGCATTTAGACACGTGGCAGTTACAGTCGTAATACACTTGCACTGCATGCAGGGCATGCAGGGCATGCTATGCAAGTGTCCGTGTCCAGCTTTGCTCTCAAAGGCAGTCTCGGGATGTGACGGAATAAAAAGGGGCTTTTAGGCTTGACCAGACAGTGCTACATGCATGGTAATAATATATGCACATTATGTGCATTAATGCTTTTCCGGCACTGTCAAGGCCAGTCGCATGCTCCTGTCTGGCTCATATCATTATGAATGATTCATCAGTGGGCTGCCGGCTGGGAATGGGGCTGCTTTGGACAGATCAAGGACAGGTTCTGAAGCGAAGTAAGGTGATGTGTCTTGTTTTGGGATAAGGACGAAAACACATGGTCACATTCGGCGATATTGAAAGGTTCCACTGTAAGCGTTGGCCTTTGTTGTCCAAACTGAAGTCCAGAGGGCTTGGAGCTGAGCAAATATTAATCCGTGTTGCCCTTTGTAATGATCTAATCCCTTGCTGGGATGTGCTGGCAGGGGCCAATGAAGTTGTCTTCCTGCTGAAATTACAATACGTCGATAGCCAGCTGCACAGGCCAATCAATATTGTTAAATTACTTGAATGAAGATTAAGGCACAATTGGTGCAGGGTGAAGCTCCGTAAATTGCATTGTCTGTAACACTTGCTGATGTGTAAGGGTCAATCACTTTATTTGCATAAATCTTTGCGCTATTGAAAATCTGATCATGATAGTAAGTTTTATAGACATTTCAGCAGTAAAATAAAATATTTATTGCCTTCTCTTACAATTATATTATTTAGAGCTCTCAATGAAAGGCGGGGTGTGTGAGGCGTGGTTACAATATGTGTCATTGACAAACAGAGAAGAAGAAAAAAAATTGCATAACGTTTAAGATCATACAAAATACTTGAGAGTGAACAAATATGACATTGCATACACTACGAGAAGCATTACCAGTCACGTTACAATAGTTCTGGTAGTGGCAAAGTGACAGTCTCACAAGTGAAATATCATCACTTTAAGTCTTGGTCTTGACCTAAACCATACGCCTTCCAATAGCAATAGCATGAGTACAACATTATGGGAATTTTAGCATTAGTTGTCCGATGGAGAAAAAAGGTTGTTACTTATAGGGATGTGGAATTTCCATTCCTGGCCCAGCTGTCGCTCAAGAGCATCATCCAATGCCCATTTGAGAATGGAGACACTTTGACTCGGAATCTCGACTTTACATTTATTTGGTTTTCATTCTACACTCAACTTCAGTAATTCAGAACACAAATATAATTGCACTGTTTGCTGCAATAGAATAACCTTAATTTATTTAATGTTTTATAATTACATAAAGCGTAAAAAATATATGTAAAAACTGGTAGAATAATATTTAGCTTTAGCGCCGTATCCATTTAGTTAAGTCCTATAATTACACAATAATGTGTAGTTATTTTGTACATGTTATTTATATGTTATTTGCATAATATTTCTCAGGGAAAAATGCAATTACGTTTCAACTTCTGGAGAACCCCCATAGGACTGCACAGAGTAGGAACTGCATGTTTAGCATATTCCACCCTGAGCTCAGAAAGAACACATACAGCACGCATTCTTAGTATTATTCCCCATGGCAAAAGGAAAACATCCTTCCATTCTATACAGCTACAGCCTGACATATATAAATGGGATTCAAATCTGCCCAGATGAGAGTGGTGTAATGACAGATTGTATCACTGCCAGAGGAGATAGTGGGTCTGAGGTTCAAAGATGCATTGCATTAAATTCTTCTCTTTGGGTAACTAAAGATACAGGGGACACTTTGGACAGTTGGCTGGAAAACTTTTGGCTTGGGTGTTAGCACACCTTTATGCCAAAGGCAAGTCGACTTAAAGTTAGTGATAAAATCTGAAGGATTTTTTTAAAGGAATTGGCACATCTTTAAAACTGATTGTGTGGTGCTAAATAAAGCTACTTGTTATTGAATATTTTTCTGCATTTAAACTAAACGAAATGTATTGTAAGTAACAATACATTCACGAGTTGTCAGTCAGTGGTAAGTGAATTGAAACACAATATCTCCTTTCCCAACTGTGCAGAGGTTGTGTTCTGTTCTCTGTTATGGGCTCTATCATGAAAATGCAAAAAATCCACCTTTTTTTTATGAACGGGACCAGTCTACCATATTACGACCATTGTAACTTCCCACATCATGGTATTGCCTCACCAGTTTGTGTCCTTTAGCCAACCTGGTGGGATGATGAGCTAATTCAACCCTGGATGGGACTTGAATATTCCAGTGTTATGATTGGAAGCCCAAAAGCTCTGCTAACCTGAGCTATATCCTGGCCCCATAGGTAAAGCATCTATAAAATCGTGGGTGCCACGTTGGCGAGATGTTAACTACCTCACTTGGTATACAGGACGTCATGGGTTCGATCCTGACCCTGACGCCTGCTGTATATTTGGAGTTTGTGGTGTCTCGCTGGATTCTTCTCCAGGTCCTCCGGTGTTCCCTCCACATTCATAAACATGCAATTAGAATATGATTACCGCTTGTGTTACGATCGAAACGTCCTAGTTTAATTTGTATTTTCGTTGAACCTATCTACGTGACTTTACCGAAAGACCCAAATAATATGAATTACTGCAGTCATGAAAGCTTTAAGTCAAGATGCAATTAGAATATTTGACTGCTATACATTTTCACGTGATAAGCCACTTCATTGAGCTATCATTTGTTGCCAGGTCACCTCTGAAAAAAGAGCTATGTAGCTCAGTGGGCCTTACCTATTTTAGATACTGATGAGACCTAAATAAAAAAACTCACCACAACTGTCAATAGCACTAACCTAAAAGGGAACGATATATAAGACTGGAGGTGACATTTTGAGCACTCGAGCAATGCGTTGTTATCTGCGCTTGTGCACCACTGCCAATGCAGTATTGCAATGGTTTTTGTTGTTGTTGTTAGGCCCGAAACTAATTCTCTCAGTGACCTCACATTGCCAGAAGTGTGACTCGCCACGGCTGGAACTGAAGCTCAGTAACCGAGACAGAAATCCATTCTGCTAATAACTTGCCGTAACATTCTTCACTACTCACATGTCACACATCACATTTTTGGGATTTAAAGGGGGGAAAAACCCAAAACAGCACTCAGTCATAATTATCTTTACAACATTTATCCAAAAGAAGCAGCAAGAGGCCTGTGTGGGAAAAAAAAATAGCCGCGCACTGCCATTGGTGAAATGGTTGACGTCACTTTCTTAAGCAATTGCTCCTGTGGTCGATAACAACTCCATAAATTATTTGTCTGATTTATGCCGCAATTTCAAACTCGGGGGATAAGATAACATGATCTATCGTTGTGCTCCATTCAGTCATAAATGGAGTTTTGCAGTTCACACAGAGTGGTGATTTGTACCATCTTATTTAATTGTGGCTGTTTGTGATGCGCTGCTTTTATGTATCGGGAACTGCTCGTTAACAACTCAACATGCCTCGACCCCTAAACGTCTCATGAAAGGAGCCATGCAAGCCGAAACATTGCTTGTATTATACATTCATTGGCACTGATTTTTCGTGGAACTTTAGTGGAAAATGTTGTATTTAGTAAAAAAAATGTATTACATAAACCTATCGTGAACAAACAGATATGACTTCAGGTTAACTGCCTGATGCAGTTATTGGGTAATTTGGATGGTGGGGCAGTGGTCTTGTTAAAGGTCATGTGTGGAAAGGTGTACTGAACAAGACTAATGTACCATCGGCAGAAAGACACTGGTTATAGCTATTAATTCACAATCATAATTGTCTGAGTTCAAATCTAATCAAGGTTAGAGTCAGCCTATCATCCCACCAGGGCTGATATAATATATACCACTTAACCTGGCTGGGTGGCTCCAAGGTTAAAACGCTTGAGCCACATTCCTGCCTGTAAATAAACCTAACTATCAAGTGTAGTGAGTGGATGGTCTTCACAGGTCTCTGATGACTATGCAAACAAAATAAACCCATCATATTCACTTTGGTTCTGCACTTGATTTGGCTACAATTATTTAAATTATTGGTTATATGTCACGCGATTATTTAAATCAAGAGCTTGTGCCAAAGGTGTTCCCTAATTATATAAAGGATGACCCAAATTTCAATAATGAACCTTAAAAAGGCCACTGAAAGTGGTCACTTAAAACATCCTCTGAAAAACCTGCTTCCCCAGGTCATTCTCTGACTCTGTTCAAATAATGTAGGAATGCGTTGAATGTGTTATTGATGATTATTTTGAGTTTGTTGTCAATTCTGGTTTGCTGCTCTGTGAGATTTCCAAATTGATTCGTTGCCTCATAACATATGAGGAAAACCATATTCGATATAAAAAATACACTTCCTGGGAAGTTCACAGTAATTGCCCTGATGGAGAGACCGTTTCTCACATTTAGGATGTTGAATTCCTACGACTGGCTCAGGACTGCCAATGGAGATGAGCATTGTTCCATGTTTGTTTGAGCAGAAACATTTTAATTTTGACTTTTATTTATATATGTCATATGCTCGTTCTTGACAAGAATAAAACGGTAATAAAATCTTAATCTATTCATTACACTAGATTTGTTGTGCAGCATTTTCACTGCAGTTCAACTGCACCTTTAACGGTTACCCATGTTTATTTTGTTATTTTAACATTCAACTAAGGCTCTCATGTGACTATGCTTTCAAAATCCATGCCTTATACATGGATGGCCGCCCAGCCTTGCAATGCCGTATTCCCCCTACTTGTTAATATCACGGATCTGGATATCCTTAAACACCTACTCCAGGCACAGCAATCTCAGGCTCCTTCCATTATTTGTTTGAGTGTTGAACTCCTTTATGTCCGTTGTGGCAGGTTGGCTTAAGGGGCTAATGCCTGTGTCACAGTGCTGAAATGCCCTCACAGAGATTCTGGATTTTAATATGGGAAGCCACCTTTGATTAAAATACTGTAGGTTCTCAAGTACAGTGAGTTGACGGTCTCAGACAAATTCAAAGCCTTGTCAGAGAATGGCTCAGCCAATCACATTTAGGGCATCGAAAAAACATGTAACTTTCTGTTTTACTAGGTAAGGCCCACTTCAGCTAAATAGTTCTTTTTTAGAAGTGACCTGGCCAAAAATTATAGCGCAACGAAGTGGCTTATCACGTGGAAATGTATCGCAGCCGAATTATATAAACGCATGTTTCTAAATGTGGAGGGAAAAACGCGAGGACCCGAATAAAAACCCACGCGACTGCAGGGAAAACATGCAAACTCCAAATACACAGGCGTCAGGGTCAGGATCGAACCCACAACCTCCTGTATACTAGGTGAGGTAATTAACATCTCACCACCACAGCACCTCATACCACTTGTGGGGCGACTTTTGGAGGGACTGTATCTTGCCTTAGGAATGCATAATATCCACCACCGTCTCCGCATTTCCATTGTTGAGATGAGTTTTGCCTCATTGCTTATTTCAGCAAGGATACATGTTGACAATGACTTGCCCTGAATGTGGTTTGTCAGTGCTGCAAGAAAATGTGCATCTGTTACAGCAGCCCCAGTCGTTTTTCAAACTGCAATTTGTACAAAGGCAGCCGGTAAGTGCCTCCAGTTGTCATCATCCTAAGTAAAGTACTGCTCATGCTGATTGAAGCTATTACACAATCAGCAGTGACCGACTGATGCTGAGCATCTTCATAAATCCATGAGTGATTGAACAAAATCATTCTCATTTGTCCCCATAAATTCAGGGCACTTGACTCAACAGTTGTATAGAATTATAGGTATTATGGTGCATCTTGCTACATCGTTGCTTATTTCAGCAAAAGTCATGTTTTGATTGTGATAAACTTGTGTATGTCTTATTACGTCTACAGTCCCAGATGGGACTGTGGAAATCCATATTTTTTGGTTCTTTCGGTAAACATTTTTTTTATTAAAGCAAAAAACCCACGACGTTTCGATCGCAACACAAGCGGTCTTCATCAGGAGGAGAGAAAAGTGGGGGCAAGCCTCCAAATGTAGCTGCTTATAAGGGTTCCAGAGTGAGTGGGCGGGGGAAAGGGCTGCTCAAGGGACAGGGGGGCAGAGAGGGGGTGGGGCAGAGAAAAGGGGGGGGAGGAGAGAGGGGTAGAGATGGGAGGAGGGGGGGATGGCACCTTGGTACACCCATCCACACTCTGACGGTAGAGGTTGACAAGGAAACGCAAATTCAAGTCATGATGACTTCTTTCCAATGATTGCTGAGTT
Organism: Lethenteron reissneri; assembly: GCF_015708825.2. Lineage (NCBI taxonomy): Eukaryota > Metazoa > Chordata > Hyperoartia > Petromyzontiformes > Petromyzontidae > Lethenteron > Lethenteron reissneri. The sequence goes on from NC_083807.1 coordinate 9,469,312, forward strand.
TAAAACCGTCGTCTCGGTTGAAATTGTGTCTGTGTCTGTATACATGGATGGCTTCGTGAGCTAATCCTTGTTGATAACCAGTCGGCTTGCAAAGTACCATCGTCATAGAGAAATAAATTTCATGTGAGCCAGCCGCATTAAGGTAATGATCAGCTATGACAGAAGTATTGGTCCTGCCGTGTTTCAGATCTGCCTTGTGTTCACGAACACGGTCCGAGACATGTCGTTTGGTTTCCCCAATGTAACTGCTGCCGCAGGTACAGATCAATTTTTAGACGCTGGAATTCCTGCATGTCAGGAATCTTGTCCTTCACAGATGGGGCCAGGTCACGAATTTTGTGCACTGTGACAAATCGTACCTGGATCTTGTGTTTGTTCAAGATTTTTTAAATATTTTGGTTATCCCTGCTATGTAAGGTAAGGTGATGGTTTGATTGGGTCTTCAGATGGCTCCTTACTCACGGTTGGGGTGATGGCTTTGCGGATTGTGTAGTCAGAATATCCAATCGCCTTGAGAGCACGGTGTACGTGTTTGAGTTCACTGGTCAGGTGTTCATGGTCGGAGATACATTGAGCTCTATGGTGTAGCGTTTTGATGAGGGAATTCTTCTGGAATGGATGGTGGTGGGAATCAGGTTTTAGGTAGGCGTCAGTATGGGTTGCTTTCCAGTAGACAGAGTGGCTCATTAAGCCATCTGGTCTCTTTTTGATTAAGACTTCCAAGAAGGGTAGCATGCCATCCTTTTCTACCTCCGTGGTGAATTTGATGGCTGGGTGTATGGAATTGATGTGGTTGAGGAATTGTTTCAGAGCCGGTCGGCCATGTGGCCAGATGACGAACATGTCATCCACGTACCTCTTCCAAAAGGACGGGCGTAGAGTGGATACTTGGATGGCGTCCATCTCAAATTTTCCATGAAAATGTTGGCCACAACCGGAGATAAGGGAGAACTCCCTTGGGGTTACTAATATATACAGTCACTCGTTGCTAGCACTATAGGCAGTAGACATTTTATTTATTTATCAAGCGCACACGACCATACCAACTCAGGCGCCTTTGGTGGGGGGGGACATTTTTTTTCGCGTTAAAAATGTTATAAAAATCTTCACTGTGTTATTACTACTATACAGTCGCTAGATGTTGCAGGTACCACCACAGTCAGTATGCACTGCTGTAATAATAGCAGGTACCACCACAGTATGCACTGTTGTAATCATAGCAGGTACCACCACAGTCAGCATGCATTGCTGTAATCATAGCACGTCCCACCGCACGAGACTAGGCCTCACCACGCCACTCTGTCAGGTGAGTACTTTGTGCTATAGAGTCGATAAATACAGCTATATTCAGCATGTACTACTGCAGTGATAGCAGGTACTACCACAGTCGGTATGCACTGCTGTAATCATAGCAGCCACCACCACAGTCAGTATGCACTGCTGTAATCATAGCAGGTACCACCACAGTCGGTATGCACAGCTGTAATCATAGCAGGTACCACCACAGTATGCACCGCTGCAGTGAAAGCAGGTACCACCACAGTATGCACTGCTGTAATCATAGCAGGTGCCACCACAGTCAGTACGCATTGCTGTTACATTTTTAAGAGTAGTTTTGAAATATTTTCAAGACCCGGGCAGCGCTGGGTACTTCCTGCTAGTTTATAATAAAAATGTAGTTTAGAAATCAATAATATACATATTTACATCATAATTTTGTTGTAGGTGTAATAAAAAGACTCAGACACTTCTTACTGACTCCGTGTCCTTTATTTGGGGTTCGCGTTCTCCTTCCCACACGGCACTCCTCCTGAGACTCTCTCCCTGGCAGCCCCACATCTGCCTTCGCTCCCGTAGCCTTCCACGCTCCTGCAGCTCCGCTGCAGGCTCTTGGTGCAGCCCTCCGGCTGCCCCCACAGCAGCTCCATCGCTGCTCCCTGTTCCTCCGTGCGTGGCGATCTCGCCACCTCCCAAGTTAGCCCTTCGTGGCCTCTATGGCTACCTCGCCATCTCCAACCTCAATCCTCCATTCTCTCTTCCACCCCGCTGGCTGGCACCGTCATGAGCCCCTCAGCCACCAGGCTGAGGCACGGCGACCACCCAACGTGTTCACCACCCTTCACTCCCCCGACTGACCCAGATAGCTTCCTGTCTCCCCGCTATAACTTCTCCCCCACGTCACCCTGACTCCTCCCTCTCGGATCGTCATATCCGCCCCGCCCATTTACGCCCGCATTACACTACCCTCCCCCGTAGAGAAAATCCCAGCCGTCCTCGGCTGAAACAGAACAAAATAATGCGGGCGAAGGCATCACAATCAGGAGTCCCCCAGACACAACGGAGATTATAACAACAACAACACAAGCAACGAAAGGGGAGGTATCAGGAACTGGAACAGAACACCGGCCTGTCCTCCGCGCAACAACAACAAGAATAAGAATGGCACAATGAACAACAACGGCAACTGACACGCAAGAACGGCCAACGCGCACAACCCAGAATGTGATGTTTTAGTGCGTGTCCATGTTGCAGTTCCATCCGCTCGGCTCAAGTCCAACGTCAAAGAGCAAGTGGTAGAGCAGAATGACGAACGGCGCTCAATTGCTCCTTCAAGTCCTCATCCAGCTAGCACACCAGGTAACACCCAGTGCGACGGGAGCTGAAGAATCTGTGACGAGAAGGAGAATCCAATCCCCTGAGGCACAGCACAACAACGCACATCCGCATGTCGTACACGACAGCCACCCGGCCTCAGGGTAGTGGAGATGATGTAAATCCAGCCCGCTTAAAAAAAACTCCCCATAAATACCCAAAATAACGCAATGGATGCCCCATTATTTACATTTTAACAACAATATTATTTACACGTCAACAACAACAACAAAATTTTCTGCTCTTACCCACCAGCAGTCCTCCCTTGAGGACCAGCACAGACATCGCACGTACACAGCATGTACCCACGGTCACTCTCAGCAACCCAACAAAACGCCTAATCGCACACCCTCGCGTGGAGAGAGCCACGCTCCCCAGCGGTAATGTTTAACTCGCCCTAACCCCCACCGTGGTCGTCAACCCACAGCAACATCCACTGACCATACTCTCAGCTAGTGCAATTTCGGGGATGAGCAGCAACTCGGCCACGCTCCTCCCTTACTATCCCATCAGAGATGGACACACACCAGCCTCGTATAGTCCGATGCTTTATAGCCCAGGGAAGGTTCATCCCCCAGCAATGCCAGACCCCCTGTACTCCCCCCACGGGGCAATGTTCTCTTATAGAGACAATAACACCCTAACCCAGATCCCGTGAGCCCCCGGCACACCAGGTTCAGTCTGCCACCGCACAACTGAACCATGACTCCCCGAGCCATATGAGCACATGGCCCATTAGTTTAAGACATACCACGGAGGTTTCGCCTCCGGGCTGTCAGGTCAGCCATCAGCCATAGCCCGATGTGACCACAACTCGTGCATCACCCAATCAACAATGGCAGGCATAACAGATGGAATATTTGCCCCACCCCGGTTTTTCCCGCGCGCTCAAAATGGCGTCCCCCTTCGCCCAGCGCGTTCGCGCAATATCTCGCGCGCACTCAAAATGGCGGCCCTTTCCGCAAAGCGCATCGTCGCCATACCCCGCGTGCGCGCAAAATGGCGGCCCAACGTGCGAACACGTGGCCAGTTTTCTCCATTCGTGCACCCCAGCTTCCCTTAGCTGGGGGTCACAAGACGCATCTCCCGTCACATTATAACAACCCCACCAACGATAGACGCACAGCCCCAGCTTGCTGCGCACAGCTGTCATATCGTGGAATTTTTAACCAATATTTTACCAACCACATTAGTTACACAACCCAACTCGCCAAGCAACTCGTGGCTGCATGCGATCAACCGAATACGCGACGCCACTTGGCGCCAATTTACGGTCCCATTAGCATTAACCTTTGAGACACCCACAACGGCGTCATCACGCACCCTCAAAGCGCGCTCTCTCTCTCAAAAAGCGCAATTACCCATAATATACACGAAATCTCGTGTGCACAACACCAATACAACCGAATTTTAGGGTCCCCCTCTATAATATACACGCAATCTCGTGTGCACAACAACCATACAACCAATTATTTGGGTCCCCCTCGAATTTGTTACCAATTTCCAACAGGTACGCACAATATAATAACAATCCCAATTCCAATAATCAACCACTGCATCGCACCCCATAACCATACAGAACGGTATAACAGCACATGCAATCAGCATATCGCGATCACACGCGCACATTTAAGCACAATAGCAAGCAGATCTGCAGGCAACCAACACACCATTAATCCTGTCGTAACTTTGCAGCAACAACACAATTATTCTCTCTCTTGCAACAATCGCATCGCACACAGCACCTCGCAGCACAATACACCAAAAAATATATATGTTATTTTTTTCCAATTAAGCCCATCGCACAAGGTAACCCACAATAATACAGCGCAAGATACCCGACGCTCCCAAGTTAATAATTAACTTCACCATTAAGATAACAACTCCACGCAGCAGCGCACACACACAATTTGACACTCAGCAAATACAGCAGACTCTCCGTCCATTCTCAACACACGCACACACTTACATTGACACCATTAACAAGCAGATAGCGCGTTCATCGCTATTACACACACATACACACAGTCCGAACCGCGCTCCGCACAATCGAGTCATAAGAGAAAACGAAAATAGCCCCCCGGCCCTCGAAAGATGAGTGAGGTGTGTGTTAAGGCCGGGTGCGTATCGTTATGACTCGCCCGGGGCTGCAGCAAGAAGAGGACGGCAGGGTGGCAACTTGAGACGCCTCGCAGAACTCGTTCGGCGACTTGACGGCTCCGTTGTCACGCACCCGAGCCAGGACGGGAAGCTCCCGCCCCAGCAGCTGCAGCATCGGCGTCTTCTCCTCGCAGCACCCCCTCGAAAAACAGCAGCTCACAGCAGGCTGCTCACCCCGTGGCACCTCCAGATGGCAGCGCAAGGCTGCCTCTCCGCCGCGATGTTGAAGATGGCGGCGTCCTCCCGCCGCGGTGAAGACAAGATGGCGGCTTCCCGCCGTTTCTCCCCTGCCACGCCCAAGATGGCGTCTTCGTGCCACGTGGCAATGGCGCTGGCAGCGCAGGAAAGGCAGAGGCCTGCGGATCACCACCGGGCCTCCCCGACGTCGTCCTCGGCGTGGTGAACTCACACAGTCGCGCCAGCACGATTTTCAAGGTCCCCATCTGCATCACCATCTGTCTCCATCGTAAGTTGGCGTCCTCCGGCACAGACAGGTCCACCGACGCGGCGACACCTTGCTCACCCGGACCCGTACTCGTTCCAGAACGGATCACCTCTTCCATCGCAGGCAGGTCCACTGTCTGAGGGAGGTCGTCGTCGTCGGATGATGTAGCAGGAATATTTTTTTTATTTTTTTTTTCTTCTTTCTCTCAGGTGTTTTGAGATGCCGTTTCACTTCTGACTCCAGTGTAATAAAAGGACTCAGACACTTCTTACTGACTCCGTGTCCTTTATTTGAGGTTCGCGTTCTCCTTCCCACACGGCACTCCTCCTGAGACTCTCTCCCTGGCAGCCCCACATCTGCCTTCGCTCCCGTAGCCTTCCACGCTCCTGCAGCTCCGCTGCAGGCTCTTGGTGCAGCCCTCCGGCTGCCCCCACAGCAGCTCCATCGCTGCTCCCTGTTCCTCCGTGCGTGGCGATCTCGCCACCTCCCAAGTTAGCCCTTCGTGGCCTCTATGGCTACCTCGCCATCTCCAACCTCAATCCTCCATTCTCTCTTCCACCCCGCTGGCTGGCACCGTCATGAGCCCCTCAGCCACCAGGCTGAGGCACGGCGACCACCCAACGTGTTCACCACCCTTCACTCCCCCGACTGACCCAGATAGCTTCCTGTCTCCCCGCTATAACTTCTCCCCCACGTCACCCTGACTCCTCCCTCTCGGATCGTCATATCCGCCCCGCCCATTTACGCCCGCATTACATAGGTACCAAACTAAGACATTCATATGTATATGTTTTAGAATTACTTTTAAACCTGACAGTATGGCCTCACAAACTACAATACAGTGTATCATCTTCTTGGTTCTTTCGGTAAAGTCACTTTACCGAAAGAACCAAGAAGATGAATCCCTGCAGTCACGAAAGCTTTAAATCGAAATTTACAGTGTATCACTTTGCTAAAAGTGTAGTCCTGAAATTGCTTCCTCACACCCCTGCTGTAGGAAGGACTTCCACTAAGAGGAACTCTCCAGATTCCCTCTGGAGGGTATTTGGCCTACATTTCCAAGTTGACCAGAAATCTTGAAGAGTACTATATTGCTTTGTGACTTATTTAATGATGATACACGTTATAATCATAATAATAATTTTAAAAAGGCATGTGTTTCCTTGCTTCAAATGAGCATTGGACTGTGATCATCTGCACTTGTGGCAACTCTGAGCTGGAGGTATATATGTCATAACTTTATCAATTAGTACCTCACAAATTGGTACTTATTTTAACAACCCCAGATGTACGATCAGCTAAGCCAACCCCTCGACCAGGATTTAAGCTCACAACCCCACAAATGCTCTAGCCATGCTCTCACTAGGCTGGATACAATATACCAGGGGTCGGGAACCTTTTTGACTGGGAGAGCCATAACAGCCAAATATTTCTAAATATATTGCATTGAGAGCCATATAGTATTTTTAACGTATAATAAATTAAATATGTATCACTTTTAATGCGACTTCTGGTGCTGCATGGTTTTGCTGATGGCCTTGTAGTCTGGTTCGTACGTGGTGAGGTTGAGCTTCATGCAGGCGTTGAGGCCCCGTGACCCGTGAAATTTATCTTCAAAACTAATTTCTGTTTACTTTAAAATGACACAGTATTATTAAGCAATATCACAAGTATTTTAAAATCAGTTCCAAACTGATTTTTGTATTTTTTTTTTTCAACTCAAAATTGTCTGGGAGCCATATGCCGTCACCAGAAGAGCCATATATGGCTCGCGAGCCATAGGTTCCCGATCGCTGCAATATACAATAGTCATGATTATTCCCTTAATCATAATAGAGTACAAGGACGTTTTGTCATGGGAGTCCTGCTCCACATGTTGGGCCAATGTTTATTTTTTTGTGAGTGGAAGGAAACCACAGAATCTGGAGAAAATCCAATCATGTGCAGGATAACACTTACAATGTGCACTAAAAGGTCAACAGCATAACATTCGAAATGTCACATGTCAAAGTTGATTATATTTTAACCAATACAGGAAGCTATGCAATGAAAGTTACCAATATCATCATCGAGTCATGGTCAGTCCACTGCTGGATGAAGGTTTACCAATGCCATCACAGCTCCTCATGATCCTGGAATGTCACAGGGAGGATCTTTTTTTTGGAAATTAAATTTGACAATGAAGAGCAACGCACCAATGCGCTTGAACAGAAAACTTGATCAGTGACATAAAAAAATACGAAAATAGCTACATTAATGATATTTTAAAGGGGTTAAACACATAACCAGTTTTCCCTATGGTGCCTCACAAAGTTTTGCAAATCCATTTTCTGTTATGACGGGATGAAAGGCACATTTCGTTAAATTGCAATAGCATTTTGCTTTTGATTATTTTCCCAGTCTTCATTAACCACTTCGCCTTTCTTTTAGTGCCCACTTTGTGCCACATCTCATGCGTTTTATGGAACGATATAGCAGATGGGTTATGAGCAGTATCACTGAGACTTTAGAATAGGAACTAATTTAAAACTTCATTTATGTCATTTTTAATTTGGCTACTACCTAGGAAAATAGCATAATTTGTCTTACAAATGCATTTCGTTCACAATATGTATGAAATATTACTTGTAAAAGATCGTACGAATAGTTTATGCGCAGTTATTGCATTTTTTTGTAATCTTGGTTAATATGCTTTATATATATTTTTTCCTTAGAACCACTGAAATGTTATTTTCAAAAAAAAAAAACCCACCCCCACCATCATTAACATTTTTTTAACTAACATAATGGATTATTGAAGGCTAATGCTTTCAGGAATGGAACTTCTATAGAGCATAAAGAAATGGCTTTGATAAATTACGACCTACGTGAAGTTATAGAAAGCATTGTACGATGTCAAGTTGAAGTCTCTCTGGAGGTGCTCATCTACTTTGGTAGTCTGGCACCATTGGTGGACATTTCCCTCTGTTGCATGACGAAGATCACACTTTCAAACAATGACTCATAGCTTCAAAATGATTCTGATTTAGTATGTATTCTTGAGGATGATGGGCAGAGTTTGACCCACTCCTGAGAGTTGAACTCATGGACATCAGATTTTGAGTTCGGTAATCCGTCAAAGTCTCATCCAGCCAAATAATTCACGAGTCGCTGTCTCAAAAATATGAGCAACTTTGAAGATATTTTAAAAAAATTTGGAGGGTAGTTGCAATTTGTGTATACTACAATTGACATGATATATGTATAGTTTAATATTCACAGGTATATTGTTTCACGTAACTTTACATATTCAAACATGTGTAAAGACTCCGGATTCGACCTTTAGAGGTTTCTTTTATTGCACGTAATGTAGCTTAGGACCACGTCGTCATGAGATAATGCCGACGTGGAGATCGTATGATCGAGCAGTGTAGACATGAAGACGGTGATGAGGTGAAGACAGCGACGACGTGAAGACAGCAACGATGGCCCGAGTCCCTCTCAACTGCCCCGAACATGCTTTCTTGCCCTTCTATTATCCTCGTAGATTCGCTGGGGGAATTTCCCCAGCTGTCTCTTTTGGACACTCTGGGGAATTTCTCAACCAAGGACCTCTGGGGAATTTCCCCACCCAAGATCCTCCAGACTTGCTGGTGCCTCGTCTTTGCATCCAGCCTCGCTGACACCCTGTCTTCACATCGAGACTTGCTAACACAGTTTTTACACATGTATCGTGACAATCATAATTCTCAGTCATGGCCAATACACGGTTGGATGAAGTCCTTCCCAAACCACTGCCACCTCCCTTGATCTCGCGGTGCAAAGAATCCACCCATGCCTACACATTGACTGATCTAATCGCTTCAACCACTCAGTAACGTCTTCTCGAACGCATTCCATTCCGTGGCTTCCACTCCATTTTTAATCTTGACCATTGGCCATCATCGCTTCTAATCATGACATATCCAGCCCAAGGCCAAATACTTTTCCTGACAGTTTTAATTATGTCCATTTAGGTGGGTATGTTCTCTAATCCACATGCCTCTCAATGTAATTCTAAGCATAACTTTTTCTATACTTTGCTGCACACTTGTCAGTGTTTGTTCAATATATATGTTAAGATATGTATGTACAGATACATTATATTTAGTAACTATACATATCTGAGACTGTGCAACTGCTTTATGGAAAGTCAATCAGTAGCACCTCGGAGCTCATCTACAATGAGTAGCACGTAGTGTGTTTTCAAGTTTGTAAGAAAATCCGTCAATTCCACTGAAGGTGGCATCACCTTGAAAAAGTTTATACAACGCGGTTGAACGCGTGGCAGCCATCTGCGGCAGGCATATGTTGTCCCTGAAAGGGAGGCTCCCATGGTATCTGCTCCCCGTTTAGCAGGGATGGCAGTGTGCACGCATGCCTGCCAAGCCACAGCTGGCTTGCAGAAGCCCGGCGTGTGTCTATCGCTTCGAAACATATTTTCGCCACACAGCCCGTGCACCATCCACAGCACCAGGGGGGGCTAAACGGAATCGCCCAGTTTGACAGGAGAGGGAAAGTAATTGCCAACCGGCCGCTCCAAGACGCTCTTCCAGTGGTAATGAAAAGAACGGAAGGAGGCACGCGAGTGGGTCTAGCTTAATTTGAGACAGCACCAGTGCGTCCTGGCATTCATTAAAACAAAGTTCCTCTTAATGAGGTGTATGCTCATGCTATTTCGTCAAGTAATTTTTTTCGGCAAAATTACTTTCTATTTTAATACATTTAAGCAGACGGAGGGATTTAAGAAACTTTACCATTAATTCAACTGACGTCCCAGGTGAAGCAGACACCTCAGGATTGCAAATCCAGTGAGCTACCACTTTATACCATGGCAACCTTATTATTAAGCTGAATTTAATAAGAAAGTATTTATACAATTAGGGTGTTTCATTGCGTTTGCTAATTTACTTAGTAATACAATTTACTACAAGTTTCCCTTAATTCTGAGCTATCACGAAAGCAATTGATTGCCTTTCCTATCTGGAGAGTGATATGGTGTCTGGAAGTCATCATGCTGGCATATTATTGGCAGGACATTTACATGACCTCAGGCAAATTCCTGTGATACATCTGAGAGCTGTCTTTCATCTCGAAGTCTCTCTAATGAAGGGGCCACACTTACCAAAATTAAAAAGTAAACAGAGGCTGATGAAGTAGCCGCTGTGTACTCACAGTTGCAGCCACTGCGTGCATTAGCCAGCTACTAATCAGTCAAGTTCTTTAATTAAACGCAGGTGAGCACCCAGTGAGATGCAATATCTCATTTCCAGTGGAGACATGGGGGTGATGAAAAGGGACTGCGGTGCACAGCGCCGTGACATGAGACTTACTCGCTTTCAATGGCAATTTTGCCTGCGTCAGGTACCACCACATCCTGTGCATACCGAGGGCACGCCAAGTGCACATTATGCAATTGTGCAGCAACACGAGCAATCATGGTTATCGCCGCACATATTCAGCTTGCAAGGCGTGAATTGGCTGCAAACATGATAGGTGTTTGTGCTTTCATACAAAGCCGAGTGTCGTAAATAATAAAGCACTAAATGGTAACGAATGACATGTAATGATATATATGTGTGTGTGTGCGTATATATTTTCAAAAATAGAACATCACACAAAAAAGTGACAAAAGCCTGGTGGTTAACGACTCGTGCTGTGCTTGTGATCACACACTGTCGGTGTGTTGTATGCATTAGAAGGTGAAAGTATGAAATATGTGTTATGAAATAAATATATACTAAGTCTTCATGATCAGTGTGGTTAAGATCCCGAGAGCAGCGCTTTCTCTCACTCTCATGCCAACGTGTTCACTGCATTTCTAATTAGAGGTTAAGAGATTAATTACATGGGTACAAATGTTTTTCCTTCTCGTTCTCAATAAATGTACTTTTCCAACATTGCAATGGGCCTTAAACATCAATTATAGCTCTAATTATCATTTTTTTTATTAATTTAATGCTGTTTATTTGAGAAGCAACGTTTGGCAAATGTATTTTTTTTCAGTTACTTTGAAAAATAATGAACCTCAAGACTCGACTCAGAGAAATGAAGGTAACATTCTAAGGAATGTAACCAAGATGCAATACTGTCTATTATCACATTTTTTTTGGTTTGGAGGGGGCATAGCATTTAACATAATCCATTGCAATGCACTGTATATGGCTACATTAACAACCTCTGGTCTGAAACCCCATAGTCTAACAGTGATGCCATTACCTTACACTATTTAAGACAGAAACAGGAAGATTTCTTTACAATTCGAGAAAAATCTCCCGATGAAGCTGATTGTTATCACCAGAGAAACATGCTACTTGAATTGTAAATGGTGTGGGGTTACCGTCCAACGCACCGCGTGTGCTGAAGTAGTTAATAATTGGCAAATTGTGTTTACGTGGCAAACCTTACTAATTGGCTGTGTTGGGTGGTGGCGAGTTAAGTACACATTTATATTTACAAAAAAAAACTTATCATGGACGTTGAACTTATTTCGCACTCTATGTAGCCAACTGTGCGAATCAAAGGTGACTGGATTTGTTCAGTATATTAAAATGCATATCTACAGTGGTATGATAGAGTGGTGCATAATCACAATAGCATAGTACACGTGCTGCAGGGAGGAGGAAACCACATTAAAAACGCCCAAGGAATTCATTAAAAACCCTGGAAATAGTCACATTGACAATTACGATTGACATTTTGTTCGCGGAGCCATTGTTTTTATACTGGGTTCTACATAGAGTCAAACATTTAAATGAGTGCATATAATTTCCCACACAAGTTTGCAACACAAAGCATTGTGAACAATGGGTTTTATTAATGTGCATGAGTTTACACATATCAGATGTGTAATGCATCAAAATATAACCATAGTTTGTGAAATGTCACAATTCAGGATCATATCATAATTCAAAAGTTAACATATTATATTGTTTGCATTGTCTCTTATTTGTAGCTTTATTTTCTATATATTTTTTACTCAATTATTCAATTCGCCTATAGATGTGGAATTTACATAAAATGTTAAATAATTAGTTCCCATACCACACTTTCCTTTGAATGTATGTGAATGTAAACATGTATTTGGCTTTGTTCACAAGATTCGTTGTGTCATCAACATTTTTTTTGGTGATTGAACTTTTTCCCATAAAAAAAAAATTGGACTCTTATGTTCTACCAGTAACTTACTAAAAATTGGCATGCAAAATTTTATTCAAGATCCAATGTAATTAAAAACAACTTGCATCCAATTAATATATGAAATTGGAATTAAAGCATTATAATCAAGTGTGGAGATAATAAAATATGACGTTATAATTGGCAATTTCATATCTTTTCACTTTTTCTACTAAAGTATATTATCATATTCTCAAGAGTTAATATATCACTTTAAAATACATCATTTAGTATTCATCATGTAGTATTCCCATACTGTGTTCAAATTATATTCTTAATTAAGTAATTATTTTACTTAAGTGTAGTGTAATAGCGCTGGCTGGTGACCAACAGCGGAAACTGCGGTGGACAAACAATAAACACACCGGTGAGCATATACACGGGTGTGTCGGCAGGCTGGAGGAACTGGGGCAAGGGTCATGGAGGGCCCCATATGGAAGCTCCTGGATCCCGTTAGTAGGTTCGAGAAGGGAGGCACGGCCAGGGCGGAGCCAGGCTGCGCTGGGAGCATAAAGGGGGCCGAGAGCGGGAGCTCATGGCTGCCCATTCTGGAATTGGATCGTCTCGTCGCCATCGTCGCTGCCGTCTTTGGTAGTATCGCCGACGTAAAATGCCTGCAGAAGACTTTTGCAGCGGAGGCAAGGGGAGGCCGAGACGCCTCTCGCTTTTCACAGTGCACTGCTGGCGTTGGGGCAGGCGGCGTATCCCCACATGGGCTAGCGACTGTAGAGTGTGCAGGCAGGATCGTGTGTGCCCAATAAGGAAGGTGCCCCTACCAACCTCGTCTCCAAACTCACTGACACTACACAAGGACAAAATAGGGGGGTGGGGGATGTGTTTAATTTATTGAATCATCTTCAGCAGCAGCCATGGTGAATGGACTGCTGGGCGAAGTTCCTGCCCAAGCAACCGCCATCTCCAACAATTACCCGGCGCTGCAACACGACCCGCATAGCACCTTGGACACGAGATGATTTCAGAGCTTCGTCTTCATGCATGGACAACCTCTCAGATGCATTCCACTTCTCAGCTTCCAACTCTGCCACTACTCGTTGACCATCAGCCATCATCCCTTCGAGGAACGTGTCCTGCCCAAATGCACTTACTTATCTCAACACTTCGAATTCTGCCTCTAACCTGCATATCTATGTGACATTTTTGCCAGTATCACACATAATCAGAGCATGTCTGTTTAACACGTAGGCTTTCGCGACCAATATTATTAATAATAAAGGTGTTTGGGTCAGATCGCGTTATTTATAAATGTGTCGTAACCCTCCACCACCCGACACGACCAAACAGTAAAAAATGTGTCACGTTTTTTCAAAGGACAAAATAATTCATTTCTTTAGCCCACCGGTGTGTTGAAGAGAGAATCAACAGCATTTTAAAATTTGAGTACGACGTTTCGCTGATAATTACAATCAGCTTCATCGGGCAAGAATGGTGAAGCTTTCCTGTTGCTCCCGGTCTTAAATATTATGCAGAGCATGTCTGTTTGCATGTTTTGCCACAAGTATGTGTGGTGAATGCAGACTCAATGCCTTGCAAAATGTATTTATTTTAATGCCTGTTTTATTGCCAGAAAGGGTAAAACCTATTCTTATTTTTTTCATGTTTTTTTACCTCCATATCTTTAGCTTGTCCATGTGCTTCTCTTACTGTTTCCCGATGTAATTCCCAGCATTCATGCGCAGGGGCGGTTTCTTCATTAGGGCGATTGGGCGACGCACCACCAATGTCATTCAACCACAGAGTCACGCTAGCCGTCACTGTGCCTCTGGATATAGTCCAATCAGCGTCATGTCACGTTCTGTGGAGTACCGCCTCTTTTGGGGCGATTTCACTCCGGCTGAGAATCGCCCTGAGTGGCCCCATAGACTTACATTCAAAGATGTTTTTTTTCGAACGGGGGCGCTGCAATGCATTCTCTATGGCTTCCGGGAGGGCATGCACTAACGTGCTTACGTCATCATACGTGCTTACGTCATCATACGTAAGCACGTTTCATCCAACAATATAATTTATCGCCACCTAGTGGAATCTTTAATAAACTTGAGTGGTTTGTTTTAATAGTGTATGTATTGTAAGAGTCACTTTATTTTTCATTAATATTAAAGAAGTGAAGTTGCCTTTACATGCTTAAGCTGTTAATTTATTCATTGCATGGGTGGACCTTATCCTTATCAATCATCCAGACATTTGCCCCCCCTGAGAGATTTTGCAGGAGCCGCCACTGTTCATTCGCCAATGCTGATTTGCAACACGTTTCAGTTTTACTTCAATATTATTGTTGTTTGCTAATGATCAGGTTTCTGAAGCAATTGTCATAGCAGGTAGTACGCACTGATCAAACACTTTCATCTCAATAGACATTGGTATGTTTCTTTTCATTATCGAGTTCAGCTTTCCATAAGCATTTTAGCCCGCTCTTATCTCGCTCTTTATTTCAACATTTTGATTCCTGTCTACCTTTAATAGTTGGCACAGATACTCACATTCCACTGTGTTTTCCAGCTGCATCCCTCTGACACATCTCGAATAGTTTATCAAATGTCTTGTCCATGACCTTTGATTTCTGCTCATATTTATTTTGAGTCCAACTTTGCAAACATGTTCTTCGTGAGTTTACTTTTGCATTTCTGGTGGTTAATTTACATTCGACACCGTAATAACCATGTCATCAGCAAATCTATGACGTGTTGGCCAAAATAATATCTCGGTTTCGGTGGCAAGTTTTTTTACACTTCGGATTTTCAAGTATAAGACACTCTGCTGCTGTAAATGATTGCACTCATATGCATTGCTATGTATGTATATAACGCATGTTAATCCCAGTCGTTTGTTTTTTCCTCAGCAAAAATGGCTATATTTTGTTTCCAACTTTGCATTGCAGTAATAAATCGGGTTTCTGTATTTGAAACAACATTGTTATAATGTTTTGCTGCAGTTTTGAATACATCTCTTGTTTGCCATATATAGTAAAACCGTGTGGAATTCAGGCTTGACCTGTGTAAAATAATTTATTTTGGACAACTGCGTAAGTATTTCACGTTTCAAGTTATTTAGCATTATTTGCTTTTATTATAACCATATCCTGCTGTCGAGCTTACAAAGCATGAACTTACCACCTTTGTGAAAGTTATTGTGCCATAAGAATGGCACAAATGACAAATGTGGGTATTCATCTGTTTATAAGCGTATTATGTATCCATCTGAACACACACAGGGATTATTAAACACATCCCCCAACTTTTCGAAGTACAGGGGCAGGGGATGTGGTATGAAAACAGCATTGCAGTGGTCTGCCGATCACTACATCAGTCTGCTGCAGAGATGTAGGTTAAAATCTTGATTGAGCATGTATCAGAGTGAATGCCAAGAGGCAAGAGGCATTCGCTGACCACCAAGCAGACTGTAACTTTGTTTAGGATTTAGAAATATCTTCTTATCAGAGTTTCTGATAACGCCATTCTCGGCTGGGCGTTTCCTTTGCCTGCTATTGTGGCAACATGGACACAATGCAGAGGAGTATTGTCTTTTAAAATCAATAGTTTTTTTAGCTCTAACCTAATTAAGTTTTGTATATGAAAACCAACCCAAGCGTGTACTTTTTCATACTTTACTCAACACAACAACTTAAATAACGGCCACCCAACACGACATTTACTCGGAGCGCATCGTTCAAGAATGTAAAACTTTGCATAATTGAAGCAGAAATTGTTCTTTTTTCTGAAAACTTTCTGCATATGAGTATTTAATGAAAATATATAGCCCAGGATTTTGTGATGATGCAGGATCTTTTATGTCCTATCTCTGGCTTCGTATATGTTTTATCGATTAAAATACTCATGTCATTGTAACAACTACATGCATTGATATGCGTGATTATTGTATGTAATAACCATGAAGGGTTGTGTCGAGACAGTTACAATGTGCATAGGTTTATTTAGATTATTTTGCTGCTATACATTTCTACATGATAAGCCACTGTGTTGAGCTATTATTTGTGGCCAGATCGCTTCTACAAAATAAGTTAATAGCTCAGTGGGCTTTAACTGGTAAGATATTAAAAAAGAAAATGGTGTAGTTTTATTCGTGTATTTTTTGCAAGTGATTTTTTCATTTTTCCTATACTTTGCACTCCTATCATATTTATGTATCGTTTGTTGTTGTAACATTCTGGCCCGCCCCTACTGGACATCTGTGAAAATGAGCTTAATAGCTCATCGGATACCTCCAGCATAAATACATATTCAGATTCTAATTCCGATGTATGTTGGATCTCCTTCGCACCGTACATAGCCAACCGTGCTAAGTGTGCCCAAGCGTCACGTGCCCCACGAGATGCGACATCCTGGCAACTAGAGAGCACATTTGTACAAAGCGATCAGCTGCTTGGGTGCCAGATATAATGTGAAGGTCCAAGACCTGTGGGGGTAATAGTGTCGGATTTGTTCAGTGTTTTTTTATATGATGGCGGACGGTGAAGTGTTAAGGGTCATGCAGCTGAACATAACGATGGCACTGATTATATTATTCGTGCTCGAGGGCTCACTGACTACCATAGGACTGTGACCACTCTTGTTTTGGCCACGTAAAATCAATGCAGCCCAGCAATTTCTTTACACACAACACTGCTGGCTTAAGGGCTGCCACTCAGCTTGAGAGAGACCCTCCAGAGGGTATTTGGCCTAATATTCCACACTGACCAGATGTGTTGGACAAGGTGGGGGTACCCACACTTTCCCCCACCACACGCAAACTGTGCTGATCAACTCACTGTTGTTTATGCACTTAGGCTCCTGTCTCGACAGAGATGGGAGGATTTAACAAACTTGGTCATTACTCTTTGGTTCTTTCGGTAAAGTCACGTAGGTATGAAATAAAATAAATTAAATCACGACGTTTCGGGCGCAACACAAGCGTCCGTCGTCAGGTGGGACAACCACAGCAAGAAACAATTGCTGAAGTGGGCAAAAGGGCTGCCGTGACAAGAGGCTATATAGGCAAGAGAGGGGGGGAGGAGCCAGGGAGGAGAGACAGGGAGGGGGGTGTGGGGTAGGGGGAGGGGGGCGCTGCTCGAGGGATTAGGAAACGAGCAAGGCAAAAGTGAGAGGGGCTGGGAGTGGGAGACACGAAAACTTCAAATCTAAATGAAACTTGGTCATTGTTTCAACCACGACGCTAGGAGATAAAATAAAACTGTCAACCTCTGGATTGTAAGTCCAGTGTACTAACCATGACACCATGGCAGCATCCCATACATACATAGATACGAGAGCACATTGAGACAAAAGTATATTTTGCAAGGGCTGAACTGTTACTTTGCACGAAACTATTTAAAAAGGAAATTTTTATTTTACCCCGGTAAGGCCCACTGACCTACACATCCACTTTTCAGAAGCAACCTGGCCACAAATGATAGTTCACCGAAGTTGTTTATCACGTGGAAGTTTATAGCAGCCAAATACTCTTAATGCACATTTCTTAATGTGGAGGGAAAACCCGGAGAACTCGGAGAAAAATCCACGCTACCACATGGAGAACATGCAAATTCCAAATATACAGGCGTCAAGGTCGGGATCGAACCCACGGTCTCCTGTATACTAGGCGAGGTAGTTAACATCTCATCACCGTGGCACTTTTGCAATATAATCATGGTATCTCTGCCATAGAGATTTTTTTTTCACGGCTCAGCATTGCCCTTCTAAATTGATGCTGTGCTGCTACAGCTTTTACTATTAAGACAAATGTTATTTTGGGGATAAGTGCATTGTTCTGTGATGTTCAGTTTTCCCACCGTGTTTTGCAATTTAACGCCGTGTGAACATTTCGATACGTGTTGTGTAGTTTCGCATTATAATGGAGGAGTCATCACTGGGTCTGGGCAGTCAGCAGTCCATTAAAGGTGCGGATTTGCATTAATCAATGGCTGTCATGGATTGCATTATGCCACCCCCTTTGCAGTGGATGGAATGCGTCGTCGTCGGTGTTTTTGAAAAAAAATCAATTGTTATTTTCTACGTTATGAGTTATCACAGCAGATGAATGCCATCACCTGCCTATAGGACAGGGCACTAATAAAATACCTCAGTCGTGCATTTGATTTAATTAGTGGATAACATGCTATGAATAACATAATTACTATAATCATGACATGTTACTAAATTGGGCACCTCATTTATCACAAGCATAGGTGACGTTATTTTAATTGTACATGCTTTATAGTACACAACATGTTCGTGCATTGATGCCTCGGCATGCACACACACAAATGCACCGCGGTTCACACTGTATAGGCATACAAACAAAAACGTACTCAAGGTATTCTCTTCCAGAAATAGTTCAAATGCTGGGCATTCACAATGGCCATATATGCATGCGGTGCACCTTTGTGTTTATATATCGTCATGGCAGGAAGCCATGAATCCAGAATCTAGAAAGGAACAATCTGATGCTGATGCCTGCACATCAGCCCTTGCCTGTTCCTTATCTTCTTAACTCTCCCACACCTTTTAAGGATCTCACTATTGTTAAGGTCCTCACAACAGTGCTCTAGTATTTGTTTACTTAAAGTTTTCGAATTTGGTGATATCAACATCAAATAAATAATCTGTTTGGGACCAGATTGTGCATTTTTTTACGTAAAGCTATCGTTTCATGTGCAAGGTCAAATCGTATTCAGGATTATAGCTGAATAAATGAGCGCTGCTCGTACTGCTAAGTCTACATGGGGAAATATATTAAACGGAGGGTAAGAGGGACAGTTCCCTTCGAGCAGATGGCTTCTGCCAGAAGGGATGGATCCTTTGCCCAACACAATGCACACAAGACCTCTAGGGTGGATGGTCCTGTCAACCTTGCCAGATGGCAGCAGACTTGACATGTTAGGCAAAGGTGCTCCGGAGCAGAGGGGGAGGAGGTATGAGGGGAGAGGGTCAATTAACCTTTTTCAAGCGAGTCGTCACAATCTCTGTAACCCCTGAATCCTTGGTGCACGTCCACCCCATCACACAAGTTTGCCTCGAAAAATCCTGGGTCCATGGCATATTAAATATGCGACAAGCAAGAACATTGCATAACGTTCTGAGCAACACTTTACAAAACAAAGTTAGAAATACATATCTCCTGCCTACGCGTGGTATATATATATTGAAAAGCTGTGTGTTCTTCTAAGTGCGTAGATTAATGTAAAAAAAAATACTAAATTGAGGCTGAAAATCTCACGAATTGAATTGTGTGAGATGACATTCATTGCCTTGTGCAATATATTAGCAGTAGCCTTGCTCTGTAACAACATGCGGATGAGAGTGTGTATCCTGGCATTAGCAACTGCCGGTTGAGAAAATTGATTTGCATGATCTGCTGCCTGCAAGACATTGATTCTCTCTTATTATGTGAGGCACAATGCAAGCGAGTTCTTGTTATGCAGAGCTGTGCTACCGTTTTTTTTCCTTTCCTAGAAAATAAAGACAACCCCACAGTGCCATGGTATCGCACCACTGTTATGCCAAGCAATATCACCTGCAGCAGTTAGATAAAAAGCCTTTTTGTGAGGGATATACGCTTTCAAAACTATAAACCAGAATTGCACTAAATGTCGCTAAATGGACAAAAGAACATCATCTTTTGGACAACCTTTTTTTCCTTACTCTTATTCATTGTTTTTGTATTTTGACAATGATTGTACAGGTGCACTGAAAAGGAGAATAATTGGACAATAAAAGGTTATCTGCTCATTTGTTTCTCAAATACAATCCTATAATGCATAAAACCAATATCCGAAATTGCAGACTTAATTATATCCGTGTAAAGTGCTTAAAAAGATCTCGCTGTGAAATTATTTTTTAAGCATCTAAAAATTACGCAACCTTTGTGAAAATTAATTACATTTAACAACGTGTGCAAAGAAGGCCCAATTTTGTACGTTATTGTGGCTTTGAATTCACGTGTTAATTTGTTTATAATAATAGTTGCTTCATCATCTTCGCCTCATTCTACCCATTGGCGGATGAAGACCTGTCTTCGTGTAAGTGTAGTGGTGGTATTGACGTGCGCCGACAGTGATGGATCACGGGGCGCGGGGTTGGGCACGCGATGTGGGCGTGGTATGGACGCGCGCGCGGGTGGTAAGGCGCGCTGACACAAGCTGGGAAAAGAGGATCGTAGCGAGTGCGCAGTGATTGGTCAGATAAGATGGGTGCTCTCAGCGACGTCCGCAGGAGGGGTATAAAGGGAGACGCGCGAGAGCACTCGTGGTCAGTGTTAACCAGTTGAAGACCGAAGACGGGGTGGAGGAGGTAGTGGCCCGAGACCCCTAGTCCCGCCGTCCTTGTGAGGACCGGGGCCCTGTGTGGCTCGGAGCCGAGACTGGGGGACCCGTAGTCCGACGCCCGTGTGGGTCGGGACGGTGGTACCCAGAGCCGAGACGGGCACCCCGGCTGGGTGTGTCCCGGAAGGCTACGGGGCGTAAGAGCCCGTGTCAGTATAGCTGAGTGGGTGTTAGTCACCCGAGTAGCTAAGGGGGGTGTTGGTCACCCGTGTAGCTGAGTGGGTGTTAGTCACCCGTGTAGCTGAGTGGGTGTTAGTCACCCTGGTAGCTGAGTGGGTGTTAGTCACCCGAGTAGCCGAGTGGGTGTTAGTCATCCGTGTAACTATAAGTTGGTGAAAATAAAGTGTGCTACCCGTGAAGTCGTCTCCTGCCGAGTTACTACTTTACAACTGGCGTCAGAAGTAAACCTGTCTTCAAGGAGAATGGACACAAGGAAGACTTCTCGTTCCCACGTGCAAGATCGGGGAGACGACGGCGTACCGGAGACACCACCCTCGGGAGGAGAGGACGAGGAGTTGCCGCCGATGCAGCACTTCGCGGAAATGGCCGATGCTCCGCTTGCCTCCGACACCAGCCTGCAGGACGCACACTCCCGCCTGGCGGAGTTGCTGCTCGCCGCCGCTGCGATCTTGGCGGAGATCTCCGTTCCAGCGGGCGGAGGAACGGCTGCGGGGTTGGAGGAGGCGGCGCGGCTGGAGGGATCCCGCCATAAGGCGTTTCGCGCCAAAAGTTTTGGAGTTGGCGCCATTTTTGAGGGTCCGCCACCGGTTGGCGGGAAACGCGGACACCACGTGGCCAGAGATCTCCACACAGCGCAGCCCGCATCATCGGCGAGCGCCGGAGCTCTCCATTTTGCGCCTGCAGATGGAGCTGACATTTTCTACAACCACAGCGGCACGCGGGAAAATCTTTCCAACGACGACGACGACGATCAAGGCGGACGGGGGCGACTGGGGAGCCTTCCAGCGACGGTTCATCGCGCATCAAGAAATGTCGGGTTGGTCCGACACCACTGCCCTGCGCGCGCTGCCAGCGATGCTCGACGACGACGCGCTTGCGGCCTTCACGTCTGCCCCGAGGTCGTCCCGCTCAACGCTCCAGGCCGCGCTACACCTGATGGCCAAGGTGTTCGGGCCACCCTCGACCTGTCGCCACCAGTTCTACGATCGGCGGAAGGTGGTCGGAGAAACAACGCTCGCCTATCGCACGGCGCTGCTCGCCCTGGCGGACTCAGCTTTTCCCCGCATGGACAAGGAGGGGAAGGACGCCATGGTGACGGAGCAGCTGCTGGCGTTGGCTCACGGTTTGGGAGTTCCCATTAATACGGCGGACGAAATGGACATCTGCTCCCTGGGGATTGCCACGAGTATTCACGCTTACGAGGTCCTAAAGCGGAAGCCGACGGTCGTCTGCGCATCGGTGGAGAACGGGGCACCGGCCGCCACGATCATCGGACCTCAGCCTGCTGTGCCTCGGGAGGAGGCCTTCGCTGGTTCAAGGCCGGGGGAGTGGAGAACGGGAGGTCGTTCACCCACACGTTCCTCCCGCAAGCTGGAGCAACCGAAACCTGCGACGTCCCTCGTCGTCTGCTACAACTGCGGCCTTCGGGGCCATGTCGCGTCCGGGTGCCGGGCCCCGCGTCGACGCACCGCGGGACCACGTCCGGACGACGACCAGGGCCTCAAGACATCCCAGCTGAACCCGGCAAGTCGCGGCACCTCACACGTTCGGTCCACACGCACGGCACGTTCGGGTCGCCGCTTAGCGGTGGGGGGACCGTGTATGGGCACCGGGGGTTCGGTTCGGCGAGAGGGGTCCGCGTACGGCCCGAATGCAGTCGAGTGGTCCGAATTGGCCCACAGGATAGTGGCTGCGTCGGCCGGGTCGTCCGTGGTAACGGGGTACATTGACGGGGTTGAGGTCCGGGTGCTTGTGGACACGGGTGCGTCGGCCACTATCATTTCGGACCTTATTTATAACATTCTTCCCGTCCAATGTCGACCCCTTCTGCTGGTGGACGTACCATTTTACGCGGCGAACGGGGGATCTTTGGGAATCATCGGCCAGATTCGGGCGAATATTTGTATTGGCGACATTAAATTGGCGGGTCCTATTTTTGTATCATCATCGTTGGCCGTTCCTTGTTTACTAGGCACGGACTTTCTGTCTAAAATGCCCATCAAAATTCTCATAGACCAGGCCTGCATTGAGCTTCCGTCGGGACGGCGGGTTGAGTTTTTGAAGAGTCCTAATAAGATACGCACGGCTTGTGCGACGGTGCAGGCGCTGGCAACCCGGACTGTACGGGTGCCCCCGGGATCGCAAATGTTGGTACCCCTTCGGTTGAGAAAGCCCCTTGGGGCGGATGCGGGGGCACAGGGAGTTCTGTTGGGGCCGTCTAACAGGGCAAAAGGGGACCTCGACTTAGCGGTGGCCCAGACCATGGTGAGAGGGGACAG
The DNA here is from genome assembly GCF_015708825.2 of Lethenteron reissneri. Taxonomy (NCBI): domain Eukaryota; kingdom Metazoa; phylum Chordata; class Hyperoartia; order Petromyzontiformes; family Petromyzontidae; genus Lethenteron; species Lethenteron reissneri. Next base: position 9,492,557 of record NC_083807.1, read on the forward strand.
TGAGCCGTTCGTTGTGGTCCTGAATACGGGGTCGCGGCCGGCCGTGATTACGCAGGGAACGGTGCTGGCTCACGCCGCGCCGCTACCCGTCGAGGAACAGCTCGTTGCTCACGCCGATTCAAGTGCCGATACGCATCCCCGAAGTGAGGAGGGGACGGAGTAGTTGGACTCGTTGTGTGCCGGGTCCAGTACCTTGTCCAGTGTGCAGTTGGGTGCATTGAGGGGCTTGCTACTCGAGTTCGCTGACGTGTTTAGCAGGCACAAGTACGATATTGGCTGCACAGACCTGTTGCGCCACCACATAGCTACTGGGGACGCGGCCCCTATTCGACAGAATCCCTTCCGGCTCAGTCCAGCCGAGAAGGAGCATGTGCAGTCGGCGGTAAATGACATGTTGGCGGCCGACATCATTGCGCCCTCTTCCAGTCCGTGGGGTGCTCCTATCGTCTTGGTTAAAAAACAGGATGGATCCCTGCGGTTCTGTGTCGATTTCCGCCGCCTAAACAAAATATCAATGGCCGATGCGTATCCGCTCCCCAGGATGGATGAGTCGCTGGATGCCTTGGCAGGAGCACAGTTTTTTTCGACGCTCGATTTGCTTTCGGGATTTTGGCAATTGCCCCTCGATGACGAATCAAAACCAAAAACCGCTTTCCGGACACCGGGAGGCCTATTTGAGTTCAACCGATTGCCCATGGGTTTACATTCCGCTCCTGCCACGTTCCAGAGGCTCATGGAATTGGTTTTGTCAGGCCTCCAATGGGACACCTGTTTGATTTACCTCGATGATATCATCGTTTTCAGCCGGACTTTTGAGGAGCACCTCCAGCGACTGAGAGCAGTGTTCCTCAGGATGCGTTCCGCTAAGCTAAAATTTAAACCGGCTAAATGTTTTCTGCTTCGGGAATCGGTCAGGTATTTGGGCCATATCGTTAGCCGTTCGGGGATCTCGACGGACCCTGCTAAGACGCAATGCGTCGGCTCATGGCCAACGCCGACCTCTGTTACTGAAGTCCGCAGCTTCATAGGATTTGCCTCCTATTACCGTCGTTTTGTCAAGCAGTTTGCCACCATAGCCAGGCCCCTGCACGCTTTGACGGCTAAAGGGGTGCAGTTTCACTGGGGGCCAGAGGAGGAGGGCGCGTTCTGCTCCCTTCGTGACGCCTTGGTGCAGGCTCCCCCCTTGTGTTACCCCGATTTCACGCAACCGTTTGTGCTAGACACGGATGCCAGTAACACGGGTATTGGGGGAGTGCTCTCACAGGTGGTCGGGGGGGTCGAACGGGTGGTCGCCTACGGTAGCAGGGTTCTGTCCCCCGCGGAACAACGCTACTGCGTGACACGGCGTGAATTGCTGGCGATTGTGTTTTTTATACAGCAATTCAGGCCGTATCTGTATGGCCGTCACTTTACGGTTCGCACGGACCATGCGGCTCTCCAATACGCTATGCGGGTGGCGCAGCCATCTGGCCAATTGTCCCGATGGTTGGAGGTCCTTCAGGACTACCAATTCACGACGATTTACCGCAAGGGGTTGCGCCACTCGAATGCGGATGCATTGTCACGGTTGCCGCCGCGTACGGAATGCGCATGTCAGTTAGGATCGCCGCGGTGTAAACCCTCTGTCGCTGTCCCCGCGGAAGTGGTGCTCGCCGCCACGGATACTACGGGGGTCGACGCCCCCACGGGGAGGGACTCGCTGTTAGCATTGCCTCTCATCGAGTGGGGCCGTCTGCAAATGGCCGACAGCTCCCTACTCGCGCTACATCGGAAGGTTGACGATCCCGAGGGCGGGGAAACGCGGGTCGGTTCCTGGGTGTGCAGACAGGGCCTCTTGATGAAGTGGGACTACATGTCCCGGCGTCACATGCTCGTGGTGCCGTTTGCTGTACGGTGTAGGGTCGTCCTGGCTGCCCATGAACGACTCATGCATCTGGGGTTTCACAAAACGCTCGCCCTCATTCAGCGAGACTACTATTGGCCGGGGATGGGCAACGACGTGGCGAACATTCTTAAGGGATGTGTAGGGTGCGCCCAAAGAAAACCGCCACCAATAGCGGCTAATCCACCGCTGCAATCCATTCAGGTTTCGCGCACGAACGAATTGGTCGCGCTGGACATCTTGGGGCCCTTTCCCGCTATGCCTCGGGGAAATAAGTTCCTGCTGGTTGGCGTAGAGTACTTCACCCGCTGGCCCATGGCGTGGCCACTCGCCAACCAGTCGGCTGCGGCAGTGGCGGACGCCTTTGTCCGAGGTTATGTTTTGGACAAAGGCGCCCCCGAACGCTTGCTGACGGATCAAGGGAAACATTTTTCGAGCGTTTTGTTGCGCGAGGTGTGCGACCTGTTGGGTACAAAGAAAGTACGTACCTCCCCGTACCACCCGCAGACTGACGGTATGGTTGAACGTCTGAACAGGACGATTACGTCTATGTTGTGCCAACAGGTATGCGACGACCAGGTGGATTGGGACTTACAGGTACCGGGGGTACTAGCGGCCTATCGGATGGCACCTCATGCGGCGACGGGGTTTTCTCCATTTTTTCTGATGTATGGGCGGGAGGCCGATCCGGCCATGGACGTCCAACTGGGGATTTCCCAGCCACGTGCAAAATCTAAATTGGCAGACCATATCAAGTTTAACATCACCAAATTGGCTGAAGCGCGAGAGGCTGCGAGATTGAATTCGCGGTCTCGGCAGATCGCGAACGAGCGATTGCATGGACGGAAGGTGCATACGCACAATTGGGAACCGGGCGATAAGGCCTGGCTGCATTGTCCACACGCACCGTTGGCTACGTCCCCCAAACTGTTGAGACCATGGAGGGGACCGGTGGAAATTGTGCGGGTTGCACGACCCCAGAGTATACAGATTAAATGGGGAAAACGCCGTTGGTACGTGCACCCCTCCCGACTGAAACCCTACGCGGCGCCGCGTGACCCCGGGTTGTGCCGTGACGACCGAGCGTGTGATGTGACCGTCGACTCGGGGAGGGATGTGTCGCAGGCTGATCCTCACGTGTCTCCACCTGACCCACCCCCAGGTGTCTCGGACCTGACGGCTGTTGACCGTCGGGAACCGGAACCCCGCGGCTCGCGCGGAGCCCCGATGCCTGGCCCATGCCTTCCTGAACTGCCGGCGCCACCGAATGGCCAACTGCGTCTGGTGCCGTACGACGGACCGGCAAGGCGGACTCGGGCTAGGACGCAACACTTTTCATGAAAAAAAAAAAAAAAATTTTTGGTTAAAACCCGACCTCGCCGCCGGGTTCCCCCTCTGCCGGAGTAATGTCCCGTTCAAGGGACGCTCGGACAGATTGGGACGCTGCACGTGTCGGAGAGAAAAGAAGAGAAAATGAATAAAGAATTTTTTTTTTTATTGTTACTCTTTCCGCATACACATTGTCATTGCCACTCGCCGGATTGTGCATATTGTTCGTGTTGTGGGTGTGTCGGTTGCTGGGTTTTGCGGATTGGGGTGTTCATGTTGTGTTGTTAGGGTTTGTTGTTATGTTACGGGGCACACATGGGGGTGAAGGGGTGTTGTATATTTTATTAGCAGCCGGGTCGGCTGCGAGCTATGTGGTAGGGGGTGATGTAGTGGTGGTATTGACGTGCGCCGACAGTGATGGATCACGGGGCGCGGGGTTGGGCACGCGATGTGGGCGTGGTATGGACGCGCGCGCGGGTGGTAAGGCGCGCTGACACAAGCTGGGAAAAGAGGATCGTAGCGAGTGCGCAGTGATTGGTCAGATAAGATGGGTGCTCTCAGCGACGTCCGCAGGAGGGGTATAAAGGGAGACGCGCGAGAGCACTCGTGGTCAGTGTTAACCAGTTGAAGACCGAAGACGGGGTGGAGGAGGTAGTGGCCCGAGACCCCTAGTCCCGCTGTCCTTGTGAGGACCGGGGCCCTGTGTGGCTCGGAGCCGAGACTGGGGGACCCGTAGTCTGACGCCCGTGTGGGTCGGGACGGTGGTACCCAGAGCCGAGACGGGCACCCCGGCTGGGTGTGTCCCGGAAGGCTACGGGGCGTAAGAGCCCGTGTCAGTATAGCTGAGTGGGTGTTAGTCACCCGAGTAGCTAAGGGGGGTGTTGGTCACCCGTGTAGCTGAGTGGGTGTTAGTCACCCGTGTAGCTGAGTGGGTGTTAGTCACCCTGGTAGCTGAGTGGGTGTTAGTCACCCGAGTAGCCGAGTGGGTGTTAGTCACCCGAGTAGCTGAGTGAGGTGTTAGTCACCCGTGCAACGAAGTGGGTGTTAGTCATCCGTGTAACTATAAGTTGGTGAAAATAAAGAGTGTGCTACCCGTGAAGTCGTCTCCTGCCGAGTTACTACTTTACATAAGTAAGAACATTTGTTATTGCGCACTCTTATACGAGTCCACGCCATCACTAATGCGCACTGATCACACATTGACGTAGGCTCTCTGAAACAACACCGTTTTGAGTCTGTTGCAGAACCGGCTCAGACTCAGGGATGGATCCCGAACATGAGCTGGCAGCGTTTTCCAGGTCTTTGGGCCGGAGACCCCCAAAACTGCGCTGGCCGTATCACACGATCGCCGTTGAACCGCGGATCTTAGTCAGAGTCGACTTGAGTCTGTTGAAGCTGGTACGCACTGAGTGGCGAGATAGGATGTGGCAGATTGATGGAGACTGTTGAAGTGGGCATAATGTATACACAATCTTGGCTTGACCATCCCTCACGGTCCTGCGATGCCACAATCCATCGCACTCCTGAGCATCCTCGCTTTAAAATGTTCCCCACCTTTGGCTTCCTTTATTTCAGCAGTCTCGTCCAAGTTGCTATAATTATCTTCTAGAAATGTGTCATACTCAAGCTTAACGCATTTTCTTATTCATGGACATGTCTCTAATTTATATTTGTTTTCCAATCCATGTGTTCCTCTTACTGTCTCTCGTATGTATGTTTGTATAACTTCTTTCGCACCGTACGTAGCCAACCATGCATCATTCCGATGCATCTCTCACTGCTTATTTTTTTCTTTCCTCGGAGTACCTATTTTCAGTCCAAATATATTTTGCAAGGTAGTGATTTCAATGTTTTTCTATAGGAACATTGGTCAATTGCCTTTTTTTAATCGCCCCATCCTGATTTCGCTCATCTGTGCATTTATGTATTGGAATGCCTGAAACATTTCCTGTGATACAAAAACTTGCCTTAGTTGTATCTCTAAGTTGTGTCTCTCCAACAATTTTGTTCTGTGAGCTTTTCGTATGTAACTTTCGTTGTGCTTATATGTATACATAGCCCTACTTTGCAGCTTTCCTTGTTAAGTCCTTTAATAATTTCCCATAGTTAAATACTATTATGATACTTATTACGTAAACAGCCATATTGAGATGACTAATATTTTCACAATTTATATTCATGCCTTAATTTCTCCAGTTCAAATTTTATTCTAGGACTATATGATTAGCCTTTGCGGGAGGATATCTCAGTGCATTTGACAGGAATCATACTACATACTCTTAGTTCTTTCGGTATAGTCACGTAGGTAAAAAACTAAATTAAAATTAATAAAAATAAAACAATAAAAATCATGACGTTTCGGAGGCAACACAAGTCTCCGTCATCAGGTGGTCTCGTCTGTTAAAAATTCTAACAGATAGGTGAAATTCCTCACCGTAGAGGGTATTAATTCTAGATTTGAAGCGTTCGTGACTGCACGGATTCATACTCTTAGTTCTTTCGGTAAAGTCACGTAGGTAAAAAATGAAATTTTAATTAATAAAAATAAAACAATAAAAATCACGACGTTTCGGAGGCAACACAAGCTTCATACTGCAGTATTTATAAAAAATAGTTTCGTTTCGTTTGGGTCTGAATTAAAAAATAGCTGTTGTCACTCAGTTGCCATTTTCATATGGGGAGTATATTATTTTTAAATGGAATTCTTATAACAAATACTGTACGTGAAATAATAAAAAAAATGTATTAAATTGAATGGCCAGTTACTTTTGCAGCAACATTGGACAAGAAGGCTTTCCACAGTAATGTGAAATTCAAGATTACATTCTCCTCCCCATTCTGATTGAACGGAGGTTTCCTGATTTTAGATTGATTCATACAGCATAACCACACCAAACATATGTGAATTGGCATGTACACTTGTATATATACTGAACTTTAAATCGGTAATTTAAAGTTAAATGCTAATGGCACAGGGCGTTTTCTGTTTTGCGATTAAGCATTTACTATCCAAGCATGTAAACATCTTCGGAGCAAATTGAAGGGATGGAAATAAATACTGGGAAACATTAATTGTTCACATAAGGGAATCTATTTGTAGCTTCCAGTGGAAACAATAGTGGTATAGCGAAGGTGTTTTCCCTTTGGGGACACAATACAATCGCCTTTGAGCCAAGCAGCCTAAAGCTTATCGACCTCAAATGTAAGCAATCAATTGTAGTCAGTACCACACTGAGTCCCCAGCCAGATCACTGCTGTTGAGACCCCTCCCAATTTCTGTAAGCTCCACGTGCAGCTACTTGGGGGAGGCTCTACAAATTCCTCTATTCAATAAAAAAGTGACTGTTATGTGCTAGAACTTTTGTAGCTTAGTGTAGCCCTGAGCCTGCTGCGCTATGAACTCAGAGACCCGTGTTCGATTCCCGCTCACGGCCAACACCAGTCACGATTATCTGATCCTATCATGGGCCTCTCCTAGCTCGACTCAGTGGTGTCTGATCATCACCACGTGGGAGACAAAGGCGGCCGTGCATGGTGCTGGCCACCCACCTCCTCGTGTGCCGTGCCGACCTTCATAGGTGCTCGCTAACAGCACTTGCCATGACAGTTTATTACAGGCTATAAGGGGGATCTTTGTCTTTGTTCATATATACAAGTGTGCATATGAACGGTGTAGTAGTGGTGTAGTGGTTAGCACACAGAGCTATGAACCTGCTTACCTGGGTTTGATTCAGAGTCATTAGTTAACATTAGTGGTGTCTGATCATTTATTTTGCCTCTCCTGAGTCGAATCAACGTCAAATTAATACTTGGTGTGGTGTGTAAATATCAATAATTTGTGAAGAAAAGGTGGATAGGTATGATGCTGGCCAATGGCCACACCACATTCTCATATGCTGCTCTACCAAATCGATACTCAATAAGAGAATAGCCCTAACATGATATGTCTGAAAGATGTTTACGCTTGGAAAATAAATTACGCAATTACCAATGATTTATAATTATATACAGTATATGAATACATGGAGCCAATTGATACATTATTATTAATATAGGATGGGAATATGACTAGAAATACCCAAGTGTGTGTGTGTTCATATTCTTGGGTCTTTCGGTAATGTCACGTAGATAGGTTCAAAGAAAATAACAAAAAAATTACGACAAACTACAACGTTTCGATCGCAACACAAGCATTCGTCATTAGGAGAAAAAAATGCGTTTTAATATTTAAATTTTACCTATAAGCATGTTCATGGAACATATATTTTTTCAGACCTAAAATTGCTTTTATGTCATGAAGTTATAATCATGACATCAGCGCAATACGCAATAAACAGGGTGAAGCATTGTATATCTGTAGTTTCCGATCACAATGGAGTAAAAAAATATACTGCGTGCATTTTATTGCATAATGAATGCGAGATTCTGCACTGCAGGTCCTGGGTGACAAATCACATTGCTACGTCTTGGGTGACAAATCACATTGCTACGTCTAACTTGTTTATTAGTCTGGCCCGTGTCAAGTTGGTAGCCAGCATCACATCAATCCCACTCCATTTCCCAAATGTGTCCAGCATTGAGTGCTTACTCGTATCAGTTTGAGTTAACCTAAAGTTAGTTTTTTTTATAAAGATACCGAGTCTGGAATCATATTCATTCACAAGGAAAAATAAAATGCATTCTTCAAGCATTATCTAGGTCTGCACTTTTAATTGTAAATTGGTAATTCCTGATAACTACTTGCATTCATGACACCACTGGTGAACAATGGCCGTTCTCTTTCAAGTGGCATTTGAAGTTAAAATAAATCAATTTAACTATCTGTTGTTATGCCTGTTACACACCAGAGTATATGTATTGGTCTGTTGTTTATCTCTGTGATGTGTTTTTAGGCCGTTCCACATTCACATCAGAGAGATAAAAATCCCGACCTTGAATACCTGTGCGGCAGATTATTTTCTGTTGTTATTTTGTATATCATGCGTTTACATTGCCACGTATCTTGTTGTTGCCTTTAACATACACACATAATGTTGCTTTAGAGAACAAAAAAAATCATCTGCATTTCGTTAGATCTCAGCCATTGCATGGATTTTTGTTCAGGTTTGCAGCACACAAGGTTCAAGTGAGCTTTGTTGATTAGGCCCAATCACGAGGCAAAAATCAATGTGCACACCCAGCAGCACATATCCTTCTTTTGTTTGGTAACATCATGACGCAGTGACTGAATTTAACACTCCATTGCCTCAGCACACAGCATGTCATGCACTCATTTATATTTAATTCCTACCGTTACGTGAGCTATAACAACACCTGTAGTTGGGCAGTGGCACAGTAGTTAGTGCACTGCGCTATCAACCTGGCTATCTGAGTTAAATTCCCATTAGATAGCGGTAACTTGACTAACTTCTAAGCCAATGCTGAGTGTCTTCTTTCACCAACAAGCGCTGCCTTGCACGGTGAAGTATGACAAACATCAAGAGAATAACATGCATCACCAATTGCATGGCACCGTGTGGTTACTCCAGTAGTTGATTAACATTGGGCTCTGAAATGTATTATTACCTTATACATATTCCTGCAGTACAATCGAAACTGGAATATTTAAGCGATGGTGCCTGATTTATCATTTTTGTACAAGTTGTAGTATTTTGATGCATACCAATGCTACATTCCCTGAAAATAGCATACAATTATACTTGCCTTATTTAAAGAGTTCAAGTTAAAATATCGTAAGAATGTTTGCAGGAGAATGCAAGGAGAGGAGACTGTCATGGGTGAGCTAAGTGTGAAGGATGGGGGAGGTCATATCACTGGCAAAGGCAAGTGGATGGTGGAACATTGCACCTGTAGGGGTATTAATCAGCACTCCCAATCCTGTTGGCTGGTAGCTTCCCCCTTTCTCGTCAACAGGGGGCGGGAGCGATTATCACCCACTACACACCAGTGTGCCTTGTAGGTCGCATTGTCAACTGAACAAGAGTTGTTGAATCTCTATAATAATAGTAAGTTATTTATTTATCTAGGAACGCCACGTTGAATCATAGGACTCTTTTTTTAGGAGGATCCTGCATTATTTTAAGGCGTTTTCAGCAAACCAGTGTGCCTTGTAGGTCGCATTGTCAACTGAACAAGAGTTGTTGAATCTCTATGATAATAGTAAGTTATTTATTTATCTAGGAACGCCACGTTGAATCATAGGACTCTTTTTTTAGGAGGATCCTGCATTATTTTAAGGCGTTTTCAGCATACCAGTGTGCCTTGTAGGTCGCATTGTCAACTGAACAAGAGTTGTTGAATCTCTATGATAATAGTAAGTTATTTATTTATCTAGGAACGCCACGTTGAATCATATGAGTCTTTTTTTAGGAGGATCCTGCATTATTTTAAGGCGTTTTCAGCAAACCAGTGTGCCTTGTAGGTCGCATTGTCAACTGAACAAGAGTTGTTGAATCTCTATGATAATAGTAAGCTATTTATTTATCTAGGAACGCCACGTTGAATCATAGGAGTCTTTTTTTAGGAGGGTCCTGCATTATTTTAAGGCGTTTTCAGCAAACCAGTGTGCCTTGTAGGTCGCATTGTCAACTGAACAAGAGTTGTTGAATCTCTATGATAATAGTAAGCTATTTATTTATCTAGGAACGCCACTTTGAATCATAGGAGTCTTTTTTTTAGGAGGGTCCTGAATTATTTTAAGGCGTTTTCAGCAAACCAGTGTGCCTTGTAGGTCGCATTGTCAACTGAACAAGAGTTGTTGAATCTCTATGATAATAGTAAGTTATTTATTTATCTAGGAACGCCACGTTGAATCATAGGAGTCTTTTTTTTAGGAGGGTCCTGAATTATTTTAAGGCGTTTTCAGCAAACCAGTGTGCCTTGTAGGTCGCATTGTCAACTGAACAAGAGTTGTTGAATCTCTATGATAATAGTAAGTTATTTATTTATCTAGGAACGCCACGTTGAATCATAGGAGTCTTTTTTTTAGGAGGGTCCTGCATTATTTTAAGGCGTTTTCAGCAAATCATTCAGTGTTATTACAAGTGGGAGAAAACCCGGAGCACCCCCACACGAGGGGGGCAATGCTATATCCCCATACAGATGAAAACAGGTTGAGATTTGTCAATTGGCTGGACTGCCTTATCCTGGCGATCCAAGGTAATGCACCTCTTTGACACTCACAGGAAGGAAGTTTCATAACATTGGTCAAATCACCTCCACAGCGCCTCTGTGAAACTCAAATCCTCAAGATGGTTGCAGTAGTGCGTGGCGAAAAGTTGAGGAAATGAATGCACAATGCTGGGCTTGAGCCGGACGACTGCACCCTACGAGTGGCTGCGAAAACATTCGTGTTCAGGTTGTGCGATCTAACAGTAGGAGGCAATGGAGAGAGATCCAGCGGCATCAGCGGCATTGACTGTGATGCACCGTCGTTTTAAAAACAAATGTCACATTTTACGGCTCTTCTGCTGGAGGTCATAGAATTGGTGGAAAACAATTTCAAGGTTTATTTATGTTCGGTCTTGTTGGATTAAACAACATGATACTGTTAACGACAGTGTTGTGTGACACATCTGCTCGGCATTATGTCAGAATGAACATTTGTACGAGCCATTTATACGCTTATCTATTCATTAATTTATTCTCTTAAACTCTAAGCGTTGCCACCTTCTCCACCTAATTTCAGCCTGTCAATTTAATAAAAGCAACCCACCGCTGGTTATATCGGGCACATTGTGACATGTTTAACGCAGAAGTTGCCATTGCACACACGAAAGGTGATAATGAAAAAGGGTGTTGTCGCCCATTTTCACGGGGGTATTAATTTCCCGTTTTTTTCGCTCAGCAGCGCCGAGACTGCCCTGATTTAATTCCATGGGCAGCCATGAAAATATGAATCTGTCGGCCAGTTTAACTCTGTAGTAAAACACCGTGTACACGGATTGTGCGTGACTCCAGTTTTGAGGAGCCATACACAAGTAGTGTCCATGGATGCATGGACGTAGCGCGAATTGCGCAAATTAGCATATGTAAATTAGCGATAATTAGTTGTGAGGGCCTTTTTCCAACATAATTGATATAATTAAATGCCACTTGAAGGTGGGGGGGGATTTAAAAGATTACTACTTACTAATTGAGATGATGCATAGAAAATCGTATTGAAATTGATTATGCAATTTACATATGCAAATGTTGGGCTAATTTGCCACGGCAGACGTTTTTTTATGGAGCAACACGCTTTCAAAGTGATTGGTGCGATGTCAAAGGGGACATTATGCTAGGACATTTTTAGCTGTCTGTTCTGGCTGTCGAGAATAATTGTATGCCAAGTTTAGGCTGCATTCATTCGTGTGTACTATGTAGTGCATCTCAAAGGTGATGTAGTTAGTTTCATACATTTTTCATGCGATTGACTCAGTTGCTGCTAAAGGGCTTAGACTAAAAATAAACTCATCCGTCCTCTATTTCATCATTAAAGATTTCCAATTCATTTATTTGAGCCTCAAACGTTCGATTACTTTATTTCCCAGGGTATATTTATCGAATGGTAAAGAGGTGGTTCAGCGTTTAGTGCACTGCACTATAAACAGTGGCAAGTGATATATTAATTAGTCCCTGAATCCCCCCACCCCACCCCCACTGGGTGTGATCAGTGCAGTGTGGGAGGCCTTCATCCAGCAGTGGATCGACAAGGTGCTGTAAATTGTATTATTACTATTTATCTAAAGGGTTACTCTGACTCTTACCAATATAATTTACGTTGATAAAAACAAAAAGTCACATTTTGCAATTGAGGCACACACTGGATTTTATATTTTGGGAAGTGTAATGTGTTCGAAAAAACAAACGGAATGGGGATTGCATGCAAAAGATAGCCCCGTTGAGTGTGTGTCACTCACAGCACAGGATAAACGTGACGTTCGGTCTCTTGAAAAAAAATCCCCATCTGTGTCGCTCTAATAATCAAAGTGAAGTGCATTTTCTCCCTGGTGACCGCAGTGTTCCCCATTTCCTGTTATTTCCCATGAAACCCAATTAAATGTCCATATCTGTCAATGTGGCTTCATTCCTGAATATAGTCACACTCATTCTGGTCATAACCATTTGTGCTTTGGCAAGCACACAGTTTTGTTTATTTTTAACAGGAAATTGCAAGTGCAACTAATTAAATTTACAACCAAAAACATGTAAAAAAATATATAATGAAAAAGAATATGGCTAAGTGCTCATCTCTTTGGAAATTCTGCATTCGTATGCTGGAGTTCATTCACCCCGTATCACAACCACTGGATTCCCAAAAACCAGAGGCGTGGAAGGTTGAGTATAGTCCCTCAACTAGGATTTGACTTTGTGACTGTCCAAATGTGAATTGCACAATTATAATCGCAACACCATCCTTCTGGTCAGTAACTTGGTAATGTATAACCAAGTATGTATATATGTTGAACTTCTTTCACACCATATGTAGCCAATCGTGCTAATGATGAGGCGAGATTAATTTATTTTTCTTCTTCTCGTTCTCTCCTCTGGTCATGGCGATCGCTTTCTGTACTCTAGTCCTATCTTTGTCTCTGTTAAGTCCTCCTCTTCCCTTAAATCCATCTCTGGCATGGAGGGCATCGACTTTCGGCTGCTTCTGAATGGGAGTGCAGGGTCACTGATGACAATTTGTTGGCCTCCATTTGTTGCACATGTCAAAACCAAACTATTCTGCATCATTGTATTATTTGTACCAACGTTTTCTTCTGACATAGCTTTTCCTCATGGTTTCATATCTTTGTTTTTCTCCTCTTGTTACTCCCAGGATCCTTTGGCTTGGTAATTTCTGCTGCCAGTCTGTATTTCATCCTCTCTCCTTTGGGTGCAGCATACAGATCCATAGAGTAAATCTGGATCACCTATGCCTCATTGTATTAGTACACTTGTTTCATAGAATGGGGCGATGTGGCATGCGTAATCTCATTTTGTTTCTTTTGCAGGTAATTTTTTCAGCGTTGGGATGTTTAGCCATGGCCGGTCAGTTCCGCAGTGACGAGATGTTAACTCTCTTGTCTTGTATGGAGAAAGTCGTGGGTTCGATGCCGGCCCTAAGAACTGTATATTTGGAGTTTGCATGTTCTCCCTGTGGTTGCATTTATAGTATTTGACTGCTATACATGTGTAGTGAGTCCAACTGTGTCGCAGATGTTGTTCTTTAGAGGCAACACATTTATGTGTTACATCAACACGTAACACAAAGGGGTAACTGTCCCCTTCACCAGATACAGCCTATGGTGGTGGCCACCCAGCTAACTACCCTGTACGGAGGAGTTACAGCTGCGAAGGGTCTGACCCTCACTTGGGTCCCTGCCACGTGTTGATGCCAATTGAGCTTCCAGCTTGTAGGACGTAGAGCTTCCAGCTTGTAGAATGCAGCGACCCCGGTCCCTCTCAGGGACCCACCTTATATCCACCCGGGTCGGAGTCGCTCCGCCCTCAGCCCCGCCCGCCTTCTCGAGCGTTCTAGCTTCCTCTCGATTCCCCTCGAGAGCTCTCCCCGGGCACGTGATCAACCCCTAGCCTCCCCACCTGGGCGCCTCTCTGTGGACACTTCGGATCACGTGTCTACGGGGTCAACCAGAGTTCCATGGTTTGGGGCAACCCTGCCCCTGGGCTGACACTCTCCCACTCCCCCTGGTGGGAGCTCGCACTACACGCTATGCGTTGTGGCCGTGCTAAGTCCCGCTAGGGCTGGTACCACATCCGCCCACGGGGTGTACGCAATGATGGTGCATCACACACCATGGCCCTCTCAGGCCGGCACCATACAGTGACATCCCCTATGTCACTACACATGTCTACACGACAAGCCACTTCGTTGAGCTATCATTTGTGGCCAGGTCGCCTCTGAAAAAGAGCTACATAGCTCAGTGGGCCTTACCTGGTAAAATGTTTTATGTTTAATGGTTAACTTAAATATTGTTGTGTTTTAGCTATTAATTGGTGAGAAAGATATATATTGTATTCCCATTATTAAAGAAAGTCATCTAGCTGTAGCGTGAAATACAGGACCGCATTTGCACTGCAATGCGTGGGTTGAATTTCCTTTCTTTATACGTATTAAATGGAAAAAAATCTGTAGTAACAAATTTCGTAGTCTTAGCCATTGACGTGCAAGAATTGGAAAGCGTTAAGACTTCACTTTCACATCATGAGCCACGTAAACATAGCATTACTATCGCATATTAACCTACATTAGCCTACATACCAACTGTTCTGTGGACACCGACAACTGATATGTCTACTGTGTTTCGAGTCTCAATTTAAAAAAGAGACGCTGTTTGAGTGTCGTGGCGATAATGGAATTTTGTTTGCTCTTCACCAAATGCAGCCCAATGTTCTCACACTACTGAGAGCCCCAATGCAAATATCCAATCTATGCCACGGTTGTGCGGAGAGCAGGCATAGATTTGATATTTACAGCGCAGGTGCTGGTCATTAACTTTGGAGCATGTCATTCCATTTGGAAACAGTAGTGGATGAGGGTGGGGTTAAACAATGACCATAAATCCTCCACGCACTTTCTAATTCCCTACACAGACATTCAGTTGGCTACAATTCCTCTGCTGTAAGTGACAGACATATGCACTTAATTGTGGCGATGGGTCTTACACTACTGTGCACATGCTCTTGTTATTTTTCTGCAAAAAGCATCCACCGCACACACAAAGGCGGCTTTGATTTAACATTGTTTCTGCAGACTGTGACCCCAGCTTAACCTCCTACAACCACCACAATTAGTATTTCAGCATAGACCCCCCCCATCCATCTGGGGTTTATAAAATAAGTAACAGCTTTTTGTGAAGTCAAACGATGAAGAGTCTTACACTTGTGTTGTTTTAGTAATCGGTAATTAGAATGAAGACCAATGGTGAGTGGAATGACAATGTGAGTATGGTCATTAAAAGTGAGGTTAGTTTTCCAGGTAAAATGTGAAGCTTATCCAAAGCAGATTATAAGATACATTTACACCCCCCCCCCCAACTTCCACATTATCCCCCTGCTTGACCAAGCTGATGATTTGTAATACGTAGTTTGTGGCTAAATTGTCCATTTCACCATTAAGAGCTTCTGAATGTTTTAATGTATATTTGGAATGACATATTGTGATGCAAATAGATATTGCTGAGCTGGTAAAATATGCTTTAATTAAATGGGATGCATTGTCCTCTGTTGCGTTACACCAGAGCTTTACTCTTGTCATGTATCATGTTATTTCTCTGTTACCGTGAAGCCGAGCGCCATCTGCAAACGTGTCAATTGCTCGAGAGTTATTGAAAATTAGCCTAATAAAAAATTGACACAGTGTTAATCATCGTTGTGTTTCAAAGCCACCATGTACAGCAATTACTTAAAGTAGTCTTTTATAAAATCAATGACATTAGTATAACAAAGTCAAAACAAGTCAGAGCAGAGAAAACATCTATATCCAATAGTCTGCTAATTTGACATGCAGTATTTAACATACAGCATAATGTATCAGAAAATGAAGGAGTTTGCAGAGAATATTCAGGAAAGGTCAATTGTTATTTCAATTGTATCTGATTTTAAAAAGTCAAGTCAGTTACAAAAACACGTCTTTGTATGACTAAATATTATATTCATTTGCAACGTGTACATTCTTGCAAATATTTCCAAGTTAATTGGATGTTTCTCCGGGTTTTCTCTCCACATTTAGAGACATGCATTTAGAGTATTTGGCTGCTATAAATGTCCTGCTGATGAACCACTTCGCTGAGATATCATTTGTGGCCAGGTCGCTTCTGAAAAAAAGCCGAAAAGCTCAGTTGGCCTTACCTGTACAATAAAAATAGTAATAGTACGACGTTAAGGGAGTAAACAAGGTTTTTTCAAAACGTTTATGCTACAACGGGTTTATCACGTGTTAAAGTTATTGTTCTTGAGGTAATTAAAAGGCAATTATATGGACGTCCTTGGTTCTTGGTTTTGGCAGTGGGGTTAATGAATGAGCTAAATATAGCGTATATTTGCTAATAAGGGGTTTATGGAACATCTTATTTGCAAGGGTGTCCATGGTGTCAACTGACACACATACACTCAAATGTAGAGGTTACATGCATCTATACCAAAGGTCGGCAACCTACGGCTCCGGAGCCACATGCGGCTCTTTACGGGCTGCTTCTTGACGATATATACGTATGTACAGTATGCACTCAGATGCATTGCGGCTCTTGAAATACTGAATTTTGTACCGAATTGGAAAGAAATGGCTCTTCTTGTTATTTTGGTTGCCGACCCCTGATCTATACCTAACTTTTTTATTTGCACTCGTTTTGATTCATGTGGCGTGTTTCATTTACAACTGTTAAATACCTCGTTTGTTGTCCAATCTACTTTGTTCACGCACCATGTGTCTCCCACATAAAGTAGCCGGGGAACTGGATAAACGGGATCATCTGTGTAACAAATAAAATGTACTTAAACTTATTTTAGACATTGCAAACACATGAATGACACCTATATAAACATTTAGCTTACGAAATGAATAACTTATCCAACCAATATAAAAACTCACTATCACAGCCATGATCTATCCAGCTCAGAAGGTATCCAATTTTTTACTAACTCTAAACAACAGATTTAAATGTCTATGGGGGAGAAAAATTATAAAACGTGCATTACCATTTTAAATAATGCAATATACTAGCATAGTAATGGAGAGAGAGAATGTAGTTTTGTATTACTTTTTGCGTTCAACAGCGTCTCATATTTTGTGTGCAGTGCAGTTGCGAATAACATTTGATTAGCATTTATTTACCAAACCTGACTGCTGATGAGATCTCGAAGGGCAACCCCAGTCTGCAGTTTGCTTGCATAAATACATGCTGTTTTGATATTATTGGTTTGGAAAGCCAATAGGTTAATGGGCTAACACATATTTTTGCTTATACAGTTTTTGGACAGACAGAAGATATATCTGCTTATATCTCCTTTTACCCACAGTGTTCCATGGAAACACATAATGGGTTTGTGTATTGTACTGCAAATGTAATTGAAAGGTGGAGAAAGATTACAAAGCAAATTGAAAAAAAAAATATCCGAAAACACAAACTAAAACTTGAGAAAGAAAACGTTTAAAAAGAGATGAAGATTCGAAGGAAGTTGTGTCATATACAGAACGATTAAGAAAAACATTGAAAATCAATCAGAGAACACAATGAGACATTATTGAAGACATCATAGCAAGCAATTGGAGCATAACAGCAGCAAAGAGGGATGGTGGTTGAAAATTTACAAATTGTAGTCCTTGTGAAACGGAGGAAAATAGCACAAGATAGAGATAGAATCTTAACGTTCATGAAGAAAAATGCAATTTAAATGTACGTGCAAATTGTACACAATTTCGCAGGGTTTTTTTCAGACTTAAAGATAAAACACAATGGCTTTGTTGAAATAAATTAAACATCCACAAATAATATATCTCCTTAGTGTGAATCAGTCAAGTAGCTGTTTTAAGCACATTCTATAATTTGGTTTTGGAGTTGTTTTCCTTATTTTATCAAAATAAATAAAAATGTATCACCAAAAAAAGTGTCACCAGATTGTAAATAGTGTGGCTTGGCTCTCCAACACACCGGTGTGCTGTACGAGTGACGAATCAGTATGTTCTGTTTACGTGACAACCCTTACTAGTTGACTGTGTCGGGTGGTGGCGGGCTTTAACGACACATTTATATATTTACGTGATCTAACCCAACAAAAACCTCTATTCAATCTTGATTTGAAGCTTTCGTGACTGCAGGAATTCATACTCTTTGGTTCTTTCGGTAAAGTCACGTAGGTAGAAAAATAATAGATCACGACGTTTCGATCGCAACACAAGCAATCGTCATCAGGTGGGACAACCACAGCAAGAAACAAACTGCTGAAATAGGCGAGAGATCCGCCGTGGCACGAGGTTATATAGGCCTCGGCAGTAGGGGGGGAGAGAGGAGGTGGGGGAGGAGGCGGGGCAGAAAGTGGACCCCGCGGCAGCACCCGGGTCACTGGAGTAGAGATCGGAGAGAGATGCACAGAGAGAGAGAGAGAAAGACACACAGAGAGTCGGAAATAACAGCTGACATAGGCGGGTAGGATGGAAACATCAGAGTCAGGAAAGCCACCCACACGGATGCCTATCCAAAGCCTGACTCCCACCACCATCCAGACCAGAAGAATTCCCTCATCAAAACACTACACCATAAGACCCGTTGCATCTCCGACCAGCATCACCTAGTCAGTGAGCTGGAGCACGTACACCAAGCCCTCAGGATGAACGGATATTCTGACCGCACAATCCGCAAAGCTGTCTCCCCAGCCATGGGGAGACAACCATCTGAGGATCCAAGCAATACCATCACTTTGCCATACATAGCAGGGGGTTACCAAAAATATTAAGATTCAGGTTCGTTTCAACACAGTACACAAAATCCATTATTTGATCCCATCTGTAAAGGATGTGATTCCTGATATGCAATACCCGGGTGTCTACAAAGTGAGTTGTGGCTGCGACAGCAGTTACATTTGTAATGCGAGCAAGGACAGGGTGGGCGCTGCCTCCGCACCACTCACACGGGCCGGAGTATTGGGGAGGCGGAGCCTGGTCGACGGGGCGTGTGGGAGGAGCCACTGCTCACCTCGGCTCCAATGGGAGTCGGGGTGAGTGGGGGCAGAGACAGGGGCAGTGTGGGAAGGAGGAGTCAGGGTTACGTGAGAAGGAGGATATAGGGTGAGAGCCGGAAGAGATATGGGAGTCGGGAGAGAGTGGAAATAGGGGAGAGCCACGCTGGGTGGTGGCGGAAGAAGTGGCGCCATTTGCCACGTGGTCGGAGTCACGGCACCGTCGGCCAGCGGTGTACGTGGGGTGGAAGTAGCTAGC
The DNA here is from genome assembly GCF_015708825.2 of Lethenteron reissneri. NCBI lineage: Eukaryota > Metazoa > Chordata > Hyperoartia > Petromyzontiformes > Petromyzontidae > Lethenteron > Lethenteron reissneri. Next base: position 9,511,687 of record NC_083807.1, read on the forward strand.
GGAGTGTGTGGAGCTAGCGGGGAGTGAGGAGATAGAAGAGTGTGCGGCGCACACGGGCAGTGGTGTGGCTGCAGAGTGTGCGGGGCACACGGGCAGCGGTGTGGCTGCAGAGTGTGCGGGGCACACGGAGCAGCGGTGTGGCTGCAGAGTGTGCGGGGCACACGGGCAGCGGTGTGGCTGCAGAGTGTGCGGGGCACACGGGCAGCGGTGTGGCTGCAGAGTGTGCGGGGCACACGGGCAGCGGTGTGGCTGCAGAGTGTGCGGGGCACACGGAGCAGCGGTGTGGCTGCAGAGTGTGCGGGGCACACGGGCAGCGGTGTGGCTGTAGAGTGTGCGGGGCACACGGAGCAGCGGTGTGGCTGCAGAGTGTGCGGGGCACACGGAGCAGCGGTGTGGCTGCAGAGTGTGCGGGGCACACGGGCAGCGGTGTGGCTGCAGAGTGTGCGGGGCACACGGGCAGCGGTGTGGCTGCAGAGTGTGCGGGGCACACGGGCAGCGGTGTGGCTGCAGAGTGTGCGGGGCACACGGAGCAGCGGTGTGGCTGCAGAGTGTGCGGGGCACACGGGCAGCGGTGTGGCTGCAGAGTGTGCGGGGCACACGGAGCAGCGGTGTGGCTGCAGAGTGTGCGGGGCACACGGGCAGCGGTGTGGCTGCAGAGTGTGCGGGGCACACGGAGCAGCGGTGTGGCTGCGGGGTGTGCGGGGCACACGGGCAGCGGTGTGGCTGCAGAGTGTGCGGGGCACACCGGCAGCGGTGTGGCTGCAGAGTGTGCGGGGCACACGGGCAGCGGTGTGGCTGCAGAGTGTGCGGGGCACACGGGCAGCGGTGTGGCTGCAGAGTGTGCGGGGCACACGGGCAGCGATGTGGCTGCAGAGTGTGCGGGGCACACGGGCAGCGGTGTGGCTGCAGAGTGTGCGGGGCACACGGGCAGCGGTGTGGCTGCAGAGTGTGCGGGGCACACGGAGCAGCGGTGTGGCTGCAGAGTGTGCGGGGCACACGGGCAGCGGTGTGGCTGCAGAGTGTGCGGGGCACACGGGCAGCGGTGTGGCTGCAGAGTGTGCGGGGCACACGGGCAGCGGTGTGGCTGCAGAGTGTGCGGGGCACACGGAGCAGCGGTGTGGCTGCAGAGTGTGCGGGGCACACGGAGCAGCGGTGTGGCTGCAGAGTGTGCGGGGCACATGGGCAGCGGTGTTGCTGCAGAGTGTGCGGGGCGCACGACAGAAGAGGCGCGGGTCCAGAACGCGGACAAGCGGGGTGCGAGACAAGAACCCAATAAAGGACAAACGGAGACCTACATCGCCTAAAGAGTCCTTTACTACACATTGGAGAAACAAAACGACATGTCTCGGACCGCGTTCGCGAACACAAGGCAGATCTGAAACACTGCAGGACCAATACCTCTGCCATTGTTGATCATTGTTTTAACGCAGTGGGCTCACACGAAATTGACTTTTCCAAGACGAAGCTACTCTACAAACTCACCAGCTATTATCATAGATTTGTTCATGAAGCCATCCAGATATATAAACACAGACACAACTTCAACCGAGAAGATACGTACAAACTGAGCAATCATTCGAAGGACTTTATTAACCAGGTAAAGTCTTAACTGACTGTGATGTTTCCATCCTACCTGCCTATGTCAGTTGTAATTTCCGACTCTGTGTGTCTTTCTCTCTCTCTCTCTCTGTGCATGGTGACTGTATTTCATATTGAAATCGCCTCCAGTGCTTTTGCTGCTGGCGGAAATAAAAGTTGTTTAAAAGTCAAAGTCTGTGCATCTCTCTCCGATCTCTACTCCAGTGACCCGGGTGCTGCCGCGGCGTCCACTTTCTGCCCCGCCTCCTCCCCCACCTCCTCTCTCCCCCCTACTGCCGAGGCCTATATAACCTCGTGCCACAGCAGATCTCTCGCCTACTTCAGCAGTTTTTTCTTGCTGTGGTTGTCCCACCTGATGAATTTTTCTGCCTACGTGACTTTACCGAAAGAACCAAAGAGTATGAAAAGATCTATTATGAATGTATCACCATATTTTTTCCAATTGTCTTATCAAAGCCCGAGGTGAGAAATTGTTAGTTTGTCATCCCAGTGGCCAGGCAACATCAAAGAATGGCCCAGGAAAATGCATCAGAGCCACTCGCATTATCCTTGATTGACACCCCCACCCCTGTATTTTAAAGCAAACGTTGGTGGTGTGCCTTATAATCAAATAGGTGCAAGTGTGCACGTGCGAACAGATTTGTAGAACGCAATTGACACGAGGCGCGAGTGGTGGGTGCGTCTAACTTTGCGAAGCGTCCTATAGTCCGGAAAATTCAGTGCCCATCAGATTGTTTCAACGGTCCACTGTTACCACAGCCCCTTAACGCTCTGTAATGAGTGTTCTACCACAGGTCAATAATCAAACATAAGCAATGCACGCATGTTTACAAACTTTGCCCTTCAGAGCTGAGATCAGCCAAATTAAGTAATAATTTGTATACTGATTGGTGACAGAGCTGACAGCATCAACTCACGAAGGAGTTTAATCACAGGTGCGTACCCGAATTTGAAAACAGGGTCTCAGGGGCGCTGGCTCATTGCTCCCCCACAATGATTATGATCCCTCAGAAACATAAACTTTCCTTGACCATGCAGCTTTGTTTGAAATTAACATTTAGCTCATTTTCAGTGAGTATAATGTTTTTGTGTCTGCATGACTGTGTCACTCGGTCGGACAAACATGTGGCCAAATGTCATGTGTCTGTAACCTTCCCGAAGAAAAGCAGTGGGTAAGTAATGAAGAATATGGATGGCACTCTAGCACGGCAGATTGGGGTATCGCAATTCATCTTAGCCTTTTTTTTCTTTAAACTGATTGCACAACTCAAGATGGTGACAAATAAGGGCAGCTAAGGCTAATCAAGTAATTTTTTTGCCTCTCTTTCTCAGTTCCCCCCCCCCACCCTTCGTCCTTTTTCTGTCAGAGTGCAGATCGATGTTGACTTATAATGGCAATCAATCACAGTGAATCATTGAGCCGAGGGCGGTAAGCTCCGAGCAAAAGTTCATTGATAATTAGGGTTCCTTGTGTTCCTTTTGCAAATGTATATTGCATGTCAAAACTTGAACATTGGGTACGTGGTTGCCCCCACCATCCTAGGCCAAAAGTGCTCTGATGATGCTGGCAAAAACCACTCCTCTTTTGTTTATGCAGTCACATTGCAAATGTCTGTGCAGAGTAATGGAATATGTGGTAGTTTTGGTTACTCCCAGAACACAGTTGCATACATTCATTGCCCGTGAATGTGGAATGGGAGTCTCTCTTCAATTAGCATTTAAAATGTTAATGCACTATTGGCGGCTGGCAGGACTGCTGGTAATTAATTTGCTTGAACCTGAGTAGTGTGTTGTGAGGTTCATAAATCTCCAAAGACACATGATAGTTTACTTCCAAAATGCTACTAAATATCAATATAATTTGCTGACTTGTATGAATATATAAAAACTATGTGACATTGTTCACAGGAGTGAGCCATTACCTGCATGTTAATGACTTACCAATATTCATTATGTTACCCATTTTACAGGGTCAATACAGTTTCAGTCACCGTTTTTTTACAATATGGTAGCCAGCACAATGATAATTATATTTAATATAATTGGGATCAAGTGACAAATAATTTTGCAAATGGCAGATTAAAGTAAATGATGCTGCAGTGGTGTAAATGTCAGCACACTGGACTTGAAATCCAGAGGTTGCCAGTTTTATTGCCCAGTGTGCAGGTTGAAACAATAGCGCACTTTTCTGTCCACTCGGCCATACAAAATGGGTACGCAACAGCTAATTGATCTGCAGGTCGTGCGTGGTGAGGTGAAGTGTGGGTACTGCCACGTTTGCTACGGCATCTTTAGGGTGCCATTGAGTGAAAGCCCCTCCACCGGCAGTGGCCTGAGCAAGGAACTTTGCAGTGGTACACCTTTATGTCTTACTATGGTATAAATAACATATAACGTTTTAAATGATATTTTAATGTTGGTGTAATTGTTATTTTTTATTCCAAGCTTTCTAGTCTCTTCTTGCATTTAAGATAACCTAATCTCTATCTCCATTGCCAATGAGTACAGCCGTATTCAATGGAGGGGTGAGTGTTGACAGAATGAATGTGGAATTTCTACCATTGATTCAGAACTGCCAAAAGAGATGATATTCATAATCAACGTTTTTTGGGTTTAGATCGCGTTATTTATAAATGTGTCGTAACCCTCCACCACCCGACACGGCCAATCAGTAAAAAAGTGTCACGTTGACAAAAGACAATTAGTTCACTGCTTTAGCCCACCGGTGTGTTGAAGCCACAACATTTACAATGTGTTAAACAGAGATTATATTACACATGCAATGTTAAAACATAACGAATGATTATTATAACAAGGGTATCTGTAAATGTATAATATCATTTACAATGAAAATACGAATAGCTGCGTGGTTGGTATGTTGGCAACAATTACGATTTTGGTAACTAAAGATCTTGATTGATCACCAAAGGTGCATCACAGAAGCGGTTGTAAAAATCACAGCCGAGATGTTGGCCATCACTTGGGACTCTCTCAACCCTTGACACGACCTGTGTTGCAAGGCAACGGTACACACATGGTGCATGAAATATTCACGTGATAATATGTTCATACTAACAAGCGTGTGTGTGTGTGTGCGCAGAGTTTTATCAACCTGACTCAAACACCTGTTTAATTATGCATCTTTATTAATAATAGATGATACCTTTATGAACGCTGCCTATTGCGTAAATGGCGCTCTGCGCTATGACATATGGTGACCTAAGTTTGATTCCTCGCCATCTGGCGAGTGATATGCAAACTGGTCCTGCCCTTTGACCAACCCTCGTGGATCAGCGTGGTGAAGTATGGTCAAACGACCTCCTTGGTCGACACAGTAGTGTGAGAAGGATGGCTGTAAGTTTAATTTCCAAGATAGATATATGGTAAGTTTAATTTGTAAATACAATGAATAACATATAGGTCACAAAATAGGAAAAAAAAATTATACACTAGAAAACCCAAGCTGCTTGTTTCGTTTGTATACAATGTTCAGAGTATGTTTGGAAAATTGTTGTCATAAGGCCATGCAGGTTCCTGCTGATGCAGAACAAAAACAATAAAATCACCCAATTTAAAACTCCAGTTCTCTGCACTAGATGTTACATCTTCCCCTTTGCCAAATGGCAATGCTTTCAAACAAAAATCCAGTACTTGCTCTAAAGTTTCTTTGTCATGCAGAATTCTGTTGATTAACACACGATTGTATTTCGTGTGGTGACTTTTCATTTTGGAATTAATGTATGGATGTAAAAAAAAATAGCCACTACATGTCAGTGGGGCCCTGTCCTTGATTAAATCAAATTTTCATTCCATTCCACGTCGCAACAAATCGATTCCGATGGAACGACATATCGGCAGGAAAAAAAATCAGTCATATTACACAGGTCATCTCGAAGCAGAAAGTAATGTGTGTCACACTCCGGGTTCATCCATCTCGTCGACAGCTCAATTCTTCTTCTAGAAACATCTTCGTTCCCTGTACGTGCTATTCTTACTTGTTAACCACCGGAGTCTTTAATCTACAAAGGATCTGTGCAAGGCTCATTCAATTGCATGAGGAAATAAGCTTGCAGAACAAACTGCTTCTGAGACCAAAAGTTCCAAACCTATTATTGTAGCGGAATCTGGCGTCCAAAGTTAATTCGATGGATGCTTATGTGCAAACTTTGACTTTTCTGAAACCACAATTTAAATACGTACTCTTGTGCAAAAGGAATGGGGTATATATTATTTAACATTTGTCCTGCATACAAATTTCTTAACTGTGTGTGTGTTTTTCCCCTCCAATTTGCTTACATTTGTTTCGGTGCATGCATTCAATTGTTTTTATTGCAAAAATTTCAGTGTCATAGGTTAACGAAAAGAAAAAAATGAAAGAAACGGATCGATACCTTACGTCGGCAAAGTGAAAAGAAACATGTTCGATTGCAAATAAGCATGCTGTGGCATCACACATCCCACAAATCCATCATATATTCACACAATATTAAAGAAGTAAATAAATATATAAATGTTGGAAATTTCTTCAATGTAAAGGCTACGTGGCTCTAATGCCTACCATATATCTATCTTGGAAATTGCAGCCGATAAATTATAGATATAAGCAGGCTTATGAGATGAGATGGAAGAATAGAAAGCGCCTTTATGCATACAACATTTATATACAAATGCATGCATTTTAACCAGGTCCTGCCATATTTCAATGATACTCTCCCAGGCTATCCAGATATCACTGTCATTGCCAAAACACAGCCAGCGCTACTGATGCAAAATAAATCCTGAGCTAAATTGACATATTTTTTGGTCGAGTATCGACCTTTCAGAGGTGATACAGCTTTCAGAGGTCGTGTCGCTGCGTCAAGGTTATGGGTATCAGCGGAAAATCTAAACTTCGTCAAGCTTCAGTATCCTTAACTGGCCGAAGGGCATACATAATTCATGAGCTTGAATTTAAACGAGCGGCCCTATCGCCTTGCAATGCTCACTCTTGGCATGCAGCGCATAGCTCCTCGGGGGAGCCATCGGCACATTATGGGCATTGCAGCAGCCATTGAAATTAATAGGAATTAAAAAATGTAAAGCAATAAAACGGTTCATTTTAAATACATTTCCAAGCATTTGGAGAGAGGTGCAGTGTACATAAAACAATTCATCTGGCTGCAAACTAATAGTTTGTGCAGGTTTATAGTGCCATAGTAGATTATATGAAAGTGTGGAGATACTCCATTAGTTTTACTGGTCACTGTTAGCGCAAGTTATGCTGTTGAATTGCTTATTTATTTATTCCATTATAAACAAAGAGCGCACACGGTTGTTGAGGATGCAACAGTTTTCTGTATCAAACTCTATTGTAAAAAAGACAATTCCAAAGGTCAATGGTGGCCAATGCTGGCAATGCCACCATATCTTGCCATCACTTCCGTCTGCCAGATACCCACAGCTCCAAGCTCAGTGCTTCCATTGTGCCCTATTCGTTTTCAATATTCAGAGTATCGTCTCTTACATCTCTGAGCGCATATTGTCATAAAGATGTGTTGAGATGCTCTTAGGTGTTTTTTCGGTAAAGTCACGTAGGAAAAAATAAAAATAAATAAATTTCGATTTAAAGCTTTCGTGACTGCAGGGATTCATCTTCTTGGTTCTTTCGGTAAAGTCACGTAGAAGGGAAGTAATAAAATAATAAAAATAAAACATAATAAAACAATTCTCACGACGTTTCGGCCACAACGCAAGCAGCCGTCCTCATGTGAAAACCAGGTCCGTCGAGGCGACAGAGTCTGAATGAAACAGCACACGGGCTTGGAGCATATATATAAGCTGGGCGCATTGACAAAGGAATTTGCATATCAACAGGAATTTAGCATATTTATGGGAAATGCAGGAATGTAATTAGTACTGCATATGCATGTGCATTATGCAGGATTAACAGCATCAAAGGGAGCTGCAGTTACTGCTGCTGCAGCAGTTGCTGCTGCTGCTGCAGTTTCTGCTGCTACTGCAGTTGCTGCTGCTGCTGCAGTTGCTGCTGCTACTGCACTTGCTGCTGCTGCTGCACTTGCTGCTGCTGCACTTGCTGCTGCTGCTGCACTTGCTGCTGCTGCTGCAGTTGCTGCCTTATCCATTTTAATATAACACTATGTATTATTCTACCCACCCTAATGTGTATCATACTGCTATATGTTTACTGTACAATTACGACACCATACATTACTCTGCACACTGCACCATGCCAGTGAGTGGAACGTGGTCTGAAAGTCACCGTTAACGTGAACACAATCAGTTAAGATCCGAAATGGTTTATTACGTCCTTCCAATGATTGCTAAGCCAGAATCCATCTTCTCGGTTGAAATTGTCTCTGTGTTTGTATATGTGGATCGCCTCATGAACGAATCTCTCATGATAGCCAGATGGCTTGCAGAGAACCTCTGTCTTGGAGAAGTCAATGTCATGTGAGCCCACTGAATTGTAACAGTGATCTGCCACGGCTGAGGTGTTTGTCCTACCGTGTTTCAGGTCTGCCTTATGTTCACGGATGCGGTCCGAGACATGTCGTTTGGTTTCTCCAATGTAACTGCTACCACAGAGGCAACTTAGTTTGTAGACGCCAGGGTACTGTATGTCTGGAACCACATCTTTTACAGACGGGACCAGATCACGGATTTTATGTACTGTGTTGAATCGGACCTGGATCTTGTGTTTAATCAGGATTTTGGAGATCTTTTTTGTGACCCCAGCAATGTAGGGTAAGGTGATGGTCTTGAAAGGCTCCTCAACAGGATCCTTCTTGATGGTTGGAGTGATGGCTTTGCGGATTGTGTAGTCGGAGTAACCATTAGCCTTAAGAGCTTGGCGTACGTGTTTGAGTTCACTGGAAATGTGTTCATGGTCGGAGATGCATTGGGCTCTATGATATAGAGTCTTGATGAGGGAATTCTTCTGGGATGGATGGTGGTAGGAATCCGGTTTTAGATAAGCATCCGTGTGGGTGGCTTTCCTGTAGACAGAGTGGCTCATTGAACCATCAGGTCTCCTTTTAATTAGGACATCCAAAAAGGGTAGCTTGCCATCATTTTCGACTTCCATGGTGAATCTGATGGCTGGGTGTATGGAATTGATGTGTTTTATTTTTATTATTTTATTACTTCCCTTCTACGTGACTTTACCGAAAGAACCAAGAAGATAAAAATAAATAATAAACATAATACACATAATAATAGAAATAAAATTATAAATCACGACGTTTCGGAGGCAACACAAGTCTCCGTCATCAAGTCGGACCGTCCCAGCTAAATTTACTGTATGAAGGAACGTCGTGATTTGTTATTTTAATTTCTATTATTATTTGTTAATATTTGTATTATTTCTTTTTTTACCTACGTGACTTTACCGAAAAAACCTAAGAGTATGAATCCTTGCAGTCACCAAAGCTTCAAATCTAGAATGTGTTGAGATGTAACGCCACCCCTGCTGTTGTCCCGCCACCGTCCCGTTGACAAATGGGAGTCCCTTTACCTGTGTGCACGAGCTCGCAAAGTCAACACGCAGGTCCATGCCTTTGTGGCAAGGCAATCGCATTGCGAGCATCCCATCGCCCGATGTAAATGTGGTACGCAACTGCAGTATAACGCAGCATCAGCAAGGAAATAGCAGTGACACCGTACACGCACCGCGTAATGCATAGTTTGTAGAAACACGCCCATGTGACTTGCTTGGCAGGAGTGTGTTGAATTGCCTGTTAAATACGGCAATGCTCGTGAAGTCCCTTCGGGTCAAACAGTGAAGTCAGAGGGTCTCGTTGTTCAAATGAGTATCGGGTGGTTGCTCCATCGGTGACCTTAACCCACCGATGTCTCGATGGGTCATCATTTGAAATGACTTCAAAGCCACCTGCTTTAGGGAGATACATATTCTTTCAATATTTGTTGGTCTTTCTTTTTCCTAGTTTAATTCAATTGTGCTATCGGCATCGTGTCATGAGATTAAAAATACATTCATAAACCGCACGGAGCAGACTGCCGTGTGTGTGTGTGTTAAGGAACAGTTGTGGAACACATTTCTCACAGGACTTCCAAAAAGATACTTCAAAGTGCGATATTATTGACATAGTGAGGGTCACACTTCCCCATTATAGTTAATATCACTTGACAATGAAGCTACTGTGTTTTTCTCAGAAAAATAGTTGAAGAAAATTAACTGTAAATAACCACATAATGTGAGGTTTTTTTACCAAACCATCAACTCATTACACTTGAGAATCCAATTTTATTATAGGTGGACACCTGAGCTCGAAGTCAATATTCGAACAAAGGTTCTCGGCAGTGAAACTGAAAATTCCCCACAAATGATTTATATAGTTCAGCACGTAGCCTTTGGCGACCAATAAATAACATCCATAATGGAGGTTTTTTTTGGGTTAGATGGCGTAAATATTCATGTGTCGTTAAACCTTCCACCACCTGCCACATGGCATGGGTTTACTCTCCAACACACCGGCGTGCTGTACTAGTAACGAATTGACATGTTTGGTTTACGTCACAAACCTTCTAATGGTCTGTGTCAGATGGTGGTGGGTTTAACGAAACACATTTATATTTACGCGATCTAACTCCCCCAAAAAAACTCTCACGGCTAATGTATCTAACTGGGTAAAATCACGGAATGACATTGCCCCCGCTAGTCAACTATTTTCACACGTTAAAAAGAGCACTTCCATTATAGCCTTACGATATGAGTATCGGACACGTACGCATTATTATAAGCAAAGGCGCTGATATGTGTGAAAGAATGTTTCATATACTCTGCTTTCATCATTATTAACAAACACTGCCTCGTAATGTATAACTCTAAATATATAATACGCCATTTTTTCAGCAATGGCATTTCCTTTGAGCAGAGAGAAATGACTGATGCTCGATTGTTGTTATCTTAAAAACAATAATCCTTTGCATTACTAAAAAAAAAACGTATTGCAATATACACTATTAAGTTATGACACAGTCATAAGACAATGTCATTTATACTCTTTGGTTCTTTCGGTATACCTACGTGACTTTACCGAAAGAACCAAAGAGTATGGATCCTTGCAGTCACGAAAACAATTTCATTTGTAGGCTCAATCAAAACTGCCAACACTCGCATGAATATCATTAGCCCGGTAAGCTTGATTTGAGTAATCTTACAGGATTAATTTGGAGCTTGTGTACCACAGTGGTGCTGTCCATGCTGCTGTGTTATTGGCAAATATGCGAGTATTTTTTCGACAACATGGCAAGTAGGCTACTGCTGTTTGACATTGGCCTGATCCAGGAGTCAGCCTGCCCTGCAATTGCGTGGGTCGTTATGTACCATGGACGGAAATAGCCGCGTCTGAGGCGTTAATTCCGGTGATGAATGAACAAGGAAACAAAGCGCATGATAATCCCCGAAATGGTGATAAATCACCGTACAGCCAGGAGCTCGTGATGAATGCAGTGTTTGCTGTCTTGTCTTGGTGCCACATCCATTTCGCTGTATCTGCCCAATTCCAAGCTACGGCTGATTCAGACAAGCAGAGGTTTAGAGCAGCTGATCACGAGTTTTCCGAATGGATCAAGCATGTGTGCGCATTGGATAAACGGAGAGCTCGCAGAAACACTTATCGGAGTCAAAGAAGATTCCAAAATCGCTTTTTTTTATGAAGCAAACAAAATATCGTATTTGTAAGCTTTTCCTCTCCCTTTGGTTGCAACAATGTGCTTATCACAAAGCTGCCTTCCTGCATGACTAAACTGCACAAAGCTAAACGATGATAAGATATGAAAGCATATCTTAGCAATTTTCTTCTTATCAAGTTTAGTTAATATTTTTTCGTAGATAACACTCTTATTCATGACACTCTTTTTTACTATTAAATGTTTCTGTTAATCCACTGACATATGTGGATTCATGTAGTTTTGCTGTTACATTGTCACTATGAAATATTCGTTTCTTCAACTCAGATTAAATATCCATTGCATATGTGCAGAGATTATTTTACGGTAGAGTAAAATAAGAATTTTAAACCTTTTTCAATACACGGCTTGGTTAAGACCGGCCTATCCCATGTCGGTCATGGGGGTTCTTTGGCCATATTTCAACATTCGTAGAGTGCAAAAGAAGTTCAACATACATTGAATAGGGGACCGGTTTGGATATCATTCGCAGCTGATGTTCGCTGTGACCAAGAACACAGATTGCCGAATTCATAGCAGAGTGCACGAATTACATTGCCGCAGCTCTTCCCAATATAAAATACTTATCCATAAACAACTTACACTCAGGGTTTTACGAATATATTGCACGTGATCAGGAGAGCCTTCCCAAATGTGATCGAGACTTTTTACACGTTTGGCGTGTGCGAGGAATCCAAGGTACCTGAAGAAAACCCATCAATTCGAGGGGAAAGCACTTAGAGGGTAACACGGATAGGTTAAATTCACAGGTTGAGTTAAATAAAGTATAATAATATCTATATATATAAAAGGGAAATTTGTGAATGTGTGTCTATTCGAAATGTTTAGCATACTTCCCGACATGCAACAAACTTAAAATTTGGCATGTGTGTAGTTTGCAGACTGTACAGAATGCAAAAAGTATTAAAATATACTTTCTTGGGGGGTTGGGGCGCAATAATGGCTATATTTTGCACGGCAAGTGAGCGGTGACGTCACATCTGTGATGTCACCCGCGTCACGCATCCCCCCCACCCTCCGCGTAGGCCGTGTATTAATCCAAGACAAGAATATAAGTCCCGGGCGAAGCCGGGTAGTAAAGCTAGTTATATATATATAGGCTGAGCCCATTGCTTTACCCTGGCCACCTCGCAGCCTGCTGCCTCATGCCTACAACACCTGGTGTGCAGTGATGGTCACTCATCAGAGCACTAATCAGGCTCAACCACCCTTAGCATTCAATATCTGATGAGATCAGGTGCGTGTAGCAGAGGTCATAGGCATTTGTCATCTTCAATCCACAGTTCTTTAAATGGAGGTGATGAGTTTTGGATAAATTGAATTGCTTATTTCTGATAAATGTTGCAGCAAGCCAAATACAATAATCTGTACTGCATGATAATTGTTTATTTTTACTATGGAAATGTGTCTGACTGTGGTCGATACTCAGTACAGATTCTTAGTTTTGTCATGATGAGTAATGAGTCACAATAGCTGAATAAACCACAATGGGAATAGAACAACAATGTCGGCGCATCCCTGCAATGTCTTTCTCACGCCGCTGTTGGCATTGGCAGAAGGGTCTCCATGGGAGGGAGCTAAAGAAAGCCTCTCCTGATGGTATTTCACCCATTCTTCCATGCTAGCCAGACATCTGGGTAGAGGTGGGACTACCCACCCTTGACACCACCACACGCGGCCTGCCGATCGACTAACTGTGGCGTACATTATTCCCTCGTTACGCGCGAGGGTTACGTTTTGGAGATGCTCGTGAATAGATTTTTTTTCATGAATTACATTTAAAAAGTAAAAAAAGGTATTATTATACATGAACATTATCTCATCATATTCTTAGGTTTTTTTTCGGTAAAGTCACGTAGGTAAAACCTACGTGACTTTACCGAAAAAAAACCCTAAGAATATGAATCCTTGCAGTCACGAAAGCTTCAAATCTAGAATTATCTCATCACTTTATTGCATCACTTTATCTCATCACTTTATCTCATAATTTTATCTCTCATCACTGAATCCCATCACTTTATTTATCGTTCTCTCTCTCTCTCTCTGTGGAGTCGTACAGAGTTCCAAATGCGATTCTTGGATATCAACTTGGTAAATAACGAGGGAATACTGTACACATTTATATTGCTGTAAAGATTGAAGGCGGTGGGATTTTTTTTAAAAAATGTGCCAACTATCACGCTGGAAGAATGGGCTGCCTTTATTTGAAAAAAAGTCACTTAAACATGGGAAATACCATCCGCTATTGGCCGTATACTGGGATGCAGATGACTTGTGTCTCACCAGTCGTATTATGCCATTGATTTCCATGGCACAATGGAAAAAATGATGACGAACAATCTTTCCAGAATGTGTTGAAACCATTAATTCGTAGAATTGTGTTGACACGTGATTCGGTAATACAGTCCCTCTGTAAAAGTCCACTGGAATTATCTTGTCTGAGGCTCTACGGTTCAGAAAAATAGTAGAAAGCCTTTCTGCAGTTTGCAATTAAGTCAAACACTTGATTCATAGCTGTAGCATTGACAATTACTTCAGCATCCCTACATCCTGCTCCAATTTTGTATCCCGCTTTTGTCAGTAAAATGCAACCCTTTCCCAATAAACATTATATACTATTGAGCTGAATCACATGACTCGTGGAGATTTACTCTCTAAATATTACCATAGTGTTTGGAATATCATTGTTAAGGGATGGTAAAGCCCATCTCTTTTAATTTATACGTGATAATTAACCTGTGCGTCCACATCACAGAGACAGGCAATTAAGAAAAAAGATCTCTAAAATTACTCACCATGTCCAGTGTATTGCGAGGTCATATCTGAGACACGTGACCATTTATTTAGCGAATGCTTTGACACGTGGCCGTCACACAGTTAGAGTGCCACATATGCAAGAAACATAAATAGACAAATATGCTTGTCAATATGAGATTGTGAGTGGACGTCATCCCACGTAGCCACAGAGCCATGTGACATCCTCCTCCAGCACGTGCAGGGCAACCAGTCCAGCGGGCGCGCCCTGACGAACATCACTGCCAAAGACGATGTGTCTCCTGCTTCCCACATTCACACAGTAGGCTGACTCGTGACAATGTGGGGAGGCCTTCATCCAACAGTGGATAAAACATGGCTGACGACGATGACAGTGTTAATGGGTTACGTTTTGCATGTGACAATCACAGTTCAAGGTTGACTAATGTTTGGCTAAATATGGCACAATAATATGTACCCATGTTTCTAATATGACATTGCAATCAGATGCACTGAGGACCAAATAAGCAACAGCTTGCATGACTGATGACCTTTTCTGCAGGCTTTATCTGGTTGAGTACTCCACAATTTCACTTTACATCAGCCTGCTTTAACTCCTCCGCGTGTCACTCTCGCGTCGGGATTTTTTTTTTCTTCTCAAAATTCTCTTACACATCCCTCTGTGTTTCAATATGTTCCATTGTATAGTTTTCTATTCCAGTGAGCAAGATCATTGAGATGTGTTCTCATTCCATGTTTCATTGCCATTTTTATATTTCCAATCAATGCATGACTCTAAGATTCTCAGAAGACACCCCCCTCTGGTGCTGTTGCATTTAATCGTCTCCTTGCATTGACCTTGATTTGATTCAAAGTTTAGCAGTTTTACCACATCAATGCGAGCCTCATTAGTTCCACTTTTGGTCAATAAATTACATATCAAGTTGATGTAACATTCATCAGTTTTATTTTCTATGATGGTGATTTCATGAAGAAGCTCTCAGCACGTGGAGGGAAACATCGGACACAATTTTGAACAACACGCGGTAAGACCCAAACCGCATCGAAGAGCTACACAGCACAACTGCGAACACCTTATGCACTTCACATGTGCATCTGTGTACATATGTATGGGGCTATATGAGGAAAGAGTCTTCCTTAATGTATCCCCTCTTGATCACAGGAGAGAATATTAGGAAGCCAATGGAGCCATGCACTTTTAAATCTAGATTAAAAACTCATTTCTTTAGGACTGGTTTTCGTGTTTAGCTTGTTATCCTCCCCCCGAACCTCCGATTAGTACGGTTGGCTACGTACGGTGTGAAAGAAGTTCAACATATATATACATGAGAGACAGTAAGAGGAAGACATGGATCGGCAAACAATTACAAATTAGAGACATGTTCATAAAGAGGGTCTGGTCTAAGGTCGTGGGGTGTGTAATACTGTACAACGAATCAAGGCGTATGGTCTTCCATTACAATAACAGCACCAACAAGAAAGTAGTGTGACCTGCTCCTTCATAGCGTGTCTTCTGGAGGCAGTAAGCCAATGGCACCATAAACTCTGAGAGAAAAATAGCTCTCCACCCCCGTGTCCTACCAGCCACTATCATAGCATGACCTACATAATCACAGTAGCTGAAAACATAATCATATTGCACTTTTCTCAATACATTTATCAGTAAAAACCAATGATGCGTTTTCATATCATGTTTGATTATCTGCAGTGTATAAAGTCTGACATCTTCCTTGCTTGCACCTCATGCAGTACACAATCAAAGTGTAATCCTGGTGACTGTGTTTGGCACAGGGCACTGTGAATAACGGTAGCATATTATTGGTCCCAGTGGAAACTGACACTTGCACTGTTTGCACTGCAGGGACAATGCTAGTATTATATGAACGATGACAATAAACAAACGTTCAAAGTTGTACATGAAAGAAAATGATCCACCCTGTTGTAGGCTTTCTTTATACCTCCCGACCTTCCGGTTGCATATGCTGCCTGAGTTATTTATTGGGCTGTGAAGGATGCCAAGCTCTGCATTGCAACTGGTTAAGATCACCTCTCGATGAATGCCATTTTTGCACGGAAATAAATGTGATGTGCGTACATACATGGCCACTGTCACTGCACTTAAAGGGGGCTAGATAATGTGCGATTTCAAAAATTATTTAGAAAATTATATTTTTCCTTTTTCCCATGTGAACTTGCAATGGTTTTTTTTCGAGTATGTAGATTATGAGTTTGGTTGAAAGCATCTGTTCGTATATATAAAATAAACTCGTGTCCTTAAATATATCCCACGTGCTTGAGGAGAGGGACATTCAGCCACAGTATCTTGGGACTAAATGTCGCCTTCATACAGATGTCACTGCACTCTGAAATTATTTATCTATGCTAATTTCATGGTCAATTTGAAAGGTAAAATGAGACCACAAAACTGGCCTGCATTTTGAATTATTAGACCGAACAATTTGCAGGATACAAAAAAATAAACAGTTTAACATGCTTTAATAACCATTAAAGAGATGTATCTCATACACATAAAGACAAAGATCCCCTGTATAGCCTTAACAAACTGTAGGAGAAAGTGCTGTTTGCGAGCACCTATGAAGGCCAGTATGACACGAGGGGGTGGGTGGACAGCACCATGCCTGGCCACCTTTGTATCCCTAGTGACGATGTTTATACACTGCACCAGGTGCTCATTTGAACCTGAGTCGACCAAGGGACGGCCCAGGATCAGTAGAAATAATTGTCACAATCAACGATTGCATTTGTATAAGAATGAGTGAACAATTAATGTAAAAAAATTACCTGATATAATTAGCAAAATATAATATAAATGCATGACGTAAATGGAAGATGGTCAACAATTATGGACAAAAAAAGTTTGAATACTGAAAATGTAATTCTATATTTGTTTTCTTTAGCAATTTAAATATAATGCTTTTGCATTATTATTATTATGCTGAAGCCACACTCAGAAATGCCACATGCATGCATAATAGGGGATCATCAAAATCCACGTTGCTGTACCAATTGAAAGACCAAGTAAGTGCCAATTGGGATTCTTGGCAAATAAACTCTCTGTAAGCTATGGGAACCCTTCAGAATATAAAAAGGCTCAAGGGGAAAGTATTCTGGTGATTAACACATGCAAATTATAGCAACAGCTGTAACATTAAAACCTCCACTGGTCCTTGAGACTCAATTGTTACAAACCATCATTGTCCATTAGACCATGCCACCCAGTTACTGCAGGAGACTTGAAATGTGGGTTGGATAATCTTACGGACGCCTTTGTGATACGTGAATGAATGGGACAAAGCGCTGTGCGAATCAATGAAAGCATTGTTGATCTCAGATCTGAACACCAATTTTGCAACGCCTACTTCTAATCTTCCTATAAAGTATGCACAACCTTTATGATTACGTTGGCTTGACGGTAGGCACGGCTCTCAGTGTTAATGCTCAAAATATACAAAAAATGTTTGCATAAATACTGCTCACTACCAAAGGGATGATAAAAACAAGGCCATTTAGTGTGCTTTGGGGAAAATACGAGTTGAGCTATACCTTTGCTCAATTGACGTTTGTTTAGTTTGAATAAAATGCATGAAATGTTTATGTGTGCTGACACCACAGTTAATCCAGGTGGTGCCGTGGAATCGCACACCACGTACAATTGGAAGGTTTTGAGTTCAAATCCTGGTCGAGTCTTCCTGCCGTCACCCTGACAATACTAAAACGAGTATCACTCTATATGAACTGTACTTTCAAATAAGAATAGTGAAAAACAATTAAAGACTGAAATGTGTCATTGTTTAAAAACAAGCTTCAGCATTGCTCATCTCCATTGACAGTCTCGAGTCCTGAGTGGAAATCTCTACTTTCACGTGGAAGGGGCGAGTCTCAATATGTTGGATAACCACTGGCGATTTCCAATTGTGCTCATCGGTATGGATGAGCTCAATCTACATGCAGCGCACCGCTCCCATGTGTCAGACGATGCTGCATTTAATTTGGTTTCATTCACAAGGACGTTGATTTGACGCTCCCGAACCACCTGCGATTGAACCACTGCAAAGGCATCACTCATGTCAATTCCGCACTATTCTTAGATGAAAGCAGTGTCGGGACTGTGACCGCAAGCTGCACAATAACAAAGTAGTTTAACACCTGTGCCTGTAGCGATCCTAATTGGCAATAACAAAGACGTTACTTAGGAAAAAAAAATATCAGTCATATGCAAATACGTACGACATCGTGTTTGATGTATAGGGCTGTAATGCAAATGTGTCACATCCCTAGACAATACAAATTATAACTGTGCTGTGAACAAATATTTGCAAAGTATCTTGTACCAGATGGGTACTGGAGTTTATGAAGAAATAAACAAAAATTAATTGAGTCAAAATTTAAATGTTCTGAATTGCAAATTAATGTGTTGTCATCTTTGAAGTTGAATATCCCCGTGTATTCTCAAACAAAAAAATATTGATAGGCTTATAAACGTGATAATTTATTTATCTTAAATCCTTCCAACAGTGATTCTGAATCCAATGAGACTCATTGGTCTGTATCTAGCAATTTATATCAGCATATAACCTTTAAAACAGGCAGATGTAGATGTATAAAATATACACATTTTGCCAGATTGCACTGCAGACATGCAGATACACATTTTCCAAACATATATAATTCATGGCATTACATTAAATATGTCTGTGTTATATTATGTATATGCTTCTGCTCTGCTTATGTGTAAGAAATGAAGAGCAGTGCTCCAATTCCGTCTAGAGCTTCTGAGGATTCAATAGCTCTGGGCAATATCTGTTGAGTTAAAGCACAATGGCAATGCCAGTGACCATTCCCCAATTTTCAAACCCGCCGCCTGGTCAATTGGGATTTGCAGTCGTTAACTGACGCATGAATAATGCATGTTGGGAGATGACATGACAATTAAGTGTCGAGAAAGGCCAATAAAGCAGTGGAGGGGTGCAGTTATACCTTAAATGCACACGTAAATCAACTTCACATTTTAGCTTATTCGTCTATCAAACGACCCTATTTTGTGCTCGAATTAAGGAATCGATATACAAAATGCGTCATTAAATGCGACCCTGCGCTGTCCTTGCGCTGTTGGCCTCCACTTTGGCCATTCCCGTTCGGGGAGGCGTACAATGACACGTTGTACTGAAATGTGCATGGCCGCGATGTACCCCACCAAATGAAGTATTACACATTTTGCGAACGCTCCATGCCAGGAGGCGGGAGGAGTCAATGCACAGGCAATAGAGACCAACGTACTTTGTTCCAGTCCATCACTCTTACCTACTTCGTCATTGAGGTTAGATCTGTTGTTGCTACATTCTGCGTGTATCTATTATCCCGTCTGGAGACTTAATGGGTTGGCAGATGCACGTCTGTCTATGTCTTGTCAGCCTATTATGCCCATACTTATGCCTGCCTGTGTTTTAATTGGTGATATTTATGCACATAAGCACTGCAAAAAAAAGCTACTCGTATTACATTGCAATTCTCTGTATCTCGATTTTTGAGCGACTTTTTTTACTTGAATTTTTTTTTCAAAAAGTCAAGCGTGGCTCGGGCAAGGACACATTGCTACAATGGATGATAGCCAATGGGTGAGACTGGTGATCAATGGCAGCCGATTGAGGGATCACACCCGAGGGGGTGAACACTGCGGAGATGGGATGATGAGATCAGCCCATGCTGAGGAGTGAGATGAATCACGGTATGATGGATGGCCGGGGAACGTGGGGATGTGTCCAGCAGTGGATAGAACATGACCACTGCTGATATATACGTGCAGAACTTATACGGAAAACTATTTGTGGGAAAAACATTTTTTGCCAGATATTGTTTCCCCCCCCCCCGGTTTTTTTCGTTTATATGTAATAATAAAAATGCTTTCATGAATGAGAAATAGTTTCCTTGTAATGAGTCATTTATTTATGTATTGCACTAATATTGATTGGTACACACATGATGCATTAATTGAAGTGGTTCAGGCAAGAAACGCTATGTGTTTTCAATTCGTATCATTATGTTCATTTCGGCCAATGGTAGGAATGAACGGAGATAGACAAAATGAGACAGCACAAATGAAACAGAATTACAAAGACAGTAATGTTTATAGTGTAACGATAGCATCCGCTATAAACCATACAATAAAGTGAGTAGTAGTCCAGTATGAACAAATACACATCACAAATGTGACATAAAGTACATATGAGAGAGTTCACATGAGACCGGCAACGCAATTGACTCAAATAGTACAAATGTAATCAGAGTGGAATCAACCTACTGTGTGAGTGGACTAGTGGCCACGGAAGGTAATGACAGGGGAGTCATCCTGCAGTGCGAATGGACTCGTGGCCACGGGAGGTATGCTAATTTTTTCTCTGCCCCCTCCCTCTCTCCGCCCCCGCCCCACTCTCTATATTTAAGGCACCGTCACAGAAACGACCTCTCTCTTTGTGCCGATATGTGTCCTCTCTCTGTGTCCTTGTGATGTCTGTCTGCTTGTATGTCTGTCTATAGTTTTCTAGTTATATTTTTTGTTGCTATTTCTTTTATGCCTGATGATGATTGCTTGTGTTGCAATCGAAACGTCGTAATATGCTATTATTTAATTTATTATTTTATCTTTAGACGTGACTTAACCGAAAGAACCAAAGAAGAAGAATAATGACAGGGGAGTCAGCTTGCAGTATGAGTGGACTGGTGGCTGCGGGAATGATCAAGAATAGGGGCTTGGCCAGGTGACTGAAGAGGACAGTAGAGTCTGCTGGTAGATCGAGCGTCTAGAGCCAGCGAGAAAGTTCGAGAATGGGGGCGTGACCTCGGACCGTATATAAGGGAGATGCGCGGGAGACTTGGTGCTGATGTATTGGGGTCTCCACCTGTTCGAGTGCGAGCCCGTGGCTCTTAATAAAAGAAACCATCTCAACACAAGTACGTTCAATTCGTTATTACACAAAGATGGGGAGTGCAGCTGAGATAGTAAAATCAAGATGGAACACAGAAATAAATAAGAAACTGCCAATGAGATTCAGTACAAACAAGTTATTAGAAGTGAGACAGACAATTAAACGCACTTCAATAGTGTGCGGTATGTTTATCACGTAGGCTTTCAGGACCAATATTATGCAAGATAACTATTTTTGTTAGATTGCATTAATGTGGCTCCACCCGACATGACCAATGAGTGAAGTTGTCACGTGCACACTTGAGCCCACCGGTGTGTTAGAGAGCAAACTCACAACATTTACAATTTACAATTATAAATGTATTGAAGTAGTAATACATTGGCAGGGTTCTGTTCACGTGACAATCTCCAAATTGGCTGGGTCAAATGGAGGTGGGTTTTACGCCACATTTCCATTTACGCGATCTAACCGAAAAAAACTTCATCATGAGTGTGCACGATAAAGAGGTTGCTAATCGCTCCTCCGATCATCATGATTGGCTACGTGCTGTGTGAAAAAAGTTCAAAAATACGTTCGTATGTACATGGGTGTGGTATGATCACAATCTGAATATGTATTTATACTGGAGGAATCCGATAAGCTAAAAAGCTCCTTTTCAAAGATGTACAGTCGGGGCATGTCAGAACGTTACCACAACAATATAAAAAAAACACGATAGGAGTGCAAAGTATATGAAAGGTAAACAAATTACTTTCAGAAACATACAAAACAAGTTAACGATGTTTCATTTTACCAGGTGAAGCCCACTGAGCTGTTATTGTTACTCCGCTAAACATAGCATGGCTTTCTCGAAAAGACGAGTTGATGAGACTGTGTGGGTATGCGTGGTTGTGCTACATGGCTCTGTTATATTTTCTGGTTGTATCACGTGCCGACGTTCCCATCCATGTGCTGGGTCTGAAACTTCTCGAGCTCCCATCATCATTCTGAACAATGTGCAGTAACAAGCAGTACCACACATAAAACGGTGAGACCCGTTGAAGGAACGCTTAGAACCCACTAATTCAAAGGTGGTCAGTAGATGCTTGCATATAGACATTAAAACTGAAGTGAAACTTCCCTTAGTTGCCACATGTAAGTCAGTTGTGAAGTATGGGTCCATTTCAATTTAACGAAATGTATGCAACTGGCTACACGAGTGCACCAGCAGAATACATTCCTTTCTACGTTTGCAACCGACAGTGACATGATAATTAATCACAGTGGGAAATATCATTGATTGTTTCACACATTAAATAGTTCCATCGGTTGCTTCATTTCAGCATCAATTATTGTGGGGAATACAATAGATTCCACTGAATGTTGTAATAATGACTTATTGCAAAATTAGAATCCTTAGAAAAAAACTGCAATCAACATGGAAATTAACTCCTTGTTTGGTATTGCATTTTAAAGTCAAAAAAGCCACCAACATTGGGCATGCCAGCATTAAGTAGCAAACATCCGATATTTATATAAACAATGGTTTTGTGGTTATAAAAATCGAATGTATTATACAACACTCTCACCAATACAACACTCTAATGATTAATACATTAAAATATTAATTAGAGTCTAATGCCACAACAGACCCTACTCATCGTAATGAGGCCATGTAAATTGCATTCATGTCAAGTGATATCGTATAATTTTTGGGACATTTTCACGATCAGTATTTCTGGACTATTTCTGGTGCTTCCATCGGGTTTCAACATCTAACATTGCCAGACAAAATCAACTTCCTTTGAATGTGAAAAGACAATTGCATGTAAATAATCCTGCTATTGGAGTGATCTTTTCAATCGGCACAACATCACTTCAAGTCAGGGAATAATCTCAGAAGATAACCTACACAGAACTACTTAAAAATTAGTATAGTATTACTTGTTGTGTTGCATAGGGTCCTGTAGAGAAGTTTAACAAGTCAGATTTGGCGTGCTTACACAAATGCTGCTTGATAATAATGGTCTGGAAAGCCAAAAGGTTGATGGACTAACACTTTTTTTGTGGAAACGGAGAATGGAGCTATTCTTATATATGATTTTACTTTTTTGGAAAAACTTCAATAGGCCCCTCTTGCTCATTGGTCCCGTCAAGCCCAGAACTAGATGGTGCTCTATCATTCTCTCTCTAAAGAGTGGCTTGTCACACATATAACGTAATAGTTACCTCGCGTGTTTTAAAATCATACCCCTCAGTGCTGCCCGAAATTGAATTTGACTGAGAAGCCAAAATATGATGTTTTTGTGCAGCTTTTAGTGACTGGCCTAAGCCCATCATCTCACTACAGTACATGCAAAAGCCAGCACTTGATACAATTGCAATTAGGGTTGGCGACCCAAGAAAATTCATTCCAGGATCTCATCAGTGAAAGCAGTGAATGCTCTAAGGCAGGCATTGAGCCTCCAGACGCTTAAGCAACCTCTTCAGCAATCATTTTAAAGTTGCAGAGGATTTTTTCCAGGAAGCAGTATGAGTCAAGTGTGCAATCTGCTACGTGCTACTCGGCCACACACCGGATGCTCATAAGCAACTTTTTAAAAAAAGAAATACATAGACGCTACTTTGGTCATTCTCTTTGTTAGCTGAATTTTTGCTCTCATCCTGAACCACACTGCAAGATATCGAAGTTAACATGTATATTAAAAAAAATGTGATTGTCTTCAGAAATAATAATTACGGTGGTAAAAGCATTTTCAACAATATTAGAAATAAAATGCTGTTTGAAACACTTGTTTGAATTAAAATAATGAAAGAGTAGTCAAAGAATATAAACATAAATAAGTCTTCCATCCAATAATAAATGAGAAAACAGTTAATGTGTCTCGTTAAAATCGTACATCTTAGGACATTTGACGTAATTATATATAGAAACACACATATATGAACGTTGAAATTTAAAATGTCCCACGTATTCATACACAATAGCTGGATTCTTAAAATGTCTCGTGTTTCAGCAATTGAAGCATGAATATGAAATTGTATAAATATACTCTAAACAGATACAATATTCATAAGAACAACTTTGCACATGTATAACATAAAATATTTAAGTATTATTAAGTTACTCTTTGGTTCTTTCGGTAAAGTCACGTAGGTATAAAATAAAATAAATCACGACGTTTCGATTGCAACACAAGCAATCATCATCAGGTGGGAAAACCACAACTAGAACATTTTTTTGCTGAAATTTGCTTTTCTGTAAATAGTAACTTACAGCCCTTTGTCAATACACTGCCGGATCAAGGCCATGCTGTGTTAGACATGGGTGATTGACCATACTTCACCACACTG
The DNA here is from genome assembly GCF_015708825.2 of Lethenteron reissneri. NCBI lineage: Eukaryota > Metazoa > Chordata > Hyperoartia > Petromyzontiformes > Petromyzontidae > Lethenteron > Lethenteron reissneri. The sequence continues at coordinate 9,536,049 of NC_083807.1, forward strand.
GTCAGTGCAGGTCTGGTTCAGAATTTACTTACCTTTGATATTAGCCATGGCCAGGAATTTAACTCAGATTACTTCGGTTCAAAGCGCCACCGCGACACCCAGAATCTCATCGTTCAAACATTTGAACAGCCCCTCGTAGGCACGTGGACGAACTGGCTCCAGCCAAAGGAATGTGGAATGTCCACCACTGGCTCAGAGCAACCAATTAGCATGAGTACCATCCATGCACATTTGAGCAGGAAAACATGTTGAGTTGACTTTCATTTGACCTCGTATATATTTATTTGCCTTTCCATACATTCTATGTATTTTTTTATATTATTGTTATATAGTTTCTGAACAACATGGTCCTGAAATGCACATTGTAATTAATTTCCTTAAATACAACAATTATTTAATAGCTTGTTTACTCGCTTATTTATTTTTTTATGCTGTAACAAGCCTTTAATGGGTGTGTGTAGTTGGGAGCTCATGTTCATGGCTACGCTGTTATGGGCCTCCAGAGGTCAATTTCCCCATTGCAAACTAATGCATACGTGTATCCATTCTCATTATATTAGTCAATGGACCGTTAGTGGAATAAATTCACATGATCGAGAAGGTTTAAATTGTGTTTTCAGATTTATGGTAACGCCTTGCCTTCTCTGAATGCTCTACTGTACCTTAAGCAGATTTTATAACTTACAGCAGAACAGCATTTTGCCCTGAATGCAGAAGATTGCAGTGGCTAAAATGGGTTGAATCTTGGAATCAGATTACCACAGTCTGCTGTAAAGTGGGTCTTAATTTATGAATGCATTTATTCATTGTTTAATAGATTCACTAATAATAACAATAATAAAACATTTTCTCACAGTACTGATTTAATCACCTATAAATGAGACTGAATATAAACATACAAATTATTAAATAAAATAGCAATTAAAAGAATTACCCAAAATCAATGCAATATATGCAGATTTAGCATTTACCTCCCTATGTACTACTCGCAACAACATAATAGAATTATCAAGGTATCAAAAGACAATTGAAACTAATAAAACAAACCCACGATTAACTTCTGTCATAGGTTAGCCATTAAAAAGTGCCTTCAGTTATTAATTTCCAGGTTTACCTGAATAGGCCATACAACAGTACAAAGTGACATTCGACAGAACGTGTTAATCCAGCATCATCATCAGCCATAATCAATCCACTTCTGGATGAAAGCCTTCAATTGTCGTCACCATCTCTCACTATCCTGAAATATTGTAACTTCCCACCCACTATCTGCACACAAGCTAATTTCATCACTCCATCTCCGTGGTAGACGTCTTTTCGGGCATATTGCCTCCCTTAGCTGCCCCCTAACTACTGGACATATGTGAAAAAGAGCATCATAGCTCATCGGATTTCTCCAGAATGAATAAAGATTCTGATCCTGACTTTTCATCTTCTTGGTTCTTTCGGTAAAGTCACGTAGAAGGGAAGTAATAAAATAATAAAAATAAAACATAATAAAATAAAATAATTCTCACGACGTTTCGGCTACAACGCAAGCAGCCGTCCTCTTCACCTGAGGACGGCTGCTTGCGTTGTAGCCGAAACGTCGTGAGAATTATGTGAGAATTATTTTATTTTATTATGTTTTATTTTTATTTTTTATTATTTTATTATTTTATTACTTCCCTTCTACGTGACTTTACCGAAAGAACCAAGAAGATGAATCCCTGCAGTCACGAAAGCTTTAAATCGAAATTTGATCCTGACTTTGTTATGATACTCGACCATTGGCCATCATCTCTTCTGGCAACATGTCCAGCTCAAGCACACTGTTCTTGTCAAAATTAATTCATCTGTTCCTCATTCTTGGTGTCATTTTGAGTGTGGATCGGCCTGTGCTTATAAGCACACCGTTCAGTTTCTGTTCCGTTTTCTTCATTACTGTCCATTTTCTTTGCTAATGTCCGTGATAATGTCCATCTTTCTGTTTCATTTATAAATTATGGAATGATGCTTCAATCATTCTTATATTGATGACTTCACATGGCAAATTATGAGCACCTATTAGAAGATTAAGTTTTTAGTGATTTGGCCATTCAATTGCTTTGTCTTGACAGTTGGTGAAATTGCAGATACACTGATTTCTCTGTGCAAAAACCATGATAAAAGTGACTTGAACCATGTCGCTTGTATTGCATGTATATATATACATTGTTCGCAATTATTAATGGGAACAGATAATCTTGAGCACAGTCAAGATGGGCCTGGAAAGAGATCTCTTCCATTAATCATATGAAAAAGAATATCACTCGTGTTTGGAAGAAGACGAATTAATTTCAACGCTAGTGACAGACGCTCTTTCGCACTCCTCCACTAATGTCCGACCCAACGCAACCATTTTTACCTAATCTTATCTAGAATACTTACCTGACATGTTCTCTTACAGAGTTTGCTTTGCTTACCTTATCTTGACGCAACATTTCTAGAATCCGTCATTTACACCCGTTCTCAAATGCCAAAACAATCTTTTAAAGGTACGTAGTGTCCAGTTGTCTGACCCATACAGCACTACAGATTACACTCCTGCCTCAATTACCCTTTCCTTTATATTTAGACGTATCTTTCCTTTCTCTTAAAGTGGTCTCCATATCCTATCAAAAGCCTGCCCTGATAAAGCAACGCACCCCTTGAACCCTTTCTCGCAGCCCCTTGCATGATGGACATCATTGGCAAAGGACACAAAGTCCTCTACCACACTCTTTGGTTTTTTCGGTAAAGTCACGTAGGTAAAAAAGAAGATAAAAATAAATTAAATCACGAAGTTTCGGAGGCAACACAAGCTTCCGTCTTCAGGTGACACCGTCACAGCAAAATTACTGTATCAAGTGTTTTGCTGTGACGGTGCCACCTGAAGACGGAAGCTCGTGTTGCCTCTGAAACGTCGTGATTTAATTTATTTTTATTTTATGTTTTACCTACGTGACTTTACCGAAAAAAACAAAGAGTATGGACCCTTGCAATCACGAAAAATTCAAATCTAGAATCATCTACCATATTTATCTCCTCCTACCGTGACTTGCGATCCTATTACAGGAACTTCGTACGTAACTACTGCCATTCACTTTGCCTTCGGAGAGCTCGTCTTCACGTGTTGGCACTGGCATAACCAAGCCGAGTGAAAACAGTGGAAAACCCCATGGAGAAATGTGCCAGGTTTAAACAGCCCTTCAACTTGTGAATCACCCTCAGAATGTATATTTGTCATTTCATAAAATATAAATGTGTAGTCAGTTATAGATATAACTTTTAGATAGAATATTGACAAATGTGGTCTCATTTAAACTGGATTGCTGATTAAAATTATTGCATAATGAATATTTTGCATGAGACCCATTATGCTCTGGTTATTGCAAGTGTAAGAATCCAAAAGACTGATATAATTAACAAATAAACATTTTATTGAATAGAGATTGGAGGTTTATTTATTGTATAACCCAGAATGATTCCCTATATATTTATTGTGCTGTCCTTAATCGGGAGTGGTCTTATCAATAATCATATGGTAAACCAGAGATATATAGATACAACTTCAACCGAGAAGATGGGTACAAATTGAGCAATCATTGGAAGGACGTGATTAACCAGGTACAGTCTTAACATGCTGTGATGTTTCCATCCTTCCTGCGATTTTAGCTGACTCTCTGAGTTGCATTATTAGGTTGGATGTCTTTGTATTGACGGGCTGGATGTCCTTCTCGCTCAGTCACCGATGATGCGACATACTAGGCAAGTCACCGATGCTGTGGCACTAGGGGTCGGCACGGTTTGAACTGACTCAAACTGGTTTCAAATTGAGCAAACCAAACCAAACCAGCGACGACTGAACCAAACCAAACCAAACTAAGCTAAACCAAACCTCTTGAGTTGGCTTGAACCGAAAAGATGCGCGGCAAACAATATTCGCATTCAATACAAATATCAAGTGTATTAATCGCTAATTTCTACGCAGGCTTTCTTCATATTGAGATTCACTAGCAAGTACTGGACGACGATGTCGTCCACAGCCATCTCCTCAAGCTTGGCACGCCCAATGTCCTTGAACGCAGTGTGGTAGTTCAATGGCAGTGAAACCCCAACACTAGGCAACATCCGCGCCCACGAGCGCACACACATCTCGGCCTTGAACGTGCACTTGTGCAGGTTTGGTCGGTCGAGAAAGGAGCGCTTGGCGGCCGAGTTTGCTCTCTCGGAGGGCACGGACGACGCCGGGATAGGCAAATAGTCGAGGGCCACGCGTCGCAGGCGCGGGTACTTGCCGCCGTACAGCTTCCACCACTCGACGACGTCCATGCTCAGGTCCTGAGTCGGCTCAAGCAGGAAGCGGTCGACCTCGGAGGCGGCGCCGTCGTGAGCGTTGGGCGCGTAGACCATGTCAAAGAGGATGTTAATGCCGCCACGCGGCGCCGCCTTCGGCGCCGCGTCCGTCGTCAACGCTGGGTAGCGCTGGTTGAGAATGTCCGTCATCATGTCCTTGATGGTGCTGTACTCGGCCTTTACAACCAACCAAACTAGTTTGAGCCGGTTCCACCCTGTCCGAGCCAAACCGAGTCGGTTTTCGTAGCCCCAAACCAAACCGAACCAGTTCAAACAGAGCCAAACCAAACCGATTTGGTTCGGTTCAAACCGCGGTTTGGTGGTTTGAGCCAAACCGTGCCGACCCCTATGTGGCACACTAAGCTCGTGCATTGATATGCTAATCTCGCACAATACAATAGCCACTTCCACAGCAGACAATCTCGAGCCCCGCCCTCTTACCCTGAGGCTGCACCCATCTCAGGCCGAGCTTAGACCTCGTTTCAGGAGCTTTCGCTCTCTCACCTGAAGACGGTCGCTTGTGCTGCGATTGAAACGTCGTGATCTATTAATGATTTTCTATCTACGTGACTTTACTGAAAGAACCAAAGAGTACGAAAATATTTGTTTCATAAGCTTCCGGCTGCTTATGAAACCCACGACGTCAAAACCAGGCAGTTGTTTATTGCTTAAATGCTGCTGGTTAACACATTCCTGCGGAGGGAGCTGGTAGTAACGTTGGGTTGCTCGGTCAATGGCCAGGGTCAACGGCGGCGTGGTGCATTCTGCAAATATGCCCGACTGTGACAGCGGGCACAAGCCGGCGTGAGTAGGTTAAACGTTGAGTTTTATAAGGGCACCACGGGGTGACCAGCCCCTCCCCACCAAGCCCCACCCTCCCCACGCAGCCCCTCCCCACCCTTCCCTCCCCACCCAGCCCTTCCCTCCCCACCCAGCTCCTCCCTGCACGACGGACAAAATAATCCCCTGTGGGCTGGTGTAACCAGGAGGTTACTGCCAGTAATATACCTCTTGAAGGACATTAGGCTGATAAATTAAAACATCAGGTCAGTTTATGTATTTTATTACAATATTTGTTTTTCTTTAACCATCTTAGACAGTTTAGGAATACAATTGTTAGTTCGATAATTCTAGAGGTAAAGCAATTACAAATACATGTATTACAAATAATAATTTCACATCTACCATAACAATGTTATGTGAATTCACGATTTTATTTCATATTCATCAGTCATGTTGCATGGTATGTCCTTTCCTGGGATGAGATTATTGCGAGAGCATATGCATAAATGTGTCGAATAGTTTACATCATTTATATATATAATTGAAAATGCAAACATTCTTAAGTAAGTTTGGCATGTGTTTTTCAGGTATTTGTTTTACTTTTGAGAATGTATACACAAGAGCCTTATATGGGTTAAATATGAAGCTGTGAGCACACATGAGTAATGTGTGAATATCACACAAACCAAATGTGAAATGCACAGTGCACAAGTTTCATTTAATCAATTCACTATACCACTCAGTTACAATGATTATATTGTTTTCCAGCTGCCAAATACGACAATGACTGAATCTAAATTTCAACGTTACTGAACATACAGTCAAACTCCACAAATCCACACTGTAATGATCCATGGATTGCTGCAATGTGGATTATCCAAGGTTCGCAAATTCTCTTGAAATCTGCAAGACCGTTGACCCTGAAATCCGCGAAAAAAGTTGTGGATATCTGGATATCTTTAGTGAGAAGCTAATTATTCCCCATAATCTGCAGTGCATCACGTCGGGGTTGTGATATTCGGTGCTGCACACTGCTGGCTATTTTAGTTTTTTTAATGCAGCGAGCTGCAAAGGAGAGGAAGCGCTGCACTTAATAAAAATGCTTTCTTAGCAGATAGAGACGTGTTTGCAGTGCGCAGAGAGAGGCGAATTTGAACAAGTTACCAAGACAGCAAGCATGGAGTGATTTTTTTAGCAAAGAGAGTCAGAGTATTCCTTGGGTCTTTCGGTGAAGTCACGAAGAGAGGTTGAACGAAAAAAACAAAAAACTACGACGTTTCGATCAAAGCACAAGCGATCGTCATCAGCAGGATAAAATAGTATCTAATTGTTGTGTGGAAATCCTCCCCGTAGAGGCAGTTACATCTTGACTTAAAGCTTTCGTGACTGCAGGAATTCATATTCTTGGGTCTTTACCGAAAGACCCAAAGAATATGAATAGGAATTCCTGCAGTCACGAAAGCTTTAAGTCAAGATTTAGAGTCAGAGTAGCAGAGGACAATGGAGCTGTAGAGAGTAAAATTTCACTTTTTTGTTAATTTAACTTTACATTTTTTTTATTTTATGGGTACCTCGGTGGCCAGATGTTAACTCCCTCGCCCAGTATGCAGGAGGTCGTGGGTTCGATCCCGACACTGACGCCTGTATATTTGGAGTTTGCATGTTCTCCCCGTGATCGGGTGGATTTACTGTATCAAGTTTGCTTTGATCTTGTCTAAAAAATTATACTTTGACAATAGGCTATTGTTTGTGTGTGTGTGTTATGGGGAGCCCAAAAGTAGTGCTTTGCAGACTATGCTTTGAACCCAACGACCAAGGTCTGATTCATGATCATGGCTAACATCAGTGGTGAAAATATGAACCGATCCTGGGCCTTCCCTAGGTTTAGTGTATGTATGGGCATTGTGGGGAGTGGTGATGCCAGTGGTTAGTGCACTGTGACCCGAGATTGCCTAGTTCGACTCAGCCTCAAATTAGTACCTGATGTTGTGTGTAACCAGCAGAACTGGGGAGACAAAAGCTGCTAATTGTAGTGCTTCTCGATTTGAAGTTTTCGTGACTGCAATGATTCATACCCTTTGGTTTTGTCGGTAAAGTCACGTAGGTAAAAAAAAACACTTAAGCGGTTGTGCTTTCGCTGCGTTGTCCCCACCTGAAGAAGGACGCTTGTGTTGTGCCCAAAACGTCGTGATTTAATTTAGTTGTTTTCATTTTTTTTACCTACATGACTTTACCGAAAAAAACCAAAGAGTATAATTGCATCTTCTTGCTTCTTTCTGTAAAGTCACGTAGAATGGAAATAATAAAATAATACAAATAAAACATTATAAAATAATTCTCACGACGTTTCTGCCACAACGCAAGCAGCCGTCCTCAGGTGGAGAACAGGTCTGTCGAGAAGAGTCTGACTCTGTCTTCTCGACAGACCTGTTCTTCACCTGAGGACGGCTGCTTGCGTTGTGGGCGAAACGTCGTGAGAATTATTTTATAATGTTTTATTTTTATTATGTTATTATTTCCATTCTACGTGACTTTACCGAAACAACCAAGAAGATGAATCCCTACAGTCACAAAAGCTTTAAATCGAAAACTATAATTGCAGTGCTGGCCATACACCACCCCTTGTTGGCCTAATAGGTGCTTGCTAAAACAACTTGCCCCAACAGTCTGGTAAGGCTATACAAGGGATATTTAATTTGTGTGTGTATGCATTTTGCAGTGGCAATCAAAATCTGCATGGAAGAGCACTCAGTCCGACCTTGCGCAGCTTTGATGTATACCTGCCGAAGTTTTATTGGGATGTTTTGCACTTGAATTGCTTGGCCAAAGCTGTCGCCGCTAGCCTAATGAAATGCATTTGGGTTTGAAAAGGCTGTGGGGGTGGGAGGAGTGGGATGGATGAGTCAGAGTATTCCTTTAAATGTTGCTCTAATAACCACAATACATGGCCATAGAGTATCCTGCAACGGATGAACAGCGTTGTCTTAAATATGTTTTTGCATTTCTTTGTTTCAATTTGTGTCAATTTGGCAATATTCCAGTACAGTATTGGGAACCTGGGAGTACCACATCAAATTTTACTACTCTATTATTAGTAGGATGCGCTGTAAAGGCAATGCAATGTGTAGCATTCATTTAGTTTTAATTCCCCAGCTTCTCTTAGACGCATACAATGATGCATTTTATTATTGAAAGAAAAAGCATGTGTCATACTGAGTGCAATCAGGCAATTTGTCCCTGATTACACTAAAGGCAAACCTTTACCATTAATTACAATTCTCAATGTTGCACCTTTTTTTTTTTACAAAATTGCACTTGAAAAGTAATGAACGTAAGTATCACAAACACTAAGTGCTATCCTTACCTTCATTATTCTGAGCACTTTGACATAACTAGCTATTAAATCTGGCTATGAACATTTACTTGAATGTAAACCACTTTCATGGTGTTGCAGACACACATAGTAAGCACTCCTAAACAAAATGAATGTGCTTTTCACGGGAAAGATTTTGGTCTGTTAATGTCCACATGGAAACACTTCATCAACTGCAACATTCGCCTGAAACGGTTTGTAGATTGACCATGAAACGGGGTGAACTAATGTGTCGTTCCAAACTCTGTGAAAGGGAGTAGTTTGGTAAGCGATCAGTTTTCATTTGTTGCATGTCGTTATGCAACACATATTTAATATCATATATAGTTTATGCTTTCATTTTTGCGCACATTTATTGGTAAAAATACTAGCAATTTTTTTAAAGAAAATATGCAAATATATTTTTCAGATGGCGAACTTACACCGAGAAAAATATCATCTTGCTCAAATGTTGATTATTTTCATCTGAGAAAAGTAAAAAAAATCGATAATCAAACCTGCATGTTTACATATGATGAAAATAATGTTTTTTTTGTGATTAGGCTTCTCTTACAGGATTCCACAAAAGTCGATACAAACCAAAGAAGAAGAAGAAAAAAAAGATGAATCATGAATTTTGCGTGTCAATAAGTTCTGGCAACAAAGGGTCACAAATCACATCTTACTCAGTGTGACCATCATTTTCGTACCTTGTCAAGTTATCTTAGAAATGATGTCCATATATTGAGTTTCCGGGAATATTCCTACAATGGAAAGCTGTAATAAACGAAACTATCTCTTTTGCAGAAAAGTTAAAAAAAAATCTCTGAAAATTGAAAATCTAAACTTGCTGGATTTCATATTTTACAGCAAATATTCATGACACAAAATATAATTTGTGACCTGCTCGCTATGCAAATCTACCATTGCAAAAAATCCTGGGGATAAACTTAATTCAATTTACCATGGGCTGCAATATAAAATTAGAAGATACCCTGCCATTTTGGGACTCTCTTAACAGATACATAATGCACTTAAACAAAATTCCAATAACCCATGATGTACCTAGGGATGAAAGCGATCAAACCAGATCACAATCCCCATTCAGAGACTACCAACAGTCTAACCTTGGCAGCAGCTTTTGTTTGATAATAACAGTATTAATACAATTAGTGTTTAATATTCATTCAGCTTCATCAGTCCACTTTATGATTTGTTAAATAATTTGCAAAGCAGGTCAGTGGAGCTATAGTAAAATATATATCTTTTTTCCATTCATTAGTAATGCATTTGTTTTTATATTTGGAATGTAATACCAGTCTGAAGTGGCTTACATTCCGGAATTTTAGGAATGACAGATTTTTTTAATGAATGGTCGAAAAAGTACATTGAATTTGGTATGTATATTGAACTTATTTCGCACTGTACATAGACAACCGTACTAATCGAATGTGCGGTGGAAGGACAACAAACTGAACAGAAAAATATAAAGAAACGGCAGAAATAGTGAAATACCACTACAGTGATATAAATGTGTAAACATTTTATTTGCAATTATAATAACACTCATTCAGAATAGTAAACGACAGTGTACAATCCACCCAAAAGCGATTCACTCTTGAAAACATGAAAATTGCATCCCAATTTGAAAATTCTGGCATATTGATTCAAATGGAATCCTTCCTTTAAATATGTCCTTACTTCAATTTAATCACTTATGGTATCTGATAATCTAGTTTCTCTTGCAACTAAATGACGCATTGCTCATAGGGCAAAGGGCACTCGTCATGATGAAACAGAGACATTTATTTTGACCAGTGCAACACGCAAGAAGAGTTTTCGTGGCTGACTGCATCAACTGCAACATGACAAATTACAATATATATGTAGACCCGCTGCATAGGAGAATAACTACCTTGTACTTCCCTATGTATATAGTGCGACAATTTCCTGAGGTTATGATTACAATAGATGGCTTCTCACAATGGTAAGGATGACTCGTGATCAGCTTGTCAGCTCACACGTGACATTTCCAAATTGCTGATGGTCAGATAACCATCCCGGCTTCCTGGGAATGCAGTTTAGTTACGCTAGAAATTCACAATGCAGGCTTCGTAATGATCTGTCAGTGGGGAGAAATGAAGCATTTATTTTGTGGATACTTCCCTGTAGTTTCAGCGTATGAGTTAGCAGGGGCATTGGTTCGTTTTAACCGTGCGGCAAATGAATCATTGCTCGGTTATGCTTTTCTGCACAGTAAGGGCTGCATAGAAAGAAAAAAAGTTAGATAAGCCCACATGTTATTTATAAAGTACCTGGATTGTCACGTGGATTTCTAAACAATACTATTGCAATGCCAGAACATTGGGTCAATCAAAATCTAAATGTACGTTCTGCAGCTTGTCATAAATATTTAAGTTAGAAGCACGGATGTTGTTCTGTATTTTTAAGATACCAAATATTGATTAAAATGGGTAATATAGTAGCTCCATGAAAGTTTCACCCCAACCAGTAAATGATGCTTTAATCTTGTGAAGGGGAATTGAATGTGCAATATATGCCTTGATGGTATTATGTTCTATGGGACTACGACTTCTCCACAGAGGCCACTTTGCAGAGGTCATAACAGCCAAAGGTGAAACTGACTTCTCACGAGCAGCATGCATAAGTTAATTACAATGAGGCTTTGAGTCCATCTGCTGTAGCGCTGGCCATATTAATGCCTTGTATCTGTCTTCATGAATTGCATTAGGAGTCACATTAAATTGTGAGCGTAGGGACAAAGTGTTATTGAGTGTTGTCGTCAGGCAGCCAAACTGGGATGGCTGTTGCCTTATGATCTGTAAGGTAACGTTAAAACAAGTTGGACTCTGCACAATGTCCAGTACATTTTGTTTTCTCTATTTTACCTTCAGTTCAATAGACAAACATCTGTTCCGATTATCTTGTTGAAATATTAATGGTAAAGCACATTTCCAAAATGACAGTCTCAAGGGTAAATCACTTTTCATATAGACTGTGCTTGCTACACAGTGATACTGACCTATGGTGCATTGTTTTAAATATAGGGAATATAATTAAACGTTTTTCACGTTAAAGAGGCTAATCTAGATTTGAAGTTTTCGTGACTGCAGGGATCCAAACTTTTTGGTTCTTTCGGTAAAGTCACGTATGTATAAAATAAATTAAATTTAATCAAATTAAGTTATTTTATTTTATACCTACGTGACTTTACCGAAAGAATCAACGAGTGTGTTAAAGAGACTGCTGTTTATATTATTATTGTATTAAACAAACAATACCCCTGACCGATTTTGTAAATTATCTCTCCCGATGTGTAAATGCAGATGATAGATCTACCATCTGTGTTGCTCTTTAATACGACGAACCCAGTTTCTTCTCGTTACACAGTTCACAACTTTTAGCAGATCTCCGGTGGGTCTAAGATTCTCCACATAAGTTTGCTCCATCCTATTCGCATTTTATGAGATCTAGGGCAGACTCAGCAAGATCCATCAGGGTGGCTCCAACCAATCAAGGGGCGTGGGCTGAGCAGCAATGACATCACGACGTGAGAATACTCTCCCACTTCCCAGAGGCCATCACGGTGGGGTGGTGCAAGTGCCTGATGAGACATTTTTGTCCCCCAGCACCACAGTCTCATTGAAGATTGATACATTTACTTTAATATCCTATGGATCCTCATGGTCTCTTAGTTTGTCTATGTGACGTGAAAATGAAGGTCAAACATTGCTAGGGTTATTGCTGTTGCTCCGTTATTGGTGTCCCTTTGTTTGAATCTCCTCAGATACAGTGTATTGTTTATGTCTGTGTATCTGTCTCTGCCTCTGTCTTTTAGTCCATTAAACTATTATGTCCTGTTCTCTGTGCCTGTTCTCTTGGTGTCTGTGTGCCTCTCTGCCAAATTCTCTATTCTCTCTGCTCCATATTTCACCCACAGTAGTCAATTCCCACCACTCTGCTACTAAAAGGCAAGTTATATCCTGCAATGCAAGCATTTATGTCTGGGCCCTTGCATCACGTATCTGTGGTTGTGGGTGTGATCGACCAGCAGAGTTGGCAATGCTTCAATATATGAACTGGTCTTACATCCACCTCGAGGATATCATTCCAATTAGTGCCACACCAGGTCTAAATGGCCCTTCGTCAGCATGTGAATTGTACTCTATATGTTAGCTCCATATATATGTTACGTTTTGTTTGTATTGTGTGTGTAGGCACATGTGTTGGAGCTGTGGCGCAATGGTCAGCGCACTCCACCTGCCCATAGATAACTTCACAAGCAATTATCATCAGGTATAAATGAAATAGAAACACAAATCTAGTATACTTAGAAATGTAATGTAATACAACAGAGAGTCGAATAACATAACAGTCAACACCCTACCTGGTTCATTACGTTCTTCCTGAGAATGCTAAATTTGAGAGAGAGATAAAACACAGAACACAGATAAAACGCAGTGAAGTATTGTCATATATTCAGAATACAAACAAAGGGGAGGCTTTAATGCAGCAGTCCATTGAATAATGACTGTAAGTGTTGATTTAAGTTAACACACATTCCTTGCTAATGTTTGTTTGAATGTCACAGGTCATTGTCTATCCACTGCTGCATGTAGATCTCCCCACGCAACACGCTAATTGTGCCACAATCTATCTCGCAGTCATCTACCGATCTCACTCCTCGATTACGGTGGCGGTCATCATCTCGACTGCATTCCCTGCTGTGGCTGCTATTCTGTTACCAGTCTCGTATCTTGCCCTTCATACTTAAGAGTAATGTGGACAGTCGATATGATGTCGCTGAGTTTCATTCATTCCGTCATCCATGTGCGAAAGAAGTTCAACGTACATACATCCACGTGTTCTTAGGTTTTTTCCGGTAAAGTCACGTAGGTAAAACATCAAAATTAAGGGATTACATCTTGAATCATTGCCTCACTTGATGCAGCTAATCTGGCTGTGACGGTCCCACCTGATGACGGAGACTTGTGTTGCCTCCGAAACGTCGTGATCTTAATTTTATTTTTATTAATTTTGATGTTTTACCTACGTGACTTTACCGAAAAAAACCTAAGAATATGAATCCTTGCAGTCACGAAAGCTTCAAATCTAGACTTAATACATCCACGTGTTCCTCTTCATTTCAGTGTCATTCTGAGTATGCCCATCTCCATGGTACGCAATGTATTCAAATGTTTGTACGTTGATTTTACATCAACAAAATTTGTTATTATTATGTATACGCATATGTTTACCTCAACAGATTATTTTTTTATCATTTCCTTATATGCATGTACGACTGTAGTTTTGTGTATGAATGCATTTGCATCCACAGTGTTATATATGCTATTTTTGCAGTCAACACACCTTGGGGATTCGTGAATTATGTTTCTTTTTTACCACCGAGGAAAAACAATTGTTGTGAAAGCTTTTCTTTGCAAGGGTATACAGCAGGTTATTTAGGATGTCTTTTGGTTTAACAGCTTCCCTACTGTGCAATGCCTTTTTGTGAAAAAATATGGTCCTTCCGGGAAACATGTGCCCGGTTTTACCCTGCATCTTTCAAGGCTGTAGGAGCAGCAATTGAAACGAACGACTTCAGGTTGCTCAAATTGTACCGGGATTGTAGTAGCTTCTTTTTTTTTGCTTCATCGTATATTTTATAATGGGTGTAATGTTACATGAAGGCAGCTCATTTTGCAGACACCTTTTCTGTAGTCTGAGGAATGGTTGCATGTGACACACACAGGTATCTTTAATACGTCCAGTGTTGTGAGCAGCAGATGCACTGTGTTTAAAAAAAAACATTTTCACTGTTTCACTATTGCTCCTAAACTGCTTTACTTACAATTCCATAAATAAAGCTATGGAATTAAATAATGAACAATGCTTTATATTTCTTTTTTTGGCCGCGAGATTATGGTCAATAGACTTTAGTCCCTTATGGTGTCTCTCATACACATTTGTTCCGATTATACTTTTTGCAGTTGCAGCAAAACATGGGCCATTAATACCAAATGCAGCAATACCAACGTCTATATAGCAAAGAGACGTTATTGCAAAGAGGAACTTATTTGAATAATAATTTTCTCTCTGGGGCATATTATGCCATTGCTTGTAGATATATGTTTTGGAAACATAAAAAAAATTCTATTCACTTTTATGAGTTTATGCCAAGTGATTTTCTTCAAACTTAATGCAAGGACAATTGGCTACATACCTAACACTATTTCATTATGATTTTTAAAGACAGTGTCATCTACAACAGTGACCTGGGTGCCGTGTGTGTATGGTGTCTATGTGTGTTTTTGAGTGTTTGTTCATGCAAGCACTTGTGTGTTCGTGTATGCATGCAATTATGTAGATGTCTATACATGTGTGTTCATGTGCACGTGCATGCATGTGTGTGTGATGGAGCAGTAGTGTAATGGTTACCGCATTGCACTACGAACCCTGCAACCTGAGTTCGATTCCTGCTTACAGCCAACACTGATGCCAATTTTTTTAACCAGTCCTGGGCCTCCCCATAGGTCGACTCAGCCTCAAATGTGTGTACCAGTGTGGTGTGATAACATCACCACAAAGGTGGCTTGGGCATGGTAATGGCTGTCCACCACCTTGTGTGCCATGCCGACCTTTATAAGTGCCCACAAACAGTAGTTGCCCAAAAACATCCGTTTAGGTTATGCGGGGGATATTTTTCTTAAGGCGTAAAAATTATGGTTGGATGCATTCACGAGTCTCTTGTTGGTTTGGCCCTATGAGTAGAAGGCATTTTAACTGAATTTTTTTTTTTAATACAGTTTCATAAGAGTATCATGGGATCGTTTAACGCAGGTAACCAGATGGGTTAATATTGTCTCCGCTCATGTTTATTTCTTCCTTTCTCCAATTCAATTCGTAGAAAACACGCGTCACTTTCAATAATGTTCGTACAACCATGCCACCCTTGTCCGACTCCTCTTATAATATACATTTTGTTACAGTTTTTGTTTTATGACTTCTAGATTTGTTCACGCAAGTCATGGTTTGTAATCTTATTGATAGTATTCATGTGGTTGATGGTAGAGAAACATTTCTTAAATCTGGTTTGCTCTTGTTGGCCTCTAAATTATGCCATTATTTTCATCCCGATGATCTTCATGAGCGATTGATATACATGCAATATAAAATGGTAAAATGTGTTTTTTTTAGGCAGTTTCATCACCCTTTTTTGATTAGCAGAGTTATTGAGATGTCATTCCATGATAATAGGGTTTCCCCCTTTTTTCTGGCAACAAAACAGGTGTTAAGATGTCCCATGATGTAGATGCTCACCCCCAGCTCTCATTACTCTGAAAGTGCATTGTCTTTGGGCTGTACGCCTTTTTGTATCCTCTGGTCTAACACCATTTGAGACAAGGTTCAAAAGAAAGCTGTCTTTGGTGTGGACCAATAAGATTAAAGGACAATGCATATATTATCAGAGTATGTTTTTTGTTTGCATTCTGACCACAAACATTGTGGTTAATGCAGACATGATCCCTTGTAAAAGGTTTCAGTTTGGTGTTTTAACATCTTAACACCTGTTTTGTTGCCAGAAAAAAGGGGAAAAATCTATTATCATGTTTTGGTACTGGCAAAGGAGGTCCCATGATGTCATTCCTCGGTTGAGGTCTACCATTTTTGTCTCAATGTCCCATACATAGGTCAGATCATTTTGATCTAAAACTGGTCTTTCTTCTTTGATGATGTCCACGGTGATACTCTCTTGTTCCCCTTTTTCATGCTTTGCAGGGCAATTTATTAGGGAAAGTTTGACATCTTAAAAATATTTCTTATAATACTTATGCTTTCAGAACCACTGTTATCATTCAGATTGTGTTGTTTGGGTTAGAACTTGTGAGTATAAAAGGCAGTCATCTGCATAAAACTCCTCAGCTAATTGTAACATATCGTTATCGTGAGTTATAGATTCCATCTTTTTCCCTGAGGGTTACCGCTTACAAATCGACAATTGTCAACATAATTGTTGCTGCTTTTCATGCTCCCATTTCTTGCTATGATATCCTCATTAATTATTATGTTTTCGAATTTATTTTGCACGTAGCCAGCCGCGCTAAGTGAAGGCATAGGAAATCGGAGGTAATTATTTTCGTAATCATTCGAAAAGGTTCTAAATATTATATATTTTAATTAGCATGTTTGTCTCTTTTCAAAACATCTCTTCTACTTAAACATGACTTTCCGATTTTTTTGTATAATTTGTTGTTAGATTTTGCTTTTTTTTCTCCCCACATTAATGAGTCCATTACTAAGCTAGTTATTGCATTATTTAATCTGGCAACATCCATTGTATCTCTTTGTTCCTCAGGGAATGTGAGTGTATTGCTTAGTGTTAGTCTAAAGTCTGCTACCTCCTGACCTAGATTGTATTATATGAACTGTCTTATTTTTGCCTGTGATTATCTTTTTCACCAGCATGCGATTGCTTCCTTTGTTAGTTACGATGACACAACACGATGAATGAAACAATAGCAAATTGGAGTGCTTTAAAAAAAAAACTGAATATAAAAGCAGAACTGTTTTGTGATTGATGATACCGTGGTTAATATCACGTGATGCAAATTGAAATTACACAATAACCACTGCCATCTCTCTGAGCTCTCGATAGCACTGTAAGAAGGGACATGGCCCACGACAATGAATGTGCGTTTTTTGTTCTTTCGATTTAGAGCTTTCGTGACTGTAGGGATTCATATTCTTGGTTCTTTCGGTAAAGTCACGTAGAAGGGAAATAATAAAATAATAATAAATAAAACATAATAAAGTATAATTCTCACGACGTTTGGGCTGTTGTAGTTCTTTATTATTAAAATTTCCCTACCTTTATCACTGCTAATCCTACATAATACACTACTAGCATAATATGCCTTTGAGACCCCCACCGCCTACACATTCCACAAGGAGTGACTAATCCCATATCTGCATTTGTCATCAATATGCAAAATTCCTCTGTTGATATGTAAACTCCTTTGTCAAGGCGCTCTCCTCCTCCCACCCAGCTTAAAATACGCTGCCAAGCTTAGCAGTGTTCATTAGGACGCTGTCTTTCCGACAGCTCTGTTTCTTCACCTGAGTACGTCTGCTTGCGTTGTGGCCAAAACGTCGTGAGAATTTAATTTGATTATGTTTAATATTTATTATTTTATTTTTTGTTCTTGTTAATTCGGCTTTTGCACCACTGGCCAATGCAGCATCGCCAAATTAAATTAAATTTCAAACAAATTTAGGACAAATATAAAACACTTCAAATAACTAGATATCAATGGTTTTTTTTACGACAAAAAACATTGTATTTGTTATTGTCCCAATACCATTCAACATGCCCAAGCAGCTTTATCTTTGCATACACAGAATATGACCACATATATGTAAATGGTGTTGCCTCCGATATAGCATGGGTAGCATTGCACCTTATTTCAGCAGCTTGCAGAGTGACCCCATTTGAGCAATGTTATTTTTTTCTCCCAGCTTTTCTTTTAAGATGAGAAGGGCGCAGTCTCTTTCTTGCAAAGCCAATCCAGTAAGATGGCCTTCGCAAGGGACTCCCCTTGGGTTCGGCATGCTGGGCCAAACGCAGAGGTAATTCTGCCGCATGTCTTTGATCACTAGTGATCTCTGTGGTGTCTTGAAGGTGGCTTCAAATGAAATCAGTCCCTTGACATGAGTCTCTGCAAGCCCTCTGTTCACGCCACCAATTTTGAAAGTTCCCTATTTTACCCCGACACTTTCACAACTTCAATCAGAACGTGTGAATCAATGGAAGAAATTGAGTGGGAGTAAATGTCTTCACTTCAAATTTTCCCCTTTTCTTTTCCCAGACACTTGTAAAAATAAAATACTGTACAGTGTACGATTGTGCACATGTTAAATAAACAAATGCAAAGTCGGTGAAACGAATATATTTTAGGCTAAAGTACATGATTGAGTCTGTAGTGTTTGAGTAAAGAACATTAAAATGTCATAACCTACGCCATCAGCTTATTAATTAACGCTCAGGCATAAAATGCTGAGTACGTGAGAAGTGAATAATGCTTTTCCTGAATACAAACTCGTCCTTACCATAGTAATGTGGAGATTTCATCACGAGGTGAGGGCTGTTAATAAGATCAGTATCATAAAATTTCACCAGGGACACACTTACTCGCTTTCAAATAATGATTTAATTAAGTAAAAAACAAAACACATGGTGGTTTCAATTGCACGATGCATTTATATTGTTCCAAGGCGTTGTTCTGTATAATTGATTAGGATTTTTAAAATAAGCGTTTTAATTTAGCATTATTAATTTAAGCAACACATATCTGACTATGATAATTCAATTCCAAGGCATGACGCAGTAACAGTGGAGTGAAAAGAGATAACAATTTCTTCATTTTTAAGACAAACTGTAGAATTTATCTCAAAGGCATGGGTTAATGGATATGTAGTGTAATTTATGTTGTGTACGTGATGTATAAATCATCTCCAAAAGTCAAGGGCTTTAGTTATTGGAATATCTTCAGGAGTGTGAATGTGACTGTAAATGCTTTAAAATAAATATGCCATGGAACTTAACGTGGATATTGTTTTAAAGATGCTTTTCAATACACCCTGAAATGATACATACATTGTTTTAACCAACACATGCACAACAATGCTGACTTTTGTAACCATACACGCGCATTCACAAATAAAGCATAACACATGAACATGTACTATTTACTTATATCAGTATATTAATGAGTAACTCATACTCTTGTACCACTTATGGAAGTCAACAGTTATGTTCTCGTGTATAAACTGGTCATGATCATAGTCACGTGTAATTACTAACACGGTCTATAGGAGCTATGGAAAATAGTTTTTTGATATCTGGGTGCCTTTTCCAGAATCTGATTGATAGTGTTGTAGACAAACTGTATATCAAACCAGCCTCCTCTTATAATAATAATGCAATTTGTAACGCGCGCAAATTTGCGGACGTAACGGCCGCAACTCAGAGGCGCAGAGCCAAGCTCAGAGTCTCTCGAAAGCATGGTTATAGAGGTGAGTTTATACTGGTAGGAACCACCTGGGTCCACCAGCCCACAGGGGATTATTGTGTCCGTCCGTCGTGAATCCAAAAATGGTAGGGGTGGGGCTAGGTGGAGAGATGAGGTTGGGGAGGGTGGGGAGGGGCTGGGTGGGGAGGGGAGGGTGGGGCTGGGTGGGGGGTGGGAGGGGTGTGGCTGGGTGGGGAGGGGCTGGTCACCCGTGGTGCCCTTATCAAACTCAACGTTTAACCTACTCACGCCGGCTTGTGCCCGCCCTCACAGTCGGTCATATTTGCGGAATACACCACGCCGCCGTTGACCCTGGCCATTGACCGAGCAACCCAACGTTCCTACCAGCTCCCTCCGCAGGAATGTGTTAAGTGTATCTTGAAGGAGGCGATTGAGGTGATGCTGCCAATGTGCAGAGGGATATCGTTGGGGCTGCCACTGAGAAGCGGCGCATAGACATGACCATCCTGGATCTTGGTAACAAGATGAGGTCGTGAGTCGCGCTGCGCAGGCATCTGCCATGTGCTGAGCTGCAAGTCGTCAATAATGAAGAAAGGTACGGCGGGCAGGCAGATGTAAAGGCATGGTGGCAGAGGCAGGCGATCTTGTATATGACCCTGCTGGCGATGGTTGGTTGGTCTTTAAATTGCTTTTTATTTGGTTCCCTGTAATCTTTGTGGACAATGTATATGTGTACGATTAGAGGATCGTTGGTTTTTAATTCTTCAAATAAGTTTTCCTTCCCTCTGAAAATAATAATCTTTGAGGGATCATTCCACTATAGAGGTATTCATTTCTGTGCAAACATACACTTAATTTTCTCAGCTCATTTTGATTCAACAGCTGATTCAGCTTCTTCAGTAATGTCCTCAGTGATTCCACCTGGTGCAGGAAGCGTCCCTTTTTCCACTGCAAAGTCCAGTGGTTACATTTTTCAGTGCAACATCTGGATCCTCCTCCTCCTCATCCGTAATTTTCTTTTGGGATATATATTCTGTCTGCATCTGTTCCCAGACATGTTGACTTGTGCGGGTATAATTGTATATGCATAACACTTTTTCCGTGCAATCAACACGGAACAAATTTGCCAAACACAAGAGTCCATTTCACTGCGCTTATGCACCTGTTTGCAAGCGAGTGTGTGCCTGCGTCTTTCACAAACTGTGTAATGGTCTGCAAAATGAGGAAGTCCTAAGGGACACATTGGCATCTCATTTAAAGGACACGTGCTTCTTGATATAATGCCATTAAGAACAGAGGAGTCAGCAAGTGGCTCAGATCTACTCTTGTTCTACCATCGTGACAATGCAACTCACACACATTCAAGTGCAACATTTGAAACAAAGTGCTTGCTATCCACATGCAGGAGAAATCGTCCTTTGTGTCTTTCTGCATTGTAAACTTTTGGATCACTGAACGAAAGGCATGAAAGCTATTATTCAGCAAAGGATTCAAGGTCACAGATATGTGTAAACTCTCGAGGGGTTTTCCTGAAATTGTAAAATGACTACCGTAGGCTGGGAAGTGTCACTAATTCCCACAAATTCTCCCGGATAGGAGAGTCTGCAGTGATTGGACACAGAGTGAGAAAAAAAGAGAAGAATGATGACATTATTGGCTTCCTGTCAATTGCAACATAGCTAAAATTGATTGTGGAGTAAAGACTTTGAATCTTGTGCAGTAGTCATTGATGAATCATGTGGGGGTCTGTAGCAGATCCAAGTGTGCTGTCAATGCAGGTGTTTTACAGTATATGTGTATCATATTATAGCTAAATAAACTAAAACCTACAATAGAATATGATTGAACAAGGATCACTATAAGGCTATTGGTCCAGTTTCATACTTGAGATAAAAAAAAAACTATTTGAAAGATTTTTACAGAAAATGATAATTTCTTACGTAAACAAAACATCGGTGTACATGTTTTTTTGTTAACCACTTACTATTGTCTACTTAAAACGTATCAGCAAAGTTTTGACCCAAATGATCACCTATATAATGATGTATGCCAGTTTGTGGGTCTGTTGTGGTCACAACAATGCATGCCTTGTTAATTTCTCTCCCACGTCTCGGAATCATAATAATGCAGTATGTACGGTTTTTACACGAGTGTTTCCAATGACTGTTTATGCATCATCAGTGAATAAAATAACACAGCTATTTGTAAAAGCCTTGCAAAAAACATTTTGAAAAAAGAAGAATGGCTCCTGGTTACACGACAACAGAATATTTTGAAACTTTTAAATTCATGGGCCAAGAATAATCGTTGTGGTCATCAAAGCCCACCTTCAATTAGCAAGGTTGGCTGCGTACGGTGCGAATGAAGTTCAACATACACACACGTGCATGAATGTATTCATACAAATGTGTACGGTGTGTTGATAATATAGAAAACCCTTTGGAGATGCTCCATTTCTATTAGCAATGTGCCATTAATATAATAATAAAGATGCAGTACGGGCTCTCAAGTTAACAGTTAATCGTTTAAATCTCCTTATTTATAGCTAGGCAACAGCCTATTCCGATACAACATCTATTTTGCAAGTGTGATCAGGGTCAAGAGCAGGACAACATTCATCATTATCGCAATCACAGTTTTTTTCCCCTATTTTAATGAGGGCGTTAAATCGGCCTGAATGCCCAATAAAAGCAAACCTAAAAATATCTTGGTGACCAGCATGCAATGTAAATTAAGATGAAATAATAAATCAATCCATTAATTCGTTGATAATAACACGCATCGCAGAATGCATAACTCGTCTAATCCGTGACCCTATTAACCTTTGGCTGCTATTTTCCGCAAGGAGCTCTCGTATCTGCGGTGTTTGACCTGCACATAACTGAGAATAACAAGAGTTATGTACATTACTTCATCTAAAATCGTGGATGTGTTAAAAACCCATATTCACTGTCATATATATGTATCCTGTTAATGTTTTTTTTATGTAAAAATATACATTATAGACTGGGAAAGTTGTCAGCAGTTGGTTGAACAGGATAATAGTGTTTGTGATTGGCCTGGAGCAATAAGAACAAATTGAATGATTAAATGTTATATATATATATAAATCCAGAACCCTCATTTTTCTGACCAGGCTGCAGTTGATAACTAAAAGGAAGTTTTTTTTTTTTTGCCCAGACCTTTCCAGTCAAGAAAACCCTATAAGTTGGAATGGAAGAAAAAAATAACGCCACGTTTCAACTCTCATAAATAAAGCAGCAATAGCTGAAAGCGTCCATTCAGGTCCTACACTGAATGACATGTTTCAAGTACACTACCACACATTGTACTTAGAGCTGCAAAAAGTTGTGCTCAAGTGCACTTCCACAGAACAGCCCATGAAGGATGCTGTGCTGCATGCTGTTGAAACAGTGGCTATAAAGCACAAAGACTTACGTGAATCGAGAAGCCTTGAAAGCATCGACTCAGCCAAATAACGATGGCTGTATTAATTCATTTTGCACAGCATAGGCGTTGATATATTTCTTGCTGCACCACCTCCCACGTGCCCAACCTGCGTCCGGTTTGTAAGTGCGAACTTTTAACGTACAACTCTACCTTGAAGTTAGCTACAGCCATTGTCGACGATGGCATCGATGTCACCGTTGGTCAATCAACAACAAAAGTCAACGTGTATTTCCTTTTCACCGCAAAGAGCACCTTTTAATATATTGGTTCAATAAACATTATCTTTTTAGCAATAGTGGCAGCATTTGGGTTTATGTCACATAATTGTAGACAAGTATCAGACGCCTATCAAGGTCACTCACCTCACTGTCTGGTTTCGTGAAAATGTGTCCAATGCACAGACGGACTGCGTTTACATACAGTATATGTGTTGTGCCAGTGCACATTGTTGCATTGAGTGCATAAATAAGTGATGCCTTTTCAAATGAGCTAATGCACATTGGTATTGCGGAGTGGCACACAAAGTAATCTCCTGGCTTTGCAAAATATTTGCAGAATGTTATTCGAAGGCAACCTGCGGTCACCCATAATGTGCCAGATCAAATCATATCCCATAAATTAAGGAGGCTGGGGCCTGGTTTGTACTTCAATGCGTGACTGCCATGCATGCCAGGTTGCAATAGGTGGCTTGCGCGGATGCGGTATGTGTTGCAACAATCATTGTTGTACTGTACTTCTATGTGTGGTGAAGCGTGGTCAAAATAACCCCCATGGTCCCCACGTTGTGGGAAGGATCTTATCCCGCAGCGTGTTGATGATGGTACACCTGTAATGATGACTTACTGTGGCTTCTGCTTACACAAAGTGGAACGGTAGTTTTAAATACTGTGCGGTATTTTCAAGCATTTAAACACTGTGCTCGCTTTGTACGGCTGAAAATTGACACGGAATAATATGATAGAGGATATCCAAGCACCTCATACCAGGCTCGGATGATAAATATAATAGAACGATCGCTGCCTGCCAAAAAGTATTGTACTTGACTGCTGTAGCTGCACCTTGCACAGGCAGCTTGTGAAAATGTCTTTAAAATTACCGTACATGCAAGTTATTAAGCCAAGCATTGCACCAATTCAAAATATACTGACCACATATTATCCGAAGGATTTTGTTTGTGATGTAGTCTTTAAAATTGAGGTGCACATGCTCCTGTTTGTTTATAGTGTAGTTTATAGAAAAAGGTTCATAAGTATCATTGATGTTATATTCAGTGTAAAGAGGTGTATTCATCCAGTTGAGTAGCACTGCTGTTCGATCACGGTGGTTAGAACTCGTAAGGGAACTCATAATAGCACTCGTAATTGAGATTTCATGAATGAAAACCGCGGTCAGGACTTATTGGTCAATAAAATAGGTACTGCTATGTGGGATGTCTGCAGTGATTGTCATGTGACCAATAACGATCCCTGCCATAGTAATGTGGAATTTCAACCACTTGCTCAGGGCCACTAATGAAGGTGAGCACCACCCACATTGCATATGATCATTGAGACACTTTGACATTGATTTATGTTTAAAACACAAATATCTGTGTGTTCATGGATGTGCTTCAACGTCACATCACGTATGAAGATTTACTTTGATTACACTTTGGTCTTGAGTCACATGGTGAAGTAATGCTACTGTTGGTTTGCTGACATGAGCAACGGAGCTGCATCAACACCGTGTATGCTTGTTGAGGTCAACGTGGAACCAACAATGTACGCGTTGAAAATATCCTAGACGATATTCACGCAAATAAAAACTAAAAAGTCCTTAGAAAATATTTGTCATATGAAGCAAAATTAAAATTATCTTCATTGTTTCATGCAAGCAAAACAAGGCTTAAAGGATGTATATATACCATGTAGAAAATTACATTATTTAACGAGAATGTGTACAAAGACAGACAATCGCATTTATCCAGCTTTAACGTTCAAGACAAGTCCTGTAATCGTCAACATCTTTAGAGGCTGATGGTACACATGATGGACTGGCGTTGGCAGTACCATGCCCAGCCACCTAGTTTTTTTTCCCGTGATGATGTTAGTCGGACTGCATTCTGGCGGGGGGTCCAGGTCAGGTTTCCTTGTTAATTGCCAAAGTGTTACGTATGGCAACTCTATGGCAATCGGCATACAGGGATTATAGCACCATGGGTGAACCACTACAGCTCCATGATGAAGCCGTTACGCGCAGCTGGAGTGGTTGATGACTTGATGGCTTCCATCCACATAACCTGTGGTGACTTGTGGCCAACGCATGGCAGGGCTGGGTGCTCTAAAGTTCGGGCGAGATCCCGGTGTGTTTGGTGTCGAGTCTCACATGTTTGGTGCCCAGCCAAAGTCACAGCGTTCATGGCAGCCGCGTGTCCGAGAGATGCCTACACCAAAACAAGTGCTGCCTTAAGAGACAAATATCCTGGGTCCACAAGGAGGCCAGATTGAACGCTTCAAAAACACAGTGACAAAGAACGCACACAAAGCGAACAATCCTGACTCAAACCTCAAACAGCTGGCAACCAGCCGCAGCGCATGGCACCGCGCCGTCAAAAAAGTGGGCATTTGAGATTTTTAAAATAGTCATGTTGTGCAGGAGCAGACGCTGCACCAGGAATCTTAAACAGCATTCATCTCTATCAGTCCAACCGGGCACGTGACTATGTGCATCCGATGCAGCAAGTTGCTTTCTCTCCCACATTATGGTCTTGCACTGGACTTGCAATCCAGAGGGGGGTCTCTTTGATGAAACCTCCAAAAACTGAATTTTTAACAATAGGACACGTTTCTTAGATCCTCCTCGCCTATGTCCATGCATCAGTATAAATGTATGTATGTTCAACTGATTTTGGACTGTACGTAGCCAACCACGCTAATCAGAGGTGCGGGGGAAGGAAAACAAAGTAAACAAAAAAAAGCAGTTTAAAAAAATGAGTTCGCAGTCTAGATTTAAGAGTGCATAGCTCCAGTGCCTTCCTAATATCGGAAGGGCATTCCAGACGGCCGCAGGAGCGCATCTGAAAGCGCGCAATACAGAGACTGTCTTTGCCCGATGCTTAGTCAAAAGCCTCTTTGAGGATGACCGGAGTTTGTGCGATGGTTTATGCTCCTTGACGAGATCAGCAAGGTATTGTAGTTCATCAGTGGCAAGCACTTTGTGTGCAATGTGTGCGACCATCAATGAGAACACCACCATCAGTCGATTGCCAGGTTGCATGTGGTGGGGTAAAGTTTGAGTTCTCCCACCTCTTCCAAGACATCTGGCCAGCATGACAGAGTAAAATAAATTATTGAGGGGCTCTCGAGGGCTTCCTCTCGTGGAGATACTTCCACCAGCAGTGATGACGTGACATGTTCAACAGTTGCGCCTTTTCGTTACAGCGAAAAACAACAATGTGAAGACGAGGCACCACCTGCTACATGCTGCTGCTACTGTGTATGGGGACCGGTCCAGGTAATCCACTCGCATGCGGCCACATCGTTCGGCTTCTGTATTTGTGCAAGAAGCAACACACCAGCAGCAACAGCAGCAAGACGTGCGAGTGAGTCGTCTACAACTTCCACGCAGCTTTATCACCAAACACAGCCGCCAGAGGTTTTATGATGATGAATTAAGCCATCTCTGGCTGTGTGATGAAAAAATATATACGAATTTTTTTACAGCATTTTGCCGTGATGTAAATAAATTGTATCCTTTTTTTAGCAACAACAAAATATACCACGTGGGACTCCAATAGGTCATCTTGACCTTGCCCAAGCCTTTTGTTAGAGGCGCTTATTCTCCAAAGGATCATGTCTTAAGGTCATGCATTGATTGTTGAAACGGTTTATAAAACGGTGCCCTGTGGTTTTACGCTTACAACTGATGATACGTGGTGTTGGTTTTTTCATCGTTTTTTGTTGTTGAATTAAACTGAATAATACACTGCGGGCGCATGTTTAATAGACATGATTTTTCTTTCGGCGGCATTAATTTACATTCGGTATCACATGTTATCCATTGCGCTGCTCTAAAGTCAGAAATATTTGACAAGTGTAATGTTGTTCCTCGCTCGCTTCTCAGGAACATAATTTTAAGGTATGTTTGATCGTTGATTTGTACATTATTAGATAAATCAATGTCCACCGCTACGTTATAATACCAATAATTATCGCCTATCTAAAGAAGCATTACCAAGTCGGGTATTCTTCCGAAAGAGCTGAAGTTGGAAATATTTGGCCAATGTCTTGTTTAATACGTGTATATGTGGTGGTCATGTTGACACACACGCGCCACAACCAGGCGGAGGGGTAGAAACCGGTCCGGACCGGTCAGGCCAACGGCGGTTGGAACCCCTCTGAGGGGAGGGGGCTGGGGGAAGCTACGATCCCCCAGAACCCCGCCCCTCAGGGAGAAAGAGTATATAAGGCGGGTCCCTGAGAGCGCGAGTCAGTCCGCCTCAAGCAGAAGCCAGAAGACGCATGGAGAAGAAGACCCTGGACCCCAAGCCACCAACGTCCTTCTAAGGGCCGGGGCTCAGTGCGGTGCCTAGTGGTCGAGAGGTTAGGACCCTGAGGTTCCCTCGGTCTGATGTCCTTCTAAGGGCCAGGTCCGGACGGGCCAGTGGTCAGGGACCCACCGGGCCAGCGGTGGGTCCGCCTACCCTAGGTCTAGCCAGCCGGAGGGCTAGAGTAGTCAGAGTTCTAGGTACGATAGCCCGGAGGCTGTACCTCCCCAGGTTGTGGGTGGAAGGGGCCATTACCCCTTTGTGTTAGGGTTAAGTGTAAACCGTTTGGTATAATAAACCGTGTTGCCTCTACAAAGACTCCGTCTCCCTACAAGAACATTACATATATATTAATTGTGAAGCAGTAGTGTAGCAATTGGCGTGCTGCGCTACAAACCCAGCTACCTGAGTACGATTCCCGGTCACAGCCAACACGAGTGACGATTATTTGAACCGGTCCTGGGCCTCCCCTAGGTCGACTGAGCATCAAATGAGTATCCGGTGTGGTGTGTAAACGTCACCACTGGGGAGACAAAGGCGGCCGGGCGTGGTGTTTTGTCACCCACCCCCTCCTGTGCTGTGCCGGCCCTCATACGTGCTCGCTAACAGCACTTGCTCGAGCAGTCTGTTGAGGCTATTCGGAAAAGCTTTGTTTTGTTTGTAGATATACATATATACGACGTCTGTATGTGTTTTGTGGATGTATATCTGTATCGCCATATTTGCGTCCCGAGACAGTAAGGGATGGTGGCGACTTGGGGAGGCCTCTATTCAGAAGTGAAATGATCGCGACTGATGACTTTGATGATTTACATGAGCCATTGTTGCATTGCGTTTTGAGCAGTTGGGTATAATTCCATTCCAACAATGTTCATTTTTAGAGATATATACCAGCAGCAATTGATATATGAATCTGTCCTGGACGTTCACTAGGTTAACACAGACTAAAATTGATACCTATTTTCAACGCTGATGCTGGGGAGACAAAGGGGGTTAGGTGCAGTGCTCGCACTAATACTTCATCACACGCCACGCCGGCTTTAATAGGTGCTCGCTAGCAGCATATGCCCCAGCAGTAGGAGGATAATACCTCTGACTTTATACTGTATGTATATAAATTGGTACCACTTGAATATCAATATTCATACATTTTCAGACAAGCGTGAAGGCAGGAACATGTATGCATGACATTGGTGTTTGTCTATGCATGAGTAATATTTTTCATATTTACGTTATCATTAGACCAAAGTGCAAGCCACGATGGCCAGTATGCTACCGTAGCATTAACAACAAAGCATCATTCCCTGTTATTTAATTTAATCTGTACTGAGAATATTGACGGTGGACATGGGGTAAATATTCCCACTTGTGAATATTAAAGCAGCCCTGTCCATATGCTCATAAAAGCACAGGAACACAGCTAATTCTCTATGGGATTTAAAATACCATTAAGTAGAAATTCTAAAATTAAACACAAAGTGTCAACTAGATTAAAGTGGCATATTTGCATTGGTAAATTGAAAATGTATTTTAACAAAGTTTCAATTTCAGAGTTTCAATTCCCTGTTTAAGTAAAGCATAGCAATGCAGTTTAATGCATTTCAATAAATAAAGCGATTACTCCCAAATGCAGATTTTTTTGCGTGACATTTTATATTATTTTGAATGCATGCCATTGCAATGCGTTATTCACGGCAGTAATTGACGGCATGTGTGCTTTCTTGTTTCCGTCCATCAAATAGAGGTGTTCAATATGCAGTTTCACAAAATTATGATTGTTTAATTGGCCACTCACTCTACGTTGAAGTATGTTGTACATTCAAAGAAATAACATTTTGTAGACTTGTAGATTACTTGGCATGGAGACATATAACAGCAATTTTCACTGCAATGCTTTGTTGACGTACATCATACAAATAAATGCCAGGAATGTGCATTATAATTGACTTTTATACATTATCTTTGTCCATGCTGGTTACAGATAATTGCATAAGGAACTATAACAGCTTTTGTTTAGACCTTAAAAAGGAAAAGACGTTTTTATTTTGGTCTCCAGATATACCACTTGGAGGTTGTCAACTATCTATATAATCACTGAATTGCATTTCCGGATGAAAAATGCTTTAGCAAGAGCTGGCAAGTGGCCGCACAATGAGCAGCTCGAGGTTGAATCAATCATTGTTGTTTTAATTAGTTACTCATAACATATAACGTGCTTTTGCACTCCTGACACAGCTAATTAATAAAACCTTAAATTCCGAGCAAAAGCTACAGTAAGCTAAATGGTAAATTATCTATTCTGCATGCCTTGTCAGTAATTCTATTTTTTCTCTTTGCCATAAAAATATATTATAATTACATCATCAGTAACTTTCACTGCTACGTGTAATCCTGGAAAAATGAACTGCAATGCTAGATAAATTAAAGGGTTTAATTGGATCGTGGGGCATTTGCTAATATATTTTACATACATACATATACACTTCCTTATAAATACATAACCAAGTATTTATAATTAGAACCCACATGCACCACATAATAGTGTATCCGCATATACATGAGGTATCATCATCGCCATTACTTATTATTGAAACAACCATACTTCGTTGTGCGGTACATGTTGAGGCACTGTGGAGCAGGAGACCCACCGGTAGCAGCTGCCCCTGTGAGTCTCAGCGTGAATGCAGCAACGGTTGGAAGTGGGCATTAGTTGGACAGGAGGGGGCAATTTCGCGACGTGGCTTCCCAAATTAAGTAATTTGCGTGTAATTTTATTATAGTTTGGGAAGTTATTGCGCCGTGAATCCTCTTGGTCGTAATGAGTGCAAATGTATGTTGTGAATTTGTATCTGTAGACGCGAAGGGGCATCTCCTGACTGCAGGGAGGGTACAATTTCCCCGAGTGGAAAAATGATTTAATATCCCCTAGCATAGCAACAATTACCACAAAATTGTATTATTTGTGCACACCACTGCTTCGTAATTGTAACTCAATGAACAAAGATTTAAGCGGATTTCACAGATAAAGCAATGTCACGAGACACAAGATTAAAACAACTCACCACCTTATAATCAGTACAACCAAACGTTACATAGCGCCTAAGTATACGTGAGGTAACAGTTTGTGAATATGACCTTCAAAACAGAGATACAGAGGAAGGCAGAAGGTTGTGGAGGTTGAATATTACAAAGCAACACTTTCAATTTTACGTGACACTTCGATAATGTGAAAACAAATAGTTAAATGAATACATTTTTCATTAGCAAAATAAATCCTTTAAAAATACAATACGAAATATGTTGTGAAGGTGAACGGTTCTCAAAATACGTTAACTGTTTTGAGTAAAGACGACGGTGTTTTGTTAATTACGATGGAATGGTGGAGACTGCATATTTATATTCAGGGCTTCTGCTACATTACTGCCAAGGTGATAATTTGCATTTGTCAAACATACTACAAACTCTCGCCCACACATATCCACACGTACATATACGCGCATAAAACTCACAAAGACAAAGATCCCGTATAGGCTGTTGGGGCAAATTATTGTTAGATAATTCCTATGAAGGATGGCAAAGCACATGAGGGGTGGTTGTGGGCAACACCGTATTGGCGTGCTTCATCTCTCTAGTGATGGTTTTTACACACTCCATTAAGTGCTCATTTAAGACTGAGGTTACCCAAGAGAGGTTTGGGACAGGCTTAGATCCTACTTGTCACTGCTGTTATCCATGGCCAGTAATCGAACTAAAATATCCCAATGTTAAAAGCAAAGCACCTGGCCCATCACTATGCACAGAAAGAAAAAAATATCCCCCGCATAGCTTATACAGACTGTTGGGTCAAGTTCTGTGAGTGAGCATCTATTATGGCTTGCATGGCACCCGAGGGGGTGATGTGGTCAGCACCACACTCAGCCACATTTGTCTCTCTGCGTTTTTGTTTACACACCACGCCAGGTGCTTATTTAAGATTGACTTAACTCAGGGGAGACCCAGAACTGATTCAGGCCGCACTTTCAACTGATGGTAACCAGGGCAGGAATAGAAACTTAGGTCGACAGATTCATAGGCTAGTTCACTAACCACTTCCATGGTGCAACCATACAGATGATAATATATAGACAAAGAGTTCCCATGTAGCCCTTAGCAGACTGTTGGGGCAAGTGCTAAAGGCGGCAAGGTACACGAGGGGATCGGTGGCCAGCAGCATGCCTGGTGACCATTTTCTCGACAATGCTGAGGTTTAGACACTACAACAGGTACTTATTTAGGACTTAGTCTACCTAGAGTTGGCCGTGAGCAGGAGTCGAACTCGGGCTGTCGAGCTTGTAGCGCAGTGCGCTAACCGCTATACTACCACTCCCCATTACGACCACTCACCATACAAATTCACACACATGCACGTGTGTGACCACATGCTTGGTTTTTTCACAGGCTTTGATCAAATCCAGATGAAGACTTCACTGGACTTCTTAGCACGAGTTTCCGTGTTGCTTTGTGCATCTGCTAAGCGGCAGAATACAAAGGTTTTCTCTATACATCTGTAGTGACATCGCGGATGTCACTGTATAATGCCGGCCCTAGAGAGGCACGGTGTGCGGTGTATTGACATCGCGGGCACCACTAGAATGTGGGTGCAGTACCGGCCCTAGAGGAGCTCGGTGAGCCCTGATCGTTAGCGCTGGATGGCACCACGCTTGACGTGGAGTGCCAATCCCTACAGGTTAGGGTGTGAGAGTGCCGGCCACGGGAATGGGGTTACTATAGGCCATGGCACTTTGGTTGACCCCAGAGGACGCGTGACCGGTTAAGTCTACACAGGGCCCCCAAGGGGGGGCTAGGGGTGGTCACGTGTCAGGCTCGAGATTCTGCTTGAGGATTCTCGAAGGTGGTCGTGGCCAAGGGCGGAGCCAACCACGCCGCAGAGAATATAAGCCGGGTCCCCCAGAGGGACCGGCGCTGTTGTTCATCCTGAAGAAATCTACATTCTACGTTCTACAGAGTCTCCAACACGTGGACCTGGTCCCAAGCTGTGGTCCGGTCCGTTGTAGCTAGCTACGGTGTAGTTAGTGTAGTTAGCCTGGTGGTCACCACCATAGGTTGTTATCCTGTAAAGGGGCAGTTACCCCGTGTTTTGGTGTTAATAAATGTGTTGCCTCCAAAGAGTACGTCTGCGACACAGTTGAATCGACTACACATCTATCTTGCAGAGTTTTGTCAGCATTATCAACCCATTCCGTCTGTTGTAAAATGGATATTGAGAGACTATAGTCATTAAAACGTCATTACGTGGAACTGTCATCAGTCAAAGTTGTATAATTGTTAAATTGCATACAATCCCTAATTTTTAAGTATTGTACCATGTAGGAGGTTATCCGTCTATGAGCATTATACCCTTACCCAGGTTTTAATAAAAACGAAATACTTAAGAAACATCAAAAGTGACTTGGTTAAACAAACAGGACCGTTCAGAAACACGATGTGAAGTTTGGTCATATTATAAAGAATGTATAATATTCAATATTTAATCATATTAATAAGAATGTATTAGATGATAAAATGACCTGGAATGCGTCCAATCTCAGATATTAGAGAGATAAGCAGGGCTGAATCTGGATAGTGCTTGGATAAATGTCCACTATTATTATAGAGGTGATGTAGTCTGCTGCTGCACTACATTGTCAACAGAGGCCCGTGTTCCCTTTTTTTCGTCAATCCACACTAACCAGTGTGGTGGAGTATGGTCAAATAACCCCCATGATCTTCACGGTGTGGGCAGGCTTTCATCCAGAAGTGGAGTGACATATACACATACACACACACACAATTTATTCCCGAAGGTACTTGAATGGGCTTGGTGAGACAACATTCTCTTACATGAGTACTGCATCCTTTTGTGTACCTTTCTTCATGCAGAATCATTGTATATGTTCCACCTTTATAAATGGTGGCACATATACAATGGGACAGGTGTGTGAGTTTTTGGATGCATGAATGCATTAGTTAATCCGAAACCAAGTTTTATTGTTGGCGAAATTGAAATAGATCTGTCTAAATACTATCATTTGTTCAAATTGGCATCTCTGTATCGTAAATCTACCCAACTCAAGATGGAATCTCCTGCCTCGTGTAATGGGTTGGTTTCTTTATAAAGTTTTTGTTGTCCTTACCCCACACCTCCCATTAACACGGTTGGCTACGTACGGAGCGAAAGAAGTTCAGCATACATACATACAAGTTAAGGTGTTTGTGTTTCCTAAATGGGCTTCCACTTGGACTAAAAACGGGACTTATTATGATACATTGTTTTACCTGCACACAGCACTTTGAAATCTATATATATAAAATCGTTCATGTCTGTCTGTCTGCGTGTGTGTGTGTGTGTATTTCGGCCCATACGCACTTTCATTGGACGGCGGTTGCCCCTGGCAACGGCTAGCCACGCCTTCGCCGCTTTCATTGGACCTGGCAACGGCTAGCGACGCCTTCGCCAAGGGCTGCAGTTTCATTGGACGGCGGTTGCCCCTGCCAACGGCTAGCCACGCCTTCGCCACTTTCATAAGCTCCGTATTTAATTAAATAATAGCCATTACACAGTATTGTTGGAGCGCTGAGGGGGGGGGAAGGAACGCCACCCGTACCCTGCCTCTTCCAAGCCGACAATTTTAGGCGAGGCCGCAGGCTTTGCACGCTACTAGGCCTCGACACCCACCACGCCACTCTGAGGTAAATTCATCAAAGTTTTTCCTACTCTTCACTACACCCCCACCACAATGTGTGCTATTAATATTACTTTTAAACCCAACGCGCCAACAATCGATTACTTTAATGTTCACTGTACAAATACTCATTAAGCTGGGTGAGCGTACTGCCAGTCTATCATGTACACTGTAGCCTGCTTATTAAGCTCGGTGAGCGTACTGCCACTCTATCATGTACACTCTAGCCTGCTTATGAAGCTGACTGCGTGTACTGGCAGTCTATAATGTGGACTGTAGCCTGGTTATTATAATCGATTCTTTATATGTTCTTTGTACAAACAGTCATTAAGCTGCTTGAGCGACCCCAGTTCGATTCCAACTCACGCCCACCACCGCTGACGATTATTTGAAACGGACCTGGCCCTCCCCTAGGTCCACTCAGCCTCAAACGCGTAACTGCTGTCGTGTGTGAACATCGTCACTGGGGAGACAAAGGCGGCGGGGCATCGTGGATCCAAGTCCCGGGCGAAGCCGGGTCATGTGTATGTGTGTTTGTGTTTATGTGTATGTCTGTGTGTCTCTATGTATGTGTGTATGTATGTGTATGTATGTGTTTGTGTGTATGTGTGTGTGTATGTATGTGGGTTTTTTTTATGTCTTTATGTGTATGTCTGCGTGTCTCTATGTATGTGTGTATGTACGTGTGTGCATGTCTTTGTGTGTATGTATGTGTGTGTCTATGTATGTGTGTGTATGTGTTTTTGTGTATGTATGTGTGTGTATGTATGTGTGTTATGTGTCTGTCTGTGTCTGCATGTATGTGTGTGTGTATTGTGTATGTGTTTGTGTGCATGTATGTGTGTGTTTGTGTGTATGTGTATGTCTGTGTGTATGTATGTGTGTGTATGTGTGTGTATCTGTTTGTGTGTATGTGTATGTATGTGTTTGTATGTGTTTGTGTGTTTACGCTCGCATTACACAAATGTGTTGCTGGTCTAAGGCGTTCCTCGCACAGCATTGCCGCTTTATTTTTTCAGTCGTTTACTGCCTTACGCACCCTGAAAGTCGTGTGTGTCTGCAGCAAGCGCGTGTATGTGTACCTATGGACGCGCGCGCGTGTGTTGTGTAGGGGAACGGTAGTGTAGTGCTTAGCGTGCTGTCTGTGTCTGTGTGTGTGTGTCTGTGTGTGTGTGTCTGTCTGTGTGTGTCTGCGTGTGTCTGTGTGTGTGTCTGTGCGTGTGTGGTGTGTGAGGAGCGGTGGGTGTAGTGCTTAACGCTACGCTGCGCTACCAACCCGGCGAACCGAGTTCGATTCCCGCTCACGGCCACCACCGGTGACGATTATTTGAACCTCCCCTAGGTCCACTCAGCCTCAAACGAGTAACTGGTGTGGCGTATTAACATCGGCACTTGGGAGACAAAGGCGGCCGGGCGTGGTAGATCCAAGTCCCGGGCGAAGCCGGGTCATGTGTATGTGTTTATGTGTATGTCTGTGTGTCTGTATGCATGTGTGTATGTATGTGTTTGTGTGTATGTCTGTGTGTGTATGTATGTGGGTTTTTTGTATGTGTTTATGTCTATGTCTGTGTGTCTGTATGTGTGTATGTACGTGTGTGTATGTGTTTGTGTGTATGTATGTGTGTGTGTCTGTGTGTGTGTCTGTGTGTGTGCGTGTGTGGTGTGTGGGGAGCGATAGTGTAGTGCTTAGCGTGCTGTCTGTGTGTCTGTGTGTGTGTGTGTCTGTCTGTGTCTGTCTGTGTGTGTCTGCGTGTGTCTGTGTGTGTGTCTGTGTGTGTGTCTGTGCGTGTGTGGTGTGTGAGGAGCGGTGAGTGTAGTGCTTAACGCTACGCTGCGCTACCAACCCGGCGAACCGAGTTCGATTCCCGCTCACGGCCACCACCGGTGACGATTATTTGAACCTCCCCTAGGTCGACTCAGCCTCAAACGAGTAACTGGTGTTGCGTATTAACATCGGCACTGGGGAGACAAAGGCGGCCGGGCGTGGTGGATCCAAGTCCCGGGCGAAGCCGGGTCATGTGTATGTGTGTATGTGTTTATGTGTATGTCTGTGTGTCTGTATGCATGTGTGTATGTATGTGTGTGCATGTGTTTGTGTGTATGTATGTGTGTGTGTATGTATGTGGGTTTTTTTGTATGTGTTTATGTGTATGTCTGCGTGCCTGTATGTATGTGTGTATGTACGTCTGTGGATGTGTATGTGTGTGTCTATGTATGTGTGTGTATGTGTTTCTGTGTTTGTATGTGTGTGTATGTATGTGTGTTATGTGTCTGTCTGTGTGTCTGCATGTATGTGTGTGTATTGTGTATGTGTTCGTGTGTGTTTGTGTGTTTACGCTCGCATTACACAAATGTGTAATGCGGGTCTAAGGCGTTCCTTACACAGCATTGCCGCTTTATTATTTCAGTCGTTTACTGCCGTACGCACCCTGAAAGTCGTGTGTGTCTGCAGCAAGCGCGTGTATGTGTACCTATGGACGCGCGCGCGTGTGTTGTGTAGGGGGAACGGTAGTGTAGTGCTTAGCGTGCTGCCTGTGTCTGTGTGTGTGTGTCTGTGTGTGTGTCTGTGTGTGTGCGTGTGTGGTGTGTGAGGAGCGGTGGGTGTAGTGCTTAACGCTACGCTGCGCTACCAACACGGCAAACCCAGTTCGATTCCCGCTCACGGCCACCACCGGTGACGATTATTTGAACCTCCCCTAGGTCGACTCTGCCTCAAACGAGTAACTGCTGTAGCGTATTAACATCGCCACTGGGGAGACAAAGGCGGCCGGCCGTGGTAGATACAAGTCCCGGGCGAAGCCGGGTAGTACAGCTAGTATGTTTATGAAATGCACGACACAACCGTGCATTACATTGTGTTGTTCAATATTATAGTAATATTCTGAAATAAAGGAATGCTTCAGTCGCATCTGCCTGGCCACCAGACAATAAACCTTTACCTACCATACGCATCTCTTAACGTAAAAACAAGTTGAAATCGTTTTTTTTTCTACATGGTGAAAGGGAAAGAGGCGTGTGGTATGTTTATTTATTTTGTAATTCATACTCTCTAGAAAGACGCCGATGGTTACTTTGCGTTGTGCATTACTCTTTAGGGTAGGTATTAATGCTGACTACAAACGGTGTCACTGTAGATAAATATTCAAAGTAAGGCACCCTAGCAAGACAGAATGGCAATTGTGTGGCGCATTTAACAGATCCAGGCAAGCGCCTCATTAATGCCTTACCAGCATGTGTGCAGAGCAAATGATACTGTGCTGGCATGGGCTTACCGTATAATTATGGGACTTGCTTGCATGTTTGCAGCCTAGCTATGTGGGTTCTGAGCCAGCTTTCTCCAGCCCTACGGATGTAAAAGGGATGGCATATCATTGAAATGATATCAACATCATGATTAGCTCAGTTCTTTCCACTTAGCCGATCGGTTGAGCCTTTTCTAAGTGGTTCTAGCATATATATCATTGATGTGACATAGACCAGAAAAATATATAGAAAGCACAACTTTAAGTGACGCCTTGAAGATGACACTTGTATCTTACTGACTGCTATAATCGCTGCACTGTGTAGATGTCATAAATTGTGTCTGCACCCGTGCCGTAAGTTGGCTGTCAGATTTGCTGCTGTGAAAATACTTGTGTAGTCACAGTGCACATGAGTGCTGATCAGGCCACATTCCGAGTCTAAACAGTTGCAGAAGTTGCGTGGCTTTCAGCCGCTGCTATGGCAATCATCTTGTGGACAGCGGCTATCGTGAAGCGCACACGTGTCTCCGCCGTGGCTTTGAGAATTGCCAAACTCTGCAGGGAGCTTCTGCAGAATATGTTGGACCTGGCGGCAGCTGATTATTAAGGTTGACGACCTCGGTTGTGACTTCAAAGTAATGACTTTCAGGCACGTGCAGTCGACACTCGTGCATGACCCATGTCTAATGGATACGATGGTTATAATTTACAGCCCTTCGTCCCTTGCTGGATCGAGGCATCCACATGCCAAATCAGTTCTAGAGGTTGTTTGACCATACCTCACCACGCTGGTCACTGAATATCATTGAAGAGGGTGGGGGGATGGTTCTAGGATTGGTTCCGATATCATTTGTAACTTATGTTCGCCCTTGCTGTGACTCTAACGCAAGTCACTAAGTTCGTAAAGCAGTGCACAAACCCTGAAACATAATCTTAGGTTTTTTCGGTAAAGTCACGTAGGTAAAACATCAAAATTGCCACCGAAACGTCGTGATCTTTATTTTATTTTATTTTTTATTAATTTTGCAGTCACGAAAGCTTCAAATCTAGAATTAAAACCCTGAAACCACTACGAAGCCACGTCTCATATACATTGACTCTAAATATAGGCTAGTCATGTTTTAGTATACTCTAGAATACTAGTGACTAAGGATTAATTTATCACTCGATATTTTCCATAACGCTGCTAGCGTGGCTTGATGGAGGGATAGCCAGCGTAAGGCACTACCACTAGAGTGCAAGGCACACCTATCCATAATGCTAAAGTAGTCTACCCGAAATTTATAACATCCCTAAGCACTATTCACGCACGTTTTGTTGCATGGCACTGCACACCCCACCGTGGTATTATGAGGACAAATTAAGGCAAGATGGATGTGGCGTGCCAAAATAATTCCCGCAGCAGCATTCCGAACTGTTCCAGCTGAAATTAAGCACTAGCAGTGACTCAATCAGTAATTGCAAAAATAGCATTACTGTATATAGAATCACATTGATTTACACTCTTGCCGATTTCTTTCTGCTGAAAATGACCAAACATTTAATACTCTGCTTTGGGTGAAAAATGTATTAAAGGACAGCAACAAATTTACATCAATAATCTGTTTAGCTGTATGTGTTTTAACATAGGATATAAAAAACTAATTGCTATGTTTAGCCAATTTAAATTCTAGAATTATGTAATTAATACGTGTATTTATGTGATGTTCTGATTTTATTCATTAAGACGCTTGTGTCATACTCCCTGGGATTAGTTTAAGAACATTTTATTTTAAAAATTACCCATGTGTGGTAAATTGGGCACTGTCAAATTGTTCACATTGTAAATTAACATTATCCAGTGAATCCTGGTCAACATCTGTTGCTCCTATATATTATCCATATTGTGAATGAGACTTTTTATTTTAATCTCCCCGATGAAAAATGGTTTCTGATATTTTCGTATTACCATTTGCAAAGCTGTGAATAATGTAGCTGAACTCAAGCCAAGTAGGAACATTAAAACTAAGCATTCGATGCCATACGTTCCCAGGAACCTGACATTGTGGTCACCCATCCAACCACGACCCAGGCTGAATTTGCCCAAGTCTCCTTAAATCCTGACATCTAAAAAGATGAGCTAAAGCTGCTGTTTGGTATTACCATGAGATGTATGAGATGGCTTTGAGCAATAGAGTAATACGCTTAATGTGACCGACAGCATATGATGCTGAAGACAGTGGTGGATACATGGCTCCCCACTTCACCGACTTGCAGTGACCAGTTATCAATGGTGATGCATTTAGGAAAGACTAAATAGTGGTGATGCGAGATCCAAGCAAACTAATCTCACAAAGGAGTGTGGTCTCAAGCAGGCCAAGGTGCCCAAGATTCATGGATAAAATAAAGGTGACCAAACTGTAAGCTCCAATCAAATATGAATAAGTATACAAGCATAAAAACAGCGAATTAATGTCTCTCATTCCGATGTTAAGTGTATCTTACCTCATTGCCTCCAAATTTAACTCTTGTCCACATCTCTCATTTCACGGCATCTGTCTCGTGTATCTCTCTTCTTATTACTCTTTTGTATACATTTATCTAATCTCACTACATCTCTCTTGATGTCTACATCTCTTCTGGCATACTCACTGGAAGTTTATAAGCAGCTATCATATGCTTTCTATGATTATTTTACTTCAGTGGAGTGCAGCAGTCAGTGTACTGGGTTGATCTGTCTGTATTGATTTGTATCATTTTACGTATTGGAAATGAGCACCAAGCAAGCAAAATGCACTTCTTCGTAACTGTATAGATAATAGGAGGCTAGTTATTTTGGAGCTGTGGTACAGAGGAGAACTGTAATACATTGCTGTCATCTGCTGGTCAGAAAAGGCAAGGTTTTGTCTGGAAGTTTACCAAGTGCAATTACAAAACGAAATGGCATTTAAAAATATATATATTTTAAACAATTTAGCACGTGTGCTATCAGCATTATATCGTGAAATGAAGGATCTGTTCCGTAATTTCGCAGAACGGTACAAAATACATCACAGGACTTCTCATTACATTCTTTAAGTGCCCTTGTTTGCCTTTACACATTTGGGGGCACGCTTTCCCATACACTCTGCTATAAGGGTGTCATGTGGCTGTAGTCAATGGTGAGACCCCAAGTTTCTTCAGTGTTCTGACCTCTGAGTCACCCAGCCACTTCCTAAATCCCAATTCTCAACAATGCATGGGAAGAAATAGATGTCAGGATACATAGTTGTCCTGGATGTTTCCTCCATCTCCTTGCAGAGCTCAAAGCAATTACAGGTTGTTATCTTATAGCGCGAGATTTGCATTCCTAAAAACGCCGTGTTATAGAAAAATCGCGTTATAATAAATAATATGTAATATTGGGTAAAGCAACAGTCCGTGATAACACGTGCGATATGTACACAGGCTGAACAAAGACTGAGGTGCGTAGGTAGCATCTCGAAACATCCAGCAGCATCCCGCCTTGTGTGATGCTACGCGATGCAGCCGTACAACCACGTATTCCTAATCGCGTGATGTAGTTCTGTTCACTCAATCACGTTGCATCCAATTAGCATCCGCGTTGTAAAAATGCATTCCCTAATACATTATTCACGTTATATCTAATTCGTGTTGTTATGAAAACACGCATCATAGAAAATCATAGGAGATCGTACTGTAGATGGCATGATACTTAGTTTCAATTCAAGATTGATACTTAGTTTCCTCGTCTCATCCATCTCCTTGCAGACTTCAAACCAATTAAAATATGAATGGTCTTGGCATGCCATTAATGGGTGTAGATAGCAGACACAAATGGTCTAAGATTTGTATTTTTTTTGTGAACACAAGCAGGAACTAACATTGGAGCTATGGCCATCAAAAGTCAAAGCATGTTACTGCTCATGTCCATTGGTGGCCTCGAGTCAGCGATTGGCAGAAGCCCTGTCTCTCCAGAGGAAGGTAATTTGTATATGTTCCACTCAGAATAGGTGAACTCCTCTCATCTGTGAATATTACTTGTGTAATAAAAGGACTCAGACACTTCTCGCTGACTCCGTGTCCTTTATTTGGGGTTCGCGTTCTCCTTCCCACACGGCACTCCTCCTGAGACTCTCTCCCTGGCAGCCCCACATCTGCCTTCGCTCCCGTAGCCTTCCACGCTCCTGCAGCTCCGCTGCAGGCTCTTGGTGCAGCCCTCCGGCTGCCCCCACAGCAGCTCCATCGCTGCTCCCTGTTCCTCCGTGCGTGGCGATCTCGCCACCTCCCAATGTCAGCCCTTCGTGGCCTCTATGGCTATCTCGCCATTTCCTACCTCAGCCCTTCGTGGCCTCTGTGGCTATCTCGCCACTTCCTACCTCAGCCCTTCGTGGCCTCTGTGGCTATCTCGCCACTCCAACCTCAATCCTCCACTCTCTCTTCCACCCCGCTGGCTGGCGCCGTCATGAGCCCCTCAGCCACCAGGCTGAGGCACGGCGACCACCCAACGTGTTCACCACCCTTCACTCCCCCGACTGACCCAGATAGCTTCCTGTCTCCCCGCTATAACTTCTCCCCCACGTCACCCTGACTCCTCCCTCTCGGATCGTCATATCCGCCCCGCCCATTTACGCCCGCATTACACTACCCTCCCCCGTAGAGAAAATCCCAGCCGTCCTCGGCTGAAACAGAACAAAATAATGCGGGCGAAGGCATCACAATCAGGAGTCCCCCAGACACAACGGAGATTATAACAACAACAACACAAGCAACGAAAGGGGAGGTATCAGGAACTGGAACAGAACACCGGCCTGTCCTCCGCGCAACATCAACAAGAATAAAAATGGCACAATGAACAAAAACGGCAACTGACACGCAAGAACGGCCAACGCGCACAATCCAGAAATGTGATGTTTTAGTGCGTGTCCATGTTGCAGTTCCATCCGCTCGGCTCAAGTCCAACGTCAAGAGCAAGTGGTAGAGCAGAATGACGAACGGCGCTCAATTGCTCCTTCAAGTCCTCATCCAGCTAGCACACCAGGTAACACTCAGTGCGACGGGAGCTGAAGAATCTGTGACGAGAAGGAGAATCCAATCCCCTGAGGCACAGCACAACAACGCACATCCGCATGTCGTACACGACAGCCACCCGGCCTCAGGGTAGTGGAGATGATGTAAATCCAGCCCGCTTAAAAAAAACTCCCCATAAATACCTAAAATAACGCAATGGATGCCCCAGTATTTACATTTTAACAACAATATTATTTACACGTGACAACAACAAAATTTCCTGCTCTTACCCACCAGCAGTCCTCCCTTGAGGACCAGCACAGACATCGCACGTACACAGCATGTACCCACGGTCACTCTCAGCAACCCAACAAAACACCTAATCGCACACCCTCGCGTGGAGAGAGCCACGCTCCCCAGCGGTGACGTTTAACTCGCCGTAACCCTCACCGTGGTCGTCAACCCACAGCAACATCCATTTACCATACTCTCGGCTAGTGCCATTTCGGGGAAGATCAGCACTCGGCCATGCTCCTCCCTTACTATCCCATCAGCGATGGACACACACCAGCCTCTTATAGTCTGACGCTTTATAGCCCAGGGAAGGTTCATCCCCCAGCAATGCCAGACCCCATGTACTCCCCCCACGGGGCAATGTTCTCTTATAGAGACAATAACACCCTAACCCAGATCCCGTGAGCCCCCGGCACACCAGGTTCAGTCTGCCACCGCACAACTGAACCATGACTCCCCGAGCCATATGAGCACATGGCCCATTAGTTTAAGACATACCACGGAGGTTTCGCCTCCGGGCTGTCAGGTCAGCCATCAGCCATAGGCCGATGTGACCACAACTCGTGCAGCACCCAATCAACAATGGCAGGCATAACAGATGGAATATTTGCCCAACCCCGGTTTTTCCCGCGCGCTCAAAAATGGCGTCCCCCTTCGCCCAGCGCGTTCGCGCAATATCTCGCGCACACTCAAAATGGCGGCCCTTTCCGCAAAGCGCATCGTCGGCATACCCCGCGTGCGCGCAAAATGGCGACCCAACGTGCGAACACGTGGCCAGTTTTCTCCATTCGTGCACCCCAGCTTCCCTTAGCTGGGGGTCACAAGACGCATCCCCCAGTCACGTTATAACAACCCCACCAACGATAGACGCACAGCCCCAGCTTGCTGCGCACAGCTGTCATATCGTGGAATTTTTAACCAATATTTTACCAACCACATTGGTTACACAACCCAACTCGCCAAGCAACTCGTGGCTGCATGCGATCAACCGAATACGCGACGCCACTTGCCGCCAATTTACGGTCCCATTAGCATTAACCTTTGAGACACCCACAACGGCGTCATCACGCACCCTCAAAGCGCGCTCTCTCTCTCAAAAAGCGCAATTACCCATAATATACACGCAATCTCGTGTGCACAACACCAATACAACCGAATTTTAGGGTCCCCCTCTATAATATACACGCAATCTCGTGTGCACAACAACCATACAACCAATTATTTGGGTCCCCCTCGAATTTGTTACCAATTTCCAACAGGTACGCACAATATAATAACAATCCCAATTCCAATAATCAACCACTGCATCGCAACCCATAACCATACAGAACGGTATAACAGCACATACAATCAGCATATTGCGATCACACGCGTACATTTAAACAATAGCAAGCAGATCTGCAGGCAACCAACACACCATTAATCCTGTCGTAACTTTGCAGCAACAACACAATTATTCTCTCTCTTGCAACAATCGCATCGCACACAGCACCTCGCAGCACAATACACCAAAAAAATATATATATTTTTTTCCAATTAAGCCCATCACACAAGGTAACCCACAAATAATACAGCGCAAGATACCCGACGCTCCCAAGTTAATAATTAACTTCACCATCAAGATAACAACTCCACGCAGCAGCGCACACACACAATTTGACACTCAGCAAATACAGCAGACTCTCCGTCCATTCTCAACACACGCACACACTTATATTGACACCAAGCAACAAGCAGATAGCGCGTTCATCGTTATTACACACACATACAGACAGTCCGAACCGCGCTCCGCACAATCGAGTCATAAGAGAAAACCAAAATAGCCCCCCCCCGGCCCTCGAAAGATGAGTGAGGTGTGTGTTAAGGCCGGGTGCGTATCGTTATGACTCGCCCGGGGCTGCAGCAAGAAGAGGACGGCAGGGTGGCAACTTGAGACGCCTCGCAGAACTCGTTCGGCGACTTGACGGCTCCGTTGTCACGCACCCGAACCAGGACGGGAAGCTCCCGCCCCAGCAGCTGCAGCATCGGCGTCTTCTCCTCGCAGCACCCCCTCGAAAAACAGCAGCTCACAGCAGGCTGCTCACCCCGCGGCACCTCCAGATGGCAGCGCAAGGCTGCCTCTCCGCCGCGATGTTGAAGATGGCGGCGTCCTCCCGCCGCGGTGAAGACAAGATGGCGGCTTCCCGCCGTTTCTCC
Organism: Lethenteron reissneri; assembly: GCF_015708825.2. Classification (NCBI taxonomy): domain Eukaryota; kingdom Metazoa; phylum Chordata; class Hyperoartia; order Petromyzontiformes; family Petromyzontidae; genus Lethenteron; species Lethenteron reissneri. Next base: position 9,581,009 of record NC_083807.1, read on the forward strand.
CCTGCCACGCCCAAGATGGCGTCTTCGTGCCACGTGGCAATGGCGCTGGCAGCGCAGGAAAGGCAGAGGCCTGCGGATTACCACCGGGCCTCCCCGACGTCGTCCTCGGCGTGGTGAACTCACACAGTCGCGCCAGCACGATTTTCAAGGTCCCCATCTGCATCACCATCTGTCTCCATCGTAAGTTGGCATCCTCCGGCACAGACAGGTCCACCGACGCGGCGACACCTTGCTCACCCGGACCCGTACTCGTTCCAGAACGGATCTCCTCTTCAATCGCAGGCAGGTCCACTGTCTGAGGAAGGTCGTCGTCGTCGGATGATGTAGCAGGAATATTTTTTTTTCTTCTTTCTCTCAGTTGTTTTGAGATGCCGTTTCACTTCTGACTCCAGTGTAATAAAAGGACTCAGACACTTCTCGCTGACTCCGTGTCCTTTATTTGGGGTTCGCGTTCTCCTTCCCACACGGCACTCCTCCTGAGACTCTCTCCCTGGCAGCCCCACATCTGCCTTCGCTCCCGTAGCCTTCCACGCTCCTGCAGCTCCGCTGCAGGCTCTTGGTGCAGCCCTCCGGCTGCCCCCACAGCAGCTCCATCGCTGCTCCCTGTTCCTCCGTGCGTGGCGATCTCGCCACCTCCCAATGTCAGCCCTTCGTGGCCTCTATGGCTATCTCGCCATTTCCTACCTCAGCCCTTCGTGGCCTCTGTGGCTATCTCGCCACTTCCTACCTCAGCCCTTCGTGGCCTCTGTGGCTATCTCGCCACTCCAACCTCAATCCTCCACTCTCTCTTCCACCCCGCTGGCTGGCGCCGTCATGAGCCCCTCAGCCACCAGGCTGAGGCACGGCGACCACCCAACGTGTTCACCACCCTTCACTCCCCCGACTGACCCAGATAGCTTCCTGTCTCCCCGCTATAACTTCTCCCCCACGTCACCCTGACTCCTCCCTCTCGGATCGTCATATCCGCCCCACCCATTTACGCCCGCATTACACTTGCAACACTTATTAATTATGTAAGCCTATAGGGTCAGTGAGTGATATTATCCATGGCTTTATTCTGCCGATAAAGCGACAATTACCCTCCATTTTGTCCCATGTTGCTTTTTTTACAATGACTTCCTGTTATCGATAATGTTTTGCAAGTATCCTATTATGCGCAATTATGAAACATTTTTTGCACGAATATGTGGAGTGAAATCGTGGATAACTTTTCAGATAAAAAAAGATCATCACTGAGTCTCACCCCGACCAGGTTATCAACTTACTACCATACAATTGGATAATTGTATTGGTCAGCTCTGCCACGAAACAAACTGGGAGATCTTTCGTCGCTGCTGCATTGGTGTTATTTATCCTGTGTTACTTTTATTCGAACAGAACTCCTCGCATTCAACACCACGTAACTCCGTCGCAACTCTCTCGCTTGCGCTGCTCGCCTGCTTTGCTCCGCGCTCTCCTTCTCCCAGCCTCTCCACTGCTAGCCTGCTCGTTCTCACTCTGCTAGCCCACCCGCTGCTAGTCTGTCTGCCACACTCTGCTCACTCTCTCACTCTGCTAGCTTCTCCACTGCTAGCCTCTCGCTATATACTCTGCTAGCTTCTCGCTATACATTCTGCTAGCTTCTCGATTGCTAGCCTCTTGCTATATACTCTACTAGCTTCTCCATTGCTAGCCTCTCAATATATACGCTGCTAGCCTCTCTACTGCTAGCCTGTCTACCCTCGCCTCTCCAACCTCGCCCTTGCCTCCAATGGGGGATCAGCCATCACCACTGGAAAGAACGAGGTGTGGCCTGGGACTTCTCTTGTGTTCACTCTTCTCTTCACTCCAACCAACTCAACCCTCTGCCTCACACTTTCCCTTATTTATCCTCCTCCTCATTAAGTAGTCCCAGATGGCCTTCATTAAGCCGCCGCTCACGCGGCAAATCCGCCACGCTTATCGCCTCCATCTGCAGACTCCCAGGCGCCTCCACCGTGTCTGCATTGCAGCCAGCCAATCACTGCCGCGCATCTCAATTGGTCGCCGTTCTCTGGTTGCTGTCTCTCTCCGCACCTGTGTGCCCTGACGTGACTTCACTGTCCGCCACTCACACGTGCGTGCACACTGTTTGCAAAACCACGCACGCGTTACTCCACGACATATGTAAAGACAGTGCAGAGCAATAGCGGGACAGTATGGATCACCGGGACCATGGTTATTAATGGACGTGCTAAGGATGATTGATGGGATGAGCGTTTACAGGGTCACGTGAGGGGGAGCACGGAATCCAATTGGGGGGGGACGTGTAATTAGGGCGGTGATTGACAAGAGAAGGTGTGGCGAGGAGAATTCTGGAATAAGGGCGTGGCCAGACCGGGCGAGACTAAGAACCAGCACGAGCCAGAGCTGTGGGCTTGAAGGGTGTGGGAAACCATCGTCGTTGTCGCCTTGGATCGGGTCGTCTCCATCGTCTGCGAGTTGTCTTGAGACTAGAAGCTATGTTGTCTCTGAGCAGAGTTGTCTCACTACAGTGTACGGAGTCACTCGCAGTTACTTGTTGAGTTGTCAGTGGACTTTATTCATCATAAATATACCGAAGACAATACTCTGATAAGTGCACTGTTTTTGAGTTGTATGCCTTTTGGCGTCATCTGGTCCAACACCAATGGAGACTAGGCTCTAAGAAAAGCTGTCTCGGGTGTGGACCAATCAACTTCAAGGACAGTGCATATCATCATTATCAGAGTTGTTTCTTTTTGTTTGCATTTTGACTGCTTGTGTTGTGGTTATTGCAAACATGATCCCTCGTATAAAGGTATCAGTTCTTGTACCAGTTTAAAGGGTAAAAACCTATTACTACAAGACGGTGTCTCTGAGAGCTACATTACACACAGGTTAAACCTTGGTAAAACAGCTGCCCATTGGTTAGTACGACCCTGCTTGCCACTTTGGGGTCCCTAGTGGCTGCTGGATTTGAGATACGTGCGGTCATCTACGATAGAATCCACACTTTTAGTGCAGCAAATTGGCTGCACGATTTTCCAAGAACTGGCAACTGCAACTGTGTGTGGCTGCTTGCTTAAGCCTATTTTCTTGTGGCTGTATTGTGACCATGGGGAGGACCTGCTTAAAGTTAATTTTGGCACTCTCAGCAAATGAAAGGACATTGTGCGCTATTACCATGGCAAAATGTAACCATCTTGGATGAATCATGCTTCACCACCTGTCCAAACAAAACCAAAGGCCCTTGTTTACAAACTGGCGTTGTCCAACCTAATTATTTTGTCCCTTATGGTGACACTTAATGACAGCAATTAAGAACAAAAAAAAAGATGTAGGAATATAACAACAGTTGAATATTACATATACTGCATCAGCAAAAGACGACCTGTACAAGCCAACAATATAATTATAATGCATGGGAGATTATCATGACAGTTACCACTGCATACCATTCTTTAATCTGATCACTCGTTGAGCAGCATTTGTACGTTATGTTTGTGGAACTCCACTATAAAAGTTGTGGTATTTTTGTAAAAGGCCGAAGTGAAAGTCTGCTGGCCTTTGGTGGGGTTTTTTACTTGGTTGTATTTTTCTTCTTGCACTGCTGTACTATACAGACATTAGGGCACTGTATCATTGTGACTTCAAGACACATTTTTTCTTGGCCATATTGTGAAAGGCCAGCACAATGGAGCCAGTGCTTGGGCCTCTGTGATCTTTCATGATGCATCTCTTCTGGCAGTCTATTTGAAACTTTGTGGTCATCGTGACAAATGGGGCTGATAAACATGCTTCCAACTGTGATATATAGAGTGAGCACATGGTAAATGGAAATTGTAAAAATAAAACAAATCCCACCAAAAATGTGGAAATATATGTTCCCAGTGTGGCTATTAAACGCCAAAGGAAAACAAAAAGATAAGAAAACGTGAGGAATCGCAATCCAGAACATGAACTTGCACCTGCTATTGAGAACAGCTTAGAGGTGTGGATATGATGTATGTCTTATGGATAAAACTGCTGATAGAATGGCAAGTCTGCAGTAAGATGGCAGAACAGAACAGTGATAATTTTTCACAATGGATTTTGTACATTTTCCCGTCATATGTCTGGGTATTATCCGGAAACTCAGGTTTGATAATTCATGAAGAATACTTGTCAAAGAAATGATCAAATAACTTGCACGGGATACTTCGGAAAAAGGGTCCGACTATGCTGATTGGTTCTGGGGGTGCTCGTTAGACAATAGCCAACGGTCCCTTGAAATTCATTATCAGGACTTCTGGTCACGTGTTCCAACCCTGTTTTTTCTCATGCCCATTGCAGCGGCATATATCTCGACACTTTCATCTTAAAATTTGAGTGAATCATAATTTAAAGTGCCTTACAGATACATTAACGGCATTGCATGTTCTCCTTGCGGGTGCGTGGATTTTTCTCTGGGACAACCAGGTTCTTCCCTTCTCATTTAGAAAAATGCTTTGAGACCATTCGGCTGCTATAAATTTCCACATGATAAGCCACTTCGTTGAGCTATCATGTGTGGCCAGGCCGCTTCTGTAGAGAGACCAACAAAGGGTGGGTTTAAGGCAGAGCCGTGATTGCTGCAAGTTTCTGACATCAGCGCTCGCGACCCGCTTCCCACTGGAACACCACCCATCTTGTGATTGGCTGTGGGATCTTTCTCAGGAAGGGGATCCATCCATTCCACATGACGAATCGAACCAAAAACTGCTTCATGATTTGTGGCCGAATTATTTTTTGTCGAAATTCTGAATGAAAAAAATGTGAAAAAAAAAATCTTTATTGATTGGACCCAAGGTGTGCAAAAAACAGTGTTACACTATTGTGCTGTAGAGTTTATGTAACATAATTGGCGGTATGTCACTCTGTTATTTCCACTGCCTAAAATAGTTGAAATTATGTATCTATGTATGCAACCACGAAACTATTTTATGACAAAAGAACCCTATGACCTGACTAGCATTGCATATGATCTGAAATATCGCAACATTTTAAAATAATGCGACTATCCAATGCCGATTTTACTGCCTCGCTTTCATTAAAGTGGTTTTAAGGATGCCTCCATTGTTTAGTACAATGTGATTGTGTGAAGGCATACGATCTAAAGAAACTGAGTGGATCAAACACTTTAAGAGATAAAGATGAATAAACTCTGTTGACCCTGCAGTTTGTCTGTGTGTGTCCATCTGGCTGGATGGAGCTGTGATTTGAGTGCTTAGCTCAAATCCCAGTCCCTGCAAGATCTTTGGCAAGAGTGCCATTGTTTGGAGAGTGGACAAAGCTCATCCGCTGGCTCTTGTCACACTAAAGTAGATTTCTGATCATTGTCTCAACGTTGCAGATGTAGATGCTGCCGCCTCTCCTTTTCATTTGAGCAGGAAGCCACTTTCACTTTGAATACAAATGCCGCATTGTGCACGTGCGCTACGTACCTCGATGAAGAATACTGTATTCACTATGTCAAACTCACATTCACAGCTTAAGCAGTTGGTATCTGAAAACTATCCCAGAAGATAAATTGTAGGAGGCGGGTATTATTTGTAGGCCCCCAGTAGCATTTCCACTGAGACGTCAGGGGTAGCACCCTTGTATCGTATTGCATTCGGTTCAGAGAAAGTAAAACAAAAACTTTGGAAAATGCATTAAGGGATCATCTGTTAAGACGCCCTGTGTGTTACAGCTTGGCATCCTCACACAAGAGAGGATTATGGCTTCATTGTGTCACCATCACCCACATGCCGAGAGGGCATGCAGTGTCTAGTTAAACCCGCCAATGTTAATTTTGCACGCTTTTATTTAACTCACTGTCTGTTGTTGTCGTCGTCGTCGTTGTCGCATCCTCAAATCTTGTAACTAAATTTTAACCCACTTCCCAATGTGGTATCGACTGCAAACTTGGTATGCTTATGTCATTCTGATGACAATACTATATTCTATTAAAAAAAGTATTTTTAAACATTAATTTTTATATGTTTATTTTGGCTTGGTCTAATTGTCCACGCTCAACTGACGTTGGCTGTAAATCACCACAGTCCCTGACGTTATGGCAAGCCTCGGGGCCATTTCATGGAGTCGTGGAGTTCTGCCATTACTCGTACGGTACATTTCATTAAAGCGTGTTTAAAATTTTATATTTTTTTAAGTGTTACTTATTATTTCCTGCCATGGCTAACATCAGTGGCGAATGACATCTGATCCAGTTCTCGGTCGCCCTATACCAACTTGCGCTGACCAGAATAAAGTGTGGTTAAAAAAACCTCGGTGGATGAGATTGTAGAGAGGCTTTGTGTCAACTGTGGATTGACAAGGGACTAAACATTATTATTAAAGTACTATGTACTTTATCTTCAACAACAAGTTACGAGCAATCAGAGTGCCATTGAAAAAACACTGCTACGCTGTGCTCATGTAAATATGTATTTAAAAGCTTTTCAGATATCTTGAGTGCTAACGCGTAACATTGTAATAATAAAAAAAAATCTTGTTTTTATTTTTCAACATTGTTTGCTTTTTCTCAACAGTGTTTTGCTCCGGTACATGTGTCTTTTCATCAGCAATGATCAATCCACTGCTGGATGAGGGCCTCAAGCCGTAGCCATTCCATCGCGGTTCTGAGATGCAGTGAAGCAACCGGCACCTACTGATCTCTTCGCTCCATCCCTGCGGCGCACACACTCTTGAACACTCTCCCTCCTCTGGTTGCCACTTGGGAGTTATTTCCACCCACTGGGTAGCATCCCTTCTAAGTGACGTCTCCTGCCTGAGCCCGCTTACCTTACTCATCAGTCAGAATAGCCGATGTGTAACACAGTGCGGTGTAAAACTCGTGAAATGCTGCTGCTGCTGCAACGCATAGCGAGAAAAATATATATATACAAAAGTCCATGCCTATGCAGATTATTTTTAAATGTATATCTGATACATCAACCTATGGGCGTTTCAGAATCACGTTTGAACACATCATATGTTTAAACACATACAGTCTCGACAGGTGTCGACTTTTTGGGTCTAATCAGTAGAGTCAGTCCTATTACACAAATGCAGCTTATCTTGTCATTGGCAGGATACAGCCATCTAATTAAGGGCGGCCCATCAAGCGCAAAATAAAACACGTTAAATAAAAAAACGAATTCATAAGCTCTTGCAGAAAAATATGGGTAAAACACATTTCCTGAATTTGAAGCTTTCGTGAGGAGGAATTCCACCTATCTGTTAGAGTTTTTCTGGCTGTGACGGTCCCACCTGATGACGGAGACTTGTGTTGCCTCCGAAACATCGTGATCTTTATTTTATTTTATTTTTTATTAATGTTGATGTTTTACCTACGTGACTTTATCGACAAAACCTAAGAATATGAATCCTTGCAGTCACGAAAGCTTCAAATCTAGAATTACATTTCCTGAAGAAGCAAATTCTGGTTCTTTGTCTGATATCGCCATCAAAATAAATTTTAACAATTGTGACCAGTTGATAACTGCAGTAATGTAGTGATAGACAACTGTGGACCAGTTTTCCTTCTCAGTAGGACTCATCAGTACAGTATAGTCACCAATATTCGTCAGGAGAGTAAATTATTGTTGATGGTGTTATAAAACAGAAGGACCACAGTGCACTTTATTAGGATATGCTGATGGTTTCCCAGTCTGCACTATTGTTCTGTTCAGATGGGTCACTTACAGATTTTAACAGAAATTTTATAGACAAAAGTCCATTTCTACTTGATTTTTCTCATACGTAACATAAATTGAATACAACATGAGTTTATGAAGCAGATTAAAAAATACGTAAACAATTTAGCAATGTCTGTAGTGTATAAATCACAGATGTTAAATGTCTGGGTTATTTTTACATGTTATTGCCATGTGCTAATATTACAGCATTCCATGACAATTCGAGAATACGGAGTATCATTAACTAATGAAACAAAAATAGCGCGATTGTGCATTCATCAATTCAATTCAATGACACATTACACCTGAAAAAATATTTTTTAAAATAAACAAAACGACCTCTTTATGGGGCTTGATCGTGTAGGAAAAACGTCCATCATTTATATACTGTACAGCAACGGCATGTTCAAGGCAAGCTGTCGCAATGGTACGTTGATATTTAAGACAATAATTGGCGTATTATTCTAAACATAAAAAAACATATATAAAAGGTAAAAAAAGAACGCGGCGACTTTTAAGGAGCGAAACGGAGATCATTTAACAGCTTGAATCAGATGTACAACAACATAGAACTGAAACAAACAGCTTGTTTTAAATATAGCCTCCCCCAAGGGGATATAAACAAGCCATGTGTGTGCTGCATGTTTGCTACAAAATCCTTGTAGGGATCCATCAAATGCGGTGTGCTGGGAATAGGTGCGTCGAGGTGGCTTTGGGCATTGCTGAAAAATGTTTCCCATGGATTTTACGGCCTCATTGAATCAACCGTGCATTGATCTGTTGTTAAACTAGAGCCTCTCCACGAAACTTATTGCAGGATTCATTCGTTGATTGAAAGATAACAGCTTTAAATGACGCAGAATCAATCCATCGAATGCATAAATCATGCGAAGTGCACCGCCTAATTACCTGCCAGAACATTAGCACATCATCTTGCCTGGATGTCGACAGGTTTTGCGTCTCCAGCAGCTATTTTTGTAGCCCCTAATTGATTGACTGTGAGCTTGAAAGAGAAAATGGAAATCCGAGGCACAAGCGTGATTGTTTTAACATGACTTTTTAAGCATCAGAACAATTACACCAACTTATGCGATGAAGTGGTCCAATGGAAAAACATTTAGGGTTAAAGAATGCAAATGTAGCTTTTATGCAGTGCTTCTCCAAACGTGTGCATGCAGGCCTAGAGCGACTCCCAGTAACTACACGTGCCTGACAATAAAATTGCCTCCCTCGTTTTGACCCTGTTGGACCCTGAAAGACATCGGCATTGGGACAAATGTCATGGTACTCCCTTCTCGGTGGCCTTGTAAACACACAATAACAAGATCTGAGGGGCAAGTTGGTGCTTTTAGCGAGCACCTATATTATGGCCGGTTACGGCACACAAGGGGATTGCGTGGCCGACACCACGTCAGGCCACCTTCATCTTGCCAGTGCTGATGTTTACACACCACACCACGTACACGTTTGAAGCCGAGTTAACCGAGGGGAAGTGGAGCTTAGTTGAATGAACAACACTTCAGAGCGTTGTTCATTCGCAGGCATTGAACACAGGTCGCTGGGATTGCAAGAACAGGGTGTTAAATCACTATACCACTGCTTTCCACCTACAACAACAACAGTCATTCGCCACTAAGTGACAGTGATGTCACCACGACGCATGTGCCAGGCGACGTGCACGTTAAGGAGGTCACGGGACAGACTCAGGTGCCATGGGTTGCCTGACTGAGATGACTTGCTGATGCACCACCTGTGCCCCTTACTGTGCCACACACGTACACACGTGTGCATACACACAGTGGAAACAAATACACAGATCCCCCGTATAGCCTGCACAGACTGTTGGGGTAAGTGCTGTTAGCGAGCACCTATGAAGGCTGGCACGGCACACGAAGGGGTGAGTGGCCAGCACCACGCCCGACCGCACCAGGTACTCATTTGAGGCTGAGTCGACCTAGGGGAGGCCCAGGGCCAGTTCAGATAATCGTCACTGGTGTTGGCCGTCAGCGAGAATCGAATTCTGGTCACCGCGAAACACTACAAAACCACTCCCCATGTGCATAGACTGCTTTGTTTTCTTTGATTCCCCCGTGTAGACTTAGCAGACTGTTGGGGCAAGTGGTGTTAGCGAGCACCTATAAAGGCCAGCACGGAACACGAGGGGGTGGGTGGCCAACACCACGCCCGGTCGCCTTTGTCTCCCTAGTGGCCATGCTCACACGTAACACCAGGTACTCATTTGAGGCTGAGGGTATATGTGCGCATACACTGCGCACATACAGTGAGGGGGAAAAGTATTTGATCCCCTGCTGATTTTGTACGTTTGCCCACTGACAAAGAAATGATCAGTCTATAATTTTAATGGTAGGTTTAGTTTAACAGTGAGAGACAGAATAACAACAAAAAAATCCAGAAAAACGCATGTCAAAAATGTTATAAATTGATTTGCATTTTAATGAGGGAAATAAGTATTTGACCCCCTCTCAATCAGAAAGATTTCTGGCTCCCAGGTGTCTTTTATACAGGTAACGAGCTGAGATTATGAGCACACTCTTAAAGGGAGTGCTCCTAATCTCAGCTTGTTACCTGTATAAAAGACACCTGTTCACAGAAGCAATCAATCAGATTCCAAACTCTCCACCATGGCCAAGACCAAAGAACTCTCCAAGGATGTCAGGAACAAGATTGTAGACATGCACAAGGCTGGAATGGGCTACAAGACCATCGTCAAGCAGCTTGGTGAGAAGGTGACAACAGTTGATGTGATTATTCCCAAATGGAAGAAACACAAAAGAACTGTCAATCTCCCTCGGCCTGGGGCTCCATGCAAGATCTCACCTCGTGGAGTTGCAATGATCATAAGAACGGTGAGGAATCAGCCCAGAACTACACGTGATGGATCTTGTCAATGATCTCAAGGCAGCTGGGACCATAGTCACCAAGAAAACAGTTGGTAACACACTACACCATGAAGGACTGAAATCCTGCAGCGCCCACAAGGTCCCCCTGCTCAAGAAAGCACATATACATGCCCGTCTGAAGTTTGCCAATGAACATCTGAATGATTCAGAGGACAACTGGGTGAAAGTGTTGTGGTCAGATGAGACCAAAATGGAGCTTTTTGGCATCAACTCAACTCGCCGTGTTTGGAGGAGGAGGAATGCTGCCTATGACCCCAAGAACACCATCCACACCGTCAAACATGGAGGTGGAAACATTATGCTTTGGGCGTGTCTTTCTGCTAAGGGGACAGGACAACTTCACCGCATCAAAGGGACGATGGACGTGGCCATGTACCGTCAAATCTCGAGTTGAGAACCTCCTTCCCTCAGCCAGGGCATTGAAAATGGATCGTGGATGGGTATTCCACCATGACAATGACCCGAAACACACGGCCAAGGCAACAAAGGAGTGGCTCAAAAAGAAGCACATTAAGGTCCTGGAGTGGCCTAGCCAGTCTCCAGACCTTAATCCCATAGAAAATCTGTGGAGGGAGCTGAAGGTTCGAGTTGCCAAACGTCAGTCTCGAAACCTTAATGACTTGGAGAAGATCTGCAAAGAGGAGTGGGACTAAATCCCTCCTGAGATGTGTGCAAACCTGGTGGCCAACTACAATAAACGTCTGACCTCTGTGATTGCCAACAAGGGTTTTGCCACCAAGTACTAAGTCATGTTTTGCAGAGGGGTCAAATACTTATTTCCCTCATTAAAATGCAAATCAATTATAAACATTTTTGACATGCGTTTTTCTGGATGTTGTTGTTATTCTGTCTCTCACTGTTCAAATAAACCTACCATTAAAATTATAGACTGATCATTTCTTTGTCAGATGGGCAAACGTACAAAATCAGCAGGGGATCAAATACTTTTTTCCCTCACTGTATACACATATTCATGGTATATTTCAATGTAAATATAAACACATTTACAAAGGTAGCAATTTCAACAGCCTGTTTGTATGAGTGGCTACAATACGTTTCATTTTAACTTCTAAATAATCGTAAGAACAGTAATAATGACAATACAATAGTAGCCTGACCTGAAGACTTGTGTATCCTGCATCATGCATCAATATTCACGAAGGAAAAAAATATTATAATTGTTACACGTGTAGCTGAAATATATTACTGATGAAAACATTCACCTCACATATGTTCACAGTTCATTAGTTGAACATGTTTCCCATTATTAAATACGTGGTATTGCAATGTAATTTATGCCGTTTTTTTTGTTACTGCAAAGTAGATGATGAAATTTTCCGAACGTAATTTCCAGCAAATATACCAACTTCTTAATTATGCCTTGCAGAAAATGCACATGCGGTGCAATGGCAGCCTATTTGAAGTCAATACATTGTTTGACCCATAAACACATGATTCAGCCTTTTCCTTTTATTTGTGACGTCAAATTGATTTTGTCGTGTTGTTCTGGTTCATTTTACAATTAGGGGATGACTGCATCTGGCAGCCAAATAGTATACATTTCCTCTCCAAATGAAACTTACCATTTGCGTGAATATACCTCGCCTCTTTGCCCCATGCCGCATATGCTAACCAAAGTGTCTGCTGTTATAAAAAAAAAGTATAATAAATAAGCATGTACAACGCAATAAAATGCGTATCATGGGAACATATACTAACTTGTCAGCCACTGTCCTCTTCAGAGAGATTTGTGTCGGAATTACTCATTAAGTTGACATTCTTTTCTATATTTCAGTGATTTTTTGTATTTGATGCACATTCCATAATCGGATATATTTAGCAGTAAACAAGATTTTCTGCTGATGAAGGGCTTTACTGACCATTAATAAAGTAATTCCACTGCAATAAAGACACTTCCCTGCATGGTGGGCAAAAATACTACCCAATTACCAATTGTGGTGGTTGTCAGTAAGTACTGCCAAGACGTGAATCAGAGGCCTTGTATTGTATTTCTCTTTCACGATTTCCAATTATGGTGATGATCAATCGAGCTCGGTCTTGGCATCAGGTGCAATTTTCCACCCTGAAGAACAAACAAAGAACAAGCGGGAATTTATTCCAGACCATCGTTTCCCAAATTGAAATCCTCGTGCTCCTCTGCCTTACCATGCTTACCAATCTATTTTAAAGCAAAAATTAAGCCGTTGCACATTGTATGCACATGCTGAATTGTAAAAAAAATGAAACGTTGCACTGTGTTGTCCCCCGTGAGTGCTGGAGTTTGAACAGCCCTTCACGAGGATTTTTTTCTCAGTGTCTTCTCCAGTATCTACAGAGACAGAAGACAGGAAACTGATCTGCATATGATTGTAAACAAATAGTATTTAGTCAAATGCCAATTTGCCATCCAGTAATGTGGCAGAATCTCCATGAAGTTGGTAAGAAGTTACAGCAAATCTGATGCTCTAATTGTCTAATGGTGAGTCTGGCTCCCATCAATGGATAGTGGAGTCTCCACCACTGGCTCACAGCCATTAGCAAGAAGAGCTCCGGTAAATAATTGTTCGAGCATTGGGATACTTTAAATCGTTTCAAGTATGCTTACTGGTGGTTAACATTCGGCAGCCTGTACGTGTATGTATAATGGCTGGGCTAATACGAAACCATGCACGGCAGATAGAATCCGTCTTTATCAAAGCGGCGATATTAATGTTTCACTTGTACACCCGCAGGCTTGGATCCTGGATCTCGGAAGTGCTGGCTCAGGACCCATGCAAGAGATCATGCCCAATACTTCACCTCTCTTCCTGAATGCAAATGCATTTTTGCTGAGAATCCAATAAAAGAGCTACACTTTTGGAAACTTGCCTTTTAATATTTCTCATTGTGCATAATGTAAAAATCCCACGTAATATCACTTTACATGAGGAACGCTTTTCCAGCATATATGTAAAAAAAATATTTAACATATTTCTATAAATTGCATAGTGATTTGGCTGATGTCTATCAATGTATCACCTGTAAATGATATGCTTATGACAGTATCATTTTAAATATGTAAAACGAATCGCTTTTATGAGAATGTATACATGCATGTACATGTATAATACATATGTAGCGTAACAGCGCTGGCTGGTGGACAACAGCGGCAAGTGTGGTGGACAGAGCACACACGCCGGTGAGGGTGTGCACGGGTGTGTTGGCAGGGCAGAGTAACTGGGGCAAGGGTCACGGAGGGCCCCGTCTGGTGGCCCCTGGAACCTGCTCGCAGGTTCGAGAAGGGAGGTGTGGCTAGGGTGGAGCCAGGCCGCGCTGGTAGCATAAAAGGAGCCGAGAGCGGGGGCTCAGGGCTGCCGGTTCTGGGATTGTACTCGTCTCGTCGTGGCTGTCGTCTCGTCGCCGTCGTCGCTGCCGTCTTCGCTTGACATTGCGCTGCCAGACAGTTGTTGGCTGTATCCGTCAGCGCCGATAATGTTAGACGGCTCGCGTTGTGTACAGGCGAGGCGAAGCGACTTTGGAGAGTGTGCAGGCGAACCGTGAATGTCATAAATAAAAGAAGGTGCCTCCTACAAACGTCGTCTCCGAATCACTGACACTACTCATACACAGTTTACATGTATCATGTGTCATGTTATTTTGATGATGAATAAAGGTTTGTGCTTTTCAGCAATACAGCTTTACTTATTTCCATCCACATGTTTGCTGCCACTAATGATCTATATCTTCAGGCTGTCACTGATGTTCTTAAATATTACACAAAGATGCCAAATCCTTTAATTCCAAAACGCACTGAGATAAACAACTATGTTTCTGAAAATAAAGCCTTGATAACAATCGCACTCGCTTGGGAAAAATATACAATTTTATTTCCCATTTCCATACATGTTAAGTTTCTTCTGCAGAGAGATGCTCCTATATTCGGTTTATGTGTGCATATATATAGCGTCCACATATGGCCTTCAAATATAACGTTTATAACAAACAAACAATCTTTGGACTTCTATTTGCGATACGTGAACATTCAAAATTGCTCTCATGCGCAGTTCTTTACTTGAAATCTAAGCATTTCCATTAGGGGCGACAGAAAAAAAAGGTGAGAGAAAGTGCGACTCGCATAATGGTGGCTCGCTGCGCGGGGGGGTGGGGGATGATCAGTGCCAGGCGTGCCGAGCATAAAGGCAGCAATGTGCATGCGCTCAGCGCAACGAGCATAGGCATACTGCCACTGCAATGACAGCAATTATCAGTTTAAAATGAGAAGAAGAAGAAGAAGAAAAAGAACATCTTCGCAACCAGTAATTAAAACTTGGCGTGCTTCTGAAAATGTGCGCAGGTCACATCAGATCATGTTTAAGATTTTTGAGATTCACTTTAAAATGTCAAAGACTTCAACGTAAAATCTAAAGAAACGTACTGACGGCCAACGATTGTCTCGTCAGCAAATGAGACATTGGCATGGACCCTCTCTGTTCGACATGGGTCCTAGTTCAAAGCGAAATTATTTGATACATTACACGAAATACGGTAATCACGAGTGTCAGTGTGGAGAATGACAAACCAAATAAGCTGCCAACTCACCTCCATCCCACATCTATTTTTCCTCGTATGAAGCGTTTTTTTGCACACATTTAATCAGCTCTACACGGCCATATATTGTAGCATTAGTTCAATATTACCATAATCCGGACCGATTTTGAATTTCAGTGTCTTGTCATTTGCAGACGTTATTATTGTTGGAATTGGTTGACAGATAATGGGCCTCAGATTGTAGAAGTTGGAATTCCACATGTATGGTGCACAGAGGCAGACGTTGCTGCGTTGAGCATTGGTGACTATGCTGTACTGATGAGTCCCAATAAGGACGAAACGCGTCTACAGCCGTCTTTGTCTCACCGATGCCTGTCAGCGAGTCACATTTGCTCAAACATATTTTTATGTTGATCGTAGACAAGAGGACAACAGTGCAGTCCTTCATGCTGATGGTTTTTGCTTCGTGTATACATTTCTGCTTGTTCGTTTGAAACGTATGGTTTTACGGCCTGCACGTTTTATTTTGTGATGGGGTGGTTTTCTCATTATTTACAGATACGACTCACATTTATTCAAAAACATCTGGCCAGTGTGGACTAGTTGGTCAAAAATATCATGTTTGGAGCTCCCTCTAGTTTAGACCTTTCAACTAACATGAGCTGTGAGCTCATATATACAGAAATAATCGTATTCTTTGGGTCTTTCGGTAAAGCCACGTTGAAAGACCCAAAGAATATTAATTCCTGCAGTCACGAATGCTTGAAGTCAAGATAAATAGTCGTGTTGACCAAACATCTAAATTCACGATCCTCCTAAAAAAAGAGTCTTACAAAGGATGCATCTCGTCTCAACTTGCCAACAAAAAATTCACCGTGAACATTTTTGCTCGCGAGACGGTGTAAAGTGACACAAAAAGCAACGCGACGACTCTTGGCAGATCCTCGTGCGCTCTCCCCATTGCGTACATGTCATGCACCTTCAACTTGGACGATGTCTTTACGGATGGATAACGATTGTATTTGTTTTACCCCTTGATGGGCTTCATTGTGACAAGGTCTGCAGTGCCCCTTGTCCATTTGTCGGAATGCGGTGCTCTCGTCTCGCATCACAATTGTCGCGTCCTGTCAAAGCACCGTGTGCACTGGCAGTCGGCCTGCGTCAATCGTGTTGCAACTGAGACACTCAGATGTGCATCGAAACCCTCTTGTCTGTAACAGTAACCTACATTTTTCGACGAAGTAGCTTGCTTTTAGATAATAGTTATCGTGCACTTTGGGTTGCATCTTCAATAATAGCACACGGACCTGCAATGCAGAGGTCACCCACCGGTTTGATCGTCGAGCTGCAACAGTGGCACAGGTTTCTTCATCTCAACGCCTCTGTCCCACCCAGCAGTATGCATGGGTGCACAACAGATCGTCAGGTCGTGTGTGGTGGAGTGAAGTGTGAGTTACTCCCACCTCTTCCAAGACTTCTGGCCAGCGTAGAAGAGTAGGCCAAATATCCTCCAGAGGGGACTCGCTAAGCGCTCTCTCTCGTGGAGAGGCCCTTCTTCCAGCAGTGGACGTGAGCAAGACATTGCGCAGTTAAAATCTTACCGATTGTTTTAACAACCGTGTATATTCACATCATCCTCCTCATCGTCATCAAACATCGTCTATCCAAATTTCGATTTAAAGCTTTCGTGACTGCAGGGATTCATCTTCTTGGTCCTTTCGGTAAAGTCACGTAGAATGGAAATAATAAAAAATAAAATAATAAAAATAAAACATACTAAAATAATTCTCACGACGTTTCGGCCACAACGCAAGCAGCTGCTTGCGCTGTGGCCGAAACGTCTTTACCGAAAGAACCAAGAAGATCGTCTATCCACTGCTTGATGCAGGCACCCCCACGGTCTCACCGACCCTCTTGGTCCTGCGATGCCACAATACGTCTCGCTCGCTCAAATTAACTGATCTCGTCGCTTCATTCCCATCGGTGGTCATGCCCTTGGGTGCATTCACCCCTTCGGCTGCAGTTCCACAATTTGTTTCCAATTTTTATCAAATCAATATCACTGTGCACTGTTTAATCCCCCCCCCCCCAATAAACCGAGGGATCGTACCGCTGTAAACAGTATCATAATGTAAGACATCCATCGGCAATGGGTGGGTGACCTGCAGCCAGTGGGGAACATTCTACATTCCCATGGCAAGGACCAGAATAAATCAGACCCACTAAGAGATACTCACCCTAAGGACTTAGTAGGTTGAGCCGACTCCCTGACCTTGATTTGAATCTGCAATATCCTGATTGTATACCAAGTGCTCCTAACCACTGTCCCAGTATATAACAGAGTATACATCTATTCTGCATACCCGGACTTGTATATTAATTAGTTTTGATTATCGTTATCCATTTTCCTTTAAAGAAACATATGCTTGTGTTGCCCTCTGTTGCCTTAACTCTGTAAATACGCTGCAAGAACATGCACACACGGAGTATCATTGCAACTGCATTATTAAACGCCTCTTCTCAACTCCAGGCTCCAACCGAAGCATTTACTGGGATTAATATTTAACCGCAGCATCTCAAGTAACTTTGCATTCTTACTCCCACACAGCGCATTTTTATCTTTCATTCCACGCATTCTCTGTACGCTCACAAACGTAATCGGGCAGGTTAAGCCACAACAATGCCGTGATCAGTAACATACACCACAGAACGATTGGTTGTCTGTTTTAAGAAAAGAAAATTAAATGTTATTGATGTGGAATGAGGAAAAGCAGTCGAGTTTAATTAAAGATAACTTGTTCCTCTGCAGATTTTTTTTTACAGAACTAATTGTGGGTCATGGGTGGTGTGTCAGTCAATGCAATCTGCGTGTGTGAAGGAGGCAGGCTGTGCATGTTAAATACAGCTCACGAGAGGATGGGAAAATGTGGCTACCGACATGAAATACAAGACAAAGGTTTCCTTTTAATTGCCTTGGCAGACCTTTGTGGCAAGTGCAGTTAGCGAGCACCTTTGAATGCCAGCATGGCACACGAGATGGTGGGCGGTCAGTACCACCTTTGTCTCCTGAGTGGCGATGTTTACACACCGCACAAGGTACTCATTTAAGGCTGAGTCGACCTGGGGGAGGCCCAGGACTGGTTGAAATAAACGTCGCTGATGTTGGTGGCTGTAAGCAGGAATTAAACTTGTGTCACGGGGTTCATAGCGCAGCGCGCTGACCACCGCGTGACCACTCCACACATATGAAATACACACGCAGACAAAGTATAAATCTATTGAAGGTTAAGAATGTAATGCAATAACACATATTATAGTTACAATGATAATGTAGAATCCTTTGTCAATCCACTGCTAGATAAAAACCTGGTTATGGGAGGTTATGTGACCATACTTCACCACTGGTCATTGCAGATGTATGAAGGGAGATGGAGCAGGACTGCAGGAGAGGTTCAGAAACCACTCGCCACAGATGTTAGCCATGGTCAGGAATCGAAATAACATTATGAGGTCCGCAACGAAGTATGCTAAACACTGCACCACTGCTTCCCTCAGAACAAAATAAAATAACTGTAGCATAGACGAACTATGGTATGAAAATTTGTATTTTTTTACAATGTTATCTTATTCTTTTTAAGTAATACTGACATTTTTCCTCAAAAGGGCATGTCAAAGACACATCTTTGTAATTTCTCTTAGCGACAATGCGGGTAGTTACCACTGGTACAGCAAATCCCATGCTTACGCGGTCACGTGCTTGCAAAATCCTCGTTAAACTTATAATCGCATTACATTGGGACATTTAAATGGGCACTGCACTGAAACCTCGGGGGTTTGTCGGATGAATGCGACGGCCGCTTCTGGCAGGCCCGTGTTGTTTGTGACAGCGATGAAAAGAACACAACAGGTGACTTGCTCAAGACCGCATGATGGCACAGTAAGTCTCTTTACTATTTGCACATAGGGCTGTATACATAATCCAGTCTTATTTAATCGTTTTGGATGTTTTTGCACAACTGTGATACTGAGTACAATGTATTCAAATACGGGTCTTTTTTGGGTGAACGTTCAATATGATTTTTATATGTCAAAATGATCCCCTTTCAATTTGGAACTTTTGCCATTAAATTGTTCTTCCTCTTAGACAAAAGACTGATAATTGCATGGGGGTCAGCTGCTTGGCCATTCTGCATGCGTGTACTTACAGTCTCTGCCTCTTTGCTTGTCTCAACCCCAGCCCCCTGTATCTCTGGCCTTAAATTGTTGACCTATTGTAATGCATGTATATTGGGATTTTTATATTCAACTAGAAAGATAAGAAGTAAAATTACATTAGGGAAAACATGCATTTTTTTTGTATTGTTGGTCTTGTTTAATGTATTGTATCTTATTTTCGAATGTAACATTTAATATAGTTTGGTATCTAGTCGTGTAAATAGCTTAACAAACATCATTTAGCGTTCCCTATTTTTTGAGGATTGAGTTAGTACCTTCCATGCCACATGATCTACAAAAAAACTTTGATGCAGACGCTTAGTCAATGATTTTTATTAAGTGTGAAAGACATCGATTACAAATATATGTTGGATCTGTAAACCCACTGTTCTGTCTTTCTTTTACATAGCCGCGGAAGCTTAAGTAGACTTTACATTTGTAACATTGACACTTTAATTTGCATCTACAGCGAGATAAAAAAAATGCTTCAGAGGTGCAGGAAATCACAGACAAGCGGGAAGGCAGCCAGGACGAGCGCCAATAATTGCCCAAGCTCTGCAGGTCCTATATTGGGATGTTTGTACAAACTGGGAAGGCATTGGTTCTCTTGGATCATATGTTCTATGCCCAGCGCTTGACTTTTGCAGTTGCTGTACAAAATGCATAAAAAAGGAATCTATTACCTGCATTGCAAAGACAACATCATTATACACAATCCTGTTTCCTTATTTACTCCAGGTATCTCATTAGAGACTTACTGAGGTCAGGCACAATATAATCAAGGACTGGGCGGTTGCGTTCCATGCAGAAGTCAATACCTCTTCCTACAGCCCAGTGCATAACCTGATGTGTGGAGGGTTTATTGGGCACTGCACCTCCGATTAGCACGGTGGGCCACATACCATGCGAAAAAAGTTCAACACGCACAAGGCACTGTTATGGACTAGGTGGTATAAGTAAAACATTGAATTTATTTAGATACCACTAGAGCACATATGGTAATAGTTTCAATATATAACAATAATTTCTAAGTAAAAATATTTTCAAACATTTCATCATAAGCTTAAGTGACTCCGCTTGCACTGGTGCACAAATCAAAACCACCCACCATGTTTTTGTCATTAATTATTCTTTATAATAGAATACAGATACAGATGTCTACGGTAATATGGCAGTGTTCATGATGAAATCTTTAGTGTGGATATGAAGGTGCATCATTTTGGGTCAAGTAGCCCGTGTTACGCATCATCTTAGACATGGTAAACCTACCTCCTGTACAAGTTGGCAGTAGAGAAAATAGGTTGCTGATCCATTTACCGCATATGGAATTGTGAGCGATATTTTTATAGCGTAAGCCTTACATGCAGGATAAATATACACCACAGTGAGTTGATCAGCAGGTCGTGTGCGGTGGGGTAAAGTGTGGGTACCGCCACATCTTCCAAGACGTCCGGTAAGAGTGGGCGAGGTAGGCCACGTTCTGCATCACCGACAGGGCTTGGAGATCATTCCGCCAGCAGACACTGCAGGGCTGCACCTTTGCCTTGTGTTACATACAAACATGAATTGTATTAATTAATTGGATTCGGGTTCGCTAGTTTCCTTGTGCAAATAACGAAACGCTCAATATCAATTTGGCTTAAAATCCCAAATAAATCCCTCCTGTAAAAAAAAGCATCGAAACTAAAGAGGCTTTTCTGTATGAATTCAAGTCTCATACTGTTTTTGTTTGCTTGACGATGGTGATAAGTAGGTCGTTTTCAACATCGAGCCTGTTGTTGTGTCTGCGGATTTACAAGCATTCGCTTGACTGGAACCACGATGCGCTCTGTAAGCGAATGCTGTGGCTTCCCACGCATCAAGATGAACCTTGCCGTTTGGCTCATTACCACGGAAGCTTTACACGGCTGTAACATCATTCAAATGCTGCAGGCATTTCGTCAAGAGTACCAGAGGAATACTGGCTAACAAGCTAAAGATTGTGCTGTTGCCAATTCCTGATTTATTATTTCGTGGATAAAAAAAAACCATAATGGCAACAACGAATACGAAAGTATCCATGAAATAACTACAAAGAACATGCAACGTACCTTTGAACCCCCAATACATTTCTACCCAATTATGTATTAATATTGCGTATAAAGTGACATTCTTTCCCGATATTGTTGGTTACTGTGCTTCTTTTGTATTATTTGTTATAATGAATGACACTTGGTAGCATCCAGAAAAAATAGCTGGCAGTGTGAAGCAAAGCTTTAAAAACATACAAATATAATCTTAAGCAGGGGGATTCACTGTAAGCTTGGATGAAGCAAGCTCACATCCACGTACTAAATATCACCTTTGTCCACGACTGTACAAAAATTTAAGAGCTGAGTGGATGGACACTTTATTTTCAAACAGAGGTCGTGACCGTTTTTTAAATTAAATTTGTAAAACACAACAATATACAAATGGTAAGGTGAAGGTACAGCCCTGACATTTCTTGCTCACATCTTTGCTGCAAGAAGGGCCTACATTAAAATTAGGTCTACATGGCCCCTCTAGATGCTGTGTATTTATAATAGGGAGCGTGAGCCTTATTACAATCCTTATTTACAATAAGGACTATGGCTAAAATTAGCTAAAAATTGTGGTCGTGCATAATTCAATAACAAGAACCAATTCCAATCATTAAACGTACTGAGAAAAACGTACCACCGTCATAAATATATGAGATCAATTTCTGTTGAGGGGTTGAATCAGCCCATCATTGTTGTTGGGTTGATAAAATATCTACCACTTCTGTAGGATGTCATCATTGGTCATTCTGTAAAATCATTGGCCTCCACAATGTGGAATTTCCACAATTGTCTCAGGGCCACCAACAAAGATTAAGGCTACATCAATATTTTGAGTGACGAGACAATTTTTACTTTTGACTTGGTTTATGAAGTAAGTATTCAATGGGTAACAGGTTGCTTGGAAATAATAATAGCATGCATTTAATCTTCTGTCACCGAGTGGAAAAAAAAACACCTCAACATATTGGTTGATTGCTCTTCCTCAAAAGAATGTGAAGGTCATTGAGCAGCAACAACGAAATCACGTCATTTGAATCTCCTAAATTCTTACTATTGGTCATTATCTGAGGGAAATAAATGACCTAAATATAATGTAAAAAACATTTCACTTAATAGATATTAATAAAAAAAACAGCACAAAATAAACACCAGCAAAACGATTGCAAAATACTTTGTACACAATACTTAATCATAAACCATTTAAATCAGACTAAATTAGACATCGTGAACCAACAGTTAAACACCTTGGTAAGTAGTGGTGTTATTTAAAAATGCTTAAAACTTTGTTCGTGGTGTTGGCTGCTTGTGTTGATTATGTTGGCATCTCGAGCCAAGCTTCTTGGCAAATGTGACTGGAACTTTGAAAAGTTTTTTGGAGGAGACACGTGGCTCTGCCATAATGGGGGCTGACTTGGCTTGCAATAATGGCGATGATGGCCAAATGAAATGAAGATGACAAGCTTTATTGATGTTGCTCTCAGAAAAAATGCTCCCTTCATTTAATCGTTGGTTCTCGCTAAAAAAAAATCACTTTAAAATTTGAAGCAGCCTGTTTCCTTTTCGCACATTTTAAACGTATGTGTGCGTGCATGCCTGTGCATGTTAGCGAGTGGTGGAGTGAATGAGGCGACTGGATGCAAGTGTGCAATGATAATAATAACCTTCAACTTGTGTGATTTTGTTTCAGAAAGAAATGCCTAGAGCGTCCCAAATGAATGAAGACGCCTTATTGTCCTTACCGAACCCTAAACAAAAGCCCCCTTTTACCGTCACAGCTGCAAAGAAATCCCAAACCGAAAGAAGCAATCAGGAGGACTGCAGATGTTTATCAAAGCGAAATCTTGTGCCGCCCCCAATTGTTACAATAACAGAGACTATTGACAGACCTGACATTGAAAAGCCTATCAGGAAGGAGAAAGACCACAGTGATGAGAAGTTTATACGAAAGCCCTTAAAGCTGGCTCCACTGGACCTCCCAGACGACGTGAAAAAGTCCCAGCTTGAAAAAATTGCTGTCGGATACAAGGTCGACGTTTCTCGACCGGGGAATCACATGCCCGGGAGCGACTTGTCAAAAGCATTCCATGCACAGCGAAGGACTCTGGCTCCATTAGTTTTGGACACGATGGAAGAAATGAAACGTAAGGAAAAGGCCTTGTTGGTTGTCCCAAAGGAAGAGACGATTTTTCAAAACAAGCGCTGCCTCGGCGCCGAATTGATGCCAGCGAGCAAAAGTCACTTTCTCCCGCAGAAGTCGGGACCTGAGTTTTCTCCGGGCGGTAAAACAGCACGTGAAATTAGATTTCGGGAACCGCAGAAGAACGTTAAAGTTTGCGTAAATAACGCAGCCGCACCCCGCGAGGGTGCACATAGATCTGACACTTCCCCATCTCGTTGCAAATCGGAGATAGAGCGAGCGGGTCTCAGACAGGTTTCTGAAGCGACGAGAGCATCCGTGCAGCAAGTGAATGCCGCCACTAACCTGCCAAAGGCCAATCGATTCAAATCAGTCGGGAATATAATTGAGAATCACACCCACTTCGAAGGGAAACCTGGGTCATCTAAGCGCACAGAAAGAGTCCTCAGCAATGCAAAGAAACTGTTGGAGGCGTCATCAAAAGCACAGCTTGTCGAAAAGAACGGCGATCATGCAAATTAATCTCCAGCCAGTGGAAGCATCTGAAAACGAATCCTAAGAGCTGCAGAAAACCGCACGCTAAATTGATAACGTGATTGTTTTGGTGCATTTGCACAGTGCGCTCATGCCACGGACAAATCGAATGTGCGTCACGTTTAAATTGACTGTTTATTGACTTGACTTTGCTTTATTTTAAATGTTTGTTTAGCGTTCACACGAGACTAGTTTAACGTGTATGTGTGTGCGTGTGCGAAACACATGAGCGGTAGTGTAGCGGTTAGCGCACTGCGCTACAAACCCTGACAGCTAACACCAGTGACAATTATCTGAACCGGTCTCTGGGCCTTCCGTAAGTCGACTCAGCCTCAAATGAGTAGCTGGTGTGATATGTTAACATCGCTACTGAGAAGACAAAGGAAGCCAGGCGTGGTGCTGGTCACCGACCCCCTCGTGTGCCATGCCGACCTTCATTGGTGCTCGCTAACAGCACTTGCCCCAACAGTCTGTGAAGGCTATACGGGGGATCTTTGGCTTTTTCATTTGTGAGACTTGTTGACCAATTTTACATGGACTTAGTGAAAATATCTTCTGCTATGAAAACGTATCTGCTGCTGTAATTGTTTTCAGAAATATATATTAAAATATACATTTCTGAAATGCAATCTACGTATTCAATGATTACTTTTAGAAATGTTTAGATTTTTTAACTGCAATATGTCCAATTCCTAAATAACATGAACTTGTTTTGACATTGATTACCATGGCTTCCGGCACCATAAATGTTAACATGAACCACCATTGACATCAGTGTATGGGTCGTGTTGGCTATACACACAGGTTAAGTTCATGTTTGTCCCACCATACATTCGGACCATAATACATGCTTTTCTTTGGTCCTTGAGACCACTTCATCTACATACCTCAGATTAACACGGTTGGCTACGTAGAGTGTGAAATAAGTTCAACATACGTACATCTCCAGCTTTGCACAACTCAAAGGACGTTCCAGGTGCAAGTAGATTTGCGAGTAAAAAAAAATGCTCTGCCTTTTATTCACATGCTGACCTGCAAATTCCGTTTTTACTCCTCCCTGGGAGGGTCCCACGCCGTGAATGAAATTACTCAATCTGAAAGGTACGCAGGAGGAGAGAAACCAGGAGCCCGTTGGATACGCGCCGCTCTGTGTATTACCCATAAAAGAGGTTTTTCGGTTAGATCGCCGAAATATAAATGTGCCGTCAAGCTCGCCACCACCCGACACATCCAATTAGTAACGATTTTGTTCACGTGACAAATATTGGCTGTTTATTATGGATAATGTTGGTCGCGAAAGCCTACGTGTTGAACTGCTTTGCGTATTCTCCGCCACAATGCGGCAACTTTAAGCGAAAGTATAATTGTTAAGTTTGACCTCCAAAGCCGGAGGTGGGGAAGGGGGAGGGTTGTGTTGACACACCTTTAATGAAAATAAAATATGGTTGCACGATCCCTGGAATGTTTGCGCGACCATCAGTCACGAACTACCCGGGTCGAGGTGGCCACGTGGCTCGCTGGGGGTGCTTTCAATCCCCGTGTGAGAGCACTGAGCCTTCATCGCTCGTGAGAGTGTGTGCTCGCATCCAAGCCACCGCCTGCTATTCACACTGGGTTCCCAAGTACAACATTCTACCCCGTAAGCAGTGATATAAACACACACACACACGCAAAGGAACAATTATACGGGACTTAATCGGTCTGGTGTCGCTTTGGAACATTTAAATTACGAAAACGAACATTTGGTGAGTATAATTTATGCGTACTTCTGCAGGGGTGTATGGAAATGTGTGTCAGCTTGCAACAGAGACGATGCCTACCAACTGTTGAAGTGACGTCGGTGGGACAGGAGTTTTGTGAAAGATCCAAAATCGACAAAAACACGAATGACATCACGCGATTTCAATGGGGAAATTTAAGGCAATACAGTTGGGGGAAGCAATAACAGGGTTATAGGCCAGCTGTTTGTCCGAATTAAGCAAAACAGAAAGAATTCTAGATTTGAAGTTGTCGTGACTGCAAGGATCCATACTCTTTGTTTTTTTTCGGTAAAAATACATTAAATATGAACAGAAACACTCTTCCCAGTTTGTTGTTGTCGTGCCAACGATGCCGCGGTGGGTGTAAATGTGCGAATGCCTCGGGATTCAATTGGATTCAATTGCGGTGAGTAGTGGGGACAGTTTTGCCAGCGCAAACGCCACGCGCAGGGACAGGTTGACCGTGCCGAGCCACATTTCAATTGCCACTGCGAAAAAAACCGTGCAAAGGATGAAACGCACGCGAATTGTGAATGGGATTTCCGCACACATTGCAAACAATGAGTACGCCGTGTTTTCGCACAAGCGCACGCAAATTGTGAATGGGATTTCCGCGACAACTTGTTCGGCATGCCTCTATCAAAAAAAAAGAGGATATAATAGGATTATGGCTGTATATATAAATATATGAAAGCAAAACTACCGAATTATCTTGCACTCACTGAGACAGAATCCCATAATAACTATAATTACATTCTTTACAATGTCCTCATGAATTGCTTGTCATATACCCACACTCTAGTCTAATACATATTGTATCTTTGGGTGGAACGCTGGAGTGGTGCTTAGTGTACTGCACTGCGAAGATGACGACCTGAGTTCAATTCCCGGCCATGGCTAACATCAGTGCCGAGTAATATCCGAATAAGTCCAGGGCCCACATAGCCCCACGACCTTCACGAATCTGCACGACTTAGTGTGACGAAGTATGGTTAAATAATCCCCGTAGCCGTCATGGGAGTGGGGTGGCCACCAATAAGCAGTGGATTTACAAAGGGGCTGTAAAATCACGTGTTCTCTTGTGAACATCGCATGGAGTATCTCCAACCAGTTGTGCGAGCTCACGTTGCAATTATAATGATATGGCAAGTTTACGAAAGATTTTGTAACGAGAAAATGTAAAAAAATAAACCATACCTACGCGTTATTTACCTGTATTTACATATACATCCTGAAAGTCATGCATGACACACATTGATGTATCGACTAACATAATAATGAATAGTTGCTGCAACATATTATAATTAATATGGGTTGGATAATATTTAGAACTTTTTGCTTGGATGCAATTTTCACATACGATGGGATAATAGAAAAACGTATTCACGCAGCTACTCTTTCATAAACCTACTTTCTGCACTGCATCATTCAAAAGCTTGCTTGCCCTGCAGGTGAGTGTTGCACGCAGATCCACCAACACTTCAAGCATACCCCACCAGAGCCATCAGTTAAAGCAGGTATTAACTTTTACAACGAATGAAGTTTTTAGAAAATGTTGGCAAGACATTGCTTTTTATCCCTCCATCGGCGAAACAAGAGTATCACTATACTCTTTGGTTCTTTTGGTAAAGTCACGTAGGCATAAAATAAAATCAACCACGACGTTTCGGGCGCAACACAAGCATCCATCATCAGGTGGGAATGCATGGTCTGCTGCTGATGGACGCTTGTGTTGCGCCCGAAATGTCGTGATTTATTTTATTTCTAACTACGTGACTTTACCGAAAGAACCGAAGAGTATGGATTCCTGCAGTCACGAAAGCTTCAAATGAAGGGTATCACTGTAGAAAGTCAGCAGCAGCGATCATATGTCGAGACTGGTCGCTAGAATGTGGAATTTCCACTGTGGAAAAGGAGGTGGGCAATATCCCGTGCTCGTTTGGGTAGAAACTAATTGACTTTTCAATGTATATGTATGGCTACATCGCCAAGAATGTAGCAACGTGCTTGTGTAAAGTAATACTTCAATAGTTTGTCTTCATAAATTATTTTCGAGAATTAAATCGTATCAAACCGTATTATACTTTCCTGTGAAATGATTTCCATTCCTCAAATTTAAGGTTCCTGCTCGAATGGGCATTGGATGGTATCCATCTTCTGTTTAAAGGTAAAGGTGCAGCCCTGTAACTCTTTTCTATGCCACTGCTAGCAAAAGGGCCTCCACACTACAGTATAGAGAGCTCCAGAGGGCCTCCTATGGAGGGTATTTTGGACTTCTCTTTCTTGCTGGTAAGACATCTTGTAAGAAGTGGAAGTGCCCACACTTTACCCCATCACACATGATTTTCCAATCAACCGTGGTGTAGCCATTTCAACTGCGAGGTGGACACAGGTGAGGAATTTTTAAAAACTGACCCAGTGCTTCAACTGCAGCAGTTGGAAAAAAAACCCGAGGTCTAAATCCACATTCTTATTGACTTCCTTCAAAGTGGTCGTCTTTTTTATTTACTTCCAGATGGATGAAGGGCTGGATCGACTGCTTCTTTAGATTTGAGTGAATAACCTTCTGATTGAGAGCTGCAGACCCTTAACAGTTGCACTGACCGGCTGGTTGAGAATTCCCGTTTTGATTTAATGTATATAAAATTGCTAAGTAGAACCAACAGGGGGAACTGTTTTACATTTCAATGCATTAGATCAATCAGAACCATTATATTAGGGGCTGCACACAAACCCTGAATGTACAACGTGTGCACCATCTGGCTCATCAACAAAGATGGTGCGGTTTCCCGAGCCTCAAATCACATATATTGTTGGTAAGATCCATCAAGCAGCGATGCATTCATCTTGCATCCATTCCATGCCGTAGATAAAACGATGCCGAAGCTTGCTGCTTCTGAACCCCGAAATGTCGCAAACTGAGACTGACCATTAATTGATGGATGAGTAACGCTTCATGTTATGTATAACCTTGCATTAAAGAAAATTATGGCGCTCCGAGTACTGAATCAGTCGTTAGTCGCTATTGCTTTGCTAAATTTAGAGACAGGAGTGAGAGAGCATGGCTCTTGTCCATAACATTGGGATACCCAACCGTGTTTAAATGCCACACCCTGCTGATGAGACGTTGTGAAGTTGAAACCCATTCAAGGTTGCAATACTTAATTACCAGAATTATATTGTTGTTAAATCTTGACTTAAAGCTTTCGTGACTGCAGGAATTCCCTATATTGTTGTTGTCGTCAGTCAGTAACTTGCCACTGCAGGGCAAGCACATCCCCCATTCGAGTCCATTCCAGGGGCGGTTTCTTCATTAGGGCGATTGGGCGACGCACCACCAATGTCATTCAACCACAGAGTCACGCTAGCCGTCACTGTGCCTCTGGATATAGTCCAATCAGCGTCATGCTACGTTCTGTGGAGTACCGCCTCTTTTTGGGCGATTTCCCTCCAGCTGAGAATCGCCCCGAGTGGCCCCATAGACTTACATTCAAAGATGTTTTTTTTTCGAACGGCGGGCGCTCCAATGCATTCTCTATGGCTTCCGGGAGGGCTCGCCCTAACGTGCTTACGTCATCATACGTGCTTACGTCATCATACGTAAGCACGTTTCATCCAACAATATAATTTGTTGCCACCTAGTGGAATCTTTAATAAAATAAACTTGAGTGGTTTGTTTTAATAGTGAGTATAGAAACAAACAAGATGTATTGTAAGAGTCACTTTATTTTGCATTAATATTAAAGAAGTGAAGTTGCCTTTACATGCTTAAGCTGTTAATTTATCCATTGCATTGGTGGACCTTATCCTTATCAATCATCCAGACATTTGCCCCCCCTGAGAGATTTTGCAGGAGCCGCCACTGGTCCATTCCTTCCTTGAAGTCGGTGCTCTTTGTCCAGCTTCCTCTCGTTATCCGCTCCGTCGTTAGTTTTGTCTCTCCTCAGTCGTTCTCGTGATGCATACTGCCCATTTCCATTTGATTTATTTGCTGCAAAACATGAATATTTAATAAATCCTGTAGATCAATGTATGGAATTACACGTAACAGATTAACAAATCCTAGAGATTAAACAAAAACTATTGAAATGCATTGATTGAGAAGGCCCATTCGTCAATGGATTAAAAAGTTGCAGTATTTAATCTTGGAGATTTAACAAATCCATTTATCTGTGGATTTATTTGTTTTATTCAAAATTTCTATGTTTAGCCATTACGTTCCCTCTATTCTGACAATGGGTTGCCAAATCTTGTCAGAAACTGTTTAATTGGTATGTTTTGTATGTTTGCTTTTTGTTGGGTGGAGACAGATTTACATTTTCTTACATTTTCGCTTTCCAAAACCTCACCTGTACCAAAACTCATAAAACGTAAGAATCTATTTGTCACATGAATGCCTCAAGACATATAATTTATTCTCCATTTGCATATTGCGTGCAGAGAGTGCAATTGCCCTTTGGACGTGACTTTTAAAAGTTTCACATTATAGACTGAGATATTTTTTTTACTTCAAAAAAGTTACGTTCACACAATGCTCACTTAATATGTAAAATAATGTATAATGTCTCTCGGATGTTGGGTTTGAACGCGAATATCCTTCGCAAATTAAAATGGTTCTTTTTAAAACTACAAGATTGTGGTTAATTCTGTGTGTCAGATCAGCCGAACAAAGCCTGGAAGCAGCATTGACATAACAATCATTTTTTGTCATAAAGTCAACTCTCATTGAGCGTTGAGGCTTTTTCATAAAAGTCCTGCATTGGGTTGTCTAGTCCGTATAAACAAACTACAACACCTGGAGACAATACATATGGCAGGATCGCTCTAATACACCTCAACATATTGATCAGAAACCAGTGCACAGGGTTTCGCAGTTGCGCTGTATAGCTATCTTCCGTGTGTCGTCCGGTCAAATTGGTCAACGTGATGTCCGACGTTTTAGACAACATGTCCGACGATTCGCTGCACCTGCTGAGAGCTTCTTCCGTTCCTGAGAAACCACCGGCGAGCAATCAGAAACCAATTTGCTTTACTGCCATCTGGTGGGCTAGCCTGTGCCCTGTAACAGATTCGGGAGTCATGCACACGGTGATATCCGCATACTGTACTGCGATCCACCAACAGCACCTTCAAAGTGGGTTACAGGCATTCATCAACACTCGCAATAACATGAACAAGACAGGCAAAACAGTCAAAACTGCATTCTTGTGATCAGTAAACAGGCACATTTTTCTCGGGTGTCACTGCCTTTCCTGATCAGCCACACAACGAAGGAGTGCAGGGTGTCTCCCTCCAATGGTTTGCTTATGCCACTGCTGGTGGAAGGATGTTGTACCCATGTGTACTGCCCAGCGTGCAGAAGTAGCGGGGTCAAGAAACGTGTCCATTTTTTTTCAACTGCCATGCCGGGAAATCGAACTGGCAATGTCTGGATTGCAAGTCCAGTCTGGTGACCATTGCAAATCAAGTATACTAACCATTGCAAGTCCAGTGTGCTAACCGTACAAAAATAAAATTCCAAAATAGACACCTGGGCCACAATCTTGGGCCTCATGCCTATGAAAAGGCAATCTGGGAGCCCGTGATACTGACAGAAACAGCCTTGGAGGTGCAAGCAACAAAGCAACCACCAATTGCGACAAGCTTCCCAGGCTCTCTTGGACCTATAAGTGAAGTCTCAAATCCCAACCTTTCCACGTGCAGCTGTGCATGTTTGTTTGTTGTGCAAATAGACAAACCTGGCTCCAGCAGGGCATAGGCATCAACCACATGCGGTTGTTG
Organism: Lethenteron reissneri; assembly: GCF_015708825.2. Classification (NCBI taxonomy): domain Eukaryota; kingdom Metazoa; phylum Chordata; class Hyperoartia; order Petromyzontiformes; family Petromyzontidae; genus Lethenteron; species Lethenteron reissneri. Next base: position 9,612,626 of record NC_083807.1, read on the forward strand.
CATTGGTATTTTAATGCCTGATAACACGGACGCTTTGAACACTGGGCATCAGAAGCTAATATTTTTCTTTGCAAAACAGATAGTTGTTTGTACTGTGACACATTTATAGCAGGAAGCTGCAAAATTGATACAAACCTGTATTATACAATTTCATTTTGCATTGTGTTTTTGTTGATCACATTGTATTTCATGTTTTTTAATCCATTATTGGTCAAATTGAACCAGTTTCAGAATGTTTTCTTTTAAGGGAAGCCAATGGTAGACTTGTCTCATGACAGAATACAATTAAAATAAGTGTGAAATAAATACACGTGCCAGTGTTTGTTCCTTAAAGACTACTGTCTCTTCAGAACAATTGAATAAAAGAATGTGAAATGTCTCCTGTATAAGCCATGCCCAGAAAGCACCAGATATAAAAAAAAAACTGTACAACATCTCTGCAGACGTGAGCATGAGTAAATCACATGTCATGAATTTACGAAAGTTTCGCCAAACGTTTTGCTGACAAAGTCCAGATGTTGAGCAAAGGAGGCGAGGGGTCTGTTCTCGTGTGCACTTATGCCTGAAGCGCTGCCTTTCATTGGCGGAGAGGGGATCGGTGTGTGTGTGCGTGTCTGTAGGCGAACGTCACAACTTCTCAAAAAAAAGTTTCTTTTGCTTTGGGGTTTTGTGTGTGTGTCTGAGCGGTGGGGGGGGGGAGTACTCACAGGAAGGGGAAAGAGAGAGGGTGAGAGCAAGAGCAGAAGAGAAGAGAAAAGCAGGGCCGTTGTGTAGCATTGCAAACGATCTCTCCCTAAACGGCCGCGTGTGATGGTGAAAGTGCATTCCGCTGGTAAGCGTGTGTAGATTTGGAATGCAAAGCAGTAAAACCGTAAACATCATTAAATTATCTCCAGCATCATGGCTGTACTCGGAGTTTAAAAGTTAACTGGTAGGAGTAAGTAAAGTTTGTGTCTTTATGCCATTTTTACGTGCTGTTGTATTATTGTCCATAGCTTGCATGCAAACGTTTATCAAAATCATGTGGTAAATATTGTTGTACTGTCTGATTTTTTTTATACAATAGTTTTGTTTTTTCCCCTGTGGTCGTGGTGATAATGTCGTGCACATGTGTTATTTGCTGATAACCTACATATCAGTTGTAAAAAAAGTTGTTTTTTGTTTCTGGAAGAGTGTTCCACTCGCCAAAATCAGCGTTGACAATTGTGTGCGAGACACGGGTGTCATCTTATTTGCATGAGATTTGCATCAGCTACAAAGAAAGCTGCAAATATATTCGGCCGCATTGTGTGTTTGGGTGGCATCATTTTTAGAGGATTCTTCAGAAGTTTTTCTTAAACTTTTTATCGTCGTTATATCTGTTTATATATTACTTTTAAACCGCAATAATCCTCCAGCAGTAAGTGACATACAGCGAACAGCTTGAAAGTATAATAGTGTGCCACCAGTGGTGATTAACGTGCAAAACGACTTGGCCAGCAGGGATAGAAGAGATTATGTCTGTTCCTACCGTGCATGATGGTGCTTGCTCCGATTTTAGGAGCGATTTGGTTACATTGATACTTCCCTGCACTGATGTAGCATTTGCGGTCATCCTTAACTGATTTCCAGGTCAGCAGCATGCTTTGCTATTTCTTCATACCCCGCGTATTTATTTCTCGCGAAATAAGTGTAAGTACTTATTCCAGAACTGCACTGTTTTACTTTAAGTAGCATGGGTGCAGACGCGGTGTTTTAACGTCCTTTAATCGTTGCAAATGTATAGGGAATTAAATAGCATACCACCTTGCATACTTCGAGAGTTGTTTAAATGTATCCATAGGGGCAAGTGAGTTAGCGAGCACCTATTGAGGCAATTCTGGCAAATTAATTGCGTTGGAGCTACAACCACAGCTGATCGTCGTTCATTGTTGCCTTAATCTTGATGTTGATACATCACAGTCGGTACTCATTTTAGGCTCCGTTTATTTATGGCCAGCTCAGAGAAGGTTGATATGCCAATTATCAGTGATGTACCTGGCCTGGAATTGAACCATGGGGCATTGAAATTTAAGTACAGGGCAATCCATGAACACCATAAAACCACTATGCAAATTGTACATCAACACAAACAAATATCCCCATATAGCCTGAAAGGACTGTTGGGGCAAGTGCTGTTAGAGAGCACTTACGAAGGCCAACGTGGCACACGAGGGGGTGGGTGGCCAGCACCATGCCCAGCCGCCTTTGTCTCCCAGTGCTGATTTTTTACACACCGCATCAGGTACTCATTTAAGGCTGAGTCGACCTACGGGAGGCCCAGGGCAGGTTCACATATTCATCTCTGATGTTGGCCGAGGGCGTGAATTGAACTTGGGTGGCATGGTTCATAACGTAGTATGCTAACTATTGCGCCACCGTTCCCCACAGGAACAAGCACACACACACATGTCCATGTTTATAGTGAGTCTGGGCATTGCTGTTTTTTTATTGCTGAGTAACCATTGTTGTTGACAACTATTGTGCCAGGGGCTCACCAGGTGGTACATATTTTACTGATCATGGAGGGAGTATGGATCCATCGACCCTGAATAAGATCTTTCAACCTGTCCTTTTTTTTATTCACACTGCCCTTTATAAAAGCTCCCCAGATAATTTCATATAGAAAGCAGGGAATGGTGATATTTCCGTTGGTATGTCCACAACAGCAAAACCACTGTACAGTGCAACTACTTAAAAAAAAAACATAACGTAGCTTGCCATATTTCTACTGAGGGAGGGAGGGAAGGAGCCAGGGAGGGAGATGCCTGTTTGTGTGTGCACGAAGCATATACTTGGAAGCCTCAATGCATCTCTAAAGTGTGTAATCTAAATAGCATTTCTCTCGTGGGAATTTTTTTAGATTTTAAATGTGCAAAGTTCGAGGATGGTGATTCAAATATGTGTATAGTTTATGTTTCTGGATTATGTGATATTGCAATGATTGTACTATACACTTGAATCTAATTGATGTATAATTAAGTTCTTGACCTATTTCTTCTTCCCTGAATCTGAAAAGATTATTTATAATTGGAGCTCTTATGTCACGACTCATGGCCCTACACATGGTCAAAGCAGCTTGTGCAGCATCCCTATGAAATGCCAGCCAGTAAGACAATCTTGTTTATTTCATCTAATGTCAGGGATGCCCTACATCTTATTTGTACTGGCGGTTTGCAATGCGTCTACGAGGAGTACTTTAAGATGAGCTTAAAAGTGGCGAGCAACTGTCCCATTGCACGCCTGGCGATGTTTTGCAACTTTAAATGCCTTTTCTCGGCACTGAAAACCAGATGGTCGCTTTTGAAGCAGCAAGTTAGAGAGTTTTATATTACTGCACAAGTGTTCTCCTTGCCCAAGTATGGTTAAAATTGGCTGAGCAGCTCTGCCGTAAAGATCCTGAAGTGCTATGCAGAAGTGGGGGTGGGCGGGCGGCGGGGGGGCGGAAACATTTCCATATTATCAGCAGAGTCAAATGCAAATAGCCCCTCGTGTTACATGAGGTTTCATAAGTTAAAATACGACCAATGTGTGAAAGCGTCCTCAATCAATAACAATAATAGCTTATACCATTAAGAGTGTATCAGCCCTTGTGCTGTGTATCCGGGGAGAGAATGCTAACAATAACGTGCGTCTGTCCAATACACGGGCACTGGAAATCCAGTGGAACAGCTGTGCAGTGTGTGCCAGTGACCCGACCATATGATCCGTATGGCGGTACCCCGGGGTAGCAAATAATAGAAAATGGGCCGAGGCAATTAAATATTTCATTTCTGGGACACTATTTTTTCCAGCGGTGTTACTTAACTCCGCGACTGGGGTACCAATCGCCAAACATTAGCATAAAAAAATCCGTTATCGAAACATTAAACTTTGAATCGTGCATCGTGTAACAGCTCGTCGAGATGAGTCGATTGCCGCATCGCCGACTCATCAACAGACTAAAAATGACTGCATCAAGGACATTATGCGAGAGCTGGGGCACTATGGTAGCCCCTGGGGTACCGCCATAAGGTTCATATGGTCAGCATGTGGCATCTTCACGATCGGAAACCATGAACATGCGTGCAACGCTCACTGCCTTGGTGGTTGCTCTTTGCTGTAATCGTGATGAAGTCAGCGGTGGCTAGCCTAAGGATTGTACCACACATGCACACGCTATTTTCCATGCACTGGTCTACGTCTCCGATGTTCCCTAGCACCAATGAGGAGCAACTAATAGGTGGAGAATTCATGCGCTGGGGGAGGGGTGGGGAGGTGGTGCGTTGGCTCGTGCATTCTGCTGTGAGACCCGTAGATTCGAATTTTATATTCCAGTCACGGCTGACATCAGTGGCGAATGACATCTAGAACTGATTCTGGGTCCCCCTTCAACGAGCAGCAATGACCAGCATGGTGAAGTATGGTGAAAACAATCCCCGGCGTGGGGAAGCCTTCATCCAGCAGTGGATTGACAGAGGGCCGAAAATCAATCTCGCCTTTTAATTTAATGATGCGCGGTCCCCCGTTGGCCGTGTTGGATCCGTGTTCGATCTGTGTTCGGTATGAGCGTCACTCAAGGGCACTGCTGGGGCTACGAGACTCCTGCCCCTGGTTACCGGACACATTCCAAACGGGCAGACCTATGAACAAGCTGAAGCAGACGTAGCATCTGTCCAATGAAACAATTCCTTATGGTCTAAATAAAAAAAATAGATCGGCAAAGTTGCAAAGTACTCAACGTCATTGCTTTAAAAAATATTACATTATATGGTCGTCAAACGCTTGACTCAGCAGTTAGAAAACACGTTAGAACAAGTCACAGTTCCCGGTCAACTTTACTCAGTGTCGTTTTGGGGTCAATAAAATTGGTACTATTTTGTGGGAGGTCAACAATGGTTGTCCTGTGAATTGATCTCCCCCACAACTGCATGGATTGTTCACGATTGGCTCAGAAAGTGCCGATGGTGATTCACGCACACCACCACCGCCTGCTCGTCTGAACGAGGTTTACACTTTTACTCAATTTAGACTTTGTAAACAATCATGTTCGCATAGTTACCGAAATGCGGAATGCTAATGTTTTCTTGGAAGAGTGCAGGTGCAAATGAATGCAGCCACTGTCTCGCTGTGTTTCGCCAGGGACACAATTCAGAGCGCAAGAAGCTCCTCTACCTTGCCGTAGATGAATCAAACTACCACTTCAACGGCGACACCCATGTCTCTCCTCTGCATGTGCTTGAAGCTGATTGCATCGTTCACGTTTGTTGACATAACCGGTTGTCTCTGTGCCTCCGTGTTTTGCAGGGCAGTAAGAAATGATCGCCCTGCGCAGAGTGTGGCTTGTGCTGTGGATATGTATTGCATCTCTAGAAGAACGGACGGAAGCTGAAAGAGCTGGTAATGGGTGCGGATGTGTGACTGCGTGCTTGCTAATACACCGTGACAATAACGCTGCAATGATTGCACGGGGAAATATGACTGTGGTGCAGTGGTGGTGCTGCGATAAGTGCATTGCATTATCAACCTGGTTATAAGAGCTCGATTCCACACCATGGCTAATATCAGTGGCGAGTGATGTCTAAAATAGTCCTTGGCTACCTCTATCCTTCACTTCCAACCCGCATTGACCAGAGTAGTGAAGTATAGTCAAACAATCCTCAAGACCAACACAGCGTTGGGAGACCTTTATCCAGTAGTGGATTGCAAACGGCGTTAAAGTTTGTGTTATTTGAAAAAAATTGGTGTAACGCACTGTGCTGAACAAGTTCCAGTGGAAAATATTAAACCATTAAGGTATGTTAACCAGAAGCATTGCTTTTTTTATTACAATTTCATACAATTTTACAACAATTTTATCGCATTCAATACAGTTTGAGAAAAGAATATTGAAACACATTTTTGTACTTTTTCTAACAACTTACTACACTCATTTGCCTATTACACCCCCTTAAAAGGAAAACAAATATATATTTGTAACAATTCAAGCAATGGCCCATTTTCATAGCACACGGTATTGCAGCTGTTGTCTTTAAAAATAAACAATTGATTTGGTGATGCTGCATTTCCAATGGTCCACAAGCACCAACAACAACAAACTCAAACATATTTGTAAATAACACAGTGACCTTAAAAATAAATAATATGTTATGATAAAGGACCATTGCCTAAAATGTCGCCTGTTTTTTTTCCTTTTAAGGCGGTGCTATTGACGAATGTGCTGATGCTGTTGTACCACCGGTGTGTGATCATTAGGATCTAAAGTGTATTGCACTAATCATTGTGGTATAACGGTTTGTGTGTGCGTGCGCACACTGTGGGTCTGCATAGCCTATAACACGGAACATTTTAAAGTTGTTTTCTTATCGTGAAATAATTGAAATGCAATATATTGCAATGTTTGATTCCCACTGCTGTTACCATTAAAATCAAACATTAACAATTACTTTTAAAAAGTAACTAAACTTTCTAATATAAAACAATAGATTTATATTTCATTACGAATGGTTCAACAAGAGTTATTGTGTAAATTTTAGATATGATATTTTCAAGTACAGCACTGCGAGTGAGTCAATAATACTTGTTGAAGAGGATTTGGCAAAACATCCCAAATGCAGGCAAAAAAAACTCAAATCGACTTTCGTATATATTTGCGTACGTGCTTATTCATATATTTCTCTCGTGATTTAATTAATAGCCTATATAATCACAACTCTCTTCGTCCATCAACCTACTGGCTTTTCAGCTCAATATTGCAAACACACTCTGTACTGGTTTTGACCTTCTGAGTCTTATCAGAAGCATTGTTAAACAAATGCTTCTGGGTTTCCAGATATTATTTGCAAGAGCACTCATGTTAAACAACAATTGAATGCAATTATTGGACTGTTATACAATGGGACAGAAACACTCAATATATTGATTCCTTTGTGTCACCATATATTTCCACGAAATTCTGAGTACTACAAATGTGCATTAACATGCACAATGCCACATACTAATTTAAAAAATAAATCCCATTATGGCAGAGTCACACAGAATCATTGCAGAACATTTCATACATTGTAAAATGCATCCAATTGTGTATTTTCTAGAGCTTCAGTGGTGCACCAATGAATCAATTCACATTGATACTTCAGCTTACATTGAATGTGTAAGATGTTTTTAAAGATGTTTTTAAAGATGTTTTTTCAAGTGTGTTACACATAGTGGGTCCAGGTGACATTTCCAGCCACTGTAGGCCACTACATTAACCAAAACAAAAATAATATTTCAGTAGATATTTTTTTCAAATTACAACCTTCACTGATGACAATTCGATCAATCGTGATGGGTGCAAATCGTTAGACCCCTATTACATACACAGTTTATAGCAGTACCTTTACTCTTTGTCAAATTAATTAAAATGCTATTCAGTTGTATCAGGAGTTAGTCAAGTATTACGATAATTGAAAGGTTTTTTCTGGTCTTTTTTCAAATTATTAAATTGTGCTTACGGCATCATGTCATGGGACAAAGTATAGCTCTTGCAGAGCAGTGCATTACCTCTTATTAGAGAATGGGTCCACAGAAGTAGATATCGCAGGACTACATCTGAAATCCAAATAATCTCTATCCACAAGAATGGTCTGTGCACCTCCTCACATGTCCTGCTGCAGAGAAATGCCCATCAATAAGCAATCAAACTGATACTTTAAAATCTCAGAACTGATGGAAATGTGTCAAATGAAGTGAAAACTAGAAAAATATGATGGGATTGAGGATGTAGCTTAATCATGGATGGCTGCCCAGATTCAAACCCAGGATCTCAGCAGTGACAGCTCACTGCTCTGACCCCTTGAGCTACCGGGCCTCCTCAATAATGAAAAATTCGAAAAATGTATATTGCCTGATGTGCATTGCTTATTGCAATGTCCCATCTCAATCTTATTCCAAAAATGCATTCATATTTGGAACATATTTATGGTTGTATTAAAAGTAAAGGTATTAGCCCCATCTACAATAATATAGCGAAATCTTGACTTGCAGCTTTCGTGACTCCAGGAATTCATATTCATTGGGTCTTTCGATAAAGTCACATAGAACAAAAAAAATGACAGAAAACTACGACGTTTCGATCGCAACACAAGCAATCAAAACGTCGTAGTTTTTGTTGTTAATATTGTTGTTCTACGTGACTTTACCGAAAGACCCAAATAATATAATATAGCTATATTTTAAATCCCAATATTCAGAAAATCACCTACATGCATTACTTACGCCTTAATATATGCGCAGCCTAAGATCAATTCACCGGGAAATCTCATAAGCGTAGCAGAGTATCGCCAGGATTATGAGGTTAGTGACCACCATCTGTAATAAGTATAACCCGTAAAAACAAAGTTTTTCACTCTAAATCCTTTATATGCGTGGCGGCTAGAGTCCTCTCGTCCTCTGGCTTGAGATGGCTGCCACCTATGGGTCAGATGATTGTCTGCAGTATTAAACAATTGGTAATTAAATATTTAATTTGTTTTCCCTAAACAGTGTAAAATTTTGGATTTTTTTTTCACGAACATTAATTGTCTCGCACAACGAGTCTGTGTGCAAAATGTCAGCTCGATTGGATCACGGGAAGTGGGTTAAAAAACGACCGAAAGGTTTGCATGGTCGTAAGCAAGCAAGCAAGCACGCAAGCAAGCAAGCGAACTTAATATAAAGGATTTAAAAACGGGTGTTATCGGCTTCTACAGGGCTAGGTTGTGGGCACCAGAGAGGGCAATTTAGCAACACCCATTGTTGTAATTCACTTCTAGGCTACCACATCTTTGCTCCCGACCTTCACATGTACCGCATGGTGAAGTATGGTCAAATGACCCCATATGACTCACTCGGTGTTGGCAGGCCTTCATCCAGCAGTGGATATCAAATGTACTGCGCGTGTGCGTATACACAGTAATCTCAGTTAAAGATTATTAAACACACTTGACTGCCGCGGATTGTACAACTAAACACCACGCTCGACCGGTGGCGTTAGCAATAGTGCAGCTGCCTCGGGTCTGGGTTTTGAATTCCTTCCTATAAGTTCATTTCATTGGCATGTCGCCGTCGTGTCATGGTTCGCGCGCACCGGGCTTGCAACCCAGAGGCCCGCGGCTCGATCTTGATCTCACGGTGCGGCAAATGAAAGCAAATGGAAACGTTGCATTAAATCCCCATCACACCGCCACTGTCCACCAATCGTCAGGTGGTGTGTGGTGGAGTAAAGTGAGTGAGTTACTCCCATCTCTTCCATGACGTCTGTAGTGGAGTAGTGGAGGTCTCATCTGCCACGAATGGAGTTCTAATGCGATTGCAGGCTGCGCCTTTACGCTGTAAAATTAATTTTACAGCGTATGAAAAGTGGCTATGAATGTAAGTCGCGTGTGCCATTGCAATGCTTGTACGTACAGTAGTACGATTGTGACTTGATTAGCATGGAAGCTGCATTCTTGTCTTTGTGACCATAAATGCTGCAGGCATGGAATTAAGTTCCATCAGATAAGGGGGGGGGACTAAACGGCAGCTGTTATGGTGAACCCTCCTGGGTATGAAAAGAAATATAGTGCAAGCAGTTTGTCAAAGTCGACAACACAAAGCAGTTTGTGCTTCTTAAACCAAAGATTAAGTTGTTGAGGTTGTTATGGTTATCGAGAGCTTGTTTCAGTTTGTCATCAGCTTTGGCCCTCCTCTGATGGACAATGCATCCCCAAACAATATCCTACCTTAAACTAGTTTAACGTGACAATTAAATTAATTAAATACAATCCCATCCCATCCTTTATCTCTCCGAATCAAACTGTGTTTGGTCCAATTAGCATGGCATTTCTCAGCGTGAGCACAAGATGCCCATCATGACTGTCAATGGGGGAGGACCCAAATCATCTTGCTTTCACAAAGGCACAAATAACCAATGCTTGTGAGAGTGTGATTTGAAAAACAGTGGGAGCAGTAGTATAGCGGTTAACGCGCTGCGCTATGAACGTGGCGACCTGGGTTCGATTCCTGTCTCGGTCAACACCGGTGACGATTATCTGAACCGGTCCTGGACCTCCCCTAGGTCGACTCAGCCTCAAATGAGTACCTGATGCTGTGTGTAAACATTGCCACTAGGGAGACAAAGTTGGTCGGGCGTGGTGCTGGCTACCCACCTCCTCGTGTACCGTTCCAGCCTTCATAGGTGCTCGCTAACAGCACTTGCCCCGACAGTCTGTTAAGGCTATAAGGGGGATATTTGTCTTTGAAAATCAGTGCAATTTTTATTGTAATTTCAGTATTTTACATCATTATTGTTATCAATATATCTGTCTGGGTGGCACTGCGATTAGATTGCAATACTCACAATTGTAAGTCGGTAATTTCAAATCACAGTCGGGGATTTAAGGAGCGTGTTATCTTCCCTGTATCCCTCGAGGCTCTCAAAAGTGAGTACCACCTTGTGAGTAAACATTTGCAGTCGCCGTATGAAGGAAATGCCCCCACCATGGGAATATGGAATTTGCATTACTTGCTTAGAGCCACCAACAGAGATGAATGCTTCCCCATTGCTTGAGCATAGAAAAATACCATTTGAACAAATATTATTAATCATAAAGTTAGAATACGTGAATGTAAATTTGCATTGAGGCCACCTCTATCCGACACAGTCAATTCGTAAGGTGTATTCCAATAACAAAACATTCACGTGACAAATCTTAATGTTTTGTTCACTCGAAAGCCTTGGTGTTTAATACATTATATTACGACTGCCTAGATGTTCAAGGTTATATTTCTGTAGCTCTCTGATGTGACTTTTGAGTCATACCATACATTGTGCAACACGACGTTAAATGTTTGCCCCACATAAACCCGTGCTGGAAGAAAAACTTCCAAGAAGATGCTCCCAGCACGTGGATCGAAACGTCAGACATCACGCCAAACAACACGCGATACAACGCGAAAGCACATCAGGAGATGTGATATTGCCGATCGTTGTATACACACAACTGCACTGAAGCTCAATTTCTTTCACCATTTTTACGTTGCGTGTAGGATGTAGAGACCTCCACTACGACCTGGTGTTTGTCCTGGACGGTTCTCCCAATGTTGGCCCCGAGAACTTCTCCAAAGCGCGTCTGTGGGTCTCCGACTTCATCGGCGGGCTGGAGACGGGCAAGAACAAAACGCGCGTGGGGCTGGTGTGGTTTGACGACGCTCCGCACACGGCGTTCCGCCTTGGCAGCTCCTTTGGACGAGAGGGCATCCGCAAGGCGGTGCGCAACGTCCGCTACCAGGGCGGCGCCGTCATTCCTGGCGCGACGGCCTCGGCTCGAGCCGGCGCGGCTCTCGTGTACGTTGCCAAGCACAGCTTCTCGCGGGGCCGGGTCCTGGGCTCGGGTGGCCCTCAGCGCGTGGCCGTGTTGGTGACGAGCGGCAAGAGCCGGGGCGCCGCGGCGGAGGTGGCGCGAGGCGCACAAGCCGCGGTCGCCGCCGCCGTGCGCGTGTTCGTGGTGGGCGTCGGGGACGTGCTCAAGGAGGAGATGGAGGCGATGGCCAGCGACCCCGACGCCGGCCACATCTTTCACGTGGAGGATTTCGGTTCGCTGCAAAGGGTCACCAGCGTCCTTCGTCAGAAGCTCTGTGAAAGTGAGTTTGGCGCGATAGTTTGCCAAGTTTAGAAACTTTACTTTGGCAATCCATTTACGTGAGATTTCAGTTATATGCAGCGTTTTTCGAATGGGTTTGTTAAACGTGCAGCTATAGTGTGCATCGTTCATTCATTAATTGCAAATTTCATTTAAATTAGTCAGATCTTTGAAACAAAAAGCAATCTCGTAATACGGTAATGTAGCCTTGGCACAGCCATTCAGACACTGCACTATGAACCTTGCTATCTGAGTTTGATCCCTGGCCACCGCTAACATCAGTGGCAAGTGATATCTGAGCCAGTCCTGAGTGTCCCCTTCATCAACCTGCAATGACCAGCGTGTTGAGGTATTGTCATATAGCCCCATGACTCACACGGTGTGGTGAGGCCTTCATCCAGAATGTATTTGGCAATGGCATGGAATTTAGTATCAATTAATATGTTTGCCTTTATACTATATTAATTTAGATATTTATGTATTTATATATGTAATTCGTTATTGTCCAATGTAAATAATACACATCGTGCTTATAACCAGTTGCACGGTGAAGTTTTAGAAATGGAGCCACATGCACTACCGTATGCATCAATTCGAAATGTATATACACTGGCTCACTCTTAAAAGCCAAGCAATATTGGGTATGGTGATGATAATTGGAGTTTGACTGCTTAAACATTCTGTTGGAAAAAGACTGGTTTCGGAATAGCCATGGGCTGATGGCCCTGAACGTTACGTTATATTTAGAATGTGAAACACACCATTCTTGTTGATATTTCACTGAGGCCATGCCGAACCAAACTCCACAATTTCGAGAGACGGGGTGGGGAACTCGAGCCCCTCTGTCACAACTGGCCACAGGAGGGAATGGTGACCATCCTGTACTGACGAATCCTAATAAGGATGAAATTGGCGTGAAGTTGCTTCTTCATCTTTCTGCGAAAAAAAAAACAAATGCCACAATCTCAGCTATTTTAACCTGGTGGCCATCACAACCCTTTGTACGGATTTTGTCCAACAATGATGATACAATCATGCAATGCAACGTTTGCTGGATGTATGATGTTTTCCTCTTGCAGTCACCGTTTGTATATACACTGTTAGACTTTTATTTATTTAGCACTCATGTGTGCAAGAAAGCATTGTGTTCCATATGGTGACAGCTCTGTCAATTCCCAAGCACGTGAAAGTGATATATATATACAGGCTCTAGATCAGTACTGATGTATTTCCAACATGTGTTTGTCTTCCGAAGTATAGTATTTGTTTAGTGATAATACGTTACCTTCCCAGTTGCATAATTAATTCATGTCGCTCTCTGCACGTGACGTGCGACGTCACGAGTGTATGTCACGCAAAATGACACTTCGGTGAGGCAAGCACGCACCAAAGTCCCATATAGCAAGACAACTTTAAACTACACATTTAATTTTCACTGGCGTTATCATTATGTTGCAGGGAATAGATGAGCACATCGGTGCATAGAGCTAACGCATTAACGATTTCAACCTGAGTTGTTAAGCATTAACACGAAAATAAATAATATATAACAATTATATAATCATCTTCATCTTATAGTAGTAGGTTTTTACCCTTTAAACTGGTACAAAAACTGACACCTTTATACAAGGCATCATGTTTGCAATAACCACAACACAAGTAGTCAAAATGCAAACAAAAAGAAACAACTCTGATAATGATAATGATATGCACTGTCTCGGGTGTGGACCAATCAACTTCAAGGACAGTGCACATCATTATCATTATCTGAGTTGTTTCTTTTTGTTTGCATTTTGACTACTTGTGTTGTGGTTATTGCAAACATGATGCCTTGTATAAAGATGTCAGTTTTTGTACCAGTTTAAAGGGTAAAAACCTACTACTATATTTTGCCACTGGTAAAGGAGGTCTCATAGTGTAAACATCTTCATCTTGTTTATATTCCCCCTACAAACATTTATGTATAAAAAAACACATCTCTCGTTTGTGTGTAAAATCATGTATGCAGTAACATCCAAATGCACGGTATTGTTACTCCCAGTGCAGACGAACTAAATGCATAATATATTGAGTCGGCTTTGCAGATGATGAAATGTTTGTGTGATGGAATAGAGGGGGCAGTTATGCCTTGTGAACTCAGCAGAATGTGTCAGTCCAACACTCGGTGTGAGGCCTTCCTCTCATGTTTCATTTTATTCTTAAATCTTGTTTCAATTATTGTGACACTCCCAACCACAAGCTGCACGAACAATTTAGAGGTGACCGTTGTTTGAAACAGCATTTTTGTGAAACGCTTAACCAGTGGAAATTCTCGCCATGTCACGTGTCACAATGTTCCATGTTAAATGGAGAACATTGCAGGAATCAAAAGCGTTTACGCATAATGTTCTTCATTATATTTTATGCAGGCTTGTTTTGCTCAGCTCCAATGCTACAGAGTTTATTCTTTGTGAAGCGATAATCATTCGTGACATCTCGAGCTTACGTGGATAATGAGTATTCTGAAACCAAATGTACCACTCTAAATTAGGCATATTACAAACAAACAAACGTCTTCAGCATAAAAACGGAAACGATAACTTTTTGTGTCTAAAATCAAAAGTGCCGAGATGTGAGTCGCAGGCTCCAAGCGCTGAGCCCAAACCACTGGGAGCCTGGGTTTGAACCAGGGCAGCCACCCATAGTTAAACTTGATAATCCAATGTAGCAAGATTAACTGGCTACTATTTTAACTGTTTGTATTTTACCAAGTAAGGCTCACTGAGCTACATAGCTTTTTTTTAAGAAGCGACCTGGCCACAAATTATAGCTCAACGAAGTGGCGTATCACGTGGAAATTTTCTTCTAAATTGGGAGGGAAAAAAACGGAAGACCTGGAAAAAAAATCCATGCGACCACGGGGAGAACGTGCAAACTCCAAATATACAGACGCCAGGGTCTGGATCGAACCCATTAACTCCTGTATACTAGGTGAGGTAGTTAACATATCGCCACCGTGGCGAGATGTTACGGGGTCAACCGTCATCAGTTATTGGTGACTGGGTTGACACAATTTGGTGTTTTCGCTTAATTTGGCAATTTACAATTTCTCAGAATATGAAATGTAGTTCTAGATTTGAAGCTTTCGTGACTGCAAGGATTCATATTCTTAGGTTTTTTCGGTAAAGTCACGTAGGTAAAACATCAAAATTAATAAAAAATAAAACAAAATAAAGATCACGACGTTTCGGAGGCAACACAAGTCTCCGTCATCAGGTGGGACCGTCACAGCCAGATTAGCTGCATCATTGCCTCACTTGATGCAGCTAATCTGGCTGTGACGGTCCCACCTGATGACGGAGACTTGTGTTGCCTCCGAAACGTCGTGATCTTTATTTTATTTTATTTTTATTAATTTTGATGTTTTACCTACGTGACTTTACCGAAAAAAACCTAAGAATATGAAATGTAGGTTTGATTGCCCTGCGATATTACGTGTGAAAAAGCGCAGCACCCCTGGTGTGGATAAACAGTCTCCTGTGCATGTATATATCATAGCTTTGTCTTTTCAGATACACTAAACATTTTGGAAGGCGTGATGTGCTCATGTTTTCATCTGCCTAGGTCGCATTGTACGTGCACGTTGGTGATAAATGCTTCGCCTTTCTAGCATTGTTCAATAAACTGTTGAATTTTATTTATGTTGCTGCTTTTTGAATCATTGTGCATTAACAGCCATTTATGTTTTTTTTCCCTTGCCAGACGTGGTATGCCCAAGTTACCAGATCGAGAAACAGAGAGGCTCAGGGAAGCGCATTGACATTCCAGGTGAGAATAATACAGGCAGCATGGAAACTGCTTGCATGTGGTAAAAATGTATACCCATACGTGTTGCTAAACATTTTTAGTTTTTTTTCTACACTTTATTTAATGAAGAATACTTTATACTGCTTGGCACTCTGCTTTGAAACTGCTTGTGGGGGCTCAAATTCATCTAATGCGTCCGATTGGTTTCCTTCACTACAACCTAATCGGTTTTTATAGAATGGGTGGCATTATCATTGTACATGTGTCCCTCGCTCTACGCGATAGCAGATGTGTTCCTAACCTGCGCACAAAGCAGAACCGCACGAGAAGGCAGCTGCCTGCCGAGTGGCACACACGGTTCACATAATGTTGTCCTACGTCTGACCGTATAGTCACCGATGAGGGAATTCAAACTACATAGAAACACTTTTGGGTAGAAATAGGAAAGCCACACCGAAGCGAAATCGCACAAATCAAAAGCCACGTAAATAGTGAAACCTGTAGGTGAATCCATTGCCTTTATTAAAGAGATCATTCATGCTTTGTGCAGACCAACATTCATCCATGATCTACCAACGTATGAACAAAAAATAGGCTTTAACCCTTTCTGAAAATAATACATGTGTTAAGATGTTCAAACAACAAATAGACACCAAACAGATACCCACACATGCTTTTGGTAAAACATTCAAACAAATATGCTTTGATAATGTACGAATTGTCTTTGAAACGGATTCTCCTTCACCAGAGACAGCCTCCTTTAAGGCATTGTCTCACTACCAGTGTTAGACCAGAGGATGCCAAAAGACGAATAGCACAATGGCACATTCATAGCTCGGGTTGAGCAGTTATATTTCTGGGACCCATTTTAGTGCCTTGCAATAGATGTCGCTTTGGTATTTGAATTTCTTAACACTTACTCATTGGTTCTTTCGGTAAAGTCACAAATGTAGAAACGCCATTTTCACCTGAGGACGAGCGCTTGTGTTGCGTTTAAAGAGTCGTGATTTATTTTATTTTTATTTTATTTCTACATACGTGACTTTACCGAAAGAACCAATGAGTATAGTAATTCCTGCAGTCACGAAAGCTTCAATCCTAGATTATCTTAACACCTGTATTATTTACAGCAATGGTAAAGCATTTTACTTTTTTATCTAAAAAGTTCTTAAAGAAGGCCCTCACTATGTTGCGTCCATCATGGGAGTTGTATGTATGTATTTTGAACTTCCTTTGCACCGGACGTAGCCAGCCGTGCTAATCGGAGGTGTAGGGGAAGGACAACAAATTCAACACAAAAAGCAGTTCTAAAGAAGGGAGTCTTCAACCTAGATTTCAAATTGCATAGCTTCAGTGGCTGCTTAATATCGGAAGAGCATTCCAGATGGTGGCAGAAGCACATCTGAAAGTGCGCGATGGAGTTGACTGTCTTTGTTCGATGAAAAGCCAAAAAAACATACTTCACCACGCTGGTCAATGCAGGTCATTGAAGGGAGGTGGGGGCAAGACCAGATCATAATACCACTCGCCACTGATATTAACCGTGGCCCAGTATGGAATTCAGAGTGCAATGCACTAACCATCTACGCGACCGATCCACTACCGTAAAATGTCAGATGATACCACTGACGTTGCCAAACTTGATACCACATTTGGCAAAGTATATCTGCCATTTCTTCCAACAATTTTGTTAGAAAGTTGATCCAGCAGCAGTTCTTTGTAGAAAAGCCACACGTTATCTACGAATGCCAAAGCTCTACGTACATGCCCTGACAGAATTGTATTTTAAGCTTCACAGAATCGCATCACCCAAGGCACCCCTGGATGGAGTAGCATTATCTATTATTACGTTGTTTCATGCATGTGTGTTTCTCCAATTTTATCATAGTTATGCTGTGAGTAGCTTGGCACAGGCTGCTTAATTTAGATTTCTATAACCCACGAAGTTGAATTTCACATCAGTAAACTGTCTGAAAGTTAAATGGTTTGTCACCTGTCATCATTCTAGTATCTATCTTACCACGTAATATAAAGTGCGATATTATACTGTGCAGTAACAGAAGTAGTTACAATTACAATAGAACCCATAATGATGTTTTAAAAGCAAATAGTACACATTGTTCTTTGTATGGTCATCAATAGTTGTGCTAATTATATTAACTTACTTCACGTTAGAACAGAGCGTGAATTTGAACCCACAATGTCAGCCATGCTTATTCGTTGTTTGGACATTGGCATTAACCGCATAAACCACCCAGTCCCCACTAAACAATTTCCATTTGTTGATTTTTAACTGTACGGTGGTATGGCAAACCCACAGTAAAATGTTCCATGTCTAGAAATTAATGCATGCTTACCCTATAAACATTACGTATTTCACTTATAAAACTGTCTCGCCAAAATGTGAATTAACAAGCATACCGGATATAAAAAGCTTGACTTGACTTTGGCTTATGACAGTCTGAAATGTAATATTAATGTAGTGGGCACACACGGACAGTGTAGTTAGCCCGATGGACCACCACCCTTGGTTAACATCTGGTAAAGGGGAAGTTACCCCTTTGTGTTAGTACGTTGGTTAATAAATGTGTTGCCTCCAATAGTAAGCCTGAGCCTCCATCTGTACCCACTACATAAGTGGCTGCATTGGTAGGTTCTGTACATTAGCATTCCTGCCATTTGGCCAATTGGTAGAGCCAATGGTTGGATTTCCACAGTCGCACAATGTTTTCCCTACGTAGAAATGCCATAATGCACACTTGTTGATAAAGCAGAAATCAGAGAGTGTGTGATATAATATCCTAAAAATTACTATACTCTTTGGTTATTTCGGTAATGTCACGTAGGTAGAATAAATAAATTAATATATTGTATATCACGATGTTTTGATCGCAACACAAGCGGTCGTTCTCAGGCGGAAAATATAATAATCCAGCAGTGGAGCTGCTGAACCGGCGAGAGAGCTGCTACAACAAGGTTATATATGTGGTGAAGGGCAAGCAGGCGGGGTCTGAGCTGGAAAGGAATTCTATCCCCGGACGCAAGCACGTCAGTTGTGTTAATGGGGGAGATTAGGGAGAGAGAGATTAGGGAGAGAGATTAGCATGGAATTAGCTTCCGTCGCCACACAAGAGCACCGTCCCCACATATGCGCACAACAGCAGTGTTAATGGGAGATTAGCACTATGTTGATGGGAAAAATTAGGCAGAGAGATTAGGGGGATTAGCAAGTTAATATCATATCTATGTGTAACACAAGCTGCGGCGCTGTCAACTGCGCTGTGAGAGGCAAGCGCGTCCACGCAAGAGAACCACCTGCAACGGTGGTCATGCCAGTGAGACACACAGCCCATCACACAGCCAGAACCATCAATACATCGAGGCTAAGGGAGCAGAGGTGGCCATGTTAGTGAGACTCCAGCCCGTTAATGCAGAGGCACCTAACAGGGCAATGCAACTCAGAGAGTTGGAGATAACAGCCAAACGGCAGGGAAGAATGGAAGCACCACAGCAAGTTACGACTTTGCTTGGTTAATAACGTCCTTCCAATGATTGCTCAGCTTATACCCATCTTCTCGGTTGAAATTGTTGCTGTGTTTATATATCTGGATGGCTTCATGGACAAATCTTCAGACGGAATGTCCCAACGAGCCATCAGGCCTCTTCTCGATCAAAACATCCAGGAATGGTAGCTTGCCATAATGTTCTACTTCCATGGTGAATTTGATGGATGGGTGTATAGAATTGATGTCGTTGAAACATTGGTTCAGTGCTGGCTGGCAATGTGGCCAGATGATGAAAGTGTCATCTATGTATCTCTTCCACAGGGAAGGACAATGGGTGGATGTCAGAATGGCATCTGTTTCAAATTTATCCATGAAAACATTCGCTACCACTGGTGATAAGGTAGAACCCATAGGGGTACCTTCATTTTGTTTGTAGAATGTACCATTCCAGATGCAGTAAGTGTTGGTAAGGCAGTGCCTCACCAAAGTTGGTACATCAGGATTCAGTCCCTGTTGGACCAAGTCTTTAATGATTGCTATGATGTCAGGTACAGGTGCCTTGGTGAACAGAGAGACTACATCGAAGTTGACAAGCAAATCATCTGGAGACAGTGAAATGTCTTTGATTAGAGAAACCAAGTGAGCTGAGTAAAGTACTGCTGAGGTGGTCTTGCCCGTGAATGGAAGCAGGGTCTCAGACAGAAATCGGGCCAGTTTGTAGGTAGATGAGTTGATGGTAGAAACGATAGGACTGAGTGGAGTACCTTCTTTATGGATTTTTGGAAGGCCATAAAATCTGGGTGGTCTAGCAACTGAAGGTTTTAGAGAGAGCTGCTTGGTCGGTTCGAATGGAGAAGTCGAATTAATGATGATATTGTTGTTTTTTGTAGCCAGGTGGTTGGTAGGATCTTTGTTAATTTTGGTATAACTGCCATCATTAAGAAGGTCCTGGATTTTGTTGTTGTATGTGGTTTTATCCATGATGACCGTGGCATTGCCCTTGTCGGCTGAAAGGATGACAATGCCATCTCTCTTTTTCAAATGAGCGAGTTCAGAGCACTCGTCCCTGCTGATGTTGCTAATGGGTTTCTTTGAGTTTTTGAGGATGGCGACGATTTTAGATCTTGCCACGTCTGCTGGGATGTAACCCAAACATCTAACTTTTTAACGTGTGGATCTGGCTTCTTTTTTGACAGGATGTTGAATTTAGCAATTAGGTTAACTTTACATGTGGTTGACATTGTCGCGGCAGAAGAAATAGTCATGTTATCTACAAGGTCCCAATCAGATGTGTGCATTTTATCTGTTAATGTTTAGTGTGATTGTAAGAGAAATTTGTCTAAATTATCAAGTTCAAAACGGAGCAGTCCTGAAAATTATCATTCACTTTTTCCATGGTCATTAATAAAATCCAACCTATGAAGTGCATGTCTTCATCACAAAAGAGATAACGAATCACAATTGATTCTCATCTTGATGAATAAGCATTTAATTAAGTATATAAATATTCATTTAATGTTATCCTAAATCAAAAAAGCGTTCCTCTTACTCTCGTTCCAATAAAACGTAAAAAAAAGCTATGAATATATAATATATTTTTTAAAAAGCATCAAAAAAACCTTTCATTCATATACAGTAATTTACACCATATATATATATATCAACACCTATAACATTGAAACTCAACTACCCCTTCTGGTGAATGTAGTTGGTGTCTGTTGACATGAGCCCTTAATGAAGGGGGGCCCAGTTGGGAGACGCACAGATGTGCATCTTACACAGCGAATGAATCCCGTGGCACGTCGGCATGAGCATCGTCTCAGCCACATGTGACCTGGTGTGCGCGTGCACAAGTGGTGCGCACATGGTACGCTCGACTACGCGCGCACTGTATTCCCCTTCGAGCTGCGACGTGGCATCCCCGTTATACCGTGGGCTTTTTCTTTTCTCGCATACGTCACTGGGATTGTAGTCTGACATGCTGGCTTCCGGATATGGGGAGGGGTTAAGACATTCGTTTGTATTTTCCTTTCCTTTAATAATCTTGCTACAGTGCCACATTCACATGCAATGTGTGATTCCTAGATGTGCTTGCACTGCCCATGGATTATTATTTACATTATACAGATAGCTCAGAAAGCATTAAGTTTACATTCATTTGAAGCAAACATATGTTTTAAATTTTTATATTTCTGCATTTGAGCCAGCAGATTTCCGCGAACATTACTTAACTCATGCAACCGTAGATGCTAGTTTTATTAATTGTTATTTACATTCCATTATCTTAAGTCACTTTGTAAACTGTTCATTGGCTGAAATGCATTTTGTTACATTATTCTTTATCTTTGGGCCCGAATCACAGAGCTATGTTTTCCATCATTCAGACACATTACACCCACTCCACCACTTTCCACATTTCTGCGGGACTGGCCGAAAGCCGGTGGGATTAGTGCGGAGACAGCAATGGAGGACACTTTTCCGCAACTACGCACATTTAAACGTCGACATTCCGCCACTGTGCCGAATCGCCAGAGTCACACAACGCGAGTGCGGCTGAGGCTTGTGTGGGGAGGGCTGAGAGTGCATCACGGCGGGGCCATTCCGCACAAAATAGGTTTGTGCGTGAGGTTTTTTTTGTCACCTCCATTACACAACTTTTTTGTTACCGCTTTTATACATCCGCTTTCGAGCAGGACTTTGGTGCTCTAAACAATTTGTAAAGCAGCAGAGTGGGAAGCTTGCACGCACTTAGAGATGACAATGAGGATGAAGACCGCCGTGGAGTTTAGGAAGATGATGAAGGTGGTTGTTGATAATGATGCAATGGAGATGATTATGGCAAAGGCCACGCTAAGTCCTAGGATTTGTTTTCAAATGTTTGCATCTGGGAGGAAATTGCAGTGGCCAGAGAGAACCCACAGACACATTCCATAAGTTTGCTTTCCCCTGTCAATCCACTGTCTTTGATCTCCAAGTTTAAACGTGGCGAATAGTGGCACAGTGGCTCCTGCATCGCACTGTGAACCCAGGGATTTACGTTTTATTACAGGCCACCTCACAGGTCAGTGGTGCCTGCTCTGAGCCTCCCCTAGAGCTACTCGGCCTCAAATGGTTATCTAGTGCGCTTTGCTCTGTTCACACTTGGTGGATCGCCATGGGAACGGGGTTGGTGTGGATCGGTGGAATGCCGTTGGATGTATTAATGGTCGTTGCAGCAGCAGCATCAGCATTCATCATCTTCATATATTATCATCAACAGAACCACTATCATCGTCTTCAATTATCATAATCTTCACCTATCATCATCGCCATTGTTTTTAAGTCGCGTTAGGTAGTTTTGGCTTAACACTACATTTCGCACGTGTTATTAAGTGTGTATGCGTGTTCATGTGTTAGATGAAGCAAAATAAATTATACAAGAACGAGCGGAGGGCTGGGCAGCTAAAATACAGCAAGTTGGCACTGTAGGGGGTATAGCTGGGGCATCTACCAGTTATCTCAGTCAGCCAATCAATGGCACCTGGGTCTGTCCCGTGACCTCCTGTCAGCCAGCCTTCGATACTTCACTTGTCCTCAAAGTACACCTGGCCTGGCACAGGCGCTGTGGCAATGTCACCGTCACTTAGTGGCGAATGGCGGGTATTGGTGTTAGATGGTTGACGCCTCATTGGCCAAGTTGATTCGTCAGGGGGTAGACGCATGCTGATGTCAGCATGCACAGCCCCAAGCGCTCTTCGACATTCCCCGACAACTACTGCTGATTGGCTGTGGGATGTTTTTTTTTACAGAATGGGATCCCATCCATTCTGCATGGAGAATTTGGCCAAAAATCCACTTTGGTGAAATATTTGGCTGACAAAAGACAATCCAAAAAAAAAAACTCTGCACGATTGTAACTCCTCCATATTATTGCTTGCAGTTTCGTCTCAACTGAAAGAACTACAAAATAAATTATACCTTCAAAAACCCGAGCGGTCAAAACGAACTCAATTCACTTGACGACCAGTTTTAATCACTATCACCCAGGTTCGAACCCTGGATCTCAACATTGCCAGTTCAGCACTCTGGCCTCTGAACCACCTAGCCACCTTCTCCCCTTGTTATGCCATGTGGCGTGACCTGAGTGTTTTATCGATTATGGTAGATTCGATTTGTAAGCCTGCTTTTTCTTAAAATTAAAGACAGCTGTGGAATGTTAAGAGTGTACTTCATTGTCTCTGTTTTAAGCTCCGTTCTGCCCTCAGTACGCCGTGTATTTGATCCAAAACAAGCAGCCTTTTTGAGTAAGTGCTAAGTGCGCCAGTGCAACCTGCAATTTCACTCCGCTGCGCATTTCCAGCCTAACGCATGTTCAGCCCAGAAAAATACTTCTATTCCTTGAGCTACAAACGTATGAAAGATTTGTCCCCACCCATCCCTCTCCCTGTTCTCAACCACATAGTTGGTGTGCTTCCTTGAGCTTCCATCGCGCGCTTTCAAGTGTGCTTATGCGGACGTCTGGAACGCTCTTCCTTCCGATATTGAAAACTAATTTCTTTAGAACTGCTTTTGTGTTTAGTTTGCTGTACTTTTCCCGCACGGTTGGCTACATACGGTGTGAAAGAAGTTCAACATGCCATAATGACAGGCTACCTGAAGGAAATATACTTGAGGGAAAGTATAAATATTCATCAATGTAATATTTGAATTATGTGGCATTCATATTATTGGATCTTTCGGTAAAGTCACATAGATAGGTTAAAAGAAAATAACAAAAAATAATAAAAGTTACTTTAATAATGCCTGATCATTTGGCCAGTGCCACCTGTATATGCAGAAATGCCGGTAAACGTCTGTTGTACTGTTATCTTCCTTTAAATTGACATAGCCAGACAATTCTGAAAGATAATTGTTCACCACCTGGATACTACGAAAGGCATTCATGCCTCGAAACTCATTACATTTGAGTGGGACTGATAATATACCCACCTAGACAGGCCAAGCCTCAGTACCCAATCATTACATATTACCCTGCCTACTGTGAACATAATTAGAGCAGTATATAGGTACGTGTAATTTGTTAACAGCCAGATAATAGCTCATTGATACCAGGGGTCCAATTCATGAAGAGAGCATGCTAAGATTATTTCATATCAGGCTTAATATTCCATCGGCGGAAGTCTTGTGGAAACATGATTCACCAATATGCTGGGAGAAATGGTATTTGCCCCATTCCACAATGGCTAGCAGCCGATATTCAGCTTGGGGGAGGGCTAAGGGCATTCCAGCATGTGCATCATGATGCCATGATGAAGCCTCACCTCCTGATTGTTTTTTTATTTTTCCACAGCAGTAACAATGCACAGTCGTGTAGGACTGCAATGAAGTGCTTTCCAGACACATGTTGATCGATTGCACAGATTTGTAAAATTCTCATTGGGATTTTAGGCCTGCCAGAGAATAATTTCCATTGGCATCACTTCTTTTATCTGGGCACTTTCGTTTTCTGCCACATTCAAAACACTTCTTAAAATAATTGTCCAAACATCTCATTGCAAAAGCATAATGAAAGTGTCTCTTGAGGCTCAATGAGGCTATTCTCAATTAAAGCGTGATATAGTCATAATTTTCATCATTAGCACCATCATCAGCATCAATCTGCACTCATTCTGCCACATCCAACCCCCATTCTGGGAAGATTTTAGCTCCTGGAATTTTTGTGGTGGGGCTTCTGACACGTCTTGTGGCCAGAGGGCCACATGAATAGTGTGGAATGGGTCTCTATGCCCCCACTCCTCTATGCCGTGAGTGGCCACCCCCATGCAAGGCAGTGGCACGAATAAAGCGTTGAAATCATGGTGCATGAATTGTTTAAAGTTCCACAATCCTGTTGCTTTGCCCTAGCTTCATTTTCGCCTCACACCCACTGGCCCATTTCACAATGCGGACTGATTCATAACAGCATGCAGTCTCCAATTGGAGGAAAAGGGTCCTCCATGAATTGGGAATTACAAATTGGGGCCAACTTTCCGCAAAAATGGCCATCATTATGCCAAATGTGTTGGAATTACTACCAAAAGCATTTCATGATTTGGTCCCCTGAAGTCTTTATCTCAAAGGACATATGCTTAAATAAGTACACCAAACGACAAACGAATTGTACTGTGTAAACAAGACATATGAAAAATACAATTTAAAGTAATTACGAAACAATATAAAAAATGCAAGTGTAACGTGATAAAAAAAAATGAAGTAGTATAACAATATCTAAACAGCAACGCGTTTACAGTTGTTTTCTTGCCTTCAAAATGATTTGCATTTGTAATTGTGAAATAGTGCTTCTGTACAATCAAATTTGAGGCTATTGGAGCGGTGCTAAATGTAGTGGGGTTGGTGAGAACATATGCAAATTAAAGTTCACAAAATTTACTGTTATATTTTGGAATATGATAGCAATGTAGAAGCATATCCTAAATAAATAAACAGCTTCATTGCCATTTTGCAACTGAGTTAACTGGGGTAATAAGGACGTATTTATAGCCATGCAAACACAACTAAATCAACCAAAGCAATTTCCTAATTACTGACAAAGGAAGGGATTTGGACAGTGATTTGACCATGAGTTAAACTCGGGGCGGAATATAAAACTATTTAAAGTTGTTATGACCGGTGATTGGTATCTGACATAATTGGCATGACGTGGAGATGATGGACTGATCGTGCATGGTTGAAGGATAATGTGATGTTTTAATTTACCTTTTGAAGTTTTTAATGGAAAAAAAATGTAACAGCCCTTTCTCAATCCACTGCTGGATGAGGGCCCCCATTCCATGTCAGTTATGAGTGATGTTTGGCTATAATTCATCACAATGGACAGTTCAGATATCACTCGTCATTCACATTAACTATAATTGGCAATCGAGCTTAGGTCACCAGGTTTATAGCGGAAATACCAATGTATGTATGTATGTTAAAATAGAGATGGAAATCTGTATGTATATTTTTGCTGTGTATGATTACATTCAATTGTGACTTCATGGTTATTTATTGGCATTCATTGGTACGTCTAAAATTATATTGACTGCCTAAGTGTATATTTTTAGTTCGTCTGGGTACTCTTGTTTTCTCCTCACATGTAAACATTCATTAATTTCCCGATAACATCTTAATATATAGCGGATCACAGAGCTTGGGCAATTGTTGGCACCGGCTCATCCCGTGGCTGTCCTCCCGCTTGTCTGTGATTGTTCGTGCTTCTAAGTCGTTCCGTCTCCATGAGAGTGCGCGTATACTGTGTGCGGTACAAGTTGAAAAGTATGAAGACTGTTTTGAAATATCTTAGTTCTGTGCATTATCACCAATGTCACTTTGATTTGGCGCATAACAATTAACCTCCCCCCCTCCACCCCCGCCTCATACTCCTCCATCACCCAGAAACCCCAAATCTAGTCAAAATGCTCCATTAGCAATTGTCTCATATACAATTGGACGCATGTATCATGTGTAAATTGAAAACTAATTTCTTTAGAACTTATTTTTGTGTGTTAGTTTGTTGTCCACTCCGCTTGCCTCCGATTAGCACAGTTGACTACGTACGGCACGAAAGAAATTCAACATACAGACATAAGTAATATTTAATTTTAATAAATTAATTGATGAATAATTGCACACGACATACATCACAAAAATTATAATAGCCAAAATCAATCATATATGTTTATTGGGTTAGATCGCGTAAATATAAATGTGTCGTTAAACCCACCACCACCCGACACAGACAATTAGTAAAGTTTTTCACGTAAACAGAACATGGCAATCCGTTATTAGTACAGCCCACCGGTGTGTTGGAGAGCAAATCCACAACATTTACAATCTGAGTACTGTAGCCAAAGTGTTGAACTCCGGAGAGCACCTTTCAAAAACTGACTGCGAGCTTTAGTGTATTGCTTCTTGTATTTTAAGCACTGGCATTTGACAACGGACGTTGTTGCTAATATCAGCGGCTGACAATCTACAGTTGAAATGTCAACTATCCAAAACACTTCATAGAGAGAACAATTGAGATTATGCAAATAGCCATTGGTATAATTTAACACAGCGATAGTGGGTAGTAGTAATAATATCATGATCTGAATCCTGATTGTTTCGAATTATCAGTATCAACACAAATCCTCTCGCCATATCTGTTACATTTAAGACTCTATATCGGTTAGTTAAAATATCAAGATTTCATTTTACTCTCAATTTACATGGGAAAAAATGATTTATTCTATATCACTAAATCAGCAGCATTTATACAATGTATAGAATAACTACTTTAAAAATAAAGTGCTTAAAATGTGTACGTTTAAAATCCTCTTCCAGCTCGTTGACCACACCCTATGTGTGTGCATGTATATGCACACACGCATATTATATCATATGTGGATATCATTGAGACATATTTCCAAAAGTAATGTAAAAGTATGGGATGAATTTCGATTTAAAGCTTTTGTGACTGCAGGGATTCATCTTATTGGTTCTTTCGGTAAAGTTACGTAGAAGGGAAATAATAAAATAATAAAAATAAACAGACCTGTTCTTCATCTGAGGACGGCTGCTTGCGTTGTGGCCGAAACGTCGTGAGAATTATTTTATTATGCTTTATTTTTATTATTTTATTATTTCCCTTCTACGTGACTTTACCGAAAGAACCAAGAAGAAGTATGAAATGTTCATTTCTCAACGGACTATTTTTATTATATTATTGGATTAATCGTATAAAACACATGAGGAATATTAAGAATTCAGTATTATTTTCATAGCACCCTCGGTAATGAATAAATTCACATCCGAGTGTAATAATGAATACAATTACAATAATTGGTTTCCTCCGAGTTCACGTGCTCATGCCCCAGAAAAATGGAGATTCCAGAATATTTAAGCTGTAAAGCATGTGCTATGGCCTGAAGCTCACATTATCCATAACCATACATGTGCATCAAGCGTATATTTCAAAGTACATTTTGTGTAAAGGTGTGAAAGCAGCTTGCTTTCTGTATTAAATATATGCACGTGTGCTATATATCTACCTCGCAAATGACACCACAGTATTCGTATGCAAGTAGCAGTTATGCAATGCAATGCTGAATGTTGACAATTTCCAAATGTCTCCCATATTTAAAGGCACCATAAATTTAATGAATGTTCCAGCCATAAATCAGTGGATATGCTGGCTACCTTCTCTTAACTGAAGATGGGCCACTGCACGCAACATTAACCTACCACATTTATATTTCCGTTCGAAGGCAGCTTTAATGACAGAGGTTGTGAGATTTTTTTTCCCCTCTCAAGTCAGTACCTGTTATACCAGTTTAACTTGGAGTGATTTTTTTGCCATGTAAGCTCAGAACATAAACGGGCAGCTCATGAAAGCAGAAACTGCTCCGTTGCACCACCATCAGCTTCTTACCGCTCACATTTTACAGTTACTTCGGCACGCGTGGACGTTTCCCGTTACATTAAACATTAAGGTCCGTGAAACGACTTTGCCATCTGTTGCTGCCTCTGCTGACGCAGGTTTCGACCTCCTGGAGAGGCTGGCTCTCCTGGAAAATGTGGCGCAACCGACCGAGTCTGCGCAAGACGAGAAAGCTCGACTCCGCCTAAGGGGGAACCCCATCTCCCAGCCCACTGAGTAAGTGCCGCATCTTCTGGCACGTGACACGTCCTCGCGGGCAGTGTTGTGAGCAACCTGTGGAACGCTTGTCACTCAAATACGCATTTGCAGCCACAACAAACGTGATCGTCTGAGTCAACGATGTGAGGGAGAACCCCGGCGTTGATATTTACGCAGGCTCTTTTTGAAGGCATCAAAGAGTTGATGCCGTAGTTTATCCTGTAAAGACGTACCGATAGTCGCCAGCAGTCCTCGTTTTGCCAGGATTTTTTTTTATTGTTGAGGTCGCTATTCCGAGAAATGTGTATGTCTTCCCGGGAACTTAAGAGTCTCCAGTTTTTTTCAGTTGCAGAATAATGCACCAGTCCAGATATATGCAGTTTTTCCCTCTGATGGTACTGAGATATTCTTCTTCCCATTATATGTCCCATTTTTTTTTGTAACTCATCTGCAGCAACTCTCGCTGTAGCAGAAATTAACAATTAAGTTGTATTCTTTTTTTACAGAAGACTTCAGTGGTCAATACAATTACCGTCAATTATTTGCAAAGTCAGCAGTGGTTGCCCCCACTATGAACAGACTGCTCCTCACCCCCCGCTATGAGAACGTGTGAGTTCCAGTTCAACCACTGGCTCAGCCACCGACTGATCCGTAGTAAGGACGTATGTATGTAGAACCTTTAGATTTAAAGCTTTCGTAACTGCAGGGATTCATCTTCTTGGTTCTTTCGGTAAAGTCACGTAGAAGGGAAGTAATAAAATAATAAAGTAATAAAACATAATAAAATAATTCTCACGACGTTTCGGCCACAACGCAAGCAGCCGTCTTCAGGTAAAGAAGACGGCTGTTTGCGTTGTGGCCGAAACGTCGTGAGAATTATTTTATTATGTTTAATTATTTTATTACTTCCCTTCTACGTGACTATGTAGAACCTTTTTTGCACCGTACTTAGCCAACCGTGATAATCGGAGGTGCGTGAGCAGTCAGTGTGCAGCGACCCACTGGCACCCTGGCTGCTCGTTTTCCGCACAAGTGAAACGGAGTGACTTGATTACGCTAACATACTAGTATGCACCTGATGAGTTAATGAGTTAATGATGACGTCACCCTGCTGCTGCTCTATATAAGAACGGGAGACACAGGAGAACCTCACCATTCTGGCGAATTGCCCGATGATGCTGGTTGCAATTACCAGCGAAACGTCGTACTCAAATTGTAAATGTTGTGGCTTCAACACACCGGTGGGCTAAAGCAGTGAACTATTTGTCTTTGTCAACGTGACACTTTTTTTACTGATTGGCCGTGTCGGGTGGTGGAGGGTTACGACACATTTATAAATAACGCGATCTAAACCCAAAAACGTTGATTATGAATAATATTGGTCGCGAAAGCCTACGTGTTAACCTGCTAGTATGCACAGCTGCACACATCAGCAGCGACATCTTCACTCCTTCCAATTTACAAATCGCCCCTGTTTGCTCGATGGTGAAAAAAAAAGGATGAAGGTGCTTATGTAAGCAGCTGTGCAAGCCTCAACGTGGCAATGTAGTGAGGACGTAACCGTGTTAGCACCTCCTGTTGAAATTAGGTCAACACCAACATCTTCCTGGAGCCCATTAGCTTGCTGTGGTCTGGCTTGCCTTTAACAATTATAGATTAACACTCAAGTTTCCTTCCTTAGACAGTTTGCATGTGGGCCTTTTTGCAAGCCTGGTCATGTTTTCAAAGCACTTTTGTCCTGGGTGTCAAATATTGCCTAATTGCTTCGTTCCTGGCATGATGCAACAGTTTTAATAATTCGTATATGTTGAATGTGTTACACTTGTTTTATATATATAACGTGGGATGGTACAAAAAAAATTGCTGAATAGATTCATTGAGTCCGTTAATTACGTCTCTCAATCCTTTCAATCCTTTGCTGG
The DNA here is from genome assembly GCF_015708825.2 of Lethenteron reissneri. Lineage (NCBI taxonomy): Eukaryota > Metazoa > Chordata > Hyperoartia > Petromyzontiformes > Petromyzontidae > Lethenteron > Lethenteron reissneri. The sequence goes on from NC_083807.1 coordinate 9,643,116, forward strand.
ATAAAGGCTGTACCTCTCTGTGCCTTCATGGTGGTCATTTTTACCATACTTCACCACACTGGTCAGCTTGGGTTTGCTAAAGGGAGGAGGCAGAGGAACAAACGAAATGTAACTTGCCACTGATGTTACCGTAGGCGCATTCAGGAATCGAACTCAGGCTTGCCCGGTTCATAGCGCAGTGTGCTAAGCACTGTACCACTCTTACATTCTCAAATGTATAAATTATGTATGCATAGCCCGATACATAGAGTAAACATACGTACAGTATTACATTACAGTGTACTGCGTAATCATATCGGTCAATTTGTATTCGCATCGTTCTTATAGTGCAAAGGCTATCACGTAATGTGCTGTGTTTCACAGACATAGTCTGCAATAATTTCAAATAAGGAGACAATGTTGCTATGTGGAATCTAAATTTGCTTAACTTGAGGCAAATTTTTTTGCCATTTGGCAAAATTCGGATCATAACCCCGGCACACCCTGGCGAATGTTTTTCAACTGACGCCAGGGGCTCTTTCACGAGCACTGTGAAGCAGACGGCACGTCGTATTTTTAAATCCTTTATATTAAGTTCGCTTGCTTGCGTGCTTGCGTGCTTGCGTGCTTGCTTAGGACCATGCAAATCTTTCGGTCGTTTTTTAACCCACTTCCCGTGATCCAATCGAGCTGACATTTTCCACACATACTCGTTGTGCCAGACAATTATTGTTCGTGAAAAAAAATTCCCAAAATTTTACACTTTTAAGGCAAAATTTTTTTATTTTACATATATTCAAATAGAACTCATTCATGGCTTTGGCTGAACGTCAGAGTGTAAGAGCCCAGAGCGTAACCCCTCCACAGGCCGTGGTGGAGTAGCGCAGTTGGTAGTGCCCTAGCTTCGCATGCCAAAGGTCGCGGGATCGATCCCCGCGTCCTCCACAGGCGAATATATTTTTAAATCCTTTATATTAAGTTCGCTTGCTTGCTTAGGACCGTGCAAATCTTTCGCTCGTTTTTTAACCCACATTCCCGTGATCCAATCGAGCTGACATTTTTCACACAGACTCGTTGTGTGTGACAATTAATTTTCGTGAAAAAAAATCCAAAATTTTACACTGTTTAGGGAAAACAAATGAAATATTTAATTACCAATTGCTTAATGGTGGCAGACAATCATCTGACCCATAGGTGGCAGCCATCTCAAGCCAGAGGACGAGAGGACTCTAGCCGCCACGCATATAAAGGATTTATAGTGAAAAACTTTGTTTTTACGGGTTTACTTGTTATTCACAGACATAGTCTGCAATAATTTCAAATAAGGAGACAATGTTGCTATGTGGAATCCAAATTTGCCTAACTTGAGGCAATATTTTTTGCCATTTGGCAAAATTCGGATCATAACCCTGGCACACCCTGGCGAATGTTTTTCAACTGACGCCAGGGGCTCTTTCACGAGCACTGTGAAGCAGACGGCACGTCGTATTTTTACAGTTTATTTCCACCCACGGTATTAACCACGGCGGCTGCTGAATTCGAACCACAGAGCTCTGCAACGAGCAGCGAACGCACCATCGCTGCCACATCACAGCCCCATGGGTAGTGGTAAACGGATATATATTGCACAGTTACTGTTCAAATAGCTCATGTTGTAGAGAATTGGGTTGGAAGTCAATTGTGCTTCTGGGTATGGATACACAGCTTCGTGGCATTGAAATGTGGAGTTTCAACCGAGGAGTGATGACCACCAGTGGAGTTGAACGTTGCCCATTACGTACTCATTAGAGCGCGTTGACGCTTTTACTTTGATATTGCGAAAAGTGCAATGTCTTGTTAAGGAAGTCAATATCATTCCAACAACCCTGATTGTACTGCCAGGGTTGTATAAGGGCAGCGCAGATGTATGTGTGCATACTAAGCAGTGTGTTTGTTCAATACTTCTGTTTTATGTTGTTACCCTCTCTTAGATATGTCGCATTAATGTGCACACTAACACAATATTGGTTCAATTTATTGACTGCGTAAGTAGTGTTAAATGCTCCGTATAAAAGTAAATTAATAATAAAATAAAATGATGATGACTCATACAGAATATCATTCATTATTGTAGCATTCTGTTCGAAGAAAACATTTGTCAATGGAACAAATGAATACATGCATTGAAGACCATGAACGTCCATATTGAATATAAATGCTTGTGAGTGTGTATATACATTATAGTAAGCATGCCATGAAAGGCCAGCTCTGAATTAAGAAGCCCTGCTAAATGTTCTAGAAATAATGGCAGGCGCATAAATGACCACAATCCTTAGCCCCATTTTATTCAGACGGCAGCTATTAGGCTGTAGGTTGTTTTTTTCCGTTCCAATGTATTTACAGCCAAGGGCGTAAAAAGGTTTCGCTCTGGCTCAGTGAGCACTAACCACTTTTTTTTTTGCGAAATTGCCAAACATTTTGTCTGAAATTTCGGTCTACCAGCTCAGCGAAAAAAAAACATTTCAGCCCTTCCGTTTACAACTGGCCAGCTCGGGTTCAGTCGACTTAAAACATATTTTTGTAAAAACATAAAATGAGTTGAAATTCATAAAATATTAATATGCTGACTTTGGTGATGCTCGATTTTATTGGAGCACAAGTGTTTTTTTTTAATTATAATGCAATGCACACTTTGAGTAAAACGTTGTTTTTTAGATGTTGCCATTGGCAATCCAGAGGTCGCCGGTACAATCACCCGGCGCGGCGGTTGAAACAATGGGGAAGTTCATTCAATCTCCTCGCCTCTGTCCACCCAGCAGTGTAAACCACAGTTAGGCAATCGCCAGGTCACGTGTGGTGCAGTCAATTGTGGGTACTTAAATGTTTTCTTCCAAGATGTACTACCCACCGTGTATGCCCTCCAGAGAGTCTCGGCTACCTTGCCACAAGCAGTGGTGTGAAAAGATACATTTCACGGCCGCATTTTTTTTTACTTTTACATGTAAAATTGCATTGAGTATAATGTATACATTCAATTGAACTAATAGAGAAGAGACGAGTAATAAATAATGGTGTTCCTTTACTCCTGTAACATGCTCAGGTAGATCATTTCCCAATGTCCCAGATTAATGTATATACTAACATTTGTTCTTCAACATATAAATAAGCGCATGCAATCGTATAGCGTATTAACAGTGCTAGCCAAGTCCAGCCTGAAAATTGTCTGTTACAAACACTGAACACTGCCTATGGTTTATTATATAACATCTTATACAAATGTCCTCTGTTACGTCTGCTCTTGGAGAAAGCCTAGGCCTGAAACATTAGCCCATTATGAAGGTTAACCTCATAAAGCAACATTTTGTAATGACGAGGGGGGTTGTTTTGTTGACCATACTTCACCTTGCTAGTCACTGCAGGTTGGCGAAGTGACGGGGTGAAGGGGGGTGGTTAGCCATGGCCAGGAATCTAACTCTGATTGCCTGGCTGAAAGTACGGTGTGTGAATCAGTGCACCACAACTCAAACCCCAAGAGATATAAACGAAGTAAATTTTGATGGGGTAAAATTTTCCCACTTAAGAACTCATTAACAACACACGCCTTTCAAAGCATTGAGTCTAGACATTCCACAGGGCTGGTGTGGATGCGTATGCGTGTGTACTTGCGTGTGTGCTCGTGTGCATGCGTGTGGGTGCGCAGTGGGCGCCACATACATGCTTGTGGTATACGAAAACCACATGTGTAGTTTGACGATACTTACAATATCACCCTGCTGTGCCCAATGCCAGCATGCTGACTTGAACCTGCCTATCTCTTGAATAAAAAATAAATTAAATATATGATGGACAACATATCAAGCAATGGCTATTTTTTTCATCGCCGAGAGATGAGGAAGAAGTGCCATTGCCAGGAGGATGCATGTATGTATGTACGTTGAACCTCTTTTGCACTCTCGTGGTCAACCGTTATCATTGGAGGTGCAGGAGAAGGACAACGAACTAAACACAAAAAGCAATTCTGAAGAAATGAGTTTACAATCTACGTTAAGAAGTGCATAGCTCCAGTGGTTACCTAATATGGGAAGGAAGAGCGTTCCAGACGACCGCAGAAGCGCATATGAAAGTGCGCGACGCAGTGACCGTCTTTGTTCGATGGCGAGCCAAAAGCTGCTGCGAGGGTCACCGGAGGTCACGTGATGGTTTATGCTCTCACCTATTATTATTTATTTAGTTTCCTTTGAGGGCAGTGCTATTGACGTTTGTTTTGTGTACGTCTGCACAAATGCAATTGCAGTATCACAAAACATACATCTCTTTTCAGCTTAATTAAACTCCTAGTTATTTGGATAAGTGACGTCTCAAAATAGAGAGGCCAGAGAGGTAGAGTGCATAAAAAGTTTGACACTGCACTTTGCACCGTGCGTCCGACATGTATGTGCTACGAAGAAGGTCCGTTATCAAAACGTGACCTATCATACACTTTTCCTTTCATTGCAATGTTTTTGATGAATGTCGTACGTTTTTTGTATATTTTCCCTGTGCATCACTGCCACCGCAATGTCACAAAAATAGAATTGTGATGCGGCTATGTCACTTTTTGCTGCATTTGTGTTTGCGAATATTACACTCTCTTATTTTGATTAATCAAGAATTTTCATTAGAGAGAGTGGTTATTGTAAGACATTGCGTTGCGTTGCGTTACCATTAACGTGATTTTCTTCTTGTTTGTTTCTTCAGCAAGGTTTTCCCGCATGGTCTTCCCGAAGAATATACCTTCATAGCAGTGTTTAAAGTTCAAAAGAGCTCCCAGGAAGATAACTGGATTCTGTGGCAAGTGGTTGATAAATTTGGCATATCACAGGTACGTTGCCTACAAGTATGAATCACTCGCACAACACAAAGCACATATTATACTGCTATCGACCATTATTGTGTCATTACATTTCAGCACAATAATACGTAATAACTGAGAATTGACATATTCACCATCTTCACGCCGAATGAGTTGTTAATTATTTGTGGTCATCACTTGATTCATGAATGCATTTTTGGTCTTGTTTGTAGTGTCTCGTTGGTACTGCCTACCTGCAGTAACCTGGTAGTCCAGTCAAACCAAACTGCAAAATAGAGGACACACAGATCCATAATTACCACTCCTAAAACTGAATAAAACAAACAGATTGTCTCCTTTATTGCAAGCATACAAGCTGAGGAAACAATCATAATGAATTTAGAAAATAATAACATATGTGGATATTCTTTGGGTCATTCGGTAAAGTCACGTAAAGACTTTACCGAAAGACCCAAAGAATATGAATTCCGGCAGTCACTAAAGATTGTAGTCAAGATTTAACAAATATGGAATTCACACTGCTGGGACGGGTTAAACCCAACAGGGTCTGTGACCCTTTAGAATCAGCCCTTCAGTTTAAATAACCCTCCACATTGCAGTTGCAAGGAGCCCTGTCCTGTTCATCTTTCTACCTCTCCCCTCCCTGCTGCCTCTCAAAGGGGAGTTGATGATAAGAAGTGCCATTGTGGTGAGATGTTAACTACCTCGCCGGGTTTTCAGGAGGTCGTGGCTTTGATCCTGACACTGACGCCTGTATTTTTGGAGTTTGCAGAAAGTTGTGGGTTTAATCCTGACCCTGATACCTGCTGTATATTTGGAGTTTGTATGTTCTCCCTGTGACCGCGTGGATTTTACTCGGGTTTTTCTCTCCACATTTAGAATCAACTTGCATCTAGAGTATTTGGCTACTATAAATTACCACGTGATATGCCACTTCTGAAAAAGAGCTATAGAGCTCAGTGAGCCTTACCTGGTAAAATAAAAAATAGTTTTCTCGTTTTTTTCGTCATTTCCCTTTATGTGTTCATTGTAAGCTCCATTGGCAGTTTTTTATATTCCTCCAGCATGATCAGGGCTCACCTGGCTGCAGGCATCTTTGGCACAAAGGAAACCCAGAGACCCGTCAGCCTTGGTGGTTAATGTTAGATAAATTACGGGGAAATTGGGTAATATGTTATGCCTATAGTCATATATAACATTAATAGCCAATAGCATTAAGGGGCTCTTTTTCACTTTGAAGCAAATTGAATTCTAAATTCATATTAAAAAAAGATTTACTGTGGTGGAGCATTCTATGTAAAAACATAAATAAATAAACTTCCATTCTATATCTCCATGTAAAAATACGTTCGTCATCCTGTCGCCCTTCTGGACTTAACATTTGCAATGTATCTGTTAATGTTATAGTGTATCTGTTTGTAGTGTAGTCAAGGTGGAACACTAGTCAGCTGATCAATAGCGTACATTACACAGAGGTTTTTATATTTTAGATACATTAATTAATGTTTGACTTCCGCACATCTTATTAGCACGGTGGGCTACGTACAGTGCGAAAGACGTTCAACATACATATATAAAAATGTGCTAAAGAATTTAGATGTTTGATATCCAGGGGGGGGACTAGATGTCTTGTGACCCCCATTTAATTCTCTAAAATGCATACCTGTCAACCCCTTATCGGTGCCTACCATATTACAGACCAATTCAGACCGTATTGGTCACCCCATGCCCTTATACATCTCACACGAGTGGGCTGAAGTAGTAAACTAATTGGCGCGTTGTTTACATGAACAAACCTTGACTGGCTGTGTCAGGTGGTGGAGGGTTACGAAACATTTATACTTACGCGATCTAACCCAAGAACCTTTATTATGAATAATATCGGTCGCGAAAGCCGACATGCAAAAGAAAAACAATGTTAGGGGTCAATTATTTGGCGGGTCACAAGACATCTGGACCAGCCTGTACAATACTTACCTGTTCTATAGGCAAGCCCAGCCATGCCCAGACAACTCACCAACCTTGTGAATGAAAATCCCTGCAATAAGCTGTTGGCCCTCCATCTTCTCACTCTTCAATCAAAATAATGCACTCATTAATTACAATACACAGATTATCTGGCTTGAACACAACAAATGCATTCCCCCATTTATGAGTGATGAGCCAAAAAAGCTATTTAAAACTATAATGATGCGTTGTGGAAAATGTTGGACTTCAAGCTTACTGTTTTAGCTCATTCTCTATTATGTACTGTTTGTGAATTATTTATCATTATGCAGTCATAGAGCCACTGGTAATACTTTCCCTTCCTCAACAGCGAACCCTCAGACAGGCTTGAGAATATATCACGAAGCAAACGTCAGAGTGCTTTCCCATGCTCAACTGGGCACTGGGCAGAACACATTGTCTTCAGTTGTCTCGAAACAGTTGCGTAAAGCTACACAACCACTGGTGACTTCCCAAAACAATTTGAGTTACGTTTTATTGACCCTAAATTAGAACTCATGACTCAGTCATTGTGAATCAGGCCCTCTGACCAGAGCACCACCAGGATCTGTCAGGACCAAATCCCCAGCCACCAACAATAGACAGCACGTGTGAAGGTGTCATAGATAATAATCAATGTGCTTCTTAAATCGAGAAATGGTATAATTAGGGGAGAGGAGGAAATTCCAAAGTGGAGCAGTGTGAATAAAGAGACGAAAAGATAAACTTTTTGACCTGCAGTGTGGTGGGTGAATATGGTATTAATGAGATGAAACAAACAGCTTGGTGGTAGACTCAGTGCTGAACTTGCAATGAATCAATACGATTGTTGCTACTGTTTCCGCAAGGTGTCCTTACGACTTGATGGCGAGGCGAAGACTTTGGAATTCTCAGCACTGGGCCGCCAGCGTGACCGCGTCGGAGCCGTCTTCAAAGGTCCTTTGGTGGGCCAGCTCTTTGACCAACGCTGGCATCGTCTGGAGCTGCACGTGGAGCCAACTCGGACCTCGCTGCACGTGGACTGCCAACCCGGCGTCACCCGGGCCACGGAGCCGAAGGAGGACATTGCCATGGATGGCTTGACGCTGCTTGGGAGCTCTGTTAACAGCGATGCGTCAGCCGAAGTGAGTGCAGGGCTGCCATACTGCATGTGCTACTACTACCGATGGTAACAACACCGCCAACACCGATGCCACTGAGAACATCAACATCACCAATACCACTGAGAACATCAACAGCAACAAGACTGACATCAGTAACACTGACAATAACACCATCATCATCACACAATATTCACACACTTTTGTAGAGAGAGAATGAACCAGAGGCATGCAATGAGCCGCACCAACAATTGCCAAAGCTCTGTGGTACTATATGTATTAAGCTGTTATCGGACAATTCATAAATGTTTACACGTGGGAGGAAATCTGAGCACCCATAGAAAAGTCACGTGTGTGAAGGGGGAACACTCTTTCCCATACAGATGGAGCAGGTGGAGTGCACTATTTTAATGTACTACCTTCTCCTAGCAAGCCAGGGTATGACACCTCAATGCACATTGGATGCGAGTATCACGACTTTTTTTTGTGATCCACCAGCCCTCGCTGCTTCTGCAGCACTGGATTACAGGCGTGTGCCACGAGCAATGCGAATCCGTTATGCTCAGAGTGGCCCCCCGAACAAAATGTGTTTGTGACTTTGATGGGACCAAGTCAGATATTCCATTGTCACTGTCATCAACAGCAAATCAAAACTCAGCTGTTGATGGATTAATGATGCATGGTAAATTTGTGATTTCCGTTCATGTTTGAACGAGAATGGATTTTTGTGCTGTGATATTTGTGCACAGGTTGACATCCTTAAACTCGCCATATACTGCGACTCCAGGCACGCCGAACTGGAGAGCTGCTGCGACATCCCGGGATTTCAGGTACGCACGTGACAGCATGTCCCATTCGCAAATGCCTCCACAATGCTCGGGGAACTTGCCTGTTACAACCTGTCTTAATAATGGACTTCCAACACTAATGAAAAGCCATCCCCACCAAAAAATAAAAAGTCAACGGGTCAAAGTGTCTTTTTTCGCTGCAATTAGCAAATGGGGCAGCACTCATCTGAATTAGTCGCCCTTGGGCAAAGGTGGGAATGTGTCTTCGCACAGGGCAACCACTGTTAACTTTCCACAAAGTGACACTCACTGTATGGACCAGGGCTTAATTTATTACTCGATGCTTTCCGGAACACTGCCAAGCTGGCTTGGAGTAGGGATTATCAGGTTAAGGCCATACCACTATTTGCACGAGGTATGCCCAACCATAATATTGTAATCTTATATTATAGTGCCGTATGTTCCTGTAATCCTATGACCAGGTTTATACGATTGAATGTAGCATCATGAGGACAATGTAAAGGCGAGATAGATGTGCCATGTCAAAATAACTCCCAGTACAGCTCTGGTAGAAATTAAGCACCGGTATCGACCGTGGAGGAATGATGGGCTGAGTGGGCCCTCCCTGGGATTTAAACTCACAACCGTCCATTTGCGAGTCAAATACTCTCCCTCCAGTGCCACATTTGCCGCATAAACTGAACTAAAATAAATTGGCTACTTTATCATAACTTCCAAGCGTAGAATTAAATAAGTATTAATTAAATGATGGATGGAGGCTGGTGTCTATAAAATAACCAACATTGCCTGGAACAATGATCTGATCTGATGCTTTTTTTATTGGCAGCGCTGGCATGGGTTTGGGCAGTAATGCATTTCAAATGAGTTGGCTCATCTCTTTTGTGCATCTCAGAAGAACATTTTAAATAAAAGTGGAATACAATATTGACCACAAGATTTGTGGCCTTAGACCACCAGGAATCATTGATGGAATATTAATATAATCGTGTTGCTAGCTGACCTAACTTTAATGCGTTCTGTAGGTGTAATACTGCCGAGTACGCATACAAAGACAAATATCCCGCATATAGCCTTAACATACCGTTACATGTACACACCCACACACACAGCAAATACTAATTAACTAAACATGCCGCTTCAGCAAAGTATATCAATGCAGTACACATGTTGTGATGTACGTTATCCAGAGGTCAATATTGACCTTGACCTTCTTGGTTTAAAGAATGATTATCATATCCTTTCAGAAAATACAATATTTGTATTATTTGCACATTACATACATACATACGTACCCACATACAGCCATGATTACACATTGGGTATGGAAGTCCTCTACTGATCAAGGAGGTTTTCCTGTTACATGAACATATATGAGGCAATTATTTCCACATGTTTGATCAGCGAATGTATGAACGTATAAACGCCCGTGATAGCGGTTATAATTTGTATAAAGCAGAAGCAGGGTATTTCTCGGTGCCTACTTTACACAGCAATGACATTAATGCTTCCTCCCCGTCTCTATTCTGCAAGTGTTACTCCGCACAGCAAGATTCGAACTCTGCTTACCTAATGGATCAAGCCGAGGGAGGCTCTAAGTTTGACCTGCAACGGAAGGACACTAATTGTAGCTGTCCGCAAGGACATCACAGCTACCGGGTGAGTCATTGACTTGTCACCTGTCTTCCTCAGGCAATGCACATGCTACATTTCTGGTCTTCAAGAATAACGGCCTCCCATTCTATTGCCAGCTGCCCATTTATGGAAATATGTGGAGGTTAAGTTGCTACACGAGACGCTTCCACCTGTTTATTGGTTGTGACATAAAATAGCGATGCTGTCCACTTATTTGCTTTTTTGTTATCCACACGAGGCATTGCTAATTTATTTAATTTTTCCTCAAATGACATCCAGGATAAATTGTGCCTATGACTCGTAAGTTATGATCATTTTTTTTTTACATTTCATTGCAACCACTGTTCATCGAATAAGCCACCATCAAATGCATATTGCCTTTATCACCAACAATTGACAGGAATTTTGCTATAATGTTTCTGTGACCAAAAATGTACCTAGATTTTTTTTTCCATTCAAATTTGTGTGCGTTTGGATGCCGTGAGTGAGATGATAATCAGCAAAGGTTAGGCATAATGACATCTGCAAGAGAGCCAACCTCAGCTCAGTGACATACCAACTTTGTAAAGGACAACTGGATGAGATTTGCAGTGCTCATTGAAAGAAGGCCATTCAGCAACGTTATTTTATTAAATATAGATGTTTTCCCCTTTGCATTACCCATGGTGAACGAATCATACGAGTAAGCTACACAGCCAACAATGCAGTAGGTTTTGACATGCGGCCCCAAAAAGTGCCATTTGGCCCCTGTGGGATATTGTTGTCAATAAAACTTCAATACTTGACTTAAAATATGGAAAGGACTTGCACGTAATGAGCGACTTCCAATTTTTGTACGCATTTTTTTTTGTTTAACCAGGCATCAGTAATAACTTGGCATACGCTATCCCGTCACTGTGTATTCAACCCCTCTTATACATCTCAGTTACCAAGGCTTGGACCGAGAATGATAGAGGTGTTGACCATTTACCTGATGTGTGTCTTAACCCATTGATTAAGCCCCCTCTTCAGACCGAACATGCTGTAGGATAGGAATGACTACACAGCAAAGCCATTTGGGGGTTGGGGCCGTCCATAAATGACGTCACACACCTGGGGGGGGGGGTCAGACATTTGTGACGATGTGTGATGGGGGGGGGGGGGTTGAGAAATGTGACGTCACATCAAAATGTGCAACTTTAAATAAATATAGACAACACGTTCTACTTAATTAAATACATTTTTGTTATCAATGTTTTCTCCTACAACATCAGTGCCACATTAAATACGCACTACAATGACAATAGTTTAAAGCGATTTGAAGCATGTTTTTTTTTGGGGGGGGGGGGCAGAGCTTTGTGACGTTATATTTGAGGGGGGGTCTGACTTTTTGTGACGTCGTGTGACGAAGGGGGGGGGGGTCAAAATTCGTCCAAAATCGCGTGACGTCATTTATGGACGGCCCCTTTCCCTGTAATAGCTTTTGTGTGGGTGACCCTTTTCGCCACATTGCAGCGAGGTGTAGAGCACCAACATTCGGTGTTAAAATACCACGTGAGAATTTATAGGAGACTAGTTTCTTGAGCTGAGCGCTAAAGTGATTTTCCTGCTTGGAAGTGTTTGGAATGCCATGCACAGCTTAAGCTATAAATGTTGGACGGTTCTTGGCTATCACCATATACAAGCCCATTGGCTTTGCAGTGTTAACTTGTCTGAGGTTGTTCGATTTGCTTGGGCAGTTGCCAAAGAGGTCTTCGATTGGATCCCAGGGCTTCCCAAGGGTGGATCATACCTGTTTTAGGGCAGGAGTGTTGGTTGGCTAAGGCTGCCCCGAGCAGTTTGGCAGCTGGTATTCCTCGGACTCGCTAGTGTATGTGCACACGAAACATTCATATACAAAGATCCCCTGTCTCGCCTTTGACAGACTGTTAAGCCAAGTCCAATTAGGGAGCACCGATTAACCCGTTTCGAGACGTCTGCAAGTTGAAGGTTTGGGTCCCATTCACTGCCGAATCTCGGAAAGCAGCTCAGCGTTAATTTTATTCAGAGAGGCATAGCGCCATTGTTTTAAAATACATTGTAATCACCGCGGAGAACTGTAGCAACTCGACCGCACTCTATGATACCTGGCGCCAAACTGTACCACCCATTTAAGGCTGAGTCTGAGTTCGCTGATGTTGGCAATGTGGAGGAATCAATGTGCTAACCAACGCACTTTTTAACACAAGACAACAATCCCAGTATAGCCTTTAAAAGACTGTTGGGCCAAGCACTGTCATTTGTGAAGGCCCACACACGCACAAAAGCGGGTGGGTGGCCAGTACCACGTCCAGTGCTGATGTTTACTACAAAGTGTGCCAGGTACCAATTTTAATACTCGGTTGACCTAGGGGAGGCCCAGGACCGGGCCAGATATAAACGTCACCAGTGTTGGTCATGAGCGGGAATCGAACACGGGTCGCATGGATCATAGCGCAGAGTGCTAACTACTGCACTACTGCTCCAAAAAAAAATATCCCCCGTATAACCTGAACAGACTGTTGGGGCAAGTGTTGGTAGCGAGCAACTATGAAGGCCGGCACAGCACACGGAGGGGATGGGTGGCCAGCACCACGCCAGACCGCCTATGTCTCCCTAGTGGCGATGTTTGCACACCACACCAGGAACTCATTTGAGGCTGAGTCGGCTTCGGGGAGGTCCAGGACCGGCCCAGATAAAATCGTCACTGGGTATTGGCTGTGAGCAGGAATCGAATTCGGGTCGCCGGGTTCGTAGCGCAGCGCGCTAACCACTACACCACCGCTCCCCCCACACACACGCGCCTGACACCAGCATCCCAATCAAAATCAATACAAAGTGGAAGAACATCACTCTTTTTTATGTCCACATACACAAATGTAATGTTGCTATTTAACATAAGCTGCAGGTAGGGAAAACCAAAAAAAATATCAAAGGAATAATGGAACCGTAAGCTCACTCAGTGTCAAAAGTGTTCGGGTCTTTGCTCCCACCGACGCCAGCATGCATTATTTTAAAATCATCCAATGACTGAAAAGCAGAGATCCTCAATGCGGCTGGACGATTGATTGCCTGCCACTCCCGGGCAATGCCGTCACGGTGTGCCCCATTAGCCTGAGCACCAAAGCTTCCCTCTTCCCCCTCTACGCAGGCCCACATCTTCTCCCCCACTACCCACATCCACTCACCCCAACCACCCACATCCACTCGCCCACTCCTTCTCTCCTCCTTCACCCGTCATCCCCAGCACACTCGAAGCCGCATTTACGCCCGCACAAACACACGCGCGCACAAACACACGCGCGCACAAACACACGCGCGCACACGCGCGCACGTGCAACGTTTCAGAACATGTGCACGGAAAACTCCGGGCAGGCGAAATTAGCCAACCTGGAATCCCGTTTGCCACAGCGATCATAAAGCGGCAATTTCACGTTATTGGCCCGGTTGCTTGGCGATGGTCCTTACCAGCACATTACTGATGGCAGTAACGGTCGTTGCCAAGCAATGCCGGATTACCACTTCGCTCCGGTCTGAACGATGGAGATCCCGTTGTCTTGAGAATTTATGATCTTCCACGTGACATAAATGTCGCTACACTTGCAAGTGGGACTGCTTGACTGCATGCCAATCAATACTTCAAGTCCCTTATCTAGAGGATTGTATCGCTTCACAACGCGCTAGAGTCCATTCATGGGCGTTGTGCCGTACCGCTAAAGGTAAACGCTATGAACGAAAAGCACAAACGTCGTGAAAGATGCATTTGTAATATCAACTCTAACGTGTGCTACACTCCTGCAGCAATGTGTTAGGTAGCTGTTTTATAATTCTCCATCACACACGTTCACCGCACTGCGTCTCAATTGATCACCTGTGCGGTTTAAACCGCAAACTGATCATGTGCAGGAATCGCTCGGTGTTACACACAGCCTGCGGGGAACAATGCCTGATTAGTGGCAGTAATAAAAGACATAACAGGGCCCACTTGGCCCCAGAGGCACTCGGGGAGAACTGGTAACGCGTGTGTGTGCGCGTGCCTGCTGAGTCATCAGTTACAAGTCATGCGCTTTCCATTCTCCATCTCACCGTTGTAACCTGCCTTTATCTTGTAAAATGCATAGCCGATGCTGCAAAAAGCTGTGAGATGTGGTATGCATACACGCGACCATTGCCGTGGAATACTTTTTGTAATCGAAGTGCTGTAAGGTACTGGAGCTTACACGCACAGCATTTGAACAAATCGGTGTTGGCTGATTCTAAGAGAAGCATTAGGTGGTGTTCTTCTTCAGAGCCAGTGGGTCGAAACTACACATTTCTATGGTTGTGACCAGTCTCTCCATAGAACATTTGTTGACCTCCCAACAATGCATTGCTAGCCTGACGATATTAATCAGGTGACAGCAGAATGATGACGGCTTGTCAGAATTTCAGAATATGTATTTATACTGGACGAATCCGATGAGCTGTAAAGCTCTTTTTCACGATGTCCATTAGGGGCGGGCAAGAACGTTACAACAAACAAAAAAAAAACATGATAGGAGTGTAACGGACACGAAAGGTAAACAGATCATCCAAAAACATGCATGTGCAACTAAACCATCCACATGCTACGAGGCAAAGCGCAGTGAGGTATCATATTGTTTTGTTTCAGAAGCGACCTCCTGAATTGGTTTGAAGTCGTTTTGCCGACTTCCGGCGCTGGCTGGATATTCCCTAAAAGCGATTGGTTCCAAATGCACGTGAAGGTTTTTTTGTTTGTTAAACCCATATTCGCTGGGCAGAGTGGGCAGAGCCGCCCCTCCCCCCATTACGCACAAAAGATCCCACCGGCCAGGCAATAGCTGGGGGGGGGAGGGTGCCGATGGGAATTGGGGTCGTGTGCGCGCCGACGCCAGCACGCTCACCCTGCTGACAGACTGCCGTGACGGATCAGGCATCACCCGTCTCGCACACGAGCACGACAAAGATCACCCCCCCCCAACCCCCCTCCACGTACAGCCCAAACAGACTGTCGGGGCAAGTGCTGTTAGCGAGCACCTAATGAAGGCCAGCACGGCACACGAAAGGTGTTTGGTGGCCAGCACCACGCCCGGCCCCCTTTGTCTCCCGCAGCGGTGATGTTTACTACTCATTTGAGGCTGAGTCGACCTAGGGGAGGGCCACCGCCGGTTCAGATAACCATAACTGGTGTTGGCCATGAGCGGGGGTTCGTAGCGCAGCGTAGCGCTGACCGCTCCAACACAAAGACGGAGAGCACCCGTATAGGTTGAACAGACTGTTGTGGCAAGTGCCGTGAGCGAGCACTGATGAAGGCTGGCACGGCACACGAGAGGGGTGGGTGGCCAACACCACGCCCAGTCACACACAAACACTCGCGCTAATGCGTGTGAGTAGTTTGGTTTGCTCTCCACTAAGGTGCACAACGATGGGTTAGCGTGAATTAAAATCAACGTTGGTGATGATAGTGATTGCGTTGGTGATGATGACAGTAATTGTGGGGAATTTGAATGTTTTATATGAACGTATTTCGCACCGTACGTCGCCAAACGTGCTCATCGCAGGTGATGATGACAATTATAATAATGAAGACGCTGCTGTAACTAATGATTATCTACCAAATGCCTGGTCAACCAATCTACTTCAAACCCTATCCCATGATGATCCACCAACCATTGCCTTCAAAGCGCTGGATAGCAAATGTGCAACAATGATGTGTACACGTTGCACTTGAAACCACGTAAGGCTGAGTGAGTCGCCCCTTGGGAGGCTCAAAACAGGTGCCACTGGCATTTTCCCTGGCCGGGAATTGAACTCAGGGGGGGGGGGGGGGGGGCGCGTCCATAAATGACGACACGCACCTAGGGGTTATTGACGCATGTGATTATCCATTGTCATTTAATGGTACTATATATTGTGTATGCGTGTTTAAAATTTTAATCATTTGGGTATATATGATTTTAATTTTAAAAAATACTGTGTATAGTGGTAAAACGACTACGCAGAGATTAAATAGCAAAAGTAACAATGCATTTGACGGTAACAGAAAATATTTTCCACAAATTGGATTATAGAATACCAAGGCATTTACATACATGGATAAAATATTCACAATTATAAATCTGCTGATAACATAGTCATTAAGACAACAAATTTTAATTAACTCCGGGATTTGTTTGAAGAAGCTACTAAAGGAGGCTAAGTTTGCTAAACTAAATAAGATATTTTTTTGAGAGACACAGGATAAAAATACTATGCAATATATATATAGATTTGCTGGGCATAAGCTCAAATACCTAAATTGTCAATCAGTCAGCAACGAACAGCTCTGTCAAAGTTGTAGCAGGTAAGAGGTAATGTGTTTTATTATTTGAGCAAGGTTATATGATTGCTTGGGACAGGAGGCGACGATAGAGTTTGTATTTACAAGTCAAATTGCTAAAGTCGGGTTGTGATCAAAGTGATGAAATATCGAGGTGAGCAAGTACAAACGACATCGAGTGCTTTTGGAAAATCAAAAGCACCAAAGCAATGTGCCTCACAAAGAATGTGTTTAATTAGTGCATCTTATCTGTGATGACATTGATCGCAAAGATGGTCACTCACAAAGAAAATAGAACACAACTTTTAAAAAGTATACAAAGATGCGTGGGGAGTCACAAATACATTGACCAAAGAATAAATGCAAATTAGGGAAATCATGTTGACTGTTATAGAAAGTAAAACTATAAACTTAAAGCTATAATAATAATATTTCACCAGGTAAAGCACACAGCGATGTAGCTTTCTTTCATAAGTGACCTGGTCACAAGTGATAGCTCAACGAAGTGGCTTACCATGTGGACATTTATAGCAGCGAAATACTCTAAACGCATGTTTCTAAATATGGAGGGGAAAACGGAAGGACCCACAGAAAAATCAACGCGACCACGGGGAGAACATGCAAACTCCAACTATGCAGGCGTCAGGGTTGGGATCAAACCCACGACTTCCATTATGCCAGGCGTGGTAGTTAACATCTTGCCACTTGGGCACCCGAAAGAAAGTGTGCTTGGTTTGGGACACGTTATGAGAAGGAATGATGGCCCCAATGGCTGGGACTGATGATAGAGTGGCAGCTGAAGGAGGAAACTCACCTGGGAGGATAACCGCCATAGGGATGGAGCAATAACATGAGCTCATGTCCAGGACCTAAATGGACTGTTGCTTAGCGAGGTCTCTTCCAGCAGTGAATGGATCATGGCTAATGATGACGATTAATTTAATTGTACACGATGAAGCCTTGTAGAGATAACCTAAGGCATCTACACGAAACAATCAGAAGTAAATGTTAGCGATATGTGTAAGTTCCAACCATATATTGTAATAGGCCATTGATGAACCAAATGTATATTGCATTTAACATGCACTTTTCTTGCATCACTAGTCACTTAATCTATTTTAGCTGTAATATAAAGCATGCCTTTTAAATTATAAAATATTTATAGTATTTTCGTAGAGCGTAGCATTTGGAATGTTACGCAGAAACACACTTTTTTCTCATTTAAAGTTGATATATTCACGCAATTAAAAGGGTATTATCTCAAACACACAATCGTGGCATCCTTGTTAAAGAATGTGAACATATATTTATCAACGAAAAGATAAATCCATTACTCAATACATAATACACGCAGAATTGTATTAGACAGCCTATTTATGGGGGACAACAGGGACTTGAATTTAGCATTCACCTCCAAACTTAATTGTTGGTTAGGTTTTGCGGCTTTGATTAGGTCACAAATGCAGAAACACATGATCAGTATCTCTGCATCACGGTGTCTCGCTTAAAATGCCTGCTTTGCCCTCTATCTGAAATTGCCACCGTGAAGGGCAACCAGGAGTTGAAAGACAAAAGATACCATCTGATTCCCTTCTGTTGATCTTGTGTGAAGGCTTAAGTGATTTGTTATGAAGTGTCGTGTGGAATGTTTTGGTATATTTTTCACACATTATTATCGATGCTGATTTAAAACTCTTTGCAGGCGCATACACATTTTTCAGAATCATCAGAGCTTATTTTCAGCAGTGTATTTTGTTCGTTTTATTATCTGTTTAAAAAAAAAAGTAATTTCATTATAATTTATTAAACCAGCGGAGAGCACACTGAGATATTATATCTTTGCAAGTCAGACCTAAGTGGATATGGCTATGCTATGGTATGTAAAAGTGTGTTTCTGTACTCATGAAAGCTTTGTGCAGGGCTCATCTCAATGTTCATTCCTGAGATCGTAGTGTACATTCCACATTCCTGTGATGGGGCCCAGAGAAAGTTTATATTTAGGCCACACATGACCTCAGTGTTGGGTCTTTGAGCCCAGACCTCAGCCTCAAGGTTGGCTCAAGGACATTTTCTCAGCTCTCTTTCTTGACCTTGATCTGGCCACAGGTGCTGCACTGCAAGACTTTTGAGGAACTGGGTCCTATTTCAGACTAGTCATGTGCGATTTCTCAGAATTATAACTTTCAGAAAATATTCAGGTTTCTAAAGCTTTCATAAAATCCCCAGAGAGATTCCTACAGAAATACGTGAGTGTATCCTTATTGAATAAATATACCTCAAATTAAGGTGAATTTTAGACGACTGTTGTATTTTTTTTTACATGAACTGCTAATTATCGTTCGAAATTATTGTCAATGGCTTAAAACAATCCTCAGCCTAGAATATCTGGCCTAGACCTGCCTGGACACTGGGCTTTACCTAAAAGGCTCCAGGCTTCAACCCTGGCCTTGGCTTCGTTAATCAAAGTCTCACAGATATAGGAAGCTTAGTTGATAGGTAATTTTCACACGTACAGCGTGAGCCATTAAAACAACACACAGTGGATTGGTCTGAAAATAACCACTAGATCTATCATATCCGCAACATTTAGGACATTTGAAATCAATATAATTCTTCAGGTTCTTGTCTTTTACAATGTGTAAATCGTATATGGTAGTTATAATTATTTGTGTTTTTTTCTGATTACATAAGAAAAGGCCAGTTTTCAGAAACAGTGTGCATATGCATTTCCAGTAACCATATGGCTCAGAGTCAGCCAAGTGTACATTTTCCACTACTGTACTTGACCCGTGTTAAATAATGGTTATAGAGCTTCGTCTGCTTGACTGGGTCTTTTTGTGTGTGTATCCGTATGTGTTTTGCATGTGTGTGGGGGGGGGTGTTACGGTTAACGGGCTGCACAATGAACCCGGTGTCCCTAGTTTGATTCCCGCTCATGGCCAACATCAGTGACGAATATCTGAACCGGTCCTGGGCCTCTGCTAAGTCGACTCAGCCTCAAATAAGTACCTGGTGCAATGGGTAAACATGACCACTTAGGAGACAAAGGCAGCCGGGGATGGTGCTGGCCACTCACCCCTTTGTGTGCCGTTCCGGCCTCCATAGGTGCTCGCTAACATCCCTTGCCCCAATTGTCTACGAAGGCTATGAGGGAGATTTTGATCTTTGTTTGCATGTGTGGGCAGTGGTGGCTACAAACCTGGCGATCCGCATTCAATTGCTCCTCATGACTCACATCAGTGACGAATATCTGAACCGGTCATGGGCTTCCGAATAGGTTGACTCCACCTTAAATGAGAACCTCGTATTCTTAGGTTTTTTCGGTAAAGTCACGTAGGTAAAAACATTAAAAAGTAAAATAAAATAAAAATCACGACGTTTCGGAGGCAACACAAGCTTCCGTCTTCAGGTGGTACAGTCACAGCCACGACAGCTGTATCAAGTAAATGAGAGATTGCAGGAGCTACCACTCCGTTTATATAATGGTTGGAGAAGGTGGTGGGGCAAGGGCCGCATACTTTTTATTAATATGGTAAGGTGGGGCTTAAGACTAAGAATAGACTGCATAACAAAGGCTGAGCCTTTGTTATGGAGAGGTGCGGTTTGTGACTCAACCTGTGACCACCACTAAACATGGTAAAACAGTAATGGTTTTCTGTCAAATAAGATTGGCAAATAAGTGTAGTTAAATCTTTTTTGCATGGTTAATCACATCTTTCCAATGATTACTCAGTTTGTAACCGTCATCACGCTTGAAATTATGTCTGTGTTTGTATATTTGTATGGCTTCGTGTACAAACCTTTTTTTATTTTACTTTTTAATGTTTTCACCTACGTGACTTTACCGAAAAACCTAAGAATATGAATCATTGCAGTCACGAAAGCTTCAAATCTAGAATTGAGTACCTCGTGTTAACATCAGCACTCGGAGACATAGGTGGCCGGGCGTAGTGCTGGCCACCCACCCCCTCGTGTGCTGTATTCATCTTCGTAGGTGCTCGCTAATAGTGCTTTCCCCAACAGTCTGCTCACGACTACACAGGGGATCTTTGTCAATGTGTTCGCATGTGTGTGCATTTAGGGAGTTGTGAAAAAGTAGTACACTGCACAATAATGTCTTTGACCATGGTTTGATTCTTAGCCACGTGCAATTCTAGTGATACTTAGCATCTGCACCTCAACATAGGTTGACTCGGCCTAAAAAGAGAACCTGATGTGGTGTATAAACACAGTAGTTAGCACTACGGAGACGAAGGCGGTCAAGTTTGGTGTTCACAGAACCACTAACTCAATTTTGCATTGTCCTTATTTAGTGAAAAATCATGGATGTGTGTGGCGGTCTAAGGCCATATAATTTCATGTGGTGCAGTGGTATTAAGGTTCGACACTGTCCTATGATATAAGGTGTTAAGATATTAAAACACTAAACTGAAACCTTTTGCAATGGCTGGGACTGATGCATCAACCACATATACTAGTGGTGAACATGCAAAAAAAACATGCTCTGGCCGTTTTTGCATTGTCTTTCTTTAGAGCTTTGTCTTTCTTT
Source organism: Lethenteron reissneri (assembly GCF_015708825.2). NCBI lineage: Eukaryota > Metazoa > Chordata > Hyperoartia > Petromyzontiformes > Petromyzontidae > Lethenteron > Lethenteron reissneri. The sequence continues at coordinate 9,664,318 of NC_083807.1, forward strand.
AGAGCTTAGTCGTAAACAGTGTTAGACCAGAGGATGCCAAAATGCAAACATGAATTCATATTTAAATTGTGGAAACCAAACAAATTAAACGTGGGACTGGCGTTTTGCTTCTATTTCAAAATTATTGCGGCTATTGGCTTCAAGTAGATGAATACATTAATTTTTCTTGGCTTGACCATCAACTTAGGCCATATTTTTGTTTGTTCAAGCGTCTGAGTCAGCATGGCATTTTAACACTGCCACCCTACAGAGGCACATCAATATGGTATTAATACTGTATCTGATATTCGCCGCACTTTTACATGTAGGTTTCATAATGCACAAAGAAAGAACATCCCCGCAGACCCATGTGTGGTCATGGTATGATGCTAATGTAAAGAGACAGTCATTTGGAGACCAGTTGTTGTGTCTGGACTTGACGGATGTCTTGTTCCGCAAGTTTTAGTCCAACGAAACACGGCACAAATCTATGTACAGTTCACGTGATCCACACAAAGGCAGCCTTGTACCCGCAGCGCGTATATATTTACGTAATACGGAGGAAAAGAAACGGACATTTTATTTCATGAAGAATTCATGTTGACCACATGTGGAATCGGCAAGATATGTATTTGCAAATACCCTCAACTTGTAGCAATGTGCTGTCAAACCTAGTTATGGCAATCTTCTATATAAATTTAATATGTATCACTTCCAAGCAGCAGAAAGAACCCATTTCATTATAAAGGGTGTTGAATAGTTTCTGTGCAGATGGCGATGAGACTCCCACAGATACTGGTTTTATTTCTGGGACTTGTAATGAATCCAAGCTTTGGATTCTCCCCAAACATATCATGCCCAAAATTTAAATTTCTCCCATACAACATTGCTTCGAATTTTTTCATTGTAATATAGATTCTGCACAACCCATGTTGAGTATTCCATATAATACGCATCACCATCGTGTGGAAATATATAAATTGTACGTATGTCCACCACTGGCATTCAATTGATCAATTATCGTGCATTTAGTGTTTTTGTTAATGTTCTATTTTGCCATTATTCCCAGCACGGAAGACTGCAGCAGGATTCCGCAGATGTCGACTTGGACATTTCCTACGGAGACCGGGTAAATATTCTGTTCATTCCCCACCCTTGGCAGAGTTGAATAAAGAGGTGTGCCAACTGTTGGAGTTAAAATGCAAGCTGTTGTACAAAAAGCATTTTCACTAAGGCCGTTTGGAAAGTCTCCTCATGCATACAGGGTCGCTTATTGAGAAATACTTTGTTGGAATGGACTCGTTCTGCACGTTGTGCATGTGTAGTGGGTATAAATGGAGAGAGAGAGGCTTCTCTGGAGGAAACACGTTTATTATAACAATATAACAGTCCCTGACACAAAGGGGTAACGACCCCTTCCACCCGATACTCTAGAGAGGTATGTCCTCTGGGCTAGTGTGCCCTACACACTGGAGGAGCAGCTCTAGTGTCGGTCTTCCGGCTAACGGGGTCGCAGCCCTCTCTGCCCCGAGCCACGCCTTCCTTCTCGAACCTTCGAGAGGGACCTGGTGTGTGACGTCATCCCCCCAGCCCCCTCTTGGGGGTCTGGGGTCTGCACCTCCGGTCACCAGCCTCGCTGGGAGTCACCTGAGCCCAACGGCCCGACTTAATCCGGGCAATCTAGTTCGGCCCTTCTTCTGCCCCCTGTTGACACGGGGCCTGTACTACAGGCCAAGAGTCGTGGTTATCGCGCATCGCGCCCAACAATGCCACTACACCAGGGGTCGCGAACCTTTTTGACTGGGAGAGCCATAAAAGCCAAAAATTTCTAAATATATTTCATTGAGAGCCATATAGTATTTTTAACGTATAATAAATTAAATGTCTTACTTTTAATGCGACTTCTGGTGCTGCATAGTTTTGCTGATGGCCTTGTAGTCTGGTTCATATGTGGTGAGGTTGAGCTTCATGCAGGCGTGACCCGTGAAATGTATCTTCAAAACTAATTTCTGTTTACTTTAAAATGACACAGTATTATTAAGTAATATCGCAAGCATTTTAAAATCAGTTCCAAACTGATTTTTTTTTTCAACTCTAAATTGTCTGGGAGCCATATGCTGTCACTGGAAGAGCCATGTATGGCTCGCGAGCCATAGGTTCCCGACCGCTGCACTACACCATGTCGCGTGTGTAGAATCCACAGATTTAACGAGAGTGTGAGCTAAATGAATGGGGGAAGCATTCCTCTCCCTGCTGTTGAAGGACACGGCCACAGATCAGTGTGTTTAATTTACGCGTTACCTAGGGTCATCGAAAAGCTGTAACAATGTGGTTATAAAGTATGCACGCACGCGTATAATTAAACAAACTTCAAACCCATAGGAGGAGTTTAACTCCTATATTTGTGTGCGGGGTGGGGTGGGGGGGTTCGCTTTGTCCCTCACATTATGAATCGCGGATGCATATAATTAAATTGTTTATCATCTTAATTGTAAACTGCTGAAAATAAATTCATACAGGAGTCCACTTTGAGGGGGGGATTGCCCCCCCCCCCCCCGCAAACTCTGCCCATGTTTAAACCCTATCATCAATGCACTTATTATGTCATTAATACTGTAAATTAAATATAATCACCATCAACCATGGTCAATCCACTGCTGGACAAAGGCCTCACCATTAACAATGCATATTTAAAATATATTCGGTATTAAATTTACGTGACGTTTATTACCACATTTCATTCTGAAAGTGCGTTGACAGTCCCTTGCATATATTGTATTCGTTACACAATATACTACCACCACACGTGTGTGTGTGTGCACTATGAAGAACGGTGGCAATAGAAGTTAGCACATCACATTACTATCCTATTAACCATTCATACAATTCCTGTCAATGATGCTCAATAGCAGTGTACATTTTCATCTAAATATAACCTGGGCCTCCTCCAGGTCCACCCACCCTAAAGTGAGTACCTGTTTTTAAATCCTTTATATTAAGTTCACTTGCTTGCTTACGCGCTTACGACAGTGCAAATCTTTCGGTCGTTTTTTAACCCACTTCCCGTGATCCCATCGAGCTGACATTTTGCACACAGACTCGTTGTGTGTGACAATTTATTTTCGTGAAACATTTTTTCCTAAATTTTCCACATTTTAGGAAAAAAAATTTTCATATTTAATTTAAAATACCAATGTGATAAAAATGAAACTCTTACTCAAGAAAAACAGAAATGAATAATAAAATAAAACCGATGCCACGCATATAAAGGATTTATAGTGAAAAACTTTGTTTTTACGGGTTAATTTTTTGTTTTTTGTGACTATCAGCAACTGAGTGATAAGGGCATGGTACTGGCCTTTACATGTTGTGTGTGTGTGTGTTGTGCTGGTATTGGTAGGTGCTCACTAAAGTGAGTACCTTGATATTATATAACACTTTCAGTGGCGTTTAACTTCATTCTTCTATTAATGAGAATAACATTATTTTTCCTCAACCTTGAACCCAAAACCCATTTGTGGAATCCCAACCACTTTCCAATTTAGAAGGCAGACTAAACTTTACCTCAGCACAGTCGGCTACATTTGTAGTTTGACATTCTAAGATACGTAATTAGTTCCCACACATTTTCTTTCCTCTCTTTTTGCTGCCAACTTATCTTTGAAAAGAGCATTCTTCGTCTATCTTAACTTCTTTGAAGTCATAAAGGTCTTTCTTGGAAAAAAAGAGCAATTTTAATGTCAAGGTCATTATGCTGTACGGAATTGCAAAGGATGCTATCTTGCCACTTAGCCAGGTGGAGGCCATCGGCTACACAATGATAACCACACTGTGGCGCTCGCAGATGTAAAAGCATGGGCTTCTTTGAAATGGCACAGCCTGCAAAGAGCTAAAACCAGACTCGGAACACCATTTCTGGTCCACATAATGTGCTTTCCCCCAGTACATTCTCTGAGGTTTAGGGTTTAATCTAAACCAGGCAAATCTGAAATCCAGCTAATGCGTGTGTCAAATCAGTGTCCCCCATGCTCAAGCCAAGTGTTGGGGCTGCACGAGCCCTAAGCTAGTAACGAGTCAACATTCTCATGGCATAGGCTAGCCTCTCCACTGTTAACAATGAACACTTGTGCAGATTCCTCAAAGTGGTACGCATTTTCATTTGACTCTGGTGGGATGATAATCCCCGACCAGGACAATACATCTGAATCGTGTTGTGACTTGACCACTCAGCCAACAATGCATCACTTGTATATATAAAAGATAAAGGTGCAGCCCTGCAATTAATTGGTCACGCCACTGCTGGCAAAAAGGATTTCACTAGAAAGAGCTGTACAGAGCTTCTCTAAAGGGCATTTGGCCTCGTCTTCCCATGCTGGCCATGAAGAGCTGACATTATATATGCTCTACCACACCATATGCGACCTCCCAATCAACGGACTGTGGCATACCTTTTAACACTGCTGGGATGAAGAGGTCTGGGGAATGAGGAAGCTGGACCATTGTTTCAACTACCGTGCTGGGAGTACGAACTCTTGACCTCTGGATTACAACTTCAGTGTCCTTACCATTGCACCACGACAGCATCCTGGGTGTGTCTATTTAACTTAAAATACTGATTTATTTGGAGGTGGCTGTTTTGGCTCTGGAATACATGTTGCCGAATATATTGTATATTTTGACTTGCTGCTGAGTGTTATGATCACATGCCAGTCTTGTTGTATAGCACGATTGCCAATGGCATGTGATGGCGTATTGACAATAGTGGTCATTAATTTTCGTCAAAAAATGCATTCATGTTTTTTTATAAAGCGGTGTATTCATGAATGAAAATCAAAGTTTACGTATGGATATTAAAAAGCAGAGCCATTACTATTTTTTATTCAATGCATATGAAGTAATATTAATGCAAAAAAATACTTTACGCTGTTATGGCACCCAGCGCTTTATGAAGATGACATGCCACGCATCGCAGATAAACATGTGGGAAATGTGCTGGGTTTAATTGGCTGTGGCATGCACTGCTGGGCCTCTGGAGAAGAGAAAGGCAATAAAATGCTTGATTGGGGGGTGTCTCACAGTGCAAGCAGGTTTCAAAAGAGGCCGTTTGTTTCGGTGCAAATGTCAGTGCAAGCTGTTGCTCCTGCTCCCAATTTGTTAAATAAGGCCCATAATGTCCTATTTTTGTTAGCACAACATGTGCTTGCACATTGTTGTATATTGCTGATGCAACTCACGGAGATGCTTTATGTTGGTGCCAAGAGACTAATTAACACACTTTCCAGTGTGAATTCCCATCGCATGCAGTGCTACGAAGTTGGTGGCCATAACGCAGCACGCATGCGGCTGCAATCCCAGGATAGCTTGTTGATATCTGTCTGCTTGCAATCCTCCTGAAGAGACTGATGATTATATATGTATAAAATATGGGTAGGTAGATCCGTGCAAAAAGTGGCTGTTTTTGGAGATAAAATCACTGTAAAAAAATCCATAACCTTTCAAACGTGTGGATTTTTAAATGCTGCCAAAACTTTGGCTGTGCTTTCCCAATTTTTCAACGAAAGAGGGCACTTTTGTATATATGTGTGTGTGCTTAAGTGCATGAATGTTCTTGTGTCATTTTGTACATGCCGTGTACAAAATCAGATAGAATTTGAAAGCGAAAAAATATATTGCCGTAGGGCACATGTTCCTTAACTTTTATCTGTATGGTTATCACGCATAGCATGCAATATTTATTTTCCTTATACATTATGCACTGGCAGGCTCAGAAATAGGATTTAGTAAGCTTATCCAACCTTTTATGTGCCTCAGCCTACCCGTTTTATGAAGTGGTTATGCCGGCTATTTATATTAAAATTTTAATAACTTCAGGGAGTTATTTATTTCACATAGAATAATACAGCATGCATCTACCTGGAGAGCATAACTGCTGGGAGTTAATCACCATAGTCCCAAACAAATGATCTAATATGCATTTACATGGGAATGTTTTTTTTTTACTCCACACATAATGTATGAAGTAAGAGTCAAGAGTTTTCACAGCTGAATACCAAGTGTTTAATTTTCATTATAGGCACCTCCAGGCGTTATGTTCTTTCTCAATTATGGTATTACTCAATCACTGAAAGACAAAGATGGTCAATAATCTGAATGTTAAGTCTCAGAATTTTTTTCAGGGGCCCAGTCTAAAACTTAGCAGACTGAGCTTGCAATTCCAGAGGTCACGAGGTCAATCTCCCGGCATGGCTTTTGAAATAAAGGGGCAAGTTTCTTAAATCCCCCTACCTCTGTCCAACCAGCAGTATAAAGTCGGTAAGTAGGTCATGTGGTGGAGTAAAGTGTGGGTAGGATGTGGGTACTGCCACCTCTTGCAAGACATCTGGGCCATCTTCCCAGCAGTGGTGTGAGCAAATAATTGCACGGCTGCATCTTTGCTTGTTACGAATACATAATGCATTTGGGTTAATAGTTTTAAGCAACTACGGTTTGCATGTTCTATCTCTTTAGCACACTCACGCTTGCAGGGGTTCCTTTGTTAACTACATTTGCGATGAGTAAAGCATTATGCACCGCTGATAAAATGTCACAACAAATCACACCTCTCGGGCAGTTATCTGGCTTTAAAATTACATGCATTTTAGTGGATCGTACTGCAATGGCTCTGTAGTGAAATTGTATTCCAATCATTTACTTTGTATTCCAATAATTAACAACTTTAATCAATTGCAAGTTAACAATAAGGCAAACGTGCTTTGATTACAGATCATTTCAGAACCGCGGTGGCAAGATGTTAACTACCTCGCCTGGTATAGAGCAGGTCGTAGGTTCAACCCTGACCCTTACGCCTATATATTTGGAGTTTGTATGTTCTCTCTCCCCGTGGCCGCGTGGATTTTTCTCCCGGTGCTGCTGTGTTTTCCTCCACGTTTAGCGTATTTGGCTTGTGATAAATTTCCACATTCTAAGCCACATCGTTGAGCTATGATTTGTGGCCAGGTCGCTTTTGAAAAAGATGTATGTAGCTCACTGGGCCATACCTGGTAAAATAAAAAGTTAGTTTTAGTTTATTTCTGCTGTGACAACCGTAGTGCAAATAAAGTGATGCAAACACAGGTCGATGCATTTATAGATACCCCACTGATTTCTAATTGCCCTCTTACTTTCTGCTCCACAGAATATCTTGCAGAGATTGCTGTGTTAAAATATGTAATAGATGCATTGAGATCGGTAAAATGTTGGTGTCTACATAATTAAAACCGACCATTTTATTGGGGTATCCAGAAATGTTTAAAAAGGAACAACTTATAAACACGATACTTTATAACATAATTAACCTCCACTTTCAACATCCAACTGTATAAAAAAATAATTTTGCTGCACCTGTAGATAATGTATGGAATATCATGTCATCAACGTCAAAATGTTAGGCTTTAACGAGGTTTTATCTCGGGAAATGGTACCAAAAAAAACAAAAAAAAAACATTCTGAAATAAAAAACAATTAATTGGTAAAACAAGGGGGAGGAACACACCTGAGAGACCCACTCAGGGCAGAGATGGAGCAATGCCATCAGCTCGTATGTCGGAGCAAGATGCATGTTTCTTCTTCTCGTGACAGATGGTAATGGGTTTGGGAGGCCTTCATTCAGCAGTGGATAGATGAGGAATGATGCTTCTACTGATGGAGGGCAGTGGCCTAAATATTGATGGTGCTTCAACATTTATGGAATAATTTTTGGGTTAATATAGCAGGCACCCAGAATGCATAAACACAAATGACAGTATAGCAGTAGACTGCAACAAAATATTAAATTATATTTAGAGGATCCTTATTTTATGTTTGTTTGAAAACAAAAAAATATCCACGTGTCCTTTGGACGTGGCCATGTGTCAGGCCCTCCCAGCCAGCCAGCCAGCAACACGTTTAATCTCATATAGAGCCCTGTCCCTCTCCACATTTATCTTGTCTTCTCTCTGCCGTGCATCCCAATTTATCTCGATTCGTCACTCTCTCTGTTTCTCTCTTCCGTGTTTCTCTATTCCTCTGTCCCCTCTTCTACCTGTCCCTGCCTCCCCCTAATTTTTCTCTCTTTTCTCCACTGTACCCCCCCCCCCCCACCATCTATTTCCCTGTTTCTCTCTCTCTCCTTATTCCCCACCTCTTCCTTTCCCAGCTCAATCTCTCTTGCCTCTCCTTAATCCTCCCTCCCGCGCCTTATCACTTTCCCTCGCTATCATCTTTCCGTTTTGCTCTCTCTCTCTCTTTTCTTTCTCGTGTTCACCTTCTGAAGCGCTCGCTCGTCACCGTGGCGTGCGCGATGACCACCACAACCACCACGTGACTTTTCTTTCGTGTTGTGCGCGGTGCTTTTAGCGCCACAGCGCGTGGATTTGTAGCGTTTATTTTCATTTGTTTGCTGGTGACTTTGTGTATTTCATATCGAAATCGCCTCCAGTGATGTTGCTGCTGGCGGCAATAAAAGTTGTTTAAAAGTCTAAGTCTTTTCCTTCTGTTTCACGCCCGTTCACTCTCACAGTCTCACCCCAGCCCTCTCCTCTCCGTTCCTGTCTCTTGATCCCCCCTTCATCTTCCATCTCCCTCCCTCACCTCCCCCTATCTCCACCCTCCATCTGTTTCTCGTATCGCATTTGCGTGTTGGGTGGGGATGTGTTGAGTGACGTCATCACGCAGATGTGCGTGATGACGTCAACACCGCCGCACTATCACTTAGCCGCACGCCAGCCAGGAATCCAGGCACGAATCCAGCGAGCAAACTTGTTTTTGTGATTTAGTATCATTCTCCAAGTGGATTCACCTTTTGCATTATTATTGTTGAATGCAATACTGTAGTTTTTTTAATAGCATCTGGTTCTCATATTCTTTCATAAACCATGAACTCAAAATATGAAATATTACAGTTTATAACATTATTGGCATGGCACAATTTAACTGTCAGTAGAATACTCAGATAGCAGTCTTTCACATATATTTTAAATATGTATACAAAGCAATATGCAAAATCGATTAATAGGTCAATCAAAGAACGCCTTTATCAATTTCCAGTAAAATAGCCATATTGGCTGTCCTTCCGAGCGGTAAGCAATACGTAATAATAAATGTTTCACCAAGGGGTTCCTAAAATACATTTTCTCGTACCTGCCAATTTGTACCAAGAAACATATATAGACAATGTTCTAGCAAGAACAAGCTAATTTTATTTACATTAGTCATTACCTAATACGAATTGAAAAAGAGACGTGATAAACCTTTAAACATAGATTATTGGACGGCCTGGGAACTGTAGTTTCAAAACATAAAATCAATCCATTGTAACACATTAAGAAGTCATAGCCAATCTAGATTTGAAGTTTTCGTGATTGCAGGGATCCATACTCTTTGGTTCTTTCGGTAAAGTCACGTAGGTAGAAAGTAAAATAAATTAAATCACGACGTTTCGGGCGCAACACAAGCGCCCGTCATCAGGTGTGACACCCCCTCTCTATCTCTCCTCCCTTGCTCCTCCCCCGCCTCTTACCTATATGGCCTCTTGTCACGGCAGTTCTCTTTGTTTTTCTTGCTGTGGTTGTCCCACCTGATGACGGACGCTTGTGTTGCGCCCAAAACGTCGTGATTTAATTTATTTTATTTTATACCTACGTGACTTTACCGAAAGAACCAAAGAGTATGTCATAGCCAGGTGCGAGCCAGTGTGAGGCAGTTAAGGCGGTGATTACTGGGGAAACGGGGTTTGTTATGGCCAGGAAATGTATCAGCACTATGTGTTCTCATTGTACAGCCTTGTACAGGCTAATACTTTGTCTACTTATTTAGATCATTGTTGTAGTGTTTTCCCATTATGGTGGCTTGTAGAAAGGTTCATGGCTTCAAGTAGACGAAAAAAATACCATGCACCTTTTGTATACTGGATTTTAAAAGGTGCATCGCAAATATGAGTGAAACCAAACCGTTGGTGCTCATATTTTAAAGTATGTTTAGGGCGCACAATTATATTTAAAATATAAGGTATTTCAAAGCAAAATGCATTTCTTATAAACTGTCAGTATTGTGTCACTGAGCCATGAAATTGCAGCCGTGCTTATTGGGATAGAAGCAGCTGCGATATTTTAAACCGTTGGGCTATGCATCAGCAAGAAAAACAAAGTTTATACCATCAGGGGGCTCGGGAGACATTGTATTACTAAGACAAATGTGCTGGAAATTCCTACACATGGCTACATTCTGTTTCATAGCCTGCCTAATGGTTCCTGTGCTCACAAACAGAAATATATTCTGCTGCATTCTCGGTTAATGCCGTTTATGTTCGTGTCGAGCCATCAACCTTGCTTTGAATTGCAATCCCTTCTCAAGCTTTACATTTTAATATGCAGTTTGTGTAATGCAGAGCTGCGCGTGCCGCCTAATTCGATGCAATAATCGAATGCTCAAAGAGCCGTGCATAACGAAATGGCTACGTGTTTGGTGCCCTCTTCTGCACGACGCAATTAAACTCTGCAGTCTTCTTGACGGATGGTTAGAAAAAGTAATGGAATTTTAATTGTGCATTTGTGGGTGTTTTGGGTGGATGTGACCACTTGACTGTACGCAGCCGGTGGGTGGCTTGATACCTTGCCCAGATGACCTACACTACCTGCAGAGGTTAAAGTCGCAGCTCACGTGACATAGTGATAGTACTTATTAAAGGAATTTGGGACAAACACTACAATACGCAGATGTTGAAGGGGGGGGGGGAGAATAAACTGGCCTGCAAATGTAATGCCTGTGGAAATATAAAACATTGATCACATTTTCTTTGGTCGAATTGTGTTTTGGTGACACCAGACTGAAGATAGCCTTAGCAATTTACTTTTATGGTGATTGTTTTTTATGTTATTAAAAAATAACATCAAAACAAAGCCGTGTCAACTTTTTTCATCGTAAATATATATTTGTAATTTAATTCAATTTATTCAGGGGTAAGACAATACCCGATGTGGTGACATTTCGTCTGACAGGATTTTATAACAACTCTTCAGTTGTGATTATGGTTTGTTGATCAAAGCATACAAATATATCATGTTCATATTCCACTGTTGATTCATGCAAATGTGATATTTCGTGTTTATTTTTCACAGAATTACCAAGACCTTGAAGGAATGCCTTTTCCAGAGGGCCCATTCCGATCATCTGTGAGTGCCTTAACTCTGCCTGCAGTTAAGCATACATAATGTACTTTTGATCAGGGTTATAATTATTATTGTTTATTTATGTTTATGTGCAGTAAATGGATGTCCCATTCATACTGAACCACAATTGACAAAGAATGCAAACAAAAGTTTTCCCTTAATTAACGTAAAACGAATAAATTATTCATTGCAGTTTCTCTATTTAAACGATCAACAAGTGGGCGATGCCACGTTTGGCAGTGATGCACAAGCACAAATACCGCAAACAATCTCAACATGTTTGCTAAAAGGAAACATTTATAATAGGTGACGTTTCGGAAATGACCCTTCCTCATAGCACAAGAAGGGCAATTGCAACAAAACGACACCCTTCTTGATTATGAAGATGGTGTTGAAAAGTATGAATAAGATGATAGCACTGACAATGATGGTATATAGATAATCATAATAATTCTTATGATGATGATTCTATATTCGTGCTCACGATACTGTTAAATGAATGCTGCTGCACATGAAGAAGACGATGATGTTGATGCGGAAGAGGAAGTATTCATCGTAAAGACACGCTGAGTCTTCAATTCATGTTTAGTGTTTGGCATTTGGGAGGATATTTTAGGACCCAGAGAGAATCCACACATGAGGGAGTTTCATTCAAAGCTCCACACAGATATAGTCAATAATCCATTGCTGTGCTGAAATCATCAGGCCATCTCCCAGCCCAGCAGGTTTGAGAATTGCTTAAATCACCATATTTGCAGAAAGTTTCTACAATTGCCAACTCTGCCCTAACTGCCACACACTTTGGTCCATTTCGCAATTGTGCAATATTTCGTGGAGGATTGGTTTTGCTTTTCAATGGCCATACATGAAATGCCAGGTGCAAAATCGTCTCGATTTTATGTATAATTGGCCGTCATTCTGCAAAAAAGTGGCAAAACGATGGTCCAAATAGCTACATGAATCAGGTCCTACAAGATGAAGGCTCAGCCAGGATTGACTCCGCTATAATCTATATGGGATCAATAAAACAAACACCACCTGCTGTGTACCTGCTTTGTTGGAATCTAAAAGTGGCGGTCTCGTGGCAAGGCTTCTCCCAACTACAGTTGTGTGGATTTTCCACCACTGGTTCAGAACTATGACCAAATGTCACCGCTGCCCAATGGGTTATCATACTGTTACTCACTTGAAAAAAAAAGGCTGATTCATTCTTATAGAGGCAAAATCTACATCCATAATATAAATGTATGGTTTGAAGTGCAAAAACCTGCAGCTAAATGCTGTTACTTTTCATTATACAAAGTGCAGTGAATGTCAGAACTGCAGATGTTCATTTCAGTGGGATATAAAGTCTGTAAATGTTGTTTACTTTTTTACCTTGCTAAATTACTTTTTTCTGGCATATAAATCTTTGGCGACAACATTTTTTATTTACATGTCGTGTTGAAAAGAAAGTAATTATCTGTTAATGCACTTCCATTCCCGTTCTCTAGAGTTGGCCAGGATATCATGGCGAGGGATTTCTAAAAGGGGAAAAGGTATTTAATGTTTTTTTTTCTTTTAACACAATAATGCTGAAACATATATTATATATGTGTTTTTTTGAAATGTTAACTATATACAGTAGGTTTGCGACAAGGGATTATTACCATAAATTAAATGTCTACTTATATATTACAAACAGAGAAATGTCGCAGGGCATCCGATTGCTTTCTGTTATCACAAATGTGTTAATAATGTTGTTGTGAGTATTTTATGATTTACAGTGCCTTGCTGGATGAAGGCCTGCCCGTGCTGTGTTGGTCGTTGGGATTGTTTGACCATGTGGGGAGCGGTATCGTAATGGTTAGCACACTGCCCTGTGAATCTGATGACCCAAATTAAATATATTCCTCACAACCAATAACAGTAATAAATATTTGAACTCATCCTGGGCCTTATGTGCTTCTCCTATCGGCGATCTTCGTTTTTGTCTATCGACCATGCTTCACCACGCTGGTCAGTCTCAGTTGGTGAAGGGAGCTAGGGAGACCCATACTTGGATCACATATCCCTCGCCGCCACTACTGTTAGAGTGGCCAGGAATCGAACTCATCTCGCCGGGTTCATAGTGCAACGAGCTGCCCGTCGTATAAAACCGTATCTGAGAATAATAAGCCTTTATTAATATGTAAATGTGCCTATTTACATGGGTAAAATAAGGAATGGTGGAATTATAATGGTCATTTTTCGAAATAGGGGATAGAGCAGTGGCACATTGGTCCGTGCACTGCACTAGGAATCTGGCAATCTGAGTTCCCAGCCATGGCTGCTTCAATGGCGCATGACATCTGAATCGGTCCGGAGTTCCTGCTAACCCCCCCCCCCCCCCCCCACTTTGCTACCCCCATTAAATAACACGAACCATTTTGGTGAAGTATGGTCAAACAATCCCCGGAATTGAAACGGAATGCGGCTGCCGTAATCCAGGAGTAGATTGACAAAGGGCTGTAAATATTTATAACGGTCCTGATGAAAAACGACAAATGGAAATAAACTAGTTCAACATTTCCAATTAATATGGAAATTGTCACCACATTTTTATTTCTGTTCAAGTTTTACTTTCTTCGTGAGTAAATTTAGATAAATAAATAAATTACATTTCTCATGGCAAGAACAGGATGATGATTAATGTCTTATCTTTTATTGTGTAGTACCAGAGGTGTGGACTCGAGTCATGTGACTTGGACTCGAGTCAGACTCGAGTCATGAATTTGATGACTTCAGACTCGACTTGGACTTGCATAACAATGACTTTGTCCCACCTCTGAGGTGTGGACTCGAGTCATGTGACTTGGACTCGAGTCGGACTCGAGTCATGAATTTGATGACTTCAGACTCGACTTGGACTTGCATAACAATGACTTTGTCCCACCTCTGAGGTGTGGACTCGAGTCATGTGACTTGGACTCGAGTCAGACTCGAGTCATGAATTTGATGACTTCAGACTCGACTTGGACTTGCATAACAATGACTTTGTCCCACCTCTGAGGTGTGGACTCGAGTCATGTGACTTGGACTCGAGTCGGACTCGAGTCATGAATTTGATGACTTCAGACTCGACTTGGACTTGCATAACAATGACTTTGTCCCACCTCTGAGGTGTGGACTCGAGTCATGTGACTTGGACTCGAGTCAGACTCGAGTCATGAATTTGATGACTTCAGATTCGACTTGGACTTGCATAACAATGACTTTGTCCCACCTCTGAGGTGTGGACTCGAGTCATGTGACTTGGACTCGAGTCAGACTCGAGTCATGAATTTGATGACTTCAGACTCGACTTGGACTTGCATAACAATGCCTTTGTCCCACCTCTGAGGCGTGGACTCGAGTCATGTGACTTGGACTCGAGTCAGACTCGAGTCATGAATTTGATGACTTCAGACTCGACTTGGACTTGCATAACAATGACTTTGTCCCACCTCTGAGGTGTGGACTCGAGTCATGTGACTTGGACTCGAGTCGGACTCGAGTCATGAATTTGATGACTTCAGACTCGACTTGGACTTGCATAACAATGACTTTGTCCCACCTCTGAGGTGTGGACTCGAGTCATGTGACTTGGACTCGAGTCAGACTCGAGTCATGAATTTGATGACTTCAGACTCGACTTGGACTTGCATAACAATGACTTTGTCCCACCTCTGAGGTGTGGACTCGAGTCATGTGACTTGGACTCGAGTCGGACTCGAGTCATGAATTTGATGACTTCAGACTCGACTTGGACTTGCATAACAATGACTTTGTCCCACCTCTGAGGTGTGGACTCGAGTCATGTGACTTGGACTCGAGTCAGACTCGAGTCATGAATTTGATGACTTCAGACTCGACTTGGACTTGCATAACAATGACTTTGTCCCACCTCTGAGGTGTGGACTCGAGTCATGTGACTTGGACTCGAATCAGACTCGAGTCATGAATTTGATGACTTCAGACTCGACTTGGACTTGCATAACAATGACTTTGTCCCACCTCTGAGGTGTGGACTCGAGTCATGTGACTTGGACTCGAGTCAGACTCGAGTCATGAATTTGATGACTTCAGACTCGACTTGGACTTGCATAACAATGACTTTGTCCCACCTCTGAGGTGTGGACTCGAGTCATGTGACTTGGACTCGAGTCAGACTCGAGTCATGAATTTGATGACTTCAGACTCGACTTGGACTTGCATAACAATGACTTTGTCCCACCTCTGAGGTGTGGACTCGAGTCATGTGACTTGGACTCGAGTCGGACTCGAGTCATGAATTTGATGACTTCAGACTCGACTTGGACTTGCATAACAATGACTTTGTCCCACCTCTGAGGTGTGGACTCGAGTCATGTGACTTGGACTCGAGTCAGACTCGAGTCATGAATTTGATGACTTCAGACTCGACTTGGACTTGCATAACAATGACTTTGTCCCACCTCTGAGGTGTGGACTCGAGTCATGTGACTTGGACTCGAGTCGGACTCGAGTCATGAATTTGATGACTTCAGACTCGACTTGGACTTGCATAACAATGACTTTGTCCCACCTCTGAGGTGTGGACTCGAGTCATGTGACTTGGACTCGAGTCAGACTCGAGTCATGAATTTGATGACTTCAGACTCGACTTGGACTTGCATAACAATGACTTTGTCCCACCTCTGAGGTGTGGACTCGAGTCATGTGACTTGGACTCGAATCAGACTCGAGTCATGAATTTGATGACTTCAGACTCGACTTGGACTTGCATAACAATGACTTTGTCCCACCTCTGAGGTGTGGACTCGAGTCATGTGACTTGGACTCGAGTCAGACTCGAGTCATGAATTTGATGACTTCAGACTCGACTTGGACTTGCATAACAATGACTTTGTCCCACCTCTGAGGTGTGGACTCGAGTCATGTGACTTGGACTCGAGTCAGACTCGAGTCATGAATTTGATGACTTCAGACTCGACTTGGACTTGCATAACAATGACTTTGTCCCACCTCTGAGGTGTGGACTCGAGTCATGTGACTTGGACTCGAGTCGGACTCGAGTCATGAATTTGATGACTTCAGACTCGACTTGGACTTGCATAACAATGACTTTGTCCCACCTCTGAGGTGTGGACTCGAGTCATGTGACTTGGACTCGAGTCGGACTCGAGTCATGAATTTGATGACTTCAGACTCGACTTGGACTTGCATAACAATGACTTTGTCCCACCTCTGTTGTGTACTGTACATACATGCAACTATACATGGAGGATAGAAAAGCAAGAGCAACATCACTTTGTAAAATAATTTCACCGATAAACATGTAAAGGGATCCGTGATGGACTTATGGCTGAAACAGTGAGTCATGTGCCCCTGACTTTCTCAGCGTCAATCCATTTATTTAAACTCAAAATATTTTTTTTAATTCATGCATGAAATGAACAACTTTCTTCTTCTTGGTTCTTTCGGTAAAGTCACGTAGAAGGAAAGTAATAAAATAATAAAAATAAAACATAATAAAATAAAATAAATATTATATTCTTTTATTATTATATTATATTATTATATATTTTATTTTATTATGTTTTATTTTTATTATTTTATTACTTTCCTTCTACGTGACTTTACCGAAAGAACCAAGAAGATGAATCCCTGCAGTCACGAAAGCTTTAAATCGAAATAGAACAACTTTCTGTTGCTATGATTACTCTTTGGTCGGTGCTCGTGCTGTTTGGGATCTTGTGAACACGGTTTGTGTCCTTCTAGGGTGACCAAGGAGAGGCCGGTGGACCAGGACAACCGGCTCCTCCGTTCTCAAAAGTGAGTCACAGTCTGTGCGCCAGGCCGCAAACAACCACATCCGCACAATCTCCAGGGCGCCGTGCCGCTGTAAAGCGCATTGGCGACTCTAATACGGGTAATTTTTACTTGTCTCTGCATACACTGTGCACACATGAGTACACACATGCATACAGACACCATTCACCACTAAGTGGTGGTGATGTGCATGTCACCGCAGCGCTTGTGGCATGCTAAATGCACCTTGAGGACACGTAAAATATTAAAGACTCGTTGACAAGATATCACGAGACTGACCCAGGTGTTAAGTGCTCACTGACTAGAATGACTGTCAAATGTACCAGCTGTGCTCCCTACTGTCCCATACTTTGCTGTGTTTTAGCTGCCCGGTGCTGCACTCGTTGTTGTGAGTGTCGCTCCTCCACTGTTTGTTGTTGTTGGAGGACGACTGCCTTCACTTTCCCAGTATCCTTCATGAGCCTCCTCCACAGAATCCGATCTTGACACCGCGTGTACCAATCATCAGAAATTTCAATCAGCTTTACATTCTCCTGAACCACATCAGGCCATCTATTTTCTACTCAATGCCATGCCCACTTAGCCCCTTTACCTCGCCAAATAAAAGCTCCTTCGGCATGCAGTGGCTAGGCATGCAGGCTATGTTACCCAGCCAATGCAGCCCAGCCTGCCGGAGAAGCTCACTTATGGAATTATGTGCAGATATTTCCAGGATCTGTGAGGTCCTCACACAATCCAGCCTGGTTAAACCCAGAATGGAGAGTAGACATGCGAGCATGAACGTTTGAAGCCGGAACAGCTGTTTTCTTTAAAGGGGATACACGTTTCTCAAGCATAGAGGTAAAAGGGCATTACTGTGTTTATACGCCAGGTAGTTTCCACACAGCACTATGCAGTCGATCAAAAGATAATGCTGCTCGATTGATGCAAATGTAAACCTCTGCTGCTAAACTGAAGTGAGCCATGAGCATGTTGCCCGAGTATGGGATCTCCTCCATTCTGATTTACAACTGTCACATGCACACACAGATATTCACACTTGTATGCACATGCACACACAATCACAACAACCACCGTTCGCTACTAAGTGCCGGTGACGTCACCACAACACTTGTGTGCACGCAAAAACAGACACAGCAAAGACAAATATCCCTCGTATAGCCTCTAAGAGACTGTTGGGGCAAGTGCTGTTAGCGAGCATCTATGAAAGCTGGCACGCCACACAGAGAGGGGTGGGTGGCCAGCACCATTCCCGGTTCGCATTTGTCTCCCTAGTGGCAATGTTTACACACCGCACCAGGTACTAATTTGAGGCTGAGTCGACCTAGAGGAGGCTCAGGTTCAGATAATCGTCACTAGTGTTGGCCATGAGCGGGAATCGAACTCGGGGTCGCCAGGTTCGTCGTGCAGTGTGCTAACCGCTACACTACCACTCCCCTACATGGGCACACACATACATACGTACATACATGCACATAGACGCAAATACAGAGACCTCTTGGATGTGTTTTTTTTTTGGCAGGATGCATGCTGGGTTGTCCCCCCAAACTCTTCCCTCCCACCTTTCCTCCTGCTTTCAAATCCTGTGTTGTCCTCCAGCAAGCTTTTCTGAAAATCGAAAAATCTTCATGGAGCGATATTTGTTTTCTTGTAATGCTGAAGATTGTTTGTGGCATGTCACATCACAGAGTGGTTCGAGAAATGTGTCCTGAACCCAGCGACCTGAACATGATTCCTGGGCACGGATAACATCAGTGGCGAGTGATATATGAGTCAGTCCTGTGACCCCCTTCACCAACCTGTACTGGCCAGCTTGGTGAAGTATGATCAGACCATCACCATGGCTGACGTGGTGTATGGAAGCCTTAATCCAATACTGGATTAACACAGGGATGGTGATATGTAAAAAAATAACGGAACAATAAAATATTCGATGATAAATACCAACTTATAATTTGCTAAGATACAGGTAAATATATGGATACCAGAAAATATGTGGGGTGTGTGTTGTACACCCCTGCCAATGCAATACCTTAATTTTGTATTTGACATTGAATATATATATTCGTCTATGGGGGACAGGTTGACAAATTGAGATGGTAAATTATACTTTGGTATAGCCATAGCGATATCCCCCTGAGCCACAGAGCAATCCTGCATTGCAAGAATGTCGATCCACTGAATGTTATAATGTGGTAGCATGAAGGCACTGGTATCATTCTAAGAGCATGCAAAAAAACACAACTGTTTTAATATTTTGCATACATCTAACCCAGATTCACCAGATCTCATGACATTTTAATGCAAGTGGATGACGCACACGCATGGCACAAAACACCAGTTAATCCAGATGCAGATTCCATTAAAATTGCATTTTACGGTTATGCTTCAGTGCACTTAACAAAAATTTTAAACATAACCATAGGTAGCATCGACTCGTGTTAACAAATCTTCGCATTGCCCTAACCTTGTCGTCACATCGCTGTAGACTAGTCGGCTCATTTTGCGCCCACACTTTGCACGTTAACTTGTCGCACGACAGTTAACATATCTTCGGATGAATTACTAGTTATAGATTCAGGACATTTGAGGTCATTATGGCAAAATCATTATCCGTGGGGACAGGCATGCTTTCTAATTGACATTTTGAAGATGACTCTTAAAACTGAACATGGTGGTAAATGACCTCATAGTGCTGGGAAGGTTGTTCCTTCAGAGCTATAGATTTCCTCTGGCACTATTCAGCAGCCATTGAACTATATTGGCAATCTAAAGGTTACATATGGAGCTCACTCTACAAGCCTTGCAAGTGAGACCAATATAATCAAACTGTACCAGATAATAACAAAGAATGTCTTCTCACTTCCCTTGTCCACACCGCATTGGCTTTAAAGTCTTATGAGTATTATTGTCATGTAATTAATTTATGTAGGCATGCATATGTAGCCATTTAAATGTCCACATATAAAATGTGTATAATATGGATAAGCGTAACAGTTGAAGTGGCTACATATATTGCATAGCTATTGTATTAAAAAATATATATTTATCAGCTATGCTCTTATATGCCTGAACATCGACATCCCAACTGCACGCTAATTTTTTGGGGGGGTATTTTACTTTGTGGTATGGTATTTTACTTTGTGGTATGGTGGAACCTTCGACACTTCACGTGACCTCAAGGTGCACCTAGCCTGGCACAAGCGCCCTAGTCCTGTCACCACCACATAGTGGTTATGTTTATGTTTGTCGTTGTGTGTCTCGAAGACAATGCATCGATTTATCTGTGCGTTCGAAAATACTCAATTAAACTTGAATTCCTTCGTCCTTCGTGGATAAATTACACCGACAATTTGACATCAATTGTTAAGCACACCAACAGACACAAATCCTGCCCTCTGTCCAATCAAATTTGCACATTACACAACGGTCAACCAAAGCAAAGGTTGTGGTAGTACTATGCATACTCCACATTATTTGCGTAGGTGTTTTAAAGGCGTGGAGATACACACGTAACTCATGTGACACTACCCTGCAGCCGATTTATAGCTCGTTTAAGTCTTCTTTACCCTCTTTCTTTGAATAGTTGCTTGGCACTTGGTTGCGAGTTTCCTTCGGATTTACAGCCAACCCGAGTATTCCCTACACCTGTTAATAATTAATCTCACAAATATAATAGGTCTCAGTACCTATAATTATTCATCGGTTATTCATAGAAATACATCACTCTGCATGGGATCTTGTCGGATTTCAGAAGCGATTCTATAATTTGGAAGTTATTCTGAGATCTGACAGCCTGACTAGAAATTGGATGGGATACTGTCTATGAATATCAGCTTTTGTCGTAGGCTTGGCTTGCGTGGTGCCTAAGGGATGGCAGAACAGCAATGAATGCTCGATTATATCAATGCAGAGCTTTGAGCACATCCCTGCACTCAAATAAAGTGGGTTTCTAGAGACACTGCCTGACTCCCACACACCAAACAATCATTCATCCATATGGCCAAAAAATCCCGACGATCAACCCGCCTGGAAATGTATATTGAAGCTAAATTAGGCCTTCCTGGGTAAATAAAGAACATCGCTGACTCCCCATGATTCGACGCGGTGTGGGAGAGGCCTTCATCAAGCGGTGGACTGGTTGGTCTTGGGTGGTGTCCAAAGGCTTCAACTTACGGGAGTGCAGGAGGGCATTGCGATGGAGAGTTTTGATTCAGTATTGCACAGAAAACATAAAACTGGCAACTCAAACAAAGGACTAAATACACGTATGGTTTGTGCGTGTGCGGCTATCGTATGGTGAATTTAGAAAACTCACCGGGCAAATGGGGCCAATTGGCAGACCTCTAGGGGATGAGACTGGCAAGGTACACAATGTGAGCCGATGTGAGGTGACTAGAGAGAACAGGGGGGTCAGGTGCACACGGTGTCCGTGTAGCAAACAAATACACTTGGGAGCACGAGCATTACACATAAGTGGCAATACTAGAAAAACACCAGCATCACACATTGGGTTTGCACACACCCACACTTTACATGCTTGCGCAGTAGTAAAATGTTTAAATGCAAAATAATAATAATAGGTTCCGTTTGGCTGTACAGTCTGTTGGGCGAGGTTTTTTATAGTTTAATGAATTGCCATTGATGAAGGTGGATGCTGCAATGCGATAATGGTTAGCAGCACGCTGGGTTTCGATCCAGAGGTCACCGGTTGAAATTCCCAGTGTGGCAGTTGAAACAATGGGGCAAGTTTCTTACATTCCCTTCCACCTCTTTCCACCCAGCAGTGTAATTGGGTCCACCGCTAGTCGATTGTATGGTCATGTGTGGTGAGGTAAAGTGTGGGTACATACACCTCTTCCAAGAGACCTGGCCAGTTTTGAAGAGTAGGCTCTCAAAAGCCCCTGCTATTGAAGGGCCTCATTGCAACGGCAGCATTAAAAGCAATTGCAGGTCTGGATGTTTACATTTGTAATCAATAGAGGTGGGATTCATTCCTTTAAATATAACACTTCTCGGAGGGCTGTGCTGTCATTCGAGTTGGGAACGGAATGGTGTATTGATTAATTGGCATATTTTTAGGATAAATACCATGAACAGTTTGTGTAAGAATACAATATTTTATATTCATATCCAGCACATTGTACATACTGTAACAGGTTCATTTGACCCACACCCCCCAATTGCTAGAGACCGCTACATTCACCACACTTTGAACAACGTAATCAATTTGTGCATCACATTGTGGTGCCTGACTTGTGACATCTAATTGAGTCACAAGGGGAAGGAGCATTGTTACACACCAAGTTAGCTTGCTAGACGCACCAACAGAAGGTGCGTCGGTTCAAATCCCAGGTGTATGTATGTATGTTGAACGTCTTTCACATCGTGCGTGCTAATCAGAGGTGGCTGTCAACTCAGCTTATTGTCCTTGCGGGGTCAGTTAAAATGAGTGATATTTTGTGGGAAGTCAACAGTGGTCATCTTATAATGGGGAGGCTCGCGCCCTGGAACAGGCACGTGGACATTCCACGAATCGATCAGAGCTTCTGATGAAGATGAGTTCTGCCCCAAATGCTCACTTGAAGCGGGGAGACACTGGATTATAAGTTAGCTGAGAGGGAGTGGGTCACAAAGCATCTGCATTGCAAATCGATGCATCTAACATCTCTAACGGTGGCTCCAGTCCAGGAATTTTATTTGGCTTTGTGCTTGCATCTTGTGAGGGAATGCGTTATTCATTGATCATACGTGATGTTGTGTAGAAAGCATCGGCTTTCCGGAGACCCTGATTGATTCACAACAAACAGTTAATGATTAGAAAGCCGAATGAAACGGTAATATTTACAGTGAATTTTATTTATTAAATAATCCCTCCCTGAGGTTCAAGATTTTCTTTTTTAAGGAGGATCATGCATGAGGATGCTGAACCAATTATTTGTTCAAAGAATGTTTTGCTCATAGGAGGAAACAGCAATGCCGGTAGAAATCCCATTTAGTTAAGGTCTGCATAGACAGGTTTGCAAACTCGCTTTCTGTGCTGCCATCTCCTGGCAGTACAGATCTGTATGTTCAACTATCCTTTGCTTCCAAAGCAGTGGGTTACAGGTTGCTATCAGAATGTTGTGATTCTTCAGTAGCCACACAATTAATTCTTTGTATGGAAAATTGAGTATTGCATCTGTTCTGTGAGGTACAGTATTTCTGAAGATACGTCTCATTACATGAAGAGCCTTCATAACTACACATGCATTGCCTTCAGTGAGCGTACACATAAATAAGAGGTTAACGCAAATACTGTAATAACACGGATCTTGTTAGCTGTCACTGTGAGGAAAGCAAGCTCTTCGTGTTTCAGTTGATTACCCTTCTTCAGGAAATATGGAGGTTTGCACACAGTCTTAAGTAATAGATTATGGTCAGTGGGTTTGAGCAGTCTGTGATGTAATTTTATGGACCATTTGGGGTGTAACGGGTCATGAACGTTCACTATGTTTGTACGCACACCTAGAGTTAGTATGCAGATTGTCTAAGAGAAGTGCAGAAGTTCAATCAATTTTCTCATTGGCCAAATGTGATTGTGTAATTAAACCGGCTGTATGAATAGGCCCTTTTCTTGGACAATGACTGCACAGCATATCCTGCATTGCTGTACGTGTGAATGAGGCTCTGTGGAATGGAAACTACTGTGATGATGAAAACAAAAACTGCATTTCTGAATTGGGAAACATCATGTCCTAACGTTTAAACAAGAGATATTCCGGCTATGCATGTATAGCTGAGGTTTTCCAGTCTTATATGTCTTGACTACAAGAATACTATCTCAGTTCCCTCTCAGCCCTCCACTTTGTAGAAATGTAAACAAGCATTTTGAGGGTGTTGTATCATACATAACAATGACAATCTATTACAACCGGTATATCGCACCATTCTCATAGAGCAAGGCTATCATGAAGGCTCTGATTTACAGACAGTCTGAAATAGTTTCACAGTCGGGAGCGATGTTGTTACATGTAATCCCAATTGAGAAATTACAAGCTGTTCTGTGTGGTTTGTTGGATATCCCTGTTCAAAATGTGGCCACTTTTCAAACAAACCCGAAAGTAAGTCACCCAAATCGGGATGTGACCCAATGTGACGACTGTGCACATGGCCTGAAATCCAGCACTGTGGAGGCAGCGAGGGGTTGACGGATCGCACAGACGTCTTGCGACTTGCCTTCCATCTATACGGGGATAGGGTGTTGCCCCCTCGTACTTGTCGGTTTTTTTTTCCGTGCGGTCTGATTTCCTCCAAACACGTACAAAATAACCGCTCATCGTTAATTGGCTGAAACACTTCTTAAAACGAAAAAGAGCCATACGACTCATTGCATCTCTCCTGGATAAATAAGTCAAACCTTTGCACACAAAGTACACTACAAAGTCTCTATAAATCCAGCATGGCCCATATGTGTTACGCACAGGTTTGCACTATGCAATGACATGCAACACTTTATTTACATACAATTTGAAAGCAAATATCTGCTTGATATGAACAATGGCGTTATTGTAAGCACTGCACATTAATCAAATGCTGTTTAAATGTTGGCGCTTTGAATTTTCACATTATTAGAAGGCCAAGGTCATAAGTAAATGGAAACATGAGTGCCATACAGTAATAATGTTTAATCAACTTAATGAAAAGCTAATAGTCCAAGTTCCAGTCAGATGGTGTCTTTTGTATGGGAAAATAAATGAGTCATCATGATCGCAAGTGAGATGCTTTGTTCATTGTGCATTTGTTGTGCTTTTTGATCACAAATGCGGACATCATGGCAGACTGAGTGACTTAGTTTGGCAGCTCGAAGTCAGTGTATTAATATGTGTAAAGTGCTTCTAGTCTGATACGGCCGTGATTATTTATGCTGAAGTGCCTACTAATAAAGAGGTGGTGAATGATAGCTTATTTTTTAAATCTTCACTATCAGCTAGGCATAGTGCATGTTAGGGACAGTTATTTAATTGCTTCATAAAGATGAAATTGTTTATATTGCACGAACAATAATCACTGACATTAATTATTGTGTTAATATTTTACAATTGTTGGATGCCATTTTTTCACTTAAAGTCATATTATTTTTTCTTGTCTATACCTTCGTTTTATTTTGTGGATCTGTCTATATCGTGTTGTAATTGTTTTATAAACTTTGTAACAAACGTCCCTATTTTACGAATTACAGATTGCTTGATGTGCTCATCGAGTTCTGAATAAAGTTTTTGTTTTTTTGTTTGTGACACAATACAAATTATGATATTTGTCAGACTTCAGTGGAACAAATATTACGACAAACCCACCAGCCAGGATATTGGTTTCATCCATTCAAAACAGAAAAGTATTGCACATGGCATGCTCATATCGTGCCAGGAATAAAATTAATTATTTGAGGGTGATAAAAGTAGGCCTCAAAATCTATAGCGAGAGAACTTGGCTCAGATCCAGGTGAAGGCCACTAAAAACGTTCCGCAAGTTTCAGAGACGTGATCACTTATTGAGCAGCAGTGTGGGTTTCATGAAAAAAAAGGCAATTAGTGCGTCGTCTGCGTTGGGATGATGCCATCGTATTTGGCCAGCATGAAAGAACGGGGCCAAATCATAAGTCAATTTGTGAACGCTATTTAAAGGCAGGCAAGAGTCCAATAGGACAGCCGGTCTCTTTTCAAGAAGGACCTGGACGAAGCTGTAGAAAGTATAACATTAAGTGCAGACGCAAAATATTGTAAATATAACATGATATATAAGCACGGAGAAACACGTTCAGATATTGTGCAGTGACACTATGAGAAAAATCTAACAAAAATCATAATCAAAATACTATATCTGTGCTACTAATTTTATGTAGCCAGCATCCTTGAGCGCCAAGACTATTATTCAGGAGGGTCCTGCATTGTGATGTTCGGCCAATTCCATAAATTAGTGTTTGGCATGTGGGAGGAAATTGTAGCGGCCAAAAAAAGAACTCCACCCATATCCATGTCACGCCTCAACCCCTCACGTCTACAAAACCTGCCAGGCCCTGATGGTAAACCATCCAAGTGCATGCATTTTTTATTATTATTTGGCTGCTATACATTTCCACATGTTGAGCCACTTCGTTGAGCTATCATTTGTGGCCAGGTTGTTTCTGTATAAGAAGCTAACAGCTCAGTGGGCTTTACCTGATAAAATATAAATAGTTTCGTTTTATTTAAAAACACATTTAGCGATTTGCTTACATTCCCTATACTTTGCATTCCTATTGTGTTTTGTATTGTTCGTTGTTATAACATTCTGACCTGCGCCGACTGGATATTTGTGAAAAAGAGCATTATCGCTCATCGGATTCCTCCAGCATAAATACAGGTTATGATTCTGAAGTACTCGCCAAGCTCATGCAAGCTTAGCATCAGAAATCTTATGAGATGAATGCATACTCATTTAGGATGACATCGAACATGTACAGATATTACAACTATAATAAGCCAAAAATGTGTGTGTCCCGCACGTGACGTCACTCGACATGAGGCCCACCCCCCCGCGTGACATCACTCCATATGAGGCCCACCCCCCTCATTAATATTCATGAGTGGGTGGATTTTTACATTAATGCAGAGGGAGGGTGAGCTGAATTAAATAATTCATTACGTAAAGTCGCTTCAAAAATGACGTTTCTTTACAGAAAGTGACGGTGAAAAAATTAACCCGTAAAAACAACGTTTTTCACTATAAATCCTTTCTATGCGTGGCATCGGTTTTATTTTATTATTCATTTCTGTTTTTCTTGAGTAAGAGTTTCATTTTTATCACATTGGTATTTTTAATTAAATATGAAAAAAAAATGCTAAAAAGTGGAAAATTTTGGACAAAAAATTTCACGAAAATAAATTGTCACGCACAACGAGTCTGTGTGCAAAATGTCAGCTCAATTGGAATTGGGTTAAAAAACGACCGAAAGATTTGCACGGTCGTAAGCACGCAAGCAAGCAAGCAAGTGAACTTAATATAAAGGATTTAAAAAACGACCGAAAGATTTGCACGGTCGTAAGCGCGCAAGCAAGCAAGCAAGTGAACTTAATATAAAGGATTTAAGAAGAAAAAAATCCTAAAAGTGTAAAATTTTGGAGAAAAAAAATTCACGAAAATAAATTGTCACGCACAACGAGTCTGTGTGCAAAATGTCAGCTCGATTGGATCACGGGAAGTGGGTTAAAAACGACTGAAAGATTTGCACGGTCGTAAGCGCGCAAGCAAGTGAACTTAATATAAAGGATTTAAAAAAGCTAGTAATGTATAATACATACACCAATAACATATGTAGGATGGATAACAACAGTAAAATTTCAAGTGTGTTGTTCGGAAAAAAGGAAGGAACCAGAAATAGAGGAAGAGCTAACAAAGAATGGCTTGACGACGTTATATATTGGTGCCAGAAAGATGTGCACTACTTGAGGCATATTGGCACAAGACAGAGGAAAGTGGAAACACATGATTATGGTGTAATGTCTTGCACTTAATTTCGCAATTGTTAATAATGCATAACAACTCAATTTGAGTCGTAACGAATCTTGGCAGGAACTGTTTCAGGACATACAGCTGGGAAGGTTTGAATCGTGGGCTTGGAAAGAGGGGTTTAAAATCAGGAAAAAAAGTGGTTAGTTACATTAATTGTTGCAATACACACCTGTAATCCATGGGTATCAAGGTGCCATAGCCTGGCTCACTAGGAGAGGGGGGTACAGTAAATTTGAACTCCATCTGTTCCATCTGTGTGGGATAGAGTGTTGCCCTCTCATTGCGTGGATGCTGTCTTTCTGCTTGTCAATGGTTCCTCGCACATCCGAGTCATTCTCCCTGTTCGAGAGTGAGCAAATACTGTGTTTATTGCAAGATTAAATTGTTATCATTAACTACAGTCCAGGGTGATCCATGTATATTTAACCTACCAAGTCATATAAAGTTCAGAAATAATACAATCATAGGTTGTGTCGAGGACTGTTCAGCGTGGCATCCTGTGTATGCCACACAATCTCCTCAGTTAATGTAGTTTTTATTATGTTTTTTCCCATAGTAATTAATCGAACGAAGTGTCACATATTCTTTGGTTTTTTCGGTAAAGTCACGTAGATAGTAAACAACAAAAAAACTCACGACGTTTCGATCGCAACACAAGCAGTCGAAATCTACGTGACTTTACCGAAAAAAACCAAAGAATATGAATTCCTGCAGTCACGAAAAAAAATTAAGTGTCACATATCTTCTTGGTTCTTTCGGTAAAGTCACGTAGAATTGAAATAATAAAATAATAAAAATAAAACATAATAAAATAATTAAAATTGCGTTGTGGCCGAAACTTGCATTGTGGCCGAAACGTTGTGAGAATTATTTTATTGTTTATTTTTATTATTTTATTATTTCAATTCTACGTGACTTTACCGAAAGAACCAAGAAGATGAATCCCTGTAGTCACGAAAGCTTTAAATCGAAATTTAAGTGTCACATAATTTGCGATACAATTTGTAATGACATTTCCTTTTGTGCCACACGCTGTGTTTGTAAAATGTACCACAGATCCGTGACTCCCCATCCATGCCACCACCGTCAACTGTAAGATACGGCAGCCATTGCTTTTACAATATTAAATCCACTGTTGAGAATTAATTAATACAGGATAATTAGAGAGCAGTGAGGTGTCTGTAAATGGATGACGCTGTATATAAACAGATGACTGCACTTGGTTTTATTCTGGCTGGGGTTTAAGCACTTGCTTGCCTGGCAGTCCTATAGCTCTTTGGATGTGGTTTGCGGCAAGTGGGAAGTGGCCAGAGAAAGTCGGGGCGGCATTATATTCTCGGCCAACAGATTACATGAGCAAACATTATAGAACACACTTTCTTCACGTGGTCTATTGAAATTTGGCAGAAGAATGCATTTTTAATCACACACGTTATACTATATGGCATGTAACCGAGTTAAGATGTACACCCACCAAAAGCAGCTTAAAATAAAAAAACAAGCACAAGGGACTGCAATTTTATTGTTTCGCTTGTGGCATGTTGATAACCCAATTAGACTGAAGTGCATTTTGAAAGGTTCAAAGAATGTACATTTGCACTCAGCAACAAGGTCTTGCATATTCTTGGTTCTTTCGGTAAAGTCACGTAGAAGGGAAATAATAAAAATATAAAAAAATTAAATTCTCACGACGCTTCGACTGCAACACATGCAATCATCATCACACCTGGACTTCACACATGATGATGATTGCGTGTGTTGCAGTCGAAACGTCGTGAGAATTTTTTCTATTTTTATTATTTCCCTTCTACGTGACTTTACCGAAAGAACCAAGAACATGAATCCCTGTATTCACGAAAGCTTTAAATCAAAGGTCTTGCATGTTATTGTTTACAAATATATATTATTTGTTTGTGAGTCACTAAAAATCCAGTTTTGGAAGGGATTTTTTTTCCAACTCAGTTTAATTTTGTGTTGTTTACCTTTTTTTTTCCCAGGGATCTGCCAGACCACCCAATGTCCCTGGAGGAAGTGTAAGTAATAATAATAATTTTGAACGTAATTATTTTTACCATCATCAGACAATCACAGTAAATGTAACACGGATACTTTCCGTGAACAAATATTATAATTTATTCATAATTAACTTTTTCGGTCAGATCACATAAATAAAATGTGAGTCGTATACCTTCTTCCACCAGACAGCCAATTAATAAAGTTGTCGCGTGAACAAACGTGCCTATTCATTACTGCTTCAACAAGAAATGTGCAATACACCGTTTAGAGCAATCTCACAACGTTTAAATGGGTGTGGCGGTTCGCTCATGTAATTTATCGTAAGATAAAATAACATGATTTATGTCAATACATTCATCATAAGTAGCACTTCCTGCCACTCCCTGCTCCCTTGTGAATGCACATTGATGACATCATACACCCGATTTAAGGCCCAAGAAAGGAGGACATTTTCGCAACTCTGGCTCCTGCCTGATGATGCTGGTTGTAATGAAATGTTGTGCCCATTTAAATGTTGTCAGATTGTGTTCTCACACACCGGTAAGCTGAAACAAGTATGTATTGCTATGTTTGTTCAAGTGAAGACTTTATTAATCGGCTGTGTCGGATGGAGGAGGGTTTTATGACATACAAAAAAATGGTATGAATCACAATCATAGCAGTATGCCAGTTCTATTTTCAAATCATAATAGCATTTTCAACAAACTATTGCAAAATTATGCTGTTGCTCTGTTAAACATAATATTTCACGTAGCCACATTTTCGTCCTTGTTTTACCAAAATGTATTGTTAAATGAACGCAATAATTAGATTAGAAATGCAAAAGATTTTTCAGAAGCACAACATAAAATGAGTGCGTGGTATGTTGAGATGATATCATCGTTTGTGTGCACATAGCCTCATGACAGCCACCAGCTCAAAATAGCTGAGAATTTTTTTTTTAAGCAAAAGTGGGAAATTACAATAACTGCATACCGGTGTAATTATCTTTGGGACTCATCTGTACAGTATAGCCATGCTTGCATTCTGCTGTTAATCCGGTTATTATAAATTATGAATTTAAAAAACTTTGCCTGAAGGAAACCTCACTGATTCAAGGTTTTATAAAATACAGGTC
Source organism: Lethenteron reissneri (assembly GCF_015708825.2). NCBI lineage: Eukaryota > Metazoa > Chordata > Hyperoartia > Petromyzontiformes > Petromyzontidae > Lethenteron > Lethenteron reissneri. The sequence continues at coordinate 9,694,954 of NC_083807.1, forward strand.
CTGGCTTGGGATGGTAGGTTAATACATTCTCAAATATATTCTTGGGTCTTTCGGTAAAGTCACGTACATAGGTTCAAAGAAAATAACCAATAATAACCAAAAACTACGACGTTTCGATCGCAACACAAGCGGTCGTCTTTAGGAAAAGGGGGGTTAGCTTCCAAGGCAAACTGTCTATAAGGGTTTGAAATGGGCGTCGCCCAATTGTCAGCAGCAAATGAAAATGTAAGTGGTGAACAGCCAACCCGACGGTGGTTGGTTTTCCACCAATCAAAGGGCTGCCAGGTGAAAATGTGCATGTTAAAGAGAGATTAGCAAGTTAATGGAAGATCGCAGCGCCGCAACCAAGGGGTCTGCGTACGAAGTGACTGTGAAGAAGCACAAGTTTGAAATAGGCGTAAAGCACAACTAACATCGGAAGGTAGTAGAATGGGAACATCATAGCCAGTTATGACTTAAACTGGTTGATAACGTCCTTCCAATGATTGCTCAGTTTATACCCATCTTCTCGGTTGAAATTGTGTCTGTGTCTATATATATATGGATCGAAATTGATTTCTCTAAGACGAAGGTGCTTTGCAAGCCCACTGGCTATCAACAAAGATTAGTTCATGAAGCCATCCATATATATGGACACAGACACAATTTAAACCGAGAAGATGGATACAAACTGAGTAATCAATGGAAGGATGTTATCAACCAGTTTAAGTCATAATTGGCTATGATGTTCCCATCCGACCACCTTCCGATGTTAGTTGTGCTTTACGCCCATTTCAAACTTGTGCTTTCACAATCACTTTGCGTGCCGACCCCTTGGTTGCGGCTCTGAGATCTCCCATTAACTTGCTAATCTCTCTTTAACATGCTAATTTTCACCTGGCAGCCCTTTGATTGGTGGAAAACTAAACACGGTCAGGTTGGCTGCCCACCACTTACATTATCATTGGCTGCTGAGATTTGGGCTACGCCCATTTCAAACCCTTATAAACAGTTTGCCTTGGAAGCTAACCCCCTTTTCCTGAACACGACCGCTTGTGTTGCGATCGAAACGTCGTAGTTTTCTGTAATTTTTTTTATTCTTTTCTTTGAACCTATGTACGTCACTTTACCGAAAGACCCAAAAGTATTAATTCCTGCAGTCTCGAATATATGTTTGGTTTCCATAAGGAAACCATTGTGTGCAATTGAATATTTATGATGTTTTATTTTTCCCTGTAACAATGTTGCAAAGTAACCTTTGATCATTTTATTTTTTAAATAAAAATGTATAACACGTTGAACCTTTAAATAAATATAAGAAATGCCATATTAAATCACATATATTGCTCTTGTTAATAGTTCACATTTGTGATATGTATTTGAAAGTGTCTTTGTTATTATTAAATGTCGAAGTCTAGTGTCAATGCCCAGTATATCTAAAGGATTAATTGTCTTCTGCTTTTTGAAACCACATATCTTCTTTAGATATGTGAAATGCATATCTCGATGCTTGGCGGCATTTAATGATGCATTTGTGACAGTCTTGTGTAAACTTTTATCGCAGAGATATCCAGTCACCAAAGGCCCACCTGCTTTTCCTGATCTCTCTGGGGCAGGGGTATGTTGTGCCTCTTAAAGGTTGTATGAATAACATTTTGTGTTAAGTCATGATGCCGTGAAATTTTACAATATTTATTAAGCACTGTCATGGCACGTTGTGGATTATAGCAATCATAACAATAAAACAATAAAATCACGAGGTCTGTTTCACCGTGCAAAAATAAAACAACATTTTAGTCTCTCAGCCAATGTGACAACTGCTCAAATCTATTACAGTCGGATTTCTTTGAGCAAACTAAATGTGGACCAGTTTTGAGTCTACTCATTTCATCAGCAGACCGTGTCCTGTTAAACCAAAGGTGCTGTGATTGGCTATTATTTCAGACAAGTCATCCATGAATACCAAGGGCTCCACTCTGCACAATGCAGCAACGTTGTGCCCGGTATATGATTTGTTAGAATGGTGGACTTTGAGGAATTAAATTATGCATGACAACATACACTTTTACTTCAGCAGCCATTACATGGGATTTTGTGCAGTTTTGCTGTCTGCATTTAACAAGTCCCACTGTATATTGGTGGACGGCAATGTTGCCTAACACCAGGTAACCCAAGTAAGGTTTTTGTTTCGTAGGCCTCACTCTAATCATGAAGTCTCTGAAAGTTTTATTTGGTTCTAGAGTTTGCCTGGTACAGTAACAACAACAACATTCTGCTGAAGAATAACATTTCTTTATTAGGCACCATAGGCTGATGGACTAAAATGTTGTTTTGATTTTAACGTATAATAATCACAATTAATATCACTATTATTGTTATTAACGCAGCACTCTGTTTTAATTATTAACATAGAATTAAAAAAAACAATAACAATCACAGCAACGTTGTACATCTGAGTGTGTATATTATCACACACACTCAAGAAAACCAAATTAAGGTGTCGTTACTTGCATTCCTGTATTTGTCATGTTTTTTTCCCAGGGTGTTCTGAATGGGTTTCCTGGCTTGGCCGGGAATTCTGGGCAGAGAGTAAGTTTAATTCAACATTATTGCAGTACCTAAAAAAGAAAATGTCGACATTTAGCTTCATATTGTATTATAGTTGCATCATTTATCGTTATTGTTGTTAGCTTTGTGTTTTATTAAAAAAATACTTTTCTAAATTACAAACTGTGATAAATAAAATGCGTATGTTAAATTCAAAAATGCATTAATGGCAGTAACTGCCATTCTACCCGAGGCGGCGTGGAGGCAGACCATGGTGCACATGGTAAACATGCACATTCATTGTTGAGTGCGGGGCCGTGTGCCACTAATCCAGCTACTTGAATGTAAATCTAACATAGGTGAAACCATCATGTGTATACATTTCTCACCAACAGGGAACATAGCACCTGCAGGAGGCAGTGGAGACAGTAGGTTTTTGACCTGTGTGTGCAGTTTCGGCATTCTTTCTTCACATTATGGTTTCACCTCTATGAGATGTGCAAATCCTACATTAAAGTGGCTGCATTACTGGCATACGACCCTACACTCACAAAAATATGCGCATGTTGTGCATGTCTTTGAGTGCCTGACATCAATTAGGGTTAAGTGTCAGTCCCCGACATCAGTTATTTGAGGGGTTAGTTATTTATTTCTGAGAACATTGTATTTGTATTTTTTGTCTTATGCAAGAATACTTTGAAAACAATAAACATCCCAAGCAGGACATGAATAGAAATTAGTATTAAGATCAGTGATGGTTTTCTCTGTAAATATATATCATCAAGATGGCAATATGAAATTGTTTATTTTCTTGTTGAGTGTGGGGTTTATGACCACTAAGCGCATTATTTTGAACGTTTTCTGCATTTTGTGACTTTTGGAAATTCATATAAAAAAAACTTTCAAGAAGTATTCTTCATATCCTGGGGTTGATAAAATACATTTGGAGAAAAAACATCTTATTGTAAGTCTGGCCTCCCCCTTGTTGGACAGGTGTAGGGTTTGACGATTTATGATTAATATTTCGCAGGTCCTATGTTAACAGTGACTTTCCACCCTCGGAGTTTCTGATGCTGCGTGCTTTGATGTGGGTCTGTCAATGGTCAGTGTTCACTCTTGGTAGGGCTCAGGTTATAACTCAGCCTTTTTATCCCACTAATTTCACATTGGGACTTTGCGTCCAAAAAGGAGCCATGTGATGCCATGAATCCCAAGTGGCCCTCAGTCCAATAGAAACTGGTAATGGAATTCTGGGTCTTATCACGTTGGCTGTTTCATTTGCTGAAAGTCTCCTGTACTTTGTTGAAGGAAATATGACTTTGGCTGCAAAACTATAAACATGACCTATACCATCCTGAATAGTTTAAAAGTTTGGAGATAAATTATATTTGTATTGATGCAAGCTGATTTGACTCAACACTTGTGAAAAATTGTAAAAAATACATCAAATTGGGACAAAAAATTAAATACTTCCTTTAAAAAAAAGCTTTAAAATGCATACTGTATTCATGTTCGTACATGTTTGTATGGTGTAATTGAGAATGAGATGTTCCATCTTGAGGGATTTTCCAGGTGAAATGTTTAATAAAATAGTTTTTAGCAAAAATCAAAGCAAATGTAAAAAATCTTGCAAAAATGTATAATGTATGATATATGCTAATGTAATATTACCATCTGGACATTATTATATTAATGGCATACATAACATGCAAATGTTGCTCAAATAGCTTTCCATGGTGCTACATATAGGCTAGCGCGACATTTATTTCCTCACAATTTTTAGTGAGATATCTGACGTCTCTCGATTTAAAGCTTTCGTGACTGCAGGGATTCATCTTCTTGGTTCTTTCGGTAAAGTCACGTAGAAGGGAAGTAATAAAATAATAAAATAAAAACCCCGCCCACCTCCCACGCATTTCACAATTAGCACTATTCGCATTCCTGCTAAATTCCTCTTCAAATGAAAATTATTTTGTCAAGGCTCTCTTCCTCCTCCCTCACAGCTTAAATAGACACTCCAAGCCTAAGACGTGTCATTTAGACTGTCTTATCGACAGACATGTTCTTCACCTGAGGACGGCTGCTTGCGTTGTGGCCGAAACGTCGTGAGAATTATTTTATTATGTTTTATTTTTATTATTTTATTACTTCCCTTCTACGTGACTTTACCGAAAGAACCAAGAAGATCTGACGTCTCATTTAGATTGTGAACTGCATCATGCCAATGTACTTTATTGTAATAATCTGTCATGAAAATAGAATTGTATTTATGGTGTTGCATTGAGTGTGTCAGAGATGTAAGGAGGAAAAAAGGTCGTATTTAATGTTTAAGTTTTAATATCAAAGGAGGACTCCAACTTTATTGAGCTAGGAATAATACTGATCTCCCATTTATAGTTCTGAGTCAATGTTGGAAATTCCACATTTCTATGGTTGTGGCTGGGGTCTTCACTTTAGACAAACACTTTTGAATTTCCAACAAAGTGATCCTCATTTCATCAATGCATGGTTGAGTCGACCCCGAACTGGGATTTTTATTTTCAACCGTCTGATCGCGAGCTGTTCACTCTATCACTGCGGTACCCTGCCAAATGGAAAAGGTGTTTACTAAATACATAATTAGAATACACTGCTAAGAATATGGCAGTGTGAATCTACTAGTCTTAGTTTGGATAAATGTGTAATGACAATAGAGTCGTCTTTACATATGTGTAAAAAGTCAACTGTGTTTCTACATGTGGTTTGGGCGAAATTTAAAATATGGCATTTGGTACATTAAAATATGCATGGAAATATAACCTCCAGGAAGCTGTGAGATCACGCTGTGTTCTTGGAACAGAATGTGCGATGTGGATATGTTATAGGAAGCCTGAGGGTGCCAGTGGGTGGTCTGGACGTTATGTAGCCTTTATACTACTGAAGTCAAAAGCATATGTTGACCATCAATTTACTTTATTTTCGATGAGCCTAGTGAGATAGGGTTGATTCGTTTACATTTGCTTAAACGGGGATATCTAATGTTCGTAGCGAGAGTTATTATTACATTTTCTACACCGACTTATTTTGTATCGCTCTGTTTTGTGTTATATGAGTCCAATTTGTTAGACATTTATTTACGATGATACACTGCCTACCACACAGCGTGTGAATACATGAATCACAATAATAGTCCTCGCATAAATTTAGTAGGAGTTAATCGGGTGTTTGTGTCTGCAAATTTAAACACTTTACTTTATTCCAGAAACCTGAGTTTACATTTTCAACCATGGAAGAAAAAAACAGTGGCATGTATTGTGAACCTTGCTCGTCACTCTCCGCTAACCAAACAGGCTTCCACGCAGACTGCTTTATCGGGCAGTGATGATAGCCAGCGATGATAGGCAGTCCGTAATCGATGCTCAGTTACGGGTGCTATACTGTACACCAACCAACCTCTCTGATTTTTCTAATTTTTATAACTGATTATAATCGATTCCCTGGCATCAGTTATAAAAAATATATAACTGATAATTATCAAACTCAACATACAGTTATAATTTTTGCCAGTTTCGTTTCAAATGCCATACAAAAGAGAGACAATATGTGCTTAACAGGTGACTATGCCATGCAATGGGGGGGGGGTGTGTGTTTTTCTTTGCCACAATGTACTCCTGTTCTGCTATTGGCACCACGTCGTGAGAAGTAAACATCATTCGGAAATCACATGGAGCAGAAAAAACATGAATAAGAAAAACATCTTCAAGTGGCTTTTTTATCCTCTACCATAATCGGGAGAGCACTTCCCCACAGGCTCTGTGTTATGAGATTGCAGCACGACATTCAAAGCAATATTGGTATTTGTTTATTCTCGGCTCTGAACTGTTGGCCAACTAAAGTGCAAAACCACATTTAATTCAGTTTAATCACTGGATTTTAACCCACGATCTCAGCAGTGACAGCTTATGTCGCAAGGTATATATTAAAAGTGGCTAATAAATAATACCCCCCACCCCCGCTTGATTAATTTGCAACGGCAAAAATTTACTGCTGAAAACTGTAAATGGCTCCAGTGTTCAGGTCATGCCGGTAATTAGCAGCAGAAGTCAACGTCACATCACTGCATGCAAGCCAATTGCAGTGGGCTCCTGAGCAGTAAGCTGAACGTAAAAGTGGTATAATATTTTATTGTTACAAACATCACATTTTCAATGTTTGGCATCTGAAATGGAATCTGCCTCATCGTTCTAGAACTTCTACACTTACTTCTCTGACCTCTGATTCAGCTGGTTACCTTGTAGGTTGTATTTGATTAACTCTTACCCAAAAGTTATTCCAATTGAACACACCATATATATTTTTCAAGTGTAAACTCACATATGTTTTATACAATCAACATATCTTTGATTGTTATATTTATTATAAGTGGATATATGCGACTATCCATTCATTACATACTCTTTGATTCTTTCGGTAAAGTCACGTAGGTAGAAATAACACGAAAGAAATCACGACGTTTCGAGAGCAACACAAGCCATCGTCTTCAGGTGAAAATCACGATAGCCGCCATGTCTGATGCGAGCAGCACGATGTCACAAGGCAGCAGACATGGCGGCTATCGTGAATTCACCTAAAGACGATGGCTTGTGTTGCTATCGAAACGTCGAGATTTATTTTGTGTTATTTCTAACTACGTGACTTTACCGAACGAATGGATTCCTGCAGTTGCGAAAGCTTCAAATCAAGATTATCCATGTATTATTACAGAGTAATACAATATTTGTTAAAGCTATTGGCCTTGATAGGCTTGACATTTATATCATAAGCAGTACAGTTTCATCGGTTTTGCAAGCTCTAGTTAATTGCTATTTTTCTAGACTTAGATTACGAGAAAATTACATTCCACTTTGAAGTGATAGTTACGTTTCTCTGTCGATGGTTTAGTTATTGTATGCGAAGATCGATCTGAAACTCCGCATAAACAATTCAACCTGCGCTGCTGTAAATGTGTTCTGCATTGTGCAATCCCCTTTGCAACCATTTGTCTAAAACTTTAAGAGATGCAGGATCATCCAGAGGTTGGTTTAGCAATTGTATATATTTCAAGGTGAGGTCATTTTACGTTAGGACGTTTCACAACACGTTTGTCAAAGGTAATTTTGCTGAACTGCTGTCCATTAAGTTAAAATGTGACCTGTGGCTTTAAAAGCCTACTGAGGTCTGATAAACTGGACATTTTTTTTAGCATGGTTATGGGTTTTACAGATATTCATGTTAGGTTAATTGTGTATATATTTGTTAAACTTCTCTCCACATCATTTCCTCACAGGTGCTCCCGTGGTGTAATGGTTAGCACACTGGCCTTACAATCTAGAGGGCTGTGCATCAAGCAGTGTACATGGCTACACCACAGCTGATGGGGTAAAGTGTGGCTACTCACATCCCTTCAGCAGAGTCTGCTCATTGGAGGAAAATAGACCAATCACCGGGCTGTTCTAGAACTCCCTTGAGTGGAAGCCCTTCTGCCAGCAGTGGCATGAGCAGGAAATTGCAAGGCTGCATCTTTAACCTCCTTGTCATGAATTTGATTAAGCTAGCTGGGCGGCCCATGGAGCTCATAATTAGTGTCCCTAAACCAATGAATCTCATCATATTTGAATCTAAGTGGTCAAGAGTATTATTTGATAGTCCCAGGCTTTTCAACAGTAATCATTGCTTTCTGAGGCACTAAAATTGCATGCCCAAAAAATATTGCTACCCTAAAAAAAAACACTACAAATTGCGTGCGTTTTTTATTGTAAGTATCACGTATGTTTGTGCAGTGTGTGTGTACGTTAAGCCCACGGTCCAGTGGTGAGCACATTGCTCTACGAACAGACTGCACAAAATCAGAAACCTGGCTGTAAATAATATCAGTGTCACGTGATATTAGATCATCTCTCTGGCCTTGCCTAGTTTGACTCAACCTTAATTGAGTACGTTTCAGTGCGGCTTGTAACTATAAAGTACTGCGCAGACAAGGGTGGCCAGATTGTGGTGCTCACCACACCACCCCTTTGTCCCTTTGTATACCATGCGGCTTTCATAGGTGCTCACTCACAGTAATTGCCCAAATAGACTATATAACTATATAAGGGATCTTCATCTATTTTACGTTGCGATTTGATTCGCGTGTGTGTGTGCTAGGAGCAGAAGTGTAATGGTTAGCACACTGCGCTACGAACCCGGCGACCCAATTTCTATTCCCGCTCACGGCCAACGCCAGTGACGATTATCTGAACCAGTGCTGGGCCATTTCTTGGTCGACTCAGCCTAAAATTAGTATCTGGTGTGATGTGTGCCCCAACAGTCTGTTAAGGCTATACGTGGATATTTTTGTTTTTATGTGTGTATAATGCTCAATACAACGAGCAGAACGTGGGGTAGCTAAACCACAGCAAGCTGGCACAGTGAGGAGTACAGGTTGGGCACCTGCCAGCCATCTCAGTCAACCATTGGCACCTGAGTCTGTACCGTCACCAGCCACCAAGCTTTCCACACTTCATGAGGCCTCGATGTGCATTTAGCCTGACACAAGCGCCGTGGTGATGTAACTGCCACTTGGTTTGCGAATTACATATTTTGTTGTGCATGTGTATGTACGTGTGAATGCATTTGCGTGCTTGTGCATAGTCTACATTGAAATGTATTCATATGACAGTGGCTCTTTATCTGACCAGGTTACAAAAGACAAGGCACAGTGAAAACATATCAACACACGGTGTACTTAACACATTCCCAATTTTCGTTTGCGAAGTGTTTTGTCGCTGCATTTTTCCAGCATTGTCGTTTTAAATCGAAAGACCCACTTATAAATGTGAGTTCACAATTCCATTCATTCGATAGAAAAGGCATTCTTGACAGGTTTAGAAATGTGGAATTACTGACACAAGGAGGCTTGCATCATTAAATTCATGTTTGGGATAAAATAAATAATGTAGATTTATAACTCCATAATGTATACTCGTGTATACTCTTTGGTCTTTCGGTAAAGTCACGTAGACCTACGTGACTTTGCCGAAAGACCCAACGAGTATGAATTCCTGCAGTCACGAAAGCTTTAAATCAAGATCCATAATGTATGCTAATATATTTTCAGTCGTGGCTGATTTTCCCATTGGAATGGTAAATCACAAGCATCCAAGCTCAAGAAATTGCATGAATTATGCCTCTGCACAAGCAGTAAGGAACTACCGGGTGTCATAGTAATGTAGTGGTGTTATTTCACGCGGACCACTTTTTTATTTATCCTGTGTCACTTTTATTCGAGCAGGACTCCTCGCGTTCAACACCACATAACTCCTTCGCTACTCTCCCACTTGCGCCGCTCGCCTGCTTCGCTCACTCCGCTCTCTCTCCCAGCCTCTCCACTGCTGGCCTATTACTACACACTCTGGTAGCTTCCCACCATACACTCTGCTAGCCTCTCTACTGCTGGCCTATTACTACACACTCTGGTAGCTTCCCACCATACACTCTGCTAGCCTCTCCACTGCTGGCCTATTACTACACACTCTGGTAGCTTCCCACCATACACTCTGCTAGCCTCTCCACTGCTGGCCTATTACTACACACTCTGGTAGCTTCCCACCATACACTCTACTAGCCTCTCCACTGCTGGCCTATTACTACACACTCTGGTAGTTTCCCACCATACACTCTGCTAGCCTATTACTACACACTCTGGTAGCTTCCCACCATACACTCTGCTCGCCTCTCCACTGCTGGCCTATTACTACACACTCTGGTAGCTTCCCACCATACACTCTGCTCGCCTCTCCACTGCTGGCCTATTACTACACACTCTGGTAGCTTCCCACCATACACTCTGCTCGCCTCTCCACTGCTGGCCTATTACTACACACTCTGGTAGCTTCCCACCATACACTCTGCTAGCCTATTACTACACACTCTGGTAGCTTCCCACCATACACTCTGCTCGCCTCTCCACTGCTAGCCTATTACTACACACTCTGCTAGCCTCTCCACTGCTAGCCTATTACTATAGATTCTGCTAGATTCTCTACTGCTAGCCTTCGCGCACTCACACTTAGGATTCCGCTAGCCACTCTACTGCTAGCCTCTCTACTGCTAGCCTCTCTACCGCTAGCCTCTCTACCGCTAGCCTCTCTACCGCTAGCCACTCTACCGCTAGCCTCTCTACCGCTAGCCTCTCTACCGCTAGCCTCTCTAACGCTCGCCTCTCTACCGCTAGCCACTCTACCGCTAGCCACTCTACCGCTAGCCTCTCTACCGCTAGCCTCTCTACCGCTAGCCTGTCTACCGCTAGCCTCTCTACCGCTAGCCTCTCCACCGCTAGCCTCTCCACCGCTAGCCTCTCCACCGCTAGCTTCTCCACCGCTAGCCTCTCCACCGCTAGCCTCTCTACCGCTAGCCTCTCTACCGCTAGCTTCTCTACCGCTAGCCTCTCTACCGCTAGCCTCTCTACCGCTAGCCTCTCCACCGCTAGCTTCTCCACCGCTAGCCTCTCTACCGCTAGCCTCTCTACCGCTAGCCTCTCTACCGCTCGCCTCTCTACCGCTAGCCTCTCTACCGCTAGCCTCTCTACCGCTAGCCACTCTACCGCTAGCCACTCTACCGCTAGCCTCTCCACCGCTAGCCTCTCCACCGCTAGCCTCTCCACCGCTAGCCTCTCCACCGCTAGCCTCTCTACCGCTAGCCTCTCTACCGCTAGCCTCTCTACCGCTAGCCTCTCTACCGCTAGCCTCTCTACCGCTAGCCTCTCTACCGCTAGCCTCTCTACCGCTAGCCTCTCTACCGCTAGCCTCTCTACCGCTAGCCTCTCCACCGCTAGCCTCTCTACCGCTAGCCTCTCTACCGCTAGCCTCTCTACCGCTAGCCACTCTACCGCTAGCCTCTCTACCGCTAGCCTCTCTACCGCTAGCCTCTCTACCGCTAGCCTCTCTACCGCTAGCCTCTCTACCGCTAGCCTCTCTACCGCTAGCCTCTCTACCGCTAGCCTCTCTACCGCTAGCCTCTCTACCGCTAGCCTCTCTACCGCTAGCCTCTCTACCGCTAGCCTCTCTACCGCTAGCCTCTCTACCGCTAGCTTCTCTACCGCTAGCCTCTCTACCGCTAGCCTCTCTACCGCTAGCCTCTCTACCGCTAGCTTCTCTACCGCTAGCCTCTCTACCGCTAGCCTCTCTACCGCTAGCCTATCTACCCTCACTCCTCCATCCACGCCCTTGCCTCCAGTGGGGGGTCAGCCCTCACCGCTGGAGAGGACGAGGTGTGGCGAGCAGGGCCTGGGATTTCTCTTGTGTTCACTCTTCTCTTCACTCCAACCAACTCAACTCCTATTCTTAGGTTTTTTCGGTAAAGTCACGTAGGTAAAACATTAAAATGAATAAAAGGAACAGAAAGTAAGCCTCACCTTACTATATGAATAAAAAGTGTGCCGTACTTGGCCCTTCCCCCCTCTCCAACCATTATATATACGGAGTAGTAGCTCTTGCAATTTCTCATTTACTTGATACAGCTGTCGTGGCTGTGACGGTTCCACCTGAAGACGGAGGCTTGTGTTGCCTCCGAAACGTCGTGATTTTTATTTTATTTTACTTTTATTAATTTGAATGTTTTACCTACGTGACTTTACCGAAAAAAACTAAGCTGTACTCACAGCATGATAGCTGTACTTGATACAGCTATCGTGCTGTGACGGTTCCACCTGAAGACGGAAGCTTGTGTTGCCTCCGAAACGTCGTGAGAATTATTTTATTATGTTTTATTTTTATTATTTTATTATTTCCCTTCTACGTTACTTTACCGAAAGAACCAAGAAGAGGGAGGTCTGGTTAGTCAAGGTTAAGAGCAGTGAGATGGTACCACTGGGGATTCTGGGTTTGAATTGGGGCAGCCACCCATGGTTAAGAAGGATTCATAAATGTATTGCAGTGAAGAGTGTTGTGAAAGGTCGTGAGAATTATTTTATTATGTTTTATTTTTATTATTTATTATTTCCCTTCTACGTAACTTTACCGAAAGAACCAAGAAGATGAATCCCTGCAGTCACGAAAGCTTTAAATCGAAAGATCAACTTTTTAGTCAGGGATTTAGACACAAACATTGTTTAGCCCAAGTATGAATAAAATATTTACAATGTTTCCGGCAAATCATCAAGAAGGTAAATAACAATTCACTTGCATGTTAAATGTGACACAAATGGAGAACAATTGTTCTACGTTTCTGATAAAGTCTGCAGCCATCCGAAAGGAGGGATCAAGTTTACCACAATTGTGTCTTGTTAAGCTCGGCCGCTCTGACATATCATTACAGCACTCGCGGTTTCATATAACGTTCCTCTTTTTGTAGTTTTCACATCTTTGAGAAGGTTAAACCCTCTCAGACATTGGCTGTATTAATTTTATATTTATTTGGCAGATACCTATTTGTGCATATGTGTGTGTTGTGCTCACAACAACGAGCGGAGCGCCATGCGGCTAAAACACAGCAAGTTGGCACAGTAGGGGGGACAGGTGGTGCATCGGCCAGTCATCTCAGTCATCTCAGTCAGTCGACCCATGGCACCTGGGGCTGTCCCGTGACTTCCTGCCAGCAGGCGTTCGACACTTCATGTGGCCTTAACGTGCACATAGCCTGGCACAGGCACCGTGGTGATGTCACCGCCACTTAGTAGCAGATGCGGTTGTTGTTGTGGTAATCATATAATTATAATGAATGGCAATGACACGGAGGTTTGTTTTCTTCAGAAGTGAAGAGACAGTGGCCTATAATGATGACATGGGGAATAAACACTCCATTTCGCTTTAAATTGTACCTAGCCTTGTACAAATATGTGGTGACATTTTGTAAGTGGCTATAATTGTGGTTATATGTACTAGCATCATAATTTTCTGTAAGTTATTTTGAGGTTAACTTTTTTAATCGGCTGTACTTGGCAGTAATAAGTCTAAATACCACCTACGTAGCGCATAGTTCTCAATACATTTTGTGCAATTTATTTCGGAGGATAATTATGGCAGAGCCATAAACATTCACTTGACCACCCTATAGACGTGACATTCAGGCTATTTAGAGATGTGAGTGAGTGGACCGTATGCAATTGGAAATATATATAAATAAGCAAACCCAACTGTCAGTTTTAATATGAAAAGGGCACATACTTAAGGGTTGCCATTAGCACGCATTCTTTTTTATGTGAAGTAGATTTTCCTAATGTCAACCTTTAACATTAATCCCGAGCTTTGTGGCTGGAAGAGCAACAGTTTATGAAAGTTCATGCAAGAGTGTGTCAAAAAGAGTGGCTCCTCTGTATATTACCAAAGTCCTAGATTAGAAGCAAAATATGTTTTGGCTTTCTGGAGTTTATTTTTTAATTTTTTTGTTTGTTTACCATGCATTTGATACGGTGTAAACTTTGCACAAAATTATTACAAAGTAATATTAGCTGGTCATATTACAAAGGTCAAATGCGAAATATCATTGTAGCTTTTCACGTACACATATGTGTACACTTTCCTCCAATAGCACATTTTTATTCTGGGAGTTACAATGCATTCCTCTGAATCCTGAAATGGAGAAGGAATGGTATAATATTAGTATTTGACTACAGTCTGAAATGTCAGCAAATGCCTTTAATATCCATTATTTACCAGCCCTGAAATTACATCTTCACACTGCCATATGATTACGGTCACAGTATTAAAAATGTTGTTCGTGAAATAATTTAAACAAAAAAATATTATCGCCTCGTACCCATTACATAGCAGCATCCAGTGTACCCTTTTTTTCTTTATTCTTAATCTAGTTTGGCAAGGTGCACAGCATACATTACAGCTAATGGGTACAGCACAGCCTGGGATGACATCAGAGGCTGGTGTGATGTTAATCGCACTTCATCATCGCCAAGGAGAGGGCAAAGCTATTTGCAGGTGGGTGGGGGAACTCGATACTTAACATCTAAAATCTCGGTCAAGATGTAGCTGATTTTAAACTAACTATAAAGAACAGATTCAAATGCCTAGAGGTATAATTGATAGCATTATTTCTCCTCTTGATATTAAGGTAGATTATCTCAGTACTGCACAGGATGTTACTAGTTTAAACAATACAAAAACTAGCATAGTAGTGGGGGAGGGGGGGGGTTAAGTTGAAAGATAGACGGAGAACAAATGCATCGGAAAGCGTGAGAGACGTGTTGAGGAAGAGGGAGCTATGAAGGAAGATGGAGTTGCTAAACAAAATATGGAAAACACAGAACCCTGTAAGACGATTACGAAATGGGTGAGAAAAGAAATTGGAGAACACGCCGCCGTAAACATTTATCACAAAGCCTTAGCAAGCCAGCAATGGGATAAAAAAAAACATTGGAGCAAGCAATGAGAATGGAGTGCATAATTGTCAACTTTACAAATGCCCTCCAGGAAAGAGATGTAACCATTAAAGGTGATCGAGATATAATATTAAAATAAGTGCAGAAATGTTACGCATGTCTATATCTCATTAAAATCATACACCCCATGAATAAAACCGTTTGTCAGATGAAGGGAAGATATTCCATGTCACACTTTATAAGTCGTCTCTGCCCTTCTTGGTATGAAAAAAGTTAAAGCTCCCTGGTGCGGATGATATAACTATTAAAGAAGCAGGACAGGATTAGTGGACCTCCTTTATCAAATGTTTACACAGAATCATTAACCCTAAGCATTTTTCTTTTTTTTTTATCTTTTATATTAAGTTCGCTTGCTTGCGTGCTTGCTTGCTTGCTTACGACCGTGCAAATCTTTCGGTCGTTTTTTAACCCACTTCCCGTGATCCACACAGACTCGTTGTGCGAGACAATTAATGTTCGTGAAAATTTTTTTTCTAAATTTTACACTGTTTAGGGAAAACAAATTAAATATTTCATTACCAATTGCTTAATACTGGCAGACAATCATCTGACCCATAGGTGGCAGCCATCTCAAGCCAGAGGACGAGAGGACTCTATCCGCCACGCATATAAAGGATTTATAGTGAAAAACTTTGTTTTTACGGGTTATACTTGTTAAATGGCGATGAACTGCCTTGAAATATTGCTGACCCATTATTCTCTTAACGTATGAATATAAATATATTTTTTTTAATAACATATTGATGCTATATTGTCTAGGTCAACTAACTACACGAGCAAGGGGATGTTTGTAAACGTTTCTCGAGTATTGACCACATACACACTATGCAAAATGTTATTTAAAAGAAAGAATATGATGCATAACCATTGTGCCTAGCCTGCATAAGAGCATAAAACATGTTTTGACTCTGTGGGAAATTATGTAGTTATCCAAGCTGTCACAAATGAACGAATAATACAAATGTGATATATCTTTGTGTTCATAAAAAAACATTTGCAAAAATGAGAAGAGCCATTATTTTACTAAACTTATTCACATAGACATTTAAAGATGGTTTCTGAAAATTGTATTGAGAAGTAAATGCATAAACATAAAAGGAGAACATTTTAACGATGTCAGATTTGCCGATGTCATCGTCATTATAATAGAAAATGCAATTCACTCCTGAAAATAATTGAACGTAATAAACAAGGCTGCAAAGTTGGACTACAGATAAATATCTAGTACAAAAAGTAATCTGAATAATTGAAGATATCTGCTGACGGGAAACAAAAAAAGGAAAACACATCAGAGTATGTATACTTAAGGCAGCTATTGAATTCAGACTGCAATCAAAATGATGACGTACAGTAAAAATGGCACACACAAGACCGCTCTGTAGTGCGTTTGGAAAAATGCACTTTGTAATGAAAAGCAACATTCCAATGTGCCTAAAAACTGTTTCAATCAGTACGTATTACCTGCTGTGACGTACGAATCAGCAACATGGACCCAGGCAGACTGTGGAACAAAAGCTGAGAGGTATCTAAAGAGGCATGGAGAGACACATGCTTAGATTTACATTGCGAGGCAGAAAGAGGAACACATGGATCAGAGCGCAAATGCAATGTTAGAGACATAATATTCACCGTTAAGAAATGTAAATGGTTCAAATAGGTTCTAGATTTGAAGCTTTCGTGACTGCAATGATTCATATTCTTAGGTTTTTTCGGTAAAGTCACGTAGGTAAAAACATTAAAAAGTAAAATAAAATAAAAATCACGACGTTTCGGTTGGAGAACCATTATATAAACGGAGTGGTAGCTCCTGCAATCTCTCATTTGCTTGATACAGCTGTCGTGGCTGTGACGGTACCACCTGAAGACGGAAGCTTGTGTTGCCTCCGAAACGTCGTGATATTTATTTTATTTTACTTTTTAATGTTTTTGCCTACGTGACTTTACCGAAAAAACCTAAGAATAGGTTAACATAGGCTTGGGCAGGGCCCGTTGATAGAAGAGATGATGCCCGGTGGTTGAGACTGGAGTGGCAGCCAAAGGGATGAATATGCCCAAGAGGACACCAGCCAGTGTGCTGAAGCTAGATGTATTATCACAGTCATTGACTCGTGTGGGATAACAATGTGCCACTTATAGACATGCTTCTTTTCTATCACTGCTAACATGGCGTCTGTTCCGGTGAACCTCAATCATTGATTCCTGCACCCCTTATGGAGGACTTGGTCTACCAGGCTGACTGTTTCATCTCATCCACACCATGTCCAGCCACCACGACACAATAGACTTTACCCTTTCTGACAATAAAACAGGTGTTAGATGTTCAAACACCAAATAGACACCTATTGCAAGGCATCAAGTCTGTATTAACCACACGTACATTCTGGCAAGACATGCAAATAAACGTGCTCTGATAATATATGCATTGTCTCTGAAACTGATTGACCTTGTCTCACTATTGTTAGAGCAGAGAACGCCAAAAGGCGAACAGGACAAACGCAATGCCAGTATATAAGTTGCAATTGTTCGAGTTGGTCCCATAGATACACTCTCATTCACCAAATCACTCACCCGCTCACCACACTGCAGGTCACAACAATTACATTTTCTGCATCTTTTCCTTGCACAGCTTTACTTTGGAATTCCCTCCACACATGTCGTTTGCTTTTTACCAAGCCATTGTGACCTTTCCCAATACAATAAGCATGTTACATATGTTCGATTTCAACGTTGATAATGGTTTCTGTCCGATGGAAGTTTAGTTTTTTTGGGCCTGTAATTAGCAATTGGCTTTAAAAAAAAAAGACCAGTGAAAATCATAATTTAGATGCAACATTTACCCCCTGCGCTATAGGCATTTTGGATTTCACTCGGTAATGCGCGCAAGTGGCACACTCGTATTGCATGCAAAGTTTTGGCCACAGTGTACAATGCACTTAATTTATATTGAAAACACCCATCCACTTGTATATATGTTGAATAAAAATGCTAATTAAGTCAGGAAAAATGTGCAGAGCACGAAGTTTGTACACCTCACTTTGGACAACAGTCTTGCCAATTGTGAAACAAAGTGTATTTCGTCGCCCGTTTACATTCACATGCTTCCATCAGCAATATGCAGCCGTCTATGACGCGCATTCGTCACTGCTGCATATAACTGTTAAGTATGGCCAAAGGATGCCATCTGTTATTCACAGGCTACTAAATTTGCGTAAATGCACTTAAGGATATGGAAAGACATTGAAGTGTAACACCTGTCATTTGGTGTTAAAGTCAAACCAGTGCCTTTCTCTAAAATAGTAATAATAACAATATTATTGCTATGTTTGACCAATTTCTTTCCTTTTGTAACACGGAGAATAAAAACGTAATATTTTGCCATACACTTTTAAAAACCACCTCCATCCTTTGTTATTACGGATTATGGAATGGTTCTGTGTGTACCTAATTCCACATGATTTGCACAGCTCTTTGCACATTCTGCAGAGCATAATGTAAAAAAGTCCAAACATGATTGGGACATAAGCATTTTACTGAATGTCAGTCTGTTTTTGTTGCAAATTGTGCTTTTTGCGAATTGGTTTGTATGTCAGTTTGTGTCATGAGATGGAAGCAGTGGATGAGAAATGCTGTTAAGGGCCAGAAGCTGAGAGTGTAGCAGATATTCTTGTTTCAATAAAGGTTAGCTGGCAAAAACATTTTTCTGGGCACAGTTGTAATGTTCGCATCACTTTGTTTTTTGTTGCCTACGGTTTATTTTTTGGATTTTTATGCTGAGTGTCATGAGTATGAGGTCACGTGCATACCTGCGTTGCGTTTTTGTTAAAATATGCTGAACAGTACCAATATTCCTGTTCTTTGCTGTTCCATCCGCAGGGCAGGAGGGGAGAAACAGGACCCCCGGGCAACGAGGGACCAAGGGGACCTCAGGTGAGATTGGGGTAACTCTTTCTTTTTGGTAAATTGACTCGATCAGGAGGCCACGTGTGATTGCATAGAGTGTGGGGTAATATAAACCCCTTCCATGACTTCTAGATTTGAAGTTTTCGTGACTGCAAGGATTCATACTCTTTGGTTTGTTCGGTAAAGTCACGTTAAGTAGAAAATTAAAATAAATTAAATCACGACGTTTCGGAAGCAACACACCCCTATGCTACAGCAATTTTACTGGAGCGGTTACACCTGATGACGGAAGCTTGTGTTGCTTCCGAAACTTCGTGATTTAATTTATTTTAATTTTTTATTTAAAGCTTTCGTGACTGCAGGGATCCATCTTCTTGGTTCTTTCGGTAAAGTCACGTAGGAGGGAAGTAATAAAATAATAAAAATAAAACATAATACAATTATTTTATTTTATAAAACATAATAGAATTATTTTATTTTATTATGTTTTATTTTTATTATTTTATTACTTCCCTCCTACGTGACTTTACCGAAAGAACCAAGAAGATTTAATTTTTTACCTACATGACATCTCGTATCAGTGGAAGAGTAGGCCAAATACCTTCTCGAGCACCCTCTAATTGGTGGCCCTTTGCCATTCGTGGCATGAGCAAGGCTGGCATTTAAAAAAAAATATGCTTAATACCTCAAATCATAATTTTGTCCACAGGTTCATACAATTTTTCTGCAAACGTTTATTCACATGTATAACAAATGTATTGTTTTCCATCTACGATAACTGTTAAGATACAATGTATACTTTGGAGCGCCGTGGCGCGGCGCTGAGATGTTAACTCCCTCACCTGGTATGAAGGAGGTTGTAGGTTTGATATCGACTCTGACGCCTGTATACTTGGAGTTTGCATGTTCTCCCCGTGGTCACATGGATTTTTTTCCGGGTACTCCGATATTTCCCTCCAGATGTAAAAACATGTTTTTGAGTATTTTACTGCAACAAATTCCGACGTGATAAGTCACTTTAATGAGCTATCATTTGTAGCGTGGTCGCTTTTGGAAAATAACTATTTAGCCCAGTGGGCCTTACCTGCTAAAATAAAAACATAGTTTATGGTTTATTTTTAGTTTCTTTTGTATGTAGATTTGAAGAATATTTAGATTATCATATTATAGCCAGGGGCAGTGGCAAATTGCTTTAATGCTGTACTTGGGAGACGTGGGTTGGATTGAATCCATCTGTGTGGAGCTTTGGACGTGAGCCCTTAATTTTCCAGTATAATCTAGTATTCTCCCACATGCCAACCACTCATGAATGGAAATCCGTACTTCCCTTCGCGTGAGTTAACGACCCAAGGAAGCAGACACCACAGAGGTAGCTCTTGAGTTCCCTTCAGGTGACCTCTAGCCCACGCCCACTGTGAACATAAAGCTGACCTGAAACACGGTAGGACAAACACCTCAGCCGTGGCAGATCACTGTTACAACTCAGTGGGCTCACATGATATTGACTTCTCCAAGACAGAGGTTCTCTGCAAGCCATCTGGCTATCATGAGAGATTCGTTCATGAGGCGATCCACATATACAAACACAGAGACAATTTTAACCGAGAAGATGGATTCTGGCTTAGCAATCATTGGAAGGACGTAATAAACCATTTCGACACACATTAGGGTGGGTAGAATAATACATAGTGTTATATTAAATGTATAAGATATAGGTTGGTTTACAGCAATACAGTATATAATTTAATGTTGGCAGTATATAGTACGGTATATGCTCGTGTGATGCAATAGAATAAAGTTTAGATGGAAGCATATTATATAATTTTTACGACGTAGAATTGTAATGTATTACTTGCTGTTAGTAACTCAGCTTAGTGTAGAGTATAGTAAGTATACTGATGGTGCTATGCTATTTATACTTTAGTTTTTTATGTAGTTTATACTTTAGTTTTCTACGTGGTGGTTGAGTAACTGCAGCTACATATCATTAATATTCCTTTCCTTTGTTACTGCTAATCCCTGCACCCCCCCTTGGTGCTGTTGATCCTGCATAATGCATGGGCATAATATGACTTTGAAACCCCCCCGCCCACCTCCTACGCATTTTCCATGAATATGCTAAATTCCTCTTCATATGCACATTCTTTTGTTAAGGCGCTCTTTCTTCCACCTCCAACGCAGCTTATATATAAGCTCCTAGCTTGGCATTGTCTCATTCTTCACCTGAAGACGGCTGCTTGCGTTGTAGCCGAAACGTCGTGAGAATTATTTTATTTTATTATGTTTTATTTTTTATTATTTTATTACTTCCCTTCTACGTGACTTTACCGAAAGAACCAAGAAGAGTCAAACCAATATTTGCAATTCTCAGAGCTGGAAATGAGCCAAATTTAAGTGAAGAACCAATTTGAATGTTACATGTTTTTTGCATGCATTAATTGATGACACAGTGCACTTGAGAACACAGTTTAATCGCAGGCTGCTTAATAAACGTAATATATACGTTTATTAATTTCTTGGCTGACTTAAAAAAACACATCTTTTTAGTTGGTCAATTGGCTTAGGGCGCTTAAGCCAGTCCAATAGTACGAAACCAGAATCACCGAGATCGTGGAGTGACCTCCTCAAGTAAGACAGATGTCTGCATTGTGAGTTCTATAGTTTCAGCATTTTCACAATTCACATAGAAATGCACCTTGGTTCTGCAAACAATTGGATTCATCGCAACTTTCAAAGGCACACTATGTGAGTGTGCATTTAATGGGGAGAGCCAATGTAACGGTGAGCACACTGCGTTAGAAACCCGGTGACCCAAGTGCGTTTCCCACTCATGGCCAACACAAGTGACTACTATTTGAACCAGTTCTGTGCCTTTCTTAGGTCGACTCAATCTCAAATGAGTACCTGGTGCAATGTGTATAAATTGCTATTTTTGAGACAAAAAGCACGTGGGAGTAGTGTTGGCTACCCACTCACGCGTGTACCATCCTGGGCTTCATACGTGCTCGCGAACAGCCCTTACCCCAATCGTCTGTTTAGGCTATATGGTGGATCTTTGTATTTTTGGAGAGCAGTGGCACAGCGGCTACCATGCATTGTGATTACGGTTGCCTGCGTTTGATTTCTGTGTACTGTATGTGTAGCATAAGTGGCAATTGAAGTTTTATCCTGCCCTGAGCCCGATTTAATGACTCAGCTTTAATATGGTTATCGGTTGCAATGTGTAAAAACGTTATCATTGAGGAAAGGTAGGTGACCAGACATGGCACTGGTCATACTACACTCCGGACCTTCGATTAGCAGGGTTGGCTGTACAGAGCGAAAGAGGTTCAACGTACGTGCATGCAACATACATACGAACAGCATTTGCCCCCAGCAGTTAATAGCACAGAATGAATGTTCGCTTTATATGCAGTACAGCGCATTGTCGGATACATACAACCATACCACGTATCTGCAGAGATGAAGGAATACTGTTGTTGTGTGGTTGTGGTAAAAGAGAGGGCTGACTGAAGAAGTATCGGAAAGTATTTCTACAAAGTCTCTTTTTTTTCAAGGGGCACATCCAAAGTTCACATAATGCTCTGCGCTTTGACATACATTAGCAACGTCGGGATATAATTACTCGAGGGAGAAATTCGAAGACATGTTTTAGAGAGCGAGAAAACAAATTCCAAAACCTCGCTTATGTCGATTGAGCCAAAATATTCGAATCGCCCATTGATTACAAAAAGCTGAACCAGTAACAGTGCAATTTTCATATAGAACTGTTCCATAAAAAAAAATCAGGAGTTGTTTGCAGTACCTGGCATTGGTTTTCAATTTCAGCTGGATGCTTAGAAAATAGGGTACCCTATTTGATCTATAATCGAAGACCAATCGAGACCTAAATAAAGGCCCTGATGGAGATCAATCAAATCAATGATCACTCAATTTGCTGACATTCATATGAAGATATGTGTGTGTGTGTGCAATGGGAGACACTTTACAAAGCATTGCTGGATAGTGCCTCGTACAACATGGACGAGCATTGTGTGCTGTCAATTGCGACAGGAATCATCCATGTCTTGAATCGGCACCAGCAGCTCCTTGAATCCGCGGTGTTAGACGGCCCCCCAGTGTTCACGTGTGTAACTGCAAACTAAAAATGTAATGGTTACAACTATTCAATGCGTACTGCAATTTACTAATTGCCACAGATTATAAGATAATTGTTTGGAATATTGCTTACGTGGCATTAATGAGCCAACATCATAATATATTTAGATATCACATTTAGTTTGTAGATTGAACACGGGAATAACACGAAAATTGTTCTGCCCCACATTGGGTTCGTGCAAGGTACAAACAAACACGCGTTATTAAATCGCTGTAATTACTTTGCGTCTACAGCAGTTTCGAATGTACAATTGTTATTGTAAGTGGCACATTATGAAGCTTACTGTATATTTAACACAAGCGGGAAATACAAGGCATTGCCCGGGCACTTGCGGCTATCTTTTGCGAATGTAGAGTGGCTAAATCGCTGTATTCAGAAGGAGGATGGGGTCAATGGCGTTACAGCAACTGTTAAGATATTGCCGTGCCATGGGGCCTGTAATACATTTTATAAAGCGTGCCCACAATGGGGTACACAACGATAAAGCGGAGATTTGTTTTGAAGAGTGAACGATGCCGTTTGTCTCACAGAGAGACTATGGTGGGCGTGCTCACGGAGTTTGACCGTTAATTGGAATCACCACCAACGGGGTTTTGGCTGCTAGAATCAACGGCAATTGTTAGGCTAACTTCATGGGCAGGATGGGGTCATTATGTAAGTGTGAGATTTGCGTGGCCAGGTTGATGCGTGCTGAGTTCGGGATGGTGCCATTACTGGGAGCGTGTGGGGTGCCCTTTCGGAGGCTCTGTGCACCCACATATAGAAGAATGTTGGCGCGCTATGTACTTCAGGTTTCCCGTGGGGTTTTCAAAGGCAACCCTGCCAAGTTTGGTGGCGATAGCTTTAACGGTGTGGCTTTGTATTCAGAACAGAAAGACATACTTTTATTTATATATATAAAAATGTTGTATAGTATATTACTTTTGATATCATCTAAGGAAAATGTATTTCCTAAATTAGATTTGAAGTTTTCGTGACTGCAGGGATCCATACTCTTTGGTTCTTTCGGTAAAGTCACGTCGGTATAAAATAGAATTTATTTTATTTTATACCTACGTGACTTTTTCGAAAGAACCAAAGAGTATTTTCCGATTGATTGATAGATTGTTATATTACATGAACAGATTTTCTTATACTGTATTGGATTATTATACAGTGTTGCAAATGAGTGACAATTACATTAATTGTTGTGCAGTATGTTATATATAGATGTTAGTGCGTGATGGTGCAAATGTATACGTATACATTTTGTGCAATATCATATTTTCTAATTATGCTGCAACACAAGCGTTCATTTTAATCACGTCATTAACATAGTCTAATGACAAAGTTAAATGCATTAGCGTAGTCTAATGACAAATTAATATTCTTAGAATTTGTAAGCAATTATATTTAATCTATTCAAAAATGTGAGGTTCGTATTATTTGATGAAAATGTATGTTGTTGAATGTGATTTTTTTTTGTGGGGGCTTATAATTGCCTCTTTCTCTTAATTCACACTAAGGCCCCAATTCACGTCTTCACTAATGTTCATTTTTATCCGATAACGAACTTGCTGATCCATACGGCATGAACAAAAGATGACCATTTAATTCAGATGTGAATCTGTCTTCGATGGTCTCCCTGCTCACAAGAGTGCAGAGCTCTGTTAGTAAAATGTGAAGGTGCAGCCCTGATATGCCTTGATCAAAAGGACCTCCACTTGTACCCACATATACGACTTACCATTCCCGTCCCAATGTATACGACTAACAATGACGTACCCATTTATATGACTAACCCTTCCCATACCCATATATACGCCTAACCAATCCATACCCATGTATATGACTAACCATCCCCATACCCATGTACGCGACTAACCATTCACGTACGTACCCATGGACACGCTGCTGGGAGGACAGGATTTAAGAAACTTGCACCATCGTTTCAACTGCCCCGCCGGGAATTCAAATCGAACCGGCGACCTCTGGATTGCAAGTGGGGTGTGTGCTGGCTGTCACACCAGGGCAGTCTCTCCTCCTCTGTTGGTAGAGACGAAAACAATCTGCATTCCTCCGGTGGTAACAACGCTTCCCGTAGGACAATCGTTTTTGACCCATGGTTGTGTATTGTGTGCTTAACGCCTGTATCCAAACATATAGGGACAATATTAATTGGTTCCGGTTGATTTTTATGAATCTGTGTGGAAAATAAAGTGTTCAATCATCTTAATACATGTTATGTTTTGCCCTGTGCATTGATTATTTTGCCGCACCAGCTAATGTCTCCGTTGTTTGTTTCACGTAGGGTCCCCCTGGCTTTCCTGGGCCCCCTGGTTTATCCGGTCCGATGGTATGCACACCCACGTGTTAACAATAACCCTTTCACACACGAAAGTCTTGTGATCTCTGCAGGGCATTTAAACGTTTTAATTTTCTTTAGTTTATGCATGCTCTCGCATTTATATAAAAAAAAATGGTGGTTGGTTAGCGCAACGATTGCATCATCACATCGGGAACATTTATTTAGCACCATTGAGGTCACGAGTTGAAAGGTGATAAGCCACATAGGTAAACTCAAGATTAGCATGCTTTCGTAATACATCACTGTTAACCCAGCACATGGGTAAATAACACCGTGGCCCCAATAAAATAATAGGTGTCATTTAGGCTTTGGCCCTTCTTCATCGCACACGAATAAAGAGACCAGACAGAGTGGATAATCACAGTTGGAGACGGCACTGGATTACATAGGACCTGATGATATTCTTTTTATTTCATGTTTTATGATGACCAATTTTATTTTTGTATTGTAATATGAATGGTGAACTAATGTTAGCTATTGGGTAACAGCCAAAGCCTTCAATTATTAAAAAGTATTTATGATGAAATCAACAATTTTGATTGAAGGCTAAATTATAAAAATGTTGCTGGCACATTGCATTGTGGGAACATGTGTTCCTGTAGGCATAGGGCAATATACACTTTGCATTGCATTGCTGGATTCAATCACCGTTTCTGGAGAAGGGCCATTGTCAAAAATGTCACCGATTATATGTTTTTACTCTCAAGAGCTTGTTATTGACGCATGTGTTGAGTGTTTTTTGTTAATTACGCTTGTGCTCTACGACCAACGCAGGACCACCACCCAATTTGTGCACTGTTAATATGTCGCTGAATTGATCAAATCATCTTTATATATTTATTACATACGTTGACAGAGCTGCATCGTGAACATGAACGTTTCAGTGATATATTCTTTACAGAACATAAACAGGCATGGCCTAGCATGTTGGGTAAGAGGGACAGTGTAATAGCCCAACTAAAATGAAGTTAATTTTTATTGAATTCTACAATTTTTCATCTTTACTATTCGAATAACACGATGCTAATTGCCATTGAAACACAGAATGCAGAGGTAATGCAGCTAGGTACATGCAGCTACTCGCAGCAGCTTTTGGCTCGCTATTGTAAAAAGACGGGCACTGCATCACGTGCTTTCAGATGTCCTTCCGCGGCTATCTGGAACGCTCTTCCTTCCGATATTAGGAAGCCACTGGAGCTATGCAATTTTAAATGATCTCGATTGAAAACTCATTTCTTTAGAACTGCTTTTGGTGTTTAGTTTGGTATCCTTCACCTGCACCTCCAATTAACACGGTTGGCTATGTACAGTGTGAAAGAAGTTCAACATAAATACATTCTTCCTCGGATATCTGAACCGGAGGAGCAAGCTATATGGTGCTCCCCACAATTGTTTCCTCTCCCTCCACCCTTGGCTAACCAATAGGTGCCCATAGCCTCCCATCTCTTTGGCTTCCAACTCATACCGAGAACATTTTTTATTTGGTTTCCTAAAAATAAAATAAAAACGTCGTTGTTTTTTTTACCTGGGAGTAAAAACTTCCAATCTGATAGCTATTTGCCAGCGTCGCATGGCACATGCTGTGCCTGGGACAATTACGGACAGAGCCAGAGTAATGCTACAAGACCATCACCACCACAATAACCACAACCACTATAACCATCAACAATGTTACCGCCGACACCCCTACCACCAACACCACCACCATCACCAGAAGTACAACCAAAAAATATAACACGAAAACAACGACCACCACCACGACCAATACCACCATCACCATTCATATTAATTACAACCATAACCAATACCACAACTACCTTGACCATCACCAATACCATACACATTATTATGCTCAACCACCACCACCACAATTACCACGACTATCAAAATCACTCCCAGCATCACACCACAACCATTACCACCACAAACATCAACAGCATCACCACAACCGTCACAATACTCAACACATTCAGCATGAGAGCAATACCTCTACAACCAGCAACCTCTATAGCCGGCTACGGCCATTATAACAACAACAACAACCGCAATTTGCCACTAAGTGGCGGTGACGTCACCACGACGCTTGTGCCAGGCCATTATAACCACACTACCACACCAACATCACAAAAACCACCATCACCCATTACTCGTTGGTTCTTTCGGTAAAGTAACGTAGAATTTAAATAAATAAATAAATTTTGATAAAACGACGTTTCTATTGCAACACAAGCAATCGTCATCAGGTAAGAAAGAATGAGAAAACAAACCTAGTAAACTTAGAAATATAATGCAATACAACACAGAGAGTCGGCTAACACAACAGTCAACACCCTACCTGGTTGATTACGTTCTTCCAAAGATTGCTAAATTTGAGAGAGAGACAAAACACAGACTCGGAGACACACAGACAGACACACAAGCAGAGCGAGACGACACAGAGACACACACAGAGAGAGATAAAACAAACTCAAATCCTCCCCGTAGAGGTGGTTCAAACGTGATTAACTTGTTTACCGTCACCATATTCACCAACAACAAGACACAGGAAGATGTTTGAACCTGGTTTCAAATCCACGTTACCCCATAAGCAGCCTTTCATGAGCCCCGATGCATGGTAATATAATTGCCCTTCACTTGCAAATTATTCCCGTGCTGCGAGTGTATGTGGCATATCACGATATCACAATGGTGATTGTTTCCATTGTATAGTGTTGTGTCATAGCTTGTTTATTGTAATTTATGTTCTCATATTGCGAGCTGTGTTTGTGTATGTTTTAATTTGTTTGAATTGCGTGATGCCCCCTTGTAGGGTTTCCCAGGAGAAACTGGCAAGCCGGGCATCCCAGGAAGTGCTGGACCACCGGTTAGTTCAATTTCATGCCAATTCAACTTGCGCTGTCTATTCATTGTGTCTGTGTACACATGTTGGGCGTGTGTGTGTGTGTGCTCTGGAGAGGCATGGCATAGTGGGTTAGAATTGCTATACAATGAACTCAGTGGCCTGACTTCAATTTCCAGCCACAGAATATCCTAGGGGCCGTCCATAAATGACGTCACGCACCTAGGCGGGGGGGGGGGGGGTCAGACATTTGTGACGATGTGTGACAAGGAGGGTGGGGGGGTTGAGAAATGTGACGTAACATCAAAATGCGCAACTTTAAATAAATATAGACAACACGTTCTACGTAATTAAATAGACTTATTAATAAATGCTTTCTCCTACAACATCAGAGTGCAGCACCACATTAAATAAGCACTACAATGACAATAGTTTAAAGAGATTTGAAGCATGTTTTATATGGGGGGGGGGGTGGGCAGAGCTTTGAGACGTCATATTTGAGAGGGGGTCTGACTTTTTGTGACGTCGTGTGACGAAGGGGGGGGGGGGGGTTAAAAAATCGTCCAAAATCGCGTGACGTCATTTATAGACGGCCCCCTACCCGTTTTCTACTGGCACATCTGAGCCTAATGCCAGCACGCGGCCCGCACAGTACTGGTGGTTTTCCACTGGATGTTTGTTAACATAAACTCGAACCAAACCGTGAATGTCTGTCCTCACAAGACATCTGAATCTAGCTCAGAGCTCAGCAGAGCCAGCGGGTACGGTTAATCGTTTTCGTCATACGCTGTGACTCGACCCGTTCATTGCGCATGACGTAAGTGGAGTGGAAAAACAACGTTGGTGGCAAGCGGTATGTGAACCTGTCTTAGTCTTCCCCTAGGTTGACTCGGCCTTAAATTAGTAAATGCGGGGTGGTATGCAAACATCAGCAGTGGAGAGACAAGGATGGATTGGCATGTTACTGTGTGCATGGCACATTTCCTTGTCTTGATGTCTGTTCACACACAGCACTCATGGTCATTGGTATTTGAAACTTGGCTTGAGTCTTCGTTAAACTTAGCCAAAAATGAGTCATTAAGTGCAGTATATGAACATCAGCTCTGTTCGTGGAAGCTATTGATATAAGACATCTTTAAAAGATAATTTAACGCTGACATTTAAGATACGCATGGCGAAGTGTGGTGCTGGACAGACCTCCCACTCACAGCAAAAGGTGTTTAGAACACCATTAACAGCCACTCGCAAACAGAAATTCCACGAACATTCCGCGTCGTATAAATTGTCCATCTTAATATTTGCCTCTGTGTGGATAGCACACTCTAAAATTCAAAGAGATTTCTGGGTCAAATGAGCATGTATGCTTTGCTCGTCTCCATTCTACAACCCTGAGACAATGGTGGAAATTCCACTTTCCTATGGCAGGGGAGAGTTTACCCATAGGAGACAACAACTGTTGACTTCCCCACGAAGTGGTACTCGTTTTATCGACCTCACGGAGATGATGGGCTGACTCGCAACCTTTCGCTTTGCGAGCCGCCTACTCTACCACAACCCCAAGTGTTTAGCCCTCATAAACGATTTGTAGTAATAATCCGTTTAAAATGCATATGCTGATTTTTCACTTCAGACTTACAGTGCAGACTATAATTAAATTCAACATGTTTGTCTTTTCTAGTTCCAGTTCATTTATGTACAGCAGTTGCCAAAAATCGTGAACACTTTGAACTTCAGGTAGAAAAAAATGTCTACTATGTCTGCTTACTAATTAACCGAGTAGCCTTTATCTGTGTCCATACATGCTCTAATTAAGCAGTAATGAGTTCCCTTGTTACAGGGACAGCCTGGCATGAGCGGAAGACCAGGAGATCACGGGGCACCTGGGATGAAGGTACTCCCCATAATGGGCACACAAAATCCCTCTTTTTTGTGGGCCTCAGTCGTTAATTTTATTTTGAACCTGTAATTTTGAGAATTACGTTTTTTGACAAAGCTTCCATTGTTTATCTCGATAGCATTAATATTCTGACCTGCTGCCCTGTCAGAAATGAATGTGCCCGTGATGTAAAAAAAAAATGTTTTTGTGTATACCTCAACATAATTACATTCCTTTGTTCTGTCAGAAAAGTCTGCCTTGCAGCGGTATTGTTCTGCACATGTAGGAAATGTTACAGTCTTAATGCATTTAAATTATTTTTAGTGTGTAATCTGTCTTCCAAATTGTTTGGCAAATGAAATACAAATTAGTCTCAACTTAAGCTGCTGTTTGGCATTGTTACGAATTGAGGTTGTGAACAGTCCCATCTGTGGAAACTGGTCAGATAAAATGGCTTTAAAGGAGAATTCGACACTATGAGGTTGGGTGGAGCAGTGGCACGTGCGTTTTCGCACTGCATGAGAAACCCAGTGACCCAAGTACAATTGCTGCCATAGCTAACCATAAGTGGTAAAGTTTTATCTTTACCGATGCTGGTCTCCCCACTTCACCAAGCCACACTGACGGGTGTGGTGAAGTATGGTCAAACAACCTCAATGAACAACACGGCATTGAGAGACCTTCATGAAGCAGATGATTCAAATAAGGCTTGAATTTTTGTGCATTTATGATTATCTAAAATACATGTAAAGCTTGTTTGAAATATGCGGACATACATTGAAGAAACTTTGAGCTGTAGGGAAATTATTTTTGTAAATGAGTCTGTGATATACAAACCTGTACAAGCTAAGAATGTGTTCGTCCAAAGACTGATGCAAAACATGTGTATTCGCTGATGTGTAATGCGTGAAATTTACCAGCTAAGGTGATTTCGATTCACTAACATCAACCACATCTGAATACTCTGTAAATGTCCTTATAATCAAGACACTTGATATCCACATTGTTGGAAAAAAAAACCAAGACGGTGGAACCAGCTTAATACGTGCTGCTTATTGTAATACAAAAATGCTGCGTAGTGGATAATAAGCACTGCTGACCATTGACATTTGGTTGCTAGGTAATATGAGGGTTAGAAACTGGCTTCCTCAATTTAAAGGTCAACAGTTAAATTCCGTCCTCCTCCCTGTGGCACACTAGCTCATTATAACAACGGCACAACTTAGTTTGTGTTATGTTGAAGCTCTAATTTTAAGAATCGTTCACCCCATGCTGAAAATAACATCTGTAAACAATCCTAACCCACTTAAGAAAATGACTTGTCCAATAGATTTTCACGTCCGCAGTTTGATATGTTTTGCTGAATGTAGTGGTGTTGAGCAGATTCCACTGAATGCTGAGTTTGTATTTTATTGTTTTTCGCTTATTTTTAACATTTGTTGTCTTCTTTTGTATGTGAGCGTGTTTCTTTTTTTCAGCTGCGATCTTTCGGCTTTGCCTTAGTGTTTTAATTTGCTTGCTTCTGTTGCAGTGCCACTATGCAGCTTGTATTCCTGCATGATTGAGTGACAAAAGGCAAAATGTTTTCTTGAATATATTCTGCACAAAATTCCAATCTGAAATGTAAATGTCAACTATAAACGTGACCAAATTGCGTATTTTTTAAATCTGTTTAAGTAACCCTTTCACCTGCAGTCATGTAAACACAACAGTGAAGTTGAATATTTTTTAGTAACAAGCTGAGAATACTTTGCAAAGGTTGTCGTGAACTAATAATGCCATTAACCGACTTGAAATTATACATGAGACCGATGTTGCTACCATTGACTCTTCTTGGAAACAGAAGTGGCATTGATTTGAAAATGTAGCATTTTCCCATTTCTTAACTGCCTTTAATTTTAATATAAGATTGAATGTTATGGATTATAGTGGTCTGGTGTTCAGTCTGTGTCTACACGACTGCCATTGAAGTCCCTGAACTTGTTTTTGGCCTCAGTATCATGTTTTACAATTAATTTCCCTGCACACCGATGCACAAGCTGCAGTCACAACCAGACGCCATCATAATCTCTGTGAGAATCTCCCACAGCAATTCAGAACAGTTCTTAAACCATTCAATGAAAAAAAGAACACATTTCATAGCATTGAAAATGACACGGTCACTATGTCCCCATCTGGTGAAAGGGTTAAAATAAAAATAAACAGCTAACAAAACAAAATAGATAAATAAAATATTGTAAACAGCATGGTCCTTGTCCTGTTTGTATGTCTTTCTAGGGTGAGGCAGGTCAGTCGGGGGCGGATGGTTTTCCTGGAAAACCTGGCTCAACGGTAACTACAGCAGTTCCTTACCCAGGCCGAATCGCAATGATAAATAGGAAATGTACAAAGCAAAAAAAAAGCTAAAGCCATGTTGGATAACACACCCAAACATGGCTTGTGTGCAGTAATACAACGCTTTTTTAATGCTTCTCTAGAAGCCCATGCATAAGAAATGCGTGCGTTGCTTTAGTTGGCTACATTTTTAATTGTTTCACACCCGCGGTGGCGTATTTACCGGGGATCGAGGTTGTGAGCCATCATTGTCACGATACCTCACACCCCCGTAACCTCTACTCCAGGGTGCCGTGCCTAAATTGAACCTGTCGGCAATCCACTTCCCCTCTTGCCCTATGAAAACCCCCTTCAGCCTGGTGATACAATCGGGGGTGGGTGGCTTCAACGCAGGGTTAAGACAAAATGCCAGCATTTTTTCAAATGAGCCGGTTACACCCTTTGCACGTGTGCACGTGTTAATGGCCCCAGATACGCTGCCGCTCGTGTGGCTTGCAAAGCTCTAATTAGAACGCTCGTCACGGTACATGTGCACGCGGTCCGATTGGAACACGGTTTCGGCTCATGCCATGCTGTGAGCACGCGGGAGAAGTCTGTGGTGCCTCCTGTCTCATCGCGTGTCGTTTACAATGTGGCAGGGAGAGACCGGTCAGGCTGGGAGGAATGGACTCCCAGGTGAGAAGGTGAGATGGGACCTCGACAGCACTCGATACTTTCGTGTTTTATTACATTATTGCTCTCAGGGTCTACCGGTCTTATATTTGATCTAGCAGCTATACGCTGCTACTTTATTAAAATGTACCCGACCTCCCGCAGTGAAAGTTGTGATACTTGATGAGTGGAGTGTGTGAGATGGTGTCACGATGTGAAGTATGAGTACGTGTGTGGTTGATGTGTGTGTGTGTGTGCACTTGAGCACACGTGTGTGCAGCTTGTGGATAAGTCGCTTTTAACCTGGTAAAATAAAAAAAAGGTTTAGTTTTGTGTGTGTGTCTGTTCTCCTACACACCAAAATCTAAACGTTTTATTTATTTTATCTTCACGTAGCAATTCAATGCAGCCATCACAACAGCACCAATTAACATGCTCTTATGCTGACATGAAGTCCATTCGATTGCTTCTCATTGCACATTGGCCCATGGGCTGGGGCTAACTTTCACTTTCCCATTGACTCTAAACTCCACTTGGAATGCATGTCAGGGGTGCAGCCAACGAGGAAGTCCGCACACCCGCGACATCTTTTGTTTAGATGTGGCCAAGAGACGCCGACAAAATAATGCGGCCCTGGTCAAGGATATGTTTAATAGGATTTGTCATGAATACATTAAGCATGGCAATAGTAACGAAATCATAGCATTTGCAAATAATGAGTCACTGCACATCCGGTGTGATCCAATCAATAATCACCGGGAACCATTCATTTCTCAAGTGTGGCTGTGCCCATGATGAACGTCAAAGCATCGCTTGGCCAGTTCACGCTTTGATCTCAGCACAGTTCAGGGTTTTTTTTTCTGATTGTTGTAGCGCAGCTTCATATTTAAAATGAATTTCACCCCAGCTGTATTTGGCCTTCGGAAACAAATCAGCATTTATGGACATGTTGGCATTCTATAAATGCATTGATTGCTTCTTGACTTAAAGCTTTCGTAACTGCAGGAATTACTATTCTTGGGTCTTTGGTAAAGTCACGTAGATAGGTTCAAAGGACATAACAAAAAATAAAAACTACGACGTTTCGATTGCAACACAAGCGGTCGTCTTGTATTGCGATCGACGATCGCTTGTGTTGCGATCGAAACGTCGTAGGTTTTGTTTTTTGGTTTTTTCTTTGAACCTATCTACGTGACTTTACTGAAAGACCCAAAGAATAAGCATTGATTACTCTTCTTTCTTTTGAATGCAATTTTTAAAAAAATGTCCGATAATCCTGACATGTTGGGGAGTTGGTTAGAGACGCAAGGTTTATAAAAATCAAATCATGAGTTTAACTCTCAACAGGGATCAACTTGGCCTATCATTTCCGTCACCAGATCTCGGATGGATAAAATGAGCACCACGTGGTGAGGCGCCAACGCTTGTGGGGATGCTCGTCGCATCTTTCCTCTTGAAGTTTTGACTTCAAACTTTCGTGACTGCAGGAATTCACATTATTGGTTCGTTCGGTAAAGTCACGTAGATAGAAAATTAAAATAACCATAAATAATATTAATAACCAAAAATGAAAACATTTTTTATTTTATTTTCTATCTACGTTACTTTATCGAAAGAAGAATCTCATTTGAGCATGAGATCTTTAACTTTTAAAAA
This sequence comes from Lethenteron reissneri, assembly GCF_015708825.2. Lineage (NCBI taxonomy): Eukaryota > Metazoa > Chordata > Hyperoartia > Petromyzontiformes > Petromyzontidae > Lethenteron > Lethenteron reissneri. Next base: position 9,729,630 of record NC_083807.1, read on the forward strand.
AGTAATAAAAAGTACTTTAAATCATCCTGTGCTTGAATCCGAGGGTATGCTACTGCTTTTAAATTCTAGAAAAAAATAGAATTCTCTCCGCTTTTTTCAATATGATAATATTAACCTGTATTAAAGGTCGGCACCATATTGTGTTAAGATAGACTGTTCTCTCCCCAGGCGTTGCACTACGTTTAGGCCCCATCTTATTTCTTGCCCTGGGAGTGGAATGGTCTCTCTCTCTCTCATTAAAGTGGAGGTGTTATACGGCCTTTGATTCTTCCACCATCCTCATTCTATTAGCATAGAGAAGCACGTGATGAACACGTGGCCCAAATCTGATCCATTTCTCTGCTAAATTTTGATTTAAAACTTTCGTGACTGCAGGGATTCATATTCTTGGTTCTTTCTGTAAAGTCACATAGAAGGGAAATAATAAATAATAAAAATATCAAACAATAAAAATTCTCACGACGTTTCGACTGCAATACAAGCAATCATCATCAGGTGTGACATTTTCTTGCTGTGGATTTCACACCTGATGATGATTGCTTGTGTTGCAGTCGAAACGTCGTGAGAATTTTAATTGTTTTATATTTTTATTATTTTATTATTTCCCTTCTACGTGAATTTTCCGAAAGAACCAAGAATATACATTTCTCTGCTGTTTGATCTGGCCACATTTGTGATGGATGTTTGAATGTATCTACATTCCCAGAATTGTTCTTTATAGCTAAAGAGTGTGTGGTTAGTTTTGTTTATATCGTTTCATTGTATAATTATGCCCGAGTTACTTTTATCCTCAGGATTGATTTGTTTATTTTGCTTCCCTCATTATCACGGTTGTCTTAACCTTCTGACGGACCTACCTCACCAGATTAGAAGTAATGCTTCTGTAGTTGAGAAATGCACCGACATTTATATAGCTGTTAGATGTGCCTTCAAATAAATATGCTATGCCATGTTTGATTTATTTTCAGACAATTATACACGCAATAAAATGTGTGTGCGCATGTGCTACTGTGGTGTGTTAGCACACTGTGTTATGAAACAGGCGACCCGAATTCGATTCCCGCACACGGCCAACATCAGTGACAAATATATGAACATGTCCTGAGCCTTAAATGAGTGCTTCGTGCAGTGTACAATCATCAGCACTGGGAATACAAAGGCGGCCAGGCATGGTCCTGGCCACTTGCCCCTTCATGAATAGGTGCTCGTTAACAGCACTTGCCCCAACAGTATGTTAAAGGCTATACAGGGGATCTTTGCGTTTTTGTTTGTGTGGATCCTAACGGTTATGGCACTACTTACTAGATTGATTCCTGGCCAGACACATCATCACCCACCAATGGTAGTTTGATATCTTAACAGAATATGCACCTCTCCTATATTGAGTTAATATTTAATAGAGTTGTATGGTGGAAGGCAGCACGGGAGAGACAAAGGGGGCTAGGTAAGCTTTGGACTGACCATACCACCTCTTAATATGCCATGACAGTCTTAAAATTAGGCTTGCGGCAGAATCTTATTATAGACTACATCAGTATACAATATACATTCTCAGTATTTGACGATCATGACAATGTCAGTTTCCCATATTTGTAATTATATATAAAATTATTATTGTATTGTCTTTCTGATTTGCTGTACTTCCTGCTAAGAACAAACAGTTTAGCACGTAGGCTTTTGCGACCAATATCATTCATAATACAGGTTTTTTTGGGTTAGATTTCATAAATATATAAATGTCGTTAAAACCCGCCACCACCCAACACAGCCAACTAGTAAGGGTTGTCACGTAAACAGAACATGCCAATTCGTCACCAGTACAGCACACCGGTTGTGTTAGAGAGCCAAGCCACAACATTTACAATCTGAGTACAAGGTTTCGCCAGTAATTAAAACTAGCTTCATCAACAATTTCTACATAGTTCTTTCACTGCAGTTCACTAAGCATAAACCTGCCACGAGTCTTCCAATCATCGCACCTTTTAAAACAATACTGCATAACACTCACACACGCCGTCAGTTACTCGTACAATTCATCAATCGATTACATAAAATTAAAACACAATAACGTCGTATAACCAACACCCCATGAAATGTTTTTCCAAGCACTAATTTTATGGGTAAAGTAGCTATTTATTTAGACGTTTAATGACTTTATTTGTAATTTCATGAATACATGTTCGTCTAAAAACGAAAGGTACATTGAAACAAAAGAATGAGCAAAAATAATTATGATTTGGAAGTATGTTTGTTTGAAATATAACCAAACACTTTGGTTAACCGTGTACTTTTTATCGTACAATATATAGTCGTATCACCATATCGCAGCACGACCTCATAGACTGTGCTCATGGAAGATGCCCTGTGTGTGTGTTTAGGGAGAAAGGGGCATCACTGGAATCCCTGGAAGCCAGGGGATCACAGGAGAGAAGGGGGAACAGGTAAACTTTGCTGTTACATTGGTGGAGATTTTAGTTTCCTGTGGCAGGGGCAAGTCTACTCATAGGACTTTTCCACAAAGTGGTATTCGTTTATCGACCTCATAAAAAAACCTGCGGAGGGAGCTGGTAGGAACGTTGGGTTGCTCAGTCAATGGCCAGGGTCAACGGCGGCGTGGTGTATTAGGCAAATATGGCCGACTGTGAGGGCGGGCACAAGCCGGCGTGAGTAGGTTAAACGTTGAGTTTTATAAGGGCACCACGGGGTGACCAGCCCCACCCCTCCGACCCCCCACCCAGCCCCTCCCCACTCTCCTCACCCAGCCCCTCCCCACCCTCCCCTCTCCACCCAGCCCCACCCCTCCCATTTTTTGATGCACGACGGACAGACACAATAATCCCCTGTGTGCTGGTGGAACCAGGTGGTTCCTACCAGTATGATGGGCTGAATCAACTCTCACCCTGGCTTTGAATTCGCAACCTTTCTGATTGCAAGCTGTGAGCTCTATCATTGAGCCACCTGGCATAATAATAATAATAATTATATATTTTACACTGCTCTGTGATCTTTAACGATTGTTGTTGTTTTGTGTAACAGGGAGCCCCAGGATATGCAGGCCTTAAAGGGGACAAAGGGGACCGAGGAGAAAGGGTGAGGTTCTTTGCCCTATGCCCCATTGCCATTCACTCACACAACGCAAGACCACATTCCATTCGAATGTTCTTTACTGTTCGACATGAAGACGTACGTCATAATAACGATTGAATTGCGATTATTTACTCAATGCAATATTTGTATAAAAACAAAGATCCCCCAGCATAGCCTAGAGCAGACCATTGGGGCAAGTTCTGTTAGCGAGCAGCTACGAAGGCTGGCACGGCACACGATCATCTGGGTGGCCAGCACCATGCCCTGGCCACCTTTGTCTCCTTAGTGGCGATGATTTTACGCACCGCACGAGGTACTAATTTGAGGCTGAGTCGACTTAGGGGAGGCCCGTGACTGGTTCAGATAATCGTCACTTATGTTGGCCATGAGCGGGAATCGAACTTAGGTCGCCGGGTTTATAGTGCAGCGTGCTAACCGATGCACTACCGCTCCTCACATTATATGCAGTTATGCACACATACAGACTGTTGGCAAAAAAATGTCATTGTGAGGGACCGGTAAAATGTTTGAGAGAAGGCGTGAGACTCCTCAGGCTGTTGTGAAGCTTCTCTCTCTATCTCTCTCTCTTTTATTGAGAGCTGTAAAGTTTCTTACACAACTCTTCGTTATGACCATGACTGATGCCTACGTGGCTTTTTATTTTATAGAATACTGCTCCGAGGTACTTCACAATGGCTCTCCTTTATGGGTCTTTTCTTATGAGTTCATTACCAGGCTCCTCCATGGGGTTCTCATATGAGCTTCTTGTGTTTGTTGTCCCCTTCGATGTGACCCCCATAGGGGGGCTTTGACGCTTCTCTCCGAGAAGGCGCTGTCATTCCCCCTCTTTGAGAGTTCACCGCGAGGTTTCTTTACGAGGCTTCACTGTGCATCGCTCCGATGAGGATCCTCAGATATGATCTCCAATCAGACTCGTCTGTACGAATCCACTCTTCGAAGCTCTTCTATAATGAATGCCCTTTGAAGTTATTCTATGACGCTATTCTATGACTATACTATTGCCCGTGTGTATTCTGACATAAATCCACTCTGTGGAGATCTCCAATTAGGGGTTTTGTTGTTTAATTCTGCATAGCCTATCGGCTCTAAAGTCCAGCATGTTGGTATAACTCACAAATATTGCATCAGCTGTGATGTTCATGGGACATACATTTATAATGTGCTTGTAAATACTGTATTGGCAACACAATTACCATTACGAATTGTTGCCTGACAACATAGCTTTACATTATATGTGTATTGGTGCTGACAAATGAATTGCTAACAACATGTGACTAATCTTGCCCTGTAATTATATTTATTAGGGGGATGCGGGACCAAGAGGACCTCCAGGCTACCCAGGAATCGTGAGTGTTTAAAATTCACATTTAAATAATATTCTTTGCCTCGGGCACAGAATAGCTCTTGAGTCATAGTTATTGTTTATTTTCATATCCTCAGCACAGGGTTACATGGCTTGAAAACAATGATTTGCCACCGGGCTCATTTGTATGTGTTGAATCGTTCAAATCCGCTAATTGCTTAACAATGCGTTTATTAAGCAAGTGGAGGATAGCGTTCATTGGATAAATTGTCGTTGTCAAAGCTCATTATCTGCTGGGAAGTAAATGTAGCTGACCCTTTGCTGCCTTTCACAAAAGTTGGTCCTGTTCCTCTCATATCAGAGCCCCAATCCCACATTTTAAAGAAATACTGCAAACGAGTTAATAAGAATGTATTAATAACTAAATATGAATTTCCCGCTTCCCCCAGGCTTTCGTTTGGGAAAAAATGTCATATCATTAGGACCTAATATTAATAAAGGGAGATTATATTTCATATATGGATATTTTCATGCTTGCTGAATAACCTTTTTTTATATCCATTTTAATGTGTGCCCATTGTAAAGGGTATTTGTATGCCTTTATTCATACGTTGTGCGAGTGTTTCTTTTTGTTGCAAATGGGTTTGAGAACTATATTCTGGAAGATGTACTCTAATCTGTTCGCCTTAAGAGATGCTGCTCCCATGGCGTAATGGTCAGCACACTGGACATAACAATCCAGAGTTCACTGCTTCATTCTTTCGTGCGCACGGCAGTTAAAACAATGGGACAAACTTCTTAAATGCCCCTGCGTCTCTGTCTACTCAGCAGTACATACGGGTGGTTCACCACAGTGGGTCTACGGACAGGTCGCATGTGCTGCGGTGAAGTGTGGGTTCTCCCCACCCTCTTGAAAGATGTCTGGCCGGCATGGAAGAGCAATCCACGTACCCTCCAGAGAGACTCTGGAGAGCTGGCCAGTGGACGCCCCCTGGGCGACCAGTGGCTTGAGACAATCGGATGGCTGCACCTTTCCCTGAACCTCATTTGATCGAGTTGATGGCCTCAAGCATGGTCACAATGACTGCACAGAAATGCCACGATATTACATTTGGGAGTTTCACTTTATAGTTTGGCACGAAGTTTCGGCTCTCGGAAATAAATGAAAATAATTATTTTGTTTAATTTGGGTCACACATTCTAGATTTGAAGTTTTTGTGACTGCAAGGATCCATACTCTTTGTTTTTTTTCGGTAAAGTCACCGAAAAAAAACAAAGAGTTTGCGTCACATTTTCAGAGCATTAAAAGGTATACTGTACATGTCTGCCAACAGTGGTGTGAGCAAATAATGAGAGGCTTCCACCTTTACTCTTTCGCTTATTTTAAGTATTGCATTACCATACTTAGTGTCTGCATATTTTCCAAACTCAAGTGAAATGTATATTTTACGAACTTTATTTTTTATTGTTGTAATATATATAAAAAAATGTATCACATATTATGTGGCAATCTTTCAGAAAACGTAGATATCGATTACTAATCTCAAAACAATATCGATGTATTTGTTAACGAATCTAAAATTCAGTTGAAAGTCTATTATTTGTTGAAACATATCTGTGGATGTGATTCCGTGACACCAAGCTTTCGTTATGGAGTGGTTTTTTTATACCCGTTTACAACAATTATTGCCTTCAGGGAGACGGTTTAATGGCAAGCCACTTGGACGGTGGGATGCACGTAAGTAGCATTGATTTTTTAGTCCACAGAACCACCATAATATTTAAACAGTGTGTGCCCATACACTGGAATGCCAGTGTCCTTTGTAGTAGCAATACATCTTTAAACGTCTCGGTCCCTGAAGTGTTGGCCGACTTATCTTTGTTCATGCAAGTTGAGGTCTGAACATTTGTGTGTTTGTGGATGTGCCTACAAGAATATGGTAATCATTGTGCTCTTGAATTTATTTTCTCATATTTTATTTTAATTAAGCACTCAAACATAAGCCTATGGGGAGAATGCTGGCTCCGTCATTTGTGCACTGTGTTATGGGGTGCTCTGACCTGGAATACTAAACTAAAACGTGTATATTTTACCATGTAAGGCCCACTGAGCTATATCGTTTTTTTCATAAGGGACCTGGCCACAAATTATAGCTCAACAAAGTGTAAATGTATAGCAAGCAAATACTCTTCACGCATGTTTCTAAATGTGGAGGGGAAAAACGGAGGGCCTGGAGAAAAATCCTCGCCACCACGGGGAGAACATGCAAACTTCAAATATATAGGCATCGTCAGGGTCGGGATTGAGCAAACGGCTTCCTGTATACCAGGCAAGGGAGTTAACATCTCACCATCCCCCAATGCCTAAAAATATATTTCTGAGCATGGGGCGCCATAGTTATTGTTAGCATATAATGACATATTGATCAGTCCAGGCCACCACCTTCCTCTATCAGTTTACCGCGTAAGCTTTCATGGCCAATATTATTAATCATAAAAGGCTTTTTTGGGTTAGATCGCATAAATATAAATGTGTCGTTAGCCTGCCACCATCCGACACAGCCAATTAGCAAGGTTTGTCACGTAAACAAATTATGCCAATTAGTTACTGCTTCAGCACACTGGTGTGTTGGAGAGTAAACCCACAACATTAACAATTTGAGTACGACTTTTCGCTGGTGATTACAACCAGCTTCATGAATTGTGAAGAAGTCTTCCTGTTTTCTTGTTTCAGTCGTTAGTTTACGTGACAAACCTTACTAATTGGCTATGTCAGATGGTGGCGGTTTAATGACACATTCATATTTACGCAATCTAACCAAAGAAAACCTTAATTTTTCTTCCTCTTGACTAACCTGCACTGATCAGCCTGAAGTATTGTTCAACCACTCTGATGATCGACGTGGCATAGGGAAGCTTTCAACTGGCACCAAATTGCCAATTGGGTGACAATGATTATGTTAAATGGACTTAAATCAATTGGCCCGAAATGTAACCACCACGACATCAGGTTTTTATTGTAAACATTAATACATTTACTAGGCATATGATTATTTTACAGGTATTTATAATATATTTTTGTAGTTTTACAAATGCAGTGTCTCGTGTCATTTTCTCTCTCGCAGATTTACACGTATAATAGTTATGCTAATGACTTAGCTTAGCATGAAATACTTTTTAAGTAGAAGTAATCTAATGTTAAAGTTTGAAGGGTTTCAGTCGTGCACAATTTCACATACTCATTCGGCAGTGCCAACATTGAGGAGGCATTCATCCAGCACTGGATAGAGACTTAGTTAACGGGGGTAAATTGTAATTGCAAAGTCGGCACGCGAAGGCAAGTAGTAAGCATCTATTTCAAAGGCCATTATGTTTCCTCTTCTATACTCGTCTGAAACATGTGAATAGGTAAAAGTTCCCACATTTTGTGCCACCCAGTGATCTGTCCCAGATAGTTATACGTCCGGCCAGGTAACATTGTTTCGAGAGTACTTGACTCACAAATGTAAGGTTGTGTATTCAAATATAATTTATTTAATTTGTTCCACTAAGATTGATACAACTATCCCACTATGTTGTTCTATGAGGAGACTGGCTCCCACCATGGCAATGTGGAATTTCCACAATCTTTTCACAGCGATCACTCTCCATCGTTCAATATACGTTTGAGAAATGAGACATTTTTACTTTTTTTTAATCCTTTATTGGTCTAGGAAAGGCTCAATGAACCTCAAAACTTTTTTTAAAAGGCATCTCAAAACAGGAATTTTAAAAACTCATAGGATTGCCAGTACAGTATTAAAACATCCTATGTTACTTCCACCCACCACTCTATTGTATAATTATCACACGCCTGCTTAAAATTTTACTTCTATTTTAAAACAAATTGCACGTGTTGATTCAAAATTGTCTTAAATTCTGGAGTGTGACCTTTGTGCAATGGGATGCAGGGCGTGCCAGGCCTGAGGGGAGAGAAGGGGGATCGTGGGGAGCCAGGCGAGAGGGTAAGTAGAGCAGCAGCAGCAGCAGTACCCTGCCATCACCTCATGACATCACTGGTGTTTGCATACGCAAGGTCAATAAAAAAACAATAATAATAATGATGATGATGATTCATACTGAGCACTTAATCTCCCAATGTGATTTCACATTCAACATTTTTCTTCTTATAAAAACTGTGTTGGAATTCTGAGCGAGGACCCCGACAACTCTCAACCGCTGCACCTTTATGTCCCAGCCCAGGGTTGCCACCTCGGATTTAGGTACATTTTTTTATCAGCGAGTTTCATGAACTCGGCTTAGTTACCATTGATTGCACCCATAACACTGTGCAAAAATAGCATTGGCGTATATAATTAGGCTGTAGTCACGTTGTAGAATGAAATAAATAAAATAAAATATTCCAAGAAGCAGCGACGCGTAATTTATCGCAAGCTGGAAAGCTCGGCCAGTTTACGAGTGTCAGCTTTCAGGCTTGTTATCTGTCAAGGCGTGTTGCTGTGCTGTTGATGGGGGACTTCTTGTTATGCTAGTGACAAAATTGGTATATTATTAACGAAAGAAACCACGGAGCTTTACACTGCGTGTTAATAGAAAATGACAGTTTAGTGCGTCATTATTTTAACATTTTTTCTTGTTGTCTTATTGCTCTCAACACGTTAATTTACTGAAATGTTAAACACTGTAATGTAAATATAATGTGGCTAAGTGATGCCATGGGCATGACTCTCAACTTAAGAATTGAAAGGGTGTGAGTTCCTAATCAGAACGCAATTTCAGCCGAAGCTCTGGAGTTTGGGGGTTAGAAGGCCCCGGTTATGATCTTAGTTAAAGGTGTACTGTCCATCATGATTCTAAGATGGAGCCTTTGTGATAAGCCAGCATTGCATGTTTATGTATGATGTGTGTGTGTATATATATGTATTTACTATGCACGTATTATCGTGCAATGTTTTAGGGATATGCTGGAAGAGATGGTTCCCCTGGCATAATGGGCCCTGTTGGACCAAAGGTGAGAGCAGTGACACATTACAAAGCTCAGCATATCCATAAAAACGTCATGTATCACCTTGATTAAAAGCTTGCAATTGACCACTGATACCGATGATACTAAAGCATCTTCTCCCACAATGTGGTTTAGTTTTTATGCTTTATGAATGTAAGTTCGTGGATTATGAAGGTCATTTCAAGTGCACCCCTCCTAAATGCTGAGCGCGAGATTTTTTTCCTCCTCTTGAAAAATACCCATGGGCTGAAGGCTAAAGCGTTCCTTCTGTGTCAGGCTTTTGTTTAATCACTAAATAGACGACGATTGATTTCATTAGTGTCCTTGTAAGCCTCTGTGTGTGCAGTGGCTCCCCACCTCGCTTGCCCGTGCCTGAAAGCCCCTTGTGTTGAGATGTATCTGTTGCCGCCATGCTCCGAGTACGACGCAGCGTCGGTGCCACCTCCTGGTGACTTCACCGAAGAGTCGCGCGTGTCCCAAAGCGCACGTGCACTGCGCCGTGCTGACCTTCGTTGGAAGGAGCGGTGGTGTAGCGGTTAGCGCGCTGCGCTACGAACCTGGTGTCCCGAGTTCGATTCCCGCTCATTGCCAACAATCAGCGACGATTATCTGAACCGGTCCTGGGCCTCCCCTAGGTCGATTCAGCCTCAAATGAGTATCTGGTGCGGTGCGTAAAAACACTGCCACTGGGGAGACAAAGGTGGCGGGACGTGGTGCTGGTCACCCACCCCCCTCGTGTGTCGTTCTGGCCTTCGTTAGTTGCTCGCTCACAGCAACTTGCCCCGTAAGTTATTACAGTGGGCAAACGGAGATGTTAAAGCATTTAAAACCAAAACAATCTAAAACAAAAGGCGTTTAATAAGGACAGCAGAATAGCAGCAGTTTCCAAATAATAGGCAATCAAGGGTGTACACATTACGATATATTATGATGCTGGTGGTTTGTTCTTCTTTAAACACGTTTCTTTTCCCAGGGTGAAAGAGGAGAAGCAGGTGCTCCGGGTCTCCCTGGAGATAGAGGAGACATGGTGCGTGCTTTATTCTTCTTGCTCACGTTAGGATGGAAAGGCAAGAGTTGTGAAACATGTTATATAGTTGATCGTTAACTTTCGTAAACCGTTTCCATGAGGCAGCATTAGACGCTGTGCGGTTTGGACCTCATCGCAATCGCAGTTCGGCGATCCTTTAATCTCCCACGTTGCGTCCGAACGCGGTTTCCTGGATTTCAACCGATGACGTCGGGGAGTGGAGTTCTTGTAGGTCTCGTTGGAGCGGCAGAGTGACGATGTCCATAAATCTTGTGGTTACTCCCGGGTCGTCACGACATCGTGCCGGAATATCGGCCGGGGCGATGTTCACCGGCACCAGAAGCCACGGAAGTGGAGTGGACTTCAAGGCGCGCTGTTGACGATACGAAGTGCGGTGTTGATTTCGGGGTCGACGAGGTCTGTGTGAGAGCTGGCACTCCACACTGGGGCACGGTGCTTTGTCCGCGGTGGCGTGGATCAGGGCTTGCATCTGTATCTTCAATGTGCCGGTGTCACTTCCCCACGTAGTTGCTGTAATTTTCCAAATAATGTTCATTAGTGTGCTTAATTACACTGATAACATGAACTACATGCTCAAGAATAACTACTCAAGCATATACTTTGGCCGAGTCTGCATAAATATGGTACCGATTATAATAAGCAATGGCTCATCGAATGGTCATGATAGAAATTGTAATCAGCCAGCGAGATGTCCTGACACTATTGAACGCCTCTTGACCCCAAGTGCCATGTTGAAATACCTATCAGAGATAAATAACATGCCTTGAATTGGGTTGTGCTTGTGTATGGTTTCCTAATATCGGAAGGAAGAGCGTTTCAGACGGCCGCAGAAGCGCATCTGAAAGCACGCGATGCAGTGAACATCTTTGTTCAATGGCTTGTGTATTGCACAATCATACTATAGCTAGTGCTTAAATGGCTAACCTTGGCTGTCCCATGTCATCATTTTCGAGTTTACTTCATCTTGTGCTCCAATAAGTTTTGACCAAAATAATACACACAAAGTAGACTCCACAGCAGGGAGTCATAGAACTATAAGGCACATGGACAAGGCACGCATATGCATGGATTATGCAATGTTTCATCGACATCACCATAAGGCCATGATCATTCCACTGCTGGATGAAGGCCTCCCCGAGCTGTCGTCCTCCCCCATGGTCCCGCGGGCACTAAAGCCACCCAGCACATGCGCACGGGCTGATTTGGAATGCTTTCAGAAGTGTTTTATTTTCCACCTCATTATCATCATCACCATCATCGCAATCTAAGTCGTCGTCAAGGTACATAAGTGCACCTTGACAAACGAAAGAAGCACCAAGCTGGGCATGTTGCATTGTGCAATGGTACAGGAATGCATTGCATGCAAGTGTAAACTGACACAGGTGACACCATTGGTACCTCATTTGCCAGTAAAAAATATGATAATTGTTTTTTTACTCTGGCAACAAAACTGACACCTTTTTTTATACATTATCAGAGTTATGTTTTTTGTTTGCATTATGACTGCAGGTATTGTGGTCTATGCAAACATGACTCCTCGTAAAAAAGGTGTCAGTTTTGTTGCCAGATAAAAGGGTAAAAAAACAATTATGACACAGGTGAGTAGAGAAATTAGCGTGTTCGCCTCTTGGTGTCATGATCGGGAACCTCGTCGATGCCGGTGAATGTGAAAACATTTTTGGAAACTGCGTGAGTTCTCACAAATGCGTTGTCTGAGGTGTTCGCCGGGTTTTCAGTTTCATTTATTTGGTATAGCCCTGTGAGCCATTCGGCTCTTGAATCGGGTGCAACTGCAATAAACAAAAAACAAAAACATGAACAAGAAAACATATTTTATCAAGATTACAGTAAATTTAGTTGTGACGGTCCCACCTGATGACAGAGACTTGCGTTGCCTCCGAAACGTCGTGATTTATTATTTTATTTCTATTATCGTTTTTATTATTTTTATTATTTATTTTTATGTTTACCTACGTGACTTTACTTTCGTGCAGTCACAAAAGCTTGAAATCTAAAACATCTTTTGATGTGTGGGCACCGTGCTCATGGGGGACACCGTCCTCCTTTAGTCCACCGTGCTCTCACGCCCTTTACGAGTCACCCTCTCTTAATGAAGGTTTAGACAATGCCTTACGTATCCTCCACAGGCCAGGCGGTGATAAGGGTCTTCCTACCTTATTTAGAACAGGATCTCAAAAGCGTTTAATGTACACTGCAGCCCCTCGTCTAATGTTGGATGTTAACAATGAAGATTAGTTAAATGTATAGCTTAAAGATTCTGGTGACCTTTGGTTATGTGTTAGCTTTGCTTACAAAATAGTGATTCAGAGCCAGGACAGAGCTGGGTGGGTAGGACAGCAGAGATTCCAGTCATGAGCTCATGGGTTCAAGTGCTGGCATGGGTCAGTAAAATGATCACAGCCTGGCTCAGTGGTTGTCCCATGGAAGGCCTGTCCCTGCCACAATGACTTGGAATTCATACCAACAAACTCAAGAAAACGAATTGTAAAGAGTGCCGTTTTATGCTCACTTGAGCATGGAGGAACTTTGACTAAAGAAAAAAATTCCTTGCGTGGTCTAATGTGCATACCTGTCAACCGCTTATCAGTGCCTACCTTATTAAAGACCAATTCAGACCCCATTGGTCACCCCATGCTCTTATAAATATCAACGTTCACCCTACAGAGTCATATCACAAGGGAGAAACACAAACAAATAGACAAAAAAACATGTTTCCTGTATTGAAACGGCTGTATGCCGTATGGACCTGGAAACTAAATTTTCCTGTACAAGAAGCCGTATGGGTTGACATGTATGAATGTGTGGCATTTAAATACAATACTTGTTTTCATTAAAGCTGTGTCTGTGTTTGTTCAGGGTGTGCCAGGATCTCAGGGTCCAATGGGGCCTCCTGGTGTGCCTGGACCTCACGTGAGTGTCCCTTGCTCATATATTTGCATTTCGTATTTTCATTAGAAAGTGCACTGAATATGTAAGTTGTGAATAAATTACGCAGCGACCACAGCCTGACTCGTGCTTAGTTTAATGTCGCATTAAGTCGTACAGAAAAAAAGTCTAAGCTTAGATGCAATATCACCCTAAAGAATTATTTAGCCGTTATTTTGGTATGATTTGTCCAAGAGATAAACTGTCTCATGTAGCACTCCGCTTGTTTATACTTAATATATATACTATATTAATGTATACTTACATACATTTAATCACGATTCTTTCCTGTTCCATCAGATAAAATTACCATAATATATAGGCTGTACCTTTTTGTCTTTTTTTCTGAAAATATCTGTCTCTGATAAATAATAAAAATAATTGGGCAAATTATCAAGACAATGTTTTGCATTGGTTTTTATTTTATTATACGAAACTGGCCCATAGCCACTGGAACAAGAACACTTCATCGCTGCATTTTATATATAGTGCACAACACGAATGAGTCACAATTATAAACATACATTGTGTGGTGCTAACAGGCCTACGTTATATGCACATTTGTGTCTGCACATTCACACAAACGTGTCCTCTTTCTACAGAAAAGGCTAAGGCACTCGTGAGTTGCATGCGATCAGAACAGAGCGGAAGACGCACAACAGAGGAAACGGACACAGTTTGAGTCGAGTGAGGTCTGAAACTCGCTGGTTTGCATTCGTGTTGTTTTTTTTATCCCCAGGGTTTCCAGGGACCACAGGGACCAGCTGGACCTGCCGGACTGAAAGGAGACAAGGTGAGTTATTGAACCTCTCTCTCGTGCTATGCAACACACGTGCGTGTGGAGTGGTGGCACAATGAATTATTGCACTGAGCAATGAACTTGGTGACCTATGAACCTGGTGAGTTTCATTCAGTGATATCTAAACTGATCCTTGATCTCCTGCTTCACAAACCTGCACTGAGCAGCATGGTGAAGTATGGTTAAACACCCCCATGAACAATGTGGCTTGGGGAGGCATTCATTTATGAGAAGTGCATTGCGTGCATGCAAATATAGACGTGTGAATGAATGCGCATGTTGGTGCCAGTGTTTGAGTGTCTTTATGTGTGTGGAGCGGAAGCGTAGTGGTGAGCGCACTGCACCATGAACCCTCTGTCTCAAGTTTAATTCCTGTTCACGACCCATAAGAGTGGCAAATACAGTATTTGACCTGGTTCTGGGCCTCTCTTAAGTCGACTCAGCCTTAAATGAGTACTGTACTTGGAGCAGTGTCTAAACAACAGCACTGGGGAGAGAAGGGCAACCGGGCGTGTTGTCAACCTACTCCCACATGTGCTATGCTGGCCTCCTGTTAAAAGCTATAGGGGAGATCTTTGTGTGGGGAGCGGAGGCTTGTGGTTCGCAAAATATGCTGCGAACGTGGCCACGTGAGTTCGATTCCCAGCCATGTCTTACATCAGTCGCGATAATCTGAACCGGTCCTGCGACTCCTCTCGGTCGACCTCGCCCTCACTGAGTACTTGGTGTGGTGTACACACATCACCACTGTGGAGACGAAAAAAAAGAGCCAGGTATGGTGCTGACCACCCACCCTCTTGTGTGCCGTGCTGGCCTTAACAGGTGGTAACTAACAGTACTTTGCCCCAAAAATCTTATTAAGTCTATATGGGGCATCTTGTATTTCTCTTTGCTGTATGTGTCTGATAGTGTGCATGTGTGTGCATGCTGGTGTGTATCTCTGTATATCTCTGTGTATGTGTGTGAGCCTGTGTATCTACGTGTGTTTGTATTTGTGTGTATCTTGTGTTTTGCCTTCTTGTACAGGGGGACCGGGGTTTGGATGGATCCAGGGGAGACTCTGGAAGCAGAGGACCTCCTGGGCTTCCAGGAATGCAAGGCCCCATCGGAGAGGGGATTCAGGGATTGCCTGTGAGATTTTCTAACAAAGACACGATTGAGCAATTTATCACAAAATGTTGCTGCCTTCCTTTGAACCAGCGTAGAGAGTGGATAGATACGAATGGTCCGTGGGTGTAGGAGTGGGCTGTGTGCATTACCTCGTGTAGTCATTGGCCTGTTGTACACGGCAATTTATTCACCGAAATGCATAATTCCATTGTCAGACATGTGTAGGCAGTCACAGTTTTGGAGGTGTGGCCTACATGTTGTGTTTAACCTCAAATGAGTACACGCACTTACATTTTCGCCTCGTGTATTCAGGCTATCCATTTAGGCGGAGATAAGCTGCAATGCATTGGTTTTGTAAGCAAAAACCACTGGATTTTGTAGCAATGTTGTTGCTAACTACTGTTGCGAACCGTTATATCCCACAAAATGGCGAACGCTACATTTTACGGTAGCATTCGCCATCCCAGTGAGGGATACTTTTCAATGAGCGCTGCAGCTAAGCTGGTGTAGCTGCGCTCTCTCATTAACGTATGAGCCATGGCCTGAGTGATCTAATCAGATTCACTGATTACCCACGCTCTCAATCTTTGCTGCTGTGCATTTAAATGGCCAGAATATGCAGGAAATAGCTCAGAATTATTATCAATCAGTGATTAATATTCACAAGTGGCTGCAATTAGATTTTTGCTTTAAATGTAATAAGCAAAACCCTTCTCTTGACATTACAGGACTGGTGGTATCGTTTTTTTTAGATCTGCACAGATTTCATTCGCGGATATGTGCCTCGATGCCATAGATTTTAGGAAACCTTTTGAAAGCGTTCCGGCACATGCAATGTCAAGTGCAAGCCAGGGTTATGTGCTCAGCATAAAAATGTGATATCTTCCTGTTGTGTGTGTTTTTTACCCCCCTCTCTCATACTCTACGGTCAGAACATAAAGAACCACACCACTGAATGTAGGACAACACCGTTAGTCTCCTGTGAATACCTTTGATGATTACTCGTTGGCTTTTCTTTTCAGGGTGAGTCAGGAAAACAAGGCCCGTCTGGTGTCCCTGGAATGCCAGTAAGTGTCCATTTATTTTCTTCACTTCCTTCGGTCTCTCGTTACTTCCTTTTATAATGTATCAACAATAGAGGTTTTTGGGTTAGTGTTGTGGTGCAATGGTTCTGGGGTGTTGTGGTGCAGTGGTTCTGCACACTCAACTTGCAACGCAGTGGCAGCTGATTTATTCTCTCGGTGCCACAGTGGAAACAATGCCGCAGTTGAAACAATGCCAGTTGAAACAATGCCACAGTTGAAACAATGCCACATTGAAACAATGCCACAGTTGAAACAATGCCACAGTTGAAACAATGCCACAGTTGAAACAATGCCACAGTTGAAACAATGCCACATTGAAACAATGCCACAGTTGAAACAATGCCACAGTTGAAACAATGCCAGTTGAAACAATGCCACAGTTGAAACAATGCCACAGTTGAAACAATGCCACAGTTGAAACAATGCCACAGTTGAAACAATGCCACATTGAAACAATGCCACAGTTGAAACAATGCCACAGTTGAAACAATGCCACAGTTGAAACAATGCCACAGTTGAAACAATGCCACATTGAAACAATGCCACAGTTGAAACAATGCCACAGTTGAAACAATGCCACAGTTGAAACAATGCCACAGTTGAAACAATGCCACAGTTGAAACAATGCCACAGTTGAAACAATGCTACAGTTGAAACAATGCCACAGTTGAAACAATGCCACAGTTGAAACAATGCCACAGTTGAAACAATGCGGCGGGTATCTTAAATCCCCCCCTGCCCCCCACCTGCATTCACCCCTCCCCGCCATTGTCCATCTAACAGTATAAATAGTTACACCGCATAATAGAGTTTTTTGGGGGGTTAGATCTTGTAAATATAAATGTTTCGTTAAATCCGCCACCACTTGACATATACAATCAGTAAGGTTTGTCACGTCAACAGAACATGCCAATTCGTTACTAGTGTAGAGGTTATCGCCACTCACCATTCAGTAACCTGCAGTACCACTGAGTGTTACCTCCCTAGGAAAAGCCTGGGGTCAAACAGAGGTGAGAGCGGATCAAAACACCAATTCCTGCTAGGAGAAATTCCCGGGGTCAGAGAAGGTGAAAGCGGATCAAAACGACGGTTTGAGAAGGACCAATCAGAAGGTTCGGGAAGGACCAATCAGAAGGTTCCAAGAAGGGGCGTGGCTGGGACGGAGCCAGCCACGAACCTGCATAAAAGCCAGAGCGCTGAGAGCTCGAGTTAGTTCTCTCCACACGAAGACCGAAGCCCGGGCTGAAGATAGATAGGACCCTGGAACCAAGCCTTGCAGCCCTTCTAAGGCCTGAGGCTCAGTGTAACCAGTGGTCGGGACCCACAGACTCCGTGGTCGGGTCAATTAGCCTCCTCTAGGTCCCAGCCGGAGGACGTTAGGTTAGTGGGTAACCCGTGAGTAGGTCCCGCCAAGTCCGGAGGCCATACCTCCCTAGGTATCGGGTAAGGGGACCATATACCTCTTGTGTGTGTTAGGGACCGTGTCGGAAGAAAGACAATAAACAGAGTGAGCCTCATAAAGAAGTTTATTTGTCCGTGATTACAACACTACACTAGTACAGCACACCGGTGTGTTGGAGAGTAAACCCACAACATTTCCAATTCCAGTATGACGTTTTGCCAGTAATTACAACTAGCATCATCAGGCGACAGCCAGAGCTGTAGAGACATCTTCCTGTTTGGGTCTTAAATACATCGATAAATGTGATGTCATCACTTGTGAGCCAATCAGGTGTGAAGGCCAAAGGAGTGGGGAGGGGGGGGGTATGAATGTATGCATATAATTACAATAGATGTGCATTACTGGTTGGGTTATTCAGGGTAATCAACATACATTATGCATGCACATTGTGCATGCACACCATGAATGCAGTGTACGTGTTTTGCAATGTATGTGTTTTCATATATGTTAAATAGTGGCTAATATTTAACAATGCATCTATTAATGTATATCCTTAAACTCACAGAATTTGCATAAAATGGTATGCGCATGAACCTAACGTTTTCTATTTTATATGTTTCATGTAATGGGTTCACATCACCCCTGTAGCCATAAGCGGTGGCTACATTCGTTCTGTTCGTAATTGCTGCTGTATTTTAAAGTTATTATTTACTCCTCTTTAGGGAGAGAGAGGCCTCCCTGGTCTTTTGGGGCCCCCCGGCATGAAGGGTCCTCCTGGGATCGGTCGCGATGGCCAGCCGGTAAATCTCGGCTGATTATTTTCAGCATCTTTACATTATACTCGTATGACACAATCACGCAATGCACTGTGACTACATGGTGGGATAATGACGTTAGGCCAGATCTTGGAGATCGCGCATCTACTGATGAAGCAGCTGTAATGACGTGCAAAGTTGTGCTCACAAACAAACAAGGAGACACAACGTCCGTCGTGTTTTGCACTCATGTCATGCGATCACCACATCGCATGCACAGTACAATGGTCTCAGCCTTGTCCAGATCACCATTATCTTGAGTTGAATGTGTGGTCGTATTGTTGTTTGAGACCATCAACTCAAAGGGTTGAAAGACGTGGCCATCCCAAGAAGGCAGCAATGAATCAAAGAGGCCGTTTTCATCCCTCATTCGGACTCGTAAATATAGTTGCGATGACTTTTTTCATCATTTGCAAAAAGCGGTGCATTTGAACTGTGCAGCAACCGTGGGATCTGGCGGAGGGTAGGGAGAGTTGGCAACAAGGTGGCATCAGCAGCTTGGGCCACGATGACGATGTCGTTATTTTGAATGTCACGCATTGTTTAATTAATGTATGCCTGCCGTGTTGTTCTGATTTTTTTAACAGGGATCTAGTGGCTCACCTGGTTCGCAAGGACAAGAGGTCCTTAACATTTCCTATTTATTGTATTATTCGTGTATTTTACTCAATAAATTGCGTACTTCGTATTATTTATATATTTTCCCTCACAGGAAAAAAAACTCTTTTTTATTATTTGAAGAAACGGGAAAAAGTACATATTATTATTTTTTACGTCCAATGTTATACGTGAACATTTTACGTATGATATCACGTGTTGCTTGAGGAAGTAAAACAATCCCATGGTTAAAAATCACATGCATAAAGATTGCACTTTCTCTCACAAGCAAGCATGTATAACTGCAAATACATTTGAAGTCTACTGTACAGGTTTTTTCGGTTGCCCTGAACAGCTCTCCCCACGTATTGGGACGCCGCGGTGGTGAGATGTTATCTCCCTCGCCTGGTACGCAGGAGGTCGTGGGTTCGATCCCAACCCTGATGATGCCTATATATTTGGAGTTTGCATGTTCTTCCTGTGGTCACATGGATTTTCTCCGGGTCTTCCGGTTTTTCCCTCCACATTTGGAATCAACATCACGCGTTTAGAGTAGTTGACTGCTGTAAATTTCCACGTGATGATAAGTCACTTAGTTGAGTCATCATTTGTGACCAGGTCGCTTCTGCAAAAGAGCTCGATAGCTCAGTGGGCCTTGCTGGTAAAGTAGAAACGGTGTAGTTTTAAAACAGTGCTCGGGTTGCATTGCGCGTTCTTCGGTGCAACGTCCGGCAACTCGCCCCGTGTGCTGGGTGCTTCTCAAGGTGAAGTGAAACGTCGGGACACCATGCCGGACAGAACGCAGTGAAATCTGAACCACCTCTTTATCGCTTAATTTTGCTCCACATTCAATAATTGTCCCACGTTCACGGATTATCATATGTTATGCAGTTATGCGTCCCCCACCCAACAAATATCTTTATTCGTCAAGCAAGAGTGTACCCTTTGTCCGACTCCACTTTAGACCCTTGTGCTTAAATTGTTCATGAAGGTCGATGACAATAGAATAATTGATCATTTTCATGCCAGCAAACCGTTAAGCAAGCCATATTCAGAAAAGGCTTTTCTATCATCAGTCAAATGAATACAATTTCATGATTGAAAGTTCAAGTAAATGTCAAATACCATTATGCCCAGCTGTCACAAACGAAGGTCAAAATGAAAAAAATCTAAATAATAAAAACCACTTACAAGGGCCAGGTAGATACTTTGTGATTAAATGAAGAAAGAAACCCAAAAATGCATGTGATGAAAATGCATACACCCTAATTAAATATATCCTCGTTTCTGAGAACCTAAACATTTTGTTTTCCTTATATTTTTTTCAAAAACTGCATTTGGGATACAGTGAATGGGCCGGCAATCAATTTCAGGGCCACGCCAATATATTTTGCTTAGCGGGTATTCATGCAGTTTAACTCGCATATTCTCATGCTGTTTGTGCTACTCCTTAATAGAAACCTGGTACGTGCAATCTTGGTTGGTAGTGTTGCCTCATTAAATGCCACTGTAACATTCCACAGGGACCAAGAGGCTTTCCTGGGCCACCTGGGCCTCCCGGTCCTGCTGGGCAGAATGTGAGTGATATGTTCTCTTCCACACATTAGTGCATTCATTCACCCGAACCACCACTGTTACAAGTAGCCAATATCAGAGCACCACATCAAACCGTAACAAATATTGCCTTCACTGTTTCTGCCCAATAACATTGCTGGCACTCAGAGGTTGATGAACCAAAATTTAGTTTTTATGTGTTTATTTTGACCCAGTGAAACACCCCGCCTCTGTATTATTATTAAACCCAAACCAACATGATTTTCTGGAGTGCTCTAACTTTAAACGTCAGGTAGCCCAGCTGTACTTGTTTAACAGGCAAAACTTTGCTGATGAGACTTAGAAATTTGAAACTTCCCCGTGTTGCCTACTTAAACAAATGATTTAGCAAGCGCATAGGCTAATGAATGTAAATATATATTTTTTCTTGTTTATTTTATACCTTCATGGATTCCATGATGCAGCTCTTCGGTATTATAGTTAATTAAAATTTTAATCATTTTATGGCTCCGATTTATGAACTCTTAATCCCAGCGGAAACCTGAAACCAAAGGCAGCATACACATTCATGCTTTACTTGTTAGCGATGTGTTTTCTACTCAACATCTAGTAATTGATAACTGTTCATATGTTCATTCAAAACTGTTCATATGTTAGCATTCATCAAATTTCGACTTAAAGGCACCACCCTATAGAAGGATGTCTCCATGTCAGTCAATCTCTCTATTCTTTACATTGTTAGTCTTCAAAATATATTGTTTTATCTCATGAGGTACAGTAGTGTTAATGATGAACGTGGGTATTTTGGCTGCTATCATCCGAATCTCCACGCGAAGAATGTGAACTTTTCCATACCTAACATCAGCGATAGAGAAATACAACAACTAAGGTCCATTATGAATACCCACAGAGTAATGAAGGACACATTTAAATCTAACCTCTGAGACAAATAGAAAAGAAATACACGAATGAATGTGTATATAATATTTATCCAGGAAAGCCCCACTAAACTGTTTTTCAGGAGCATTCTGCATTGGTACATTTTGCCAACTCATGTATTAATATCGTATAACATGCCAGTATTCACCCGCAAAGGCACCAATCTTGTCTTCGAATCGCAACACATTGTAAAAAATATTGGCACATGAATAGTTTTCCAATATCTCAAATCAATTACATGTAGCAGACAGACATGAAATGTGTTGATGCTTTACAAATGAAATTAATTAGAGCTATTAAACGCTACTTGGAAATAAGAAGTGATGTAATTGTACCTATTGTAAAAAAGCCAAACAGCAATAAATAAAAGCAAAAAAAAATCTATAAACGTGAGTGCAGTGCATTTTGGGCGGCACATGCCCCTTTTTTAAAAGGGAACAGCCCAAGTCACATTAACGATCACGGATTCTCAATACATCTCGGGTAAACAAACAAAACAAGACATTCCGTCACCATTTCAAGTTCAGACCGTCTTAACGTTTGCTACCTTCTGGGTGGATTCTTCCCTAGGGCTCTCCTGGGCGGGATGGAAAACCTGGCCCTCCGGGCTCACCAGGGCCAAATGTAAGGACGCCATTGTCCATTAAGTACAATTCCGTTTGCTTTGTTAATGGTCCCATCTCCTTGCTGCGTCTGCTGCTACTGCTGCTTGCCATGATAGTATGTGTTAATTATTGAGAAAATGCAAGGCAATACAAAATGATGCTGAGATAGAAAATTATAGTTGGTTAATGTTACAGCTCATTGATTTTCATCAAAAACAAACTTTTAGTTTTTATCTTTCAGCAAATATTTAATTGTATGTCCTTTTTAAAATTTGCTAACAAAATTACATTGAAATAATATTCATTTTTTTAGAACTATATTTTTGCAACAAAGAAGTGATTCAATGAATATACAAAATGTAAATGTGTTATTTCCTTTGTTTTTAAGGCACCATATTCTACCACCACTCAACGGGAAATTCAAGATATGGTCAAAGTAAGTGTGGTTACAAGAAATACTGTCATTTTCTCAAACACCATCTTGATCTTAAATGTATGTCTTACATAAGCATTGTGAACAGGCATATTTGGTGCATTTTGGCTCTAATTTCGGAATGTTTGGTGAAAGTTCATAATAATAAAAATATATGCTGCGAAAAAAAGTGAGTCTTGTTTTAGTTGCTTATGAAAGACTAATCTGTTGGGAAGCCAAGTGGCTTTCCAATGGTGATATTGTCCCCTGACATAAAAATGTTGCATTTTTTTCCACCAACTAGCTCAGGGACGACGGTGGAGATGAGCACCACCACTCGGGGAAATCATCAAATATACGGTCACAGCTATGCTGAACTGCTTTGTAAAAAAATTAAACGGTACTATTGTGTAGGTTTTTGTGGTTGTGCTGCATAGCTGTCCAACGTGTGGCTCCACGTGCTGAAAGCTTCTTCAAGAACTTGGAGCGAAACGTCAGACATCGTGCCAAACAACACGAAAACACGTCGGAGAGATTAGCCATTCAGTCTAGCGCACATCAGAATCCTGCATCGAGACCTATCGAGAGTTAAACGCCTGTGACTAACACGCACTGACAGATGTGGGTCTGTGTCTGTCGTCATTCCCAGGGCATGTGCAACAAATGCGAGCCAGGCATGGCAGGTCATCCTGGCATCCCGGGTTATCCGGGCATGAAGGGAGACCGAGGGATGCCTGGCCCACTGGGCCCTCCGGGACGCGACGGATACAAGGTAAGACGAACAGCGCTGGCCACACCGTGGTGAACCCTGACCCAGAGCTGGCCCCGCTCTGATCGTTTTGTCCGCAACAGCCCTCGAATAACGTTGACTACAAACAGAGTTTACCGTTACCATACCAAAGGGCCGTTAATCTGGCACATTGCAGATGGGGTTGGTGATCACATCAGCATCACCATCATGAAGTATTATCATTATTATTTATACTATGCCTCCCATGCAGTACATCTCAAGGCGACAGGACAGAGAGGTATTTCAGATTATTACTCAGTGAGTGCAGATCAAATACAATGTTGAATAAGAATACGGTAGGGACATATACACAGCAAATGAGACTAAACTAAATTGAAAAGCTCAAATGTGCATGAGTCTATTATCCTTTTTTTTCACTTCATTTGAGTTATCACACAGTTCATCGTGTGCTTTGTACTCCCATAGGCACATGTGATACGTAGCTTGTATTAGACCAGCAAGTAAGTTGTTGACTGCTTTGTGTGAGTGTTTGAACATTATTTCCTATAATATGTGCTTGTTTTCTATCCAGCCACTCACATTATCTAACACGTGAAAATACCCAATGATAACATTGGCCAAATATCCTAAGCAAAGGCCTTATAAAACATAGGCTAGACAATCCTTTGAGACTGCCCGTGGAGCCAAAAAAAGACATGGATACTTTTTTTATTATGTGATTTTAAGAAACACATGATTTTGGAATGACAATGAATAGGTTTTGCAAATGCTCAAATGTGTTTCCTATGACAAAAAAGCATTTTCATGAATCCAGTAATTTTTTCAAAATCTGTGTTATTATTGTTTACAACACCTCTGAAATCTGGATAAGTTAAATAAATATATTCATAGGGGAAGATTGCAAATCACTCATTGCATTATAGAAAAAAGCCTACGTGTTAAACTCGTAAAAAAGGGTATTTGTTTAAAGACAAAAGCTTCAATAGACAGCTGGAATTCATGTCAGTATTGATGAGCATGTACATCATGGCATATGGTGCTTCTGCTTGGCTTGTTTTCAGCAAAACGAATCCACTGATATGCCCTACTATAAGAGCTGCCCAGGGGCTTCCTGCGGGCCCAAGGGAGAACGCCACATGGGCCCCCTTATTTCAACATTATTCCTCCATCCACGAGCCATTTGTGAGAACCTCTATATGTGTAAAGCCTCGGGAAAACCCACCCTTCGACCCCCCCTCCCCCTGCCATCTCCCCCTCTACCAGCCTTGCACACTATATATAGATCATGGGAAAGGCTACACAGTGGATATGATGTGATGCAACTTGATCATTTGCACTTTGCAGGGTGAATCAGGAGAAGCAGGTTCTCCAGGTGACCCAGGATCCTCGGGACCAAGTGTAAGATGGAAAAACAAAATAAAACGTTTACCCATGAACATGTATTGTTCTTGGTTCTTTCGGTAAAGTCACGTAGAAGGGAAATAATAATAAAATAATATAAATATAAAACAATACAAATTCTCAAACGTCGTGAGAATTTGTATTGTTTTATATTAATATTATTTTCTTATTTCCCTTCTACGTGACTTTACCGAAAGAACCAAAAATATAAATCCCTGCAGTCACGAAAGCTTTAAATCAAAATGCATTGTTCTGTCTACGAGCACACCCCATTGTCTTTGCTAATAGCACCTCCTGGTGGTGCAAATAAGTGGGCTTCTGCTCAGAGCAGCTCTTTACATGGGTAAATGTGAAGCCCCGCTCTGTTGTCCTTCCCCCGCACCTCCAATGAGCACAGTTGGCTACTTGCGGTGTGGAAAATTTTCTACATACATATAGTTGCACATTGTGTGTGTATGTGACTCGACGCTTCGCAACACGTTGTGCTTCCCATTGTTTCAACTGACTTCTCTATCAGTGAGAGCAGTCATCCTTAAGCTGATGAACATACTAATACTTGTTTTTTGCTAATTTTTATATTGTGTTATCTATGCCTTTGAATTCGTACGAATGCAGCTGACGGTACTCTTAATGCGGTATACATTGGTGTGATTGCCACGATGTAGAAATAAACTAATAATAAATATTTTTTAGTCGAGCAGCTTCACTTAATGATGCTAAATATTTCATAGCATGCGTTTGCCCTTCTCTTCAAATGACACCTCCTCCTCCCTTCTTAATCAGGGAGCCAAAGGTGAACGTGGAATGCCTGGGTCGCCTGCTAACAAGGGTGATCAAGTGAGTGCCTAATCACGAACATCATTCACACGCCGGTTGCCCTATTGTGGACTCGCTGCCGTGCGGCAGGCGTTGCTCTGCGCGAACCTCAACATTACCCTGCTCTAGACGTTATTATCGTACCTCTCCTCCGTTTAATGCATTTTTTACAATCACAAAAAAAAATCCTTCCATTGCGGTTCAGGGGTCTCGTCCTAATTAAACCACTCATATCACTTGACTGAAATAATGCGTGAAGGTGATTATCGGCGC
Source organism: Lethenteron reissneri (assembly GCF_015708825.2). Taxonomy (NCBI): domain Eukaryota; kingdom Metazoa; phylum Chordata; class Hyperoartia; order Petromyzontiformes; family Petromyzontidae; genus Lethenteron; species Lethenteron reissneri. Next base: position 9,755,599 of record NC_083807.1, read on the forward strand.
ATTCTCGCTGAGTGGTCGCAATAGAAATATCTTCGTGGCTAAGGGAAAAGGCCATTGTATGCTTTATTGTGGATGGACTTCGAATTAAGCACGGCTGGTGTGTCGTTCTTTTCACCCTTGGTACGTAAGATGGCGATTGTATGTCTCGCCAGCACCATGCCCAGGCATTACAGTTGCTTCCCAATGCCTGTAATTCTCACTTATGGTTAAGTTAACCGAACCATGCATGCATGGCTTAAAATGCTGGCTATTACGATATAACTACAATGTACGGACCACTGTGAAACGGAGCAGTGCTGTCTGCGGCATCATGCCTACGATGTCTATGCTTTCCCGAACATCAATCCGACCGTAAAAAAAACAATCATCTTCATCTGTTGTAATTATCATAAAGGTCAGTGTAAGGAATACCTTTCCTCCAGTCATGCAATTAACTTACAACCCACAGTTGAAAATTAAAATGTCAATCACGAACAACCTGAATGGTTAGTCATGTGATTTCCCCCCCCACCACCAACAAGAAAATATTGACCACTGTTTTAAATGTAATGATAATGACCTCTGTGTGTAATGGCTGTATTTAAATTTTAAAGAAATTACGCATACTTTTGTGAATTTGCTGATTTACAGAATTTCAGTGGTTACTTGGTCTAGCTATTTTATTATCCTATTTTGTGTGTACATATCATCCCTCGGTATTTTTCACGTATAATGGACTTTTTATGTAAGAATTCCCATCCATTATTTGATGCACGATTTAGTCACACTGAAGCAAGTATTTTGTTGAAACCGAGGGAAATGGGATTTTTTTCACCTAAATCACAAAGGAATGGAAAGGTTGGTGATTGAAAAAGGCCAGCGCTTGCTGGCAGTAATGTCCATTGGTTCAGACATTGACAAATGTGTATTGATCTCAATTAGGCAAGCTGTTAATTACTTTAACAACATATTGACATGGAGTGCCAGAGACTAATATAAGGCAACGGAATCTATTCTACTATCTCAATACAGCTATGTACACAATATGTGTACATGTACATACGTGATGTACAGTATGTGTGTGTAGTATAATAATATTTTGGTCGACAATAACAATACAAAACAGTTATTACGAGGATATTGTTAAGCGGAGCCTTACTGCAGAGACAGAGAAAAGCTATCATGTTCCTCTCTACTTTGTTCTGTTATCAGTAATGTCCAGCAACAACCAGGCTCCATAATAAACAAATGCATTTTGCCTGTTGAATTATTGATGCATGCTGCGGTGGTTCTTGTGTGTGCCTTCCACTTAGGGGTTGCCTGGTCAACCTGGGTACCCAGGTCCTCCAGGTCCATCTGGCTCATCTGTGAGTATCTAAATAATTTCTTGGTTTGGAAATGTCTAATATATAAGTATGAATTTCAAAACGCAATACATTCATAACTGAACGAAAGAGGATGTAGATATAATAGGATACATTTGAGGTAATGGCCTTGCTTCATAGCAGAGAGATGGATGGCAGTGAGATTGAGTGAAGCATAGTACGAGGCTGCACTATAGACCATGGGACCCTGATATAAATGCAGATTTAAGGACATAGCCAGAGGTGAACATACTTAAAGTGGAATTTGAACATTATTTGATATTGAGTACTAGACAAACTATTCAAAAGACAAACATTAATAAAAATTATCAAACGTTGCTGACATATCATCCTAGCAACCTACGATGCAGTGCTGTATCTACCGAAGAAAGAGAAATTGTATACTTAAAGGCCAATCATATACTTAACGGCCTTTCATATACTTCAATATATATAACCACTAGCCTACAGCTCGGTTGGCTGAGCAGCAGATAGACAAAAGTGAATTACCAATTTAAAATTCTGGCCACTTAGCCCATCATCTCCCTGGGGTAAGTAAAGTGAGCATACCTCGTGAAGCTGCACCACTTGATGGGAATTCAGCACTGTTTGTCTTCTGGAGATTCCAGTCCCTGTGGTAAAAAATGTAGTATGCCATATATTAAGGATCACCAACGGTGATGGGCCCTACGCAGCACTGTTGTCATGATTGGGAGATTTGTGCATATACAATCGGTGATATCCACAGTCATTGTATTAAATCTTGACTTAAAGCTTTCATTAGTGCAGGAATTCATATTCTTTGGGTCTTTCGGTAAAGATAGAAAAAAAAATATCACGACGTTGCGATCGCAACACAGGCAATCGTCATCATTATAAAGGTTTGAGATGGGTGTAGCCCAAGGGTCATAAGCAAAGTGGGCAGGGCTAGTGATAAAATTTGCATGTAAATGTAAGATCGGGTAAATCGGAGAGCCACATCCACGACGACGAAGCTGCGGAGTTGGCCATTGTATTGTGAGAGATTAGCATGTCAATGTAAGATCGTAGAGCCACCGCCAAATCGAGGAAAACGAGCAACGGTGGCTGTGTTGGTGAGACATTTATCCTGTTAATGTAAAAACATTTAACCTGTTAATGTAACACCAGAGAGTCGAAAATAACTACTAAACATCACAGCCAGTTATGACTTAAGCTGGTTAATAATGTCCTTCAAATGATTGCTCAGTTTGTACCCATCTTCTCGGTTGAAATTGTGTCTGTGTTTATATATCTGGATGGCTTCATGAACGAATCTTTGCTGATAGCCAGTGGGTTTGCATAGTACCGTCGTCTTGGAAAAATCTATTTCGTGTGAGCCCACCACATTAAAACAATGCTTAGCCACGGTTAAGGTATTGGTCCTACCGTGTTTCAGATCTGCCTTGTGTTCACGGACACGGTCCGAGTCATGTCGCTTAGTTTCCCCAATGTAACTACTGCCGCAGACACAGCTTAGTTTGCAGACACAGCTTAGTTTGTAGACGCCGGGGTATTGCATGTCAGGGATCACATCCTTCACAGATGGGATCGGATCACGAATTTTATATACTGTGTTGAATCGAACCCCGATCTTGTGTTTGCTCATGATTTTGGAAATCTTTTAGTGACCCCTGCTATGTATGGCAAGGTGATAGTTTTGATTGGGTCCTCAGATGGTTCTTTCCCAACGGCTGGGGTGATAGCTTTACAGATTGTGTAGTCTGAATATCCATTCATCTTGAGGGCTTGGTGTACGTATTCTAGTTCACTGGCTAGGTGGTGATGGTCGGAAAACATCGAGCTCTACGGTGTAGAGTTTTGATGAGGGAATTATTCTGGGATGGAGACATCCATATGGGTGGCTTTCCTGTAGACAGTGTCCCATTGAGCCATCTGGTTTCTTTTCGATTAAAACATCCAAGAATGGTAACTTGACATCCTTTACACCTCCATGGTGAATTTGATGGCTGGCTGTATGGAATTGATGTGGTTGAAGAATTGGTCCAGAGCTGGTAGGCCATGTGGCCAGATGACGAACGTGTCATCTATGTACCTCTTCCACAAGGAAGGATGTAAGGTGGATGCCTGGATGGCATCTGTCTCAAATTTTTCCATGAAAACATAGGCTACAACTGGAGATAAGGGAGAACCCATTGGGGTACCTTCAACTTGTTTGTAGAATGTTCCATTCCAGGTGAAGTAAGTGTTTGTTTGTGAGAGTATGTAACCAGGGCCGGTACATTAGAATGCAGTCCTTGTTGGACCAAATCTTCAATAATTGCAATGGTGTCAGGCACTTTGGTAACAAAGATACTACGTCTAAACTGACAAGCAAATCACATGGAGATAGTGAGATGTCCTTTATTAACGATATCAAGTGAGCTGAGTTAAGTACAGCTAAGGTTGTCTTACCAGGAAATGGTTGTAAGGTCTCAGACAGAAATCGGGCCAGTTGGTAGGTGGGTGAGTCAATGGTGGAGACGATGGGACGAAGTGGTGTACCTTCTTTGTGGATTTTTAGTAAGCCATAAAATTTGGGTGGTCTAGCAGTAGAGGGTTTTAAGGAAAGCCGCTTGGTTGGTTCGATTAAAGATGTCGAATCAGTGATGATATTGTTGTTTTTCGTAACCAGGCGGTTGGTGGGATCTCTATTGATTTTGGTATAGCTACCATCATTAAGTAGGTCCTGAATTGTGTTATTGTATGTGGTTTTGTCCATGATGACAGTGGCATTGCCCTTGTCGGCTCAGAGGATGACTCTGTCATCTCTCTTTTTCAGTTGAGAAAGCTCAAAGCGCTCATCCTTACTGATGTTGCTAATAGGTATTTTTTCACCTGATGACAATTACTTGTGTTGCGATCGAAACGTCATATTTTTTTTTCTATCTACGTTGGCTTTACCGAAAGACCCAAAGAATAATAATTGTATTGTTATATTATTATTTTTTTACGTCATGTGTCACTTTTTATATTTTCTATCCACCACTAGACGAAGGCCTTCGTCAATTATTTCCATTCCTTATCATCCTGTGCAACCACGATCAACATAAGCTTATCAAATCGCTGCTTCTCTTTGGTAGTCATTCTCTTAAGTGTATTTACTCATTTGGCTGCTATTCCATCACCAGTCTTGTTCATCTGATTTCCTTTCTAGTGAAGTGTCCTACTCAAGCACACTTAACTTTCTTAGCATTGAATATGAAGTCTGTCATTTGTGTTTGTTCTCTGATCCACGTGTTCCTTTTCGTGGTCTCTCTGTGTAATTCCCAGCACATGTCTCTCCATACTTCTTTGCACACTTTTAAGATTTTGCTCCGTATTTTTTTGTCCGATTTTAATGTCCATATGACATTGCTCATTTTTCTATTGGCACATTGGTATGTTATTTTTATATTTCAAAAAACACTCTACCCTCCTCTCACTCACCTCTTTATGTCATCATTTTGATCCTGGACTTAGTATTTACTCGAGAAATACAAACTCTTTTGTCATTCCAGTTAAATCCCTCTGACACCATATTTATTTTTATTCTGCCAACTTTTGTCCGTAACTTTTTGTCCGCTCATTTTATCTGTTGCGCAACTTTGCAGTATTTTTATTTATTTATTCCATCATGTCTTTTTCTTCGTTACTATTACTTGTGATGTGTCATCAGCGAATCTGAGATGGTCAAGACTTGCATATTGATGTCTTTATTTCTCCAAACCAATTTGTATTATCACTTAATAGACTAATAGGAAATACATTCTCACCAAAGCTATGTTCCAGCGACAATGGAAGTTAGTGATGGTAAGTGTATAAGGTCGATGGCTTTAACAAATATTAAACATTCTGTTTTTACAGGGAGCTAAAGGGGAAGCAGGAATTGTAGGACCTTCCGGAACTTCTGGTGATAAGGTAAAGGGTTGGAAAAATAACATACCTTAACACCACCGTTAATTAATGAGTCATTTCAACTGTGTTTCTGTGAGTGCAGTATCAGTGACATCTGTACAGAGCATGCAACTGTGATTCACATTTGACATATTTCTAGAAACCCAGTGTTTTGTTTGTATCACCTGGTTAAAACCAATGTCATATAGGCACACACATATGCACGATCCCGTGCTACGTGTATGTCTGCACGCATTTACAATTTTAAGTAAAGGGGCGGTGAAGTGGTTGAGGGGTAGAGTGAACGCTGCTCGTTTCAGAGGTTCATGGTTCAAATCCAGCGGCCACTCGATTGAATACTGCGGGCGTAATAACCCTAAAATCACTACTACGCTCTGTCTTCTTAACTATGGACATTATATATCCTATGACGTCAGTCGCAGCAGTAGGCCGTTGTGTGCAGGCATCATGGTTCAAATTTGAAAAATGACCTGCAAATTACTCAATTGGCATGGCACACAGCAAACTATCGCCCCCCCCCCCCCTCCTTACTGGCAGACCACAGAGCTTAGAAAATTGTTGGCATCAATTTCTGGCTGCTGCAGCTCATTGTAACCACTGAGGTTATCGCGGTTGTGCTGTACCACTCTCCAAAGCTTGTTTCGTTCGGATTTTACCGCACGCGTTGTTTGGCACGTCCGTCCGACGTTTCGCTCCGCGTGCTGGGAGCTTCGGCAGCCGCTCTTTTAGGGAGTTCTCAACACGTGGGGCGTAAACACCAGACATCGTGTCGAACGCCGCGCAGGGTACAACCTGGACACACGTCGGAGAGCTACACCGAGGTGATGCGTGTTTCCGTACTCTTGTCAGGGCAAAGATGGTTTTCCAGGAGCTAGAGGACCTCCGGGGCTCCCAGGCGCTCAGGTCAGCTAATCTATCAGTTTTCTGCATTCACGTCCGCACAAACATATGCACGTGTATAGTTGTGTGTCCCGAATGTATCAATAATACACTTTGTTCGTACAGGGTCCCCCTGGACTAGAGGGTGCTGATGGCAGAAAAGGTCCTCCGGGAGAGAAGGTACAGCTGCAATGAATTCTACTCTCGTATCTCTCTGGCTTGGTGGCATTGCAGTTCGCACGCTATGATCAGAATTGTAATGGTGTTTGTTCATATCCCCGCCTGGGATTGACTCAACCCATCATGTTAATTTTCCGGAGATGAAAAAGTTGGCACCATTTTGTGGGACGTCAAGAGTGGCTGTGCTGTGGAGAGATTGGTCATGCGTAGATGCCATCTGCATCCATTGAGGATTCATGGATGTACTGTATATATGTATCAAGTGTATATGTCTGTAATATAAATAATGATTTGTGGTCGTGGAGTATAGATATGGGTATGGATACCAGCAGACTTTGGCTTATTTCTCTACATATAAATACTTGAGTGTATCAGCCTATGGGCTTTCTAAAAGAATGTCATCCGACAGCATTTGTTCAAATAAGAAAACCCTGGGCCCACTCTCACCTTTTGGGTCTCATAAGCAAAGTCAGGTGTGTTATAATTGAATTCTTCAGATGTTATATCCAAGGACACTCCATCGTCAAGAAGGGCCCATGTTCCATACCGAACCAATACCGTATTATATAACGTTGTGAAGCAACCATGTTCTTGCAGAGCCGAATTAAATGTACACGAATGTGCACGCTTCTCATCATATCACATGTTTTATATTGCAGGGGCCTGCCGGTGCCCCAGGTGCTCCTGGGAAAGATGGCATCAAAGGATATCCGGTAGAGGAATCTTGTCTCGAACGTCGACAACACATACCACAGAGCCGTCCACGGTTTTACAACTATGGCACAGAGATAGAGAGAAATAAGGGTGCCACCCCATTTTTGAGTTGGCACCAAAGCATTGATGGCAGAGACTTTCGCAGTGTGACCCCCCCCCCCTACCCAGTTATACCATGCATCTTTCAAGAGGAGCGCACACAACTGAGGAGCCCTGTTGTTTCTTCAAGGCCACGTTCTCTTAATGCCGCGCTTCTCGGAGTATCTGTCATGGCCTGCAGCTCAGTATGCTCATGGATCAAAGACCTGCCCCCAAGTGTCGACCAAGCCTATCACTTGCATGCCTCAAAGCAAATCCTCCTGGTGCAGCAACAGATCTCCAGTGTTTTCCTCCCCATTGAAAAGCCTCCTTAATTTCGTAACTATATCTGTGTGGAAGCCTGACTTTCGTCCATGCAGGTTTTATTGCACAGCTGAATGCCTGAACCCGTGTGTGAGCTTGCTACAGAGCCATTACGTATGGATTCAATAGCTTGATTTCCACTACCATCTGGAAATTGCATTACGAGGAGTGTAACCATTTGCTCTAATTGGGGCAGAAGAAGAGTGTGACGGCAGCATGGATGGATGCATATCTGCGTGTATGTAGACAACGAGTATCCAATTAGAATGAAATCATGTCAGGGCAAGTGCTGTCAGCGAGCACTGAAGGTCAGTATGGTACAGATGTTGCCAGTTTGGCTACCATCATAACTGGCTACCTTTGTCTCCCCAATCCTAATATTAACCACTTGAGTCAACTTAGGCAGGGATTCGAGGTTTAGATTCCAATGTTTGTCATTGGAAGCTAAACCTGGAATATGATTTTAACCGGAAGATAATGTAAATAATAAAGCGGCGCATTTAACATCTATGTCATTACTGTATAAGTGAATTATACCTTCATATGTGTGTGTATACGCAATGCAACTCATACAACTATGCATCTTTAAGGTACTCGTCATTGCAGTGTATACCCAGGAGTCTATCCTGGGTATACACGTTCCTTGCTCCGAAGGTAAAAAAAGAAAATCGCGTGAAATTACCATCACGTGCCTCGCAGGTTCACTGACCTGACAAATTGCTCTGCCTCTTCAACAGGGTTACAAAGGCCACAAGGGTGAACCTGGAATGCCAGGCCCAATGGTAAGTGATGGCAATGATGGTGTTTTATTAGTCATTAAACCTAATGCTACACATTAGGGCCGTGTCGTAGTTCACAATAGGGTCCGCACGTTGCAGAGAGCACCAGGGGATCTGCTGACGCATGACCTCCGTGCATTCGATGAATTATGGAATGTAATTGGATATACTCCGCACATAAACCCTCACGTGTAGGCATTATGCAGCTTTTGTTGACCTTTAGTTCTCTACGGACACGCATGGGCAGAGATCTCCCATTTACCTTTGCTGTATAGATCATCCGGTTAAGAGATGTTAGTGAACGTCTGTTTAAGGCCAACACACAATGTTTTTAAGGGGCAGTGTGGATTATATCAAGATCTTGTGGCCGCTACACTGGAGCAAAAACTCAACTGTCCCAGAGTGAATTTCAGATAATAACAGCCACTAATGTTGTGCGTGGCATGAATTGGATTTGGGTAACCGGGATTAGATTTAAATGTCAATGCCATATAGGAAAATCCACCCACTCGTTCGTATTATCACATTGGATTTTTAAAGAAAACATACCTGTAACGGTGTTACTGAAAGAAACTGTAGGAATATAACTTACATTTAAATATGTCAAAATGTTGGTTCCGTAATAGACTTGGAACATTACTTTTAATCTATAAAATAGATTATGTAGATTGGCAGAAACATTCAGCTAAATCTATGCAATCGAAATTGCTGTCTATTGGAACCTCCTTTGCCAGTAGCAAAATATGAGAATTGTTTTTTTACCCTTTAATCTGGCAACAAAACTGACACCTTTTTTATTTCTCGAAATTACTGTCGTTGATTAATAGTTGATTGGTCCACACCCGAGACAGCTTTCCTTAGAGCCTAGTCTCACATGGGTTGAACCAGATGACGCCAAAAGGCGCATTTTTTCAACTTCAAGGACAGTGCACATTATCAGAGTTATGTTTTTTGTTTGCATTATGACTGCAGGTATTGTGGTCTATGCAAACATGACTCCTTGTAAAAAAGGTGTCAGTTTTGTTGCCAGATAGAAGGGTAAAAAAACCAATTATCATATTTTTTACTGGCAAATGAGGTTCCAATGGTGTAAAAACACGTAGCAAGTTGATGAACTGAAGGTGTTTTGTCCACACAGGGCCCTTCTGGAGTAAGGGGCATCACTGGCCGAGAAGGTCCTCCAGGGACAGATGTGAGTTTGGCAACAACATTCATGTCCTGTGCTCGTGAACTGCATTACATCTCAGAACAAATGCGCGTTAAAGTCACTTGGAGGAAAATGTGTATGTATGTGTGTTGAACTTCTTTCGCACCGAAAGTAACCAACCATGCTCATCGGGGGTAGAGAAGTTTAAATGATTGCGACGTTATTTTAATTAAGAAAATGAGGTAATGCACGAATACAGCCCTGTTGTCAATCGGCTGCCCATACTTCGCCACACTGATCAGTGCGGATTGTTGAAGGTGGGCAGCATATATGTAGGAGCATAGGCGTGCAGTACAACAATTGATGTTCTCTGCTGCCCATCACTTAGCTCCAAAAGCCCTGTGACAACCTGGCATGCATGGTGGTTACTCATCCAATAACTATTCGTGCTCAAGGTCCGCTTCATTTCCAGGATTCACGAGATAGGATGTATTCCGAGTGATTTGGTATTCGGAAAATGTAACTTAGTACAGACAGTAAAAGCATGACGGGCACATACGCGAGTGAATAACAGTGTGCTTGTGTGTATCACTACACACATTATTATTCACTCACAACATAGGGTAATATTAAATCGTAATGTATCTTAACACATTTTTATTCATAAGTGGTATATAACCCATTTTATTGATGGCATTTCTTTCCACTATGCTGAACATTTTTCTGTAAAAAAAAAACTTAACTTTTTAAAACAGAAGCCACCAGAATGCATCTCATCTACACTCTACATCACACGTGAGAGGCAACGCGTTGATAATGAACAATTCAAGATCCCTGCACAGTCTGACAACATCAATTCTCCAAACCAATTGCACAGCTGCATGTGCTTGTAACTGGTTTAAAAGCCTCTGCTTTAGAGCATTAATGTAACCATCCATCAAAACGTGTGAACAACATTGATGTTCATTCACAGTCGAGTGACTGCACCATGACAGATATACCATTTAATGTATCAACTTTGTTTTAACAAGGTCTTCTAAAGAACAATTCTATCATGACCAATAGCCCTGTGGCTGACTGTAATTTAATTGATATTAGAAATATTGGACTTTATTGGAAAGATAATCACACTCACGCATACTTATATTCTGCTGGTCACCTACCAAAAATTGCTTAAAGGCCTGTTACTGCTTAATGCCAACAGATGCATTTTTACTACCAACGCCGGTGGTAAAATTTCATCACCTGTGCTCTATCCACTGCTGTATGAAGATCTCAAGTCATTGTCATCTCTAGCTCCTGCCCATGGGCTGATTTCATTAGTCCATTTGTAAGGTGGTCATGCTTCCGCGTGTGTTCCCTCTTTCAACTGCTACTCCGCCGTGAGTCTCAACCATCCAACCATCGACCCTTATAGTGATGTGTCCTGACGCCAAGCCCTCTTGTTTTTCTTCAGGGTCGATATGATTCTACCAAGTTGCATTTATTCTGTGATCAGTGTGTTCTCCTCGCTGTCTCTCAGTGTAATTCCAGGCGCGTACCTCTCCACATTTACTTACATTGTGCACTCACTATTTTAATATGATCAAATTCAGTTTCTTTTTCAAAAGCACTGCTTATGTGGTACAGTCGCCTCGCGTTTTACGCATGTTTACGTAATGCGATTTTGAAATAGCGTGTTAGATTAATTTACACTTATTTTTGTTGTGCGCGCTCTATTTTTTAAATAACGTTCCCCAACGTGTTGGCCATGGTGTACGGAAAGCGCTGCGAGCTGATGGTTAGTCAGGAAGCAAACTACAGTAGCAATCCCTGAGGTGCAGTACAACAACCACAAGCGCGGGCAGCATCAGCATCTTCTTCTCGCACGCCATTGTGAAGATCGTGTCCGCGTGTACTTTGTCTTGTGCACAAATTTGCCGAATAATGTCTGGTAAGCATAATTTTTTAAATATTTTTTTACTTTCTTTCTTTGAATAAGCTGTTACTCTCTTTAATACATGTATGGTAGGATTGTAAATATAATACTAGCTGTACTACCCGGCTTCGCCCGGGACTTGTATCTACCACGGCCGGCCGCCTTTGTCTCCCCAGTGGCGATGTTAATACGCTACAGTAGTTAAGTTACTCGTTTGAGGCAGAGTCGACCTAGGGGAGGTTCAAATAATCGTCACCGGTGGTGGCCGTGAGCGGGAATCGAACTGGGTTTGCCGGGTTGGTAGCGCAGCGTAGCGTTAAGCACTACACCCACCGCTCCTCACACACCACACACGCACAGACACACACACAGACACACACACAGACACACGCAGACACACACAGACAGAAACCCACACACAGACAGCACGCTAACCACTACACTACCGCTCCCCACACACCACACACGCACACACACAGACACACACACAGACACACACACACAGACACAGGCAGCACGCTAAGCACTACACTACCGTTCCCCCTACACAACACACGCGCGCGCGTCCATAGGTACACATACACGCGCTTGCTGCAGACACACACGACTTTCAGGGTGCATACGGCAGTAAACGACTGAAATAATAAAGCGGCAATGCTGTGTAAGGAACGCCTTAGACCCGCATTATACATTTGTGTAATGCGAGCGTAAACACACAAACACACACAAACACATACACAATACACACACACATACATGCAGACACACAGACAGACACATACCACACATACATACACACACATACAAACACAGAAACACATACACACACATACATAGACACACACATACATACACACAAACACATCCACAGACGTACATACACACATACATACAGGCACGCAGACATACACATAAACACATACAAAAAAACCCACATACATACACACACACATACATACACACAAACACATGCACACACATACATACACACATGCATACAGACACACAGACATACACATAAACACATACACATGACCCGGCTTCGCCCGGGACTTGGATCCACCACGGCGGCAAAACCGACATACATACACACACAGACATACACACAAACACATACACACACATACATACACACATGCATACAGACACACAGACATACACATAAACACATACACATGACCCGGCTTCGCCCGGGACTTGGATCCACCACGGCGGCAAAACCGACATACATACACACACAGACATACACACAAACACATACAACAACAACAACAACAACCGCCATTCGCCACTAAGTGGCGGTGACGTCACCACGATGCTTGTGCCAGGCCAAGTGCACCTTGAGGCCACGTGAAGTGTCGAACGCCCGCTGGCAGGAGGTCACGGGGCAGACCCAGGTGCCAATGGTCGACTGACCGAGATGACCGAGATGACTGGCTGATGCACCACCTGTGCCCCCTACTGTACCAACTTGCTGTGCTTTAGCCACCCGGCGCTCCGCTCGTTGTTGTGAGCGTCGCTCCTCCGCCCTCCGTTGTTGTTGGAGGGCGACTGCCTCCAACTGCCCAGTAGCGTCCTTCACGAGCCTCCTCCACTGAGGCCGATCTTGACACCGCTGGTACCAGTCATCGGCAAGTCCACTCAGCTCCACGTCCTCCTGTACCACATCACTCCATCTCTTCTCCAGCCCGTGCCGCGCCCGTCTAGCCCCCTCGATCCGGCCGAACAAAAGCTGTTTAGGCATGCGGTGGCTGGGCATGCGGGCTACATGACCCAGCCAACGCAGCCTTGCCTGCCGGAGGAGCTCACTGATGGGACTTTGCCCAGATCTTTCAAGGATTTGTGAGCTCCTCACACAATCCAGCCTGGTTAAACCCAGGATGGATCGTAGGCAGGCCAGCCTAAATGTTTCCAACCGGCGAAGATGCTCCACCAGGGGGGTCCACGTCTCGCAAGCGTAGAGAAGGGAGGGAATGACCGTGGCCGAGAAGACCTGAAGCTTCGTGCGGAGCGACAGACCAGGTAGCTTCCACACAGCGTTACGCAGCCGATGAAAAGATATTGCCGCTCGACTGATTCGGAGTGAGACCTCTGCTGATAGACTGGAGCCGGTCATAAGCACACTGCCCAGGTATGGGAAACTCTCCACTCTCTCCACAACTGCCCCATCACCAATTGGGAGTTGTGGGGGTGGAGTGTCCGATGGTACAAAATACCCAGGCAGGTGCTTGGTTTTGGTGGGGCTGATGGTAAGGCCCCACCTCTTAGTGGCACGCTCCAGTCTCAGCAGCAGCGCCTCCAACTCCTCTTCTGAATGAGCAGCTATTACCAAATCATCGGCATACATAACGTGGTTGACCAATAGGGAGCCATCCCTTGATCGCACCCGGGCGTCGATCAGCCTCCCATTATATCTGTACCAAATGGAAATTCCCCCGGTACAGCTATTGAAGGCTTCACGAACTACGCGGTCAAAATAGATGTTAAATAATGTGGGAGCCAGAGGACATCCCTGTCGCACCCCAAGGTGTACAGGGAAAGGCTCCGACTCCCGGCCACGTAGTTTTACCCGGGCCCGCTCACCATCATGAAGGTCCTTAATGATCGTGAGCAGAGGGTCAGGGACTCCGAAAGCACGAAGAACAACCCAGAGCCCAGTCCTACTGATGGTATCATAGGCCTTGACCAGGTCAATAAAGCAGAGATGTAGGTCTTTTTGGAATTCCCTACACCTCTGCTGTAGCAGACGGACAGAAAATATGGCATCTGTGCAGGACCGCCCTTTCCTGAAACCGCATTGGGGCTCCGCAAGCCCCTCCTCAGCGTGCCTAGCAAGGCGATGTTGAATAATCCTTGCCAGGACCTTACCCGGCACACTGAGGAGTGAGATGCCCCTGTAGTTGTTACAGTCGGTACGGTCCCCCTTCTTAAAGAGGGGAACCACCAGGGCATCCTTCCAGTCCTGCGGAACCCGTCCAGTGGTCCAGACTGTTGTTATGATGTCATATAGGGCAGTCTGTGCACAAACGCCACCCTCCCTCAGCATTTCGCTTGGGAGATCATCTCTGCCCGGTGCCTTCCCTGGTCTCAGACTCCGGATCGCCCTCAGTACTTCCTCAACAGCTGGCACCTCAGCCAGCCACTCACAGGGGGTGACCTCTTCCAATATTTGAGGCACCGCAGCCTCAGCAGGGTTATCCCCACTTTGTGCCATGATGTTTTCCTGGCTGAGAGAATTTCCCTCCCCCAGGACCTCACAGAAATGCTCAGCAAATCTGCAAACACATACACACACATACATACACACATGCATACAGACACACAGACATACACATAAACACATACACATGACCCGGCTTCGCCCGGGACTTGGATCTACCACGCCCAGCCGCCTTTGTCTCCCAAGTGCCGATGTTAATACGCCACACCAGTTACTCGTTTGAGGCTGAGTGGACCTAGGGGAGGGCCAGGTCCGTTTCAAATAATCGTCAGCGGTGGTGGGCGTGAGTTGGAATCGAACTGGGGTCGCTCAAGCAGCTTAATGACTGTTTGTACAAAGAACATATAAAGAATCGATGATAATAACCAGGCAAGAGTCCACATTATAGACTGCCAGTACACGCACTCAGCTTCATAAGCAGGCTAGAGTGTACATGATAGAGTGGCAGTACGCTCACCGAGCTTAATAAGCAGGCTACAGTGTACATGATAGACTGGCAGTACGCTCACCCAGCTTAATGAGTATTTGTACAGTGAACATTAAAGTAATCGATTGTTGGCGCGTTGGGTTTAAAAGTAATATTAATAGCACACATTGTGGTGGGGGTGTAGTGAAGAGTAGGAAAAACTTTGATGAATTTACCTCAGAGTGGCGTGGTGGGTGTCGAGGCCTAGTAGCATGCAAAGCCTGCGGCCTCGCCTAAAATTGTCGGCTTGGAAGAGGCAGGGTACGGGTGGCGTTCCTTCCCCCCCCCCCCCTAGCGCTCCAACAATACTGTGTAATGGCTATTATTTAATTAAATACGGAGCTTATGAAAGTGGCGAAGGCGTGGCTAGCCGTTGGCAGGGGCAACCGCCGTCCAATGAAACTGCAGCCCTTGGCGAAGGCGTGGCTAGCCGTTGCCAGGTCCAATGAAAGCGGCGAAGGCGTGGCTAGCCGTTGCCAGGGGCAACCGCCGTCCAATGAAAGTGCGTATGGGCCAAAGTCCACACACACACACACAGACAGACAGACATGAACGATTTTATATATATAGACTAGCTGTACTACCCGGCTTCGCCCGGGACTTGTATCCACCACGGCCGGCCGCCTTTGTCTCCCCAGTGGCGATGTTAATACGCTACAGCAGTTACTCGTTTGAGGCAGAGTCGACCTAGGGGAGGTTCAAATAATCGTCACCGGTGGTGGCCGTGAGCGGGAATGGAACTGGGTTCGCCGGGTTGGTAGCGCAGCGTAGCGTTAAGCACTACACCCACCGCTCCTCACACACCACACACGCACAGACACACACACAGACACACACACAGACACACGCAGACACACACAGACAGACACACACACACACAGACAGCACCCTAACCACTACACTACCGCTCCCCACACACCACACACGCACACACACAGACACACACACACAGACACAGGCAGCACGCTAAGCACTACACTATCGTTCCCCCTACACAACACACGCGCGCGCGTCCATAGGTACACATACACGCGCTTGCTGCAGACACACACGACTTTCAGGGTGCGTACGGCAGTAAACGACTGAAATAATAAAGCGGCAATGCTGCGCAAGGAACGCCTTAGACCTGCAACACATTTGTGTAATGCGAGCATAAACACACAAACACATACAAACACATACACAATACACACACACATACATGCAGACACACAGACACATAACACACATGCATACACACACATACATACACAGAAACACATATACACACATACATAGACACACACATACATACACACAAGCACATGCACACACGTACATACACACATACATACAGACACGCAGAAATACACATAAAGACATAGAAAAAAACCCACATACATACACACACACACAAACACATACACACACATACATACACACATACATACAGACACACAGACATACACATAAACACATACACACATACACATGACCCGGCTTCGCCCGGGACTTGGATCCACGATGCCCGGCCGCCTTTGTCTCGCCAGTGACGATGTTCACACACGACAGCAGTTACGCGTTTGAGGCTGAGTGGACCTAGGGGAGGGCCAGGTCCGTTTCAAATAATCGTCTGCGGTGGTGGGCGTGAGTTGGAATCGAACTGGGGTCGCTCAACCAGCTTATTGACTATTTGTACAAAGAACATATAAAGAATCGATTATAATAACCAGGCTACAGTCCACATTATAGACTGCCAGTACACGCAGTCAGCTTCATAAGCAGGCTAGAGTGTACATGATAGAGTGGCAGTACGCTCACCGAGTTTAATAAGCAGGCTACAGTGTACATGATAGACTGGCAGTACGCTGACCCAGCTTAATGACTATTTGTACAGTGAACATTTAAGTAATCGATGTTTGGCGCGTTGGGATTTAAAAGTAATATTAATTGCACACATTGTGGTGGGGGTGGAGTGAAGAGTAGGAAAAACTTTGATGAATTTACCTCAGAGTGGCGTGGTGGGTGTCGAGGCCTAGTAGCGTGCAGAGCCTCCGGCCTGGCCTAAATTGCCCACCCGGCAGAGGCAGGGTACGGGTGGCGTGCCTTCCCCCCCCTTCAGCGCTCCAACAATACTGTGTAATGGCTATTATTTAATTATTTACGGAGCCTATGAAAGTGGCGAAGGCGTGGCTAGCCGTTGGCAGGGGCAACCGCCGTCCAATGAAACTGCAGCCCTTGGTGAAGGCGTGGCTAGCCGTTGCCAGGTCCAATGAAAGCGGCGAAGGCGTCGCTATCCGTTGCCAGGGGCAACCGCCGTCCAATGAAAGTGCGTATGGTCCGAAATCCACACACACACACACACAGAGAGACAGACATGCACGATTTTATATATATAGATATACTGTAACCAGTGAAATATGTAGACGTAAAAATGAGGTTCGGGAGCGTGTTCTCCCTAACCCCAACAATTTCCTTTATTTCTTATTGGAAAATTATGTTTAATTTATGCGATTTTGAGTGGTAGCCGTACATAATTGTAGCTGCCCTCGGGATACATACCATGATGTGTTTTCCAGTTGTGTTCCAACAACAAATATCTGCATTTTTTGCAAAATTTTTACACGGTTTTAGCTTTTCTCCTATTCATCTTGACCCCAACTTTCAACAATGTCCTGTAATTAATTTACATTAGTTGTTGGTATAACTATTTAATGGGCATATCCGAGATGGTGAATATTTTCTCCATCTAAATCTGTATCAATATTTATTCAATACATTATCAGAAGATATCTTATCATATCACTCTGGAAAACTTGCGCAAAGTGCGTATCTCCTTGCCTGACTTTTATTCTGATATATATATTGGTAATTTATTTATGCAATGTCAGTGCAGCTCTCATGAAATCATGAGACTTCTACACAACCGACCAATGTGCTTGTCAGGAGAAGCAAACCATCGGTCATGTCCTGTGATGCCCTGCAGCACCACAATGCACTCTTCAAGATTCGGCAATGCCAACACCAGAAGCGGTGGCCTGTGCAGAATATTGGGCAAAGACCATAGAGGTTGGACAGGAGACGCGACAAAGAAGATGTGTAGCTGTTTTATGCTTGTAGATGGTTTTGATAATCTTTAAATATGTTTTTTTTTATTTAGTCATTGATTTGTGAGAACTTGGATGACTATATCAATGTCCGCTGAGTCAAATGCGTTATCATAACTGACAAATACTAGGCACAATGGAAGTTCATATCTGTTCATCTTTTCTAAATCCAGCTTTCTCATGTGGTTGCTTGACCACTAAATGGTTAATTAGTCTGTTCCCAATGATCTTCATGAACAATCCATATCCTTGTGATACGAGGTTTATGAAGTGGACCAATATATTAAAAAATAAACTAACTTCTGAGTTTCGGAAAAAAAACATTATGCCAATAGTACAATCAGAATAACATCAGGGGAAATACAAATAAAAAACTTACATTTTAAGTGCTCAGTCTGGAATACAATCAGATGAGGCTTCCAGACACAATGTTAATTTTATATTTACAGCAGGAGCTTTGAAATCTTACCCTGCTGCAGATGGATATTCCTTTGACAACAAAATGGCACCAATTATTTTTTTCCCCATCGAACTACAAAATGGCAAGAGTGGAGACACCAGGTGTATAATTTGTCTCATATATCATTTTACGTCTAAGCCAATGATATTGATTTATATTTTGTTCTTTTCACCGCAGGGACGACCAGGGCCCCCTGGGCCACAGGGACCTTCAGGCACAAGAGGGGAGACGGTAATGGATTTAATAACGTTCAAGTGCAAGAGGAGGCCAAAGTGACACAGGTGGCCATTACCCATGCTATAGCGCTGAGGCAGTGCCATCAAATACCTGGGTTTTAATCCAGGTTTCAGCCACCAGTGTGAGCTAAAAAAAAAAACAGGTTCTGAAATCCTGGGATAGTTGATATTCTCAGCCTGGTCACCAATTACTGTGAGGAAAAAAAATACCCATTACATTAAATCAATTTGACATATTTCAGCCCCGAGCGATACGGATCTAAAAATATATTGGATGATTGACAGGAAAAAGGCCACGCTTCAGTGAGCATGAAGGAGCACCGGTCTCGTGTTAGAAAGGCCTCTTGAAGTGACTCCAGACATAGTTCTGTGGTGTCATTTTCTGGGGGCCATTATCTGACATGATGTGAGGGATAGGCTCTGCTGAATGTGAGATTTGCAGAAGGCTGTTTATTCCCTTCCATAACGTAGTTCTGGGACATCATTAGACTATTGATTTTGTATTATTGATTTTGTTTAAATTAGTTAATTATTGTTGTTATTTTCTGATTTAATTGTAAACACTGGAAGACTGAAATGTGCACGATATATATTGTGTGTGTTAGAATATGCAATGCATATGTGCAGTGCATAGCATAATGGGAAATTATAATACATGAGGCAAATCCTGGGGGCAGGGGGCTATGAAACGCTGTAGTTGGTGGGAGTGAAATCCCAGTTGTCAAGTTCATTCTATTAATGGGCATGGGAGGTTAACATGAGTTTCATCGACTGCCTCCTTGACTCGTGTCCAGTCATTTCAAATAGCACAAAGGAGATTCAATATCACCAGCAAACACAACCCTGCATTAATTTACATAGTCTGTGCAATACAAATCTATAAAGATATATAATTATTTAGCAATAATAGCTTAATAACAACAATAAAAATAAATATTCTACTGGTTTTAATAAAATAAATTAAAGTGTACTTTTAATTTCATATATTTCATTATATTAAATTCATTTAAATATAGGTTTGATACTCATTTGTATTCCATGGCCTCAGGCCATATATTTCACTTATGAATGCCCATCTCAGTTAATTAAACTGACGGAGTTGAGGGGTTTAAATAACAATAAAATGTATACTCAAAACTTTATTGAAAGGTTATAACATAATTCTATTTTATTGACCATATAAAAACACATCAAATTTTTCTATAGAGTGATAGATCAAGACCTCCCCATGCTGTGGTGTTTATGGTGTACCACAAAAATCCCACCATCTTAGCTGGTACCAATTTCTGGTCTTGCCCATCGCCTGACTGTAATGTTGTAAGAATTGATGGTGCTAAACGTTTTGGAAAAATGTTTGATTAATTGTGTTTGCTTTCTTATACACAGGGTCCTGTTGGTCCATCTGGAAGTAATGGGCTACCTGGGCCATCTGGGGAACCTGTAAGTGGAGGACACTTAATTTCACATGGCCTTTGAAAATTGTGCTTCCGACATCAGTTTCTGCACTCCTTTATCTGTGGGGTTCTTTTTGCCAATGTCAAGATATTGAATGGCTTTACCCTTTAAGTTATGATTACAAATGTTAAGGTGACTACGACGCATTCTGGCAGGGGACAGTACTATTCTAAAATTCACAGTGCATCTTTGGGTGTCTGTTCAATGAACCTACCTTTGAACATTGTATAGCCTGCTGTGCCACAGTTGGATATTGCATATACAGTATGGTCATCTTGTTGTATAGGCATGAAAATCCTACAATTATTATTTTATATAATACCCTCTTAGCACGAACAATCGTAGTGTTTGTGAGCACATATTAAGGTGAGTATAGCAGAGGGCAGAAAGACAAGCAAGGCTACTAGCAGTAATGGTGCCTGTTTCAAGCCTCATTTGTACCCTCCCCATAGAGGTTGGTTCATTTTATGTGGAGGCTCTCACAACCAATATTATGATTTGTAATTGTGTTTTTTGCGTTAGATCGTCGTGTAGATATAATGTTAATGTTTCAACTACAACCCTCCACCACTCGAAGCAAGCTTAATGTTGCCAATTTGGTACCACGTTTTACTGGCGATTACATCGAGGATTCTCGGGTGTTAACAAGAGCTACGCTCTCCTGTGATAGTTTTTTTTTTCAGGTGTTGGAGGGTTATAGTTTAGATTTCACATTATACCTACATGATCTATCCAAAAAGAAACCAATTATGAATCAGCCACATTTGTGTCCTGATACTCATGCAAAAAAGTAATATATGGAGTTGTTAAGGCTGAGTTGACATTCCGGTGGACCAGGCCATTTGAAAGAAAGCTCGTTTCTAACGATAGTTTTGCAAAGGTTTAAATCAAACATGGTTTTCTGTCCTAAAGAGGGAAAATATGTATATATATATACCAGCCGGTCTTTCCGGCACTGTTTCTTCTTCATAGCAGAGACATATTTGCCATCAGTGTGCTGTGAAGAATGCTAATTTGTCAAAATGTCGCCTGTTATATAAAATGGCATTATTTGTACTTGTGCACCACTGCCAATGCAGTATCACAAAACATGTTTTGTGATACTGCCAATGCAGTATCACAAAACATGTTTTGTTAGTTTTATGGAATTGCACTAATCACTATGCCACCAATTCCAATGAAGTAAAATCTCTCAATGCCCAACATGGTTTAACCAGAATCCAGAGTATAATGAATGTATTAGAATTGTTTTAATATTCTCATTATTCTCCCTACACAGACGTCGTCCAACCTATACACAAGATAACAGCATTGCAGATTTCTTGTCGAGATTTCTGCATTTTGCTTTGTCAATGCAGGGTGGAAAAGGTGAAAAGGGATCATCAGGTGACATTGGATTCCCTGGTCCCAGAGGAAGACCTGGAGAACCGGTGAGTAACTGAGACACTCACTCACCACCACTCACAGAGGACACTCACTCACCACCACTCACAGAGGACACTCACTCACCACCACTCACAGAGGACACTTACTCACCACCACTCACAGAGGACACTCACTCACCACCACTCACATAAGACACTCACTCACCACCACTCACAGAGGACACTCACTCACCACCACTCACAGAGGACACTCACTCACCATCACTCACAGAGGACACTCACTCACCACCACTCACAGAGGACACTCACTCACCACCACTCACAGAGGACACTCACTCACCACCACTCATAGAGGACACTCACTCACCACCACTCACATAAGACACTCACTCACCACCACTCACAGAGGACACTCACTCACCACCACTCACAGAGGACACTCACTCACCACCACTCACAGAGGACACTCACTCACCACCACTCACAGAGGACACTCACTCACCACCACTCACAGAGGACACTCACTCACCACCACTCACAGAGGACACTCACTCACCACCACTCACAGAGGACACTCACTCACCACCACTCACAGAGGACACTCACTCACCACCACTCACAGAGGACACTCACTCACCACCACTCACAGAGGACACTCACCACAGTAACGTTTTGACCTGCCTTTAAAGTACATCTGTGAAAAAGAGCTTCATTGATCGTGGGATTTCTCCAGGATATATAAAAATTCTGATTCTGAGAGTAAATTAACTTTGCACTGTACGAACATAGACACATTGGACCTTATAGTAATAGGTTTTTACCCTTTCAACTGGTACAAAAACTGACACCTTTATACAAGGCATCATGTTTGCAATAACCACAACACAAGCAGTCAAAATGCAAACAAAAATAAACAACTCTGATGATGAAAATGATATGCACTGTCCTTGAAGTTGATTGGTCCACATCTGAGACAGCTTTTCGTAGAGCCTAGTCTCCATTGGTGTTGGACCAGATGACGCCAAAAGGGTAAAAACCTATTTATTTAGCCACTGGTAAAGGAGGTCTCATAGTGTACAGTGGAACCTTACTCTAAAGAACACATTCATGTAAAGATGCAGACATTTCCAAAATAGTTATTCTTCACAAAAGGTATTTGCTAATAATGCTGTGATGTTCTCTTACAGGGCCCTGGTGGCTTTGATGGTCAAGCAGGAAAAGATGTAAGATCAATTGTGTTTTGCTGTCAATTCAATGAACATATTTTTGTGTTGATTTTGAAATGTCATTAAAGGGCTTTTTTATTTTTTTTATTCAAAATTTTTACCAAGGTAACATTTAGCAAATTCATCTCGATGCCAAAGATTTAATACTTAAAATAAATACCCTATATTATGACAATATCCCTCACGTGTGTGTTTTAAAGTTGTGATGATGGTCATAGCCTGATCTATGTTTAAGCTGCTGAATGATATCATGGGCAGTGCATTTTACTCAGAGTTACTCTATGGTGGAGTCCACATTTCAGTTCCTGCCATTCTCAAAACATTCATTTTGTGCAGTTGACGTCTACTACTGCTAGGTCTTTAAAGATATATTAAATGCATCACCTGAAAAAATAGGTCAACTATAGCCCAAATCCCAAATGCGGATAAAACCCACAAAAACACGTCACAGTACATAAATTGTAGCTGTCTCGCTATAACGTGGTATTTACATTTACCCAAATCTTTCTCACAAGAGGTAATGTATTTGATTAGGCTGTCAAATATTATTTTTAAAACACCTGTCATTGTCATATTACAACCGCATTGGCATTTACAATGTGTAGGCCATGTGTGCCAGTGTGCCGGTACAAAATGTGAAAAAAAAATGACTCGTAAATTACCTCATTGGGTGCTGCTTCATAGCAGCATTGCTCCCCTCCTGTGAGACAGCTGCAAACTATCATCGTCTCTGCGACATAACGCCCCCCCCCCCCCCCCCCGTAATAACAGTGCGCCAGAAGAATGGCACAGAGAGCAAGTGTGCTCGTGATTTCTATTATAATAACAAACTCGACAAATGATGTGTGTTTGATGATTAAAAATGCGTTGTATTTTGATCGCGACATTATTTTCGCAACTTCTCATGTGATATTGATGTCATGATTTTTTTTTTATCACGTGTATTGGAAATTGCGCAACACTTTTTGTTGCGTTTATTTTTATGTTATATTCCCGTTTGTGTTTTTTATTAGGGTTTACCAGGAAAGTCTGGTGAAAAGGGGTCTAAAGGAGACCAGGTCAGTATCACCTGATTGACACAATGCACGTGGTGTTGTTATGCGCTATATATATTACGAAACACAGCATCTCACGCTTACCTGTAAGAGGCACTCGCATTCTATTCATTTCACATCCAACTGCAACATTTGCTCGGGGGTGGATAGGGGTTCACAATCAAATGTTCATTTTCTCTAATTTCATTCCTCGGGATGTTCAGCCATAACCTTAATACATACTTTGCATTGGCAATGACTCATGATACCCCTAGAAAACACACACAATATGAGGAGATACTGTGTCCAACATTGACACAGGTCAGGTGAAAGAACCCATTGCTGTAGTGGCTCTCACATGCTGCCTTACAGCCTTACGAGTTAGCCTTACACACAACGAGTACACAAACTTTGCCTACATAGTGCCCAGGTTACGGTGTGTGATGCTGCCACCATGGCGTCATGCTTATTACCATTGGACGTGCAATCTAGAGGTCGCCGGTTCGATCTCCTGGCGCTTCACTTTAAACAATGGGACACGTTTCTTAAACTATGCTCACCCAACAGCATATATGGATACACCGCAGTGACTAATTTGGAAGATCATTTGTAGTGGGGTAAAGCCTGGGTAGTGACACTTCTTCGAAGATGTCTGGCCAGCATGAAAGAGTAGGCCAAAACATCATCCACAGGGCCTTTTTATAGCTATCTCTAGTGGAGCCCCCTATACCAGCAGTGGCGTGAGCAAGAAATGACAGGGTTACACCATTCCATTTGACCGTTTTGCAAACGTGTGGTTATGCTCATGTGGTTACGTGCGTGAATGAGCTTGCTTTGTGTGCATTTCAATTGTGCAGGGTGAACAAGGCGTAGCAGGAGTAAAGGGCACATCTGGAGAAAGGGGATTGCCCGGACCGCCTGGGAATTCTGGTTGGAAGGGCTTTGAGGGCATGAGCGGACCCAGGGGACTTCCAGGAGAAAGAGGATTCCCAGGACCAGCAGGAGCCGCAGGGACACCAGGCAGCCCTGGACCACAGGTGCTGCCTTAGTCGTTTGCCTCGCAGTGGTAGAACACCAGGGGCGGTTTCTTCATTAGGGCGATTGGGCGACGCACCACCAATGTCATTGAACCACAGAGTTACACGAGCCGTTACTGTGCCTCTGGATATAGTCCAATCAGCGTCATGTCACGTTCTGTGGAGTACCGCCTCTTTTTGGGCGATTTCACTCTGGCTGAGAATCGCCCCGAGTGTTCCCATAGACTTACATTCAAAGATGTTTTTTTTCGAACGGCGGGCGCTCCAATGCATTCTCTATGGCTTCCGGGAGGGCTCGCACTAACGTGCTTACGTCATCATACATAATCTTTGATAAAAGAAACTGAGTAGATTGTAATAATAATGAGTATAGAAACAAACAAGATGTATTGTAAGAGTCACTTTATTTTTCATTAATATTAAAGAAGTGAAGTTGCCTTTACATGCTTAAGCTGTTAATTTATCCATTGCATGGGTGGACCTTATCCTTATCAGTCATCCAGACATTTGCCCCCCCTGAGAGATTTTGCAGGAGCCGCCACTGTAGAACACTCTGTGACTTCACTTTGCAATATGTGTGCCAATTTTAACGTGTATTATTTAACATGTCATCATCGTCATCATCAGCCTTTGTCAATGTCTCCCATATGTGGAGTGAATGAACAAGTGCTGCCCTCCTACTGTGTGGGCCAGAGGTCACTTAAAGGGATCTCATAAAGTGGCTCTGTGATATCTACTTGCATTCGCCACTCTCTAGCAAGAAGAGTTGCATTGCTGACCTCGACATCCAAATGGAAACTTGATCTCATGATGTGACACGTAACAAGATCAGCATAAAATTAGGGATAAACAAATATGAGTCAAACTTTGGCATTTGTTATAATTGTCAATAAGATATACATGTGATCTTTATCATCTTTGTAGCATTCTGTTTTTTCACGTGTTAATTAAACTTTTCAAACACCAATACATGTTAGACCACTTGACATTGCAAATCATCCGTATCATTCATCATGAGCATCCATATCCTCTCTCTATTACACCTCCGATTAGCGCAGTTGGCTATGCATGGTGCGAAAGGAGTTCAACAGACACACGCAAAATAATACGTTACGAAAAAGCATTCAAACAAACGTCCTAAACGTGTGATATACATTGTTTTATACGTCGAATTAAAAATGTGGCTATGTTCAGGTATAAAATTTGGTGACGTAAATTATGCATTACCTCTAAATGGATACGAATTATTATTCACGGATTCTGTATAATTCAAACGTGATTGACATGTTCATCATTGGGTTCCCCTGCCCCCCCCCCTTCCTCCCCTGCTTCTCAACTATGATCTTTGCCAGGGTGAAGCGCCATCGTTTGATGAAATAAAGCGATTCATTGTGGATGAAATTGCAAGGCAGCTTGACGGTAGGTTTTTCTGCCGGAGAATTATAGACACTCCGACCCTCGTGAGACCTGATGTTACTGTTATTATATTTTTTGATTTTCATTCACATTAACTGTCTGTCCAGTAGTTTCTCCTAAAAATATAAATGGCACTCATTAAAAGTCTTGCTTCATACTTAAAAAAACTATGCAATAATCGTACACTCTAAATATGCACGACAGATGAAACGCTGAGGGGAACTGATTGAACTTGAACAAATTAATTGCTGCGATGATTTTGCTACTTTTTAGAATTGCGTCTATTTAAATAGTGGTGTTGTTTCACTTGTGGCATTTGATGAATAAATATGGCAAAGGCAATCATCGTAATGCTGAAACACATCATCATAAAAGACGAGCATATTTATCATATAACACGTAAGGTTTTATATGGTTATTCTCACCAAAATGGATGGATTTTTAAATCCTTTATATTAAGTTCACTTGCTTGCTTGCTTATGACCGTGCAAATCTTTTGGTCGTTTTTAAACCACTTCCCCTGATCCAATCGAGCTGACATTTTGCACACAGACTCGTTGTGCGTGACAATGTGATTTCGTGAAAAAAAAATCCTAAATTTTACACTTTTTAGGAAAAAATAAATTATATTTAATTACCAATTGCTTAATGGTGGCAGCCATTCATCTGACCCATAGGTGGCAGCCATCTCAAGCCAGAGGACGAGAGGACTCTAGCCGCCACGCATATAAAGGATTTATAGTGAAAAACTTTGTTTTTACGGGTTATTTTTTTAACAATTGTTTAGATACCTGTCAAGTTTTAAGTGCCTGCCAACTCAACACACAGTGGGTAGCTAACATAACCGTGAACACTTTATGACAAATATCCTAGACTGAGAAGGAGTGCACATTTTTAACACAAAAGATTACGCAATATAACAGTTTATCTTTGCAGAACTGCAACTATAAACACAATGAAAGCATCGGATATTTCACATGTAATTTGTACATTTTTCTGTCAACCTATTTAAGTGTGGAAATGTTCAGGTCACACCATGCGTAACTTTATTGCAAATTTGGCCAATTGGGGGTCTTATTAAAATATTGCAAAAATTGTTCATGACACAGCTGCAAATAACGTCAAATAAGACAACATTACTAACATTGTCGCATTACACCCTTGCAGTTATGGAACATTCAACTTTATTAAGTGCTCAAAAGAGTACACGGCGTGTGTGGTTTGTCTTTCTCATCCGCCATGCCCTTTCTGCTCCTCCTAAAGGAGTGAAATGTTGAATCGTGAGGTGAATGGGTGGCTCGTGGACCAGAGTACCGCAGCCAGGACTGCTGAGAACATGGGTTTGATGGGTTTGAGTTGTTGCTGTGGCAGAAATCGTTCTGTAATAGCGTCGTTGCCACAGGATGTTCTGTAAGAACGTGCTGCCTGAGTGCTCCAAATGGACAGACACGTCATCTTATGGCATGATGCTGATGGGAGAACTGAAATAAACCTTAGAGAGAGGGAAAAAAAGCACCTGTTAACTCTCAGAGGAAGAGCTTTATCAACATTTGAGCGTTTATATAAGCCATACATTACAACCATCTATCAAAAAAATCATAAGCCTCCCTCTATATCTAACCAGCCCATTAATGTTTCACCGGACCAATAGGTTATACACCATTTCAGCATCAGAATATCTGAACCAAACCGAGAAATAATTTGGGATCCGGTTCCTTCATTGTTATCACCCACTTGTAGTGGACACCAATCCTCTGAGTTGATATTACATCAGAGCACCTCCCAAAACCAAACTTCCCTCCTTGCCCCACTCCCCGTGATTCGCTTTGAATCCTGCCTAAGTCACAAGTGCCTAAGAGACAGGAGCTCCACTTACGATCGGGTGGGTGAACTTTATGATATGTACAATATACCCTTGCCTTCAACTTCAACATTGATACCACCTTGTGATGTCACCATTGTGCTGTGTATGCTAATCAAGATTATAATTAAATAACACGACAACACGCGCAACACTTTGTTTCCCGCCCACGTTGTACTTGTGAAACGATCGCTAAACAGACCACACCACACGGTCTCCTGAGTGGTGGTGTCCACTTGTCATCCAAGGGAGTCTAAGTCTCCGTGTGTCCCTACTCTCAGGCCGGCTAAACCAGCTGCTGGCTCGCATCCCCGCACCGCCTGTCGTGGCTCCATCTCCGGGGAGACCCGGACCCCCGGGTTCCCCTGGCAAGGATGGCAACGCAGGCCGGCCAGGACCTCCCGGCATGCCCGGCCCTCAGGGCCCCTTTGGCAGAGAGGGGCGGCCAGGCCCTCCTGGACACAAAGGTATACATTATGTGTGTGCCTGTGTTGAACTTATTTCGCACCGTCCGTAGCCAACTGCGCTAATTGGAGGTGCGGCGGAAGGACAAGAAACTAAACACAAAAAGCAGTTCTCAAGAAGTGAGTTTTCAATCTCGAATTAAAAGTGCATAGCTCCAGTGGCTTCCTCATATCGGAAGGAAGAGTGTTCCAGATGGCCCGCAGAAGTTCATCTGAAAGCGCGTGATGCAGTGACCGTCTTTGTTTGATGGCTAGCCAAGATGACCAGAGTTTGCATGATGGTTTATACTCCTTAACGAAATCAGCAAAGTATGGTGGTTCATTTGTGGCAGGTACTTTGTGTGGAATGAGTATGACCTTATTATCATGAGTGTCCCCCCACTTGCGTTGCACATCATCAAGTGATCCCTTTATTGAGGCTCTGCAAAGTTTATAACCCGACACGGGAATGAACTGGCATCAGCCTGCATAGAAGGCAATTGGGCTGCGCCTCACTGCGTTCGAGTATCACACGGCAGCTGTGGCTATCTCCTTCACAAAGGGATGATGAGAGAGCCACCCTTTTGTGAATCTGGTGAAGTGCACACTGCTATTCACGTAAATCGACCGCTGCCCTTTGTACACAAACAGGAGGTACGAACGCTATATATTAAGCAAGTTCTGAAGCTATCGAATGGATTTATCAAACTCAACATATGGCGATCATGTTTTGTGTCAGTTGCTTTTCAATTTCCATTTGAATTAAGAAAGATAGGTTGGAAGCTGCGCTGCTGATGATGATGATGATAATTAACATGAGGCTCAAGGTCATGGCACAGGGAGTATGATCTCGGAGTAACTTGCGTGGGTATTTCTGCATCTTGAGCGTATGTGTATCTACACACAGTGTTGGTGTCAGCCTCTGAACTGTTGGTGAGTGGTAGTGCAGTCGCCGCTTGTTGTGAAGGTTCCCGGTTGGAGACCAACGATGTGATTCTCTTCAAAAACGATTAGACCGCACGCGTGTGTGCGTGTGTGCGTGCGTGTGTGTGTTGGGGAGCGGTAGTGTAGCGGTTAGTGCGCTGCGCTACAAAACTGGCGACCCGGGTTCGATTCCATGTTCAAGACCAACACCAGTGACGATTATCTGAACCGGTCCTGGGCCTCCCCTAGGTCGACTCAGCCTCAAATGAGTACCTGGTGCGATGTGTAAACATCGCCACTGGGGAGACAAAGGCGGCTGGGCGTGGTGTTGGTCACCCACCCCCTCGTCTGCCATGCCGGCCTTTGTAGGCGCTCACTAACAGCACTTGACCCTACAGTCTGTTAAGGCTATACGGGGGATCTTTGTCTTTTTTGTGTGCGCGTGTCCAAGTTTGGCAAATTTGGTAAAGCAACTTCAAACATGCGCCCTGCTGTAAAACTATTGCAGATTGTCATTTGGCTGTGAAACACAATGCCTTTTTCGTATACTTTGCGTGATGAGAATGGCATTAATCCCAAATGTAATCGTGATTTGTATGTATTTTTAATTTCTTTCACGTCATACGCAGCCAACCGTGCTTATCGGAGGTGCAAAGTACAAAATGCCATGCAAAATGAAACAAAAATCGTATCTCCAACAGGTGAGCCAGGTACGAATGGAGAAAGGGGGTCACCTGGACAGAGCATCATTGGAGAACCGGGCCCTGCTGGCCCACCTGGTAAGGCAGACGTGGAATTAGTTACTCATATGAGATGTTACTGATTAAACAGAAGCATATCAAGGGTATTATTAAATCAGTAATACATTAATAATATTACATGCAACATTACTGCATCTGTGTGTGTTTGCCAATTCATCTTACAATGGTAATATGCTGTTCACGCTTTCAATCGGTACACTTTTGGCATACTTCGATGTTGGATTCCCATGTGATGGTTGGTGCTAGTGGTGGTAGTACACGTCTGTGCCGGCATCAAAGTGGTGGTGCAGTGGTTCCCGCACTGCGCTATAAACCCGGTGCCAGGAGCTCAAGTCCCACTCATGGCTAACACCAGTGACGATTCTCTGAACCGATTGTTGGCCTTCCCTAGGTCGACTCAGCCTAAAATGATGACCTGGACCTGGTGTGGTTAAAATATTGTGAATAGGAAAATAAAGAAGTCAGGGGTGGTGCTGGCCACCCACCCCCTTGTGTACCGTGCTGGCCTTCATATGTGACCACTAAAAGCAGTTGCCCTAACAGTCTGTTGAAGGATATTTGGAGGATATTTGTCTTTGTTTGGTGTTGCTGATGGTGGTGATGTTGTTGGTAATGGCAATGGTGGTGATGGTGATGTGTTGCTGGTGGTGGTGATGATGGTGATGGTGCCGGTGGTAAATGAGCAACACACACATGTTGAGAATGTATATTTTCTATGGGGCCAGCGCGTGGGTACTCACGTCTGGTGTCTCTGCCTTATAATTTCAGGTCCAGCAGGGCCTCCAGGCTACGGAAAAAGTGGAGAGCCGGGCTCCATGGGGCCTCAAGGCAACCCGGGAGTCCCTGGGGCGACAGGTTCTAAAGGGCCCTCTGGCCGCGACGGGCAGTGCGCCCCTCACCAATGCTTCCACCACGGGGGCCACGTGGACATGGGCATGTCTCAGAAGAACGTGAAGGGACCTTGAGCTTGGTCGAAAGGGACCGCGGCGTCATCAGCAGAGCAAGGGACATAGGCGAAGGCCACACTTTCAGGCCAGGGGTTGAGTTAGCAGGGCACGCTGTCGACAGATTTCATTACAGCTTCATAGTACCCCTTCAGTTATCAGTTGCAGTGTGGCAATCATTTTAAGTTCAGTTTATGCTTAGATAATTTGTATTCAATATATAGAAATTATACACTTACTATCCATAATATTAAATCTGCCTCTTCTTGAACCAAGAAGATGAATCCCTGCAGTCACGAAAGCTTTAAATCGAAAATTAAAGCTGCCTTTTTACTTGGATAAAATATGTAATATGTTCACGTAATTCTCTCAGTGGCTTTTCATCAGAGCAGAGAGAGATAGGGTTTATAGAAGATTGTGACTTGCGCTGGAGAAAGCATTTCTTTATAGTTGGTGTGGGAAAAACTTAATCATCGTTAGAGGCAAGATTTTACAATATCATTTTTTTTCTAAAACTAATGTGCATTACATTATCCCGCGTAAGAGTAAAGTACTATGATGTGAGTATGACAAAGAATAAGGCAGACATGATGTTCAACATGAATATACATGTTCACTCACTGCTCATCTAACATTTATTGGGTAAATGCTACTAAAATAACGCACTATAGTATTTGACTGGAGACCTTTTTCAAAGTGAATTAATGGTGTGCTAGCCCAGTCTTGAAGGAAAAAATCCATGTTCCTGGGTGCCTGGGTCGTTTACACCAGACCACACATTGATTTTAGTGGTCTCTTTGTTTCCCCTGTACAGTAGTTAAGACATCATATCAACTATCCCATGCTTAGCCACTTGCACCAGAGCCTGTACAAATATGTAGATCCGAAGGGAGTTTCTGTGCAGGAGTTTATTCGGGGATGTCACCGTGTGTAGTCAAGATTTAAGATATCACTTTTCAACTTGGTATGTGTGGCTCCGCAGCCATTCGCTAAAAGTGGCCATTGACTATCTGATAGAGATGAAGCAAGTGACGTGGACAGTTCATACAAATGGTAATATTGTTGGATTATATTATAACAAGAACATTCTAAAAAAAATACTTAATTGACATTTATTTTAAATCTGTACCTTTTCATCTTCAGTATAGATTAAAAATGTTAAAGTAATTCTTGGTAGGGTTTACAATAAAGACAAATAATGCCATAACAGCACATGGAACTAATATCGATGGCTATCTCTGGACGCATGCTCGCCATTACTTAAGTTGGTCTAAATATGTGTTATCGCGAACTCTTATGACTCCAGTCCATCACAGAACACATCACAATGTCACACGCTCAACAGCACCTACTTCTGTGTCCTGATAAGTTAAGCTCTTGAGTTGAAGGAGAAGAGAGTGTATTAACTTTACCAAAGGTGTCCCCTCAAGTGAGCAGTAGTCATTTTGGCTTTGTTCAACATACATACAACACATTCCTTCATATGTTTTATATTCAGTATTTTTATATATATATATTCTGATACTTTAACATTTCTAGTAGACCACTTTGTATGTTATAGGCCTCGTAAGGGAATGTCTGATAAACGCATTTTTTTACAATTGTGTCCATGGATTAAGTTAGAATTTAACAACGGTAGTGATTTAAAAAAAGCATTTGACTCTATACTTATGTTGTGGCAATACTATCGAGCATTATGTTTTGAAAAAAAAACAAGAGCAGGGAATAATGTAAATATAACAAATATCTACGTAATACGCTTTAACATGCTTGTTAAGCTCTTAAATTTTAACCCATTTGGCAGTTGCTCACATTAGTCTGAATTACATAGATATAAACAGCGCTTCCTAAAATCGTCACGCTTATTATATTTTAATGGGGTTTGTTGTCATCGTCATCATCGTTATTCAATCCTGCACAAGAGGCAGACTGAGACACCGTGGTAATCGTTGTACCTTGAGCCCCCCGTTGTGCAACGCATTTTCATTCCGTGCAGAAATACACCACAGCGAATGTGCAATTGCTGAACGAATGGCCGCGGTGCCCTGCGTACGGTGACCACCATTACATTGTGAAACAATATTATTTCATTCACGGTTTTAGCATTACATGTCCGCTTTGGTGCTTTCTAATATAAACTTCGATGGCAAATGAAACGTGTGCTAACAAGTGTTGTCTTGGGTTATATTTGTTTGATCTGTGACCTACAGTTTCAGTTCTGTAGTTAAAACAACACAATACAAAACGTCCCTATAATCATGCGTTATATTCTGAAATGGCGAGCATTGAATTGTGCTACTTTCAAGACATTACATTTCTTGCTGTCCATCGCTTTGTCTATCAGGACTTATTCGATTATTTTACGTTTTGTTTTCGTTAAGGCTTCTCTATTCTAATATTGCTCTTCGCAGTTCACGCACACATGCTTG
The DNA here is from genome assembly GCF_015708825.2 of Lethenteron reissneri. Classification (NCBI taxonomy): domain Eukaryota; kingdom Metazoa; phylum Chordata; class Hyperoartia; order Petromyzontiformes; family Petromyzontidae; genus Lethenteron; species Lethenteron reissneri. Next base: position 9,789,259 of record NC_083807.1, read on the forward strand.
TGAATTGCAGTCCAAACGTTTTTGAGAACACGACACTAAAGAGTCACAACAAGCTAATGTTGGGCTTATTTTGAAGCCTGTTCCCACTTCACTACTCATGTACTCCGTACGAGTAAGCACACATATGGCAACAATTGCCCATCATCGGTGTTTGTTTCTGTGCAAGACGTAAACAATCCTGAACTCACCGCATCTTGAGCTGCCCCTGTAAGCCATGCAACGACTAGAGTAAGGGCTAGGTTCAAGTGTTGGTATAATCGAATTTTCCACTGATCTATGATGAGAAAGTGACCGATCGGCAGAAAATAACACTTGTATGCAATATTTTGGCGTAAAACTGACATTCCGTTAACACATGAACTTAAGTGAATATCGATACATTTATTTCGACCCCCCCCCCCCTTTATATTGACGTGAAGTCACTTAACCAAAGTGTCTCTTTCAACCTTTAATGTCACACACTCGCGCGTTGTTAAATCCCAACAAAGTATAGTAGAAAGAAAAAGTGCACACATTGACCGGCACCATTGTATGAGTCTCTTTTTCTATCGGATTTCAAGTCTTGTCTGATCCACAACTTGCTACCGCACTTAAACCAACTCGTCGCTCTTGAACAGGTCCAAGATCGAAGGGAACTAAATGTGCCACGTGCATTTGCCCTCCATCTGATCACAGAATGTTCCACTTAACGTGCCTCTTTGTGCTCGGCTGGGCTTAACCAAACACAATGTCAATAGGCAGGGAAGTGAATGCTATTACAAACAATCACTGTTAAGTTCATTTGATTGCGGTGTGAAATGCCAATTCGCTTCTGCCTTCATGATACATGCCCGAACACATGTACATGTCATCCCACAGCCATGAATATTGTCACACTTATGAGTGTACCAATTGTTGTCCTGTGGCTCACTTCACTACACACGTGTCATTTTAAAGGGACCATTTAAAACAGCTGATGCCATATGCCAGTGTACTACAAATCCTAGGCGATCGTGACAACATGATGGAATAAATCAAACGTATCCCAGATTAATATCGAGAAGATGGGACTTTAGAGCAGTGTGCATTTTTTTTAGATCACTGTCAAAACTGTATGTATGTATGTTGAACTTATTCCCTGCCGTACGTAGCCAACCACGCTCAAAAGTGCGAGGGGAAGGACAACAAACTAAACACAAAAAGCAGTTCTAAAGAAATGAGTTTCTCATCTCTCAACAAATCATGAACAGTTATTTGCTTATTGGATGCCCTGTAATTTATGAATTCGAGTTCGGGTGGGGGGCAATGGTTAGGCATGAGCGGCTGAGCCGTCATTGCACCACGTCTTGCTGTTTCCAAAAATCTGTCCATTGAAATGTAAAAGATATGCAGTATTTATTGTGCTTTGCATGCTTTAGCATTAACATTTTGCACCGTATTCATACGTTGTTACTGTTATCATTGTTTTACGTGTTCCATATTCCAAGTTAGTTGCCACAAGTAACACGTACTTTTGTGTAAACATTTGAAATGGTGCTATTCAAAGTATGTTTTAATTATTTCGATCAATAATATTGTTCAGTTTATGCATTTTGTATTTTTGCGTGTATTTTTCATAAAACTTTGATGTGTTCAGGTGTGCTTTTTAAAATTTATCTTCAAATATTGCACGTGCCATGGGTCATTACTTTGTATGCCTTAATATGTCCAATGTAAGGTTCATATTTTCAGAAAAGTTTTTTTCAGATCACAGTGAGATCTGCTCGTATCAATTAATTGGACCAGGGCAAGTGGTGGAAGTTCTTCTGTCCTCATGACAGGGACACGTCTCTCCACAATACAACCATTGTGCATGCTCCTTTAAATGGTGCTAAATTCTGGTTATTCTAGCAGGATGATTGGGCTTAGTTGACCGAAGCTGGGACTTAAACTCTCACCGCCCTTGGTACTGCAACAGTGATATGGCTATAATCAGCCTGGATTGTGTAACATTGGTAATAACAGACCATGAATTATGCTACTCTGACCATACCGCTGTAGTTAATTAACTTATTTGAATCTCCACTCATGCATTTTAAAATCATAATTATAATCGGCGACAATGTACTGATTTAAAAACTGAGTAAATGTAAGCTGCAGTTTTTTTATCAGTTTGATTTTTTTTTATTCAAAATAGAATACCGAATGGCCGTCGCAAAAAATAAATAAACCTTGCATACAACTTAAAATACGAATTTCTGTAAGGTCAAAGGGACACCGAAAGGTAAAAATTCAGGTCAACTGTTTTAATCCAAAATAACAATGTAACTTGGTCAAATCGCAGTTGTGAATCCGTGGCGTTATGTTGCTCAGTAATCACAGCAGTAACAACAAGCACATCGATAATTATCATGCTTCTACAGATTTCTAAAGCGACAAATTGCTACTCAGCGTTTCCACTTTCATTCATATTATTCATGCGAAAGGACCACAATTGTGTCGAGATCGACATTAGATCCAATGTACTCACCTTCATTCTGTCACTTCATAGTGCTCTCTGGAAAATATCTACTCTTCACCAGAAGATGGTGGTATAAGCCTTTAAGAAAGAGACCCATCAAATACAAGACACCACACTTGAAAATCACTGCGGCTATAGCTGGCTACTTGTTGAAACATCAAGACACATTAGGCGTCATATAAAGAGCAGTGTGCCTTCTGTACATGTATTAAAGCTAGCTGCAACTGGCACATTGGACAAAGGCTGCTCACACTTTACCCCACCACAAAGCTACGTGGCTGTTGACTCCCTGCAGGTTTTTTTACACATTGGGCTGACATATCCAGGACCAGATAATTAAGCTTGCCCAATATTTAATCTGCTTAGACAACCATGAGCTTTTGGAAATGTGGCTAATGGAATTGTAAAATGAATGACCAAAGTTGCGTGGCCAATTTTACATTAGACCGACATTTTATGGTTTGACAATTTCTGCAATGACTGTAAAATTAAAAAAACTTTCCTAAATGTAAGTTTTGCAATGACTCAAATGAGAGCATATATGATATCACACAAGTACTGATAGATATGCATGATCTCTCAGAAACTACTGTGCTGGAAACAGTTGACAACAAATAAAAAACACGTGACTTCTTTTTTCAACGAATACACTTTTACAAAATAAAGACGAGCTCACATATAACACAGTTGTACTTATTTAAACACAGCCGAAAGAGTCAGAGTGATGCCTTATTCAAATGAGCATTACGGCGGTGCTCATCCGCTCACATCCCTCAGTTAAGTGGTGGACATTCATATGGCAGGGGTGAGTCTATATGAAGCACAAACAATGTTAACGTCTCCCACAAAGCGGTACTCATTGAATTGAGTACAGCGGGATGATGGGTCAAGCCAACCAACTAACCAGGTTTTGAACTTTGCAGCCTTCCGATTGCGAGCTGTTCCCTCCACAGCTGAGCCACCTGGTCAGTCTTAACACTGCTTTCTAAAATACTGTGGAGTGTTCGTTAACAAATCAAACACTTGTCCTTGTTTGCTGAAATTCCAGCTGCAATACAATCTGACAAAGTAGCAATATTCAGCATGCATATCGTGGCATGTGTACGCGGTGAACACATTTTAAAATAGCGTTCGTCCAATGGTGCACAGCTTGTTTGCAACGTGAGGCCGTGTCACCTTGTAAAGACACAATTCCTCCTCCCGGTACTGTTAAGCCATGGAATGAGCTGTGCTTTAACAAAGGCACATTCAACAGTTATGCCCGACTGAAGACGGATTGGAATTTTTAATCAACGACGCCCTGCTGCTTCGGGCGGGTACAGCTCGCTCCTGCCATCTCAAACCCACGTTTATCTTGGTGCACGTCATGCCTCTCCGTGCAGTGGGACGCCTGTGGGGCACGATGCATGGATGGTTCACTTATTTTGCACCGTACGTCGCCAACCGTGATAATCGGAGGTTTGGGGAAAGGACGACAAACTAAAGACAAAAAAGCAGTTCTAAAGAAATGAGATTTCAATCGACATGTAAAGGTGCATTGTTCCAGTGGCTTCTTAATATCGGAGGGAAGAGCGTTCCAGACGGCTGCAGAAGCGCATCTGAAAGTGCGCAATGCAGTGTCCGTCTTTGTTCGATGACTAGACAAAATCCGCTGCGAGAGTGACCGGAGTTCGTATGATGGTTTATGATCTTTGACGAGATCAACAAGGTATTGTGGTTCACAAAACACCAAATCTAATACTGTCTAAACCAGGTATGTCATACAGGTAAGCGAGCCTCGGCCTACTTTGCAAAGTTAACCGCTTATTTTTGGGGCTTTAACAATGGCCAATGGGAATCCAGTACGGTATAGCCATGATGTGGTGTATCAGCTGACCGTCCCAACTGAGATCATGTGAGAGACGCTTCCATGCCGGGCACAATGTAGGACAGGACAACAATTATCCGTCATGATATGGGGACCAATATTGTGGATCCTATTTTCCGTGGGGTTATTCGCAACTACACTACTTGTCCATGGGGAAAAGACAATCCGCTGATAATAAGCAGGTAATTGGACATCATTCCATCATTGAAATTGCGGATGATGGTGCATAATAAGAAGATTATGGGCACGGGTAACATAAGTTTTTGCAGAACTCAATGCTTCCTCATATTCTAATATTCTCCCAAAATTTTCAAGGGTATATGAATCCGTTGTGTGTGTGATTGAAATGATTGGAAATACATTTGAATACATCTGGTTAGAATAAGTGGGAATTCCCACGAAGAAACCATTGCTTTGCGAAATGTTTTTTTGCTATTCAACAGAAATCCATAACCTCACAGCTGCTGGCTATCGAACCTCTTGTATTATTTAGACCCCATTAAAATCGACTTTCCGCCTCCATTTCGAGAGCCACTCACGGTGATTCATATCAGAACTTTCTGCAGCATTGGTTGACCTTTAGAGATAACAGCCCCTGACATAGAAATGTGGAATTTTCGCTACTTTCTCAAGGCTGTCATGGGAAATAAAGTAACGCCTGTTGTCTGAGCATGGATACCATTTACGCTTTGGTTTTCTCGTCAGCAACTAGCTCCTAAACTGCGGCAGGCACGCCCCCACATTATGGATATCATTTTAAGTCAACATACACGACTGTATGCTAGAGGGCAGTTTATTTAAACAATGCAATTGCCCAAGTAATAATAATGCATGTTTTCGATTTAAAGCTTTCGTGACTGCAGGGATTCATCTTCTTGGTTCTTTCGGTAAAGTCACGTAGAAGGGAAGCAATTAAATAATAAAATAAAGCATAAAAAATATTAAAAAATAAATGTTTTTATTATTATTTTGTATTACTTTATTATTTCCCTTCTACTTGACTTTACCGAAAGAACCAAGAAGAAGAATAATTGAGTTTTATTTTATTTTGTTACCCGCATGATACCGTTTCGCCAGTTCCCTGGCAATGTTACACGTGAGATGCGTGGTGCGTGAGCTCAGTGGCAGCAACAAAGCGCAAAGGCAACAAACGTCGACATTGCAGAGAATGAGTGCAGGCTCCTGAATCAACAATGCAGCTGCACAAACCCAAGAACGCCAATGTTGTTATACGAGTTCATCCTCTTTGGTTCTTTCGGTAAAGTCGCGTAGGTGAAAAAATAATAAAGTAATAAAATAAAAATAAACAAATAAGAATAAAATTAAATTAAAAATAACCCTTTTTTATTTTATTCTTATTTTTCCCCATTATTTTTTAATTATTTTTTCACCTACGTGACTTTACCGAAAGAACCAAAGAGTATGGATCCTTGCGTTCACGAAAACTTCAAATCTGGAATGATACGAGTTCCTTTATTGTTTGTTATTTTGCAGAAGCATTAAACATCGTTGGCTGATATGATAATCAGGAGGTGATGTCATTGGTGTGAAAGTTGAGCTTTGGCTCAGTAAGCAGGCTCAAGCTTCCATGGTGTAGGCCAGGATCCCTCTTCAAAGACCTGCAGTCTGGACAGGTACTTGTGAGCACTTGTTCTGCCTCTAAACTCAATTACCCTAAAGAGCAAAACGAGGATTAAATTATTCATTCCAAGCATCAGCTTATTTCCACTGACCTCCAAAAAGTCAAATTAATTTCCCATTCAAATGAGTATTGGGCCGTACTCATCTCTTATTTATAGCCCTCAGTCAGCGGTGCAAACTTCACATTCCTATGATGGGTTCAGACGAGCTGTTCACAGGACAAGCAATGTTTAGCCCTCACAAGGTGGTAATACTCATTTTATTAACCCTGCAAAGAACTGAGGGGACCCCTGACTGCGAGACGAATTTGTAACCTGATCACAAGAAATATACATGTAATGGCATAATCAGTGTGTTTACAATGTAGACATTTAATGTGTGGTTGCTTCAGTGGCGCCATAAAGAAGGTGAATGCATCGCAATGAACGTTTGGTTGTATAAAAGAGAATCTTCTTTATTGAAAACCCACACGACATCACATGATGCATCACTACAGTTCAATGCAAAACACGGTCACAACAACACACTACCACTCCATCTGTGACACATGAGGACTCAAACTCATCGTGAACAAAGCAGTAATGTGTTTTCTTATGAGCTGTTATATACCTTAAATAATAAATACAGCATAGTATACAAGCATCAGCTCGTTCATGTATAATGCATCCTAATTGTAAATCTATTTCTAAGTGTTCACCTAATTTTCCAAAGTCCCCTTCAATGTGTTACGTTATGAGTAATAGAAAATCGGGATACGTTCACGCGGCTTGTGTTTGCATATATTATCAGTGTGTTTTTTGTTTGCGTTCTGACCACAAGCATTGTGGTTAATGCAGACATGATTCCTTGTAAAAGGTTTCAGTTGGTGTTTTAACATCTTAACACCTGTTTTGTTGCCAGAAAAAAGGGGAAAACCTATCATCATAGTTTGGTACTGGCAGAAAAGGTCCCATGATGTATACTGATTTGTTGAAATTGAGAAGGTATGAACGTTTACCAGGAGTGTTAATTATGCACACACACAAACACGTTTTTGTTATTTTCACTAATGATTGCTACAAATAAACTACATATATGTTGCGCTATTCATCATTACAAATTTAGTAGAAAGAAGTTTGTTTTAATATGATTAAAATTAAACACGTTTTGTACAAACCTTAAAATGGAGGCATGGGAGTTTAAAAAGTAATCCCTTCCCCCCAAAAACCTTTTGTAATCTCGCCCTTAAATTAAAAGAAGCGTGGATTGTGTAAGGATATCATGTGAACCATAAGAATCTGGGCAAGACGTACGTGAACTCCTTGGAAAGCAAGGCTGGATTGGCAGGCTCATGTTAACCATGCGCCCAATCACTGCACACTTCAGCAGCTTTTACGTATGTACATGTTAAGGGGGGATAAACGGGCACTGCCTAGAGCTCAAGTGGCCTTTCCACTGGCTGGTACCAGCAGTGTCAGAGAAAAGGCTTCTGTGGAGGTGGTTTATGCGAGATGCTACCGGGCAGCTTGCAATAGCCATTATTTAGTAACAGGAGGCAGGGAGCAATGCTCACAAGCAATGAGCAGTGTCGACAAGTTTCTGACGCCCGATGTATATTTGGAGTTGGCATGTTCACTCCGTGGTCGCTTGCATTGTTCTCGGATCCTCTGGATTTTTTTCCCCCTCCACATTTAGAAACGTGCGCTGAGGGTATTTGGCTGCTATAAATTTCCACGTGATAAGCCACTTCATTGAACTATCATTTGTGGCCAGGTCGCTTCGTTAAAATAGCTATATAGCTCAGTGGACCTTTCCTGGTAAAAAATAATAAGTATAACCCGTAAAAACAAAGTTTTTCACTCTAAATCCTTTATATGCGTGGCGGCCACCTATGGGTCAGATGATTGTCTGCAGTATTAAACAATTGGTAATTAAATATTTAATTTGTTTTCCCTAAACAGTGTAAAATTTTTGAAAACAATTTTCACGAACATTAATTGTCTCGCACAACGAGTCTGTGTGCAAAATGTCAGCTCGATTGGATCACGGGAAGTGGGTTAAAAAACGACCGAAAGGTTTGCATGGTCGTAAGCAAGCAAGCACGCAAGCAAGCGAACTTAATATAAAGGATGAAAAAATAGTAGTTACGAGCATGGAGCGCCGATAATGCATTTGCCAGTAACCTCCGTTATTCAATAACATCTATTTGTGTCTCTTTACTCCTGTAAGTGACCCTTTCTTTTGCATTTGGCTTCAAAGTATAGCTATCCTGGTATAAGCACCATGGGGCATCACCGGCACTTATTGGTAAATTGCAGCCACTGCTGTTGCTGTTGTCACTCATACACCATTTGTATTCAAGTGAAAAGCGCATTCCCTTCACACAAAGCCCGTTGATGATGCTGGTGGTGGCCGTGTCTCTAGGGCCCCGTGCCTCCAGGCCCCTTCACGCTGCCAAGTTTGCCCATGACGATGTGCGGTGGCGCCTGTGGGATGCACCCCGAGTTGTCGCAGACCCCAGGAGAGCCCACGGCCCCTGTGGAACCAAGCCGGCCGGCAGAGCCCGGCAACCCCCAATCCCCGTGAGACCCGTCTGTCCCTGGTCGACTCTCCCCAGTCGGACCAGGTGTACCTGAGAGTACAAATTATTACGAAAAAATATAATTAGCTGGACAGTAAAACTCTTCTTTTCCACCACCCCATTACCTGTGACTTAAATTATCCACAGGCACCAATCAAGATCAAATCAATATAAGACCTATAGATCTTCTTGGTTCTTTCGGTAAAGTCACGTAGAAGGGAAATAATAAAAGAATAAAAATTAAATATAATAAAATACAATTCTCACGACGTTTCGGCCACAACGCAAGCAGCCGTCCTCAGGTGAAGAACAGGTCTGTCGGAAAGACAGCGTCTGAATGTCTGTCCGATAGCCCTGTTCTTCACCTGAGGACGGCTGCTTGCGCTGTGGCCGAAACGTCGTGAGAATTGTATTTTATTATGTTAAATTTTTATTATTTTATTATTTCCTTTCTACGTGACTTTACCGAAAGAACTAAGAAGATGAATCCCTGCAGTCACGAAAGCTTTAAATCGAAAGACCTATAGAGTCTGTGAAAACTCTTGTTATCCGTGATGATTTGCAGTTTGTCCCATCCTGCACAACTTTTCCACGGATAGGTGGATTCGTGCAGCAAATTCAGTGGAGTCAATGCAGATAAGATTTCAAATCGGGTGTTTGTCCCCTTTATTTTGTTTTGTCACATTAAGTGTCAACAACAACTAAATGTGATTGTTGCATGTGCGGTGGTCATTGGTGACCACCAGGTTGAGACTATCAACTTTCTACACTTGTGAATCCAGTATAATCATCATAAGCACCCCAGATTGGAACCCACGGTGTCAGCAGTGGCAGCTATATATCTGTGACCCATGAGCCACTGGCCCACCTCAAAACTAAAACATTTGACCCCGTAATTAAATACACAATGTGAGCACATACCAGCAATACGATGTATATCCCAGTGGAAGGATTTATGTCAAGGTATTTAGGAAGGAAGATCTTGTACCTTTTGGCCCTGGCACACCAATGTAGCCCAAGCGAGCCCTCCCTTGAGAGCCCTTGTCTCCTTTATCCCCAAGAAAACCTAAACAACAGCAAAACATAATTGTCAAGCCGGGTCTGTGACGGACCTGAGCATCACACCCAACAGGAGCATATCCCAATAACGAACCAAGATTTGCCTTGAATTTTACTCCTTCCATTTGTGTAAATGCTTGGTGTGAGATGCTCTACACAATGGCAGGTAAGCACATTTCCACGAAACTAAACTATTTTAATTTTATCAGGTAAGGACCACTGAGCTATGTAGCTCGTTTTCAGAAGTGACCTAGCCAAAAATGATAGCTCAACGAAGTGGCTTATCATGTGGAAATCTTACAGAGCCAAATACTCTAAACGCATATTTATAGATGTGGAGGGAAAACCCGGAGGACCCAGAGAAAAATCCACGCGACCACAGGGAGAACATGCAAACTCCACATATACAGGCGTCATCAGGGTCGGTATCGAACTCACAACCTCCTGTATACCAGGCGAGGTAGTTCACATCTTGCCACTGTGGTGTCGCCCAATGATGCAAATTATACATTAGTATCGTTGCAAATTAAATTGTATTTATGAAACAGTGTTTTGTTTTGGTGAGACCTAATTTTGAAGAGTTTATTGGAATTACAGTACTGTACTTTAGTACAACATTAAAACTCATACTTTGATAGTTACGTGAACCAATTCTGTAATTTACACTAAAGTAAATTTTGTTATTATTTGAAGGTTGAGTCCTTTAGGTACCAAGAGCAGACTGCAGCATATCATCCGCACTGCTGAGAAGGTGATTGGCTGTAATCTACCAACCCTTGAGGACCTGCACACTTTGAGGACCCTGAGGCGAGCGAGGAAGATTGCGGACGATTCTTCGCACCCTGGATACTCTCTGTTCCAGCTACTCCCCTCCGGCAGAAGGCTGCGGTCCATCAAGACCAAAACCTCACGTCATAAAAACAGTTTTTTCCCATCTGCTGTTGGCCTCCTCAACAAGGCCAAGGGCTTAAAATGACTTTTACACTTAAACTGACTGTTACACTTACTATAACATTTTATCTACATAATTACACCTTTCCATACTTACAACGTGTAATCTTATTTGTATTTTTGTATTTTAAGATTGTTTAATATGGCTAATTAACATTTTACATTTCGCATTTTATAAGGTCTACTTATTCATAATTTTAAAGATTTTAGCCCTTTAGTATTACTTATACTTTATAACGTTAGTATAGTTAGAGTGTATACCTTTTATATAAGTTAAGATTCCTACTTGTTCAATGTATGCACCGTCCCGCCATAGTGAATTCCTTGTCTGTGCAAACTTACATGGCGATAAAAACCGTTTCTGATTCTGATTCTGAAGTACAATCCACAGAACATTTAAAAAACGCAGTAACTGCTCAAAGCAGATGGAGAAAAAAATATTAAATCTTTCAGAGGAATAGTCCAGTGCACCAGGTGAAGTGCATCTTCTTGAACATGTAAATACTGGCATTGATATTATTGTCACAACACAGCTAACATTACCTAGATCTTTCTTGCAAAACGGACAGACAATCTCAATTCCCTGGTAAATGAGCGAAGTTACATTTAATTAAACAAATCACAGCATTGAAATTAACAATATATTTCGTGAGCTCCCCAGTGTGTCTTTGGCTTGTACCACACGTGGTTGTTTCAGCATAATATCTGATATTTCGCTCCGCATGCTCGGAAACTTCTTCAGTTCGCTCGTGCAGAGAAGCGTCAGCCATCATGCTGAACAACACACGGTACAACCTGGAAACGAATCGCAGAGCTCGACTGAACAACCACAAAAACCTGCGCAGGTCATCATGGACATATTGTTGCATGGACATAGACTAAATGAAGCAATGCAGTTATCTACTGACCTTTTGGTCCAGTTTCACCCATGACTCCGTAGGATCCTTCAAAGCCCTGAGGGCCACGCACCCCTCGCATACCAAACAGCCCAGTGGCCCCTGGAGGGCCTGGAGGGCCCGGGGGCCCTGGAGGGCCTGGGAGGTGAGAAGTGCCCCGACTCTGGCGCCGCATGCTGAGAGCAATCTGGTTCACCTGTTCTGAAAGTGCAACAACACAAACGCTTATTCCGCTGACATTGTCAAGGTCAATAGGTCATCACAGCCACTGCCATTGATGCTGCCATGCCTCACCAGGACTCATTTTATTATGCTCGAGTCTTCAGCTCCTGCAAAGTCAACGGCTGACCCCCAAGGTGTGTTCTTACCGTGTCCCACCAACTGATATACCCCCCCCCCCACCCCCATAGAGGTCACCGACATCTGGGTGCTCACTCCAATGTCTGCAACCGCATGGTATGGGCAGGCCCTCATACAGTAATGCATTGTTCCAGGGCTTTTACATATAATTGGGCTTGAGCAGAGCACATTGCTAGATGTGAAGAATAGTGGAGACTGCTGATGGAATGGCAGCTAAAGGAGGGAATATGCCAGGCAGATAATGGAGACATGAGATTAGATCATGTGCAGGAGTAAGATTGACCCTGAGGGATGGTGGCAGCATGGGGAGGCCTTCAGCCTGCAAGGCTCAAATTTATTTTGTGTAACTAGGTGAGAAATCAAGAGATCAGGATAGGTGTCGCAGTTGCAAGAGGACCCTGGGGCATTAGTCTGCCAGTAGGTGGTGATGATCGCTACGCCTAGCGCAAATTGAATAAGTTGTGGGTAATTTTTGAATTTTTTAAATGTTGCCTGTGAATCTGGCACACAATGGTCTGCTATTGCGGATAACGTCAGTGGATCATTAACATCCACTATGAAGCAGATGGCGTGCGGTGGTAGTATTATTATTGCACACCGCAGTATTAATCGGTGGTAATATTGTTATTGCACACCGCAGTATTAATGGAACCGTGAAGCTCTGCAACAAGCAGTGAACACAGCACTGCAGCTGGGCCGCGTCGCCGCAGCAGTGGATAGAAAATGGCTGTTGATGCCGATGCACGTTTGGTGTTGCACAGTCGTACAGTTGTCAATGTGGTGAATCATATACGAGATTACGTAACAATGCAATTGAGTATTTTTCAAAATTAAATCACCTGTTATCATGTCGGTACACAGTTCACGGATGTGCAGTTCACTTGCCCGCTTCCCCTGTTCAAATGGAAAATTGTAAGATACATCGTTAGCTACTGTCTAAGATTATTAAATATTTAGCAATGCTGTATCGTATTCCATGTACACATCGTAGCCAGCACATTCTTCATAGTGACACATGATGAAACGTAATTTTCAATGTTTGTTTTACTGTACAAAGTTTAATTCTGCAGGTCTAGTTAGTAGGGTTCTGTGTTGAGAGTCAATCTGATTGTATTCCTTTGTTATGTGGGAGGAAACTAAGGGCCCAGAGTAAACTTGCAATAAGCAAGGGGGTAACTCTCAGAAATTAATCCCATTTACTGTGCTGCCTCATAGAGGCAAGTCATTCCACTGCAGGTTAATGTTATAGATATAGCCCATTCCTCTGTGATCCACTAAGGTTGCCACCTGCCCTGGTTTTCCAAAGATCCTCCTCTTTTGGAGGGACATTGAAACTTTCCTGGTGTTTGTCAGTTGCTTCTCTTCCAGTATTGTGAGATACTGTGTCTTTCCTAACATTGTCCCTGATATTTTCTGTACCTCAGAGGTGGCAACCCTATCACCCACCCTTCCTCCAAGCTTCCAAGCTTCTGGATTTCAGGACGTGGTCCACCACACCTGGTGAAGCGATTCATTCACTCAAGTTCATGACGCGTCGTTCACATTATCCACAGAGTTTAACATGTAGGCTTTCGCGACCAATTTCATCCCCCCCCCCCCCCCCCACTTTGCACAACTAGTGCAGAAGTGTGGTAACCACATCTACGCCTCTAAATATGGAACGAAATAAGTGGACTTCTCCACAAATATAGCTGTCGCCTGAAGAAGCTAGTTGTAATTACTGGCGAAACGTCGTACTCAGATTGTAAATGTTGTAGCTTGGCTCTCCAACACACCGGTGTGCTGTACTAGTGACGAATTGGCATGTTCTGTTTTCGTGACAACCCTTACTAGTTGGCTGTGTCTGGTGGTGGCGGCTTTAACGACGCATTTATATATTTACGTGATCTAACTCTCCAAAAAAGCCCCCTCTATTATGAATTACCCACAGAGTTCATCTCCAATGAAGGCAGAGAATGTCCCTCCCCCAACCCCCATTTCCATGCCTTACCAGGGGGCCTGGGCGGCCGGAGATACCAGGGGCCCCCGACTCTCCCTCCTCCCCCACCACTCCCCTGGGCCCCGGCAGCCCGAGCTGCCCCGACTCGCCCCCTGTGGCCCGCTCTGCCTGGGGCGCCCACGTCCCCGCGGGCACCGACCTACACGCGCAACGCAACCGCGGCAAGCGCGCATGCCGGGGTTCAAGGACGTACAGACGATTCAAGGGAGTACAATTCAGACGAGCTTTCCCGTGAAAATGAATACCGTCCCTTTGCTTTTGATGTATTCTGCTTATTTTGTATTTACTACTTAACCTTTCTTATGTTGTTCGTTTGTGCACGGCTTGATTTGATCTTGCGCGCGGTGGCAATTTACTTCGCTCGGTCGGTGTTAGCCGCTGAGGGCTCTCTGCCCCCAGTACCGTTCCCGTTCCTTTGCAATGTGCACTGATGCCTCCTTCATTGTGGGCGATATTGGCACGTAAAATAAGGATTGATTGACCGACTGAGATGAGCAGCACTGCGCTCAGCACTTACACACGTAACTCTAAGGGACCTGTGGATAGCACTTCTAGATCGTATTTGACCTACTCTTCACGCTGGGCACACATCATTGAAGTGGTGGGACTACCCACACTTTACTCCACCACACGTGACTTGCACAGGCTGGGTTGTGGTGTGCACATTTCTACTGCTTGGGTGGACAGAGGAGGGGATTCAGGAAACTCGCGTCACTGTTTCAATTGTCACACCAGGAGAGTGGATCGAACCGACGACCTCCGGATTGCAAGTCAATTATGCTCCCCATTACACCACTGTGGCAGCATCATTGCTCTATTGCACTAAGTGGAATTCATTATTATTAATCCAGGAGGGAAGGATTATAGGCTAAGTATATTGTGGGAGACCATATATTATTGCGTCTCATATTGCATATGTATGATAATTTTTTCTTTTTGAAATCTGCTTCTTTGTCACTTAGCAGCAGTCAATGCTGTGGTAAAATACTTGAAAATCTCTTAATATACAGAGCGAGGCATATGTTACTTGCGCCACATGGCTCTGATGTTATATAATAATAAATACATTTTGACATAAAACTTTCGTGACTGCAGGAATTCATGTTATTTGGTTCTTTATGTAAAGTCACGTAGATAGAACAAAAGAACAATACAATAAAAAAAATATGGTTTCTATTTATGTGACTTTACCAAATAACCAAAGAATAATAATAAATACCACCAAAATCCAGGCTTTAAACATTGTTTCCACTTATAGTGGCGATAAATGTGAATTCGTGAAGACTGGTTGCAAACTATTTTTTTACGTGAATTTAAATGCACACACACACCTGCCATCAGTATGCAGCATAGATAACTGAATTTGAATCACCCCTGAGCCGCTCCTGTATAAACTTGGGTGCTCTCCGCACATAAGGTTCTCATTTAGATTGTTATTTTGTAATCACTTGTATACATTTCAATTTTAAAAAATGTGAAAGTTGGAAACGTTAATGTAGATGTTTTTTTCTCTCCATTCAAATGTCCATTTTATTCGTATGTTTTATAAGTGGGTGAGTTTTTTTTTTCCACGGGGAAATAACTGAAGCTATTATTCATTATATTAAATGTGTATGTCGTGAGGACGTGCGACTGGACAGTGAAGCACAATGCAAGTCAGAAGCGCCACAACAGTCATTGAATTCCGGAGACCTAGAGAGAAAAGCTTGCGTGTAAACAAATGCATCTGTGTAATTTGTCATGCCAAGTCACAGCGCAACGTGACACCTGGCATTGGGTCAAATTAGTTTCACCGATTTAAATGCCCCCCTTTTTGCATGCATGAGACCCCGACAGCGTGGTGTTAAGTGGGTTCTGCTTGTGCAGTTAATTGGTTTCAAAAAGGGTCGCGTGGCAATTATACTCACTTCTCCTTTTGATCCCTTGCTTCCAGCAAAACCCTGTCAAAAGTATGGGTGGGAGAGAGGGGTGCAGTGGTTACACCGTTGTTATCCATCATAATCCAAATGTAGTTTTATCCAATATATAACCAGGCGATTCTTTCCCTCCCCCATTGTTGCTACTACAGTTGCTATTTTTAAGCCATTTAATATTTTATAAGCAGGCCTAATTCATTGTGGACATCTGCATAATTTAGTACATTGACACAATCTGTTTGAGATTTAGCAAATGTGACAATAGACATACTTAGTATATCGTAGGTATGTAATGATTATTCACCTCCCCTGTGATTTCATGAATCAAATATGTTTTCTCTTGTTTGTGCCATCTCATTTGTATTTGTCTGTGCCGTTAATTCTATCCCAGTTGTCCCATTGGCCTAAATATACAATTTATATACGATTTCTATACATTGTAAATAATGTAATTTTGCACACATTACTTGATAGATTTATAGTACAAATAAGAATCCATTTTATTCCATGAATCGCTACATGCACAGTATAGAAAACACATATTCTGAATTACAAATCTATTTTTTTAATGAAAGATTCGTATTTTTAATTGAATACTTTAGCCAGTTTTTTGTTCACAAGCACTCATTACAAGTCTTGGTTTCTTACACAGTTGTCAAAGTATATTGCTCCAGGTCAAGGATAAAAGCCCGCATTAACAAACTGTCTTTTTTCAAGGAAAAATCATAAATTATGCAGCTTCGTGCATTAACAATCAAGACAATGTGATACACCGGGAATTAAAAGAGATAATTAAAATGCAATGCCAGCCTAAATGTGTCAACGATTTTGTCAATGTCAGTGTCTCCCTGCTTAGACAAGTGAGGAATGATGGCCGCAGTGAACCATACATCAGAGAGATACGAATCCTTTATGTTGAACCAGCAGTCCCCTTTTAAGAGAAGATCTGCGTCACGGAGGCAATGTAATATGGCAAAACCATTAATAATTAAAACGATAGCTATCCTAAAAACGTGACACTGCGTCTGCTGCACGCAATGCGATACCGTGTCTCCTCTCTCCCCCGTGATGCCACCTTCACCAACTGGGCCCTGGTGAGAAAAACAAGTACAGCGCAGTTAATGTGACCTACCACAATGTGGAACGCTATTTGTTGAATTGAGCATCCTCTCAATCATGAAATCATCACGCACAGTCAGCGAAGGACCGTTGCGCCAAACGTGTGACCTCTTGCGACAGCATTCGCATGAACTTCTGTTGCTGCCATACACCGGCGTCTCGCGTAATTTGTGTGACCACAGGGGTGGGGCCATTCCTTTGAGCGTCGCGGTCCAATTCTGATGTCGACCGCCAACTGAAGTGCACAATTCCTCGCAGCAGGGAGGAATTGTGATTTTTTTTTTGCACCGTACGGAGCCAACTGTGCTAATCGAAGGTGCGGGTTAATGCTGGAGCTCTGGGGGCTTCATCCCCTCAGAGCCTTTGATTTTGAGGGGTTCTCAAAATATGTACCGTGTTATAATAAATAAATTATTAACGATAAAAGTGATTTGGTGCTTAAACTAGAATTGAGGCAGTGCTCATCTTCTATTTACAGCCTTCAGCCAGTGGTGGACATCCCAGATTCCTATAGAAGGGGCCAACCACTGTTAATTTTCCCACAAAGTGGTACTCACTTTATCAACCCCAGAGGGTTGATGAGTTGAGTCAACAACCAACCAGGAATCCACTTGCTCGACCTCTGAGCCACATGGCCAGCTTTATAATGGTTGAAACGCAATCCTGTAGCAATGTGATATAAACCCCATGGGTAATTAAAGCCACGGTATCACTCCCAATTATGTGCCGAACCAAAAAAAAGTCCATTTTAACTTTTAGCTTTACAATTCGTCTATCACGCAACAAAAAAACTCAGGGTAGAATTTATGTAGCTGAATGACAATGCAGTGTTTGGCAGCAGGCATGGGTGGTGGTGGAGCGGTAAATGGGGGGGGGGGGCGCACACATATTTCTGCCCTGGCCTGCCCCATCAAACGTAATCTGGCGCTGTCTGTAAGAGTCTGCAACACTCACGGGAACTCCTCTGCGTCCACGCTTCCCGGCTGTGCCCTATTCACGCAGAAAAAAAACATTCACAGGAACAAATAAACGCCTGTTTCCTGAAAGATGGCTTTTGACTTAAAGCATATTAGTTGCAGTTGAAAGGTAACTTTGACACAACAGGTTTTTTTTCTTTATTCATGCTAATGTCAACAATACGTGTATTATTACATTTTACTTGGCCTATGCTACCTGCTGTCCTAGGTGATGTACAGTCAAATTAAACGAGGTGTATACCACGTAAGTGCTTAGTCCATGTAGGTGCAAGGCATGATTTGTAAGTCGCTGAAGTTTAAGTCCAAATCTTTTTACATCCTTATATTGTCAGTATGCAGATGGAACTTAACTGTATTGCAAACGTGAACAAATGTGGTATTTAACACCATTATGGCACTGCGAATATATATTTTATTTTTTTCGCCACAAGATTGATATGAAATTACGAACTTCTGGCATGAGTAATTATCACAATATTATCGATATAGAGGGGTAGATATGATGACAACACTTGTGTGCTCTTCTCGGAGGATTTCTCCACAAATCTGCCTGTCGCCTGATGAAGCTAGTTGTAATTACTGATGAAACGTCGTACACAGATAGTAAATGTTGTGGCTTTGCTCTCTAACACAGCAGTGTGCTGTACTAGTGACGAATTGGCATGTTCTGTTTACGTGACAACCCTTACTAGTTGGCTGTGTCGGGTGGTAGCGGGTTTAACGACACATTTACGCGATCTAACCCAAAATATCTTTATTATGGATGATATTGGTCGCGAAAGCCTATGTGTTAAACTCACAATGGCAATGTTGTGACTTTTTTCTTATTTCTACTTTTCATCGACGAGTATGAGATAGAAATGTTTGCACTGCATGACCATCGTGAGGAATATGAAAAGTGTTTTAGTTTCTGAAAATGTGAATATTCAGAGAATGTGCATACCAGCATCTGGTGCCACTGTGTGCTAATCTCATGACCCGAATTTACAAAAAAAGGTAGGAAACACTCACGAGTTGTACATTTACAACATAACACAGCACAGTGCCCCATACACGACTCGCTGGGGACCGAGGTATCGGCAGATACGTGAAAAGGTCAGATACGTGAACATACATAGAAAATTGCGGTCACACCACTGTTCACAAATAGCTTATCAAACGAATCACAAGCCGGTTTAAGCACAAGAAATTGCTTTACTGCACTTTGGAGGTAGGCAAATGTATGCGAGATGAAGACGACGAGGGCTGCGTGTGTGAAAAGGGTGGATTTGGCAACACCTATAGACCATGACAGTTACACTCTGCACAAATGCCACACTGGGTGTGGGAGGTTAATTGGTCAGGACAGATGTGTGACGGTCAGATGTGTGGCATTGTATTGAGCTGTAATTCCACGTCAACTTGCCTTGGCAATGGCCAGTTGATAAAAACGTGATGAACATTACCGCTCACCGTTTATGAATCCCTTCTTCATCACTATTCTATCCCTACTTCTTCTAACCCTACTTCTTTGCGAACGTAAATTTTAATCGTTGAATTCCTCCACCCACGTTGAGGACTTGGTCTGCCAGAATGTTCTTTCTCATCCCATACTTTGTGTTTCAACCGCTACACTGGAGGTCAAACCACAACTCGTTCTGCTACTTCCCTCCTGCTGCTCGCCTTTGGAATTCCCATCCTCATCGTCTCTTTTCCAAGCTCCCATACATAGCCTTGCTCATTGCAAGCAACTTTTATCCAATGCAACCTTGATAGTGCTGTTGGTTGCTATCCCGTGGACACGTGTGGCTTTAGGGCCGGTGCTTTGTGTTTTAGCTGCGTTTTGTTTAAACTTCTGTGCTCAAACAAGGCACTTGGCGAGGAAGTGGTGTGGCAGTCTCGCGGCAACACACCCCCGTGGGCGCTGGAGGCATGTGCTCAGCTGGCAGCGCTGGACGCGTGTTTGATGAAGCGTTGGGGGGGGGGCGGCCGACGAGGCGTTGGGCTCTTACCCGGTGCCCCTTCTCTCCAGTGTGACCAGGGGCGCCCGGAAGCCCCCCAGCGCCCACGTGACCCCTAGGCCCCTGCAACAAAGAGACTCGGGTTACAGCGTAATGACAAGGGGTGGGTGGGTGGGGGGTGCCAGTTCCGCTGCCGGTTCGAAGCTAGCAAAAACATCCCGTGGATTGCAATTTGAACTTGGTGTTGCCAACTTGCTTGTGATTTGTGTGAGTGGCAGATGACGTTCATAGTGGGCGGAGGCACTCACTGGCTTTCCTTGCTGTCCAGGGGTCCCGATCGGGCCCTCTCCGCCCAGTTTCCCCTGCGAAAGCACAACTTGTCTTATTGCTGAAGCGTAATCCGATGGAACATTAATTAGTACGTTCTTGCGCACACGTACGCATGTCTTGCATGCAAATGTTATATATGGATGTGTTATAAAGCACATGCTATGAATGTAACCAGATGTTTGCATTATACACAATTTTGTATTCATAATATGTTGCACCAATCCACTGAAAGCCCATACATGTATATATGCATGGAATGTATATTGAGTGTTTGATATTTGGTGAAAAATATGGAATGCAAAATTACACAAAATCATGTCTATTAAAACATTTAGATGCATATTTATATTGTTTGCATATTTATTAATTTTTTAACAATGTATTACATAGTGTACATATGAAGTCATAGGTGCGTGTGGAAGTCCTGCCAATGATTGATATTTGATAGTTTTATCTTCATGAATTGATTAACCAAAATTAAGAAAAATACAATTATAAAAATTCATCCTGACATCCCAACACAATAGACCGATTAAAACCTCAATGTGTCGTCCTTAGCTGCTTCATCTTAACCTTGTAATCAGCCCAACTAGCATTAAAAAAATGTCACAAGAAAACATCAGAATAATTTGGAGGAAAAGTAACTAAGCCTGCCTTTCCTCCACAAAAAAATATCTAAACGTTGTTAGTGGAAAGTTTCACAAAAGGCTTATTTATTTCACTGACTCTGCTGTTAATAGTGATGCATGGACACATGCAATGTGTCTCGTATAATCTCTTATTTAACATAGTCGCACATTCACTTTTACATTTTTTTTACCCATAGGCATATAGTCGTGTCAAATAAAAGCTCCATCTTACAGATTGTCAGTGATTTTGTGAGCTTATGAACTTCAAAAGTTGTAAAATAAGGATTCATTTCCAAAAGCTCATTTTTTTACTTTCTTTTATTTGTCAAATAAAAATACAGGATGTAATTTAACTACGATGTGTTTCCCCCTGATCTGTTAAAGTTTGCATGTTTATGCTTGTATTGCCCATGCAAATATGACAGTTATCAACCCTGAAATATTGAAACAGAGGTGTGTATAGCTTTTTGTCTCATGATTGTACACTGAATGTCAGAGCTATTAGAAACCCATTGAAGGACATGCAGTAAAAATTAACCCGTAAAAACAAAGTTTTTCACTATAAATCCTTTATATGCGTGGCTGCTAGAGTCCTCTCCTCCTCTGGCTTGAGATGGCTGCCACCTATGGGTCAGATGATTGCCGGCCAGCATTAAGCAATTGGTAATTAAATATTTTAAAAAAAATCCCTAAACAGTGTAAAATTTTGGAAACATTTTTTCACGAAAATTAATTGTCACGCACAACGAGTCTGTGTGCAAAATGTCAGCTCGATTGGATCACGTGAAGTGGGTTAAAAAACGACCGAAAGATTTGCACGGTCGTAAGCAAGCAAGCACGCAAGCAAGCAAGCGAACTTAATATAAAGGATTTAAAAATGGCTCGAATTATGTTCGTCCACTGGAGAGACTGCACCATACCATAAGGATATGGAATTTCAACCGTTGGCTTTTTGCTGTTAACAAAGATACTCCTTGGATCATAGAGATACTTTATTTTGTCTTTCTTAATGTTTAACTAGTTTATTTGTTTGAAGCAAAATTGTAGTTTTGCTTTTACGGCTGCACTAATGTAACGCAGCTTGTAACACAAAACACTGTGTGCTTGTGTGAGACCCAATGCTCTTTGGCCAAACAAATGGTATTTGTGCATCACCTTGCTCCTGAAATGAGCATAAAGACTTCAGTCTTTTGTGCACAACCATCCAGTCACTTACAGACCCAGATTAATTTCACAGAGTTGAAAACGAAAGCACAAGAAGCATTCCATTCACTGTTTCCTCAATCGTGTTTGCAAACCTGCACTGATGGCAAAATCAACACTAATCAATGCCAGATAGCAGTCTCACAAAGGTGGATTTTTCCTGAGTATGGGGAATAAGTGATGGGTCATACTTATTTTATTTATCACCAAAAGTAAGGTTATTAAACAGAAATCCTAGAGTTTCCGCTGAAGAAGACGAAAAAAGAGATTTAATCCAAGTTTTCTGAAGGTTCTTTGTGTGAGAAGCCCTTGTCCATTTGACACATTAGCCTCCCAAGTCCAATGAGATTAGATCAGTATGGCTAGAGCTTTGAAATGAAAGTCCTGCAAATGAAGCCGTATGCAGCCACTATCCACATCAGGCAGGCTTTCCCATCCTTATGGGTGCTACTCAGAGATCAACTAACATTCCAAAGGCTATTCCGTGGGTATTTTCGTTGGGAATAGGAGATTTCATCTTTGGCTGCTCAGTCATTCAACATATGCTGTTCCTGCCACAGTCTGGTCAAGTCACCCCTTGTAATTGTTGTGCATTTTGTTTTAATCAGAACTCACGATAGGGCCCCGCAAACCTTCAAGGCCCTTCTCGCCAGCATTGCCTTGGTCTCCCTGTGGGGCAATGAGAATTTGATCACTTGACGAAGATATCCGCGTAATGTGAGACATACTCACCAAATAACCTCAGACTAAAGTAAACAGCATAATACGTGATTAGTACATTTTCGGTAATTGAACAAAGTGAAAACATACAGTTATTCCTTTTGGACCATCTGGTCCTCTTGATCCCTCTGCTCCAGTACTTCCCTTGACATCAAAAAAATAGAATGCAGTCGCGTGTTAAATAATAATAAGAATGTAACATGCAAATAATTATGAATAATAGTTTTATTGATTTTAAGTGACGCACCCTTTCTCCGATCGAGCCTTTCATTCCCGGTGTCCCGGGTATGCCCTGCAGAGAAAGCAAGGCACAGATATGTTTATCCTTTTAAGTTTGCCAATCAATAGCACATGTGCAATCGGAACAACAACATAACGCACATTAAAGGGAGTACTTACTTTTAAACGAGTTAATACAAAACGATATATGAATGTTCGAAATGCATAATTGTACAAAAAATACGTACTTTTCTTAACATGTCTTAAAATGGGAACTTTTTAATGCATGCTCTGTCGTGGAACAAACTTCACTTTGCATGCATATGAGCACAGGAGTAGTTATTCTCCCCAAGGAATCGTGCAACTTTGTTCTCCAAGCTTCGTTCAAGCCATAAAAACAACGGTCAAATTATCCTTGATGGTAAAACTCACGGGCAAACCTTCCAAACCTCGGTGACCCAGAAAGCCTGGCTTAGCAGCTTCACCCTGGAATATCACACGCACAGTTCAGCCAAGGCGGTAAGGTGGTGCAGTGGCAACACCTGTGCCTCACAAAAACAAGGACCTGGGTTCGATTCCTGACTCGTGTGCCGTTATGTGCAGAGTATGTATGCTCTCCCCTTGTTCTCCATGGGTTTCCTCCAGGTTATCTGGTTTCTTCCCGAGGCTAAAACATCCAAGGTCATTGGTGGTGGCCAAATATTCCAGTGGAGGACCTTTTATAAAAATGGTCATTGGACTTTGTGTGACTTCCCTGGGTGATTAAACCATTATTATTATTAGAGACCAAGCCGCAAGGTACACATTTTAGGCTGAGTTGACCTAGGAGAGTTTCATTCCAGATTCTGATACCAATTTCCACATTGTGTTCATTCATAGCCAGGGATTACATATTAAAGTTGTTTGCCATACGTATCTCAAATTCTAATGATACTGTTTTCATTTCCACAACTAGATTCCATTTCAGAGACTTCATTGCAGTAGGATGGAAGCACATACTGAAGTTACTTTACCATCTCGTCAGTGTTAGCAAAGTCTGATGACGGTGTTGAGCGGTATTCAGTCTGTGACTATCTTGTGAATCGTGTATAATGAGCTAAGGGATTTGGAAATGCGAAACAATACAACCATTGTCTAAAACTGTATTTATTATATGTTTTGTGATTACAAGGCCAGTGTTCATATCCCACAGTCTGACTTCGATATCATCCTCAAAGAACCGAGCGTGCAATGCCTTTAATCAACCTCTGACAGCTGAGGGCCTCTCCGTCTCAAAGAGAGCACCCGCTGCTGTATATTTAAGAGTTGGGAAAGGAAACAGGTGGCTGAGAGTGGTCAGCCACCCACTCATGTACTCGCTTGGACACTAAACACGCACTCTAGTATTGCCTGGCCATGCACTCATTGAAATGCCTTTTGTAGAGATGTCCTTTTACCACTGAATCTGCTCTGCAGTGAAAGCAACCTTCACATGAGCATAAACAGGAGAATGAACCATCATGTGAACTCCGGTCATCCTCGCAGCACTTTTTAGCTAGCCATCGAGCAAATAAGGTGCGTGCTTTCAGATGTGCTTCTGCGGCCGTCTGGAACGCTCTTCTGATATGAGGAAACCACTGGATAAATGCACTTTAAATCTATATTGAAAACATTTTTAAAACTGCCTTTTGTGTTTAGTTTGTTGTCTTTCCCCCACACCACGTATTAGCACAGTTGGCTACATACGGTGGCGAAAGAAGTTCAAACGTGCGGAGTTCATACACGTTTCCAGGAATTATTCCATGAGATTAACAATAACGTTATTTTCTCATTCTTTTAAACTATCAATGTGTGACCCCTGTTGCCTGGATGTGATAAAAAAAAACATACTTTGCTGAATTAACTTCAATTAACTCTTACATTCACGATCACTACATTAGATTGTATGTGTAAGAATTGAGTGAACTAGACAAACGCTGTCCCAAGGAAATTGAACAATTAACACATTTAATCAATGAGATAATAATGAATTGTTAAATTGAATCGTAACACAACATACTGACAATGCATCACATTGCCTGCGTAATCGGGATGAGTTTGTGACTTCATTGATTCAGATATGGATTTTTTTTTTACTTTAGAATGAATTTCAATTCCGATTTCAAATAAAAAAACTTGTAATGAAATATATTTAAATAGCTTTCATTGTTTTTGTACCAAATATTATCTTTTTATATGTGTATGTTTTGCATTAATCACTGAATGACATTTTTTACATTCGGTTCCAACTGAAATTATAATTCTAACGTGAATATATTTTAATACTATATTTGAAGCTTTCGTGACTGCAAGGATTCATATTCTTAGGTTTTTTCGGTAAAGTCACGTAGGTAAAAAATTAAAATTAATAAAAGTAAAATAAAAATAAAATAAAAATCACGACGTTTCGGAGGCAACACAAGTCTCCGTCATCAGGTGGGACCGTCACAGCTAGATTTGCTGTATCACTTGATATATTTTGATATATTTTAATAATTTAAGCAAAAGTGACATTACGTGATGGTAACTATGGTGGAAAAAGTAAGAATGTGATGTCACTTTCTGTGACGTCACATTTTCAGGTCAATGCGAAATGGTAGAAACTTTCATATCTAGGCCCTGTTATAAAAAAAAAATGTCAGAATAAATTGAACATTTGGAACAGATCCCCAAATGGTTATACAGCTGTAGGTGTCCATGTTTTGGTTGAGCGCATTAATGCATGCATGTGCATGAAATGTGTGATTCACCGTTTCTCCCGGAGGACCGTCCAGACCTCCACGCCCATTTGATCCAAAGTCTCCCTGTGGAGAAGGACATTTTAAGTCTGTTTTAGTTTGCTTTACTAGAATTACCATGTAATTAGTATGCAGTTCACGTGAAACTTTCCAGTGGGTTCACTCGGGGACCTTACTTCAGTATGGAATAGGTTCACATGCTTTTGTCTTCGTGCCGTGATTAGGTTTAAAATAATTGCTCCAGTATTAACGTGTCTCCACATTCAATTGTGAGTTGGGTGGAGCTCACCGCCATTTAGTGGCCACAAAACTGTAATATAAAATTCCATATTCCTGTGACAGAGAAATCCCTGATGATAATAATAAATGACTTTAAGTGGTTTGGTAGTATGATATTTCACTATGGATATGTATTAAGTAAAATAGCATGTAATGTATGGGAACGAAAATGCACTTTGTTTAAAATATTGTTGACAATGTATCACCTGTGATTATTACTTACGGATTCTCCCTTGACACCCTTAATACCAATAATTCCCATCAGGCCATGTTCTCCCTATAGAGAAAAATGGGAGTACGTGATCAAGCACAGTCTAGAAATTATTTCAAAGCTCGCTGATAATGTTAAAACAGCATAGCAGCTACACGGAGCAACAACAGATGTTATTTCAGCAGCTAATCTGTGACAACAAAAATAATGACAAAACCATGTCTACGGTATGTTACTTAATGTTAGCATTATTATCCAAGTGGCCTCAGTTAATGTTTGTATCATTTAATGCACCACTAGAGAGTATATTGAAATGAAATCTCATTAGCAAGAGTTTATTTTGCACAAATGTGTTGCCAACATACTGTTTGTTTCTTTCGGTGAAACACGTAGGTAGAAATAAAATATAATAAAACAAATCACGACGTTTCGATCGCAACACAAGTGATCCTCATCAGGTGGAACACCCACGGCAAGAAAATGCTGAGGTAGGCCAACATACCTTGTCGCCTCTGTGTCCTGGCAATCCCATAAAACCCTTTGGTCCTTCTTTTCCCTGTGAAATTTATACAGTCATCATCATGATCACCATGAGGTATGATCTATCCACTGCTGGATGAAGGCCTCCACGCCATCACTGTCTCTCACATCTGACAACAATAATCGATCTCGCCCCTTCACGGGAGATGATTCCATAGCTCCATCTCCATTATTCGCATCCTATCGATTGTGGTGAAATGTTAACTAACTCGCCTGGCATACAAGAGATCGTGGGTTCGATCCCGACCCTAACGCTTGTATATTTGGAGTTTGCGTGTTCTCCCCGTGGTCGTGTGGATTCTTCTCCGAGTCCTCCAGTTTTTCCCTCCACATTTATAACAATTAATTTATAATATTTGGCTGCAATACATTTCCAAATGATAAGCCGCTTCATTGCGCTATCTTTTGTGGCCTGGTCACTTCTGATGAAACACTTTATAGCTCAGTGGGCCTTAACTGGCAAAATAAAAAATAGTTTCGTTTCGTAAAAGAAAACTCCATCATTAGTCAAGATCACCGATCGTCATCTCTTCTCGTAACGTGTCCCAAAAATGTGTTAACAAAGATTTTGTGACCAAGCAAATGTACACTGCTGATTGCACTATGTTGGGGAGGGCCCCAGATTGTCCTGTACCTCTATGGGCTGACATCAGAGGTTGTACATTTATCCCCTGATAAACGGTCACAAATGATTGCACAATTCACAAAGATTGTCCATAATTCCACTGCGTACTTGCTTGTTGGATTTGTACACCTTTCAGTATGCGTCAGTTTACCGAGTGACACTGAGAGCTCCAAATATCGCAGTACTCTGTATTGAGCAATGCTTGTCAGATTCTGCATGGTTCCCAACTGATATTCTACTGTACTCATACTGTCGGAGAATACAGCACACACAAACATAGCAAAATATTAGTGTATTGTTAGTTTCATAATTATTTTCGAATTTTCATGTTTTGAACCCATTATTTCACGTTTTAAGTATTGTTTCGTAATTGTTCAATACATTGCTTAACATTGTTAATGTTGATATTTGATTTCGTATTACTTTGTCAAGTTTAAAAACGCATTTCTTAACATCACGTTCCCACGGGGTATTTTCATATTTCGGATAGATTACATCCATATGACGATAAGAATATATATATTTGGTACTGCTGTTTTTGGCCACTGACATGCTTGTTTGCCGAGGTTTGTGGCTCAAAGCCAACAAACTGCCCTGGTTATTACTGTGGATCTATTAACAATAAAAAATGCACCATCTGCTTCAGAGTGGACATGAAATATCCTCTGATGCTTACAAAAGAGTAGGCCATTGTTTACTAGTGTAAAAATCACTATTTGCCAAATTGACCCGCAAATGACTCATTTGTGATTCCACAGCAATTATCGCCACCTGCTCATGCCCACTTGCAGGCCAGGTTCTGGGTCAGTTTATGCCTCACAGGAACAGCTGCCACTGTGGGTAACCCTTTCAAATGTTTGAGATGAGATATCAATTCATGATACAAAAAATACTTACAGATCTTCCCAGGGGTCCCATAGGACCTGGCTGCCCAGGCTGCCCAGTAGGACCCTGTAACAAACACAGTCAGATTCAACCATCACATGGCAGTGTTGATGCAGCGTTCAGAGTGAATAAATATCATTTCCAGGGATGCCTTTGAAAAAAAACAGTCAGTAGGTTTTGCTATTACATAGAATATTGTCAGGGTTCAATTTATCACCTGATTTTTTTTCCGGAACACTACTAGGTGGGCTTGGATTATGGATCACCAGCGCAAGGCACTGCCACTAGAGTACAAGATACACTACACATAACCGTAATTGATTGTACCCTCATTGCCTATAATCCTATAAACAGGTTTATAAATGCTATTGACCAAAATAAAGCGAGATGGATGTGGCATGCCAAGATCACTTACAGAACAGAATCCCTGAACTGTCCCATCTTAAATAATTTCCTTCGTATTATTCAAAATGTTTATGTGCATACACATGTGCATGTGCCGGTTGTAGGGAGCGGTAGTGGAGTGGTTAGCTCATGACCAATATCAGTGACAAATATTTTGAACTCATCCTGTGCCTTCCCTAGGTCGACTAGGCCTTAAATGAGTACCTGCTGCAATATGTAAACATCAGCACTTGGAAGACAAAGGGGGTCAGGCGTGGTACTAGCCACCCACCTTTTTCATTTGCCATTCCGGCATTCAGACGTGCAAGTTATCAGCACTTGCCCCATCAGTAAGTCTAAATTGTGGATATTTTTATTCGTATTTGTGCATGTACATGCCTTTGTGGAAAGCAATAGCGGGTTGGTGGTAAGTCATCTCTACAAATGGGTTACGCACATCTATAGTATGTACATTTGCAGTTTGTCGGTTTATATCTGTACTTGGCACGGGCCACCTCCAAGTCAACTCACACTAAAGAGATCACCTGGATCAGTGTTGTCAACGTAAGCACTGGGCAGAGGAGGGGTGGTAAGCTAGGTTCTGGCTGCAACAGCCACTTCATATATTGCGGCGGTCTTAATAGGTGCTTCCGATTGACACTTGCCTTCAACACTCTTATCCTTGTTAATTAACGTTAGTTCTTAAGTACCAACCATGGAAACCCATGTTATGTTGCAGTATTTTGTACTACATTCCTGATAAATAGTGAATCTGCATTTAGATATACTCTACACCATCAACGCTGAGCAGGTGTCCAAAGTGGATAACAGCAAACATCACTTTTGAAGGTGTAATAGATGAGGGCTAATATTGTTCTTGAATTGAGCAAGGTTATACGAACTTGGGAAAGGAGGTAATGAGAATAGGAGGGAAGTATAAAGAGGAATGTTTTGAGCTGCAGTGTGGTGGTTGAACATAGGGTGGATGAGATGAGACATTCAGTCTGGGAGACTGAGTCCTCAGCATGGGTGGAGGAACCGATAGAGTAAAGTTAAGGAACCGATAGAGTAAAGTTAATGAAAAAAATAACCATGGCAGCAGCAATGTAAGAGTGATGAGGAGCGGACTGACCTTGACTGCTAGGCCATCAATCGACCTGACAAATGGGGTCTGACTAACGCGATCGACTGACACTAACGAACATTATATATTGTGCACGAACAACACGTTGGCTGATGTAAACACGGCCTGGAATTGCATGATGGGATACCCACGCGTTCGCCTGCAGGGCCAGCTTCTCCTTGGGGCCCTCGAAGGCCTCTGCCACCCTGCACACAAGACGGTGTGCAAAACGTTCCCAAGTCAACGAACCACACGCCTCAATGACTTCACAGTACTCGGAGATCACGCGTCAGTGTCCATAGCAGTGTACCAAGACAGATCACTTTAATTTGTATTGATGATAATCCTCAATAATATTTGCCACATATTCAAATTCAAAATGTTTCATTTGCACCCTTACATGTGCAGCAACCCACGCACTCATTCATGGGCGATGCGACCGTTTGACTGATTTTACCAGGGGGTGGCTAACTGCAGGGTGAGGGTGGCATGCGGGGGGCAGTCCTGGGGCCGAGACGTGGGTGAGTGCCGAGATAGCGTTTCGTGATTCTCAGTGAATTTAAGAAGAGAAACATCAGCACCCACTTCGTGGAGCATAAACCACCACGCGAACTCCGGTCATCCTCACAGCAGTGGTTTTTGGTTAACCGTCGAATAAAGACGGGCACTGCATTGCGTGATTTCAGGTGTGCTTTTGCGGCCGTCTGGAATGCTCTTTCTGTAAAGTCACGTAGGTATAAAATAAAATAAATCACGACGTTTGGAGCGCAACACAAGCGTCCATCATCAGGTGGGAAAGCATGGTCTGCTGCTGAGGCTACACCCAATTCAAACCTTTTAAAATAGCCTGCCCCAGCAGCAGATAATGCTTTCCCACCTGATGACAGATGCTTGTGTTGCGCCCAAAACGTCGTGATTTATTTTATTTTATACCTACGTGACTTTACCGAAAGAACCAAAGAGTTTGGATTCCTGCAGTCACGAAAGCTTCAAATCAAGAATGCTCTTTCTTTCAATATTAGGGAGCCACTGGAGCTATGGACTTAAACATCTCGATTGAAAACGTATTTCTTGAGAACTGGCCTTCATCTTTAGTTTGTTGTCCTTCCCCCGCAACTCCGATTAGCATGGTTGGCTACGCACGGTGCGAAAGACGTTCAACATACATACATGCAGGAGCGAGGCAATAGAACTCTCACTTTGAAGCTTCCTCTAACAGGTTTCAATCTTCGGCTCAGATAACACTTCGATCGCATAACCTGCGACCTCGGCAACAGCATCTGTCCACCGAGTCAAGCTGTTTTGAACCCAAATAATATGTGCTACATTACGTTTCTAACGTACTACGGTATAACTTTCACTTTCCTTCAGAGTTGAATTAAGTCAAGTGGCTCCTTTGTCCATGTCCACATGGTATTTTCTATTAGCTGAATGAAGTCTGTTGGTCACCCTGCGGTGCAATGAATAGCAACTCCGTGTTAGGTAGCGGCTGTCACTTTGCTATATTTAAGCACAATAGAACTTCCTAACTACATTGTATTAGCGATGTACCCACTGACCCTTCCTCGACTGGGTTCACGCACGCGCGTCCGAGTTAGACGGTTGGTAGGATCACGGTTTTTACCTGAAAACCCACGGTGCCTTGTTCCCCCGTTACCCCTGCGGGGCCAGTGTCGCCCTGGAAAAATCAGACGTTCGGTGAAGTTATCGCCACCCATTGTCCTTCTGTGCACTTTACCTGTTCACCAACTTCCATGAGGCACACAGAGCTATTTCATCAGGGACACTGTGTTAAAAAAAAGCAACAGTGGGTCCATTCAACTGCTGCCCTTCGTTCGTGGATCTTGATTTCAGCTGAGCCAGGGTCTTTAAGCGAACAAGACGAAAGAGAATTGACAGGGGCGAGTAGCAACCGCTTCGTGTACGTTCTGAAGTTATTTATTGTCTGTATTCTCCAGATTCTAAGACGCCCCGTAAAGGAAGATGAACGTGAACCTTGCGCCCGGTATCAAGTCCAACAGATATAGTCACCCTCATGCACTGCGAACAAATTAAAAGACTCACCCCCAACTTTTGCCTAAAAGCACAAGGGGGAAGTGTGTCTTCTAATCCTGAGATAATGGTACGTATATGTTTTATAAAATAATATTGGGAGAAATATATTCATTAGCATTACGCCCTTCACGTAGAATTATATTCATGATTGTGTATCCAGTACTGTAAAATATACTGGATGTAGTATTTATTTAATTAATATGAACCAAAACCCTGTTTACAGCAACCAAAATTGTGAGGAAGATATTAAATGCTGTTCAGGAATAGCTAGTCATGAAAACCTTCAGGAAAAATTTCCTTTTCAGGAGCAAATGAAACTCTCACCTTGTTACCCATCTTACCATCTTCACCAACTTCGCCCTTGTGGCCCTTGTGCCCCTGAGAAACACAACACACCGATACATGTCTTTTGCCTTCCTTCAAGTTGGTGCGATTAGCATTTGTAAACTGATTTCAAAACAATGCCAACACACGTTGGCCAATCCGACCTCAAGCATCTGCCCATATGACTGATTCTCGTGAAGTTTTAAGTTCCATTAATAAAACGTTCGTATGTTGAACTTATTTCGCACCTTTAAGTAGGCAACCGTGCTAATCGGATGCATTTGTTTAAGTGAGAAATGCGTTTCAATTCAATCAGCGTTTGCAGAATCGCCAATAATTGCGGTAGTGTCCATGGTGGACATGTGCAGTTTTTTCGTAGAGCTCCGCTGAACTTTGTCAGTGGGACAGTCACCAGCGATCTGTGACACCGTTCGTACGGTTGCAATTTTTGCGATTTGAAAAGTCCTATTACTTTCTTATTGGTATTTTTTATTATTATTATAACTTTATTCATTTAACTTAACATATGTTCTACGTTTGATTGTTCTAATTCAATTAAAACATTTTAATAAATACTTGTTGGAAGCAATTCATATCTTTTAAGTTCTCATCCTTGCATTAGAATATATCGAGCAGTTGATATTTTGATGGTATCATGTGGTAATGCTCCATCACATGTTTTAAATCTATTACATAGTGGATATTGAACTGAAGCTAGACTTAAAAATGTAATCGCAAATCAAATCGCAATATCTGTCAGAATAATCGCAATAAGCTATTTTCCCCAAATCGTTCAGCCCTACTGACAACCCTCACTACAAATGCAGAACCCTCACGTCACGCGATCTCCATAACGCTATTGAGACATCAAAGTAAAAAGGACGTCATGATGAACAAGGGATTATAACCTTAAAATGAAATATGTCTGTGTCACCGCGCCCTTACAAATTCCACACGAATTCATGCAATGGCTATCACATCGTGGTCTGCTTTCCGCTTGCAAGTTTCAGATTTACTGCAATAAACCCGTCCTTGGACGGGCAAAAGGCTAGTATATACAGAAAGAATGAATGCTTGTTTTGTGCCATATTACCTTCATGCCTGGGAAGCCAGGGTAGCCAGGCAAGCCCGGAGGGCAAGAGGGAGGGCACTGGAACATCAACAGTACAATTACCACCATTGCCCTCTTGCATTCTGTGTTTAATGAATACTTTCAGAAATCACGGAACAAAATTATGCATGCATTTTGTCATTCACATTACATGTGGTGCATTTAGTTAATTAAATCAGGGAATGCCACACAATGACTTACCTTAATTTCTCCAAGGCTGTCAAATTCTATAACCCCAGGTGGACCCTGCATAAAAGAGGAAATTAATTAATGGGTCTTATAATTATTACGATTAATCTGTGAGGGATGATGCTCAGCATCATGCTAGACGTATGTGAAACCAGTGTTCTATGTGGATCAGATCTGGGGTCAATTGCAATTGTAATTGTATGTATTATCAGTGAGTTGCAATCACAATGCAATTGAAATTCTAATTTCAGCTAACAATGCTGCTGTAACCGCAATTACTTTTGACCCCAAGGTAGAGTGCACGTGGCATTTACAAATAAAAAGCCATAACAATAGAAAAAAGTTTTCATTTATTTTAGATTAATATTGAATCTGTCTCTATACAATTTTAGGTATGGCACTAATGACAAAACTAAGAGTGATGGTGCACGTGTAATCCAGCGTTTAGAGTATTTGGCTGCTATCAATTTCCACTTTGTTAAGCTGTCATTTCTGGCCAGGTCGTTTCTGAAAAAAGAACTACAACGCTCAGTGGGCCTTACTTGGTAAAATAGAAAATAGGTTAATAGGCTGTGCAGGCAAGGGTTGGTGAATCGCACAAATGTCGTCTAACTCCCAGTCGAGATTTAAAGCTTTCGTGACTGCAAGGATTCATACTCTTAGGTTTTTTCGGTAAAGTCACGTTAGTTACAAACCGCACCTCTCCATAACAAAGGCTCAGTCCTTTGTTATGCAGTCTATTCTTAGTCTTAAGCCTTACCTTACCATATTAATAAAAAGTGTGCCGTTCCTGGCCCTTCCCCCCTCAACCATTATATATACGGAGTGGTAGCTCTTGTAATCTCTCATTTACTTGATACAGCTGTCGTGGCTGTGACGGTTCCACCTGAAGACGGAGGCTTGTGTTGCTTCCGAAACGTCGTGAATTTTTTAAATTTGTTTTATTTTACTTTTTAATTTAAAATTTTTACCTACGTGACTTTACCGAAAAAACCTAAGAGTATGAATCCCAGTCGAGATTGTCATAATATCCCAATCCAGGGCCACAGAGCTTGGGCAATGGTTGACACTGGATCTGGCTGCCATCCCACTTTTCTGTGGTTTCCCACGCCTCTAAATCTACGGAAACTGTGCACTTTACAAATTAAGTCTTTATTTTAGATTACAATGCACCATTACATTTGCATGATGCAAACATGTATAATGCATAATCTAAGTAGTGTTAGTCAGATACTAGACAAAGTTTGATAATCCTTGTGATACATGTATGTTCAGGTACATCTAAAATACAATGCTATAATAATTTATAGTAAAATAGGTAATATTTCAGTAAACTATGTATGGACTTAATATGTCTGAACATTTCATACATGAAGTATTTTACAATTACCGTGTAGTTTCTTTGATAATGTAAAAAAGAATTGAGTTTTCATTATTTAACGATTCCATCGTTTTCCTTTTGCAGTACTCTGCATAACTTTACAAATGTATCAGCTTGAAAGGAGTGTTTTCTAAAATGCTGATTCAGAAAAAAAGTAACACTCACAATCTTTAGATATTTGTAAATGCACGTTTTTGTTACTCGGACCATGTGTGTTGACGGCTGGAATTGATCAAGGAACCATTTTCACCAAAGGCACACAACTTATAAAAACATTGTGCCGCAATTTCCCCGGTGGTTTAACATTACACCTTGTCCAGTCTCACTTTGCTATCCGGAGGGAGGGATTAATTGGGCAGTGGGAGGTTTTCTGAAATTACCCCCCTCCCCTGCCCAGTTTCCCTGTGTCATTGAGTGTGTCCAGAAGTACATACCGGAGGGCCGATGGGCCCAGGTAGACCCGGAGGGCCTAGTGGACCAACTGGACCCTGCAACACACATAATGGTCTCATTAAGAGGATGCCACAGCAACACAGGTCAAGGTGGGTGAGATGTGGCGGATCAGCTTTGACATCACTCGGCACTGATGTTCGCCATGGCTGGGAGCAAATTCAGGTTCACCGGGTGCACAATGCAGTGCGCTAACTACTGTGCCACCACTCCTCCACGTACATGAGTACAAAGTTAGAACAAAGATTGATCATGTCCCAGAAATTAATAAAAGCTCACAGTGACCCATATAATTTACCTGACCATAACAGATACATGGAGTCACTCGACTTCCAATAGGGTTGCACGTGCGGTGATGTACAGTAATAAACAACCATTGCTAACGAGGCATGGAGGGAAAGCCTCCATCTATCCGTGGATTGACAAAGGCGAAAAATGTATGAAAATACACACTTATGTGGGAACACACAGTATGTTTTGATAATTTAATTTTGAAAAAAATAACAACCACGCACTATTTAATTACAAAGCAATGCTCAGTTATGCAGACATTGTATTATATTGTAGATATTTGTTACGCAGAAATTGCAATGAATTTCAAGGCAAATTAACCTTGATTTGCCATCACTGTGTGCCATGCAAGGTAAATATGATGCTGCAGCCCTTCAAGGACTTGCTCACGTCACGGCTTGGCAGCAGGGCCTCCACTAGAGGAAGCTCTAGAGAGCCCCTCTCGAGGATGCTGTGGCCTTCTTTTCCAACGCGGTCAAGACATCGTGGAAGAGGTGAGAGTGCCCACACTTTACCCCACCGGATGCACCTCCGATTAACACGGTTGGATATGCATACGGTGTGAAAGAAGTTCAACATACATGCATACATACGGAACAAGGTGCGGGAGGATTTAAGGAAGTTGACCGCTGCTTCTGGTGACCTCTGCATTTGCAAGTTCAGTGTGCAAACTGCAACACTACAGCAGCAACGCAGGCAAGCGTGGGACGTTAAATAATACCTTAGCAAATCAAGGAAGTAGTCCATATCGAGACAAGATTGTTTTTGAAGCTTTTCATTTTAAAGCCTATCATGAGAAAATGCGTAACCCCCTTGGGATTAAGAGAGCTGATTCAAACCATCATTTGAAAGCTGATCAAGCAGTTGTTTCTTTAGAGCAAAATAAACTTACCACTGGCCCGGGTTTACCAGTGTCCCCACCAACTCCATCTGCACCTGGCAAACCCTGGAGAAATGAAACAACAAGGGTACAATTATCCCGACATCTCCTATAAAGTGTACATAATATACTATTTTTATTTTAAAAGGCTGCTTCGAGAGTGGACATGAAACCACACGCTTAAGCGTAATAAAGCCTTGGGGATCATTAACATTTATTATATGACAGAAAATATATAATAAAAAAATATGTAGATAAACTAGGATTTAAAATCAGATGCCAGGAAAGCTAGGACAACCTACAGTACCTAGTCCTGCCACTTTTTTCAATTACCATCTACAGTATTAATATTTGTATCCCAGTAATAGCCTCAATGTAATAAATAAAACTGGAAAGCTCAGAAAAAACCCACGCATAAAAAAATGTATGCAGAGACCTCACACAGATCAGCTACCTCTTTGATCGACTGTATTTTACAGGCACCACGATGTCACTGAAGTCGGGTGCTTCGCTCAGACAGAGCACGACTCGCCAACTCCTTCGTTTGTTTGATGGGAAACGCATTTAATGGGGTGTCTAGTTTGGGGATCCACTCGATGGCTTCCTGAGATGCCAAGTGGAGGAGCGAAGTTCCTCCTGCAAATTCCACAGTTTACTCCAGGAACGTTGTCTCAGAAACGGCTGCTCAATCCCTTTCCCAGACCAATTATGGTACTAGCACTGTCAACCCACGATGAACACTGGCACCACGCATATTTTCTGCACAAGACAACCACCCTGCCCACTAACCCTGCCTTCTTTTGCCAAGTCAGCCAGACCTCCGTTTAGCCCTATAGAGGTGAGCAGACAGACCCTGACCCCAACCAATGGTTACCCTCTGGCCTGCGGCTTCCTTAAACCTGAACGACTGCCGTCTGTTTTAAAGCAACTTGAAGGCATTTTTGTAAGAAATTGTCATGTAGCCCATTTTACAGAAATAATTTCCTTTCCTCAATGCACAGTGGTGCCCCGCACATTACACACACATACAGACATGGAACTGACTTTGGGCTTGAAACTGTTGAGCTAATTTGTTCTGTGTAATTTATGTCATGATCATCAGTGTGTGAGATGAAAACGTTCCTTTGGAACGGTGGTGTTTTACGTTCATTTTTTTAAATCACAAATGTACTCACAGGAGGCCCAGGAATCCCCAATCCCTGAATGCCATAAACATAAGCAATGGTATTAAAATATGCAACATCAGCAATTGGGTATAACATTCACAGCTTCATGACTTTATTTGAATGGGAAATGTTTGGTGGGAAATAACACTCACAGGCATTCCCTTTGGACCAGCAGGACCGGTATCACCCTATAAGAAAAGGGTAGCAAGTTACACCCCATGAATGCAGCATATTTCAGTGCATGCAACCAGTGGTGCAGTCTCCACTGAACATAACTGTGGCATCTGCTTGTACTATAAACCAATGTACATTGTACACGCAAGTGTATTCATCAACCAACAACGCTGGATTTATATGTAATTGAATAAAAGCAGACCTCCAGTCTATATATCTCACGTAAATACACATTTTAACATGGGGGTCAAGACGTTGAAATAAAATGTGTCATCAACTCTCCTATACCGCACACAACAGGCAGGTTCCAGATTTCTGCTGCCTGTAACTACCAGCAAAACATCGTTGAACAAAATGGTTAAACATTTGTTAAAGTAGAAACTTTATTCTTTGGCTGTGTTGGGTGGAGAAGGGTGTACGACACGCATATTAATTATTCGATCTGACCCGAAAATCGATTTTGAATCACACATTTTGAAAATATGTGTGTTTAAAACCATTAGCCTGTATGCTTTCAAGACCAATATTAAGCCACATTTGTTGAAGCAAGTAACTCTGGACCAGTTTCAACATTCTAGGCCTCATTAGCAGTCAGGTTTGTTAAACAGGTGCTACTATATAACCAGATGTTATTGACAAGAGCATTCGGTGTATAATAAGGGACCAGCAAATAACAATAGCGTACAAAAATCGATGCGTTGATGTGGGGCATAAATATAAAACGTGTTTTAAGCCATTATTGGCTTTTTAGACAAACGGTGTAAATTAAGTAGTGCTACGATGTTTAAGTGTACATTCCCATTGTGTTTTCTTAATCAGTAGCATTCGCTGTCAGGAACAGGGGCAACACAAGGCAGCAGCAGCAGTCTTTCATTCTCCAGGGCTTATTTGCAAGTCACAATGTCAACAGACTGCTTGGGCATGTGTGCAGAGTTGCTGGGGATTTTAAATGTTTGACTTGTCATTAGCCTTGAAGTGAAAGATTAAACAACACACAGCCCCTCTGCTTTCCATTCCTGAATTCCTCAGCACAAATGTCATAGGAGCAGAACATTTGCATTGCGTAGTATTATAATGTACACCTCCTTGGAGACATGCTTTCATTTCGGGCTATGTCAACCATTCTTGCGGTCATTAAAAAAGAATAGTTTGATTCCTCTTTTGTTAAATGTCACAAGGATGACATTATTCTATGCATCATCAGCATCAGTCATCGTCTATCCAAGTCGAGATGAAGGCCTTCTGACACTCACCAACGCACGATACCACAATCCACCTCATTCCTAATAACTTTGACCTATTCTTAGGTTTTTTCGGTAAAGTCACGTAGGTAAAAAAATAAAATTAATAAAAGAAAATAAAATAAAAATAAAAATCACGACGTTTCGATTGCAACACAAGCAATCATCATCAGGTATAAATGAAATAGCAACACAAAATTCTAACCAGAAAAACTATAGACAGACATATAAGCAGACAGATATCACCAAGATACATAGAGAGAGAGAGTAACACAGGTACAGAGAGGGAGATCGTCTCTGTTGAGTGGCCTTAAATAGGCAGAGGGGGCGGGGGCAGACCGAAAAAACCTAAGAATATGAATCCTTGCAGTCACGAAAGCTTCAAATCTAGAACTTTGACCTAACTTGTCAATCGCACTTGCTTAACGTTACAACCTAGTGGATATGCAGACCTGCGTGTATGATCTATCATGTGCATGACTGTCCATTCATTTAAAATACAATCTGAGTGACTTTAAATAATACAAGCTTTGTTTTACAGTAATTTATATACGTATATTTTAAAGCACTTTTAAGATCAATCGGATCATTCCATCTGTTTAGTAGCTAGCAGTATGGCAAACTAGAACAGTGAAAATGTTGACTCGTGTATTTATACCGAATTACAAACTTTAAAAAGAAAGTGTACTTTTTTCATTTTACAATAAGTTGTCAATTTCAATGTTGGGCAAAATGTTTGATAATCATTATAACCCTATATTGATTGTTGTTTTACATGACATTGGCTGGTTCTTTGTAAAATCACTGCTGGATGAGGGTCTCCCCACTCCGTGCAGGTCATGGGGGTGCAATGGTCTAATAATGAATGCAATGGTTATGGTCTAATAACGTACAGGTTATTAGACCATACTTCACCATGCTGGCCAGTGCAGTGGAGATATATGAAGGTGGGGAGCATAGACCTTGGAGCAAAGTTAGAGTACAAAAGTGGATTATGCTGCACTGCCCTCTGCTAATAACATAGCTCTTCAGCATCCTACAACACATGTTACATGTTACATGCGTGGTGATGGCCACCAACATCCAAGCACGAACCAGGCTCATACCAGTTTGGCTTCCGAGCTATGATGAGGTTGTGTGAATTCAAGGTGATTCTGTCACAGGCATAGGCTTACTCACAATTGTTTTTGTCGTGGTACAAATACAAATGCAATTCTTTTAGATACTGTCAGTTCACCGTGTGGTACATATACAAATGCAATTCTTTTCGATATTGTCAGTTCATGGTGTGGTACAAATACAAATGCAATTATTTTAGATACTGTCAGTTCACCGTGTCTGCGCCAGATCAAGAAACACGTGCATACTGGCAGTGCTTTAAATCATAGTCCTTGAAGACCATTACTCTGGATAAATTGCCCAAGCTCTTGTTTCTCTATTGATTAAAGATCAGGCACGAATATAAATGGTGCGCTTAGCCAACATGAATCTACAAAATCAATAGTCTAACTGCATTGTGTTATGATAATTAATCTTAACACTGCACATTCATGTGGAAAACTATTTTTTAAGTGCCCA
Source organism: Lethenteron reissneri (assembly GCF_015708825.2). Taxonomy (NCBI): domain Eukaryota; kingdom Metazoa; phylum Chordata; class Hyperoartia; order Petromyzontiformes; family Petromyzontidae; genus Lethenteron; species Lethenteron reissneri. The sequence continues at coordinate 9,829,767 of NC_083807.1, forward strand.
TTTTTATTATTTGTGCTCTAATACATATAAATGCATAATTATTGCTATCTTGTACTTGACATGGTGCCCTATACTCCAGGGCGTTTTGGAGTTGACTTAGCGCATAGTGTGCAAGTGAACATTAGACGATTGCTACGTGCAATCCCAATGAAACAGACGGTGCAAATTGTACGGTTATCCCGCGAAGCAGTCATAACCGGGGCAGCCAGCCTGCCGTATTCGAAGCGCAAACCTCTGCAACAAGTGACGGATGCGCTACCACTGGGCCATGTTGCAAATACACCCAGGAAGCTTCCCTGAGCCATAGTAGTTTGTTGTTAGGAGGGTCCTGTTTTGAGCTATTATGCTTGGGTGCGTAGTCAGTGTACGTACCCCAAAGCTCTTCGGAAGAAAACACACACGTTGATCAGAAACCCACTTGATATAGTGTCTCCTACATAAACCTCATTGCCTTGCAAGTGTATTTTAAATACAGGTATCATTGGTGCTTGTTCCACCAACCCTGCTAAAAGCCTCTAGAATGCAGACAAGTGCCATCATGACCAGATATCTAGACAGTCAAGTCTAATCTACTCATTTGAGTTGGCTGGGAGTGGTGGCGCAGTGGTTGTCACACTTTGCCCTTACTATAACCCAGGGGGGTGTCAGAGTTCGATTGCATGCCATAGCTAACATCATTGGCCAATGCACTGAACCAGCCCTGGGCTCACACGCTCGCCAACCCTCACTGACCATTGCACTGAAGTACGATCAAACAACCACGAAGACCAACACGGCACGTGGAGAGGACTTCATCCAGCAGTGGATTGACAAAGGCTGTAAATTATTATCATCATCATAATTCTGACAGAATGTACCTTTGGGCCATGAGGACCCTGCCCCCCAGGTGGCCCCGTGATGCCTGCTATCCCCTGCCAGAGAGAGGGACAGACAACATGCTTCGTGATGAGAGGGTCTCCGGCAGCGTGTGTTAGTGTTCGTACAAATTCAGCATGCATGCCGTATAAAGTAATGACGGTACACCCCACACAGACAGAATGAATTACTCGCTTAAAGTGCTAAACGTGTGTGTGAAAATTAATGCGATGTGAAACCCATAACATTTTGTACAATTTGCATAATTTAGATATTATCTTGCATTCTTCATTGATATATAATGTATCGTGTGATGAATGTGTTCTGATAGGCGACATAGGAATATAAGAATTTTCTCCATTGTCGACCCTGCTACTCATTTGTATTAGTCCAGAAGCGAGTTTCTTGGCAACTGTTAGCCTGTACGTGATGCCTTTTTGAGCCCGCGCGTAATTAAGTTAATTGTTGTCAACCTGTACGTGATTACTTTCTTTGCCAGCCTGTATTTACTTACCTTAAATACCGTTATGTTAGTATGCGCAAAGTATTTTTTTCTGAGGCTCTTGGAGCCAATGTTCGCTTGCAGGCCATGTGCTGGTATACAGGAGGACATGGGTTCGATCCCGAGCCTGACGCCCGCTGTATATTTTGAGTCTGAGTGTTCTCCCCGTGGTCGCACGGATTTTTCTCCGGGTCCTCCGGTTTTTCCCTCCACATGTAGAAACATGCGTTTTAGAGTATTTGACTGCTATACATTTCCACGTGATATTCCACTGAATTGGGCTGTCATTTGTGGCGAGGTCTCTTCGGAAAAAACAGCTATATAGCTCAGTGGGCTTTACCTGGTAAAATAAATAAAATAGTTGAATCGTGTTTAATAGTTTTAGTTAAATATCTGACAAAAAAATCCATCGCACAGCACATGACAAGGTTGCATTTGGCCTCTGTGTGCGTGATGACAAAGCCTCGGTGGACTTGTACGTGCCCATGCGAAAGACAATAAATCCAGAATTTGGTTTGATAGTGCGACACGACGGTTTCGGAGTCGAGTAGGTCTTGTCATAGATCACGTGACGAGAAACGAGAGCGGCTCACGTCTACGCCTGGCAGTCCAGGGATACCGGGTGGGCCGCTCCGCCCTGGTTCTCCTGGCTCCCCCTTCGGGCCCTGTTTGACACAAGCAAAGTGAATCACTGCTCAAACAATCCACGCAGTCCTCTGTAAACATCGGACATCTTACTAATGCTTGAACAGCAGCGAAATAGGGCGGTGGATGAAAGGAGCAGGGGTATGTTCTGCTTTTCTTTCTTCCACGGTAGAGGCACTATGATAATAGTGCAGAGGACTTGATCGTATGCAAGATAAATATTTGGTGAAATATATAATCCAATACTTGTTTTGGGTGAGGGCACATGTGGTAGTTGTAGGTCAACATTCTCATCATTAACCCTCCACCACCCAACAAGATTCTCACGTTTTCGCAGATATTATTTATACGTGATGATGTATTGATAAAATCCTGACCAACAAAGCACCTCAACAGGTGCCTTAAGACTTTAATGACTGAATTTAACATCAACATACGATGACGTTTCGCTCAAACTGCGTTGAGTTTCATCAGGTAGTTACATCGAATATTGACTGCACTGCCTCAGCTGCCCGCTCGTGAATGCCAAAGCATGGGTCATCTCAGCCTCATTGTCATTTGGGAATGGTCACCTTTAATATGTTAATCATATCAAACATCCTCCCAGAAATCAATTTATTTGATCTTCAATTGACTCCCATTTCAATGGGCTACTGATATTATACTGATCCTTTCAAACATCCTCATTTCCAACATCTGCCATAGCATGGGTCACCTTCATTTCTTGGTCAAATCATTGTTTGGTATTTTGTATTTACACAATTATTGATATTGAATAAACTAAAGTCACATCGTTTCAATGTCATTGTTATATGCTATGTATTAGTTGTACAACGTTCAGAGATACTGGCTTGTCTCATGAGCCATCATTAGATCATACGGACGTCTGGCACAAATACCTCATTCGAAACCTTCTGGCTAAGACATCCCGCAGAGACACTGGAGTAACCATCAGAACATCAACAGTCCGATGACCACATGTACTTCATGGATGGAAAATTAAAGACACATTCCACAGTAGTGTGACTGTGGCCATGCAAGCAAAACAATGGGCCATATAGTGTACCACTGTAGTCTGTGAGTCCTTCAATAACGGAAGAGTAAAACTACACAAACTCTCTCTTGAAGCCCTCTCGTGGCGAGAAGACCTCGGCATTGGCATTGAGTTCCTCAACATATTGCCATCACACGCAAGGATAGAATAGAATTAAACGACAAGAACTCACTTGTGAACCAGGAAGTCCAGGGTGTCCACGGTCTCCCTACAACACCACGAAAACAAATTTAATTCAAATACTTTAATGGTCGAGTACACATAGTACAAATGATCCCCCACGGTTTGACATGAACAGACTGTTGGGGCAAGTGCTGTTAGCGAGCACCTATGAAAGCCGGCACGGCACTTGAGGAGGTAGGTAGCCAGCACCACGCCCATCCGCCTTTGTCTCTCCAGAAGCTATTTTTACACACTGCACCAGGTACTCATTTGAGCGTGCTACCTTGTACACCACTGCTTCTCACTTATAATACACAGTACATACACTTACAAACAACACACTACAAATATCAGGTTGCTTGACTATTGCTATTGCAGTATTGTATACATCGTATACAGAATGGTACACAACTACCTAATAACAATACAAATGCTTCCAATGTTTTTTTAAGGAGGGTCATGCATTGGAATGTTTAAACCAATTCCATGAACTCGTGTTTGTTTGGCATATGGAAGAAAAGTATAGGACCCAAAGAAATCCTCTAAGGTATTCATCCTCTAAGGTATTCTTGTCAGAAAACTTTGAAGAGGGGGGAGTACACGCATACCAGACACTACCAGCTGATCAACTAACAATGGCATAACGATTAAAACTGCTGGGTTAACAGAGGTGGGGGGAATATAAAGATTGTTAAAATCATTGCACATCTTATAAACTCTAAATAACGTATCTTCTTGGTTCTTTCTGTCGGAAAGACAGCGCTGTTCTTCACCTGAGGACGGCTGCTTGCGTTGTGGCTGAAACGTCGTGAGAATTGTATTTTATTATGTTTTATTTTTATTATTTTATTATTTCCCTTCTACGTGACTTTACCGAAAGATCCAATAAGATGAATCCCTGCAGTCACGAAAGCTTTGAATCGAAATCTAAATAACGTACACTGGCTACACATCAAATACAGAATACAATGCAAAATAATCCGCTTAACACACAAAAAAATACACAACCAAGTTGCCACCTTACATAAGAAACCTCATACAGATCAAGCAAAACGACAAATCACTTCGTTCTTTGACTCAAACGCTCCTCCAACCACCAAAAACCAAACACAAAACCACAGGGCTGGACAGATCTTTCTCATTTGTCGCGCCAAACCTCTAGAACAACTCTCCGAATTATGCTCACTAGATTAATGCATACATAGACACAAATCACAACTCAAAACGCATCTCTTTGCACTTGCTTGCAACAACTTACAGCCACAACTTACTTTAATTTTTTTTTATATTTTAAACAAGTATAGCTCGGATATATTTGTGTTTATCATTATATAGAATTGTTTTGATTTTTTTTTGTTAGTATTGTGGTGATGGCGCTTGAAGTGGCAGATTTGTGACAGAAAGGAACCACGTGTGTGAGCAAAAAATATAATTGACTTAACATTTATTTCAACTGCCGGTGGCATGAGATCAAACCTGTGACCTCGAGTTTGCAAGCCCAGTGTGCTGACCATTATACCAATCGCTAAATCAATCATGAGTTAGATCATGAATTAATCATATGTATAGTATATAGAAAGCTCGAATGCATGAGATATGTTGTTCAGAGTTCTGTTGGTTCAAGTTACTGCTCCCATGTATTTAAAAACTATAAACTTTTTATTTTATCAGGTAAGGCCCACTGAGCTATATAGCTCTTTTTCAGAAGTGACATGGCGACAAATGATAGCAAAAGTGGCTTATTACATGGGAATGTATAGCAGCCAAATACTCTAAACGCATGTTTTTAAATGTGGAGGATAAAAAACGGAGAACCTTGAGAAAAATTCACGCGACTACAAAGAGAACATGCAAACTCCAACTATACAGCCGGCGTCAGGGTCATGATCGAACCCACAAACTCCCGTATACGAGACAAGGCAGTTAACATCTCGCCACTGTGGTTCCACTGGTGAATTAATCTCAAGTTGAGTCTTAGGCATTGTTGGTAGCAGAAGAGAGGGTGCCGTGTGAGACAGGGGGAGGAGGTTAGTGGGGGATGTAAAGGAAGTCTCCTTACATCAACGCCATCCACACCAGGAACCCCAGGGATGCCGGGGGGCCCAGGAGATCCTGGGGGGCGAGGGACCCCACGTGGTCGCGGAGGTGTCACAGGCTCTACCTGTCGTGAGCCACAGCAACAGAGTCGTCAACAACAGCAGCAATGAGGTACCTCATATGCCAGACATTAGCCGTGTACCTCAGAATCAGAAACACATTCCTGCGGAGGGACCTGGTAGGAACGTTGGGTTGCTTGGTCAATGGCCAGGATCAACGGCGGCGTGGTGTATTCCGCAAATATGCCTGACTGTGAGGGCGGGCACAAGCCGGCGTGAGTAGGTTAAACGTTGAGTTTTATAAGGGCACCACGGGGTGACCAGCCTCTCTCCACCCAGCCCCTCCCCTCCCTCCCTACCCAGCCCCTCCCTGCACGATGGACGGACACAATAATCCCCTGTGGGCTGGTGTAACCAGGAGGTTCCTATCAGTATAATTCATTTTTATTGGAGGAATCCGATGAGCTGTAAAGGCTCGTTTTCACAGATGTCCAGTCGGGGCAGGTCAGAACGTTACCACAAACAATACAAAAAGAAGATCGGAGTGCAAAGTATTGGGAAGGTAAGCAAATCACTTTAAAACGTATATGCAAATGAAATAACTATTTTCTTTTGATCTTGCCAGGTAAAGCCCACTGAGCTATCAGCTTTTTTTCAGAGGCGACCTGGCCACAAAAGATAGCTCAACGAAGTGGAGTATAATTATGGGGACATTTATAGCAGCAATATAATAACCTGTGAGACTATAAACAAATAAAGAGCACGGCAGTACTCAATAAATATCGCACTCACTTGTTTCCTCCGTGCTTTAAAGCAAACGATTGGAAGTGCATTGGATAATCCAGTAGGTATGTGTGAGGCAGAGAGAGAGATATTGACACAAGTTACGGGTGCATCTGACTTACTGGGGTGTCTTGTAATCCGGAGAATACAGTAAATGGGAAGACTACTCCAAATAATAAACCACAGGCCTCACCAAGAAAGAGAACACTGGAGAAAAAGTCCGTAGAAAAGAGTGGCAAATATTGGTGCAAAATGCCAAATGAGGCGCTAATGGTCTTCATGGCTTCTCACAAGGTTAAATATTATCGTGGTAAATAAAGTAGAGTACCTGTATCGTAATTATGTAATTGTAATGCGGTTGTAAACGGCCCTTCTGAGGTGCCGTCAGGGGGGGAGGAGTTAGGTCACGTGGGGGGAGAGGGGTTGAGTATAGAAGGAGGGGAACCGGAAGAGCAGGGGGAGTGACGGGGAACCAGGAACAGAGGAAGGCCACGAAGGGCGAAGCGGGGTATGGCGAGATCGCCACGAACACGGGGGGAGCGAGGATCGGCACCGTTGGCCAGCGGTGACCGACCCGAAGCAGCGAGGAGGCTGCAGTCAGCAGCGGGGCTGCACAGAGAGAGTGGGCAGCGGGTCTGCATACAGTGACAGCCAGAGGGTGGGGGTGCAGAAAACCCTATTGACGCTGCAACGAGACTATTATTGGCACGGCATGACGACGGATGTCGTCGGTCACGTTCGCGCGTGTCCCGATTGTGCCCGCCGTAAGCCGCCTAAACATCCATATGTTCCGCCGATACAATCGATTAAAGTATCTCGGGTTAATGAGTTGGTGGCGTTAGATATTTTGGGACCCTTTCCGCCATCAGCTAAAGGGAATAAGTATTTACTGGTGGGGGTGGAGTACCTCTCTCGCTGGCCAATGGCCTGGCCCTTGCCTGACCAGTCAGCGGCGTCTATCACGGACGCCTTTCTATTTGGGTATGTAATGGACAAAGGGGCTCCGGAGAGGCTCCTTACGGATCAGGGACGTAACTTTTCGTCTAAATTGTTGGGGGAGGTGTGTGCGGCTCTTGGAACTAAAAAGATACGGACGTCCCCCTACCACCCGCAAACGGATGGTATGGTGGAACGGTTGAATCGGACTCTGTCCGCCATGCTGTGCCATACAGTCGGGGAAAACCAATCTGATTGGGATTTGCATATCCCTGGGGTGCTTTCGGCGTATCGCATGACGCCGCACGCGGCTACTGGATACTCGCCGTTTTTCCTTATGTACGGCCGTGAGAACGTGCCGCCGATTCATGACCAGTTGGGAACCGGTGCGAGGGGGCCTGTTAAGCCTCTTCCTGAGTATATTAAGGACAACGTTCGGCGTGTCGCTGAGGCGAGGGAAAATGCCCGCATGGCTACTGCCAAGGCTCAGGCCAGGAATGAGCGGTGTGCCCGACGTTCAAAGGGGGAGTGTCCCTGGAAAAAGGGGGACCTGGCCTGGCTTCATTGCCCACAGGTGCGGCCAGGTACATCTCCTAAATTACATCGACCTTGGCAGGGTCCGGTCCGCCTCATTGAGGTTCCCAACCCACAGTCGGCGCGTGTTCAGGTTGGTGCACGGCGTTGGTTCGTGCACACGTCCCGGTTGAAGCCATACATTGCCCCACGACCGGATGCGTCATCTCCCCAAGTTGCCTTGCCGGGGTCTGTTGCTGCCGACTCGCCCTTGCCTGTGTCTGCTGACCTTGCGAGAGCGCCTGTCGTACCCTTCACAGACAAGCCGGCCGTGACAGCGCAGGGAGGAGGACCTTCCGCTTGTGGGACGCCGACCGGAGCCGCAGAACCCACGGGACCTGCAGCTCTTCCTATCCCTCCGCGGACGCGAGTACGGGATGTTTCTGGACGCGAGCGGGACAGTGGCGGGCCTCCAATGGCGACGGAAGAACTTGCGCCCGTCGCCCCTAAAACCCTTCCACGTTCCCGCTCGGCGGGTGGGCCGCCGACCGTCCGGGACGGCCCGGCTACCCGTACTCGCTCGAAATCCCTCACGTTTCGTTAGATTGTGTTGTGTTGTGTTATTGTTATAATGTTCTTCAATGCTTCGTGTCTTTTTGCGTGTTGGCCCTTTACACCCGCATTGCTTTTCAGGTTGCAATTCAGCCGAGGTCGGCTGGATTTTCTTTAGGGGGGAGGGTGATGTAATGCGGTTGTAAACGGCCCTTCTGAGGTGCCGTCAGGGGGGGAGGAGTTAGGTCACGTGGGGGGAGAGGGGTTGAGTATAGAAGGAGGGGAACCGGAAGAGCAGGGGGAGTGACGGGGAACCAGGAACAGAGGAAGGCCACGAAGGGCGAAGCGGGGTGTGGCGAGATCGCCACGAACACGGGGGGAGCGAGGATCGGCACCGTTGGCCAGCGGTGACCGACCCGAAGCAGCGAGGAGGCTGCAGTCAGCAGCGGGGCTGCACAGAGAGAGTGGGCAGCGGGTCTGCATACAGTGACAGCCAGAGGGTCTGCACATAGGGGTAGCAGCAAGTCTGCAGGGAGGAGGTTACAGTAGATGAAGCAGAGAGGGTCTGCATACAGTGACAGCCAGAGGGTCTGCACATAGGGGTAGCAGCAAGTCTGCAGGGAGGAGGTTACAGTAGATGAAGCAGAGAGTCAGAGGGGTGAGGAAGCTATAATAGCAGTGAATAGCCGGGGGCTACAAATACAGGAGTTATAACAGAGTGCCGTGTGGGTAAAGAAGTGAACCTGAATAAAGACACGAAGACAGAAAGAAGTGTTCGAGTCCTTTTATTACATAATCATTATTATTGTATAATATTTCAATGGGTATTATTACTTTAATGTGGAATATGTACAAAGGGCATTATAAATGTTTACACAATCCAGTATTTTGTGGGCCAAAACAGAAGATGTGTTCATAAAAGTAGACAAACAAAAGCGTCAATATGAATGGAGATATTACGTACAAGTAAATTCAAGTTCCATCACATCAGGAAGTTTAGATTGCCTCTTTATTCCATGATAAAAATGTCACTCTTTTGTGTTTAAATCGTTACAATGTATGCATTAATATTTTACAGCATATTGCAGCCCAATCACCTATTTAATAACCTAGTGTTCTGTATTTTACTTAACAGCCCTTTTATTGATCTACTGTTTGATGGGGGCCTCCCCATGGCATGTGGGCCATGAGGGTTAATTGACCATACTTGATCATGCTCGTCAGTATGAGTGACGGCAGGAAAGTAAAGTCAGCCGTTGAAGCATAGTACAATTATTTTGCTGCACTGCCCTCTGTTGACAAGGCAGCTCCACTTTAGCATAGTAAATATTATTTTTGTTCACATAGTCACCAATCCAAGCACCATTCCACGATATCCATGCTTGGCTTTACTTAGCTTCTGAGATCTGATAAGATCGGTTGCATTCCAGCTGATTTGGTCAGAGGATTCGTAAATTCACTTGTGATTAAATTGATTTGTAAATTATTCATGGGGTCGACCCTGCAATCGTCTTAACAAGTGTTGTGTTGTTCAGATCCTCCGCCACCCAACACAACCAAACAGATACAATTGTCACGTGTACAAGCACTAGTTATTTTTGCTTCGGCTCACCAGTAGGTTAAAGAACAATTCTCACGACTAACTTGATACATTTGAATAATCCAACATTTAGTTAGGAGTTATAATATTGCCTATGAAAACGCGCTTGCTATGTTACAATTTTTATTAGTTTAAATATTACAAAACTAAATAAGAAAGCAAACACATAACCCAATAGATAAATAATTAATTATTACGGACATATTTTCACATTAACAATGATGATATATAGATTCAGTGACAAAAATGCAGCATGTATGATGCTGCACTTATTTTGCACAGCATGTAGCTTACCGTGGTAATCGAAGGTGCGAATTAATAACACAGCAGTGGAACAAGTGAATGCATTACTACGTTCACTCCAACGCTGCAGGACCACATTTTATGTTGAATCAAATGAGGTGAGAGCACAATAGGCCAGGATAGTCTCGTTTGCGAGAGTGACTTGGGGCATTAATTTGCCAGTAGGGGTAATGATCGATATATATTTCAAATTGAGCAACTTGCAAGGAACTATCCAACTTGGCAAATTTCGACCCTGGCGCCAGGACATGGTGGCCTACTCTTGTGAATGATGTTAGTTGATCTTTAACTTCCAATGATTTAAAATAGTCGCTACGGTGGTGAGATGTTAACACCCTTGCCTAGTATAATAGGGATCGTGAGATCGATCCCAACCCTGACGCCTGTATTTTTGGGATTTGCATATCTTCCCAGTGGTCGCATAGATTGTTTTCAGCGTTCCTCCGGTTTTTCCCTCCACATTTAAACACACACGTTTGGAGTATTTGGCTGCTATAACATGCCACGTAATAAGCCACTTCGTTGAGCTATCATTTGTGTCCAGGTTGCGTCTGAAAAATATTTATATAGCTCAGCGGGCTTTACCTGGTAATTTTTTTTTAGTTTAGTTGAATAAGCAGGGTAGCCGCTGGATTCGAACCGTGAAGCTCTGTAACAGTGGTGATCGGCGCTACGTCTAGGACATTTCTTCGCCCCTTCCTCATTGCATATGCAACGACATCGTACACTAGCTGTGATAAAAAAAAAATTCTGACAGATAATGAATCAGGTCTTTGTCATAGTTGTGCCCCTTAAGGGTATAAAACATTCTTTGGTTCTTTTGGTTAAGTCACGTCTAAAGATAAAATAATAAATTAAATAATAGCATATTACGACGTTTCGATTGCAACACAAGCAATCGAAACGTCGTAATATGCAATCGAAACGTCGTAATATGCTATTATTACGACGTTTCGATTGCTTGTGTTGCAATCGAAACGTCGTAATATGCTATTATTTAATTTATTATTTTATCTTTAGACGTGACTTAACCGAAAGAACCAAATAATAATTCCTGCAGTCACGAAAGCTCCAAAATTAAGGTATAAAACATATCAAGGATATAAATAATGTTACTACTAGAGCTATTCAAACATCAACTGCATGTTCAATAACACACAATTAAGACGGTAAATATGGTGGTCAAAAAGTCGAAATAATGAAATGTTAACAAGTGCAATGTTGTGCATGGAGGCAGTTACTTTTGATCAAAAATGAGTAGATTGGTCTCTGATTATTATTTAACGTATTTAGGATGCATCCATTCAGGATTTGAGTTTAACTTTCTGTTCATCGCAGTTTTGTTTTATAGAGGAATGTAAAATATATATTTTTAAATAACGAGATAAAAATGTGTTGCTTAAATATGAGGTTGACGTGCCTTTTCTGGTCTCAAAACGCATTGACGAATTTTCGTAAAATACACCTGCAATTGAAAAACTACACACAAATTAAAGTTTGACAAAGTAATGATGTTAAGCGTTTATTTTCCCGAACATGTCACATGTCCCACATATAAAATATATAACTATCCTAAAATAACAATGAAGCTGGTATATTATGCTTGGACAAGACTAAACAAATTCGAATTGAATAACAAGTAATTATTTCATTTATGATGTTAAGCAATTGGAAAATCATATTAAAACAAAACATTTCGTCGCAAAAAAAAGTAGTGCATGCACTGCTTATGCAGTTAGGGTCGTATATAGTATTAACAAAGATGAATGGTGCATCGTTGGTACTCACTCTTTGAGCCAAGGCAACGTTGAGAAAGTCCATCAGAACAGCGACGCAGAGCATCCACACCCTTGCAGTTTTTAACCGGCCGCTCACCATGGTTGCAGTCAGCTTTCGAGAAGGAGAATAGTGGGATTGTTCGTGAGCAATCCTCTCCAGAGTGCACAAGACCACCCCCACCCTCAGCACCGAACTCAGAGCACGATCCTCTGTCGCCCCCCCCAACCCACCCGCCCCTCACGGCACTGTCACCCCCCCCCCTCCACCAACATCAACAACACAGAAAGTTATCCCTTTTCACGCCACTCAGCCAAGCTTCTAACTCTCATAGAAAGCACCTTAGTTAGCCAGTAACACAGAGACATTACATAAACGTGACATCGATATTTAAATATGTGGGACGCAAATAAATCGGTTGGTTAAAAATGAAAGACTTCAAGTCTTTGGGCTGTGAGATGGCCAGGAGATGGCAGTACAGCAGTGGAAATATTGAATCCTTCTGTGTACAACTTTAAGTGTTATTCCCTCTCATATGTGGGTTACCTCTAATACGAATGACATTTATACATGGAATTGGTCAAATATCCCAATGTAGGTTCGTCTTGAAAGAGACTCTTAAGACTCAGTCAGGCCGTAACTGCTGAAGGCTCAGCCCCATTCCAAATTTCTGCATGTAGTCACGCCATTTTAAATATGTGAACTGCAATAATTATAGGGTGTTGGACAACATTTACAAATCTGTCCAATTAAGCCGTGGGTGTCCCAGCCTTTCCTGGTATCCATATGGAGCTGGAGCGGAATGCACGATAGACAAAGGGAGATCGTTTCGTAACTCATTCCGTTTAGCGTTTAACATGTTTTCAACCCTAAATTGCATCCGCACAAACCATGGCAAATGCGGTTACTTGATGCACAAATGGGAAGTAAAAAACTTCAGTTTGTGGGTTTGGTCACCCAGAACAGATCATGGAACATGTAACGACTCAATGCCCGATTTACAAATATATGTCGCTCTACACCTACATCATAAATATTAAGTGTGTTATATAACGTCGTTGACCACTGCTGCCCCCCTCCACTCCTGAAATCTTCATATGCCCCTACTTTAAACAAGGTCACATGGTTCTACGGCTAACGGTAGTGATGCGCTGCAGAATTATCATATGATAGTGAGATTTAGCCCGTGAAATCCATGCAAACTGGCTCAATGTCTAGAATGCTTGACCTCCTATGTCTAGCCACGTCACGTGGGTGTTGTACATTGATTCGTGGATAAATCCAATTGGCCAAAATAATCATGTGGGAAGAGAGGAGAGTTTCAAAATCGATTAACAAAAAGGATTACATGCGCCTATGGTGGGAAATGAAGTTAAAATACAATGTACACACCAAATTGGAATGTCAAGTAGACGAGTGACTTCAAGTTATTGACTATTTTAAAGCAACTACTCTAAATGCATTACAGGATTGAAGTTAAAATGAAAGGGGTAATTTTATATTCAATAATGCATAAGAAATGTATGTATTCTTACAAATTTAGCAACATCGACCTATTGTATTTGGCACTATGATTATTTGAATAAAAATAATGCTTTTTAATCATCTTCTTGGTTCTTTCGGTAAAGTCACGTAGAAGGGAAGTAATAAAATAATAAAAATAAAACATAATAATATAATTCTCACGACGTTTCAGCCACAACGCAAGAAGCCGTCCTCAGGTGAAAACCAGGTCTGTGGAGTCGACAGCGTCTGAATGAAACAGCACCATGCTTGGAGCATATATTTAAGCTGGGTTGGAAGGGGGGGGGGAAAGGGCGCCTTGACCAAAGAATTTTGACCAAAGAATTTTGGATCAAGGCTCCCTTTCCCCCCGCCTTCCAACCAAGCTAACAATATATGCTCAAAGCGTGCTGTTTCATGCAGACGCTGTCGCCTCGACAGACCTGGTTTTCACGTGAGGACGGCTGCTTGCGTTGTGGCCGAAACGTCGTGAGAATTATTTTATTATGTTTTATTTTTATTATTTTATTACTTCCCTTCTACGTGACTTTACCGAAAGAACCAAGAAGATGAATCCCTGCAGTCACGAAAGCTTTAAATCGAAACTTTTTAATCATGTTAAATATAAAATATGTGCCTATATACACACACAGTAGGTACCAGTGTCGCTTGTCATTTGTAGTACAGTACTGCTATTCCATTTGGTCTGTGTATAATATCACACCGTGGCTATGTGATATCACGTTAGAATTACAATACGTTGCACATGTTCATATAAGTGTGGTTCAAGCCTTCATAAATCGGCTGCCATAGGAATTTAGACGTTATCACAGATGCAGTTAAGGTTTTGTAAATGTGAACTTTTCATAAATGCGCATGGGATTGTCTAATGCATACTGATTATTCACTACCGTAATATAGTAAACCACATGCAACACAAATCAAAATTCATCTTTATATCCCTTCAAACCAAAACTGCATAGCTTTGTGAACTTTTTGATATAGTGCTTTTTTTTAAGTACCGTAAATACAGTTGAATTTAAAACCCTATTAATTGTGTTTTTTCTTCTTCTAAGCAGGCTTATGTTTGCTCTCCAAGCCACATGCATTTCGAGTAATTTGCGGAAATTCTACAAATTCTTGGGCATTTTCACTGAATCCCATGAACCCAATGTTTCACTGCCTTCCCAATTAACATGCCAATGTCTGTGTGTATTTTCCCTTAAGTGTTAATGGTTCTCTGTGTGGGTGTTTCTGTTTTAGGCCAGTTTTTTTAGGCGTAAAATGGCTTCGTGAATTGTGAGTGTTGTATTTTGTAAGTAATATTTAACGTTTCGCTTTTGTTGTGTAGAGGTAGAAAATATTTAGATCGTTGCTGATGTATCTTATATCTGCATGGATGCTTTTGTGGAAACCAAAAGTCGTTAACAAACAGCACTTGTCACAGCAGTATAGAAAGCTTAACCAATGGATTTGTGTTATTTTATAAGACAGCTATAATCAACGTAAGCTCGCATGTCCATTCAACTATAATTAACCAGTCTTGTGCCTGACAGATGTGTAGCATGGTCAATAAAATCAGCTCATGTTTTTAAATGAAATATTGATTTATTTAAACTCACAAATTTAAATGATCCATGTGATGACCTTTATAGAATGTGGCTTTTGTCAAAAATATTGTTGATTATGAAAAAATATTACCGAAAAAAGTAAAATGTGACGATGTGTGAAATAATTAATGTATAGTTACTCGATGGAGTTGTGTGATGTCACTGGTTCACGAAACACAAATATATTTTCACATCACGAAAGTTCTTCCACAGTAACTCACCTTTCCCACTAGAGGGTACAACGGTACCTTTTGTTAAGCCTGCTGAACACAGCTCAGGGCTACTCTAGAAACAAAATATCCCAAGAACTTTAAATTAATTGTATTCAGCCACAAATTCTTATGTCGGTGCATAGCACCAGTGTTGATTGAGCACGAAAACACTTTCACTTTGGGGTTATTAACAAACCATTTCTATTCTAATTTAATGCAAATTTCGACAACCCTTTGATTTTAAAAACATTGCTTTCTTACAAAACATTGTACAAATTGAACCTTTATATTGCATAATTAAAGTGCCGTGAGTTTGGTTAATTTTAGTTTGTGTAATGTGACAATTAGATAGAGATATTCAGGAACTCTATCCAAAGGTATGCAGCAGAAAGTCAAACTCACCGAGTTTGTCATTTATATATTTGACACAATGCAACACCAGATTCTATTTTCTGTTCACTGTACAACATGATGAATCGTGGTGGTTCAGTGGCCAGCATACTGCACTAAATCATCAAACAAAAATGGTTACCGCATCGCACGCTTTCAGATACGCTTCTGCGGCCGTCTGATATTTGGAAGCCACTGGAGCGATGCACTTTTAAATCTAGATTAAAAACTAATTTCTTTTGAACTCTTCTTTGTATTTAGTTTGTTGTCCTTCCCCGCACCAACGATTAGCACGGTTGGCTACGTACGGTGCAGAAAAAGTTTAACATACATACATACTTACATAAACCCAAAGATCTGATCAAGATTAGTGTGGAGTTAAAGCTGAATGTCCCCTGCACACCCTCCTTTCACAAACTAGCACTGACCAGCATGGTAAAGTGTGGTTAAACAACTCCCATGACATGCAGTGGAGGGACACCCTCAGCATTGGATCAACAAAGGACTATAAATCAGTCATACGAAAATAAAAAAATTAAGTGAAAGTTCCTCCCTGCTCGAATGAGCACCGGGACAGTATTCCACTCTTAAGGTGGACCTCATCCAGCAGTGGAAATTCCACCTTCCCATGGCTTTAGGACAGTATCTCCTTGGGGCGACCATTCCACTTTAAGCAAAGTGATATTGATTTGATCGGCCCTGGGGGCATGATGGACTGAGTTGAACCTGGCCAGGATATGAACTCACAACGTCAGCTTTTAAATGAAGCACTCTAAGCACAGTGCCACCCACCCATATAAAATGCTACTCTTGTAATAGTGATATTTAGCTCTACCCTAGGCTTTGTTTTTTAAGCCTTGTATCAATCCACTGCTGGATTAAGGCCTCCAAACTCTATTGATCATGGGGTTTGTTAGCCATACTTCGCCATGCTAGTCATTTTGTGTTGGTGGGGATATTAACTCATGTGGCCGGGTTCATTGCGTGGATCACTGTGCCACTGCTCCATACTTGAGGCCTAATTTTTTATCTCATGTCTCCCCTGGAAAATGAGTGTTGCTGTCTCAATGCTCTGTCACCTACTGTACCTGGTTGAATACAATTTTAGGCCACCTGCTCTAGCGAGTGAAGTGCTTGTGATTAATGAATGATGATTTGGCAACTTTGGTTTGTTTCACTGATGCATTTGCTAGACCTGCGATGATGAATCTCAATACTTTGAGCATTGCTAGTCTGGTTAACAGATTAATCGAAGCATTGTTACAGCCCGAGTCGTTATTGAGGTGTGACGACTGAGATTTGATGATCATGATTTCCATTTTTCTTTGGTTCTTTCAGGTAAAGTCACGTATAAAGATAAAATAATAAATTAAATAATAGCATACGACGTTTCGATTGCAACACAAGCAATCATCATCAGGTATAATGAAATAGCAACATAAAATCTAACCAGAAAACTATAGACAGACATATAAGCAGACAGATATCACCAAAATACACAGAGAGAGCAACACAGGTACAGAGAGGGGGGATCGTCTCTGTGGGGTGGCCTTAAATAGACAGAGGGGGGCAGAGGCAGAGAGAGGGAGGGGTTAGAGAAAAAATGTACATGTCAATGAGTCGCAGGCTTGAACATTAGGAGAGAGGGAGAAAGAACACACTAAATTAAATAACCTAGCAAAATATCGAAATGTTATGTAATACGACACAGTCTATTTAATGCCACCCCACAGAGACGATCCCCCCTCTCTGTACCTGTGTTGCTCTCTCTATGTATCTTGGTGATATCTGTCTGCTTATATGTCTGTCTATAGTTTTCTGGTTAGATTTTATGTTGCTATTTCATTATACCTGATGATGATTGCTTGTGTTGCAATCGAAACGTCGTATGCTATTATTTAATTTATTATTTTATCTTTATACGTGACTTTACCGAAAGAACCAAAGAATAATTCCTGCAGTCACGAAAGCTCCAAAATTAAGATTGATTTCCATTTTTTTTTACATTGGGGTGACTATAGCTGCCACTCGTGTCTGCAGAGGTCGTGCATTTTTGCATCCCTTTGTTAATATACTGCTGGTAAAAGACTTAACCACTCAGTGAACCACTCTATATCGGTGATGTGCATGTTGGCCATACTTGAACAAGCTGGTCAGTGAGGTCTTATGAAGGGCGGTGAGTATGTTAATGGAAATCATTGGTTTATTTTCTAACATTCACTTTTTTTTACTTTGGATATCTGCTGAGGAGATGGAGTGATTGGATCAGCTCGTGTGTGGGTGCTGGGTGTATTAGTCCAGTCGTGCATTGTAGTAGAAGGCTGTTTCATTTCTCATGGTAATTTTTATTTGGGGGGGGGGGGGGGGGAATTGCCAACCCCCTGGACCCACTCGCCCATCTGATGTGCCGCTTGACAACGGTTTTTACATTGCAGGAAGTCAAGGTGCGGAAATAATTTACAGAGCTCAGCACCGGACAGTTCCAGTCTAAACTAACCCTGTGTTTTTCAACATTTGGGTATGGCTGCCTGCCTATTAAAAACATTGGTCCCCATTACTCAACCCTCTGCCCTCCCCCTTGAGCCTCAGAATCACAACTCGGGTTACTCAGGCTGCAAAACAGATGTCACATGTCCACGCCTCTAGTCAACACCACTGGTAGTGTTAGTAAGACATTTGTGTCACGTTCTGTTGGTGTGTGTTTGCCACCGCAATATTCCACGTGCACACTCTACGTTTCCCCTGCGCGGTATCCACGCTGCTGCCTCGATTCGATTACAGATCCGCAAATGATGGCGACGCTGCCACCCTCGGAGGCCTTCCTCCAGCAGCGGATTTACCATGATTGCTGAGAGTGCTTAATTTACCGTCGAATATTTTCTGGGGACCAATCAATCCACAGCCCGTCTAGGTCCAGATATTGATAACGGTTCTTCCAATTAAATATTCAACACATTATTCGGTGATACTGCGTTTGCAGTGCACACAAAAACAACAACAACAAAAAAATCAACACATATGTCAATAACAGGAAAAATCTAGAATAGGCGATATTTCTGACAATGAAAATGTATAAATTGCTGTGCATAAAGGCTGTTACCCGAAACCTCATCTATTACATTTAGTTTTCCTTTCAATAATTTTTTTTTAGGAATGTGTTCATGTTTTTGTTTTGCTTCGCTACAATCCAGAAAGAACGTTCCAATATATTTGTAATTTTTCTGGGTTCTTTTTTCCGGAGCTCAGCCCCGGGGGGGTGGGGTGGGAGAGGGCCCATAAGAGCGCTGGCCAATTGCTCGAACCGCGATGACGGAACGGCTGCTGCGCTCGGCACTGCGCATGCGCGGGGCTCGTGCCGTTGCCACGGGCCTACGAGGGGGCGAATCGCCGCTGCCGCTGCTCCACTCGGGTCCCGGAGACAACGACGGAGACGCGGCGTGGACTGCGGCTGACAGCGGCAGAGAAAGAAGAATTCCCCGCCCGCCAAGCCGCAGCAAGGCAGAAAGACGACAACGACGGTGGGGGAGGTGAGAGACAGCCCGCGGCGTGGGATGTTGATCGGCGCGGAGCCGTGAGTGAGTTGAGGGGCGATGTGTCCCGCGGCCTTGTGAACTAGTCGAGGCGGCGACAGCTGTTGAAGGCAGCTGTGGTAACCTCCGTCTACATTCTTAATCATTGTCATCATCAGCAGTAGCAGCAGCCGTGGTCAATCCACTGCTGGAGGAAGGCCGCCCACGAGCCCTTGTCATCTCACGATGTTATGACATTGTGATAGTCCACTTGACACCCGAGAATATTTTACCGCTCCATCTCCTCGATGAAGGTACCCCCACCACTCCCTGGCATTGAACCTACGTTCCTGTTCCTTTGGGCTGCTGCTGCTGTAGCCTCGACCGACGGCGATCGATTCCTACCCAAGGCACACTCTTATTTACAGTGTGAATGATGCCGTTGAGCTGCGTGACTTTTATTCGTCTACGCGTTGTTATTCCGCGTATAAATTCTCTTTTATTCCTATGTCCGTGTCGTGTACGTCACTTGACGTGTGTGTGCGTAGTTATATATTTTTTGAGCAACATGAGTAAGTTTTAAGTAATCGTTGAATTGGTGGTCGCCATGGTCGGGAATCGAACTTTTCTCGACGGGGTTTATATCGCAACTGCCCTTAATACTGTGCAAGCGCTTTGCTCTCCAAGGGCGACTCTGTCTAAAGTTAGTGTTATGTACCTGGTAGCGTGGCCATGTGTTTTATAGGTGACGCCGGCCCTACCACGGTCGGTGACAGGCGTAGTAGGTGTTGCAAACAGCACTCTTCTCTTTCACGGAACTGTGGTAGCCTCTGACTAAATCAGCCGGAATGGGTCGGATCTCGGAAGCTGACGGGGCCTTTGATGGGAGACCACCGTATGGGCTGTGGGGTTACGTTGCGGGCAGCAGCACACTGCCTGCCCTACGTGTGGTTTGAGACTGCCCTATATAGTGTTGCCCTACTGCACTTTTTTGCCATAGCTGAATAGGTGCTCGCCAACAGCATCTGACTCTTGACACCTGTTGGACTGAAGGGACGTTAAATTGCAGTAGCTGTATATATATGATTTAGGCTGAGCCGACCTAAGGCAGAGCCAGTACTTGACAATGGTGATGTTCCTGGCTGGTCGTAAAACCCGGAATCGGATTAATATGAATGAGTACAGTACTTTGTGGTACCAGGCACTTGCATCTCATTTCAACGACACTGATTGTGGGATGGTTATTTTCATGGCAGAAACCCTGTTCATAATCCCATTCAAGTTGAAACTGGAACCCTCCCATCGAGGCATACTGATTCCTGTGGAAGGCATCCACAGGAGTCACGACATTTGGACACCTTTCCTGTGTATTGCAAGCTAATGTTTTGGGCACTTTATATATTGCATGTAAGTACACTGACCTCATTATTTATGACACAGCAAGCTTAGGCCACACCTATTCACCGGTTACGATTGTACAGTATCTAGTTATTCTTGATTTAATTGGCGTTATTAAAACAAATCCATGGAACTTACTGTTTAAATAGTGCATAGTCTGCAGACAGCGTGCTTTAATTGTCGTATTACAAATACTGCCATTAAACTTGAAACTGTACAATGGATAGATAATGATTTGACCAATTAACTTTCGGTCAATAGTCATCTTTGTTAGTGTTGATTCGTTATTATATTGGCATTATGCTTTCATTGTAAGAATGCTATATATCTTGCCCATCATGACGACAAAATGAACATGATTTCAAACCGGTCTTCCGTGTGGTTTGTCCAGTCCGACGTGAATTCTTTTGGAGTTAACATTTACACCATATTTAATTTGAAGTTGATATATGTTTTTAATTAAGATTCGTATTTTTGGTCTGGCATATGTAATTGCACAAATTGTAAAGTAATTTGTATTGTAAGCATGATTTAGATACAACTTAAATTTTTAAATCGACTTATTACATTTTAGGGCATTAAGAATTACATTGAGGTCATGACATTCAAATATAAAAGTATGCAGTTTCAAAGTGTCTTTTGTTTGGCCTCAAGGTGGTCACATTGTGATACCTTTTATATGCATTATTTTCATAAGACAGTTACTAAAACAGTGGAAAGGACCTTAATGATTATTTCCTGGCTGTGTAGGATTTATCAAAAACCAGAATACCACAAATATCCAAGAGAAATTCGCTGGGTTTTTTCACTAGTCCCAAGCAGGTTGGTTACATCTGGCGCTTATATAAATATCACATGCATTTCTGATATGTGTACACATTGCAACTTGTATGTATAAACAACAACAACGTATGTGCACTGAATGGTTTGTTTAACTGTTTAGTTTATATTTGGATTTTGTTCATTTCCAGATGCTGAAGACTTGGTTTTGAGCACAGGACAGGTATGCCAGGACAGCATGTCTGAAGTGCAAGCATCTGTGGAGTTTTGTGTGGAGCTGCACAAGTTCTACAATGTGGACCTGTTCCAGCGAGGGTGAGTTGTTACCAAGATATAATGCATACGGAATAAAACTACAGTAAAACCTTGGATTGCGAGCATAATTCGTTCCGGAAACGTGTTTGTAATCCAAAGCACTCGTATATCAAAGCACTCGTATATCAGTTGTGATCACGTGACGCTCGGCAGACAAAGCGTATACGTACTACTCGTATTGCAAGACCTCGCTCGTTTATCAAATTAATATTTATTAAAAAAATTTGCTCATCTTGCAAAACACTCGCAGACCAAGTTACTCGCAATCCAAGGTTTTACTGTATAACAAAATACAACATTGGCAGGAGACTCCAGACTGCTCTTCAGTCAGACCTTGTGATTTACCACTTCCCCCACAGATGCACTGTACTGTTTCACTTCCCTCTAAGTGATAACTTTCTGCTTGATTGAAATGTATTACTGGACTGCAAATTTCAAAAAAATGTATATGTCCTGCACAATTGATTAAAGTGGTTTTTTTTAAACAAATAAACAGCTGTTGACTTTAATTTGAAAAAAAATTTTTGCACAATGCAGTGAATCAAAACATATGGGATTTTGGATATGATGCCAGCACTAAATGGCATGCCAGATCTTCAGATACCTTCACAGGGTCCTCAACATCTCCATTATAACTCTCGGCATATTTCCTGGAAAAATTAATAGGGAAGTGTAGGAATAAAATGTTTTTTTTTGTAAACTGGCTTTGTAAATGCTTTGTTTTTTAGATATTTCATGTGATCCCTTTATGCTGTTGGACTATCTATTGTAATGTTGGTACTTTGTGTAAAGGGTCAATCGAAAGACAAATCCTATGAGAATGTATTTTCTAAAATACGATGCTTAAATTGAAACTCAGGAAATGTTAGTTACAGAAGGACTTTTGATTTAAAGCTTTCGTGACTGCAGGGATTCATCTTCTTGGTTCTTTCGGTAAAGTCACGTAGAAGGGAAGTAATAAAATAATAAAAAATAATAAAAATAAAACATAATAAAATTATTCTCACGACGTTTCGGCCACAACGCAAGCAGCCGTCCTCAGGTGAACCTGGTTTTCACCTGAGGACGGCTGCTTGCGTTGTGGCCGAAACGTCGTGAGAATAATTTTATTATGTTTTATTTTTATTATTTTTTATTATTTTATTACTTCCCTTCTACGTGACTTTACCGAAAGAACCAAGAAGAAGAAGGACTTTTATTATATTTTAAGAAAGTCAGTAAACATGAAACATTGAACAATGAGGCGGTGTGTTTTTTCATCAACAAGAGATGTAAAAATATTTTAAAAAACAGCCACTCTATTTGTAAAAAGATTGAATACAGTGCATTATATGCCCATGAGACTCTTAAATATTGGTCAACATTTTTTCTATTCAAAATGAAAAATGGTTCACTTTGCTACAGACAGATGTTGGCACTGTGCCTCCAACCATTCCATGGGTTTTAAAGAAATAATTCTGCCTCAATTTACCCACAGCCCTTTCAATCTCTTGACCACAAAAGTGAGCACCATTCCAGAGAGTATAAATTGCACTTTTGCAGTCACCACGATAGGATTCCATTGAGTTGCTGCTTTTGTCCTATTAAGTCGGTTACATTCAGTAGAGCTTAAAGTTGTTTAATTAAGTGGTTGTATTCTTAACAACATTGATCGTGAATAGCCTTCCTATAGCTGAGGTTCTCTAATGAGGCATGGACACATTGTAAATGAAATTAATATGTACATCTTGGAAAAATGTTTTAGAAACTGAATGTAATTAAAATAATGAATTCACTATAACATACATGCGTTTTCAGTGTTGTAAGACAATAGAGTGATTATATAATTCGTTTTGAATTCTATACATTTTGGATTTCATCTTTCACAATAATTGTTGTGTTTATTGTTACTTGATCTTGTTTCTGTCTTTTACAGACTTTATCAGATTAGAGTGTCTTTGAAACTGCCGCCAAGGATTCCACACAAAGTAGATGCGGTTCTTATTCAGTCTGAAGGTAAGATGACTGACAACCCTGCACAAGCACAGTGGCACACTTTCCTGAAATGTCTTATTACATTGTCAACGTGTGCCTGTGTATGAAATATATGTAGCGGCTATGTTAATTTTGTTATAGCGATCAGCCAGCAAATCGTTGCTCGTGATTCCACCGACCAGAACCGTAAAATAAATTTCCGACAGAGCTTTTCCAGTCACCTCCACGCTCAAGCATCATCACAGCCCTTGGTCTCATGACATTGTCTCTGAAATATGGTGCTGGTCGAATGAATGTGCTTATTAGTATTAAAACAATTTTTTATTCTGGCTCATTTATGGGCTGTTGGTGTCATCGCATACAGCACAACACCTTTGGCCTTGACCTCTCCTTAGGTTAATTTGGCTTTTTAATGAAAACCTGGTGGGTTCTCACTATGCTAGAACTCCAGAGGCTAATATTTTAAATCATGCTGTTGTATTGTCTGTGGCAGTCTAAATACGTTTAATCCAATAGTTTTGTGCTGTCTAACCGATGTATTGTTAGTTAGTTATACAAGTAAATAAAGTATCTACATCATGGGACCTCCTTTGCCAGTACCAAAATATGATAATAGGGTTTTCCCCTTTTTTCTGGCAACAAAACAGGTGTTAAGATGTTAAAACACCAAACTGAAAGCTTTAACACGCAATCGTGTCTGCATGAACCACAATACTTGTGGTCAGAATGCAAACAAAAAATATACTCTGATAATATATGCATTGTTCTTAAAGTATATTTTTTATTCTTAGGTTTTAATGTTTTTACCTACGTGACTTTACCGAAAAAACCTAAGAATATGAATCATTGCAGTCACGAAAGCTTCAAATCTAGAAGTATCTTTTTTGTTTGCATACTGATCACAAGCATTGTGGTTAATGCAGACATGATTCCTTGTAAAAGGTTTCAGTTTGGTGTTTTAACATCTTAACACCTGTTTTGTTGCCAGAAAAAAGGGTAAAAACCTATTATGAAATAAAGTAGTCGCTAAAGGTTAGTCTTATCTTCTAGGAATGACCTTAAATAGCTCTACTTCTAATATATTGATGGGATTCAGTAATATTCACAAATAACATTCATTTGTATGTCAGTAGTTCATGCAAGCACTGTAGATGTTACTCATATACAAGCAGGTGGTGATTGCACTATGTAATGTATTGCGTGTTTCCTTATACAGTGCTACCCCGGAGATCGAACTTAATTCGTTCCAGAAGGCCATTCGAACACCAAATAAATTTTCCCCATAAGAATGAAAGTAAATGACATTAATTGGTTTCAGACACAAGAAATAAATGAACATTGAACTTCACTTTACCTGTAGTAAGGAGAGTTGATGGCTTGAGTGGAAGGTGGTGAGGAGGATGTGGTGATGGTGTCATTGTTTGGAAGGGGAGTCGCCTTTGTCTGGGCAAGCGTCATGCACGCTGGCCATAAGCGTCTCAGCCGTACAGGTTCTTTCAAGTCGCGATTGCCCGTTCGACCTCCGAATTTTGTTCGGTTTCTGGGGCAAAAAATGTTCGGAAATATCGTTCGAACACCGATTTGTTCGAGTTCTGGTGCGTTCGATCTCCAAGGTTGTACTGTATTTGTGTTAATATTTCAAATATTTTGAGGATATACATGCAAAGCTTATTAATCCCTTCAGAGAGATACTCTACTTTGGTCCTGTTAATTATTTATATAGAACATTATTTTTGGATTGTTTCCAGTATTACTCCTAGTTGTTTAACAACATTATTGGTAATTAACCTTTTCCGCTTGAAAACGACATTGACCATACATTACTAATGACCACCTCTTGCCCATTAGAAAATAGTGTGACGTACAGTCTTAGAATGTCTGTTTAATGGACCTTAACTAAATACACAATGTACCCTCAAACTTCACCAGTTGTACACCTGCCCTGCACCTGTAGCTGTTAAATGTATTTCATAGAGCTAAACATGCCTGCATCCAGTGTGAAATGTGTACTTCTGTAGTTATATCTTTTTTTATTCACTCGATGGTGGACCATCAAACAAGTGCACTTGAAACAACTGGACATGATATAGAACACCCTGCCTCAGCAGCGCTCCCGCTATACATTTTTTTTTCCTGCCTCAGTAGCTCTCCTGCTATTTTTTCACCTGATGACGATCGCTTGTGTTGCGATCGAAATGTCATGATATTTTATCATTTTTAAAAATTATTTTTCTATCTACGTGGCTTTACCGAAAGACCCAAAGAATATGATGAATTCCTGCAGTCACGAAAGTTTTAAGTCAAGATTTAACTGCAGATGACTTTAGAAAAAGTATTCATGCACACCCTTGTGCTGCACCACACCAGTTGGGACACTGTCGTCGACTAAATAGTAAAAAGAATAAATGATTTCTTGCTCAAATGAGCATTGGGGAGGTACTCATCTCCTGTTTTAAAGCCCTGTACCAGTCGTACAATTTACACATTCCAATGGCAAGGGGTGAATTTATCCACAGAACAACCACTGTTGACTTGCCCACAAAGTGGCACCTATTACACGCTTTCTATTAACTCGCTCTGTTGTCGTATCCTCAAATCTTGTAACTAAATGTTAACCCACTTCCCAATGTCGTATCGACTGCAAACTTGGGACACTTATGTCATACTGATGACAATACTATATTCTATGATTTTTTAAAAATGTAAACAATCTTTTTTATATGTTATGTTTCGGCTTGGGTCTAATTGTCCATGGTCAACTGATGTTGGCTGTAAATCACCACAGTCCCTTACGTTATGGCAAGCTTCGGGGCCACTTCCTAGAGTCGTGGAGTTCTTCCATTACTAGTTGGATACATTTCATTAAAGCGTGTTTTTAAAAAGTTTTGGTAAATAGTACTTATTTTATTTACTCTTTAGAGATGATGGGTTGAATCAACCCCCATCCAGAATTTGAACTTGCAGCCTTGTGATTGGGAACTGCTCACTCTATCACTCAGCCACTTGTCTGCGGATTGACTCAGCCCATAATTCATGTGGGGTCTATCATAGGTTTTGCAATAGTACGCTTATATATGTAATATAAACCTTAAAGGTACACGTTGTTATTTCTATCACTGATGGCCCATTTAATATGTATAATGAAGAGGCTTCAAATGCTTGTAAAGTGATGCACAGAAATGTGTGTGTGTGGCCTGGATGAATGTGTTTAATATGATTAATGATTTTCAATGCACCATATATTTTCAGTGAACAATAATCAGAATAAAACACATGTTCAAAAGCTATCCATGTGTATACTTTAAACATTAACATTATACCTTACAATTAATACAAACCATGGTTAATACAATATTGTTCAACACACAAGCAGTGTTTGCATTGATGCAATTCAAATGAAACAATGTCATTTAAAGGCAACCACATCTAGCACACAATGAAACGTATCATGCCTTGTTAAGATAGGCAGAATTATGTAAAAAAAATACTCTCAATAGAAAAAAAAATCAAAGCAGCAATGTGTCGTGGTGGGGTTTTTACAGCAGCATTAACTTGATTGGCACTGGCCTTTGTGGCTGAAAATACTTGAAAGGGTTATGTGCCGGTGACGGTGCTGGCGTAAATGTTTAATATTTAATGAGCGATAGCAAAGCAAGTGAACTTTCCTTTCAGAATGTGTTTTTCAATCAAAACCATTGAAGTTTATTGAATGATAGATGTGCTGTGAAATGTGTGTTGTTTAAAGCGTTGGCTGCGATTGCTTCGGGAAGTTCAGATGACTCGCATTGAATCCCCCCCCCCCTGGTTAACGTACAAAGATTGAGGCATGGAATCACCTTCGGTAATTTTACAAAGCATGCACTGAACACAGTGTGAGAATTGAAGGATGCCAGAAACAACTGGATAACCAAGCATGTTTTAAAGAACGCCTTTATCAAAAGTTCCAGCACAATTTCAGTTTATGGATGTTTAGCTTCCTATTTAACATGTGATGACGTGTAACAAAGTACACTTATGACAGCGTCATATCTCTCCCTTGTTAGATTTTGCTTCCTGTATACAACATTTTATCCTGAAAACAGAGGTAGTACTGTCGCATGGGGGCAATGCACACGGTCATGACTGCGAATAGATACATGTACACCAGCCAATGTGACAGGATGTGACATATTTTTAATCGCAGCTCTCATTACCTTAACCGAAGCAGAATCAAAAGTAAATGTAATGGATATCTTTACCAGAACATGCTTCAGAGCGTGCCATTAAATAAGGTTACAGAAATAAAGCCGAAGCTTTGCAGTCTTGTTTTTAGAATTAGGAATTTCCAAAAGTACCTTAACCATCTCATATGTTGTCTTTATTTTTCATTATTTTCAAGGAATTGTGATGTGTGGCCTTTAACTTTAATTCAGTCAACATGGCTGCACTCTCCACTCTAAAGAAAACCCATTCCCCAAAATATTAGCCTACAAATTATTTTTTTGTTTGTTAGGGTTGTTAAGACATTGAGTCGTTTTGCTTTCTTTGCCAGACTACTTGCAGTCATGTCTGCACTGTATTGCTGCTTATCTGCTGTCTGAATAATGCTTTTGCAGTATTAATTAAGTCAACCTTTCAGAGAATTACTGCTGCTTTAATTTGTTTGCCTGTGCGAACCCACGTAAAGGTGTCTGGAATCCAATTATTCGTGTTACACGAGTGTCTCTTTCGTTTTCTGCCTTCATATGTGTGCCCTCAATTTGGTGGAGGGGCATTCTCATTGTGAGTGTGACATAGGTTTCATTCTAGCTTTGTTGCCTTGTCTCCTGAGATTATCTCTGCCTTAAGTGGGGTAGCTGGGGAAGTTCATGAAAGTGCCAACTGCGTGTGACATTAACCAGTTTTCAAGAGCATTCAGGTCTTTAGGGCTCCCTATTAACTGTATGTATTAGTCGTCACTGGAATACAGATTGACAAAAGGCTACTTGATGCAGTTCCAAGGAAACATTCTCAAGTCAAATCCCTTCTTGCTTCTTTAAATTCATAATTTTTGGCAAAACAATACTGTCACTGAACGTCTAAGCACCATCAAATGCTGTGGCTGCCAGAAATGTATTTTAAACAATGCAATTTTGAATTGCAGGAAAAGCTGTGTTATCCGGCATCCATAGGGCATGGAGGGTGCCAGTTAATTACATATGCTGGTTATCTGAGTTACAAGCCTACATTTCAACTGATATAATAGATAATATCATCTTTTAACAGAGGTCGTGACCATTCAGTTGTAGAGCATTATAAATTGGTTGTAGAGTAGCAGTGGGGTCCGTTTACAATACAGCATACTAAGTCACGATATTGGACAAGCACGTGATCACAGTGGCGGATGTTTACAATTGAGTCTGCCGCTAGCCACACCACTCGACAGTTCCTGAAGCTCCTCTAAACAACAGATCTATGAGAAGAGCACGTAAAGATGCTGGGGATGGTTGCCAATTTTTTCCGGACACGTGAAGGAAGATTTGTATTGCCGTCTATGGCAGATGCTGGTCATTCGGGATGGTAAACTGCCGGGGAACAGTGCTTTTACTATATTACAAGGTTTCTGGTATAACGGTCATTTACAGCATACTTGATTTGTTGAACAGCACCACATTTTTTCTCTCCCTGGTGCCATATTAAGCATGTATGTCAGTTATGTTGCACGGACTAGATAGAGCATTATGAGCCAGGGCTTTCCAGCTGGTACAGCAAGTACCTTTACTGGGTCATAATGATTAAAGGGTTAAGAATTTCACTTTTTGCCTTAACACATTAACAGATTGAGAGCCCTTCTAAGACGGATCTGCAGATGGGTATTGATTTCTAAATAGTTGTTTTAAAGTATTCTATTCTTTGGTTCTTTCGGTAAAGTCACGTAGATAGAAAACTAAAGAATATGAATTCCTGCAGTCACGAAAGTTTTAAGTCAAAATTTAAAGTATTCTCTCCTTATGTTGCAAGATTACTTAGTATACATATTTAATGAAATGCTTGCACTTTTTGCCATTGCATTCTAATAAAAGTAATTGAAAATTTAACAAGACGAACAAAATTGGCCTCACTGTGTTTTTTTTACGCTTAGACTTTTTGCCATAATGTAGGACGCAATGTGCAGAAAGTCTTGAATTTCAACAGGCGTAGTGGCGCCGAGGGGACATTCACGCTGCACGTCGAGGGAAGCCAGGCTAAAAATGGCATTGTGCGTGGTAGCATTTTATATGGGTTTTATATAGATAAGACACACAAGGGCATTTGGATTCCAGTATGAAGCGCACCTTCTTTTGGTAGAATGAGATAATGATATTGTTGATGGTGTTTGACCATGACAGCAGACAGTGGCAGTGTATTGTAAACATTGTGTTCAGATACAGAAATTTTTTTTTCCCTGAGCAGACAGTAGTTTTGTGTTCGTTTCAGAACAGTGCAGCCTCAGTGCCGCGTATCCATCTGTCAACCTTGTACTTGTGAAAGCCATGCCTCTTGACATGCCCAGGAAGTAATTAGCTGCCATCACTATGATTATACAGTCATATCTTTATATCTCATCGACATGATAGCATGTGTGATGTGTTTAAATATCACATGTAATAGCAGTTATGTTTTACAATATAATCATTGCATGCAGTGTAACACCTCCACATAATACTAAAGTTTTAATATTAATTTTAAACATTTTGTCGGATATTGAATGTTTTCACCAAGTGTCTTTCTACCCCATGGTACTTATCTCAATTAGTGGCCCTGAACTCGTAGAATAAATTACATTTTCAAATGCAGGGGGAGCCAGTTCATGCATAGGAATCATTATTATACTAATTAATATAAGCAGACATTGTTTAATCATGGCTATGGCTTTGTGTGTGCTGCACTGTGCGTGTAATGTGAACTCTATATTAGTGACTGTCCCATGCCTCCTCTTTGTTCACTGCCAGTAATTCTTTGAAGCCAAATGAGTGCCATTCATCATCACTCAGTGTTACTTACCTTCTTTACTTGGGCTAATTATGTATTCATTAGTCTTGGTGATCTTACCTTCTTAACTGTAGTTTTATTATATACTCCTTTCGTAGTTTTTTTTCTCATATTAAATGCAGGTGTAGTGTTTATATGATTAACTTTGAGGTTGGACCTATATATGGTGACTTGCATCACCGGTTTACAGTTGTTGCATGGAATACTTTTGTGAGAAGTCTTATTTGAAAGTCGAGATGGGTCTTTGCGTATGTTGTGCTTTACTTATTTAAGCTGGACTCCTTGTTCATAATTTACTAACACGTCAGAGGTAACATTAACATTGTAGTTATTAAAATGACAAATGCATTAAATAATATAGCAGTACGACTCATGTTATATAAGTTAAGATTGAATTAAACAAACCTGTTCTAATTTATATTAAATCTTCGGTATTGTGAGTGCTCTTTTTTCAAGAATTTTCCATTCCATTTAATTGATTCACAGTATATGCATGAAATCACCTGGGTAAGCTTTTAAGATGAAACCGAAAGTCTGTCTTGCCAGGCATTATCCCAATTAGTCGCTGAGATTCAAGCATGCCTTTTTACGCCTCTGACATTCTGTGCATGCTATAAAACATTCATCTTTATTGTTCTGTGAGAAAAAAATACGTGATAGGTTGAAGGCTATCTGCTTTGTTCGCACAGCTCGAATTTACTGTAATGCTGTGTTTAACATGTCGATTTCTGTTCAAAGCCATGGTTAAAATTACACGTGTACGTTTTTATAGCTTCAGGAAAAAATATTCAGAAATATTTAGAAGTTATCCTTTTGGCCATTACTAAGTGTGAATTTTACGTTCTGGCAGTTAATTGAAAAGGTCACCGAAGGAACTGATATTTAATGCTTTTCCCTTTTCAATATGGATTATGGAAAACCTTAACTATGAAGGTGAGAATGGTTGATAAATTTGTGCTGTTGATGTCAGAAAATTTCAGCAGGGAAATGAGGTCATTCTCATTACAACAATATATGTTGGTCACGATAATTACAGTGCTTGTTTTCCTACCAAAGCCTAAGTCTCAATTTCAGTTCAATAATTTGTGCAATGTCTGGACAATCTTGATTTGAACCTTTCATGACTGCAGCCATCCATGATGATGGACGCTTGTGTTGTGCCCGAAACGTCCATGATGATGGACGCTTGTGTTGTGCCCGAAACGTCCATGATGTTGGATGCTTATGTTGCGCCCGAAACGTCCATGATGATGGATGCTTGTGTTGTGCCCGAAACGTCCATGATGATGGATGCTTATGTTGCGCCCGAAACGTCCATGATGATGGATGCTTGTGTTGCGCCCGAAACGTCCATGATGATGGATGCTTATGTTGCGCCCGAAACGTCCATGATGTTGGATGCTTATGTTGCGCCCGAAACGTCCATGATGATGGATGCTTGTGTTGTGCCCGAAACGTCCATGATGTTGGATGCTTATGTTGCGCCCGAAACGTCCATGATGATGGATGCTTGTGTTGTGCCCGAAACGTCCATGATGTTGGATGCTTATGTTGCGCCCGAAACGTCCATGATGATGGATGCTTGTGTTGTGCCCGAAACGTCCATGATGATGGATGCTTATGTTGCGCCCGAAACGTCCATGATGATGGATGCTTGTGTTGTGCCCGAAACGTCCATGATGTTGGATGCTTATGTTGCGCCCGAAACGTCCATGATGATGGATGCTTGTGTTGTGCCCGAAACGTCCATGATGTTGGATGCTTATGTTGCGCCCGAAACGTCCATGATGATGGATGCTTATGTTGCGCCCGAAACGTCCATGATGTTGGATGCTTATGTTGCGCCCGAAACGTCCATGATGATGGATGCTTATGTTGCGCCCGAAACGTCCATGATGATGGATGCTTATGTTGCGCCCGAAACGTCCATGATGATGGACGCTTGTGTTGTGCCCGAAACGTCCATGATGTTGGATGCTTATGTTGCGCCCGAAACGTCCATGATGATGGATGCTTATGTTGTGCCCGAAACGTCCATGATGTTGGATGCTTATGTTGCGCCCGAAACGTCCATGATGTTGGATGCTTATGTTGCGCCCGAAACGTCCATGATGCTGGATGCTTATGTTGTGCCCGAAACGTCCATGATGATGGATGCTTATGTTGTGCCCGAAACGTCCATGATGATGGATGCTTATGTTGCGCCCGAAACGTCCATGATGTTGGATGCTTATGTTGCGCCCGAAACGTCCATGATGATGGATGCTTATGTTGCGCCCGAAACGTCCATGATGTTGGATGCTTATGTTGCGCCCGAAACGTCCATGATGTTGGATGCTTATGTTGCGCCCGAAACGTCCATGATGATGGATGCTTATGTTGCGCCCGAAACGTCCATGATGTTGGATGCTTATGTTGCGCCCGAAACGTCCATGATGTTGGATGCTTATGTTGCGCCCGAAACGTCCATGATGATGGATGCTTATGTTGCGCCCGAAACGTCCATGATGATGGATGCTTATGTTGCGCCCGAAACGTCCATGATGATGGACGCTTGTGTTGTGCCCGTAACGTCCATGATGTTGGATGCTTATGTTGCGCCCGAAACGTCGTGATTTATGTTATTTTATACCTACGTCACTTTACCGAAGAACCAAAGGGTATGAATGTCTGGACAATTTCAGTTTTGATAACTTGTTTAATATTACAAACTGGATATCCTCGGGGGAGGGGGGGGGGAACCTCTTCTTTCTACTCTTAGTGGATAATACTCAATGTGCGCAATATCTAGAAAATGACTTTCTGTACTGCCTGCAACTGACATGTTCATGCCATGTAGGTGGGTGTAAAATTCACGAGTTCACAGGCATACATCAATACGCTTCGGCCCTTTGTGTGTTTTTTTTTTATAACGGCAGTATGTTTAAATATATTGATCTAATCATGCATTCATTTCGAAGTGCATTGAACGCAATGTTGTGACGTTATTGTTTTTTTGTATTGGGAATTTCACTGTATGGTGCCGGCCCGGGAGGGCCGTGGCGTTCTATGTACTTAACGTCGCGGACAGCACCGTGTGGATTGCTGTGTGAGGCCGGCTCTAACACGGCACGGCGTTGCGATGCACTCCGTAGGTGGGTGTAGTACCAGCCCTAGCGGGGCTTGGTGAGCGCTGGGATAGCACGGGCACCACGCATGGCGTGTAGTGCGAGCGCCCACAAGGGGGAGCGGGAGAGTGTCAGCCCAGGGCCATGGCACTCTGGTTGACCCCGTAGACATGTGATCTGGAGTGTCCACAGAGAAGGCCCCAGGTTGGGAGGGCTAGGGGGTGATCATGTGTCCAGGGAGAGCTCTCGAGAGGGAGCTAGAACGCTCGAGAAGGCAGGCAGGGGCCGAGGGAGGATATAAGGTGGGTCCCTCAGAGGGATCGGGGTCGCGTCGTTCTACAAGCTGGAAGCTTTACGTCTACAAGCTGGAAGCTCTACGTCCTACGAGGCATCAACACATGGCCGGGGACCCGAGTGTGGGTCTGACTCTTCGTAGCTGTAACTCCTACGTATAGTGTAGTTAGCTGGGTGGTCACCACCCCAGGCTGTATCTGGTAAAGGGGCAGTTACCGCTTTGTATATACGTGTTACAATAAATGTGTTGCCTCTAAAGAATAACGTCTGCGACTCAGTTGGACTCACTACATGTATGCATGGGATGTTTGAAGTACTGTACAGTTGCATTGTGTAACATGTAGGTTTTTTTTCTGCAGGTAATGAACTCATCTTTCCTGCCTCGGTGCATGATAACCTGGTCTGCAGCAAGACATTTTTAATCCTCTATAAAAATGAAGAAGTCGTCCTCAATGAAGTCATTCTCCTTAAAGCCCTGCTCCTCGTGGACAGCAAAAAGGTTAAAAAATGTGTTTAAAGGACAATAACTCATCTCCATAATCGAGAGTAGAATGGTTTGCTATGTGTAATTTAAAACATTTTAAAATAATTGAAAGGCCTTTACACAGGAAATCCTCCAAGTCCCAGTACACATTTTGAATATGGTTCTTGGATGTTGGATGTTTGGCTTTTTTTTCTGGATTATTTATTTGGGTAGAAACCAGCAATACCTGGAGAATACCCAGGCATGTTGGTTTCTTAATTGCAGTCCCAACCTGTCGGCATCCAACTTGCTATACTGCCCCCCCCCCCACCCCCCCAAACATCGCATTGCCTGGGAGGTGTGTGTGTGTGTCTCGCACCCATGGCCCTGCTTCGAAATAGCTGGATTATGAGCATGATCCGCTGCACCTGCTGAAAACGTATACGTGCCAAAATAAAATGTTACTCATTACTAATGAATAATTCATAAAGGGAGCTGGCAATACATAAGCAACAAAGTATCAATGCATTCACTGAAAGCTCAGGTTCTTTGCAGGCCACTTATAAAGATTTTACTTTTCCAAAAGTTAATATGTATTATTTAATGATGTGTAAAATTTCATTTAGAAAGCACATATTTTTTATCAACCCATGTAGTGAATTCGACCAAGTTTATCTTGGGGCCAGTTTCAGGTATAACCTTTAATGGCTTTTTGAATATAGACATTCCATTACCCTAGATCACCCAGCTTCATTTGATATTTTTTTTAATGTAAGCCACATAATTTTTTCTGTATTGTATTTGAAGAATGCTGATGCAATTTAAACAATTTGATCTTCACACGTTTGGCCATACTTTGCTTCATTTTCAGGTCCAAGAATCTTTGAATGATGTGTGCTTCCAGATTGTGGTCGATCTTCATTTCACGGATGGAGACTTTGCGTAAGTATTCAGCAGTTTCGTCCTAGCACTTTAAACTGTTTTGAAACTTCTACTAAATTATCTTCTTTGGTGATGACTTTTATAGCCCGCAATAGCCGACAACAAAACAAACGAGAAAAAAAATACTGGTTGTAACGTGTATACTTGTGGTAACGTGTATACTTGTGGTAACGTGACAACGTGTACACACTCAGTACTTTGCAAGAACAACATTAGTGCCCACCCACTGTGGTCAAACCAGTAATTTCATTGCATTCATATTTTTGCTTTTTCACCATTCTTGCAAAAATGGTAACACTCCCACCTCCTTATCATCCATTTTAGCTCTCTTCCTGCAGGGCATAAATACTGTAAAGGACACTCCTTTAAGTCATTGTAAATGAGTGCTCATATGCAGGTACAGTGCAAATATTCAGGTGTCGCTGGCGAGTCTCTTGCAGGGACAGGCAACATTTGTTTTTCTGTTTAGGTGTTGTAATATTGACACACGTCAGGGACTTTTCACAGGATGAATTGGATTTCGAGGTGGCTGTGTAGTTGGTAGCGTTTTTTCCCTTTGCAACCTTTGTATTTAAGCTGCCTGCTCTGAATAGAACCTGACAATGGCACTATTGCATAGGGAGCCAAATTGTTCAATATCGTGTCTCGGTAGTTACCAGCAAGTGCTTATAAATGGCATCAAGCAATGCCCCACGGGTAAAATGACTGCTTTGTTAACTGAAACCCTTGCGGCTCCAACTGGTAATGGGCAGGGGCAACTTGCTCCATGGTACAAGGGCAAATATTATTTGAATAACTTTTGTTTCTTAAATTAGTGCACATAAAAGTCGATGCGACAAAACGGTTAAGTCAACGACACATTAATCAATTAAAATGTATTCTTACACTCACAATGCACGTATAGAACAGCGCGAGTAACACATTGTTATTTTAATTCCTGTATTTTGCATGCAATTGGTTAATGTGAACCCTGCAGTCACTAGATATGCTACAGTGGTTTAAAATAATATAATCTTGAATCAAATTGTGAGCCATAAATTAACATTCAAATTGCAAGGGGTGAAAGCCATTACATGCTCGGCCAAGCATCTCTGCTCAAATTAGTATTGCTTGGTATTCTTGTACTCCTAATTGCAAAGGCAAGGGCTACCCTTTATAGATTTGTCATGCGAGCGTAAATCGGGTTGTTGCTGGGCTCTGGCCCAATCACACGGCCCGGGGTGTTGGGGGGCGGAGCCTGGTCTGCGGGGCGTGTGGGAGGGGCCGCCGTTCACCTCGGCTCCAATGGGAGGCAAGGTGAATGGGGGCGGAGCCTGGTCTGCGGGGCGCGTGGGAGGGGCCGCCGTTCACCTCGGCTCCAATGGGAGGCAAGGTGAATGGGGGCGGAGCCTGGTCTGCGGGGCGTGTAGGAGGGGCCGCCGTTCACCTCGGCTCCAATGGGAGGCGAGGTAAATGGGGGCCGGAGCCAGCTGGGCAGTATGGAAAGCCGGATCTGACGATCCGGAAGGGGAGGAGTCAGGGTCACGTGGGGGGAATGTATATAAGTGGGAGCCCGGAAGAGATCGGGGTCAGTTGGGGAAGTTAAGAGTCTGAGCCACGTTGGGTGGTGAGAGAGATCCGCGCCATCGGCCACGTGGCCGAAGGACCTCAGCACACCGTCGGCCGGCGGTGTGCGGAGTGTGGGAGTAGAGGAGCTAACGGTGGAGCGTGCGCGGCACGCGAGAGGAGACGCTGGTCCCTTATCAGGACCAGCGGAGTGTGAGGAAGAGTGGAAGAGCTGACGAGGGAGCGCGTGCCGGGCGCGCGCGAGACGACGCCGGTCCGCGGAGGAGACCAGCGGGGTGTGGAAAAGAACCTAAATAAAAGACAAGCGGAGACCAGCAGTGCCTGACAGTCTTTTATTACAGATTGATAATTGTTGGTGAAAATAACAGTATCTTGGCCGTTTTAGGACGTTTTCATTTCAATGTTTGGTCAATTCATGAGTGACGAAATCTTTGTGATCGTCAATCCTGAACTCCAAAGTGCTGCATTACACGCATGTGCCACCGTATGTCTGGTCCAGAACAAAAACATGCATGATTGTTTTCTTAGAATAGTATATAGTAATTAAAGTATGCAGTCTATGACTTTTAAAAGTTCTTTAATTGTTAGAAAATATCATGGAAACACTAAACATTCTTCCAAATGTATAATATTTGTAAAATGTTCAGTAAACTTTCAGTCATATGTGTGCATGTGTGTGTTTTCGCGCATAATCTAATGAAATTACATTCATTTTTTGTTAGAACATAAATATTTGTCAGCCTTAATCACAAATAAGGAGCTTTGTAAAAAAATATTATTCTGCTTGGCACACCAATCTCATCTGACTTGTCATGGAATGGCTCATGGGATGGCTTTATTATGAATCCGGCTAAGTAGGCAACATCTTCTTTAACTCTGAACAATTGTTACAATTATACAAAGCACAAATTCGCCCAGAAGTTGGAATTCTGCTTGCAATTTTGTGGCGAATTACCCGCTTCCGAACCTCACTGTACTTGATGTCATTCAACCTAAAGCAGTCGGGTAAATTGATGATCCAGTCCTCACTAAGTTTCTCTTGTCACTCGCTTACCAGTGTTCGGTCACTTATTACTCTTCTATCGCGACTACCCTGGTTCCTGCTCCCATGAACTTCACTCATTGCTTACTCCTCTACCAGACTCGCTGTTGATTCTCGTCTATACTTGTTTCAACCACTGCACTGAATTTCAATCTTCTTCTCTATCTGCTTCTTCCCACGCAATGCTCAAATGGGGAATTCTCCCCCATCTCTTTGCCCATACTTTTATGGCCATGGTCAATTCAAGAAATATGTTAACTGTTATCTGTTACAACCTTAAGAGTCTTCTTTGTTGCTGGCCGATTGGCGTTTGAACCTTTCGGCCTGTGCTCAGCCAAAGTATAATCTAGTAACAAAAAAGTGGTCTGCTATTACTGCATTCGGTAAGCTATGTGTAGGCATCAAAACATAATTCATTGACGCGTAACACAGCTGACATTTTTATTGGCAGCTGTATGGCAGTGCTTAAGTTGGCTCATAAACTGCACTATGTGGTATACTGCTGCAGCAATTTGCATACAATTATGGTTTTTTGGTACACAAAGCTTGCAAGTAAATGTAGTGTAAGTTACATTCCATTTTGCTATAAAATAAAAAAAATCCAACGGTTGCTGTGAGGCTTTTTTAGCCTCAAGTATGAAGGGGCAATATAAACTTTTTTTACTTCTTTATTTAAAGGACATTTTCATAATATTTTCTGTAAATATAAATGTAGCTTTGTGGTGTTTGTATTATTTTCCATGACATGGTGTTATTTGTGTCCGATATTGTTTATAGTTTAATCCGTTTGTAAAACGTATATAGATTTGCACGTAAGGGTAATCAATGTTTAGCCTTCTGGATGTATACTTGTTCATTATAGTTTTAAATATAAACAAATGAATTGCTTTTTTTTCTCCACTCATTTATTGATTTGGAATTCAAGTTAGCTTTCACCCTTCATTCTTTCACCCATTCATTACATTTGACTGAAGGCAGGAGATGCAGGCATGTACAGGAATGCTTTACAAGGGCCCCACGGATATAAATAAATCACGTGGGAATGCATGTGTGTGTGTGTATATATATACAACTTTTGTGGGGGTTTGTTTTTATCTTTCCTTTTTTTTTCTTGGTGTCATTTTGTGCATGTGCGCTGTTGCAGGCAAGATGACCTGTCGGCCATGCAGCTAATCAGCAGCCGCACACTCAAGATGAACTTCTCCCCGCCGCAAGGGCTGCACCACCACCTGCCGCTCATGTTCGACTATTTCCACTTGTCGGTGGTGTCGATGAGCGTGCATGCATCGCTGGTTGCGCTGCATCAGCCGCTGACGTGGTAAAACATCCATGGACATTGCCATTCGCTGAATTTGATAAATGACCTCTTGAGTGAAATGCTAAATAGTGTGTGCATCAATCAGTCCTTACTCATGCATAGGTTTTCACTGTTATTGCTGGACAGCTCCTCGATGTGTCTTTGGGTATGATGGGTCCAGTGTTTTTCTCCACTTTCAGAAAATGTATCCTAATTCCTCTTTATATGCTGTGTTACTTCACATTTGACATCACTTCCATTGCATAATGAATATTAGATTTTACAATCATCAATTGTGATCTATCCATTGCTGATTAAAGGTCTATCAAGCCCTCGATATTCCACATGGTTAAGCAATTTATTCATCCAAATAGCATCCTGATCACAAGCTGATCTCATTGTGTTATCTCCTTGGCTTGCATCCTCCCTCCTTTGGCTCTCGCTCTCATGTTATTCTCGTCATATGTCTTGCCCCAAGTCCACTTTAGTTCCTCAGCAGTTAATATGGTGTATATAAATTGTATTTTCTGTCAGATCCATTTATATACTTATAATGTATCAGTGTAATTCCAAGCATGCACCTCACCTAAGATTCTTTGCAGACTTCTCAGCTTGTGTTTAATGTCCTTGATTCACCATGTTTGCAATCGCAGTTATTTAACAGCTAATTTATACTGACTGAAAACTTTGTTTAGGCACTATAGGTAACCCTTGGAAGGACCTGTAACACGTGATATAAGGGAGTGGACGTTTTTATTTCAGATTTGTATTGCAAAGAATGTATAAATCCCAGGAATGAAATGTTCTTTTAGACAAAAAGGGAAGTTTTTTACATCTGGTTTCCCTCGCTTTATTCTGGAGATGCGTTCAAAAAAAGGGCGCACTAAGCAAAACCGCACGAGACGGCCGCTTGTCAAGTAACGCACACAATGTTGTCCTGCGTTCATCCGCATAGCCACATATGACTGAATTCAAGCTGCAAAAAGTGAAATTTGTGTAGAAATAGGTTTGGCACATATACACAAAAGCAGAGGGAAACCTGTATCATACTTTACGAAGTAAACACTGTCATTCAAATGATTAAAAAGGGAAAGTTCCTGGATTGATTTGGTATAACTGAGGACATCATCCATAGCAGCAGGACCAGTTGGTGAACCAAATTATGGGACCTGTTGATTAAATGTTTATAGATTAAATAAATATTTCAATTCTGGAATGATGTTTCAGTCATTTGTTTCTTCATGAAGCGTGGTAAAACTGACTTGAAATATTACGTCCCCATGAGCCTCCAATCGCATGTATTTAATGTTTTCGCGGAGATCTTTACAAGCAGATTAACGCATGTGCAATGTGTAAATGAAGTGACAATTTACCATTTTTGAAAAGTTGTATTTGAATGAAAGGTCACGCTATTATTGTTATTATTGTTATTATTATTTATTACCCAAATAACCGCTGGTCTTTACAATACTACATAATGCAGTGGTCAAGTGTTAATCACAGTGATGTGTATTGTTGTGAAATTTATATCTGATTTTTCAGCTTTCAACGTCCACCCAAAAGCACGTGGCTGAACAAAAGCAGCCAGCCAACAAATCGAGAAGTCACAAACCCATCATTGGAGATGATTCTCTTTGGCCCTGGCTACGTGAAGCAGCTTGCAGCTGACGTAAGTCTGCCTTCTGCCAGAAAAGATCAAATGGACAATTGTGTTTGGATTCCCGCCAACTTGGCAGTGCCTGTCAGTGGTGAAATCCCTGCATGGTTTTTTTACCTGCTAAGTTGATAAGGGTTTTTTTTTATATATAAGAAACTACACACTCAAAAAGTTAACACTCAAAGATGAGAAAAATAACTTCAGGGCTAAACCAAAGGCAAACCAACATTTACTAGGCTTTAGATGAAAACGCATTACTTGGAACATTTTTTATACAGTGTTGACACAATGGAAGTTTTTGGTAAAAAAAAAACACTGCATACTTCTGTGGCTGTCCTTATCACTTGAACATTTGGTATCATTTTAGAGTGCTACCTCGTGGTGTGTGTCAGCATGAGCAATGTATCTTTCAAAATGCTTTATCCTGCAAGAGACCTTAATACTGCCCTGGAATAATTCATCTTTGCATAACTTTCTTATTTTACATTTAAATACACTCGTTTACATAACTTTTTACAGCCATTTTTAGTTGGTAATCGTGCATTAGAAATTTAGTTTCATTGCTTCTGGGTACAGAGCTGCTTAAAAATAATAAACCAGAGATTTTTTTATGACAAGTAGAGCATTCGAAATATAATTTCTCTGCACCATTTTTAAAACATTCAAGTGGTATACATACATTAACAAATGGTCATTATGTGAGAAGCCAACTAGCTTGATTCATGTACTGATTAAATGTTTCCACTCACAATTCGTTATGCTTAACATCATTGCAGATTATAGTTTCAGTTGGAAAAAATATAGAACATATTGTAAATGGCTGAGTTTTTAATGCAATATATTAAATAGCTCGAACTGATGGATAAAACAATTACACAGAGTGCGAAGATGCATTTATCACATATGCATGCATGCTTCATGTATAAAGGCAAAGCTGTTTTTTTGTAACATGGGATTGGAGCAGACTTTATTGTAGTGTGGAAGTAACAGCTTGGTTCTCTATTGTGAAGTGCCATGGGGTATTAATTGACAATATAATGATTGCACTATGTAACACAATTTTTGTTCATGGGTAGTAGGTGTTATTTCGTAATTGCTTATGCATAAAAAGTATAGAAAATGGCTACTGTTCCCCACAAACTTTGCTTTTGTGACCAGGACAGTGATATTTTTAAATGACCTATTTTCAATGAGAAAACGGGCGAATTTGTGTCTTTTCGTTCACATAGTCAGAAAAAAACATGAATCAAAATTAACATGTATTTATACTAAACTCGTACAAAAATGACTACGAAAGATTTAGAAGTGAGTAGTTTTTCGAGATTTATGATTATACTGTAAACGACTTTCACGAATCAGCCCCCAAATGTAGTCTCCCATCATGTTCCCGTTATACTGTCCTTGGAGCAGCATTCAAAGTCCAGTATATCCTGGTGGAAGCGCTCTCCTTGCTCCTCCGAGTACGCTCCCATGTTCTCCTTGAATTCATCAAGATGAGCATCAAGGATATGGATTTTGAGGGACATCCTACAGCCCATTCTGCTGTAGTTCTTCACCAGAGTCTCAACCAGCTCCACATAGTTTTCGACCTTGTGATTGCCCAGGAAGCCACGAACCACTGCGACAAAGCTGTTTCAAGCCGCTTTCTCCTTACTAGTGAGCTTTTTGGGGAATTCATTGTACTCCAGGATCTTCTTTATCTGTGGTCCGACGAAGACACCGGCTTTGACATTTGCCTCAGACAACTTAGGGAAGAAGTCTAGAAGGTACTTGAAGGCTGCCGACTCCTTATCTACAGCTCTGACAAATTGTTTCATAAGGCCCAATTTGATGTGCAGTGGTGGCATCAGCACCGTCCGAGGGTCCACCAGTGGCTACCACTTGACGTTGTTCCTCCCCACACTGTGGCCAGTCCCGCCTGTGGTAGTGCGCCGTGGTGTCTAAATCTTTAGTAGTAATTAAATCCTTTATATTAAGTTCACTTGCTTGCGCGCTTACGACCGTGCAAATTTTTCGGTCGTTTTTTAACCCACTTCCCGTGATCCAATCGAGCTGACATTTTGCACACAGACT
Source organism: Lethenteron reissneri (assembly GCF_015708825.2). Taxonomy (NCBI): domain Eukaryota; kingdom Metazoa; phylum Chordata; class Hyperoartia; order Petromyzontiformes; family Petromyzontidae; genus Lethenteron; species Lethenteron reissneri. The sequence goes on from NC_083807.1 coordinate 9,872,666, forward strand.
CGTTGTGCGTGACAATTTATTTTCGTGAAAATTTTTTTCCTAAATTTTCCACTTTTTAGGAAAAAAAAATTCATATTTAATTTAAAATACCAATGTGATAAAAATGAAACTCTTACTCAAGAAAAACAGAAATGAATAATAAAAGAAAACCGATGCCACGCATATAAAGGATTTATAGTGAAAAACTTTGTTTTTACGGGTTAATTTTTTTTGTATTTAGTATAAATACATGTTAATTTGATTCATATGTTGTTTTTTTCTGACTTTATGTGAACGAAAAGACACAAATTCGCCCATTTTATCATTTCAAATAGTAAAATTTCAAAATATTACTGTCCTGGTCACCAAAGCAACGTTTGTGGGAAACTAGGCATTTTCTGTACTTTTGAGGCATAAGCAATTAGGAAATAACACTTACTACCCAGGAACAAACAACAATTTGTTACAGTGTTGTCAGCATAATTATCAAAATGGATTTGGCCAAACATCCTCTAATAGGGCCTTCCTGAAATAATAGACTTGAAATGAATTGAGAACTGTTATTAAACATACTTGTAACCTGAAAATTCTTTGGTATTTATATAGCATTGTTTTCAAAACATAAAACATGATTTTGTTCTCGTGTTATTATGTAATAACATTAGTTGTTACATAGAGGATTGAAATGAATTCCTATGTTGTTGCCTTTAGGTTATGTGTTCTAATTAATTTAATGTCAATGCTGCGAGGATTTCAATTGCATTACAGTAAGTGTATATGACATTTACTGGTCTGCTGCACAAGAAAAAAATCCTTCCCCATTACTTCAATGCATTGAAAACACTGATTTATGGAGGTGATTTGTACTGTTGTGCGTGCAGTGAATGTAACACTTTATTAGGTTCTTTGGTATTTACCAACACCTTAAGGCTACAGAAAATGTGAACATTTCACATTGGCCGAGTGAGTTGGGCATGTTAAATCAGCGCCGCGTAATTAATTTTCACATTTGTGTTGCACAGGGTAGCTCTTTCCTGGTGTCAGAGACTGCACTGCAACATGCCTACAACTGGCACCGCACAATGTGCAGGACCATCCTGTCCGCTTACAAAAACCTCTTCAACTACTTTGCCTGCATCATGAAAGTCATCCCTGAGACCCAAAGGGCCCAGTTAGGTAAGATCAATGCACACCGTATTCATCAATGCATGCCTTATAATTAGCATTTTACAGTTTCTCTCCTGTGATGTGATGTCCTATTTTGAAAAAATATAGTTGATCATATCTGTATCAGTTTTAATAATTTGTTGACCGAATAAAGTTTACTTTAAAATAATCATTGCAATGGTGTTTGACAAAAACATGACTCACATAACAGGAAAGATCTTAGAAATGCTTATTATTTTTTATGAGGTTTTTTTCACTCGGTTATTAGTTTGCTTAATGTTGAATTCGTTATTTTGTCTTTGCAAGCTTGGTTAGCTTCTATAAGGCTTACTAGGATTGTGTTGCTCCATGTTCACTAAATAATATAGGGGATATCACTATTGACCCTCGCATCCCTACATACCATTCATATAGCTGTCCAATGCAGGTTTAATTGCGAAGGAAGTATTTACAAAATTAAGCCTTGATGATCTGCTCATTATTTCTACAGTCTCAGTTGTAGTAAATATTCGCAGCCTTCTGATATGGCATTGTTGATCTGTTTGCATCTTTTTCACGTAATAATGCAAATTTATAGCATTTTCCATGGCACTCACTTAGCATAGCACTCAACAGTTGAAAGCTATACAGTCTCTGAATATCCAAATAAAAAAAATAATCCTAGGAAGCCTCTCTTTAGCATGGCCTCATTTTTGTTTGCTTGGGCATATCATAAATGTTGGTGCATATATAATTGCCGTTGTCATCAACACAAGGAATATTACCATTGACTAATAACTTGTCTTTACAACAATTCCCCCATGATGATCTTTTAAAAATAGAACCAAACCATTAATATTTCGAGCATTTGTAGCTTAACAGAAAATGTAGAGGAATTGAGGCTGGCAGAAATCCATAGATAATTTAAACTCTGCATTACCTACATTTTTGAAGGACATTTCTACAAACAATCTGGAATCAAGTTAGGTTTTTGTTTGCATTTCAGCAAATAATTGAATAAGTGGAAATCTTAACCAAAAAACATTTTTTTTCTTTACTGAAATGCCAAACACCAGTGACCATTAAGTCACATTAGGTTTTCGTGAGCACTTGGATTTTACTTTAAGGTTAATACATCCTTGAGTGCACTTGTGTCTCAGATTCACACTTACTCTGGTTAATATGTGATCGATGAAATGCAAAAAGTTAACTGTTGCGTGTCTACAATGCGTGACTAGCGCTCAACAACATGCGGGCTCTCTATGAACGCTTGCTTCGAAGAAAATGTCCTCATCCCCAGGCGGACATCACCATAGGTACGGTTGCCAGCGTACAATTACCTGGCTTAAACATACACGGCCAATTTCCATTGTATGGCCCCTTTTCATTACAAAATGGACAAATAGTTTATTACCGTATGTTGGTGGCTCACATTGATTATCAATTAAAAATGCATGGTAATTATCCATGTGGACGATTTTTGACCAAGGAGAGATTAATCAAATGTACCAGCAGTATATATTATGTCGATGTGAATGGCATATGCTTGGTAATGCATGTGGTGCTTTTATTTACGTGTACATTTTGGCTTTTTCTGAAATAGTTTTGAATGTCAGATGGTTCCATTTTTTGAAATGCAAACTACTGATGCTTTTGAGCTTAGATGTATTATTTCCAAGTCGTGTGGGCTGCTGTTTTCACTATAATGTTGGTCATTTTCAATGTGGATAAATGCCTAGTGTTTCATGTCTCATGGATTTTGTGTATGTGGTGTTAGTGTCTTTGCCATATCCTCATCTTCATACAGTAAACCACATTTTGCTGAAATCACCAGCTAAAATGTGTTGTTTTGAAGTCCAGTTCAACTGACAAATTATAATAAAAATGTCAACCCATTATGTGCTGACCTTAATTTTATTTAACATAGTGGTATTTAGTCAAGTTAAACTGCAGCCATTCTGATCCATTCATTTGAAATATCATCACTTTTTTGGTCTTAATGTTTATGTAGCTTTACTTATATGATGTATTGGTCAGGGGTTTGCATGACTAATATGTACTCCACTCAATTATAATTTATAATGATTTGTAAATATACTATGTTAATTGCATGTCACAATTATGAATCCCAGTCATAGACCTGGACAACCGCACATAACATTCCATGACAAAAGAAAATTACTGTACTTAATATCTGCTCCGTGAAAATGTTTTACTGTCATACCGTGTCTTCGCTATTTGATTTACTGCAGATGACCTTGATATCAGGGCACGAATGGCGCAGCTCACATCAGAAATACAGGTTTGTTGTGTGGGCGTCATGAAAGCTGCTGGGATTCAACTCACTACTTCAGCGTTTTAAAACAAATTTTTGGTTTTCCGAAATGGTTTTACATGACACATGGCCTTGCTGTTAAGTAAAAATACATTAATAATTGACAGATTCATATTTTATAATTGCTCTTCAGGTTTGTGATTTCTTAGCTGCACTCTTCATCTACATATACATTCAAGCTTAAAATCATATATGGATCTGTCAGAAGAATTCAACAAGTATTACACAATGTTTTGTTTCAGGCATATGTATGCATGTCATTGTGCAAATTCATGCATTAGATGTCTGTAGCATTTTCATAATTGAGTATACATAATTAGAATAGTCATAATTTCCACTAAAGCAGTGTTTTTAATAATTGATTAATAAATCGCACGCAACATTCCATTAGAATTATCACTCTAGAATGTGCTGAAATACGTTTATCATGGTTACTGTTTTATATGAATAAAACGTTTATTTTCAAATAAATTGTGCTCTGAATTGCAATTGGGCCTATCTTATAACTTGCATTGTTGAATACATTGCATGGAAAAACTTGGCTTTAGTGAATTTCATTGAGCACCGTTTTTTTGTTGTCGACCGTCAACATACTCCGTGTAAAGATTCGGGTGTCATTTGGTGCTTAAACATAGAAATCTGAAGACAAAAACCTAAACACACGGGCTTCCTAAGGACCAGCACATGACAGCAGTCAACATCCTCATTGCCATCACTATCCCATCTACCAAACACCAGGGTCATTCAGACTCATGCACTGGAAACAAAATCAATAGCCCCCCAAAAAACAACAGCAGGGCCCAAATCAGTGAATGCTATTCAAATTCTCAGCTCGGTCGTTCTGCCCATTTGCAGGCAATGCGTTACAGTAGGACCCACTCCTGCATGGCGTTCCCACTTCTGAGACTGTGCATTGCTCTCTTTGAGAGTGACCCCGTTACTCCCTGCACATCTCCCACATGGGTAGCCATGCTTTGCAAGACAGCAAAGTCCATAAGCTTATTTATTCACTTTGCTGGTGTACCAGCCCTTCAAAAGAGATATGGGCACAGCCTAGACATCTTATCACTGAATATGGTAGCTCTGATGTCAAGTGACAGGGCCATGCATAATATGATGCTCTGGCATATCCCATGTCTGTTTTATTTTTTATATTTCTGGATGGGGGCAGAACACGCATTGTACTCTTGCATAAGGCCGCCTTAAGAAACATGTTCTTTTGAGCAAAAGTAATTTCAGTGTTTACATTGGAAGTGTGATACACTGGATTCATTTAATAACTTTTCCTTAATAGGATTGTCATTTTGTAGAATGTTTTACCATGGTTTTTAATATAAGCACAGACAAAATAAGGATTTCTAGTTTAAAGGACTTAAAATGTTAAGTCTAACTGCATCTCGATAAATCCAATTAATTTTTGTTCAGGTCAAATATCCTCTTACTAACAAAGACCTTATACAGGTTTTTTTGGGTTAGATCGCCTAAATATATAAATGTGTCGTTAAATCCGCCACCACCCGACACAGCCAACCAGTAAGGTTTGTCACGTAAACGGTACATGCCAATTCGTCACTCGTACAGCACATCAGTGTGTTGGAGAGCCAAGCCACAACATTTACAATCTGAGTACGACGTTTCCTGTATTATGGATGATATTGGTCGCGAAAGCCTACGTGTTCAACTAACAGACCTGAAAATTTCCCTTGACTTTTTTATGATACCAGGTTCTCATCCGTTTTTGGTAGAATTATAAAAATGTCTGCTTTACAGTTCATCCACTAGGTGACAATCATTATACGTTTAACGAAAATAGAAATACATAGCACCTTTCATCATTGATTTATAGCTGGTGGAGTTATGCATTTTACTTAACAAAATTACGATCAAATATGTTCTATAATATCTTTGCTGTTGATATAAAATATATATTCATAAGAGTAACATTTCACAAATTGACGCAGGAATTTCATATTTTTGTTAAATCTAAAACTTGCAGGGGCAGGAAATGAGTGTACCCTGGCCTGTCAAGAAAACCGGTGTAATACAGCCAATACATTATACACGAGTAGAAAAGAAACATTGAATTGCTCCCTCAAATGCATAGTACACATGTGAGACCGCTTTCTGGAAAGTCCAAGCCAATTTAACGCCACTTCATACTAGGGTGTGCAAGTGGCGCCCTGCGCACCTTTCCATTATTTAGGGGTTGTGACAATCAGGATGTTGCGCACATCACCCCTGTGAATGTTTGCAGAAGGTGCGAAGCCCTGATGAGCTCGTCGAGGTAATCAACATGGACCTTGCACACCTGTGCTCACTGCTCATGTCCCTGTGGGGCCAGTTTCTCGAAACTGTCAACCTGCAGCCTGAGGTCACCTCTGGTCTTGCTCTGGAGCACCATTGCATGAGGGTATGTGATTTTACCAGCACCTCTACGTTTTAAAATATGCATGTTATCCACTCTCATGGTTGAGTTATGTAGTCGAGTTTGGTCATGTTTTAAGAGGTGACCTCCTAATGACTGCCACCTCAGCACAGCATCACAATGTTTTCTGCGAATGGCCCTGAGAAGGTGATGCCTTCCAACTATGAGGTTCAGGCCCCTCGCATTTAGCAATTGAGGTCTCACCTTTATGCCCAGTAAAGGATATTTTCTGGATGACAAGCTGTACGTTTTTTTATCCTGTTCAGCACACGATTGTGCAGAATCTTGTGAAACATGATTATTGGTAGTGAAATAGTTGTGTGTGCAATTGGTGGTTATCACGTTGAAGCCAACAACTCACTTCACTTGAGAACCTTATGACATCTTACATGGCACATTAGAACATGGCATCTTAACAGTGTTAGATAAGTTTAACACGTAGGCTTTCGCGACCAATGTTATTCATAATCAACGTTTTTGGGTTTAGATCGCGTTTATTTATAAATGTGTCGTAACCCTCCACCACCCGACACGGCCAATCAGTAAAAATGTGTCACGTTGACAAAGACAAATAGTTCACTGCTTTAGCCCACCGGTGTGTTGAAGCCACAACATTTACAATTTGAACTATTTGTCTTTGTCAACGTGACACATTTTTACTGATTGGCCGTGTCGGGTGGTGGAGGGTTACGACACATTTATAAATAAACGCGATCTAAACCCAAAAACGTTGATTATGAGTGTTAGATAAGTACTATAATACAGCCATAACCACAGCCATTACCCCCTAGCATCGCAGCTCACGCCTTTGACTTTGAGCCTGGCCTTTGCTCGTTTTGATAAAGCTATAACTTTTGTATATTAATGCGAAAAGATTGGTACTTTTTGAATCGGTACAGTATTGCGATTGTTTTGTTTGTATTTAATTTCATACAAACTACTTTATTGTTTTCCTTTTCAACATTTTATTGAGGAGTTCAGTTGACTCCTTATAGTGCTAACTTGGAGAATACAACAAACAAGTGTAATATTTGGGAGTTTTTATGTTGGACGTGGCATGTTCCCTTTAACAATTGAAAGACATAGTTGCATTTGTCATACATTACTAACATAAGGCAGTAACGTAATTATCCTCCAAAAAACAGCACAACTAACATTACAGTACAATTTCTAAACAGTTACATTTAATCGTGTAAAAATGCCTTGAAGAAAACCGTTAAGTGTACTTGTACGTAAAACAATGGTGATTCAAATATAAATTACAGTAATGCAACAATAATTGCCACCGTAACTTTACCAGATATCAAACCGCAGCTGTAGCTACAAGGAGATAACGAGTGAAATTGGCAGCTCGCTTGGGTGCTGTATCTGTGCTTGAGTGAGTGTTCTTGGAGTTTTAGGTGTTGCTTTGTTAAGGTTTCCTTAGATACATGCCATTTTCATTATATACATGTATAATAAACAGCATTTTTACTTTAATGCAGTGCTGTATAGTATTACTACATTTCTATTAATACAAACTGGATTTGCACTCTAAAATATTGGAAAAATATCTCAACCGCTTATTTTTGCTACTCCCTATAGATGGAGATATATCTAAGCATGGGAAGGTTTAAACCTGCCTGGTGGGATGATCACATTTGATCAACTCTTTGAGTTGGTCCAAAGAATAAAATGACAGAAAAATCTATTATTTTGAGTTGGTGATCTGAATAAAGCGGAGAGTTTTTTAGTGCCACTCATGCGTTTTTTTTTCCATTTGAAACTGAATGGAGAATCTTTTTTTAAATGTATTCTCTTATGTTGCAGGTAAGGAGATTCTCTGAAGCATTCTTTTATCAAGATCACAATAAGCAAGCAGCACTGGCATTTCAGGAAACACAGTAAGTAATCATTGAGCTTGTTTATTTCATGTTGAGTGTATATGTTATGCACTGAATGTTTATATTGGTTCTGTGTTATTTAATATGGAATTGGCCAACAAATTCAAACAGATAAAAGGTCAAAATTGCCTTCCTACTCAAATGGTCATATATTGGTGATCTATTAGGCAGTCCTGTAGCGAGAGCTAGTTGCTTTAATACAAATGTTGATTCCTCACACCCCAGTACAGATCCCAAGCAGAACTCCCAAAACAATCTTAAGACTTTGTAAGACTTCCTAGATTAGGAAAGTATATTTTGTACATAACATGGACTCTACATTTCATTCCTATTCCCAGCGCTCAGAACCATGCCGTGATTGCATCCATAGTGAAGGCCTCGCCCTACCTAACCAACTTGCCGCCTCTGCCGGTGGAGTGCGTGGAAACGGATGGGGATCCCAGCACGCTGCCCATCATATTTGAAGACCGCTACACTGATAGAGACTGCACAGATGGCACTCCAGCCAGGCCCGCATCTCGGCACTCGGAGCACTTGAACATTTGCGGGGAGAACATCGGTGGGATTCCAGCGTCGGACACAAGCTCACCCGAGGAGGGAAGCAGTGCCTCGTTCCTTCCCTTTAGCCTGACAGAGTTGAACATCGAACAGGGCAGTAGTGCGAGCCCAAAACAAGTGAGCGAGTTTAAGGAAGATGTTCGGGATGGGTTTGCCAGGGAATGCATTCAGAGTCCTTGCAATCCTGAAGCTAATTGGGATGGGTTTCTAATCGCTTCAAAGCCACCCAGGGATTTCTTAGCAGATGGACTGCAAATACCAGCTAATTGTGATACTAAACAAGAGCATGGCGCCACCTTAAAAGGTCATGAGCTGTGTGTAGGAGGCAGCTTGAAAAGTGAAAAAGCTACTTTGATTGAAACTCTCTCCCTGCCATTAGTCAGAGACAGGAGGGACGATGGGAAGCATTCTGTTGATTCTGAGCCCCTACAAAGGCCCACCTCTGGTGTGAGGCACATTGATGTCAAACCTAGCGACATAGACCCTTATCGTGGCACAAAAGCCATAATAGTTCAAAGTGCAAAACCAGCCGATGAGCAGAATGCATGCTGCATGACAGATGTATGGAACATTGCAGATGAAAATCCAAGAACAGAAGCTGTATTGGTAGTTGACAGAGGTATGTCGCCACTACAAGAAAGAACATTTAAAGATAACCTTGATTCTGAAAATGGACATCAATTATCTGTGTCGAACACACCCATTAAGGCTGGAAGAGCTGCGGCAAATGGAAAAGGTCAGGGACTGAAGCCCACTGACCCACACATTAGAACACTTTCAGCTTTTTCTGATTCTGGGCTTGACAGTGAATGTAGCTCGGTATTGATGTCCAACAACAATGACTTAGACAGAGTTTGCAGTGGTAATCCTGCTCAGCAAAACACCATTGACAATTTACATGGTCAGCCAAATGCAGATGTTAAATATGGGCATGTTGATGACAATCAAATGGTAGAAAAATCGAAACACCTACATTCATCTCTATCTTCCATCAACTCAATTGCTTCAGATGATGACACTAATGTTGAAGTCATTGATCTTGCACTCTGCGAACCTCACAATCATAACAGTAGTACACACTGTCTAGACTTAGCTGCAGTAGAACCCGATGTTGAAAAGAGCACAGAAATGGAAAACCGGGGGAATGAAATTGTCATAAAACCACATGACAATAACCAAATCCAGACTCTAGAAGCCAACTGTCAACACCCCTCTGTGCCACATCGCTTGCAGGATGTGATGGATGGGAAATCTGATGTAGATGAAGATTTATACGATGAAGAAATTGATACTGTTCATTTGCAGGGAAATATAAACAAACTTTCAGGTTCTCCAGAGTGTTCCTTACCTCCCAGTCATTCAAAAAAACTGTGTTTTCCCTTGCACATAAGTGAAGATAGCGATGACGAAACTGACTTACTCACTTGCCCGGAACCCCTCACCACAACAGATGCACACAGCGATGTGGAGGTGTTCAGTGAGGAGGATATTATCGATTTGACCTCTTGTGTTGTTGAAGAAGACAAACTTCCAAGTATTCTTCCACACCATGCCCTGGTAGATGCAGAAACCCGACCAACACTACACCTCATAAGTAATGAAACTGCTGTTATTTCAAAACCAAGTCCAGAGGTGGAAAGCGATGATGCCACGTCTCTTAAAGGATGTGATGAAGTGGAAACAGGGCTGGTGGAGAACTACTTCTCGTTACCAAAACACAGCAATCTGATGAATACAGTCGAGGATGGCAGCAAAGAAGACATTAATGCTGCTCAAGATACGGCCGACACGTTGTTGCCTGTGCACATAGAGAGTCGAAAGCTCATTCCAGAAGGCATAGAGAATGGATTTTTCAAGGAAGCCGATGTCATTGGCAAAGGTGACAGGGACACGGGGGAAGACAAACTGAACCAGCATCGGGCTGACAGTGATGGCTCAGTATTTCCACACCTAGAGAATGAGCCGACGACGTCTCACATACCAGCATACTCGGAGAAGATGAAAGCGATGGATGTTGTTGATTTGTCGTGTACGACAACCTGCCTTCCGTTTTCCTCTTCCCGGGACTCGCCGATTGGAGGCGTGCAGTCGCCACCGATTAGCCGGAATTCTGGTGGTGGCTCTGCATCAGCCTTGCAGCGCACACCCTGCTACGACAATTTTCCCAGCAACCACCAGCTGTTAAGGTAAATTTAGCAAGGGGGGGGTACACTGGGCTTTGCTGTTGTGAATGTACTGCTTCTGTGCCATATGCCACGGGATTGGCTAACACCCGATCATCTGGGTGCACAAACTTGATGCATTGCTCATTTGAAAATAATTCCCACTTCTGATGAAAATAAAAATGAGGCAGTTTAACACGCAGGTTTTCGTGACCAATATCCATAATACAGGTTTTTTGTGTTAGATCGCGATCTAACCCTAAACACCTGTATTATGAAAGACGAGGCAGTTTTCATTATTTATTCATGTATTTTTAATGCACTTAAGATGTTATGTAAGTGTGAATGTATATAAAAAAAATAAACACCCACTTGTTTTGCCATTAACCTACCAATGTTTTCTTTAACTTCTCTGCTTTATTTTAAAGTCTTTTTAAAGTTATTAAATGTAAGAGTAGAGCAAGAAAAGATATCTCCATACACAGTTTTTTTTGCAAATGAGCCAAGGTCAGTAGCTATGAATTTAGAGCAGATGGTTGATATAGACAGAGTAGTTTGTGTCTGGAACATGATGATGCACTGGTTTTAACTCTTTCCTTTAAAGACCTGGGTTAAATTCCTGACCAAGCACATTATCGGGAGCAACTAATATAGATGAGTATTATGTTTGACTGTCAGTGGTAAAGATACAAAGATGGACAGGCATTGTTTTGGCCAAACAACCCTCAAGTGCCAATACCAGCATTAATAGATGTTCACTAACAGCACATTCCCCAAGAGGCGATAAGACTTGAAGTTTGGATTTAAAGCTTTCGTGACTGCAGGGATTTCACACCTGATGATGATTGCTTGTGTTGCAGTCGAAACGTCATGAGAATTTTATTGTATTATATTTTTATTATTTTATTGTTTCCCTTCTACGTGATTTTACCAAAAGAATCAAGAATATGACTTTAAGTGTTTTGGTCTTTACCCAAGTTGGCTGATTGCATTGTATTGTTGTCCGTGCAGCTTTTTTCATGCCAAACAGGAGCTGAAGAAAACAATGAATTTCACTGGCCGCTGGTACAGTGATCTCCCGGAGCTGGCTTCCTCTGTGCCCTACTTCTCGCCAGATGAGCTGGAGAGCCCGGGAGGTGGCATCCACCTCATCGTGTGTGTGCATGGCCTCGACGGTCAGTCTCAGACCCACTGGCAGGTTGACTTGGTTTCCTCCCATAGCTAAAAAAATTAACCCGTAAAAACAACGTTTTTCACTTTAAATCCTTTATATGCGTGGCATCGGTTTTATTTTATTATTATTCATTTCTGTTTTTCTTGAGTAAGAGTTTCATTTTTATCACATTGGTATTTTAAATTAAATATGAAAAAAAAATTTTCCTAAAAAGTGGAAAATTTAGGAAATATTTTTTCACGAAAATAAATTGTCACGCACAACGAGTCTGTGTGCAAAATGTCAGCTCGATTGGATCACGGGAAGTGGGTTAAAAAACGACCGAAAGATTTGCACGGTCGTAAGCGCGCAAGCAAGCAAGCAAGTGAACTTAATATAAAGGATTTAAAAAATACCACACACTGAAAGTGGTATTTGGCCAAACATCCCAGTGCCGAAATTTTATTTTTTATTTCCTCAATTCTTATTACACATCACAAGTTCTCCCCCCCAACCACCACTGATAACTTGGCAGGGCCCTCCTAAAAAAGTGAGACTGGGTCAGCAGGGGTGATGATAATCATAAGCTTTGCACATCAGCTCTGCCAATAATGTTTACAGTATGTGTTGTAAACACTATGTTCGTAGTTGGCCCTGTCATCGGAGTATGGAATTTCTGCCACTGAATTCGTGTCGAATTGATGATCGTTTCTCCATGTTCTTTTGAGTGGGTGAAACACATTTACTCTCTTTACTTGTCTATGGTTGGAAACATTTTCTATTTACAATTATGTTTAGCATCTTTTGGATTATCATTAACCCTCAATCATAACCACAACTTCCATGGTTTGTTGAGCATATAACACGTAACGAGCATTTATTGGTCATAAGTAAATATGGGTCATCACCCCATTCATTGTTTTGCTCTTTCCAAACACTGCTCCAAATGTAATGCACAAAAGAGTATTTTTTCCATTGGTGTCAGTGGATGATGTAGATATGTTAAAGCCCCCAATTAATTCGGCACATTAATGTGGACTTTAGCTACCAAAAAGTGGAGGCACTGGTGTCAATATAGGTATTTCTTCAGAAGGGCATAAACTGGCTTATGAATAATCTTTGTTTTAAAAGTTACTTATTTTCTTCCATGAGGCACTTGCTTGACCCTCATGTTAGAGTTTTGGACATAATATCCTTGATGTTTTAAAATAATGTCATTGATAGGAAATCATCAATGAATTTTGACAGTGTACCGCTGCTGTGGTTAACATTGTGTTCTATTAATCTTTGTTTTTATTCTCGACCAGGCAACTATGCGGACCTCCGCTTGGTGAAGACCTATATTGAACAAGGACTTCCTGGGGAAAAGATGGAGTTTCTCATGTCGGAGAGTAACCAGGCAAGTAATGGAGCTTCATTGGAAATGTACTGCGTGTGGTTCAGTGCATCTACCTTGTACACAAAAGGAAATCAATTAATGCGTATATGAGAGCTTGTTCAAACATGATTCATCTTGTCTTTTATTGCAGTCTGTCTGCTATGAGCTCAAGTGATTCAACATTTTATAACTTGGGCACTAGATGGCAGTCATGTGTTTCTAAAGGATGTTTAAAGTCACCCAGTATTGTGATGTTTGTCATGTTTAGCCTGTACTTGAATGCTGCAGTTGTCAGGTGTATATAAAAGCACCCATGGTTGAATTGAAACTGTTATAAGCCTGTTTTGAATCCCCTGAAAAACAAGTCTGTGTGACATTAATGCACTCGTATTAGCTCCATTTTCATATTGTGGCTTGAAAATTTCAGAAAACGAGGTTTTGTGCCTGAGCTTTATGGCCTCAAGAGGAGACTTGTGGCATCGTTTTAACGAGTAAATAAAAAATGATTTAAAATGTGTTTTCCCGGTCACTTAAAAGTGATCAAATTCTTTTTTTTATATTCCCAAAATCTCCCCGTGAAATCTTATCTTTATTGTAAGATTCAAATACAGTTTTTTGCACATCTGTATTTTTCCACATCTTAAACATTCCATGCACAATGGCAGTGATCACATCACACTGCCAGTATAATTTTTCATCAGCTTTGACATGTAAGGCAAATGTTTACGTTCTAAAATTGAACTCATTTTCAGACACAAAGCAACCTTGAAAAACCTTATTTAAGCCTCTGATCTTAATTAAGCAGCTTTGTTTTTTTTCAAATTGACCACATTTTAAACATTAAGCACCAGTTATTGTTCATTGTTTTTTTAATGTTCTGCAATATGTTCATTGGCATTGTTGTTTTCCTAGAAAACCGAACTTTACAAAGATGCACCACAATAACATTGCTTATTGGCATTGGTAGTACATACCTTTTTGAGGTTTTAATGAAAGCTGATGAGTAAAATCATTCAAAAAACGATCTGTGATGAAAAAAAAGGTTAAAGAATGATATTGTACGTAATATTGTACGTAAAATTCGTGATCTGACCCCATCTGTGAAGGATGTGATCCCTGAAATTCAATACCCCGGTGTCTACAAACTAAGCTGTGTCTGCGGCAGCAGTTACATTGGGGAAACTAAGCGACATGTCTCGGACCGTGTTCGTGAACATAAGGCAGATCTGAAACACGGTAGGATCAATACTTCTGCCATGGCTGATCATTGTTTTAATGCGGTGGGCTCACACGAAATAGATTTTTCCAAGACGAAGGTTCTTTGCAAACCCACTGGCTATCAACAAAGATTCGTTCATGAAGCCATCCAGATATATAAACACAGACACAATTTCAACCGAGAAGATGGGTACAAACTGAGCAATCATTGGAAGGACGTTATAACCAGTTTAAGTCATAAGTGGCTATGATGTTTCCATCCTACTTGCTGATGTTAGCAGTTATTTCCGACTCTCTGATTTACATTACCAGGTTAAATGTCTTTACATTAACAGGCTAAATGTCTCACTAACACAGCCACCACTGCACCTTTCCCTCGATGTGGCGGTGGCTCTCGTTTTTTAACAGGCTAAATGTCTCACTAACACAGCCACCATTGCAGTGGTTTTCTTACATTGACATGCTAATCTTACATTAACAGATTGACATGCTAATCTCTCACAATACAATGGCCACCTCCACAGCTTCGTTGTCGTGGAGGTATATCAGCTCTCCGATCCTACATTTACATCTCTGGCCCCGCCTACTTACCCTTGGGCGACACCCATCTCAAACCTATATAACATCCTGCCTCAGCAGCTCTCCCGCTCTATTTTTTCACCTGATGATGATTGCTTGTGTTGCGATTGAAACGTCGTGATATTTATTATTATTATTATTTTTCTATCTACGTGGCTTTACCAAAAGACCCAAAGAATATAAATTCCTGCAGTCACGAAAGCTTTAAGTCAAGATTTAATGATATTGTACTAAAAGCTCCGTCTTAATTTCTTCTGCTTTAGATATCTCTAAAAGCATTTAGGAATAAATAATTTACCTTCCGCACATTATAGCGAAGTAAAGTAAATGCATTGTAAATTGTACTGACAGAATCATACAAGGGGAACATTAAAGGTCTTGAAATATTAAATTCATTATAACTTTTGTAGTGGATTCTACTGAGTCGCAGACGTACTTCTTGAGCGGCAACACATATTAACACCAACACATAACACAAAGGGGTTACTGCCCCTTTACCAGATAACCTATGGTGGTGGACCACCAGGCTAACTACGCTAGTTAATGAGAGTAGCTACAACGAACAGGACCCTAGCTGGGGTCCTCGTCCACGTGATGGTGACTTTTTCTCGGACGTAGAAAGTAGATCTTCAGATGACGACAGCAACGCTGAACCCCGGTCCCTGTGCGGACCCCGGTTTATATGTTCCTGAGTCGTGGCTGGCCCCGCCCTTAACCACGACCACTTTCGAGAAGCCTCTTGTCGTTTCTCGACCCTTCCCGTAGGATCTCACCCTGACACGTGACCACCCCCAAGCCCCCACCTGGGGCCCTTGTGTAGATCTTACAGGTCACGTGCCTTCCAGGGTCAACCAGAGTGCCATGGCCTAGGGTAACCTCATCCCATGGCTGACACTCACACTCGCTCGTGTAGGAGTCGGCACTGCACGCCACGCGTGGTGCCACTGCGCTATCCCAGCGCTCACTGAACCCCCTCTAGGGCTGGTACTACACCCACCTACGGGGTGTCCGCGATGACGATGCATCATCGCACACCGTGCCTTGCGAAAGCCAGCATTACACAGTGACATTCACGATGTCGCTACATACGTGATATCCGCGATGCGAGTACATCGCACGCCTTGCCCCTCTAGGGCTGGCACCACACAGTGACATCCGCGATGTCACTACACTTGTATAATGAATTCAATATTTAACCATTGTTTCTCTTATTTTAGCTCGCCCATGTTTATGAAAAAAGGGTATTAATTTCGCATTGTTATTGACTGTCGCTCTTGTCTATTATGAAGTGATAATTGCCTTGTGGATTAGGATTAGGATTCATTAAAAATAAACATGCCATTCAATAAATGGGGTTTAGGGATTCATAGCAAAATGGTTATCCTGCCATTATTGTTACTCATGTAATTATTGATGACCTTATGTAGTTCAACACCATTTAAAGGCAAGGGTTGGCATTCTGCTTGCTTCGTCTTTAACAGGTTGGCACTTTTGCGGACGGAAAAGGAAAAGATACCCCTCGGTGATCTCGGATATCGTGTTACGTTGCACAAAATGCACTTTCAGATTTATAATGTCGCTTTTCTGCCTTTGGGGATTTTTACTGACTCTGTGCGCAATCTGCAAAGGCATTCATCTTTTTCCAATTTCTCTGTATTCGCTAAGAGAAAGGTCAGGCACATTGAGTGGAGGAGAGGGAGTGCTCTCGCTGGTGCCTTCGACTTAATTTTAAATTTCCGAGGAACAATGGATCTCCATACAGTGGTGGCCTGTGGGGCTTTTTAAATGGGCCATACAACCAACCGAATGATGTCAAGTTGCGATATTGCTTGGCTGCACAAGCCCTTCCCACTGGCTATTCGTGGTTGCTAAGAGGGTCATTTCAACACAATGTCTTTGTTTAAAGATAGGGAATGTTGGAAATTGGGGGGGATACATTGTAGTAGGGTTCTTTGACCAATATGCCAAATACAGTTAACAAGGGGCAATCGTATTTTTGGTTCTTTCGGTAAACTCACGTAGAAGGGAAATAATAAATCGTGAGAATTTTTATTGTTTATATTTATATTATTTTATTCTTTCCCTTCTACGTGACTTTACCGAAAGAACCAAGAATATGAATCCCTGCAGTCACGAGAGCTTTTAATCAAAATTTAAGGGGCAATCGGTTATTTTAAACTAGAATTATTCACAGATAGTGGAGGCTTATAATCCATATTGAAAAGTCATGTATTGATGTTCAGGGAAAAAAATATGAAAATATTTATTTTTCATTGAATATCAATGTTAGGTTTCACACAGCATTTTAACAACATTGTGTATTATTTTAGTGGTAATAGTTTACGTATTTATGAAGTTTTAATGATTAAGGTGAACTTTTTTATATTCATTAAGTTTTAACCAATGCCATCGTCATAACATGTCTACAGCAGCAATAATTTTCTTAAATTTTACTATTTAATTCATGTCACCTGTATTCTCTAACACATGTATTATGTTTTTTTCTATAAGACATGACGCCAATAGCACAATTGGAATAAATTGGGGGAAAAAGTGAATTTATTTTTATTTTTTAACTGTTATCTGGCACTAAAGATGTATTACCGAAGCTATCAACATAAGGTGTATGCCGCATTAATTGCTCTTGTGGCAAATGCTATGTTGGGCAGAAAGAGACTAAAATAACACCAAAGGTATATATGAAATACTCCCAAATACAATTGATGGCAGTGGCAGAACACGTGTGCCAACAAGGGCACTCTATTTATTTTGTTAATTTTGAAGTTCTGTGCAAAACTAGTTACTACTGGCCAAGGCTAATTAGAGAATATATCTAATTTTAGAGAAGTAATTTTTTTTTACTGTTCGGATAGCTACAGGCTTAGTGCTGCTTGGAAGCAAATAATGCATTGTTTAAATGCATGCCTATACAGGTCACCATACGTCAATGGGCATTACCTGTGGGCTGACAATAACATGTACTGCTATTTTATTGCACACAAACGACAGGAGGTACAAGGACACTGTGCATGCATAATGTACGTTGCTTGCCATATGAATAATCCAACCTGTAATGGATACCCATTGTAATGTATATGCATTCATTAACCCTCCCCTCCCCTTTGCACGTGAAGAGCTCTCAAGTGACATAATCACATCTATCCCTCTGTTTAAGGAATGAAACAGGAGGATTTCTCCACAAATCTGAGGATGCTAGTTGTAATTACTGGCAAAACGTCGTACTCAGATTGTAAATGTTGTGGATTTGCTCTCCAACACACCGGTGTGCTGTACTAGCAACGAATTGGCATGTTTTCTTTACGTGACAAACCTTACGAATTGGCTGTGGCGGGTTTAACGACACATTTATATTTACGCGATCTAACCCAATATTATGGTTGGTTTAATTCTAAGTTAGGAGTGTTGTTAAGTGCATAAGTCTATTCTATTTTTGCATGTGGAAATATGTTCAGAAGCTAAATGCCAATGTTGAGGTCTGCTAGCCAGGAGCAGGCTTCAGAAGAGAGATCATGTAGTTTTGCTATTCCTCCATTGAAGGATCGTAGGCTACAGTGGTTCATAGTTTGGGTTGCATTGCCACAGTTGTACACTGTACTTGTATTTAATACTCTATTTATTAAGGACATGTTCATATTGGCTTGTTGATGGTTACACCGGTCTCTTCGAGAAATGTCAAAGCCAGGAGATGCGATATTTGGGTCTCAAATTAGGTGTTTATTCTGGACATCCACGTTTTTCCACTCTTCGCCAGTGTTCTTCGGGATCTGGGTGAGAATAGAGTGGTGACGGAACGATCCCAGAAGGGCGATCAGAACTTGAGTTGGCGGCGAGGTACATTGTTGAGATTCTGGCTGATGGCTCGTCTTAAGTTGCCAAGAAAATCTGAAAACTTGGTGGCAGAATGTTTGCCAGAACAGGTATCCAGGACATTGGTATTGGTTTCAGTATTCCAGTTATGATGCGTGTGCATTGTGTTATTTAATTGTTTATCTATAAAGTTTTGTGTATGAGCTTTCAGACCAGGCTGGAGCACAATATTCTACCAAAGAGTAGATGAGTGATAGAGCTACAGTTCGAAGCAAATCAGCTGAGGCGTCCCAGGTCCTTCCTACGCGTTTCTATAGCATGGCTATTCTTGATTTGCTCTTTTCGCAGATCTGTTCCATGTGGGGCTTGAAATTCAGGCGTCTGTCCATGATAACCCCTAGATATATTGGAGTGAGGTCACCGTGCACTGAGCTACCACAGCAGTACACATCAAGGGTGGCATCTGGTGCATGATTGTTCAGGTGGAAAAGTGCTTGTGGTGGTTTTGAAGGAATTTCATATTGAGTTTCCAGCAATATAAATATGCCTCCAATGATATTTGATGAGCTGTTAAAGTATTGCCAATATTCTGGAGGTTTATGCTCGATGCATCTGCATATATGAGCTTGCAAGATGATACACATGGCAGATCACGCCATTTTTCATAATTCTCTTGATTTTGGTTATTTTCAGCAGGAGGCCCTAATGCCAAATAGTGTCATGGGCTCAAGAGTGGTCAATCGTTGCTGTGCCAGTTTCCTGTTGACGCTGTAAACTCGCTTCGATGAGGGTGGTGAAGGAAATGATCTGTTTGCAGCCGCTGCGGCCATTTCAACATACGGCTTGTTGGCGAGGCAGTTGGTGGTCTTATGCCTCTTAAGAGTAGGTGACATGTATGGTACTATGGAGGTCAGTCTTTTGAACACTCATCCTAGGATTTGCTTCTCATATTTAATGCTTTCCAACAGGTTGAAAGCATTAATGCAATAGCTCAATCTGTGTTTTTAAAAGGGTGGGTGGAGTTAAGGAAAGCATGGTTGGAAAGGCATAATAACTATAATAATAGAATATGAACAACATTCGTATTTCTAAAGTTGTTATTGTTAGGAACTTCCCCTAGAGAAAACCAGCCAAATTGATCAAAGGGTTTTAAACACGTGGCATTAAATCCAAGACAAGCACTAAAAAATATTCCCCTTTCCCTTGCAGGCAATGACGTCATTAAGTGTGACATCTCGCAGTGTTAGAGATGTGTGTGACTTGATCTCCTCCCCGATGACATCATTTCATGTGATGTCATCTCTCCACGTCGCACATTTGTACGGTTTGGAAGATAACTTTATTATTTCACCTTAGGAAGTGTTACACAATCCATGGATTTGCATGGTTTTTCTTCCTTGTTTTCTCTTGATGTGGCTTTATTAGTTTCCCCTTCGTGTAGCCAGAAGTGCTAAAGGACAATTTTGCATTCTTAAAGTCTTATAACGCAGTTCAATTTTAACGAGGCAGATTTACAAGCTGATTGCACACGGACTAACTCCAGGCTAACGTTTATAGCTTCTCGCTAAAGATTTTGTTACGTTATGTAATATGGGACTCTTTTGTTGTGAGATAATTTATTCTACAACCTGTTAAAAATTATTATTTTATCCTCTACACAGCCGATTTATCCCCTAAACATACCGACATTTGGAAAAACAAGTAATTTCAGTTTCAACCATGCAAGTAAATTACTGCAGGATTTAAGCATACCGTGATATAAAATGACGCTCACGGTGCACATGAATCAGTGAGACAGCTTATTGTCTCCTGTCTATGCAAGCGATCAAATGCAGCACTGCTTTGCACTCCCGCAGTAACCCATGCGTAACCCCTCCTACCATCTGTGCATAGTGAAGTCCACTCCAATTTTGACTCACCAGCCAATGATGACGGTCTGATATACAGGCTTGACTGGTTATCCACGCCATATGGTGAGCCATGGAATGCAGCTCATTAGTGTAGTACCTTCTGCTGTAGCGGTAGAGGGTTGTAAATATACAATAGTGTTGATGTATTTAGTCGGAACACTGGGTGAAGTCTTCGCTAACCCACACTGAGCAGGACAATGGAGTCAAATAACCCACAGACCCACGTGGTGCCAGAGGGCCCTTAACCAACAGTGGATTGGGTGTAGTCCAGTACTGTGAGAGCCCATTTGTAGTAATGTGGCTGCAGTATTACTAGTGGGTGCTGGCATTAGTAGTTGATTAGCACATTCGTTTTGAATATCACTGTAAACAGTGACATGAAAAAATTAACCCGTAAAAACAAAGTTTTTCACTATAAATCCTTTATATGCGTGGCATCGGGGCGGCTAGAGTCCTCTCGTCCTCTGGCTTGAGATGGCTGCCACCTATGGGTCAGATGATTGTCTGGCAGCATTAAACAATTGGTAATTAAATATTTTTTTAAAATTCCCTAAACAGTGTAAAATTTTGGAATTTTTTTTCACGAAAGTGCATTGTCACGCACAACGAGTCTGTGTGCAAAATGTCAGCTCGATTGGATCAGGGGAAGTGGGTTAAAAAACGACCGAAAGATTTGCACGGTCCTAAGCAAGCAAGCGAACTTAATATAAAGAATTTTTAAAAAAATTTCAGCGAAAGCTGGTAAGTAACACCTCACACTGGTAGTTTATAATCAGACCAAGGTCAATTTGATTGGATTTCTACTGAACAATATCTGTCTATTGGTTTTAAATGTGTGGAATGTATTCTTGCCGTTCGATCCAAAACTCTTTTTTGTAAAACTTTTCCAACATTGACAGAATTTTTTTGTTTTACTTTTTTATTAAGTTTCGTACTATTTCATGGCAGGGATATTGTATTGATGAATGTTATTGACCTAAAGGTAGTCACGTGTAATCCAAACATGATCAGTTGCATCGCACAATCATATGGACAGAAGTAAATGTGCTGAATCTAATGTATGAGCAGACCTGGGCATCATAACCTTTTTCCTTTAGATGAGCCATACCAATCAATATCAAATATAAATTCAGGGGCCTATTTATCCCCAAGTGTTACACCGATGAGCAGTAAATCTTGCACACCTATTTGGGGTGACTCAGCCCCTCCGTTGCCACACTGCTTCTAAGCAGCCTGATGTTTGTGGTCGGTGGATCAAAGAGCCCGTGCCTAGGGTAGTCAATAGATATGGGTTGTACCAGTTTTTTTAGGGTTAACATTCAAGAGCCTCTTTGTTCTACCATACACAACGCCGATGAATATTTTCGCAGTCGGATGCCCTCAACATCAGAGTGCACTGCAGCTTAATGTGCATCCAATATGGATTAATGCTTCTCTTAACAGCCGGTCCGTTTCTACACATGGATTACTAATTTCATAGACAAAAATATGTAGGAATAGCTAATTAACTGTCAAATGGCGATTACAATTAAAATATAATGTCATTGACCTAATCACGTGTCAATTCATTGTGTATAATAGTGAACACTGCCATCATATTTGATTGAAAATTTTAAACTTAAAACCATATTCTGTATTAAATGTACTTAGCACAAAGGTATGTGAAACAGCCATATACTTAACAGTAACACATGAGTACGAGACTAACACAAACATTGCCAAATAGGTAAATTGTAAATTTTATTAAGCACTGTGGCCTTTTATTCGACATTCACATTTTATGCACAGTAAATAAACATTTAGTTATTAAAACACGTGTTGATAGTTGGTTTTAACATTGTCATCCATATATTTATTACATGATATTGACAATGTCGTGTTCTGGCTAATGAGTATTCAGCTGGGGAGAAATGTTTATGACTTATGTGAACCTTGTTAAAACTTGTAAACCGTATCCTTCATCATTTAGAAATATGTGTATGAAGGTTATTGTTTTATCACACAAAATAAATATATTTTTAACAGCGCTTTTGTAACTTGTTAAAATCGAATATAAACCATCATTGACATTTTTCATTGCATGACAACCATTCTTTGTTTAGAAGCTTGCGTACAAATATATATAGTCTGCACACCCAAACCTTTTAGTCACGTTTAAAACAATTAGAGGATGCTCGCCATGAAGCACTGCATATGCAGGGTGAAGAGTAAAACACAGTTGTTTGAGTTAACATTCAGATTGATGGCATGATTACTTAAATCACCTCAAAACCAACTTACCTTGACAACATAACTGTTGTCTTTCTATAATATTTAAATGTGATTTTATATCATTCATATATTCATAAGAGTTAGTCTTTGCATTTCCACATTTAATTGCACTCGTCAGAAACAGTTGTATTTTATATCTGTTATTACATTTTCATTAAAATATTTTGCTACTTTCTGAGTAGCAGAATATTGAGTGGACTCAATATTGAGTGTTGTTTAAACCTAGATTTGAAGCTAAACACCGAATATATGGGATTGTTTTTGTTGCATTGTAAAATCAACTTTTTCTCCAATAATTGCTGCCAAAAACATTTTCTGCATTGATAAATCAATAACTGTATTTTTTTTGACAGAAACAAGACAAATCTGCTTAAAACTTTGTATCAGAGTTCAGGTGACAATGGTTCCTTGTCAAAGCAGGGAGGGAGCTCGTCTGGTGATTATTGAACACCTGCAGCTCAATTGGATATCCCCACATTTTACTGCGTAATTCAATGCACTGACAAGAGGCCGATTTCATTTGATGATGATGCATGCCTGTACCCCATTGTTTTTGAGGCTGGTTAGTGAATCACGTGTTTCATTGTGTATTTTATCTACTTCCAACCCACTGTACTGTAAGGTGACTGGCAGAACGGTAAAACGCATGTTTTGCCGATACATTTAATTCAAGTGCATCTTTCCACCAATCTCCGGGGACGTTTTTAAAACTCTTGATGCTTTAAATACAACACTTGCTTTAAGGCCTTTCAGCTCTGCAGACACAGCAACATCATGGTCTCGTGCACTTCGTAGCTATAATCATCAAGGCCTACCATTACTCACAGCTTATTGAAGGCTTCCCTTGTGTTTTATGTCTTGTCCACCTGAAGTCTAACTTGTACACATGCCTCATCTTTGTGTCAACCATTTCACCGAGTCCCAACTCTTCCTAGTCAAGTAAAAATAGATATCAGTAAAACTGAGCAATGGGGCAACTCGATTACTGGCCATGAACCAATACCAGAAGTGCCATTGTTGACTTCCAGTAAAGTACTGCAGTGTGTATTCTTTTCGACCCTGGAAGGTTCGTGACCAGTCGAGCCCTGACTGAGAGTTTAACTTGCAGTATTTTAACTTTTTTTATTGTAAGTTGCCAACTGTCAAATCAATAATGCTATGGCTGGAAGTCATTTTTTGTTGAAGATTTTCACCAATTTTCAAGGCGACAATGCAATCGACTAAACAAGGAACCAATTCCCCCCTACCGCCAACCCACTTCCGTTGTCAGACACTGAACAAACAGCCGTTTGATTGTTTTAGAATTCGTTTTTTGGCCTCGCTTTAGGCTTCCGTTGAAACGCCAGATATCTGATTTATGAAAGCTACACACGTTTTTAAAATGTACATTGTCATGCCAAACATATAACGATTGTTGTATTAGTTTTACTGTTAAATGTCGAGGTATGTTGAGCATCCTTTCAGGGAATGTTATTTGTCTAGGTGCGGTATATTTGCTTATATGGTAAAGAATGCTTTGTGACACTGTCCAATAATGTGGCCCGATTAATAAACAAGGAGTGGATTCAAAAATGGTTGAGGCTAACATTTATATTTACTGGCAAGATCATTATATTTTTAGATATAGAGCAAATGTTTAGACAAATCTAATATATACTTTGTGCTCCAGCACAAGCAGAAAAGTTTTCATTTCATGATTTATGAACTCGGTAATATTTAGCTTATTTTTTCAATCGATAGCGTGTAATGGGGCATTTATGATACAGCACACGGGGAATATTGAGCAATAATACTTTTTTTCTCATGTAGCCATTTCCAGGTTAAATCGTTGTTTCATTTCAGGAAGAATTGCAGCATTTCGAATGGCTTGTAGATTTGCACATGCATGAAAAACATAGCTCTGAGTAGGCGTCCATAAACTGGATGAACTCCATTTTGGTAGTGCTTTTAAATGTATCTGTGTTTGACTTCCACAATGTTACAAGTGTCTCAAATGTAAAAATCGATTTCATATTTGAGAATTTAATATATAAAAGTTCTGCCTTGGTGCAGTGGTTGGTGCACTGTACGATGAACCTGGTGACCTGAGTCTGATTCCTATCCATGGCTGACATAATTTAGAAACACGCATTTATTGAGTATTTGGCTGCTATAAATATCCACGTGATAATCCACTACGTTATCATTTGTGGCCAGAGTTCTTCTGAAAATTAGCTATATCTCTCAGTGGGCCTTCCCTGGTAAAATACAATTGTTTAGTTTAGTTTGATTTGGACCGGTCCTGGACCCAAACCACATTACCAACCTGCACTGACTAGTATGGTGATGTATGCTCAAACAACCTTCATGACTGGCACACTGAGGAAGGCTTCTTCTAGCAGTGCATTGACAAATTGATCTGATTACTAATGCATCTATTAATCTCCTCAGTCTGTCTGCCGAAGATGCATTCACATATTTTTCGATTTAAAGCTTTCGTGCCTGCAGGGATTCATCTTCTTGGTTCTTTCGGTAAAGTCACGTAGAAGGGAAGTAATAAAATAATAAAAATAAAACATAATAAAATAATTCTCACGACGTTTCGGCCACAACGCAAGCAGCCGTCCTCAGGTGTGTCATTTAGACTCTGTCTTATCGACAGACATGTTCTTCACCTGAGGACGGCTGCTTGCGTTGTGGCCGAAACGTCGTGAGAATTATTTTATTATGTTTTATTTTTATTATTTTATTACTTCCCTTCTATGTGACTTTACCGAAAGAACCAAGAAGGAGCATTCACATACTTTGTGCAACTGTGAATGTTCATCTGTGAAACTGAATGTCCCTTTAAACATCTGTCTTGGAAATGAACTTGAAGCGTATTAATACACGTTTAATTGCATAGTTTAGCACCTTCGGATCGAGGGGCATTAAGGTGATGCTCATATCCATTGGCAGTAGTACTTATTTAATTAATCTCGGCGGGATTATTGGCTTAATTAACCCTTCAGTTGGGATTTTTGTTCTCGCAACCTTCTGATTGAGAATCGAGTAATGCAACGTGTTAAAACAATGGCATGAGACTAAATAAATAAATAATGGGCGTGCAACATTTATTAATGATCATAAATTGCATTGCGAAGTTCGCTGTAACTGTAAGCAATAGCTGTTTGCCATGCACATTTTAGGGCGATGCTGATTGCTACGAAAACAATTGTGGTGCTGTCGCTTTGAAAATTAATTTCTGTTCGTATGGGCAGAACTTGTCACCTCCTTTTCGGCTGCGGCATGAAAGTACAATAGCACGAAACAATACAATTTGGATTCACGTAGCGTTCAAAGATGGGTTTTAGCGGCCCCGCAGGAGCTGCCGTAAATTAATGCATGCTCGCGCTGGCCTGCAGCAATGCGTTTTCGACAAAGCCAGTGCTAAATCTATCATCATTATCACTAGTGCGACTGCTTAATCAGGTGTAAATGGGACCGATGGAGATAACAGGCTGTTGCATGCTTTCGTAGCCAGCGTGCCCAACGAAAAAGGGCCACCTCCATTTAAAAATCTTGACGATGTGCTCAATTCTTCTACTTGTGTAAATGGGCCATGGCAGCGGCAGAATATGAAATGTGATGATTTTGGGCACCGTGCATTCTTGATACAGCTAAGAACAAATACAATACGCAGTTTTATTGTTGAGCATTTTGAGTTTGGAAATGTGTATTGCAGTGTCTCTTTATTTTGTGCATTAGAAACCAATTTTTTTGTTGAACTATAAAATAAAGATAATGATGGCTCTCTGACATAATCTATTAACAAAAACGATCCAAATATGTTGAGTTTGCGATGTGCCATAATTATGTAAATTATGCAGTTTTCAGAATCGGGTGTACAAGTTTGTTTCATAGTTCCCTGCATGTTATTGTATCCCATTCGGTTTGCATGTGTACTTTGAGACTCAATAATTGTAAAGGGTGCTATTGATTCACACTATGCTAAAATCTCTGATTGTTTTTTTTTTACGTTTGTATTTCGTGCTATCTATTGCTAGCCTAATCCAGGTTTGAAAGGAGATTTTCTCCTCAGGGGGATTGCATCCTTTCTGCAAATGGAAAAATAAAGGGCATGCCACCAAGGAAGATTTATTTTCCACTTCAGTGCTTCTCATTATATTTCGACTTCTCTATCACCTTGTAACTTTACAGACAACTTTAAAGTAAACAATCTAAATATCTAGCTATAAAACAACTGTATCTGTAGATACTACAATATGAAAATTGTAGCATCCCTATGCATTTAAAAACGATCTTTGTGACTAGTGCACCCTTGAGTTTGAGTTTGCCTGTGTGCCACGCGATTGATTGATTGATGTAACAATTCTGTGCTGCTTTGTGTTCTGCTTTGCAGGGAGATACATTTGCAGATTTTGAAACCATGACCGATCACCTTCTGGATGAAATTGTGCAGCACATTCAAATCTACAACCTTGTCGTCTCCAAAATCAGGTTAGAACTTGCACATTTGATACGAAGGAATGGAAATGTGGCATTTCTGCTCTCTAATATATTCAGGTCAGTAAAAAGCTTATGCAGAATCAGGTACATACACACATAAAATAAATGGAGTAAAACATTTTCTCTTAAATGCCCTTTCAAAAATGGAAGAAATATTGCAATTGTGAACGTGCCCTGAATAGATGAATCCAAATCAGACACTGTTACCGTCGCCTAGACAATGTAGGTCCATTCTTGATTCTGTAGCATTTTTTTTGTGTAGCTT
Source organism: Lethenteron reissneri (assembly GCF_015708825.2). NCBI lineage: Eukaryota > Metazoa > Chordata > Hyperoartia > Petromyzontiformes > Petromyzontidae > Lethenteron > Lethenteron reissneri. Next base: position 9,900,244 of record NC_083807.1, read on the forward strand.
TTCTTATTGCAAAAGCTCAGATAGCTAAAATGGGTAGTCGCTATCATGGCAGCTGTTGGTGATAAGATTGTGTTTGGTGTGCACATGCTGATATGCATATAACCTTATCCTCTAGCCCATACTCTATAAGTGTTCAGTGTGCAGTCAATCATTTTATGTGCATGCATGCTATATCTCAGTCATCTCCATATCTTTAATATGCTCTCTTTAAGATTTATAGGATGCGGGTTTGTATGTGTAAAGAAAAAAATGATTGGCAGTATATTGGACTGTATATCTCAGCCTTTTTGGATGAATTCATTTCCTGGAGTACAGGAACTTCACATACCATGCACACACAGACAGTATAATTCACACTCTGCACAGAAACGAATAAGATTTGCATACATTCGTGAATCCTGGTGCATAATTACTCCCTGCAGTCTTGCAAATTTGCTTTACACGGACAAAGTGAGTGATCCTGTGTAGTAGTAGTTGATGGAACATGCTTCATGCCGTCAAAGTGGTTGAATAGCTTAGCATGTATAGCAGTTGCCACTGAACCACGTTGCACAAGTTTAAGGATTGTAATTCTGCTTATGTTAAAAAGTATTACATTGTCCGTTTTAAACACTACAGTAAATGCCTATTGACATTATTCGTAAAGGTAAGTCATTATTACGTCTCTGTCTTTGCCTAAAACTCATTTTTTTATTTTGACTGCAATTGAATTGTCAAGAATGTATTAATAAGATCTGCTTGTTGTAAAATACTCAGTATCTTCTTTGCTAAGTGGTTATTTATTACAATAGGCACGGGCTTTATTGTAAATATAGAATTGATTAATGTATTTCCTCATTGCAAATTTGGTTAACATTTTATTATAATTAGTGTATTTCTGCACAGCGTTCTTTTCTAGGAAACGCTTGATTAAGGTGATGAGATGCTGGAACTTCTATTTTACATTGGCTCTGTGCAGACCTGCACGGTCTATGTAATAATATTCTGGTAGCTGACATTATCATGGCACAGTCTCAGTGTCATTTTCTAGTAATAACTGACGTGTGCCTTCTTGCTAATTTTAAGCGTTTTTGCATCGGTACAAACATTGAATTGCTGGTTTAATTTGTGTTAACATGGATATCAGTCCCTTGTGTTTACAAGGTACTTGTCATACAAACATGGGTATTGATGGTGTCAATTGTTGCTTTTGTAGTTAAATAAATGGGTACTATCATTGTACATGAGCATTTGATGTTCTGTATCTCTATTCCCTTTATCCAGAATGCTTATACCCACTTACTTTTTTTAGTAATTTACTTATGGATGATGTGCAATTATGTAAAAACGGTGGGAAATGGTAGTGTTAAATTGTGAACATGTTATTGTTCATTTACAACGTAAGACCTATATAACATTACATTAGTATTTCTAATGATGTTTTGCTAACTAGCCCAGTTGCCGAGTGCTGCTTAGTAAAATAACGAAGGGATGCAAAGTGAAAACTGTACGTTAAATTATGCAGACAGACTCTGCCAAGCCTTAAATTGTGGCCATCCAGCATCGTTCATTGCGTTTCATTGGAAGTGCCACCCGCTTGATTATACTGTTGCTTAAAGCTGACACAGTCCCAGTAACTCTCTAAGAGACCAATTGCATTGACCATGCTTAAAAAATGCTGCGTAAAAGCATAGCCAAGGTTGTGTAACACATAAAATGAGAGCAGCAGTACAAATGCAACATTTTGTAATGGTGGATTTTAAATTCAGCTTTCTTTTTGGAAGTGACCTTGAGAACTGTGGTCAAATAATAAAACCAGCGGCAGATTATAAGCAGCTATGGCAGGTCTTCAGATGTAGCTGGCATATTTAAACAAACTCTTATGCAGTGTATGCTCCGTGGGGAATGTATTGTGTCTGCAGATGCCGTGTCAGCTCTAATGGTGTAGCTCTGTTGAGTGGCGTTTATTTTGAGGTGTGCTATCTCTAAATGGAAGATTGCTTTCATGTCATCTTTAGCCTTAAGCTGTCAAGGTCAGCAACTGATTAAGCCTTAGTGTGGCCTCAGCTTACTCAGGTAAATGATCAACATTTTCAGTGTTTGATGAATATGGTACTTGTGCAGTTTTCATTGGGCCAGCTTATTAATAACAGACACATGCAGACACACTTTGTCAGGGTGACAAGTTGCTCTTCACCTCAAAGGCGACTAAGATGGATGAATTGAGGCCATAGTGTACAAAGGCAAGCAAAGGTTATATGGATTTTCAGATGATGCACACTGATGGACTGCATTGCACTGCTTTCAATAACATGCCATGGCAGTGACCAATACGTATCACCTGCTGAGTAGTGGACTCATGAATGTCTAATTTAAACAGACCAATGGAATCGCACTTGATCTGTCAGTGAGAGCGAATATGAGAGCCATTTTATATATTGGGCAAAACGTTTCCCGATAGAAATTATCAGTCTTCAGAAGAAGAGTGGTCACCCTCATTAAGCAGGTTTAGATTCCCATTGCTGTGCACTGTTAAACATGAAATTGAAAGAGTTGTGCTCGCAGAATTCAGGAAAGGTGGAGGTCTGCCTTAGTAATGGGGGTGTGATTGAACAGGAACTGGCATTTTTCCCGTAGTTAATTCTCTTCGTTTGGCAGCTGTGAGTTATGACCAAACCGTTGCCAGATAAGGAAGACTTCAATCACACTCTAATCCTACCTGCAGATGGCCCCGTCTGATCGCATGTGAATTGCATTATTTAATACCCTTGGATGCAACCTCCATCTAACCCCACAACACACGTGGAATGAATAAACTTGCTTTGTTTGCTGTGAATGTGCAAAAGAGATGTTGGTGAAAAAAAATTTCCATAAAAATAAGTGTACCTAAAAAGATTTGTTTATGCAAATTGCAAGTTTTATCACTAATCATTAATTTCCCGGTGAATCACATTAGCTGTGTTGTGTTTTGCAAGATTCAATTGCACCTAATTTATGGAATGAAAATATGTAACATAAACATAGTTTTCAACTGTGAAGTGTAGAATTAACATGCGACAAAAACATTATTTCGAATAATAAAGATGTACCATTACAAAGCTGTTTTAAAATGTGGAGCATTCAGCTATTCGAATGAAATGCATTAATATATAATCTCCTGTCTCTTTTGGTGAATATGTTTTTCACAGGATTTAGTGAGAATGGGCATTTGTCTCATTGTTATTTTCTCTGAGTTTGTCTCTCAGACCCTATCTTTTTTCACTCTTGTCTCAACCTGTCTGTGTTCATGACTGTCCCATTTGTAACAATGGCAATTTAAATCCGATCTCTATCAAACTCTGTACACGGAAGCGATAAATGCAAATAACTATTGCTCTCTTCATATCTTTGACCTAGATCAGCATTTAGGTACGTGTTTCTCACGGTCAGATGTACGCAATGTGCAGGAATTATTACTGCACAGTATCTGTGCTTTTCATGAACATGTTTCAGTTCCATTCAAATCGAGCAAAAATATATACATTCATTGCTGTTTCTTGATCTATGCCAGTTGTGGAAATCTCACATTCCTATTACATGGACTCTGGAGTGATTATGGATTGAGTTTCAGTTGATCCCTCCTTTGACAGGATTTGAACTAAAAAACAATTGTAAGATGAGCGTACATGTCAATCCATGATAAGTGAAAGTGATTAACATGATTTTCCTTGAGAAATAACCCAGGGTCCTACATGGGCACCGCAAGTTGTATGCATCCTAATGTCAAACCGTTCTGCTCAGTTTCTGTTTTGGTTTGTGATTTTGTGGATTGTCAGCTTTGTTGGTCACTCCCTGGGAAACATCATCATCCGCTCGGTGCTGGCAAGACCACGGTTCAAGTACTACCTGCCAAAGCTGCACACCTTCCTGTCTCTTTCCGGACCCCACCTGGGCACCCTGTACAACAGTAGCACCCTCGTCAATACTGGTCAGTGTGCTCCTACTTGCACCAATACATTATGTAGTCATCTGTACTGTGGAGATTATCCTTGAGCATTGGTAGAAGAGTGGCAGATTTTGGCAACATCTTCTGTGTGGATTTTTTTTCGTGCAAATGAATGAGTATAGCGTTTTGAATCGCCTGTTTATAAAAATGAGTTGCCAGTATAATGAAATTTAAACAAGAGCATTCACCTCCGAAAAGGAAATGTGGGTTCAACTTCTGGTCATAGATTGACTGGTGATTAAAATGAGTTCCACTTTGTGCAAAACTTAAAGCGGTTGTCTTGTGGCTCAAAGTTCAAACAAGCATGAGTGTACTGCCCATGCTTGTTTGGCTTGCCAGTGGTGTGTCAAACACATGGCTTCCGAACCACTTGAAACAACTCTGGAGTAAAACTTTATTATGGGTCACTGTTAATTTTAAATGTTAACACTGACCCTTTTAATGTTTTGTTTCTGAAATTAATTAATGAGTTGGCAGGTATACTTTTTTATTTTAATATTGCAGTAATTCTTGCCTGGAAAGCCAATAGACTGATGGATGAACATATTTAGATAGTTTTTTTTTACGTGTAGTCACAGATTAAATTTCTTCTTATGTTATTTGCATTTTAGTGGAGGATTCATGTCTGGGTTAGGCATTAGGGCGGATGCTGCCTGATTTCATGGCATATTCACCTTGAGATGTTGTGTCTGTTAGCCTGTCTTTAAATATTTAAAAGTAAACCCAGACTTGTATGTATTTATGTACAGCCGTATTGTAAACCCACTGCTGAATGAGGGTCTCCTCACTCTATATGGGGCACAGGGGTTATTTGACCATACTTCACCAGTCTGGTCAGTGCAGGTTGGGTGAATATAGGTAGCATAGACCTTGAAGCATAGTGGAGTTCAACAATGGATTTTTCTGCACTGCCTGCTGCTTACAACATAGCCCCACTGCCGGTTACATTACTGTTCTATGCATGCTCAAACCTTGATGAGATCGGGCGTATGGTTTGGTCAAAGGCCAATCAAATGTTTAAGAGTAAAAATACTAGGAAATAATGCCTTTTTGTGTAGAAAAACCTTGCTGAGTTAAAAAAAAAATATCAAGTGGTTCTGCATTAGGATATTTCACCCATGGAATATGTTTGTGCGTGAGTAGACTAAGTAATTTTAGGTAAAAGTAGAAAAATCAATGGGATAAGAGTCGTATATATATGTACATATAGGCCTACGGGCTACTTGCTCTACTGCCTTCTAAAGGTCGCCTTGCCTTGCAGGAAAGTTTAGTAGGCACACATAAATGTTGTTGTACGTGACCGACAAAACCCACCCCCCGTGTCACTTGATTGCACACATGTGTGACCATGCCCGGCATGCCTTGGACTGCACTCATGACTGCACACAGCCCGACATCCAACAGCTTGGTGGTGCAGTGAATATAGGAACAAAGACATGCAAATCATTTCCAGTTTTGTCTCGTTCTTGTGGATTAGGTCAGAGGTCTATGCATTAAGCACCATGGTTATAAATGCAGAATGTATTTTTCACATATTTGCACAGTTAATAGCGGAGACTCCACTTTTACCATTTGTATATTCACGGGTCATGGCCAGTGCCAGTATATTTTGGAAGCTGCATAATAATTGGTTTATTTCAACACGGAATGATCATAGTTATAGGCGATGCTGAATTGTACCATTGGTTGATTAGACAGCAAACATAAGTAGATTGAAATGCAAAATATGCAAAGAGCACATGTTGGATGCTTCTCATTAAATCGTCTAATGATCAGTGTATGCTAATGTTAGGAACATTGTCCGAAACACCCACACACACACTCGCTCTCAAACACATGCTTAGATACGAGTCTTTAAAACGCAACGTAGTAATGCAGGCTAATTAGGCAATTATGAGGCAATTAACTGAGGTCAACTGTCGAACAAAAGGTCTAGTCCAATGTAATTTGGTATGAACAGAAACCAATGTATGCTATTTTACCTGCACTGTGTGCTGAAAAATATTTTCAGGTTATCAGGGTCAAGGCTAAATACAAATTAATGTATTAATTAAATGTGACTCAGAAGCCCTATCTCCTCTGTTCCTAAGATCTAGCTTACAATGTCATGACCTTATTGCTCATAACATTGTATGATAAGTTACCACAATAATGTGGTCCTGCAACATTAAGAAATTATAGATTCACGTTGAATCTGGGTATGGATATTGGTATTTGATCTGTGATTAAAGTCTCTTCACTATGGAATGTCTGTGCGCATGGCACATATGTTCACATATTTACATGCGTGATTTACGTTTTATACACGCATGCCCCCCAGTTCGTCAGCAGGTAGCAGTAATTTGTCAGGCTGTATTTTTTTTGTACACGTGTGTGTAGGTGAGTGTGTATAAAGTGAAGGTGAATTGCATGCGGGTTGCTAAACCACCATATTCTTCTTATATGCATGCGAAGCTCGGCATGCCGTTACTGAGCTCGCTTTTATTGATGATGACAATTCGAATGAAATGAAAGCAAATGGACTTGGCTCTGACATACAACAATAATGACAACTGACGCACAAACTGGTGACAGAATGGCCGCAGAGAGTCGGTCGCATAGGCAAGGGAATAAGCAAGTGTGGCATGCTTTTGTGTGTGCCTGTCCATAGAGCAGTTTGTGGACAGCTCCACCCGTATGACCTGCGAGGGATAATAAGTGTGAAGATTACAAATACAGTGCTCCATTCGATCTGTGTACGAGTACAAACACATTTGTGTTTCATTTTCGCTGTGGCAAAATTTGACAAGTTGTGTGATATATATCCAATGTTGCGCAAGCTTGCAACTATTCATTTATTTTTCTCCGACAAGTAATATAATTAACTTATAACTGTTACATACAACAGGGTTTTATAATCCTTTTAAACAAGAGATCTTAATCCATGAATAGTTTAAAACCAATCATATTTGTACTGTTTTCCAACAGTTGTGTACATAGGTCGCAAATAATAAACGGTCTGTGCAACCAATATGGTATTCTGTGTTTGTATGGTTTATTTTTGTAGTTTGTTTACCTCTCACATTCGTGAGAGAATGTGGTTCATGCCCTTTCAACATTTATATACAAGCTTGGCTAGATGATGTGATACCATTTGTAAAACTTGGCTTGAAAGAAGAGCAAATCGAAAACATGGAAATAAAGGTTTCTTAACTGTACTGCCTAGCTAAGGGACTATGCACTGGAATACATATGTTCTGCACAGCTGAATGTTTAATGTGTCGAATTTGTCTTTTATTTAAATGTTGTGGTCATTATTTAAAGTTAATATACCTCAAAGAGAAGGCACAAGGAAGAATTACAACTTTAATTGTGGTTTCTGGCAGAGCCGAGGCATTGGGGAGCACTAAACTTAGCTGAAAGTGGAATAAAAAAATAACGTGGAATGAATAGAGAAAAGCCTCTCACTCCTCTTGAGGAATGAGTAGCTATGGAGAATGGCTATTGCATTATGCATAATTTAGCTCTTTTTCATGATTATATTTAAAGCTTTACGACCCAGATTTCTCCAACTCCTTGCAATTGGAGACACGGAGGTTGGGCAGTCATAAAAGCGCGTGTTCCTTGTTTGCAGGCCTCTGGTTTATGCAGAAGTGGAAAAAGTCTGGCTCTCTGCTGCAGCTGACTTGCCGTGACCACTCAGACCCACGGCAAACCTTCCTCTATAGACTCAGCCAGAAGACAGGTGAGTGTTTAACGTCAGTGCAATACATAATCCGAACCCATGCACAAACAATAGAACAGTTGTCCTTAGGATGTCATTTATTTCTCACTTAAGACTCCATTTCCCTTCACATTTTAAGTACGTGCCAAGCCTCTGATGGTTTGTACATGTATTTTTGTATCATGCCTCATGCAGACACACGATAGATTACGTTCTTGAATTATGAAAAAGATTAGGCCTTATCCTTTCCGACAATAATACAGGTGTTAAGATGTTCAAACACCAAATAGGCACCTATTTCAATGCGTCAAGTCTGCATTAACCACACATGCTTGTGGTAAAATATGCAAAACAAACATGCTTCGATAATGTACCCATTGTCCTTGAACCTGATTGACCTACACCAGAGACAGCCTCCTGTATGGCCTTGTCTCACCAGTGTTATACCACAATGCCAAAAGGTGAACGGCACAAAAGCATTGCAAATACCTCTGGTTAAGCAGTTGTATCTATTGGACCCTTTGATACTAGCAAAAAGGGTCCCATAGATATATTATTGGATAACTAGCCTTTTGCCCTTCCTAGGACGGAAGCTGTAATATTAAAGATGTACATTTACATGTTCTTGTGATTGTAATTTTTTCGAGGAATTGTTGCACGTAAATACATTTTTCTTAACTTAAAAAATGAAATTAAGGACTTTGTAAGATTTCTCGGTATACGATATTTTGTGTGAATCTCTTATCACTGTTCAAAAGGTTTCCCTGCAGTTGACTATCCTTGATGAACACTTTGATTCGCTGAGGATTTTTAGATCTCGGCAGAGCCACGTACAACTGTCCATGGGAAAACACGGATTCATTGAGATAAATACCCACATTTTCAAAAGTCTGACCCTGGCACTTGTTGATCGTCATCGCAATTATCGGAATTTGATGAGGGTGTGGCATGTGGAGTGACGTCACGCGCATTACACACATTTCTGGGCTATTACAGTAGTAATATTCCATTATCTTTTTCATTAACTTGGTAGGACATGTCTCAAGTGGATGGAAATTCCATATTCCGATGACAGATTTATTTATAGGAAAACCACTGGTACGTCATGTAGGCATCGGGTAGCTTTTGTATTGAAAAATGGTGTATTGGAGTGTGTGGTGTGACCTCAAGGCTATCTAGCTGGTCATTATTAATTTCCTAACAATAATTGTATCATTATTAATCATTTACTTTTCTCTTTGGCTTGATTTTTACAATGTTAATATGAATATGACTGACTGTTGAAATCAACAAATTGTGTATTTGTCCATAATAGAAATGGTTTATCTTGGTATAGTCCGCTCGTGCGTTAAAATATCTTGCAGTAAGTAATTCATGCGTATCCCTGTTATGGAAGAGAAAGCTGGCTCCTAACCACATGGTGTATTTATATTGAATGTGTTGAAACAGGACTCGCTTAAGTCCAGTAGTGTCCTTTGGTAGCTCCTTCATGTTCCCATTGCTCACGCCAATGTGCTGTTTTCCAGGACTTCAGCACTTTAAGTACGTGGTGCTCGTGGGTTCAATGCAAGACCGTTACGTTCCCTTCCACTCGGCGCGCATTGAAGTCTGCAAAACGGCCACAAAGGACAAACAGTCAGGTGAAGAGCCCCATCAGGCAGAGCCCTGAATTGATTGCCTGCATCAAAGGGTGACCGCTTTTGGCAACGATTCCAGCGTGGATTCAATTTCGTGCAACTGATGAGCGTATCGTTTTTGAATCACTTGATTATAAAAAATGATTTATCAGTAGAATTAGGTGTTAAATTGTGTTAGCACCTTTTAATATTTTCTTTAGTTTTCCCAATCAAAATATGCACACTTTTCCTATCTTTGTTTTATGGACAATCATCCATTTAATTTATTATCGATTTCCGTCATTGTGGCGTTTTAAATGGACCATTGAAACCAACGGTATAATCATTCATCTTATCTTATCAAATATGTATTATAAACCTTTGTTTTCATTCGTAGCCAGTATAAATGCAATTGACTATTGTGACAAAAAATTAAGCTGTAAAATCATTGTAAAAAATATATATTAAATTACTACGCTTGTCCACGTAAAATGATGCTCCACAAAATAGTTGTATACTTATCTTCTGTAAAGTATTTGGTCTGCATTGTGACTTTGCAATACAAAAATATTCTGCAAATGGAATTAATACTACAGAAAATTATTAAAATATTTTCTTAAAACATTGCTTTTGAGAATATTTATATAAAATTATATCTATTGTATTTTAATGTTGATTCGGTGTCTGTGTTTTGATTGGCTAACAGCTTGCATACCATCTCTACGAGCATTGCACAGGCTTTGCAGGGAGTGTACTGTTTATTTTTTCATAAGCAAAGTGCACGAAATGCAAAGCATTTTCTGGTAATGTTGATGCTGCAAAACTGGCAATGTTGATGCTGCTAATGTGTAGCCTAGCGAAAGGAGAACTTGGATAAATGTTCTTAGACTACATGGCTGAGTAGCCTAGTGGTCAGCATATTTGCCACTGGCCCATTTTGCACAGTTCCGACGGTACCACCCAGTAACTGCTGCATCTCATATATATTTGATATAGGAGAGACCCACACAAGTAGTCCATGACTTAAATTAATCGTATTCTTCCGATGCTCAAAATTAATTAAGATGAGGCATTTTTTTGGCCTCGGATTGTTTGGGATGCAGAGTTCCATTAGTTTCACAGACCACACTGTGCTCATGACTCACCCGAAAGACAAAGGCAAATAAAACTGCTTCTGTTGTGCTTTAATGTGGAAGCTTTTGGTAATGGATGAAATCTTCCTGATCTTTACATTACATTTAGCCATGCCACTTATGAAAAGATGTCATGATTGCCGTTGGGCAAATCGCTGCTGGATAGGTAGGAGCATTTAATTGATTTTGATTGTACTTGCTGTGGTACATGTCTACAGGTCCTGTGTACATGGAGATGATCTTCAACCTGCTAAAGCCCGTGCTGGAGAATAAGGAGTGCAGCCTTGTGCGCTACAACGCCATCCACGCACTCCCCAGCACGGCCAACTCCATCATCGGACGTGCCGCTCACATCGCCGTGCTCGACTCGGAGATATTTCTGGAGAAGTTTTTCCTCGTCGCAGGCCTGAAGTATTTCCGATAGGTTGGTGTGGTAGCCAGAAGCCTGGCAGTTTGAGTGAGGCGATGATGATGATGTAATTGCTGAGAATTTAATCTCTGTTCTGCACTGTGGATATTGATGTTGTATTTTTTTACATTTGCATTGATTCACATTTGGAACTGTCCTGTTATGGCCATGGCTAAGGGTAAAACACCTGGGTCTGTTCTTTATTGTCGGTATTTGATTGTATGCATTTTTATTGTTGCATTACTTTTTAATTAGAACATAAGCTGCCCCACATTAGTAGGTGTCTTAAAGGAAAATAAAAAAAATATTTTAATACATTTTGAAGGCCTCTACTAATGAATTATATACAAGCAGCATCTTGGCTGTTCCTAAAATACAGCTTCCTTTGGATTTCTGGTTTCCAATTTATAATACCACAATATTTGTTTCTATTCCTTAATTTTAATACGAATTAACAATGCTGGAATACAAATACACATTTATATAAGAGCAATATTGCATTTAGTAATATAAATTTTAGCATTTTTATCACATTACATAATGCATGTTGGTGTCCTGAATTTGGGCTGATCTCACAGCATTTTGCCTGTGACACAAGTACATGAGTTTGCTAATATATATCACTTAGAACCAGCACAAGTGTCACAAAGCAGACACCCCAGTAGAATATCACATGTTAGATGTTTGCGACTGTTCAGAATCCCCTTTTAACATTTTCACCAGCCTCGTCTATTTTTAAATGAATTGGCAACGTTAACTTTTGAACTATGACCCCAGGTAAGCTTTGAGTGCACTTATTAATTAGTCTGAAACACATTCAGTGAGATAAGTATACTTATCAAACCTTGCGGGCTGACATGCGGTTCAATAAAGTCTTCTGCTCATCGTTCTCATACATTTATATGTACATATGCATTCATGTATATATATATGCATGTACATAATGTGTGTGTATATACAAGTATAGCAAGATTTATTTTGTACGGGACTATTTTGAACTGTATCTAAGATGTATTGCTTTGCATTCTTTACACCAAATGTAATTTCCAAATGCTGCGGGATATTTGTAATTCAAGATGTTTAAGAGGCTCAATTTGCTGCATTCAAAGGTGATGTTGTTTTATGGAACATGGGTGCATTTATCTAGCTTTATTATAGGGGCATTATCTGGTTACTTTTCTTTGCTCTCATCATCACCGGGACATCAGTTAGTTGTCTCATGTTTTACTTTTTTTGCTGAGGATTTTGTTATCGAGTGAACTGTTGAGGAATGCAATTCAAATTGATGCCAACAAATTGTTTAACTCAAGTTGAACACTGGCATGTCCTTAAGGACATTGGCTGCACATGTATAAAACCAATCATAATTGCATTCCTGGCTACGCTGCCTGTAAAGCACAATGTATCAGCATGAGGTTTTGTTTTTACTGGAAATTAAATTAACACACAAGACAATGGACACTTGATAGCAACTGAATAATATGTAAGAACTTGGTTTAGTGTTTAAATACAATTGTACACATCCGATTTTACTTTGTAAATAACCATTTTTATCTTTAAAATGGGGAAAGTGTGATTTTAATAAATGTAATTTTGAAATAGTCTGTATTTCCCTTTTTGTATTTTTAAATCTGCAATGTTCTGTAGTATTTAGTATGCAGTAGGTTAGAAACATTTTAACTCAGACTTCCTGGCAGGTTAATATACTGTGGGTGTCTTTTGTCCGAGGCAACAAAAGGTAAATACACGATATTGAAAATAAATATATATTCTAATGTTTGTACTTTTATATAAATGTTTTAAAATTGCAAGTATTTGGATGGTATGTTTATAAATATCTTATAACGTTTGAGTAAGTGGAAATACAATTTGCATTTAAAAGTGTAATGACAAATCGCAAATGACAATGCAGAAGATGAATAGGCTGGCTCTCGTGATTCTAGATGACATGCTCATAGTCCTAAGCTTGCTTGTCACGTACACTTTTGCTGGATATTCATCTCTTAAATGCATCTGGCACATGAAACACTATGAGGCTGATTGGGTTCTTCTCTTATATGTTGTGCATACACCAGCAATACTGCTTTGAAGTCCGAAATTGTGCAAAAGGTAACGATAATATTGGGCAGCATTAGAGTTGACATGCCTTTACAAAATCTGTCACTGGGAAGTTATGGTAAAGACAATACTCTACATTAAATATTTGTATTGGGTATCGTAAATGCTGAGAGGGCTGTATGTGACATTAACATTGCTTTCTAAAAAAATCAATGAGAACCTGTGGATTTGAAAAGGTCTCAGGAACCCAGAAATGTCTGAGGATTCTATTGATTGCTCGCCCTTCACGATTGTGTTCAAGTGCAGCTGACACTGGTTTCTACTAAATAAGGTAATTTCAGACATTTCTACTCCTAGAATTTTTTAACAATTATCACATTGTGTTTTATTACTATGGTTTGTTAATGCAGACTAATACCAACATAAACAGAAACAAAATCAACAGGTTTTCTCCCCTCTTGTTTAAATTAAACTTGCATGTGTGAGCCAGGAAATGATTTCCAGTTGAGGTGTGATTGGAAAACGGAACTTAAGCGCTCCGATTGCACTCATGATGATTTTACAAGCTGGTGCTGAGAAAACTGGTATGTTGGGTTTGATGACTTCTTTTCATTGTTTTTTTTTCCAGAACACGGTAGAACAAACGTTTGTTGAATTCTGAATTTTTTATGAGGCAGCCTCGCATAAATCCCCCACTGGCTTGTATTTATGCGTACGATTAATGTGTGGAGACATTGACATGTATACTGTTAACAGTTTACAAATAATTCAGCCATGGCTACGTTTGTAATAAGATCACATTTAAATTCTGAAGCACATTTTAATGAATTTAAAAAATGCTTCCATTTGTGTGGATTCTATAATGTACTTAGTTCAATAGAATTCAATATTCCATTTGGACAGATAAATGTTTTGCCAGCTATTTTAAAGTAGGCTCTCCATGTACCTTAAACCAATGCAAACGTGTTTGCAGTGCTTTAGTTATAGACCTAGCAGTAATGTAAATAAAAAATGTTCACAAGGCACAAACCAAATCCATGTCATGTCATTTATCCCACTTTTGGTATTGACAGATAATAGCATTGGTTTACTTTTTAAAGTTTAAAATAGTTTACAAGAAACAGCTTTCTGAATTGGTTTGTAAAAATAAAAATATCCACAATTGCAGGCAAAAATGAATATTTCAACATTTTAGCAACACATAACATGTAATAACTGAGAATTTTAATTGAGACTCCATTCCCAGCTTGACTAAAACTTATGCCGACTCTTTCACTTTGCTGGAAGCGGTAATGATGAATACTGAATGATAAATGATGGCAATATCCATCCAGTGATATATTAGGGTATTATCAAATTGGGTTATGTATTGCAAAGTGGATATTAAAGACTTATATTTGAATATGTGGCAATTGTTTACCAATGGTGTCATGTCCGAATTTGCAAAGTTAACATTTATTACACAATTGGAGTACTGTTAAATGATTGTAATTATTAATATACAATCTTACTTGAACATATACAGAGAAAGCAAATACATTGCATTCAAAAATGTCAATTGCAAAGTTAAGGCTGGCTGAGTCCCGTTCCTTTTTTTCAGGAGCATCACGCATTTTGGGATGTTTAGCCAACTCCACAATTAAAACATTGAGTTCCCAGAGAAAGCCCATGCCGATAATGGGAGTGATGCTAAACACTGCCATCTCCTGGCAGACGAGAATATTAAACAACATTCAGCTTAAATTGTGTATTACATCGCAATGTATAATGGGAAGAAAGCACGCAATTTGAGTGTTTAAAATATAGAAGTTAAAAGCAACAAGAATAATTCGTTTCTCCCATTTGCACAGCTGCTGAAATCCTGAATGAGGAGAATAAAAAATGTACTATTTTGGAATTCAGATCGTTAAATGGATTATTCGGAGATATAGTTATCGCCTCTGTAATTCTCTCTGTAAGATGTGCCAAAGCCATTGATTTTTGTTTCCAATGCAGTGATACAAGTGTGCGTAAATTTAGATTTTTGTGTGCTTACATGCGCGGACATTCTGGTCATATTTGCTTGTTTTTTTTTTACAAATGTACGTTTGATTTTGGTTCTGGGCAGATCTGCTCTTTTGGGAAACTCTTGTTACATACAAATATGGCAATGTTTATACACAGATTATAATACAAAATGCATGTTAATTTAAAGAAAATCATATTCAAGCAGAAATTTTTATTTAAAACCAATCTGAACTGAAGACGCTGTTGCTGAAATATTTGCACATTATTGACCACCTGCTAACAGCTGATAAACACTTCATACCATATTCTCATAGCATGTTAAACGTTGTGCAATATTGACCTCTATCAGTGACGTATGAATGAAAGTTGGTGTTTTGATGTATTGCATTGGTTTGTTTTGCTTTTAATAGTTATATTTAACATGGTTTTGCTTTTCTGCCTGAAAGGAGAAATAACATTAAATGGTTTATTGATTGTTCTATAATGATACACAAGGTTGATATTTTTAGACTGCTAGAGTGAAGCGACATTTGGGATGTTAATAAATTGACCTTTTAAAAGCAAGATTTTGTTTAGTTTTCATTTACTTTTAACACTTTCCTCGTGAAAATCTTGAGAAAGGTATATTTAAGGCAGTAAAGTATGCCTTATTGTAACAATTGGGCAATATATTATTACACAAAGTAAAATACATTTATTTTTTTCTCTTATATTAAAGCAATAGTTGGGTTTGAATCAATCCGGTCGGTGTGTCTGTGTGTGTGCAACCACATTTAGATAGCACTGAAACCGGGCACACGTTTGGGGTGCGTATTCTATTCTGGAACATTATCTGGAACATCTTATAACCTGGACAAAAGGTAAATCCTGTATGTAGCTAGTTTACAATACACACATTCAATACACTTCTTAAAAACCTACAAACATTGTACATTTAGTATAGACAAAATGTGTTATAGCTTGTTTTTTTCTCCGATAAAATTAGCAAGGTTATTGACCTAAGAAAATGCAGTGCAATCTATCTTACCTATTGGAAAAAAAAACATGCCTCGTTATTTCATGTTGATTAAAGTTTTTTTAATTCTACAACTAGCTTTACTACCCAGCTTCGCCCGAGACTTGGATTCCTGTCTTTGATTAATACGCAGAGGGTGGGGGGATGCGTAACGTCAGCAGGCACACTGCATAACGCTGCCGCATGCGGGTGACATGACAGATGTGACGTCACCGCTCACTTGGGTGCAACATATATCATTGCGTTCCCCCCCCCCCAAAAAAAAAATATAGAAAAAGTCTATTTTTATAATTGTTGCATGGTGTACAGTCTGGAAACTACCCACATGCCAAATTTCAAGTTTGTTGCATGTCAGGAAGTATGCTAAACATTTCAAACAGACATTCACAAATTTCCCTTATATTTTATAGACTAGCTTTACTACCCTGGCTTCGCCCGGGACTTGGATTCACCACGCCCGGCCGCCTTTGTCTCCCCAGCGGCGATGTTCACAACACCAGTTACTCGTTTGAGGCTGAGTCGACCTAGGGGAGGCCCAGGACCGGTTCAAATAATCGTCACCGGTGGTGGCCGTGAGTGGGAATCGAACTCGGGTCGCCGAGTTCAGTAGCGCGGCGCGCTAACCACTACACTACCGCTCCCCCCACACACACGTGCGTCCATAGGTACACATACACGCGCGCTTGCAGCAGACAAACAACTTTCAGGGTGCGTACGGCAGTAAACGACTGAAATAATAAAGCAGCAATGCTGCGTGAAGAACGCCTTAGACCTGCAACACATTTGTATGGGTTGGGGGGGGTGTTCGTGACATCAGCAGGCACACTGCGTGACGCTTCCGCATGCGGGTGACATGACAGATGTGACGTCACAGCTCACTTGCCGTGCAAAATATATGCATTATTGCGCCCCCCACCCCCCCCCCCCCAAAAAAAATGTACAAAATTATATTTTTATACTTTTTGCATGGTGTACAGTCTGGAAACTACCCACATGCCAAATTTCAAGTTTGTTGCATATTCACAAATTTTACTTTTTTATATATATAGATAGAAGATGACTGGAGAAGCTCCACGCATGAGGGGAAACTCACATCACACATGTCAAAAATACACCTCCCGTACAGTTGTGACCCGGTTGAGCACATAGGACTTACATTCCAGACGTAGCCCCTTCCGTCTCAAACAGTGGCCAAGTTTCTTTAATCACCGAATCCCCTCCCACTTAAATTTCGATTTAAAGCTTTCGTGACTGCAGGAATTCATCTTCTTGGTTCTTTCGGTAAAGTCACGTAGAAGGGAAGTAATAAAATAATAAAAATAAAACAATAAAATAATTTTCACGACGTTTCGGCCACAACGCAAGCAGCCGTCCTCAGGTGAAGAACATGTCTGTCGATAAGACAGAGTCTTTTCACCCAGGAGAACACGTGGGTAAACCTGAGGTGGGGCAAAGTGTCGGTACTTCCACCTCTGCTCAGATGTAAGGACGGTGTGGAACAGTTAGGCCAAAACACCCTCCAGAATGATGGGTCATCTTGAGCACTCGCGAGTGAAGTCCCTTCCGTCAGCATTGGTGTGAGAAAATAATGTCCGGTGCGTTCCTTGGCTTCCGATATGCGCCGAGTTGCCTTGCCAAATGTATGTCTCAGTGACATGACAACTCTTTGTGTGTGGTCCAACAACAACCGTCCCTTCCAAGACGCACAATTTATGGGCTCGTGCCACTGCGCCTGACCGCTGCCTCCTTGCATCTGTCCTCAAGCTAGGAGTGTGATTTCAGTGCAATGACGGGAATTCAGAGTAGTACAGCTTTAAAATGCATATTGAGGTGTGCTTAAGGTGTGCATTTCATGTCTCCGTTTTTCGCCACCCCCAGTAATGATCTTCCTGCCCATCTGTGTAATCATTTTCAGCAAGTGGAAGGAGTATTATAGCCATAAAATGTTCGGTTCTATGTTTTTTGACGGCTTAAATTGAATATCCGTGCTGTGCTAAACTGGAATATACTTAAGCTTTGCATTAACTGATTTCCATCCTTAATTAATTGCGTATCAGAGCTCGGTGCTTTCAAGTTAGTTTGTACAGCAACATCTGTAACGAAATACACGATGTTTTTTTTCTCACAAAATTGATATTTTAGATGCGTGTGCGTGTATATGAACAAAATTAACATTCCGGCGGTGAGAGAGAGTAATAAACCTAAAACGAGGATATATTTTGTTGTCACTGAACTTGCAGTTTGGGTATATATATTGTGTGTGGCCCTGCAGTTGAATGCGTCTACTTCATTACTGTTGCAGTGGTATTGTGCAAAGCACACTGTGCATGGTAGAGTTTAGCCACACATGCCCTCTGTCACCATAACGAGAGCCTGAATCCAACAGTAGATGTATATATGTGTACACGTACACTTTTCTGTTCATCTATCCCACAACTCTGCTACTGCTGATTTCCAATGTAACTCCAGAGAAACTGGACTGTGACAGCATGTGCAATGCATTCGTTAATTGAAGAGCCATTAACTTATTCAGCTGCTTGCCTTAGGAGCTTAGACTGGCAGCAGCACACCTAATTAATGTCAGGCTGTTCCAACCAGGTAAGTATCCAGTTTGTTTCCAGCATAGCCACTGCTCTTCTTTCCCTGTGGGACTAGGCCAGAGTGCATTTAGATCAATCACTTTGCCGTAAACACAACACTGCACGCGTGTCCCTTTTTTAACAGTTGGATCTGCAAGGGCAAATTATGCCTACAGATTATAGCTAAACATAGTAAGAGGGAGGGAGTATTGTTTAGTGAATTATAATTATTCATGAATAACTGAACATATGATGCTCGTGGTAATGCTATTAAGTAGAAGGCGTTTTAAAAAGAATTGTTAATGATATAACAGCTAAATGAAAGACTAAAATCGGTTCGAAAAATGCGTTTAGAGTATTTGGCTGCGGTCGAGTTCCACATGATAAGCCACTTCGTTGAGTTATCAGTTGTGGCCAGGTCGCATCTGAATAAGAGCTAAATGGTGCCTTACTTGGTGAAATAAAACAGTCTAGTTTAGATGTGGTGGATCACAGAGATGGAGCCGACAAGTGCGTATGATATTTGTAGATGCAGAATGATGTCTGTAGGAGGCAGTACAATAACTTATTTGTTACCTATCGAGTCCATAATACAGGTATTTTTAGTATACTTGTTATCTGGCTGAATATTCTTAGCAGGGCTCACGCCAAACGTTATCGAGACAAACACATGTTTAATTTGCTCTATGTATGTATGTTGAACTTCTTTCGCACCGTGCGTTGCCAACCCTGCGAATCGGAGGTGCATTGACTCGATGTAACAAACCATGCACTTGTGTCAATTCAAACAGCTTTGAGTGGCAAACATTGTGATTGCTTTTCAAAAACAAAGGAACCCTTTGAACATGCGGATTACTTCTAGATTTGATGTTTTCGTGACTGCAAGGATCCATACTCTTTGGTTCTTTCGGTAAAGTCACGCAGGTGAATATAAAATAATAATAATACATAACTAAATCACGACGTTTCGGAGGCAACACAAGCTTCCGTCTGATGACGGAAGCTTCCGTCTGCCTCCGAAACGTCGTGATTTAGTTTTTTTATTTTATTCTATTTTCACCTACGTGACTTTACCGAAAGAACCAAAGAGTATGCGGATTACTGTCACTTAACTGATGAGAAAGAACAGCGGAACTTTTTTTGGTGATGCATGGCGGATTACGCGGATTAGAATAATAATTTCAGACAGAGATTTGCTTTGCGCCGTAGATTTAATGACATGGAGCATAGCACCTGTTACAAAATTCACAGATGCTAATTCTTATTTACTACTTAGACCTATTCAAAATCAATCAACATAACAGTATTGCAGTAAACACTGGCAATTTATTCAAGCGTTATTTACATTTGTTAATTTGACTACACAACTATTACTTTAATGGTGACAATACATAAATGTGTAAATAGGCAATTGCATGCCTTGCTTAAGGAATAACCAACTTTTCTAAAAAGGGAAAATAATTATGCTGGGTTTTTCCATGATCAGCAGCATTGACAGTCCACCAATGAAATGATACATTGCTTTGACAAGTTCCACTTTATTCATGGGACAACTACTCTTGACCTTCTTCACAGTAGTGATGTATCAAATTCGGAGTGGAATTTTAAAGTCAACCGAGTCGCCCTGCCACAGTGCCACGTAGCCGCACGCTCATGAAAGAAAAAAACGGAATGAGTTTCCCACATCAATCATGCACAGGACATTCCCCACACCCGTATGGACATGAACATTGTGCTTTTCGTGTACAATTATTTTAAACGAATGTATTTATTTTACCAGGTAAGGCCCACTGAGATATATAGTTTTTTTTCGAAAGCGAACTGGCCACAAATGATAGCGCCACAAAGTGGCTTATCATGTGGACATTTATTGCAGCCAAATACTCTAAATGGTTAGAAAAATGCGTTTAGAGTATTTGGCTGCTATCACTTTCCACGTGATAAGCCACTTGTTTGAGCTATCATTTGTGGTCAGGTCTCTTCTGACAAAGAAATAATAGCTCAATGGGCTTTACCTGGTAAAATAAAAAATGTAGTTCCACAATCAAATGGTTACTTAAAATGATGCAATTATGATAATGGGCATCGTATAATTATTTTAATTTGTACACATTGTCCAGAATTACTTTAAGATGATTAATTATGTCGGCAGCACGCAGAGGCTCTTACTTTTAAGTAAAATATGTGCTTAAGTACTTCACAAGGAGTAGTTGCTAGAATAATTTTAATGACTGCAATACAATACTGGTAATTACATTTAAATACCCACTCACTAGATTGTATTGCTTCTCTGTTGAACGTGTGTGTTCATTTAAAGTGGTTGAGAATTGTCACAGAGTCTGGTCAAACACAAAAATACATCATGACCAATACAGGAGTGGGGAGGCCTTCATCTAGCAGTGGATTTACCAACATATTCTAAATGATCATATTGCCAATTGAACAGTAACGTGTAATGCATTTTGTTCCGTGATATGGTTGCAGAATAAAAAAAAAGTACTGGAATAATTATTCAGAATCCTCTAATTGTGCACAAATACCAATTACCACATTCATCATTAATACTGCCTTTTGACAGAAAAATGTACGACCTTAAATATCACATTTGCCTAAACATTTATATTTAAGTATGTGTATTGGCACAATGGGCTGTAATTCATAACAGCAGTATTGATGATCATATTCAGCCTTCCTCAATTCATTGCTGAAGCACCCCCCCCCATCCCATCAGACCCCCAGTTCATATTTTAGCTGTATCGGGGAATTGAGCTCATGTCCTTTGAGTGATAGTGCAGCACGCGAACCACTCCACCTCACCACCCTTCCGCTCACTGTAGCCAGTGCCCAAATCAAGGTCCACATTTAGCAAATTCGAAAAGTATCGGCAAATTACTGAATTGGGACAAAACAGTTCAAGGCAATGATCGCCCCCATAATGGCAGACTAATGCGCCAGTGTTATTCTTGAGACTTCCACTATCCCAGTCTCCTTGAGTTCTCTCACCTGTTCAAACAAAAGAAACTTGAAAATTTAAACGGTATTATTCCAGTATACAAAAGTGGCGAACAAAGCTTTAACGTTCAGCAAATCACGTGTGGTGCAGTGTCCATGGCACGATGGTTCAACTGAAATGGCAACCTTAATTTTAATGTGCACTCCAATATTTGTCAAGGTTGCCTCAACCCAGCAGTGCTCACATTGTTGATAAAGTAGGCACACCTTATGAGATTGTACCACTTGTTGATACGTCAACAATTGTCATGCTATGGAGTAAAAAAAGAGACCAGTCCCTACCCAAGAAAGTAGACATTACACTTTTCACTCAAGACCACCAATAGGGATGAGCTATGCTCTACACTTAAGAATGTTAGCTCATTTGATTAATTCACTATAAATACATATTTTACATATTGAAAAACTTGTACTCCAACAGAAAATGATCTTCCATCATTTTCTTTCATTAACCCAAATTAATGTTTCAATAGCCTCTTTGACTTGTACAAAGTGCACGGTGTGGGAGGGTACCCAGCCTAAAACATTTAGACATCACTCTATAGATGTCACACTTCCATGTGTTTTGTTTATGGATTGATACGAAAGCTACCAACTGAAGAAGCACTATTGAGATATTTTGTTAACATTTTGAGAGCAAGTGTAATGAGCGACTTCCGCGACACGTCGTGTAGAGGGTACTCTCTTCTTTATTCACATTCGGGCACACCACATGCCAACCTTATCCTCTTTCTTCTCCGAGTACACACGTAGATATTAGCATCCCTACAGGCTACACGTGGTCGATCCCACAGCGTGGTTCCGTCCGCCCACTCCCGGCCTCGCCGCTGGTTGACTGCATGCCGGCGAGGGTTGTGGGACTTCGCAGGAGATCTTCCACGTGGCCGAACGACGGAGAGAGATGACGGTGAGCAGCGACGCAGTCCAGACCCAAGGCTCCCCATACCGACCACGAGTCCTCCTCTGCATCTGCTTGTATTGCCGCAGGTGCGGCTAGGCTCCGCCTCTGGCCACGCCCTCTCGTGGAACCTTCTAGCCATTTCCTGGAGTATCTCAGCCAGCCCCGCCCTTTACCTTTGGCCCAGATCCCTCTCCCTTTGGGATTGGATGATGTTACATGTGGTGCCTGTACCCGTGTTTCCCTTTTCCAACTAGTATATGTCACTATGTCATTACACAAGTATTATTTTGTGTGTGTGCATAATCACACGATGAATATTGTAACAGAGTTGATCATGAATATATGGCCATTAAAAAGTTGTGGACATAGCCACCCAATTGAGATGCTGGTACCAACATTTAAAATCCGACATTTCAAAATCACTCGTTGCTATGATAGTGTGTACCAGTGTGCCACACATAAAGAACATTGCTGTGGCATCCTCCCAAGAAAAGATTGCGGAACATCACACAACCAAACCGTTTAAACGTGAATGGTATTTAAAATCACTTCCACACGCAATTAAAGCAAAGCTTAAGATGGAGCCAAACCTCATTATGCCTTAAACGTTTAAGAAGCCATTGCCTCATTAGAGCATTAGCGTTTCTTTGCAGCACGAAAAAAATGCAAAGAAATGTAAATGACCAATAATTGAAGACAAGGGGCTTTAATGAAGCTCTCTTTTTAATTCACGTTCTACCTATCTTCTCTATTTTTTACCATAGCTTAGTTAATATTTTTTTTTTATACACCTAGCCCTGAAATGGCCATGTCCATATCACTGTTAGAGCGATCACTGTACATGTATTCTAATATAGAATGCTTCTTGCACAAAGGCACAATATTTGGATCCCACACCGTACACCAAGTGAGTCTGAGCACCCCATTTGAACGCTCTTACCCTTTGGCGATTGCTTGTTGTGACTGCTGGTTAATTAGGCCCTGACGGACAAGGCCAGATAATCGGGTCTTTGTCTGGCCTTGATCATCATCGCAAGAAGTAGAGTGAATGCTCCCGTGCAGAGTCAGCGTGCTCTCCTTACCCTTCCCAGAAATATGGGTAAATCGCTACGATGAAGCGTTCACCATCATGTAAAACAAAACAACTAAGACTTCCTCATAGGACCTCCTTTGCCAGTACCAAAATATACTAATAGGGTTGTTCCCCTTTTTCTGGCAACAAAAGGGGAAAAACCCTATTAGTATATTTTGGTACTGGCAAAGGAGGTCCCATGATGTAGCTGCTCACCCCGAGCTCTCATTACGTGATAGTGCGTTGTCTTTGAACTGTGCGCCTTTTGGCGTCATCTGGTCGAACACCATATGAGACTAGGCTCTAAAGAAAGCTGTTTCTGGTGTGGACCAATCAATTTCAAGGACAATGCATAAATTATCAGAGTATTGTTTTTTGTTTGCATTTGACTGCAAGTATTGTGGTTAATGTAAACACGATTCCTTGCAAAAGGTGTCAGTTTTGTTGCCAGAAAAAAGGGGAAAACCCCTATTAGCAACTAAGACTTCCGTTAACGTAAAATTAATTTAAGACTGAAAGATAGAGTGTAAGACGACACCTGCTTAATGTCACAATAAGTCATTCCCACATTCTCGTTGGAGGTAATACCTGATCACGTCGTCACCACAGCTGAGCTAGTTCATGCTTTCTTCGTCAATATTCATGCCTTTGTTCTCCAATTTCTTTTCCGGAGAGAAAACATCTTCCATTGTCGCTGTGAAAAACTTTGGCCCAAGCGTGTCACCGCATCTGCCTCCCGTTTTAAGTCTCTCGGGGCCTTTTTAATGCTATCAGTGTGGCCGTCACATTTGTGTAAATGATACTTTTTTATTATTTAAGCATATATTTATTCAGGTCTTGGTTCGTGAGAATTGAGATAACTGCATCAATTTTTTCTGAATGGTTTTTCAAAATCGACAAGGGCTAGGTACAATGGTACATTTTGAATTCATGGCCTTTTACAGAATCGGACAATTCCTATGAATGTGGTCAGTGGAAGATAATCCTTTCTGGTCTAGTTATTGGTTGTCTGATTATTTCATTATTCAGTTCCTAATGATCTTCATGAACAAATTATACAGTTTAACACGTAGAATTTATGCATAAGACGTTTTGGAGTTAGATCGCGTAAATATAAATGTGTCGTTAAATCCACCACCACCCGACACAGCCAAATAATAAGGTTTGTCACGTAAACAAAACATGCCAACTAGTTACGAGTTCAGCACACCGGTATCATGGATAACAAATAATATGCATGCGATACGAGACTAATTGGTTAGCAGTTGGTCAAGTGAGTTACATCTCCCACGCAGTGGCGGCTCCTGCAAAATCTCTCAGGGGGGGCAAATGTCTGGATGATTGATAAGGATAAGGTCCACCCATGCAATGGATAAATTAACAGCTTAAGCATGTAAAGGCAACTTCACTTCTTTAATATTAATGAAAAATAAAGTGACTCTTACAATACATCTTGTTTGTTTCTATACTCACTATTAAAACAAACCACTCAAGTTTATTTTATTAAAGATTCCACTCGGTGGCGATAAATTATATTGTTGGATGAAACGTGCTTACGTATGATGACGTAAGCACGTATGATGACGTAAGCACGTTAGGGTGAGCCCTCCCGGAAGCCATAGAGAATGCATTGGAGCGCCCCCCGGTCGAAAAAAAACATCTTTGAATGTAAGTCTATGGGAACACTCTGGGCGATTCTCAGCCAGAGTGAAATCGCCCAAAAAGAGGCGGTACTCCACAGAACGTGACATGACGCTGATTGGACTATATCCAGAGGCTGCAGTGACGGCTAGCGTGACTCTGTGGTTGAATGACATTGGTGGTGCGTCGCCCAATAGCCCTAATAAAGAAACCGCCCCTGCTCCCACGTAATATAGAAACAATTGATTTATCCCAGTATTGTGGTATTGCATTTCTTTGCAATTTTTTGTGAAGAAACCTGTTAATATTGTTTCAATGATTGGTCCCGCCTCTTTGATGATGCCCACATTTATAAAGAAACGTCTTGAAAAGGCCTTCATCCAGCAGTGGTTTGAATATGGCTGCTGATGATGATGAGTCATGTTTTCGAGATACTGCTTGAGTATGTCCTGTAATTAAATAATTATGCTGTGTGTGTGTATATATAGCTAAGGTGATGCAAATTGTGCTTACCTGGCAGTGTTCCATGTTCACTCGTGTCTTTAATTAAGTACCCGTTACTTAGGTGAGGAGTTAAATAATGCGGGTATTTGCATTACCAATTTCTCTACACCGACTTAAGCTGGCACAGGCAAAATATTTTATCTCTGAGATTCCGTTGCCAGAGCAAAGCTATTGTTGACAGACATATCCCTGTGATAAATTTTTAATCGAAGTATACCGTAATACGATTTTCGCTCATGCCCATGGTTTCTGCTTATGCTCGTGTCTGTTCCCATTACCTCTGGGCATGAAAAGCAAATGACCTGGAAATCCAAACATGTACAAGAACAACTTGCAATCATCTGCTAAAAGTTTCCGCATGTATAATTTATTGCTGTGCTGTCTCTATATGTAATACGCTGTGTTATTCCAACTATATCCTTAGGAATAAAGTGATGGAGTGTAGACTCCTGGGCTTGCGCCATCATCTGTTACTATTACGCATGACAGATTTATTATTGCTGCTGGTGATAATAAATTAGAGTGGTGTTGGCAGAACTGTTTGTTATATCAATCACTGACTTGGTCGCAAGTGCTTGATTGTGCAAATCATATCACCAATTAGCACTGTGACAAATTGCGTACTGCCGTGTTCGTACAGCATTCAGATTGCGCGTTTGTAACCCAGCCGCTCTGCGAGTGGAAGAAGAATAGGGTGAGATAAAAAAAATTAAAAGCCCCATTTTCTAAGTTTGCGTTGAATTACCTTCAGAAATTAAATAAAGCGATAGTAGATTTAATTCCACGTGCGAACGTGCAGTCTATGACAAACAGAATGATGCGGGCACCACGCTGGTTGTGTGAAGGATGTTTCGCTGTGTTACAGACACAATGTAAACAAGAAAGCGCATTTCCATCACTGCACAGCTGGCGGGCATATTAATTCATGGTGCCCATTAAGCATCGTTCAGTGAATTTTAATTACCGTGAAATATTTATTATATATTCTAGCATTTTTATTCTCAATTATCTTTATACCCGACTGCACGGATTGTATTGGAAGGCGCATTGCTAATGTGCGTGTAAAACATTCTTAAACTATGACAACAAAAGTACATAGGACGCAGTGTAATTTGTCAACGCTAACCGATGTATTAAAACTATATTTGTATATCGTTATTAAGGCATCATTGTCAGAATTAAGCAGGATAAAAATTGGGTCTTCTTAATTAAATGCACGGCTGTCAATAATTCTTAATTATTTTGTTGCCTGGCTGGCTGTGTTTCATGTACGATTTTTTTCTGGAAATGAACGTGTTCTAGGAAAGAAGAGCAGGCATCACGCGAATCAGACTCAGGAGATATCACGGTGGGGGAGCTGGCTAAACCACCGCATCACGAGCTTTCAAATTACGGCCGGAATAATCCATCAGTTCCACGATTATTTGCCATTGTTAAGCTCACGATACATCAATAGAATCTTGCATATAGGCATCGTTGTTGTTCATTCGTGCGAGTTGTAATAGTTCGTGTCACCCCTGCAGCCACTGGAGGCACTGACATTGAACACAATGTAAAAACATATTCTAGAGCTAAATTGCAACTTTCAGTCACGACAATTCATTGCATTTCCAGAGGCGAGTGGCGAATTATTCCACCAGCATTTAAAATGTGGTATCCCAGCATTCTCTTACTTGCAAAAATACTAAGCAAAGAATCGGCCAAACATTCCCATAACCCCAACTTAAAAAATATGTTTGAGTTTCCATGAGGTTTTTCTGGATAACAATAATTATACAAACCAGTTTACTGAATCAGTAATAAATTGGCACGTTTGTTACACATGACCCGAAACATGTTACACATGTGTCTGACACGGGTGTACGGCACACATTTAACTTACACAATCTCACTCAAAATTCAAATATTAATCACATTGGTCGCAAAAACGTACGTGTTACATTTAAGACCGGTGCAGATACCATTTATCCCCTGACCAAGGCTTGAACCCATTAAGTGGTGATATGTCACCACGGCACTTATGCCAGGCAAGGTGGACTTTGAAACCACGTGAAGTGTCGAAGGATCACTGGCAGGAGGTCACGGGACACACCAAGATGCCGTGGGTTGACCGACTGAGATGACTAGCAGATGGACCACCCGTGCTGCATCCTGTGCCAGCTTGCTGAGGTTTAGCTGCCTACACCGTTATGAGCGTTGCTCAATAGCGTCCTCCACGAGCCTCCTCGATAGAGGCAAATATAATCTGCTTGGGCATGCAGTGGCTGGGCATGCGGGCTACATGTTTTACATTACACACACACACGTGATCATTGTTGTTATTGAATTGTTGCTAGCCCTTAATGCAGTTGCACTTTGCTCCGAAAGTATTCATATGATGGGATAGAGATGCGAGCTGGAAATTGCTTGTCAGCAGAGCTTAGGGGTACAATTTGGGATGTTTACTGATTGGATATTGGAAAGAAAAAATATTATTCAATTCAAATCTGTTCCCAGAGACATATGGTTGCTTCCACGACAGTGGAATAATAGAACATGTTTTTTTTTGCTTTGGCAAATGGTATCTTAGCTATACTGCTATTGGTAAAAATTACATTACATACTGCATTAATTCAGCATATCTCAAGCACCAGTCTTTGCAACCCCTTTCGCAGGTTAGCTTCTCATGTTTACCAATAAACAGACGTGTGCATCCCACAGCATATAATTTACAGTGGAGCGGATACGATTTGAAAACATGTAATACTGTAGGATAGATCCTGGAAGACTACGGTAGAGGCATGAGCACTCCATTATGAGAACATGCAGATGTTTACATTTGTGCAATTGCATGTACAAATTAAAATAGCTCTATGAATGTATGTTTTGTAAACACATCTTTCATGCAATAACTTGCTCCGTCCATGATGGGGTTGGCAGCTAATCAAAGCTGACTGTTAGTCAAGCACGGAGATTGTTTCTCACGAAGAAATGTCGTATCCCAGTATCACGTTGTCATGAGGATGAATAAATTTCAATGTATAATTCTCACAGCTGGCAGTGCATAACCTCTGGCCACAGAATGATCCTTGGAAGTCGATATTACAAAACTACGTCTGAAGTCCCTTCAATCGACATACCGAGTGGCACTCCTTTTTATTTTAATATTTATATGCCTTGGATGTCATCGCATTCAGATGCAACAAAAATGCATTTTATCCGCAGAACTAGAATAATGCACAAGAAGTGACAGACCGCATTACATTTGATATCTGCCTCACCGCATGGATTAAAGAGCGTGACGAAGTAGTTCAAAAATAAGTTGTTGGCATTCGAGAATTGGATTCTTGGAATGTTGTGGTAAGACAACCGCGACAAAGAGCTGCATAGCTCATCGGATTTCTCCACGATAACATACAGATTCTCATTCTGAAGACAGGATACAGTATATGGGGTGTGGAAAATCTGGAAAAGAACAACGGGACGCGTGTGCGGGATGGGGAGGACCGGTCACTGAGACAGACATTGGAGCAGTCACCAAGAGACCGCAAACCACGAGAGAAAATATGAGGCCAGATGGTGGGATATTGGGAGGGCAGATCTTGGGAGGTCACGTGTCTGCTGAGCAACGGCTGCAGGAAACTCGCGGAGGGTTGCCAGCGTTGACGAGGTGTGGTCGCATCAACGGCGTTGGCCACGGTGATATGTTGGTCTTTTTTTTTGGACAGTAATTGATGAATGGGCTGCACTTGTGATTCCAATGTATGCATAACACAAATCAATAATTTGCATCATTGTGGCAAATATAACTTACAAAATAAAGAAGCAGACGACATGCCTCCTTTCTGGATTTGTCTCCCCACGTAAACAACAAAAGTATTTATTTACACGTCCCATCGGCTACACAGCCTTTTTGGAGTTGCAAGTAAATACGTACCTCTGCTGATGAGACATTGAATGTCGAAACCAAACCAGAGTTTGCGTGTATCAAGCAACGTTGCTAAAAACAAATCCCACTGAGAAGGCCGTGTCGCCAATAGGTGGTGAGTTGTTAACTCCTTCGCCCGGTATGCAGGAGGTCGTGGGTTCAATCCCAACCCTGACGCCTGCTGTATATTTGAAGTTTGCATGTTCTCCCCGTGGTCGGGTGGTTTTTTTCTCCCGGTCCTCCAGTTTTTCGCTCAACATTCAGAATCAACATGCGGTTAGGGTATTTGGCTCCTTTACATTTCCATGTGATAAGCCACTTCGTTGAGCTATCAATTGTGGCCAGGTCGCTTCTGAAAAATAACTATATAGCTCAGTGGACTTTACATGGTAAAATAAAAAAAGTGTTCGGTGTAAATAGTTTATATGATGGGAAGGAGGCGTATTGACTGCTTGCTTATGCATATGAACCACAAACCCAGTGTCACAGGGAAGTCGTCTCGGCGCTCTTGACACGCCATTAGCTTCCAGTCACACGGCCACCTCACGGTATTCTAATTCAGTGTCATTTCCCATTTATTCTAAAAAGTGTTTTGCATCTTTCATTTATATGAGAAAAAAAGTATCTCTCTTGCGAAATCAGTATTTGCAGTGCACACACTTTCCTGCGAAGCTGGCACTTAATTTTATCTGCTGAAACGATTTTCGGTGGTAATTGTTTAAACCAATTTGGTTAGCTGTTTAGCCATTGATTAAAATTTTAAATCTACCCTATTTATTAGTGAGATTCAGGGTTGGGTCCTTCGCAGTTATTGCCGCAGCGGATGTGCAATAATTATTAGGTGGAATTTTCAAGTGAGGCAATGCGATTAAACAGCACGGCCTTTCTGCTACCGCCATGCAAATGGAAAAAGCTCAAGAGCACTGTATAAAGGGGCACTTGGCGAGTACCAGCGGGAGTTGTCTGGCCGATTTAGTAGAGTGGTTTTCAAATCCAGCCTTACCCCAGATTCACAAATTCACACACAATTCACACACAATTCATAAGAAGAGGAGAGAACCAAAACATCATAAGCCTGACCTTCAGAATAGAGCCTCGAGTCTCAATAGGAAAAGGACTAACTGTTAGTAAGAAAAAAACTGTAACATTTAATGAGTTCTATCATCATCAGCCATGATAAATGCCAAGCTGTCACCATTTCCCATGGTGGTGCAATGTAATAATATAAATAGCACTTAGGCACGAGTTGAGTTCATCGCTACGTCGCATTGGTGGACATCCTATTGGATGCGCTCCATTCCTTGTCTGCCACACCATCATTATTCTTGACCATCGGCCATGACATGTAAGTAAAACGGAATTATGCTTTTGTTGGCTTGTCAACTTCTTTAAAAAAAATTCTACAATTTTTTCCAATCAATGGATCTATTTGTAATTAATACTAAAAATGATAAACGAAGTGCAAATGCTACATAGTTCCATGTAATTGATGCTTTATTTTGTCTAATTTTTGCTTACACTGTACCTAACATTTGAAGATCAAATCGCCATCTTTATGCACTTAAACCACAGGAACAATGAAGATATTTTATTCGCTGAACCTGGCATAGAGGGAGGCCACATAATACAGGGTTCACTCTGCAAGACTTCCGATTATTGGGGATTAAAGATGATGTTGGCAGACAGTCTTCTGGGAGAACTTTATAGATTCACCACCATCTGACCTCCATACAGATCCATGCACTCCTCAACAATGATGACATGTGTCACATCGTGTCATCTCAAAATGTAAAAATTGATTTCCAAAGTTTAGGTTGTGGATGTACTGTCTCAATTTATATATGTCACCTCGAGTATAATAATGTATTTTAGTCATAGTCACTCGCCATATTTTCAAGAGGATTATGCACCGGTATATTTTGCCAGTTTTTAATGTGATTTGCATTTGAGAGGAAACCAGAGTAACTGGAGATATCCCATGCATGTGAGGATATAACATTAATATATCTGCACCAATATGTGAGCAATTGGACTTATTTTCTCACCATATTCTGTTGAAGTCATGGCCCTGCAGGATGATGACATTGGCGTGCCCACCTACCAGGTCGCCAACATGCTGGAGCATACAGTACATGGGCCAGTCAGAAATTGGAACCACCTATGGTAAAAAACTTTGGTTGTACCTATGTATAAATATTTAAAATGGTTCACAATTTACTGTTATTGGCCACATCAAGCCATTAGAGTCACTAAAGTTTTGCCACCTCCGGTGGTACTGACAAATTATGTATCTGGTCTGGGCTTGAGTTAATAGGCATGCACCAACCACACTGATTCTTCTAGATTTGAAGCTTTCGTGACTGCATTGATTCATATTCTAAGGTTTTCGGTAAAGTCACATAGGTAAAAAATTAAAATTAAAATGAATAAAAGTAAAATAAAATAAAAATCACGACGTTTCGGAGGCAACACAAGCTTCCGTCTTCAGGTGGAACCGTCACAGTACGATAGCTGTATCAAATAAGAGAAATTCCAAGAAAACAGACTCATTCCTGGCAGCGGTTTCAGCCGCACCACCTCTACATAACAAAAGGCTCAGTCCCATTTACACGCACCTTTACATCAGCCGCACCTAGTTTACACAACAAAGGCTTATTCCTAGCAGCGTGCTTCAGCCGCACCGAACCTCACAAAAATAATATTCAGGGCCTGCCTTGGCTCCTCCCACCCTCAACCAGTATATATACAAGGACTGTTTTCTTGGAATTTCTCTAACTTGATACAGCTATCGTGCTGTGACGGTTCCACACTGATACTTACTTATATGTTTATAGGCATTGGGTGACATGGGAGGCTGGATGAGTTGGGAGGACTTCATCTTACATACACACCAGTGCATCGAGCCAGCAGCTTCATATTTTTGGTTTGACAAATGGCAAATGGACAATGGAGCATGACCTGCTTCGTGTTTAAAATGTTCATAACTGCAGACAGTTTGATGGCTTAGGTATTATTACCAAGAAATATGGCCTTCGGAAATAATGCGAGCATCTCATTCGGTCATACTTATCTCTGAGATAGAGACAGATGGCTGATGTTACTTGTGTAGTGTACTAATTCAGAGACACTAGTAGGAGGCGTTATCCCTCTTGTTTATTCCGGCTCTCACAGCCATAGGGGATATCTCCATACTGAGTTGGGACAGCCAACATGCTTCCAGACCCACAGCTTGAAGAGGCGAAGACCATGATGACAGCATGACGAGTTCCATTCTCGATGGCAGCAGCCCCGACTAAGTCGGAGCTCGCCTTTTATTCTCCCCAGCGTGGCCAGGCTCCGCCCTCGGCCATGCACCCTTCTGGATCCCCCAGAAGGCTCCGGGCTTGGCCCACGGGTCCAACAGGTAGACCGGGCTGCTACCCCTAATTCCATTGTCGACCAATCTCTCAGCACAACGCTCTACAGTGACTCATTCAATGTCACTACATCACCCCCCCTAGAAAAAAAACAGCCATCCCAGCTGACCTTTATACGTCACGTATCGGGACGACAAACACAATATCCATGCAATATTCTCAATGCATGCCAACAATACAACCCCCAAAATAACAGTAACCGAACGACGAGTAGGGGCGGTCATCTGAACCGAACCGTTTTGGAACACATCCTTGTCGCCAGCCCCTCGTATGGGCCCGGCACGGGTCCTCCGGGGACCCCGGGGGTAACCCGAGGATGGCCCAATGAGCGCGGTCCCTCCGGGATGAAGATGGAGGAAGAGAAGAACCGGGTGGCGCCGTCGGCGGTTCCACGGGCGTTAGGCCCTGGGATCCTGCAGATGGAAGAACAGAGCCTCGCTGAGGTGCATCATCCATAACCGTACGTCCAGCTCCGTCGGACACATCAAACACCCGGCCATTATAAAGGTGGAAAATAGGGCTTCAGTCATGACGGGTGCACATACCAACGCCTGCAAACAACCTGAATCTGCACAAAATGCGGCCTCATTACCTCAATTACCTCCACCGGGCCCTGCCATGGCCTATGTAATTTAAGAGATGTGCCTAGAGGTACCTCTGTATCCCAGCGCATTAGTAGCCAATCTCGGAGGACCACAGGGGACATACCCCCCAGACCCTTCCTATTGCTTGGCGCACCAAAGCAGCGCCGTATTTTCAGTAAGGAGGCGTCTTCCGCCTGGAGGCGCCCCCATTCTTCATGCGCAAGACCAATGGTGTTATCGTGTGCCACCTCCGCTATGGGGGGCGGAGCATCCACTGACGCTACAACATTGCCTGGCTCCCCCACCTCCACCTGCTTACAACGGCCGGCACCCATAAAATACGCGCGCACAGGCTCTTCGGCGATAAACGTGACAGAGCGTCCTCATTGCAGTGACACAACCCTTTCCTATAGGTGACTTCAAACAAATAATCTTGCAAAATTTCCAACCATCGCAAGAGTTGCACAGACGGCTGGTGAATGCGTAGCGCATATTGCAAAGCCACGTGGTCCGAGCATACCACGAACTGCCTGCCATAGAGGTACGGGCGGTACTGCTGTACAAAGTGCACGATAGCCAACAACTCGCGGCACGTGACACAATAGCACTGCTCTGCGGAGGACAGCACTCAGCTACCATAAGCGACCACGCTCTCCACCCTGTTCTCCACCTGTGACAATACGGCACCGATCCCGGTATCGCTAGCATCCATATCTAACACAAACAGCAAGGTGAAATCAGGGTACCGAAGGGGGGGTGCGTTCATGAGGCCGTCGCGCAGCGTAACAAATGCGGCCTCCTTCTCCTTCCCCCACTGAAACCTCTGGCCTTTTGCCGTGAGAGCATGGAGTGGCTTTGCGATCGTTGCAAACCTGGGCACGAAGCGGTGGTAATACAACACGAACCCCACAAAAATGCGGACCTCACCAACCGATGTGGGGGTCGGCCACTCACGCACGCAGTCTTTGCAGGGTCCGTGGCTATCCTGGACTCGCTAACAATGTGACCCAGGTAGTGAGCCAACTTTTGCAGTAGGTAACATTTCTGCATCTTGAATTTAAAATTAGCCGCTCGCATTTTAACAAATACCACACGCAACCACTGCAGATGTTCTGGGATCATCTTACCGAAAACAATCACGTCATCTAAATAGATCAAACATAACTCCGAATAGAGCCCCGACAGTACCAACTCCAAAAGTCGCTGGAACGTAGCCGGAGCGGAGTGAAGCCCCATCGGAAGCACGTTAAATTGAAACAGTCCTTGCGGTGTCCGGAACGCGGTTTTAGGTTTTGAACTTTCATCCAGGGGCAACTGCCAAAACCCCGACAATAGATCCAGGGTGGAGAAAAACCACGAGAGGGCATCCAACGAATCGTCCATCCGTGGGAACGGATATGCGTCCGCCACGGAGACTTTATTTAATTTCTGAAAATTCACACAAAAACTGCAAACTCCTGTCCTTTTAAACCAGGACAATGGGAGCACCCCACGAATTGGTTGACGGGGAGATTATATCGGCGGCCAACATCTCATCGATCGCCTGACGAATGTAGTCCTCCTCCTTTGGGCTAAACCGAAATGAGTTCTGATGAATGGGGGCGATGCCACCCGTATCAATATGGTGATGCATCAGGGACGTGCAGCCCACATCGAATTTACCCTTGCTAAATACATCGGAGAATTCCCGAAGCAATGCCCGCAACTCGCCCCTCTGCTCCCATGACAAATCCGGATTACCCGCACACAAAAGATCCATCCACGAGTCATCTGACACCGCTTCCTATTCAACCGCGGCCACGACCCGAGTGGTTATATCATCCGTTTCACCACAACATGCCACTATCGCGTGGGCCAACACGTACCCGCCTGTATGACCACGGTAACTCGCCCAGCATTTCATACTTGCAGGAAGGGCTCCTGATCCCCCCTCACTATCGTTTGGGCCCCTTTCAAAGTGAGACCACAAACTGCTCTATTCGAAGGGGTTAAAAAACCCCACCCCCAGTGATTTCCTGGTCGAGCCGCTTCTGCAGCCTCAAGGGTATGAGCATCTGTACACCTGGGGGAACCCTAACAGTTTCATGCACCAGAGCCCGAACCACAGCATTAGCCATACACAACCCAGTAGGGGACTCCAAAAATCTCAACCGAAGCCCCGACGGTAACTCAACACAATCCTGGTCAATCAAAATCTGGAGGGGCATTCTCTTCATAAAAAAATCGGTCCCCAATAAACACGGCACCGCCAATGAACTTAATACCGGGCCCGTGCATTAAATATCTCCAATCCGTATCGACGCCACAATTTGGCCCACAATACCTAAGCTCCCGCCATTAGCGGAACACAGGGACTACCCACAGGACCAAGGCAATCCACCGTCGACGGCAACGTCCTGTAAACAATGGTGGCGAATGCTCCTGTATCTATGAGCACCCACACCTCAGCACCCTGCACACATCCACTGACTGTGGATGATCCTGCTCTCGCCGCCATAACACAATGTGCCAATGCAGTCCATTGCCCGGATCCCCGTGGCCAACATTCACACACCGAAGCACCATCTTCGCACCCCGTATCTCTATGGGGGCGATGGCGTGAGCACCCGACACCAACTGCAATGGATATGCATGAGGTGGCTGTGTCAACCGGGTGAATGATGTATCGCAACCTGCCTTTGGGTCTAGAGGAGTGGAGGCCGGTGAAGCCAGGAAAAACTGCCCCCAAATCAGCATGGCAGCCCCTGGAGATGTGCACCGTGGGCCACATCGTCATCCCGCGCCGATTCTCCCGAGCGGGCTCCAACTCCCCGATGCGCAGACCTGAGAAGACTCTCGGTGCTCCTCATCGCCCTCTTCTCACAGGAATCAAGCCCAGGCCGCTACCCCGGCACGCCATTGCAGGTTACAATGGGCCTAGATGCATCGGGCGACCTGAATCGAGGACAGGTCGTCTTCCTCCGTGGCCCACAAAAAACACTAATTTCTTGAGCGGCGCCAACATTTTCTCCAGCACCAGAGAATCTAGTCCCGCCTGCTCCATCTTTGGGTACACAGCCTAGGCCAGCGACAATAGTGCGCTGCGGAAGGCGAGGGGTGTCTCGGTCTCCCCCCCGACTCCGCATCACGAATTTCCGCCGTACGTTGGACTTTCGGGTCAAAAATCCCTGCCAACTGTGCGTATGCTTGCTGCAACATCGGCCTGTCCACCTGGGGAATGGCAAAAAACGCCGCCAAGGCATTGTCATCTAGCACGGTGGGAAGAACACGTAGTGCCTCTGCGTCGGACCACCCTGTGCGCTCGCAAGTGGTGGCGAAATGCCGCTGGAAGGCCAAAAATTCTGGTGCCCCTTCTGCACAAGGGAAGGCGCCCCCAGATTAGCTGTCAGCGGCAGGTTTAATTCGGCGGGACTCGATTCCCACCCTTGGTCGGCAGTGACAGCGGAGTCGCCCGTTTGCTGCCACCGAGTCGCAGCCCTCTCCACCTGCTCTTCCTTACCCAGCTGCCCCATCAGCACCGTCACCGCGTAGAGCAGCTCCATGATGCACGTGCTAAGTTCCCGCAACCTCTCTCCAGCCAGCGGCGGTGCGGGATCGTCATCCTTCGCCCGCTGCCTCGCCAGGACCGCCTCTCCGGGTCCCCTCACTGGGGTCCTGGCTGCCGGGGCTGCCCGGGAACCCTTATCGCTCAAGGATCTGCCGATGTGGGCCCTCCTCTTTGTGGATTTCAGAGCCTATTCCTCCCACAAGGATTTAGAAAGGAAAAACTAATTCTTAAGAACCCTCAAATACATTTTTTGTTAACACTTCTTACACCAAATGTAGTGTACTAATTTAGAGACACTCGTCAGAGGCGTTATCCCTCTTGTTTATTTATCCAATAGGGGATAACTCCATACTGGGTCGGGACAGCCAACATGCTTCCAGACCCACAGCTTGAAGAGGCGAAGACCACAATGACAGCAGCATGACGAGTTCCATTCCCGATGGCAGCAGCCCCGACTGAGTCGGAGCTCACCTTTTATTCTCCCCAGCATGGCCAGGCTCCGCCCTCGGCCACGCACCCTTCTGGATCCCCCAGAAGGCTCCGGGCTTGGCCCCCGGGTCCAACTGGTAGACCGGGCTGTTACCCCTAATTCCATTGTCTACCAATCTCCCAGCGCCACGCGCTACAGTGACTCATTCAATGTCACTACACTTGTGTAGATAGGTAGAACCTTCTGTAAAACATCTGGTGACATGAGCCGCAGTACAGTAAATGCCTGAGTCACCAGCTTATGCCCTGGAGTATCTCAGTCAAGTGTTGTTACCTGCCAGGTGGTTATGCACTGCTGTAACGCTGGGGCTACAATGATAGAAAGGCTTCGACTATGATTACCAGTGCCAGTAGCGCAAAGGCAACATTTGAAAAAGACAAAAATGAAATCCTTCATGCAGAATTAATTATGCTGTCCAAGAATATTGCACTGACAGCAAGTCAAAAGATAAATGTTAGACCGCAGCGTATGAGTGTGGGTCTTGGTTGAGGATTGCTCGACTGCTCGAGGTGAAATGGATGCCCTATGATGGCAGTCTGCATGTGCAAGAGGTCTTCAGGCAACACCCTGTCGAGTTCAAATAAATAACCAGCTTATCAGGACTGGTTCCTAGGATTTTATTATTTAAAGACAGTATGGATTCCTGCAGTCACTAAAGCTTCACATCTAGATTTATTTTTTTGTCAAAAACCTAACATTAATGAATCTAATTGCACGTGTCTGTATAGTCCAGCAACCAAAATAACAAGAGCCATTTTTTTTTATTCAGTAAAAAACTCAATATTTCAATAGACGCAATGCATGTGAATAAGAGACGGTCCTTAATAACGTGGCGAAGCAGTCCTTAAAGAGCTGCATGCGGCTCCGGATCTGAAGATTTCTAATCCCTGGTATAGTCATCATACTTTACAGTGAGGCAGCAATGTGTTTTATGAGATTTAGATTGAAGCATTGTGTAATACACGTTTTATAGGGTTTAAAAAAAATCTTGTTGGAGAGACAACTGGAAAAACAGTGGAATGCATACGTACATATTTATATGTGTACGCAATTATTGACAGGAGATCGGGAGTGCTTTTGGAAAAAAAAACATGAATTATATCAAGAAAATTGGCATACTATTGTGCCTGAAGGGGAAAGTTTGAGTTTATGCATAATGACACTGACAAAAACAAATGGGGAAAATAAATATCAGAATAGTGTGCAAATAAGAATGAATACCTGCCATGTTTTATAATTATACTAAGACTGAATGAAAAACATCTGGAAATGGAATAAAATAACATGAATAATGACATTAAGCAGAAATCAAGAACAGATTGTAGTGCTTTTTGGAGAAAAAAAATGAATTTGGTAATGAAAAGGAACATCATAGAGTGCCTAAAGATGTGTTTGGCAATCAACGTATATTGTCAACGGTGGTGAATGGATAAAAAAAGACACACTGACAAAGACAATGGAACAAAAGCTGAAGAATAATTTGCAATTAAGCATTTGCACTAAGATACATAAGTAGGAATGCATCGATTGGGTAGCAAATACACATCAGAGATGTAATATTGGCTGTTAAGAAAATGTAGTGGGTTTGGCAGGACACATTGCTAGGACGGCTTGTGTAATGCGAGCGTATGCTGGGTTTCGCCGCCCCAGCCCCTAAGCCAACCAGGCGTCATTAACCATCGGGGGAAGTGGTTAAGGGTGGAGCCCGCGGGCGTTAGGAGGTGGTATAATCTGGAAAGTTTTTAAGGGGTGTGGTGAAGGGCGGAGTCTGGGTGACGTGGGAAGAGGATATAAGGGGGAGCCGGAAGGGGCTCGTGGTCAGTTGGTGGAAGCTGGAAGCTGGGCCACGTCGGGGGTCTCCGCGAGCCATCGGCCATGTGGCGACGTGTAGACGGCTCCCAGCGCGCCGTCTGCCAGCGGTGCGCGGGAGCGGGGGAAGCGAGAAAGCGGCGCGAGAGCGGGACGTCAGCTCCCGCGACGTGCCGCGGAACAACCGGGAGAGCGGAACGTGAGCTGTCCAAATAACGAAGAAATAAATAGATGGAGACACAGTCGCTTGTCGTCGACCTGTTTTAATACACTTGTGTAGTGAATTCAACTGAGTCGCAGATGTAGTCTTGGAGGCAACACATTTATTTAACATCAACACATGGGTAACTGCCCCTTAACAGAATAACAACCTATGGTGGTGACCACCAGGCTAACTACACTAATTACAACATAACTAGCTACAACAGACCCGACCACAGCTCGGGTCCAGGTCCACGTGTTGGAGACTTGGTAGAAGGTAGCATGTAGATGAAGGCTTCTTAATGATGAACAACCCCAGTCCCTCTGGGGACCCGGCTTATATTCTCTGCAGCATGGTTGGCTCCGCCCTTGGCCACGACCACCTTCCAGAATCCTAGAGCAGGATCTGGACCCAGACCACGTGACCACCCCTAGCCCCCATTTGGGGCCCCTTTGTAGACTTAACCGGCCACGTGTCCTCTCGGATCAACCGGAGTGCCATGGCCTTTAGTAACCCCGGCACACCCACACCCTATCCTGTAGGGCTGGCACTGCACGCCAAGCGTGGTGCCACCTAGCGCTATCAACCAGCGCTCACCGAGCCCCTCTAGGGCCGGTACTACACCAACATCATAGTGGTGTCCGCGA
Source organism: Lethenteron reissneri (assembly GCF_015708825.2). Classification (NCBI taxonomy): domain Eukaryota; kingdom Metazoa; phylum Chordata; class Hyperoartia; order Petromyzontiformes; family Petromyzontidae; genus Lethenteron; species Lethenteron reissneri. The sequence continues at coordinate 9,940,460 of NC_083807.1, forward strand.
TGTCGTTACATTGCACGCCGTGCTTCTCTAGGGCCGGCACAGCATAATTACATCCCGCGATGTCACTACACTGGTAACAGAATGACAGCTAAAGGGGATATTGGACTCAAGAGGACGATCACCACAGGGGGTGGCGATGGTGTGGGCAGGCCTTCATCCAGCAGTGGATAGACTGAGACTCGTGGTGATGTTTAATGCAGATCTTCTTTCACATGTCCCCATTTATATCGCATTATAATATTTTAAGGCATGAACAAATACACGAAGGGGAGAGATCATGCTCTGACTGCAAGGCTCTTTCTACTACACCTGTGCGTTAAATATATTCTTAGAGCTGAGGACATCTTTCATTAATTTTACAACAACATTTTTGGGATTGAAAATGTTTGTGCAGTCATCAGTGACTGGGGTGAAACCATCAAACGCTCTGCATGTTATGTTCTTTGCAGCGGTGACTGTATATTTTTATTTTACTTGTCTGCCACAGGACCAGAACCCAAGTTCTGAAAGGTGCTGGTTCAGTAGCTTGACATGGGAATTAGTCCCGAGTCATTCGGCCGCTTCAATGAATCTGATTATAGCTAAAATGGGAATTTGAAAAGGCTATGAAACAAATTGGGTCGGAAAGTTTCAGAGAAAATAAATGATCCCTTGAAAAACACTAATAGACGAAAGGCTCTGGTCTGTGCATTGCATACTGACAATGCCTATGCCAGGAACTCAGAATACAAAGGGAAGTGAATGTGTCTCAAAATGAAAGAGCTGTTGACATTGGTTGCCACCTGCCCTCGTTTTTTCAGGATCATCCTCTTTTTGAAGAAGCTGCCCCTGGGAAATAATTCACCACTCAATACAATGCACATTTATATATATATATAGTTCTTGACTCTTCTCATCTTGCGATATATTCTTCCCATACATCTCGTTTTTTTTTACATCAGATATGGCAACCCTAGTGTGAGAGAGTCCAACTCTGGTTGACGACCTTGATAGAATGTCCAGTCGTGGAAATTCCACTTTCATACAGGATTAGTTTATAAACAGAGCACGATTAACTTCCCACTGTGGTACCTGCTTCTCAACTTCAAAGTGAAAATGGGTTGAGTCAACCACTGCCCGTGATTTCAGCTCCAACCACGGATCCACTTGGCTAAATTGTCCATGCGTACTGGTATAAAGTGGTATGCACACTGCTTTACTGAACTTTAATTTAACTTGATGGGAATGCTGCACATCACTTGCAAGAGATGCAGCACTTATAATATGGGAACATCACAGCGATACATTCCACTAGTCCTAATGCAGCCATTTAGCTCAACCACCTCAATGTAAAAGTTCAGTTGTTGTTCTGTACCGCGGACCATTCAGCCCACTCCTGGTGATAAAAACCCAATCACATCTCTCTCTAAATGCCAGAAATACAAAATGATTCGTATCACTGGAACATAAAAAACATTTTATTTTAAACACAACTTTTTTTTTACTTGTGAGGGGGGGGGCCTTTAGATATTTGGGTAGTTTAATCCAGATAGTTTAACTTGATTATGAAACTAAACATCACGAGTAAACCATGAATTAATGCTTGAAACAAAAGGTAGAATAAACATTGTCATTATTTCCAGATCAACCTGCATTTGCATCACAGCTACGCGGACCACCTGGAGGACCGTCGCAGATCGCCGGTGGTACAAGGGACCTGGGGACCAGAACCACTGCTCTACATCGACATCAGCCATACCAAGAAGACTGTGTGTGTCCTATTGAAGTGCATGACCAAGGGTTACTAACGAACACATTCATGCGTGCGTGATGTCATCATCAATCTTCAGGTCCACAGCTACGTGGCGTCATTAAGGCAGCATGTGGTGTCTTGCGTGTCATAACCAGTTGCAGACGTTATCGTTATTTTATAATCTCGTGTGACGTCATTTGGAAAGTAATTTGCACAAAGGCCTCATATTAATCACATAAAAAACAAGGGTTTTTATACAGAAACAAACATTTTTTCTCCAGTTATTTGCATCCATAAATTGTTGAAGACATAATTCGACCACTCTTTGATGACTGTGGCCCTCTTTGATTTACACTGGATGTACCATACAGGACCCACCATTGTGACATCTACTTAAAATGCAATCTCACATCACTTGATGCAAGAAGAACTCTACATTGTGCCCTGTTCATCTGAAAAATCTTTATTGGTACATTTTTATATACTTAGCTAAATCAGTAACCCCATTGTCAAACCCACGAAACCTAATACATCCATTCAATTTCCTTTTGAATATCCCAAGGACAAGAATAGGTGACAAAGCATTTTCCGTTTGAGCACCAATGCTTTGTAACAACCTTGTTTCCTCCTTTAGCATAGTAAATCTTCCTTCAAAAAGTATCCTGAAGCAGAATATTAGTGCTGGATACAACTGCATTTGCACATGTGATTTGTAACGTTCATCCATACCCATGTGTAGTGTACTAATTCAGAGACACTAGTAAGAGGCGTTATCCCTCTTGTTAATTCCGGCTCTCACAGCCATAGGGGATAACTCCATACCGGGTCGGGACAGCCAACATGCTTGCAGACCCACAGCTTGAAGAGGCGAAGACCACGACGGCAGCAGCATGACGAGTTCCATTCTCGATGACAGCCAGCCCCGACTGTGAGTTAGAGCTCACCTTTTATTCTCCCCAGCGTGGCCAGGCTCCGCCCTCGGCCACGCACCCTTCTGGATCCGCCAGAAGGGTCCGGGCTTGGCCCACGGGTCCAACTGGTAGACCGGGCTGCTACCCCTAATTCCATTGTCTACCAATCTCCCAGCGCCATGCGCTACAGTGACTCATTCAATGTCACTATACATGTATCCATAGCTCAATTTTAATGTGCAATTGTATTGAGGGACTGTGTTGTCTTGGTGTGGTCTGGGACTCTTCTTGCTATTGTTTTTATGCCTTGCCTAAGCCTGGGAATTGATGTACTTATACAATTTAAACGAATATACTTGGTTTATTTCATGGATTTATTTTTAGTGATTTTTTTTCCTTTCCTATACTTTGCACCCCTTGAGAAAAGCAAACACCAGGAAGGAGTTCCAACCACGCGGGAAGAGGGGGGGGGGGAATGCAAACCAGAATAAACATGGTGATGGAAAACAGCCGGACAAAGGTCAAAAGGGAGAGGGCAACCAAACAGCTGCCCCTTTGTGAGGAGGCGAGCTGAGGTGGAAGATTTTCGAATATAACGACGAGCAGAAACCACGCACATCAGTATTACGAGGGGCAGGCTCCGGGACATGGCCTCGAGATCAACCATGGGTGTCGTGTCTCGCAGAGGAAAGGGACGATGTATTGTTAAGAGCTGAGTTCGGGCATGGACCGACAGAGTATTGCTATTCTACATTGAGTGCGCGTGAAGCTGGTAGCTGCACGCCAAGTGAGAGAGCACGGAGAGAGCACGGAGAGAGCACGGAGCAGTGGAAGGAGCCTGAACCAGTGCAGCCCTGAAGGAAGGGCGGGAGAGGCACCACCGGGTGCCTTCGTGAAGCTGGTAGCTGCACGCCAAGGGAGAGAGCACAGAGCAAGGGAGAGAGCATGACCAACAACCGAGAAAGAGTGTCAGCACTGGCGACCAGCGGACGAGCTGCGAGCGCTATCGGGCACCGCCGAAGACGATCATCGTGCCGACTCAACAATCATCCAGCAGTGGAGAAGCCTGGAGCTGCCACCAAGAGAGAGAGACAGCTGTGTGTATGACACGCCCACACACACACGACTCATCACCCAGCAGGGAACCGAGGTAGCAGTACAAGTTTAATAAAGGACTCGACCACTGTGTCTGTCTTCGTTGTCCTTTATTCGGGTTCTTTACACTTGCCCCACACGGCTCTCTCTCCGAGACTCCCCCGCTTGGCAGCCCGATGCTGCCATCGCTCCCGTAGCCTCTCACTCCACTCTGATGCAGCTCCGCTGCTGATCTCCTCGTGCAGGCCTCCGGCTGCCCTCACTGCAGCCTCAACCGGCTCCCTGTTCCTCCGTGCTCGGTCACCGCTGGCCGACGGTGCCGAGACTTATCCTGGGTGTGTGGCGATCTCGCCACCCTCCAACTCTCCACCCTGCGTGGCCTCACTCTCTATTTCTCTCCAACTCTCCTCTGCTCTTTCGGTTTCTCCCCCTTAAGACTTGATCCCTCTCTCCCACGTGACCTAACTCCTCCCCTGTGACGTCACATCCGCGAGGCCGTTTACGCCCGCATTACACCACCCTCCCCCATAGAGAAAAATCCAGCCGACCTCGGCTGAACAATAACGACAACAAGTAATGCGAGCGAACACGGCCGAGAAACATTGAAGGACAACGAAGCATACAATAAACATAACAGTAAGAACAAGAACACAACAATAAAATTCAACGAAATGTAAGGGATTTCGAGCGTGTGCGGGTCGCCGGCCCATCCCGGACGGTCGGCGGCCCTCCCGCAGACCGGGAACATGACGGGGTTTTAGGAGCGACAGGATGAAGTCCTCCTGTCGCTATTGGAGGCCCGCCAACGTCCCGATCCCGAATCCCCGAAGGCTCAGCGTCGGAGGTGTCCCGCACTCGTGTCTGCAGCGGGGTCGGAAGGGACGCGGGGCTCGGAGTTCCCGCAGCCGTGGCAGGCACCCCCCGAGCAGAGCCCCTCGTCCCCTGCGGTGTCACGGCCGGCTTGTCTGTCCTGGAGGATCCTTCCGCGGCGCGTCTGTTGACGAGGCCTCCTGCTGGGGTGGACCTGGGACACGGGCCCAGCAGTCCCTGGCGTAATGGCCCTTACACCCGCAGCGGAAGCAGTCGATGTCGTTGCGCCGCGCCGCAGGCCCCCCATCCCGACGTGCCCGTGTCGGCGGCGCAGCTCGCGGCCCCGGCCCACTCCAGCCCGACCACAAAGCAGAGGCGGCTGTCAGCTCCTGCGGGCCCCCCCCCCCCCCCCCCCCATCAGGCACGTACACCGCCTTTTTGGGATCCCAGCCCACGGCACCTCCTTCGACGATGGGCCCCCCCGTCCACGCCGTGACTTGCCTCCAATGGCGCAGGTTGAACTGGGCATCCAGACACTTAGCGGCCGCCCGAGATGTCAGCTATTCGTGGCCACACACCGGCATATGAATCCCCAAATCCCGGGACAGCTCGAGCATCTTACCCAAGATGAGAGGTTTGAGCAGGTCAGGCTCCGTCTCCGGGTATGCGGCCATAGCCAACTCCAATACCGCACCCCTGTATACCACCGGCGACTCCTCGGGTGCTCGCTGTCGTTGAACAAACGGGCGATGAGCGTCATCCGGTGGCTCGTATGCATCTGCCATCTCGTCGAAAACTCCACTCAATGTTTTCTTCTTCTCAGCGTTTATAGAACGAAAGAATCTCACCGACTCGTCGTCGAGAAGAGTCGGCAGAACCTCCAATGCCTCAGCATCAGTCCACCTTGCAGAGCGTACTGCCACCAAAAATCTGCAGGCGAAAGCGCTCCAATCGCCACCGATGGAGAATTCCTTAACAGTTGTAAGATGACGACTGCGACTCCTTGGCGCGCCGTCCTCAGCCGATGACTCACCAGGCGGCATATTCAAAATGGCGTCGCATCGCAACGTGTTCAAGATGGCGGCCTCCCGCCGCGGAGAGCGCAAAATGGCGGCTTCCCGCCGTTCTTCTCCTGCCACGCCCAAGATGGCGTCTTCGTGCCGCGTGGCCGATGGCGCCGACAGCGAAGGTAAGGCCCGCGGACCACCATCGGCTCTCCCCAGCGCCGTCCTCGGCGTGACGAGCTCACACAATTGCGCCAGCACGATTTTCAGTGTCTCCAGCTGCGCCGCCATCTGTCCCCATCGCAAGTCCGCGTCCTCCGGTGCAGACGAGTCCCCCGACGCGGCGACATCTTGGACTCCCGGACCCGCACTCGTTCCAGCACGGATCTCCTCCTCCATCGCAGGCAGGTCCACCGCCGTAGGAAGGTCGTCGTCGTCGGATGATGTAGCAGATGATGGCGCAGGAATATTCTTTTTTCTCAGTTGTTTTGACATGCCGTTTCACTTCTGACACCAGTGTAATAAAGGACTCGACCACTGTGTCTGTCTTCGTTGTCCTTTATTCGGGTTCTTTACACTTGCCCCACATGGCTCTCTCTCCGAGACTCTCCCGCTTGGCAGCCCGATGCTGCCGTCGCTCCCGTAGCCTCTCACTCCACTCCGATGCAGCTCCGCTGCTGATCTCCTCGTGCAGGCCTCCGGCTGCCCTCACTGCAGCCTCAACCGGCTCCCTGTTCCTCCGTGCTCGGTCACCGCTGGCCGACGGTGCTGAGACTTATCCTGGGTGTGTGGCGATCTCGCCACCCTCCAACTCTCCGCCCTGCGTGGCCTCACTCTCTATTTCTCTCCAACTCTCCTCTGCTCTTCCGGTTTCTCCCCCTTAAGACTTGATCCCTCTCTCCCACGTGACCTAACTCCTCCCCCCGTGACGTCACATCCGCGAGGCCGTTTACGCCCGCATTACACAAGGAAAGCACCACCTCGGCACCCGAGTCACGCATTTTATTATCACGATTGTAAATACCCCTGGGCAACGAAGCAGAGCCCAATTAGCATAAATTCAGTATTTGCCTTATTACATAAATTAGCATAATTTAGGAACTTACTTATTTCCACTTTTCATTGATTTTTTATTATTTTTCTCATTTTTTAAGACCTAATATATACAACAATTTGCCCGGAACCTCATGTATGCGAGAGAGATTAATGGCTGGACAGACGCACAAGCGCTGCGCAATTAAACATGCATTTGGATGGGCTGGCAGCCGACTTTGTGGAGGCACTATGCACAAGTGCCTAAGTGCATTGGGGTGAATTAATGCACTGCTTCAGCCAATGCTCCAGTGCGTACAACTGTGAAGAGGCGAAAGCAGCGTTAAATGCATGCCAATGCCATTCCGGCAAGGACCGCAGTTAAGCTGAGAACGCTAATGCAGAGCGTGCACCCGGGGTACAATGCCGAGATCATCGACGATCTCACCGCCGAGGAGAAAGTGCAGTGGTTCTTGACCAGCATGGTGTGGTGGTAGCCACATGCGAACTGCCCGCGTCCCCCATTTAATACCCTTGTCGAGCGGGCACGTGAGAGATTCGCTCATGAGCACACACAGTTCTGAGGGTTGGAAAGGGAGCGGGCCATCGCAAACATCCTTCCAGAGGAGGAGGTAGAGGAGGAGCTCACCAGCACCATAAGGATTGGGACAAGGGAGCCTCCGGGAACCAGCGAGGCCACCCCGGGATGGGTGGCGGTTTTACAGACCGGGATAGGAGATGTTGCAGGCAATGTGACCCAATTACACTGGAATGTGACCAAGCTGCAGTCCACAGTAGAGGCAGTCCAGTCCGAGGTGGAAAGATTAGGCTCCATGATTGGGGGGCTAACCGGGTGAGTGTCTTGACTGGAGACAGAGTTCGAAGAAATGCGCATTGGGACAGGAAGGGGGAGTGGGCAAGAGGCCTCCTATGGAGCTACCGCCCTTCCCCGTGCGTGCTACCTGTGTGACCGATGGGGGCATCTCATGCAAGACTGTCCATAGATTGCCTGCGCTAGGTAAAGCGCCAGGGTTAAACCCCAACGCCCCCTAGAGAGTTGACCACTTAGGGGTGCAATTGATGTGGTCCCAACACAAGTAGATGATAATAACAATACCGAGCGAGTGACCCCCATGCAGATGCCTACAACAACACCCGAGAACGTGGTGACTGAGGGCTACTCGCTCCGGTCGTTAGTGGCAGGAATCACGGGGGCCACGTAGTTGGTAGAAGAGCAGGTGAACGGGCGGTTTACCCGGATTCTACTGGACACGGGAGCTGTAGCCTCGCTCGTGAGCGCAACACATTGCACGATGGTCAGGGTCGACTTCGGCCGCCTACAAGCCCCAGACCGCGCATTGTACATTGCGAGTGGAGCTGGAATGGGCCTACTGGGGAGAATCATGCTTGAGTTCCGTCTCAGACACCACGTGTGTAACCAGGAATTATATGTGTTGAGCGTGTTATGCCACAAGTGCATTGCAGGTACTGGCCTCCTGGAAAAATTGGGGCTCAATGTGCAGCCCCACCAGCGATGCGTTACCGTAGAGGGCAGCGGGGAGAGGATACCGTTTTTGGGACAGGAGCCGGATCACCTCCACTTCGAGTCCGTGGCCGCCACCCTGATGTTAGCCATTACCATTGGCCCTCTTGCTGAGACGTTGTTGCCGGTGGTGACGGCCCCCACCGACCTCTCTCACCGACCATCAGGTGAAGTAATGTTGACCCCTCACCTAGAGTTGGCGGTATGGTACGGGATCGTGGGGCCGGCCATGTTGGTGAATGCTGATGGGGGCCAGCTGTTTCTGTGAGTCTTTAACCCCCATAGCACCTCGTCAAGCACCAAATTGATACAGGTACAGCCATAGCCACTAAGCTCCCTGCTTACTGAGTGGGATATGCTTCGCAATAACATAATCCAGCCTTTATCCAGCCCCTGGCCCGCCCCAGTTGTGCTAGTGACAAAAAAGGATGGGTCGAAACGGTTCTATGTCGATTATCGGAAACTGAACGGAGTTACCCTCGGCGATGCCTTCCTCATTCCCCACATCGATGACAATTTTGACAGCCTCGCGGGGGCATGGTATTTCTCCACCCTAGATCTGGCATCCGGGTAATGGCAGGTGGAGATGGCAGAGGAGGTTTGGTTGAAGACTGCATTCACCACCCCGATGGGACTGTTCGAGTTCCGCATGCTCACTAATGCACTGCTAACATTCCAGTGGTTGATGTAGTTGGTGATGAGAGGCTTGCAGTGTGAACAGTGTTTGATTTATCTGGATGACATGATAGTGTTCAGTAGATTCCTGCCTGAACACTGGTCCAGGTTGCGGGAGGTGTTCCAATGACTGTGAGCGGCCCATCTCAATCTCAAATCAAGTAAGTGCTATATTGCGCAGCGCGAGGTGGTGTACCCCGGATACCGCATCAGCGAGGCAGGGGTGCGCACCGACCCGGAAAAGGTACGCTCCGTGGTGGAATGGCCGCGGCCAAGGAACCTGACAGATCAGGTCATTCCTGGGGCTGGCCACTTATTATTATCGGTTTGTGAAGGGATTCAGCGAGATTGCACGTCCACTAACCCAACTCACTTCCCCCAAGAACCCTTAAGTTGGAGAGAGGCGAGCCTAAAGGCCTTCACCACCCTCAAGGCCCACCTCACCCATACCCCCACCCTGGCTTTCCCTGACTATTCTGCAGATTTCATCCTGGACATACCACGCATGCAGCAGCGGTTTGGTAGCCATGCTGTCATAGGTGCAGGATTGGGTGGAGTGGGTCATCACATACGCCAGCCAGACCCCGAGCGGGGAATTACTGTGTGACTTGGCAGGAACTGTATGCCGTGGTCTTCGCGTGCAAGCATTTCCAGCTGTACTTATATGGGCGGAGGTGTCATGTACGTACTGACCATTATGCCTTGCAATTCCTCCTCACCTTCAAGGAGCCATGGGGGAAGATGGCCCGGTGGCTGACACAGCTGCAGGAGTATAACCTGCAGATCGAGGACAGGGCTGGACGGATGCACGCGAATGCTGATGCTCTGTCAAGGTGACCTGTGGTGTGCCCCAAGATACAGGCCGCGGAGACCTACCCGTGTTTTATGGGGGGGGAGGGGGGGGGGTGCTGCCGACAAGTGGCGGCCCCTTTGGGGGGCCCAGAGACTAAACCCCTTATATCAAGTGAGAGTACGTCACCGAGGTCCCTGCCGGGGAGACCGGAGTCCCGGGGGGGCACCCTGCCCATACCCATGGGCCCGGTGGGACACTCTGGCCAACCTGGTAGGATCCAAGAGGACATCGGCTGCGCATTCCCTGGCTTGGACAATGAGCGACCGTGGTGTGTGCTGATCCAAGGTGGGGAGAGGGGTCGAGAAACGGTGGTAAACATCCACCGATTGAAAACCTAGAAGGCGATCCCTGCCAGGGAGGCGCCCGCCTCTCGGGTGCCCCAAAACCCCAAACCCCCAATGCTTCTCATACCTGACGGCTTCACTCAATACATGGGCCCCGCTAGGCCCAAGCCCCCAGCGGGCCTAGGCCCAGCAAAGAGGTGGGCACGGCGGCACCTAAACCCCTCATACGTGAGTTTGTTCCCCAGACAGGTGACATCGCGACCCCCTCCCCCCCATACTAAATACACACACCTCACACACATATAGTGTCCTTACATCGCAGCACCCCTGAATTAGTTTTAGCATAACAATGTAAACCCTCCCAGATTGGCTACGATAAATTAACATTCGGTGGGGTAAAGAAGGCAGGGCAAGGGGGCATGCACTAGTAGCATCAGAGGGATCCGTGGGAGGGGCGACTTAAACCCCTGGGGAGCGTGCGATTGGCCGCACGCAATCACGTGACCCGGTCCTCGGGGTCGAATATAAAGAGGGCCCTGGGGGCGGTAAAGGGAGAACTCATTTTTGAGGGTGCCCAGGAGAAGTCGCGAGCCCCTTCTCTCCTCGATTGACAGCGTCCTTGAGATGCCGACGGTTGCAGTTGTGAGATACGTAGAGAGCACAGGGTATGTTGATTCGGTCGGCAGAGTTAGCCCCACCGCTTTCCACTGCCGAGTAACACCAGTGAGATTGCTGGTTTTTATAGCCCTGTGTTAGCACGGATTGCATGTAGCGTGGTGTTTGCGCTTTCCGTGTGGAGCGACCACGTGTAAGTCCTTTGTGGCGGTGGGTGACCGTGCAGGGAGGGTGAACGCGTGGTGGTGATCGCCTGGTAGCTACCACGTGTACGTGAGGGAGTTAATTGTGTGGGTGGTTGAGCGTCAGGTGGACATTTTGCATCAGCAGCCATTTTGCATCGGCTGCCACGCAGACTTGCTAAGTCGCCGTACGAGTGACCATGTGCTTGCCCGCCATTTTTAACCAGCTGCGGTGGGTGCGTGGACAGTCATTGTGCAGGTGGCAGCGCGTTTCACGCCCTTTTGCTAGCAGCAGCTGCTGTGTGCGCGGGCGTGTGTTTTAACTCCATGCAGCCCCGGCCAACAATAGAGCATGTCTCTTAGGGACGGCGCTAACAAAGGGGACCGAGTTACTTTATGGGCGGGTGACAGGCAAGAGCAGCCCGACGTGGTGGCGGAGGGGGAGGAACGGGCGGATGTTGCGCCCCACACAGCATCCTTCATGAGCCTCCTCCTCCACAGAGGCCGATCTTGATGTTGCGCACTCGAAATGAAGGACGTGGGCAGGTGCTCCAAATCGAGGGCAAACACATTTATTGTGGTAATCTGTAAAGTGCAACAGCATGCGTATAACACAGCAGTTTCCAACCGAGTCACCATTAACCACGTGACTGGTGTACAGGTCAGGTTACTCAATAACAGTTTCCCTTAAACCCATTCTACTATTGAAAACCCATCTTTGTCTTTAATCATAAACTTTACATTTCACTATTCGAATATTACTTTAATCCTAAGCTGTATGTATATCTATACGATGCACTTAAATTAATATCTTACACCGATTATTGTACTGTATATGTATTGTACTTGTCACCATTGTACAAATTCTGTACATGTGTTCTATTATTAAAAGCATTGCAAGTAGTCATACTCTGTGTGCATGGGCATGGTTATAGAATAAACAGTATTAGGGTTAGAGAATTACCAGTATTAACTACAGTATGTCATCCTTTATCGTGTAGAGTGCTAAACCCCCTCCTATTGAACATATCACAAACTACCAATTCAAAGCCAAGCTTGAAGACTATAACATTTGTCTATCAAAAACAATATTTGGGTCCTTTACCTGTGTAGTGACATAGAATCGGTCACTTCGCAGCATAGCGCTTGTTGCTGGCAGGGAAGGGGACCTGCAGTTACAGCAGCCCTGACTGATAGCAGGTCACGTGATAAACCAGAGAGAGGGATGTAGGGGAAAGGTTACAGAAGGGGCACGTGGGAGAAGCCCGGGAACCCGCGAGTAGGTTCTAGAGAGGGGGCGGAGCAAGGCCACGCTGAGAGGATAAAAGGGGGCCTTGAGCGAGAGTTCAGGGCTGTCATTTGGAGTGGGATCCCGTCGTGCTGCTGGAGGCTTCGTCATCGTCACCGTCTTCACCATCTCGGCGTCGTCAGTCAGGCAGTCTGCCAGCTGCCCAGACTGGCAACCGTAGTTACTAAAGTGTGGACTGTTAAGGCTGTTAATAAACAGAATGCCTCTACTCTTAATGTCTCTGATTCAGTCACTACACCTGTAAAATGCAACAGCACGTCTATCACACACAGCAGTTTCCAAATGAGTTCCTATTAACCACGTGACCTGTGTACAGGCGAGGTTACTCAATATCCCTGCCAGTCACCTACAGGCCCAACTCAGTATCGCATGCTGGTGTACACATGCGCATTGATGCCCTGCACAGCACATAAGGACCTTCACAAAACCGCACTTTACTCCATTGCTGCACGAGGAAATAATTCAAAGAGTGGTCCATTCCTAATGTTCCACATTGACACCGCTAGTACTCACAAAAGCACACACACAGCGACTACAGGATTATAAGACGCTACCTCCAAACTTGTTTTCTTTAAAATCACAGAGGGATCACCTTCAGAAAAGTCCCTGTTGAGGTTGAAACCTTGAGGCCTTTGCAGGGAGGCAAAAACATTATTCCAAATGTTCAATGTTATGGCAAAGCTCTTGAGCATCTTAAGTGCAGAACTAAGAGGCAGAGAGGAAGCTTTCCATCAAACATGTAACCGCTTCACTAACTCTCCTCCAGTGTGCATTGATTCTTAAGAGCTTTCATAAGAGCATTTAGGCACTCCTGCCCTCTCCTTTTCTTCTTGTTCTTCATGGGTATCAGAGCTTAGGAAGACACCAGAGTTGTAGAATGTATTCAACAGTTTATTTAAACATGCGGTTCGGACAGGTTTCCATTGCACTGAAAATCCGCAAGGTGTGTCGTGCTGATGTCAACCTCACTTTCATATCCCTGTGTTGTGTACTTGCATTATTTTGTTAATAAAAAATACTTTTGAGAGCTGCGTCTATATTCAGGAACGCAGGTAATGAGTGAAGCTGGACCCCAGATTGAGGTACGGAGAAGAATAAGTATAACCCGTAAAAACAAAGTATTTCACTATAAATCCTTTATATGCGTGGCGACTAGAGTCCTCTCGTCCTCTGGCTTGAGATGGCTGCCACCTATGGGTCAGATGATTGTCTGCGTATTAAACAATTGGTAATTAAATATTTAATTTGTTTTCCCTAAACAGTGTAAAATTTAGGAAACATTTTTTTTCACGAACATTAATTGTCACGCACAACGAGTCTGTGTGCAAAATGTCAGCTCGATTGGATCACGGGAAGTGGGTTAAAAAACGACCGAAAGGTTTGCACGGTCGTAAGCAAGCAAGCACGCAAGCAAGCAAGCGAACTTAATATAAAGGATTTAATAAAGGATTTAAAAAGGGTTGCGCATCGAAGAAGACGACGTTGATGATGCTTGCAGGCAGTGATGCATAGCTGTCAACCCATAGGGTTTACCCCGTATTCTTGTACAAGGAAATTGAGTTTTAAGGTCCATACAGCGTACAGCCGTTTCAATATGGGCAAAACATGTCTGTATTTCTCTTTTGTGATGGGACTTTGCATGATTAACGTTGAGATTTATTCGAGGCACGGGGTGACCAATAAGGTCTGAATTAAGTCTAATAAGGTAGGCACTGATAAGGGGTTGACAGGTATGTTGATGAGAAGGAAACTTTCCACTATTTTAACACATGTAGGCTGGACTACAATGGGAAAATTAAAAGTGTGTTATTGTTCGGAAAAAAAAAACCCGAAAGGAACCGGAAATAGCGAATGACCTAACAGAGAATAGCTTGACGACAACATAAGAATTAGAACATGTAAGAGCCGAATGGCTCACAGGGCTATACCTAATAAATGAACTTGAACTTGATGTGGCACTACTTGAGCTTATTGGCACTCCAAACAAGACAGCGAAAAAAGCGGAGAAACATCACGGGCGAATTTCGACTTAAAGCTTTCGTGACTGCAGGGATTCATCTTCTTGGTTCTTTCGGTAAAGTCACGTAGAAGGGAAGTAATAAAATAATACAAATAAAACATAATAAAATAATTCTCACGACGTTTCGGCCACAACGCAAGCAGCCGTCCTCAGGTGAAGAATGAAACACCACCAAGCTTGGAGCGTACATTTATGCTGGGTTGGAGGGGGGGGGAGGTGGGAAGAAGAGCGCCTAGACAAAATAATTTGCATATCAAGAGGACGCTCCAAGCTTGGTGGTGTTTCATTCTTCACCTGAGGACGGCTGCTTGCGTTGTGGCCGAAACGTCGTGAGAATTATTTTATTATGTTTTATTTTTATTATTTTATTACTTCTCTTCTACGTGATGACTTTACCGAAAGAACCAAGAAGATGAATCACGGGCGAAGTGCCCTCGTGCGGGATCGTGACGACATCAATGACGTCACAACCCCGAACACAAATCCTTCGCGATGACGTCATTTCTCGATAGCGTTCGTCGTGCGTTTGGAGACGTGACGTCACTTTCTAATTTCCGGCGGCCGTCTCGGTCACTTGCGTCTCTGTCGCCCTGTGTGCGAGGGGTAGGCTGTTGTTGTTTGTGGGCTTCCCATTCATTTAAACGACAATTATCGTACGCAGTCTCTGTCAATAGACAACGTTGCAGCAAACTTGCAACGTTGGTGCGGTGGGCAGGGCGGCGATGACGACCCGCTCGGAGAGGGAGAAGGCTCAGAAGCTGAACGAGCAGCACCAGGCCATCCTGGCGGCCCTGCTGCGGCAGGAGGACAACAAGTACTGTGCCGACTGCGAGGCCAAAGGCGAGGCCGACACGCCCCACACGCACAGCACACACACAGCATACACACCATACACACACCACACACACACTGTCCATATACGCCACACAAACCATACACACACCACACACACAGCATACACACCACACGCACACCACACACACACCATACACCCCACACACACCATACACACCATACACACCACACACCATACAAACCACACACATCACACGCACACCATACACCCCACACACCATACACCCCACACACCATACACACCACATACACCACACGCACACCATACACACACACACACCATACACACACCATACACACACACCATCATACACACACCACACGCACGCCATACACACCACACACACCACACACACACCCCACATACACCACACACACCACACGCACACTGTCCATATACGCCACACAAACACAAACCATACACACAGCACACACACCACTCATGAGGCCCCTGTCAAAGGTGTGCGGGCTAGATTAGAGGCACCACCTACGTTCGTTTTGCGCCGGTGGGTTCATTGACATTAACATCCGGCTTGGATTAAATTACAATGGGTTCATGTGTCATGGCTTTACGTGTCATTGCTTGATGTGGCTTTGGGTTAATTTACTATGGGTTCATGTGTCATCAGTTTATGTGGTTTGGGTTCATTTACCATGGGTTAGTTGATCATGTATGGGTTCACGTGTGACGGGTTCATGTGGCATTGGTTAGTTGATCATGGGGTCAATGTGTCAGTTTCATTTACTATGGGTTTGTCACGTTTGAATCTTATCACGTGTTCATAAGTCATTGGTTAATTTACATTAAGTTAGTGTGACATGTGTTCGTGTGTCATGGAATAATTTGACATGGGCTCATTATTGGTTCATGTGTTAATGGGTTCATCCGTCATGGTTTTTATTTTATTTACCATGGTTTCATTTGCGATTGATTAGTGTGCTTTAGCTTCATGTGTGATCGGTTAATATATCGTGTTTTAATTTACCCCAAGTTTATTTGCCGTGGTTAATCTGTTATGGGTGCATGTGTCGTTGGCTCATGTGTTGACTGGGTAATTTGCAATGAGTCATCTGTCAGGGTCTAAATTATCGCGGTTTATTTTCTATTGGTTGATATGTTTTGGGTTCACGTGTCTTGATCCGAGTTCGTGGCACTGTGATTAGAGTGCTGAACTTGAAATTGTAACGCATGAGTTCAAATCCCAGTCAAGGTCAACTCATACCATTCATCATTCAATCCACTCTGGCTGGCAATGAGTGTCATGTATTGTTTTCTATTTATTTACAGAATATGTGACATCTTCTCAAGATAATGTAAGGTGTAGATACAGTTTCTTGTTCATAGGATGCAGTTAGGAGCATATGGCACGGCAGACTGGCTCCTGTAGTGACTGAATTTCCACCACTGGCTCATGGCTTTCAACAGAGATGAGCACTGCCCATTGTGTGTTGTGTTCTTTGTATGCCAAGATTGTTGAGGGCCATATATGATGTTTTGTGAGTACAAAGTCCAGTTATAATCCACATTATACATTTTTTAAATGTTTTAATTACATGTTACTTCAAAAGAATGCGTGACCAGATAATGCAAATATAATTAGTACTAAAATATCCAAGTTAAGATATTGACGGTCTAGCCACTTAGGAATTGATCATTAATTTGTAAGTAAAACCTCATACAGTTGAACTTAAGTTTCAATAAAAAAATGTTAATCAATCATAATCACAATCTTTATTTATACTGGAGGAATCTAATGAGTGATCAAGTTCTTTTTCACACCTGTCCAGTAGGGGCGGGTCATAAAGTTACAACAAGAGTTCACTTGCCTCCCATAAAGTGTACACAAGCATGTACAATTTAAATATGCTGTATATTAACACCCCAGATAGCTGGACTAATTGAGAGGAGACCTGGCCCAAATAGCTTAAATTCCCAGCTACCTGCGAATGAAACAAAAATAAAACTTGCAATTCTTATTTTACATTTAAACACATGGCACAAGTGAAACTAAAGCCCTCGAAACAATTAAAATTAATACAAATGTATTTTTAATCAATTTACTCTCCTGTAAGGACGAAAAACTTCAGCAAATAAAATACAGACTACAAACCGAAAAGTAATGCACTCTTATGTATTATCTGTTCTCTTTGGTTCTTTTGGTAAAGTCACGTAAGTAGTTAAGTACTGTACTCACCACTGAGGTGATGCAGTTGTGGTGATCAGGCACAAAACTGAGTGGACAATGTGCGCTTAACTACTCTACACGGACATTGCACATGGACCATATATTGTTTTATTGGTCAGCCCCAGTCCAGATAAGTGTGAATTCCAGGTCCCCAAGTTTCAGATAGACTGGTAGTTTGCTGTATTGGATTTTAGTGAATTCAGAGGAGACAACTTTTTTGCTTTAGCTTGTATTCTGAGCATATACATTTTCATACAAAATCACATTCTGACCTGGTAAAGACCAGATATTCAAGGGCAACTGCACTGTTTTTTTTAAAGATCGATTTGCATGAAGAGAAATGCAGTATTACAGTACATTGCGTGACAGTGCATGTTTGTGTTTGATTAAGAGGGTTGGAATGTGCACTACGTCGCCATGATTTTCTGGCACTTGCCTGCAATCCAGCACTTTACAGGCAAGGCTGGTGGATCACGCAGGTTTGCGAAACTTCCAAATCTGCTGGGCTGCAAGGTGGCCAGGAGATGGCAGCAAGTTCTCCTTCAACACACAAAGTGCTCCTTAAAACTGTATTAGTCAAATACTCCAATGCAGTAAAGATGTAAAAATCTTGACACTCATTGGCTAAATAACATTCATATTACCCAAGAGGCGTGATTCAGTGATATATCTCTGTAATAGAGCATTGTTTTCCAAATGCTCATTGGTCAGTTCTATGCACTGAGATCTCGCTGTCACATCCCTGTTTCTTGCATTTTTCTGTTTCGTCTTATTTTTTACATCTGAAAACATATTGACAGTGTTATTTATTTTTCCATTACAAACACCTCCCTAAGATATTCCCGCATTTATTGTGAATAAAATTATATTCATACCATACCTTTCCTGTACGTTTTCTGCTGCTTTATTGCATTTGTGGGTTTTCCAAACCACAATGTTTGTTCCATTGTGACGGCTTGTGTTGCACATGAGTTGAGCATCGGTGAAACATAGCAATGTGCCGTGTCCCCACTTATAGCCACGCATTTCCAGTGTTGCGTCTCCACCTCTTCTACTGCAGATATCCCTGCACTTGTGTCTTTCTCCTCTTGAATCGACTTGACCCCTGCGGTCTATAATGATGCTTCCTTGATGACGTGGTTACTATGATGCATGTGAAGATAGTTTGAGACCGGCACAGAATGAGAGATGTATGGAGTGAGAGAAGCAAAGAGTGATGGTATGGAGACAAGGAGTGAGAGAAGCAGACACTTTATTGGAGATGTACGGAGTGAGAGAAGCAGAAAGAGAAATTGTATGGAGTAAGAGATGCAGATACTGCACAAAATATATATTAGGCAGATATAACATAATAGAGAAGCTTTGCAGAGCGTGACAAACTATATGAGAGCTAGTGAGAGACAAAGGGAATCAAAGTATGTATCACAGGCAATATGACATTTGCTTTTTGTCGCAGGAAATAACTTTCTCGAACGGCAAGATGTTGTATTTCCATTGCCCCTAAGAACAAAATCATGATTTTTACTGCATACAGATTCATTTACAATTGTCAAAATATGAAAGATGTTTTTACGTAACCAATGTAATGATGCCCACAAATTAGTTTCTCAGTGAAACAATGTCAAAGTGTCTGTTCGAACTTATCTTGAACTTTCCTTTTACATTCGAAAATGTCTATGGCTGTTCACTGTGATGTAAACGTTGCCTGGCCCTGTGTACTGTTTATCATTGTCACATAGTACTTCTCTCATGGAGAGAAAGAAAATGAAAGCTACATTGTTTTTTTAGGTGGTAGTCGTGCCTGCAGTCATTCTTGCATGCCTGCAGGCAATGAAGTCACTGTTCACGAAAGCAAGCCAGTATGCACCTGAGACTGCAGACATGTCAAAGCTAAAGAAAAAAAAAAGTTTCGATTTAAAGCTTTCGTGACTGCAGGGATTCATCTTCTTGGTTCTTTCGGTAAAGTCACGTAGAAGGGAAGTAATAAAATAATAAAAATAAAACATAATAAAACAATTCTCACGACGTTTCGGCCACAACGCAAGCAGCCGTCCTCAGGTGAAAACCAGGTCCGTCGAGGCGACAGAGTCTGAATGAAACAGCACACGAGCTTGGAGCATATATATAAGCTGGGCGCATTGACAAAGGAATTTGTATATCAAAAGGAATTTAGCATATTTATGCATATCCCATAAATATGCTAAATTCCTTCCACTGACTGTGGATGATCCTGCTCTCGCCGCCATAACACAATGTGCCAATGCAGTCCATTGCCCGGATCCCCGTGGCCAACATTCACACACCGAAGCACCATCTTCGCACCCCGTATCTCTATGGGGGCGATGGCGTGAGCACCCGACACCAACTGCAATGGATATGCATGAGGTGGCTGTGTCAACCGGGTGAATGATGTATCGCAACCTGCCTTTGGGTCTAGAGGAGTGGAGGCCGGTGAAGCCAGGAAAAACTGCCCCCAAATCAGCATGGCAGCCCCTGGAGATGTGCACCGTGGGCCACATCGTCATCCCGCGCCGATTCTCCCGAGCGGGCTCCAACTCCCCGATGCGCAGACCTGAGAAGACTCTCGGTGCTCCTCATCGCCCTCTTCTCACAGGAATCAAGCCCAGGCCGCTACCCCGGCACGCCATTGCAGGTTACAATGGGCCTAGATGCATCGGGCGACCTGAATCGAGGACAGGTCGTCTTCCTCCGTGGCCCACAAAAAACACTAATTTCTTGAGCGGCGCCAACATTTTCTCCAGCACCAGAGAATCTAGTCCCGCCTGCTCCATCTTTGGGTACACAGCCTAGGCCAGCGACAATAGTGCGCTGCGGAAGGCGAGGGGTGTCTCGGTCTCCCCCCCGACTCCGCATCACGAATTTCCGCCGTACGTTGGACTTTCGGGTCAAAAATCCCTGCCAACTGTGCGTATGCTTGCTGCAACATCGGCCTGTCCACCTGGGGAATGGCAAAAAACGCCGCCAAGGCATTGTCATCTAGCACGGTGGGAAGAACACGTAGTGCCTCTGCGTCGGACCACCCTGTGCGCTCGCAAGTGGTGGCGAAATGCCGCTGGAAGGCCAAAAATTCTGGTGCCCCTTCTGCACAAGGGAAGGCGCCCCCAGATTAGCTGTCAGCGGCAGGTTTAATTCGGCGGGACTCGATTCCCACCCTTGGTCGGCAGTGACAGCGGAGTCGCCCGTTTGCTGCCACCGAGTCGCAGCCCTCTCCACCTGCTCTTCCTTACCCAGCTGCCCCATCAGCACCGTCACCGCGTAGAGCAGCTCCATGATGCACGTGCTAAGTTCCCGCAACCTCTCTCCAGCCAGCGGCGGTGCGGGATCGTCATCCTTCGCCCGCTGCCTCGCCAGGACCGCCTCTCCGGGTCCCCTCACTGGGGTCCTGGCTGCCGGGGCTGCCCGGGAACCCTTATCGCTCAAGGATCTGCCGATGTGGGCCCTCCTCTTTGTGGATTTCAGAGCCTATTCCTCCCACAAGGATTTAGAAAGGAAAAACTAATTCTTAAGAACCCTCAAATACATTTTTTGTTAACACTTCTTACACCAAATGTAGTGTACTAATTTAGAGACACTCGTCAGAGGCGTTATCCCTCTTGTTTATTTATCCAATAGGGGATAACTCCATACTGGGTCGGGACAGCCAACATGCTTCCAGACCCACAGCTTGAAGAGGCGAAGACCACAATGACAGCAGCATGACGAGTTCCATTCCCGATGGCAGCAGCCCCGACTGAGTCGGAGCTCACCTTTTATTCTCCCCAGCATGGCCAGGCTCCGCCCTCGGCCACGCACCCTTCTGGATCCCCCAGAAGGCTCCGGGCTTGGCCCCCGGGTCCAACTGGTAGACCGGGCTGTTACCCCTAATTCCATTGTCTACCAATCTCCCAGCGCCACGCGCTACAGTGACTCATTCAATGTCACTACACTTGTGTAGATAGGTAGAACCTTCTGTAAAACATCTGGTGACATGAGCCGCAGTACAGTAAATGCCTGAGTCACCAGCTTATGCCCTGGAGTATCTCAGTCAAGTGTTGTTACCTGCCAGGTGGTTATGCACTGCTGTAACGCTGGGGCTACAATGATAGAAAGGCTTCGACTATGATTACCAGTGCCAGTAGCGCAAAGGCAACATTTGAAAAAGACAAAAATGAAATCCTTCATGCAGAATTAATTATGCTGTCCAAGAATATTGCACTGACAGCAAGTCAAAAGATAAATGTTAGACCGCAGCGTATGAGTGTGGGTCTTGGTTGAGGATTGCTCGACTGCTCGAGGTGAAATGGATGCCCTATGATGGCAGTCTGCATGTGCAAGAGGTCTTCAGGCAACACCCTGTCGAGTTCAAATAAATAACCAGCTTATCAGGACTGGTTCCTAGGATTTTATTATTTAAAGACAGTATGGATTCCTGCAGTCACTAAAGCTTCACATCTAGATTTATTTTTTTGTCAAAAACCTAACATTAATGAATCTAATTGCACGTGTCTGTATAGTCCAGCAACCAAAATAACAAGAGCCATTTTTTTTTATTCAGTAAAAAACTCAATATTTCAATAGACGCAATGCATGTGAATAAGAGACGGTCCTTAATAACGTGGCGAAGCAGTCCTTAAAGAGCTGCATGCGGCTCCGGATCTGAAGATTTCTAATCCCTGGTATAGTCATCATACTTTACAGTGAGGCAGCAATGTGTTTTATGAGATTTAGATTGAAGCATTGTGTAATACACGTTTTATAGGGTTTAAAAAAAAATCTTGTTGGAGAGACAACTGGAAAAACAGTGGAATGCATACGTACATATTTATATGTGTACGCAATTATTGACAGGAGATCGGGAGTGCTTTTGGAAAAAAAAACATGAATTATATCAAGAAAATTGGCATACTATTGTGCCTGAAGGGGAAAGTTTGAGTTTATGCATAATGACACTGACAAAAACAAATGGGGAAAATAAATATCAGAATAGTGTGCAAATAAGAATGAATACCTGCCATGTTTTATAATTATACTAAGACTGAATGAAAAACATCTGGAAATGGAATAAAATAACATGAATAATGACATTAAGCAGAAATCAAGAACAGATTGTAGTGCTTTTTGGAGAAAAAAAATGAATTTGGTAATGAAAAGGAACATCATAGAGTGCCTAAAGATGTGTTTGGCAATCAACGTATATTGTCAACGGTGGTGAATGGATAAAAAAAGACACACTGACAAAGACAATGGAACAAAAGCTGAAGAATAATTTGCAATTAAGCATTTGCACTAAGATACATAAGTAGGAATGCATCGATTGGGTAGCAAATACACATCAGAGATGTAATATTGGCTGTTAAGAAAATGTAGTGGGTTTGGCAGGACACATTGCTAGGACGGCTTGTGTAATGCGAGCGTATGCTGGGTTTCGCCGCCCCAGCCCCTAAGCCAACCAGGCGTCATTAACCATCGGGGGAAGTGGTTAAGGGTGGAGCCCGCGGGCGTTAGGAGGTGGTATAATCTGGAAAGTTTTTAAGGGGTGTGGTGAAGGGCGGAGTCTGGGTGACGTGGGAAGAGGATATAAGGGGGAGCCGGAAGGGGCTCGTGGTCAGTTGGTGGAAGCTGGAAGCTGGGCCACGTCGGGGGTCTCCGCGAGCCATCGGCCATGTGGCGACGTGTAGACGGCTCCCAGCGCGCCGTCTGCCAGCGGTGCGCGGGAGCGGGGGAAGCGAGAAAGCGGCGCGAGAGCGGGACGTCAGCTCCCGCGACGTGCCGCGGAACAACCGGGAGAGCGGAACGTGAGCTGTCCAAATAACGAAGAAATAAATAGATGGAGACACAGTCGCTTGTCGTCGACCTGTTTTAATACACTTGTGTAGTGAATTCAACTGAGTCGCAGATGTAGTCTTGGAGGCAACACATTTATTTAACATCAACACATGGGTAACTGCCCCTTAACAGAATAACAACCTATGGTGGTGACCACCAGGCTAACTACACTAATTACAACATAACTAGCTACAACAGACCCGACCACAGCTCGGGTCCAGGTCCACGTGTTGGAGACTTGGTAGAAGGTAGCATGTAGATGAAGGCTTCTTAATGATGAACAACCCCAGTCCCTCTGGGGACCCGGCTTATATTCTCTGCAGCATGGTTGGCTCCGCCCTTGGCCACGACCACCTTCCAGAATCCTAGAGCAGGATCTGGACCCAGACCACGTGACCACCCCTAGCCCCCATTTGGGGCCCCTTTGTAGACTTAACCGGCCACGTGTCCTCTCGGATCAACCGGAGTGCCATGGCCTTTAGTAACCCCGGCACACCCACACCCTATCCTGTAGGGCTGGCACTGCACGCCAAGCGTGGTGCCACCTAGCGCTATCAACCAGCGCTCACCGAGCCCCTCTAGGGCCGGTACTACACCAACATCATAGTGGTGTCCGCGATGTCGTTACATTGCACGCCGTGCTTCTCTAGGGCCGGCACAGCATAATTACATCCCGCGATGTCACTACACTGGTAACAGAATGACAGCTAAAGGGGATATTGGACTCAAGAGGACGATCACCACAGGGGGTGGCGATGGTGTGGGCAGGCCTTCATCCAGCAGTGGATAGACTGAGACTCGTGGTGATGTTTAATGCAGATCTTCTTTCACATGTCCCCATTTATATCGCATTATAATATTTTAAGGCATGAACAAATACACGAAGGGGAGAGATCATGCTCTGACTGCAAGGCTCTTTCTACTACACCTGTGCGTTAAATATATTCTTAGAGCTGAGGACATCTTTCATTAATTTTACAACAACATTTTTGGGATTGAAAATGTTTGTGCAGTCATCAGTGACTGGGGTGAAACCATCAAACGCTCTGCATGTTATGTTCTTTGCAGCGGTGACTGTATATTTTTATTTTACTTGTCTGCCACAGGACCAGAACCCAAGTTCTGAAAGGTGCTGGTTCAGTAGCTTGACATGGGAATTAGTCCCGAGTCATTCGGCCGCTTCAATGAATCTGATTATAGCTAAAATGGGAATTTGAAAAGGCTATGAAACAAATTGGGTCGGAAAGTTTCAGAGAAAATAAATGATCCCTTGAAAAACACTAATAGACGAAAGGCTCTGGTCTGTGCATTGCATACTGACAATGCCTATGCCAGGAACTCAGAATACAAAGGGAAGTGAATGTGTCTCAAAATGAAAGAGCTGTTGACATTGGTTGCCACCTGCCCTCGTTTTTTCAGGATCATCCTCTTTTTGAAGAAGCTGCCCCTGGGAAATAATTCACCACTCAATACAATGCACATTTATATATATATATATATAGTTCTTGACTCTTCTCATCTTGCGATATATTCTTCCCATACATCTCGTTTTTTTTTACATCAGATATGGCAACCCTAGTGTGAGAGAGTCCAACTCTGGTTGACGACCTTGATAGAATGTCCAGTCGTGGAAATTCCACTTTCATACAGGATTAGTTTATAAACAGAGCACGATTAACTTCCCACTGTGGTACCTGCTTCTCAACTTCAAAGTGAAAATGGGTTGAGTCAACCACTGCCCGTGATTTCAGCTCCAACCACGGATCCACTTGGCTAAATTGTCCATGCGTACTGGTATAAAGTGGTATGCACACTGCTTTACTGAACTTTAATTTAACTTGATGGGAATGCTGCACATCACTTGCAAGAGATGCAGCACTTATAATATGGGAACATCACAGCGATACATTCCACTAGTCCTAATGCAGCCATTTAGCTCAACCACCTCAATGTAAAAGTTCAG
The DNA here is from genome assembly GCF_015708825.2 of Lethenteron reissneri. NCBI lineage: Eukaryota > Metazoa > Chordata > Hyperoartia > Petromyzontiformes > Petromyzontidae > Lethenteron > Lethenteron reissneri. Next base: position 9,965,355 of record NC_083807.1, read on the forward strand.
TTGTTGTTCTGTACCGCGGACCATTCAGCCCACTCCTGGTGATAAAAACCCAATCACATCTCTCTCTAAATGCCAGAAATACAAAATGATTCGTATCACTGGAACATAAAAAACATTTTATTTTAAACACAACTTTTTTTTTACTTGTGAGGGGGGGGGCCTTTAGATATTTGGGTAGTTTAATCCAGATAGTTTAACTTGATTATGAAACTAAACATCACGAGTAAACCATGAATTAATGCTTGAAACAAAAGGTAGAATAAACATTGTCATTATTTCCAGATCAACCTGCATTTGCATCACAGCTACGCGGACCACCTGGAGGACCGTCGCAGATCGCCGGTGGTACAAGGGACCTGGGGACCAGAACCACTGCTCTACATCGACATCAGCCATACCAAGAAGACTGTGTGTGTCCTATTGAAGTGCATGACCAAGGGTTACTAACGAACACATTCATGCGTGCGTGATGTCATCATCAATCTTCAGGTCCACAGCTACGTGGCGTCATTAAGGCAGCATGTGGTGTCTTGCGTGTCATAACCAGTTGCAGACGTTATCGTTATTTTATAATCTCGTGTGACGTCATTTGGAAAGTAATTTGCACAAAGGCCTCATATTAATCACATAAAAAACAAGGGTTTTTATACAGAAACAAACATTTTTTCTCCAGTTATTTGCATCCATAAATTGTTGAAGACATAATTCGACCACTCTTTGATGACTGTGGCCCTCTTTGATTTACACTGGATGTACCATACAGGACCCACCATTGTGACATCTACTTAAAATGCAATCTCACATCACTTGATGCAAGAAGAACTCTACATTGTGCCCTGTTCATCTGAAAAATCTTTATTGGTACATTTTTATATACTTAGCTAAATCAGTAACCCCATTGTCAAACCCACGAAACCTAATACATCCATTCAATTTCCTTTTGAATATCCCAAGGACAAGAATAGGTGACAAAGCATTTTCCGTTTGAGCACCAATGCTTTGTAACAACCTTGTTTCCTCCTTTAGCATAGTAAATCTTCCTTCAAAAAGTATCCTGAAGCAGAATATTAGTGCTGGATACAACTGCATTTGCACATGTGATTTGTAACGTTCATCCATACCCATGTGTAGTGTACTAATTCAGAGACACTAGTAAGAGGCGTTATCCCTCTTGTTAATTCCGGCTCTCACAGCCATAGGGGATAACTCCATACCGGGTCGGGACAGCCAACATGCTTGCAGACCCACAGCTTGAAGAGGCGAAGACCACGACGGCAGCAGCATGACGAGTTCCATTCTCGATGACAGCCAGCCCCGACTGTGAGTTAGAGCTCACCTTTTATTCTCCCCAGCGTGGCCAGGCTCCGCCCTCGGCCACGCACCCTTCTGGATCCGCCAGAAGGGTCCGGGCTTGGCCCACGGGTCCAACTGGTAGACCGGGCTGCTACCCCTAATTCCATTGTCTACCAATCTCCCAGCGCCATGCGCTACAGTGACTCATTCAATGTCACTATACATGTATCCATAGCTCAATTTTAATGTGCAATTGTATTGAGGGACTGTGTTGTCTTGGTGTGGTCTGGGACTCTTCTTGCTATTGTTTTTATGCCTTGCCTAAGCCTGGGAATTGATGTACTTATACAATTTAAACGAATATACCTGGTTTATTTCATGGATTTATTTTTAGTGATTTTTTTTCCTTTCCTATACTTTGCACCCCTTGAGAAAAGCAAACACCAGGAAGGAGTTCCAACCACGCGGGAAGAGGGGGGGGGGGAATGCAAACCAGAATAAACATGGTGATGGAAAACAGCCGGACAAAGGTCAAAAGGGAGAGGGCAACCAAACAGCTGCCCCTTTGTGAGGAGGCGAGCTGAGGTGGAAGATTTTCGAATATAACGACGAGCAGAAACCACGCACATCAGTATTACGAGGGGCAGGCTCCGGGACATGGCCTCGAGATCAACCATGGGTGTCGTGTCTCGCAGAGGAAAGGGACGATGTATTGTTAAGAGCTGAGTTCGGGCATGGACCGACAGAGTATTGCTATTCTACATTGAGTGCGCGTGAAGCTGGTAGCTGCACGCCAAGTGAGAGAGCACGGAGAGAGCACGGAGAGAGCACGGAGCAGTGGAAGGAGCCTGAACCAGTGCAGCCTTGAAGGAAGGGCGGGAGAGGCACCACCGGGTGCCTTCGTGAAGCTGGTAGCTGCACGCCAAGGGAGAGAGCACAGAGCAAGGGAGAGAGCATGACCAACAACCGAGAAAGAGTGTCAGCACTGGCGACCAGCGGACGAGCTGCGAGCGCTATCGGGCACCGCCGAAGACGATCATCGTGCCGACTCAACAATCATCCAGCAGTGGAGAAGCCTGGAGCTGCCACCAAGAGAGAGAGACAGCTGTGTGTATGACACGCCCACACACACACGACTCATCACCCAGCAGGGAACCGAGGTAGCAGTACAAGTTTAATAAAGGACTCGACCACTGTGTCTGTCTTCGTTGTCCTTTATTCGGGTTCTTTACACTTGCCCCACACGGCTCTCTCTCCGAGACTCCCCCGCTTGGCAGCCCGATGCTGCCATCGCTCCCGTAGCCTCTCACTCCACTCTGATGCAGCTCCGCTGCTGATCTCCTCGTGCAGGCCTCCGGCTGCCCTCACTGCAGCCTCAACCGGCTCCCTGTTCCTCCGTGCTCGGTCACCGCTGGCCGACGGTGCCGAGACTTATCCTGGGTGTGTGGCGATCTCGCCACCCTCCAACTCTCCACCCTGCGTGGCCTCACTCTCTATTTCTCTCCAACTCTCCTCTGCTCTTTCGGTTTCTCCCCCTTAAGACTTGATCCCTCTCTCCCACGTGACCTAACTCCTCCCCCTGTGACGTCACATCCGCGAGGCCGTTTACGCCCGCATTACACCACCCTCCCCCATAGAGAAAAATCCAGCCGACCTCGGCTGAACAATAACGACAACAAGTAATGCGAGCGAACACGGCCGAGAAACATTGAAGGACAACGAAGCATACAATAAACATAACAGTAAGAACAAGAACACAACAATAAAATTCAACGAAATGTAAGGGATTTCGAGCGTGTGCGGGTCGCCGGCCCATCCCGGACGGTCGGCGGCCCTCCCGCAGACCGGGAACATGACGGGGTTTTAGGAGCGACAGGATGAAGTCCTCCTGTCGCTATTGGAGGCCCGCCAACGTCCCGATCCCGAATCCCCGAAGGCTCAGCGTCGGAGGTGTCCCGCACTCGTGTCTGCAGCGGGGTCGGAAGGGACGCGGGGCTCGGAGTTCCCGCAGCCGTGGCAGGCACCCCCCGAGCAGAGCCCCTCGTCCCCTGCGGTGTCACGGCCGGCTTGTCTGTCCTGGAGGATCCTTCCGCGGCGCGTCTGTTGACGAGGCCTCCTGCTGGGGTGGACCTGGGACACGGGCCCAGCAGTCCCTGGCGTAATGGCCCTTACACCCGCAGCGGAAGCAGTCGATGTCGTTGCGCCGCGCCGCAGGCCCCCCATCCCGACGTGCCCGTGTCGGCGGCGCAGCTCGCGGCCCCGGCCCACTCCAGCCCGACCACAAAGCAGAGGCGGCTGTCAGCTCCTGCGGGCCCCCCCCCCCCCCCCCCCCATCAGGCACGTACACCGCCTTTTTGGGATCCCAGCCCACGGCACCTCCTTCGACGATGGGCCCCCCCGTCCACGCCGTGACTTGCCTCCAATGGCGCAGGTTGAACTGGGCATCCAGACACTTAGCGGCCGCCCGAGATGTCAGCTATTCGTGGCCACACACCGGCATATGAATCCCCAAATCCCGGGACAGCTCGAGCATCTTACCCAAGATGAGAGGTTTGAGCAGGTCAGGCTCCGTCTCCGGGTATGCGGCCATAGCCAACTCCAATACCGCACCCCTGTATACCACCGGCGACTCCTCGGGTGCTCGCTGTCGTTGAACAAACGGGCGATGAGCGTCATCCGGTGGCTCGTATGCATCTGCCATCTCGTCGAAAACTCCACTCAATGTTTTCTTCTTCTCAGCGTTTATAGAACGAAAGAATCTCACCGACTCGTCGTCGAGAAGAGTCGGCAGAACCTCCAATGCCTCAGCATCAGTCCACCTTGCAGAGCGTACTGCCACCAAAAATCTGCAGGCGAAAGCGCTCCAATCGCCACCGATGGAGAATTCCTTAACAGTTGTAAGATGACGACTGCGACTCCTTGGCGCGCCGTCCTCAGCCGATGACTCACCAGGCGGCATATTCAAAATGGCGTCGCATCGCAACGTGTTCAAGATGGCGGCCTCCCGCCGCGGAGAGCGCAAAATGGCGGCTTCCCGCCGTTCTTCTCCTGCCACGCCCAAGATGGCGTCTTCGTGCCGCGTGGCCGATGGCGCCGACAGCGAAGGTAAGGCCCGCGGACCACCATCGGCTCTCCCCAGCGCCGTCCTCGGCGTGACGAGCTCACACAATTGCGCCAGCACGATTTTCAGTGTCTCCAGCTGCGCCGCCATCTGTCCCCATCGCAAGTCCGCGTCCTCCGGTGCAGACGAGTCCCCCGACGCGGCGACATCTTGGACTCCCGGACCCGCACTCGTTCCAGCACGGATCTCCTCCTCCATCGCAGGCAGGTCCACCGCCGTAGGAAGGTCGTCGTCGTCGGATGATGTAGCAGATGATGGCGCAGGAATATTCTTTTTTCTCAGTTGTTTTGACATGCCGTTTCACTTCTGACACCAGTGTAATAAAGGACTCGACCACTGTGTCTGTCTTCGTTGTCCTTTATTCGGGTTCTTTACACTTGCCCCACATGGCTCTCTCTCCGAGACTCTCCCGCTTGGCAGCCCGATGCTGCCGTCGCTCCCGTAGCCTCTCACTCCACTCCGATGCAGCTCCGCTGCTGATCTCCTCGTGCAGGCCTCCGGCTGCCCTCACTGCAGCCTCAACCGGCTCCCTGTTCCTCCGTGCTCGGTCACCGCTGGCCGACGGTGCTGAGACTTATCCTGGGTGTGTGGCGATCTCGCCACCCTCCAACTCTCCGCCCTGCGTGGCCTCACTCTCTATTTCTCTCCAACTCTCCTCTGCTCTTCCGGTTTCTCCCCCTTAAGACTTGATCCCTCTCTCCCACGTGACCTAACTCCTCCCCCCGTGACGTCACATCCGCGAGGCCGTTTACGCCCGCATTACACAAGGAAAGCACCACCTCGGCACCCGAGTCACGCATTTTATTATCACGATTGTAAATACCCCTGGGCAACGAAGCAGAGCCCAATTAGCATAAATTCAGTATTTGCCTTATTACATAAATTAGCATAATTTAGGAACTTACTTATTTCCACTTTTCATTGATTTTTTATTATTTTTCTCATTTTTTAAGACCTAATATATACAACAATTTGCCCGGAACCTCATGTATGCGAGAGAGATTAATGGCTGGACAGACGCACAAGCGCTGCGCAATTAAACATGCATTTGGATGGGCTGGCAGCCGACTTTGTGGAGGCACTATGCACAAGTGCCTAAGTGCATTGGGGTGAATTAATGCACTGCTTCAGCCAATGCTCCAGTGCGTACAACTGTGAAGAGGCGAAAGCAGCGTTAAATGCATGCCAATGCCATTCCGGCAAGGACCGCAGTTAAGCTGAGAACGCTAATGCAGAGCGTGCACCCGGGGTACAATGCCGAGATCATCGACGATCTCACCGCCGAGGAGAAAGTGCAGTGGTTCTTGACCAGCATGGTGTGGTGGTAGCCACATGCGAACTGCCCGCGTCCCCCATTTAATACCCTTGTCGAGCGGGCACGTGAGAGATTCGCTCATGAGCACACACAGTTCTGAGGGTTGGAAAGGGAGCGGGCCATCGCAAACATCCTTCCAGAGGAGGAGGTAGAGGAGGAGCTCACCAGCACCATAAGGATTGGGACAAGGGAGCCTCCGGGAACCAGCGAGGCCACCCCGGGATGGGTGGCGGTTTTACAGACCGGGATAGGAGATGTTGCAGGCAATGTGACCCAATTACACTGGAATGTGACCAAGCTGCAGTCCACAGTAGAGGCAGTCCAGTCCGAGGTGGAAAGATTAGGCTCCATGATTGGGGGGCTAACCGGGTGAGTGTCTTGACTGGAGACAGAGTTCGAAGAAATGCGCATTGGGACAGGAAGGGGGAGTGGGCAAGAGGCCTCCTATGGAGCTACCGCCCTTCCCCGTGCGTGCTACCTGTGTGACCGATGGGGGCATCTCATGCAAGACTGTCCATAGATTGCCTGCGCTAGGTAAAGCGCCAGGGTTAAACCCCAACGCCCCCTAGAGAGTTGACCACTTAGGGGTGCAATTGATGTGGTCCCAACACAAGTAGATGATAATAACAATACCGAGCGAGTGACCCCCATGCAGATGCCTACAACAACACCCGAGAACGTGGTGACTGAGGGCTACTCGCTCCGGTCGTTAGTGGCAGGAATCACGGGGGCCACGTAGTTGGTAGAAGAGCAGGTGAACGGGCGGTTTACCCGGATTCTACTGGACACGGGAGCTGTAGCCTCGCTCGTGAGCGCAACACATTGCACGATGGTCAGGGTCGACTTCGGCCGCCTACAAGCCCCAGACCGCGCATTGTACATTGCGAGTGGAGCTGGAATGGGCCTACTGGGGAGAATCATGCTTGAGTTCCGTCTCAGACACCACGTGTGTAACCAGGAATTATATGTGTTGAGCGTGTTATGCCACAAGTGCATTGCAGGTACTGGCCTCCTGGAAAAATTGGGGCTCAATGTGCAGCCCCACCAGCGATGCGTTACCGTAGAGGGCAGCGGGGAGAGGATACCGTTTTTGGGACAGGAGCCGGATCACCTCCACTTCGAGTCCGTGGCCGCCACCCTGATGTTAGCCATTACCATTGGTCCTCTTGCTGAGACGTTGTTGCCGGTGGTGACGGCCCCCACCGACCTCTCTCACCGACCATCAGGTGAAGTAATGTTGACCCCTCACCTAGAGTTGGCGGTATGGTACGGGATCGTGGGGCCGGCCATGTTGGTGAATGCTGATGGGGGCCAGCTGTTTCTGTGAGTCTTTAACCCCCATAGCACCTCGTCAAGCACCAAATTGATACAGGTACAGCCATAGTCACTAAGCTCCCTGCTTACTGAGTGGGATATGCTTCGCAATAACATAATCCAGCCTTTATCCAGCCCCTGGCCCGCCCCAGTTGTGCTAGTGACAAAAAAGGATGGGTCGAAACGGTTCTATGTCGATTATCGGAAACTGAACGGAGTTACCCTCGGCGATGCCTTCCTCATTCCCCACATCGATGACAATTTTGACAGCCTCGCGGGGGCATGGTATTTCTCCACCCTAGATCTGGCATCCGGGTAATGGCAGGTGGAGATGGCAGAGGAGGTTTGGTTGAAGACTGCATTCACCACCCCGATGGGACTGTTCGAGTTCCGCATGCTCACTAATGCACTGCTAACATTCCAGTGGTTGATGTAGTTGGTGATGAGAGGCTTGCAGTGTGAACAGTGTTTGATTTATCTGGATGACATGATAGTGTTCAGTAGATTCCTGCCTGAACACTGGTCCAGGTTGCGGGAGGTGTTCCAATGACTGTGAGCGGCCCATCTCAATCTCAAATCAAGTAAGTGCTATATTGCGCAGCGCGAGGTGGTGTACCCCGGATACCGCATCAGCGAGGCAGGGGTGCGCACCGACCCGGAAAAGGTACGCTCCGTGGTGGAATGGCCGCGGCCAAGGAACCTGACAGATCAGGTCATTCCTGGGGCTGGCCACTTATTATTATCGGTTTGTGAAGGGATTCAGCGAGATTGCACGTCCACTAACCCAACTCACTTCCCCCAAGAACCCTTAAGTTGGAGAGAGGCGAGCCTAAAGGCCTTCACCACCCTCAAGGCCCACCTCACCCATACCCCCACCCTGGCTTTCCCTGACTATTCTGCAGATTTCATCCTGGACATACCACGCATGCAGCAGCGGTTTGGTAGCCATGCTGTCATAGGTGCAGGATTGGGTGGAGTGGGTCATCACATACGCCAGCCAGACCCCGAGCGGGGAATTACTGTGTGACTTGGCAGGAACTGTATGCCGTGGTCTTCGCGTGCAAGCATTTCCAGCTGTACTTATATGGGCGGAGGTGTCATGTACGTACTGACCATTATGCCTTGCAATTCCTCCTCACCTTCAAGGAGCCATGGGGGAAGATGGCCCGGTGGCTGACACAGCTGCAGGAGTATAACCTGCAGATCGAGGACAGGGCTGGACGGATGCACGCGAATGCTGATGCTCTGTCAAGGTGACCTGTGGTGTGCCCCAAGATACAGGCCGCGGAGACCTACCCGTGTTTTATGGGGGGGGAGGGGGGGGGGTGCTGCCGACAAGTGGCGGCCCCTTTGGGGGGCCCAGAGACTAAACCCCTTATATCAAGTGAGAGTACGTCACCGAGGTCCCTGCCGGGGAGACCGGAGTCCCGGGGGGGCACCCTGCCCATACCCATGGGCCCGGTGGGACACTCTGGCCAACCTGGTAGGATCCAAGAGGACATCGGCTGCGCATTCCCTGGCTTGGACAATGAGCGACCGTGGTGTGTGCTGATCCAAGGTGGGGAGAGGGGTCGAGAAACGGTGGTAAACATCCACCGATTGAAAACCTAGAAGGCGATCCCTGCCAGGGAGGCGCCCGCCTCTCGGGTGCCCCAAAACCCCAAACCCCCAATGCTTCTCATACCTGACGGCTTCACTCAATACATGGGCCCCGCTAGGCCCAAGCCCCCAGCGGGCCTAGGCCCAGCAAAGAGGTGGGCACGGCGGCACCTAAACCCCTCATACGTGAGTTTGTTCCCCAGACAGGTGACATCGCGACCCCCTCCCCCCCATACTAAATACACACACCTCACACACATATAGTGTCCTTACATCGCAGCACCCCTGAATTAGTTTTAGCATAACAATGTAAACCCTCCCAGATTGGCTACGATAAATTAACATTCGGTGGGGTAAAGAAGGCAGGGCAAGGGGGCATGCACTAGTAGCATCAGAGGGATCCGTGGGAGGGGCGACTTAAACCCCTGGGGAGCGTGCGATTGGCCGCACGCAATCACGTGACCCGGTCCTCGGGGTCGAATATAAAGAGGGCCCTGGGGGCGGTAAAGGGAGAACTCATTTTTGAGGGTGCCCAGGAGAAGTCGCGAGCCCCTTCTCTCCTCGATTGACAGCGTCCTTGAGATGCCGACGGTTGCAGTTGTGAGATACGTAGAGAGCACAGGGTATGTTGATTCGGTCGGCAGAGTTAGCCCCACCGCTTTCCACTGCCGAGTAACACCAGTGAGATTGCTGGTTTTTATAGCCCTGTGTTAGCACGGATTGCATGTAGCGTGGTGTTTGCGCTTTCCGTGTGGAGCGACCACGTGTAAGTCCTTTGTGGCGGTGGGTGACCGTGCAGGGAGGGTGAACGCGTGGTGGTGATCGCCTGGTAGCTACCACGTGTACGTGAGGGAGTTAATTGTGTGGGTGGTTGAGCGTCAGGTGGACATTTTGCATCAGCAGCCATTTTGCATCGGCTGCCACGCAGACTTGCTAAGTCGCCGTACGAGTGACCATGTGCTTGCCCGCCATTTTTAACCAGCTGCGGTGGGTGCGTGGACAGTCATTGTGCAGGTGGCAGCGCGTTTCACGCCCTTTTGCTAGCAGCAGCTGCTGTGTGCGCGGGCGTGTGTTTTAACTCCATGCAGCCCCGGCCAACAATAGAGCATGTCTCTTAGGGACGGCGCTAACAAAGGGGACCGAGTTACTTTATGGGCGGGTGACAGGCAAGAGCAGCCCGACGTGGTGGCGGAGGGGGAGGAACGGGCGGATGTTGCGCCCCACACAGCATCCTTCATGAGCCTCCTCCTCCACAGAGGCCGATCTTGATGTTGCGCACTCGAAATGAAGGACGTGGGCAGGTGCTCCAAATCGAGGGCAAACACATTTATTGTGGTAATCTGTAAAGTGCAACAGCATGCGTATAACACAGCAGTTTCCAACCGAGTCACCATTAACCACGTGACTGGTGTACAGGTCAGGTTACTCAATAACAGTTTCCCTTAAACCCATTCTACTATTGAAAACCCATCTTTGTCTTTAATCATAAACTTTACATTTCACTATTCGAATATTACTTTAATCCTAAGCTGTATGTATATCTATACGATGCACTTAAATTAATATCTTACACCGATTATTGTACTGTATATGTATTGTACTTGTCACCATTGTACAAATTCTGTACATGTGTTCTATTATTAAAAGCATTGCAAGTAGTCATACTCTGTGTGCATGGGCATGGTTATAGAATAAACAGTATTAGGGTTAGAGAATTACCAGTATTAACTACAGTATGTCATCCTTTATCGTGTAGAGTGCTAAACCCCCTCCTATTGAACATATCACAAACTACCAATTCAAAGCCAAGCTTGAAGACTATAACATTTGTCTATCAAAAACAATATTTGGGTCCTTTACCTGTGTAGTGACATAGAATCGGTCACTTCGCAGCATAGCGCTTGTTGCTGGCAGGGAAGGGGACCTGCAGTTACAGCAGCCCTGACTGATAGCAGGTCACGTGATAAACCAGAGAGAGGGATGTAGGGGAAAGGTTACAGAAGGGGCACGTGGGAGAAGCCCGGGAACCCGCGAGTAGGTTCTAGAGAGGGGGCGGAGCAAGGCCACGCTGAGAGGATAAAAGGGGGCCTTGAGCGAGAGTTCAGGGCTGTCATTTGGAGTGGGATCCCGTCGTGCTGCTGGAGGCTTCGTCATCGTCACCGTCTTCACCATCTCGGCGTCGTCAGTCAGGCAGTCTGCCAGCTGCCCAGACTGGCAACCGTAGTTACTAAAGTGTGGACTGTTAAGGCTGTTAATAAACAGAATGCCTCTACTCTTAATGTCTCTGATTCAGTCACTACACCTGTAAAATGCAACAGCACGTCTATCACACACAGCAGTTTCCAAATGAGTTCCTATTAACCACGTGACCTGTGTACAGGCGAGGTTACTCAATATCCCTGCCAGTCACCTACAGGCCCAACTCAGTATCGCATGCTGGTGTACACATGCGCATTGATGCCCTGCACAGCACATAAGGACCTTCACAAAACCGCACTTTACTCCATTGCTGCACGAGGAAATAATTCAAAGAGTGGTCCATTCCTAATGTTCCACATTGACACCGCTAGTACTCACAAAAGCACACACACAGCGACTACAGGATTATAAGACGCTACCTCCAAACTTGTTTTCTTTAAAATCACAGAGGGATCACCTTCAGAAAAGTCCCTGTTGAGGTTGAAACCTTTAGGCCTTTACAGGGAGGCAAATACATTATTCCAAATGTTCAATGTTATGGCAAAGCTCTTGAGCATCTTAAGTGCAGAACTAAGAGGCAGGGAGGAAGCTTTCCATCAAACATGCAACCGCTTCACTAACTCTCCTCCAGTGTGCATTGATTCTTAAGAGCTTTCATAAGAGCATTTAGGCACTCCTGCCCTCTCCTTTTCTTCTTGTTCTTCATGGGTATCAGAGCTTAGGAAGACACCAGAGTTGTAGAATGTATTCAACAGTTTATTTAAACATGCGGTTTGGACAGGTTTCCATTGCACTGAAAATCCGCAAGGTGTGTCGTGCTGATGTCAACCTCACTTTCATATCCCTGTGTTGTGTACTTGCATTATTTTGTTAATAAAAAATACTTTTGAGAGCTGCGTCTATATTCAGGAACGCAGGTAATGAGTGAAGCTGGACCCCAGATTGAGGTACGGAGAAGAATAAGTATAACCCGTAAAAACAAAGTATTTCACTATAAATCCTTTATATGCGTGGCGACTAGAGTCCTCTCGTCCTCTGGCTTGAGATGGCTGCCACCTATGGGTCAGATGATTGTCTGCGTATTAAACAATTGGTAATTAAATATTTAATTTGTTTTCCCTAAACAGTGTAAAATTTAGGAAACATTTTTTTTCACGAACATTAATTGTCACGCACAACGAGTCTGTGTGCAAAATGTCAGCTCGATTGGATCACGGGAAGTGGGTTAAAAAACGACCGAAAGGTTTGCACGGTCGTAAGCAAGCAAGCACGCAAGCAAGCAAGCGAACTTAATATAAAGGATTTAATAAAGGATTTAAAAAGGGTTGCGCATCGAAGAAGACGACGTTGATGATGCTTGCAGGCAGTGATGCATAGCTGTCAACCCATAGGGTTTACCCCGTATTCTTGTACAAGGAAATTGAGTTTTAAGGTCCATACAGCGTACAGCCGTTTCAATATGGGCAAAACATGTCTGTATTTCTCTTTTGTGATGGGACTTTGCATGATTAACGTTGAGATTTATTCGAGGCACGGGGTGACCAATAAGGTCTGAATTAAGTCTAATAAGGTAGGCACTGATAAGGGGTTGACAGGTATGTTGATGAGAAGGAAACTTTCCACTATTTTAACACATGTAGGCTGGACTACAATGGGAAAATTAAAAGTGTGTTATTGTTCGGAAAAAAAAAAACCCGAAAGGAACCGGAAATAGCGAATGACCTAACAGAGAATAGCTTGACGACAACATAAGAATTAGAACATGTAAGAGCCGAATGGCTCACAGGGCTATACCTAATAAATGAACTTGAACTTGATGTGGCACTACTTGAGCTTATTGGCACTCCAAACAAGACAGCGAAAAAAGCGGAGAAACATCACGGGCGAATTTCGACTTAAAGCTTTCGTGACTGCAGGGATTCATCTTCTTGGTTCTTTCGGTAAAGTCACGTAGAAGGGAAGTAATAAAATAATACAAATAAAACATAATAAAATAATTCTCACGACGTTTCGGCCACAACGCAAGCAGCCGTCCTCAGGTGAAGAATGAAACACCACCAAGCTTGGAGCGTACATTTATGCTGGGTTGGAGGGGGGGGGAGGTGGGAAGAAGAGCGCCTAGACAAAATAATTTGCATATCAAGAGGACGCTCCAAGCTTGGTGGTGTTTCATTCTTCACCTGAGGACGGCTGCTTGCGTTGTGGCCGAAACGTCGTGAGAATTATTTTATTATGTTTTATTTTTATTATTTTATTATTTCCCTTCTACGTGACTTCACCTGAGGACGGCTGCTTGCGTTGTGGCCGAAACGTCGTGAGAATTATTTTATTATGTTTTATTTTTATTATTTTATTACTTCTCTTCTACGTGATGACTTTACCGAAAGAACCAAGAAGATGAATCACGGGCGAAGTGCCCTCGTGCGGGATCGTGACGACATCAATGACGTCACAACCCCGAACACAAATCCTTCGCGATGACGTCATTTCTCGATAGCGTTCGTCGTGCGTTTGGAGACGTGACGTCACTTTCTAATTTCCGGCGGCCGTCTCGGTCACTTGCGTCTCTGTCGCCCTGTGTGCGAGGGGTAGGCTGTTGTTGTTTGTGGGCTTCCCATTCATTTAAACGACAATTATCGTACGCAGTCTCTGTCAATAGACAACGTTGCAGCAAACTTGCAACGTTGGTGCGGTGGGCAGGGCGGCGATGACGACCCGCTCGGAGAGGGAGAAGGCTCAGAAGCTGAACGAGCAGCACCAGGCCATCCTGGCGGCCCTGCTGCGGCAGGAGGACAACAAGTACTGTGCCGACTGCGAGGCCAAAGGCGAGGCCGACACGCCCCACACGCACAGCACACACACAGCATACACACCATACACACACCACACACACACTGTCCATATACGCCACACAAACCATACACACACCACACACACAGCATACACACCACACGCACACCACACACACACCATACACCCCACACACACCATACACACCATACACACCACACACCATACAAACCACACACATCACACGCACACCATACACCCCACACACCATACACCCCACACACCATACACACCACATACACCACACGCACACCATACACACACACACACCATACACACACCATACACACACACCATCATACACACACCACACGCACGCCATACACACCACACACACCACACACACACCCCACATACACCACACACACCACACGCACACTGTCCATATACGCCACACAAACACAAACCATACACACAGCACACACACCACTCATGAGGCCCCTGTCAAAGGTGTGCGGGCTAGATTAGAGGCACCACCTACGTTCGTTTTGCGCCGGTGGGTTCATTGACATTAACATCCGGCTTGGATTAAATTACAATGGGTTCATGTGTCATGGCTTTACGTGTCATTGCTTGATGTGGCTTTGGGTTAATTTACTATGGGTTCATGTGTCATCAGTTTATGCGGTTTGGGTTCATTTACCATGGGTTAGTTGATCATGTATGGGTTCACGTGTGACGGGTTCATGTGGCATTGGTTAGTTGATCATGGGGTCAATGTGTCAGTTTCATTTACTATGGGTTTGTCACGTTTGAATCTTATCACGTGTTCATAAGTCATTGGTTAATTTACATTAAGTTAGTGTGACATGTGTTCGTGTGTCATGGAATAATTTGACATGGGCTCATTATTGGTTCATGTGTTAATGGATTCATCCGTCATGGTTTTTATTTTATTTACCATGGTTTCATTTGCGATTGATTAGTGTGCTTTAGCTTCATGTGTGATCGGTTAATATATCGTGTTTTAATTTACCCTAAGTTTATTTGCCGTGGTTAATCTGTTATGGGTGCATGTGTCGTTGGCTCATGTGTTGACTGGGTAATTTGCAATGAGTCATCTGTCAGGGTCTAAATTATCGCGGTTTATTTTCTATTGGTTGATATGTTTTGGGTTCACGTGTCTTGATCCGAGTTCGTGGCACTGTGATTAGAGTGCTGAACTTGAAATTGTAACGCATGAGTTCAAATCCCAGTCAAGGTCAACTCATACCATTCATCATTCAATCCACTCTGGCTGGCAATGAGTGTCATGTATTGTTTTCTATTTATTTACAGAATATGTGACATCTTCTCAAGATAATGTAAAGTGTAGATACAGTTTCTTGTTCATAGGATGCAGTTAGGAGCATATGGCACGGCAGACTGGCTCCTGTAGTGACTGAATTTCCACCACTGGCTCATGGCTTTCAACAGAGATGAGCACTGCCCATTGTGTGTTGTGTTCTTTGTATGCCAAGATTGTTGAGGGCCATATATGATGTTTTGTGAGTACAAAGTCCAGTTATAATCCACATTATACATTTTTTTAATGTTTTAATTACATGTTACTTCAAAAGAATGCGTGACCAGATAATGCAAATATAATTAGTACTAAAATATCCAAGTTAAGATATTGACGGTCTAGCCACTTAGGAATTGATCATTAATTTGTAAGTAAAACCTCATACAGTTGAACTTAAGTTTCAATAAAAAAATGTTAATCAATCATAATCACAATCTTTATTTATACTGGAGGAATCTAATGAGTGATCAAGTTCTTTTTCACACCTGTCCAGTAGGGGCGGGTCATAAAGTTACAACAAGAGTTCACTTGCCTCCCATAAAGTGTACACAAGCATGTACAATTTAAATATGCTGTATATTAACACCCCAGATAGCTGGACTAATAGAGAGGAGACCTGGTCCAAATAGCTTAAATTCCCAGCTACCTGCGAATGAAACAAAAATAAAACTTGCAATTCTTATTTTACATTTAAACACATGGCACAAGTGAAACTAAAGCCCTCGAAACAATTAAAATTAATACAAATGTATTTTTAATCAATTTACTCTCCTGTAAGGACGAAAAACTTCAGCAAATAAAATACAGACTACAAACCGAAAAGTAATGCACTCTTATGTATTATCTGTTCTCTTTGGTTCTTTTGGTAAAGTCACGTAAGTAGTTAAGTACTGTACTCACCACTGAGGTGATGCAGTTGTGGTGATCAGGCACAAAACTGAGTGGACAATGTGCGCTTAACTACTCTACACGGACATTGCACATGGACCATATATTGTTTTATTGGTCAGCCCCAGTCCAGATAAGTGTGAATTCCAGGTCCCCAAGTTTCAGATAGACTGGTAGTTTGCTGTATTGGATTTTAGTGAATTCAGAGGAGACAACTTTTTTGCTTTAGCTTGTATTTTGAGCATATACATTTTCATACAAAATCACATTCTGACCTGGTAAAGACCAGATATTCAAGGGCAACTGCACTGTTTTTTTTAAAGATCGATTTGCATGAAGAGAAATGCAGTATTACAGTACATTGCGTGACAGTGCATGTTTGTGTTTGATTAAGAGGGTTGGAATGTGCACTACGTCGCCATGATTTTCTGGCACTTGCCTGCAATCCAGCACTTTACAGGCAAGGCTGGTGGATCACGCAGGTTTGCGAAACTTCCAAATCTGCTGGGCTGCAAGGTGGCCAGGAGATGGCAGCAAGTTCTCCTTCAACACACAAAGTGCTCCTTAAAACTGTATTAGTCAAATACTCCAATGCAGTAAAGATGTAAAAATCTTGACACTCATTGGCTAAATAACATTCATATTACCCAAGAGGCGTGATTCAGTGATATATCTCTGTAATAGAGCATTGTTTTCCAAATGCTCATTGGTCAGTTCTATGCACTGAGATCTCGCTGTCACATCCCTGTTTCTTGCATTTTTCTGTTTCGTCTTATTTTTTACATCTGAAAACATATTGACAGTGTTATTTATTTTTCCATTACAAACACCTCCCTAAGATATTCCCGCATTTATTGTGAATAAAATTATATTCATACCATACCTTTCCTGTACGTTTTCTGCTGCTTTATTGCATTTGTGGGTTTTCCAAACCACAATGTTTGTTCCATTGTGACGGCTTGTGTTGCACATGAGTTGAGCATCGGTGAAACATAGCAATGTGCCGTGTCCCCACTTATAGCCACGCATTTCCAGTGTTGCGTCTCCACCTCTTCTACTGCAGATATCCCTGCACTTGTGTCTTTCTCCTCTTGAATCGACTTGACCCCTCCGGTCTATAATGATGCTTCCTTGATGACGTGGTTACTATGATGCATGTGAAGATAGTTTGAGACCGGCACAGAATGAGAGATGTATGGAGTGAGAGAAGCAAAGAGTGATGGTATGGAGACAAGGAGTGAGAGAAGCAGACACTTTATTGGAGATGTACGGAGTGAGAGAAGCAGAAAGAGAAATTGTATGGAGTAAGAGATGCAGATACTGCACAAAATATATATTAGGCAGATATAACATAATAGAGAAGCTTTGCAGAGCGTGACAAACTATATGAGAGCTAGTGAGAGACAAAGGGAATCAAAGTATGTATCACAGGCAATATGACATTTGCTTTTTGTCGCAGGAAATAACTTTCTCGAACGGCAAGATGTTGTATTTCCATTGCCCCTAAGAACAAAATCATGATTTTTACTGCATACAGATTCATTTACAATTGTCAAAATATGAAAGATGTTTTTACGTAACCAATGTAATGATGCCCACAAATTAGTTTCTCAGTGAAACAATGTCAAAGTGTCTGTTCGAACTTATCTTGAACTTTCCTTTTACATTCGAAAATGTCTATGGCTGTTCACTGTGATGTAAACGTTGCCTGGCCCTGTGTACTGTTTATCATTGTCACATAGTACTTCTCTCATGGAGAGAAAGAAAATGAAAGCTACATTGTTTTTTTAGGTGGTAGTCGTGCCTGCAGTCATTCTTGCATGCCTGCAGGCAATGAAGTCACTGTTCACGAAAGCAAGCCAGTATGCACCTGAGACTGCAGACATGTCAAAGCTAAAGAAAAAAAAAGTTTCGATTTAAAGCTTTCGTGACTGCAGGGATTCATCTTCTTGGTTCTTTCGGTAAAGTCACGTAGAAGGGAAGTAATAAAATAATAAAAATAAAACATAATAAAACAATTCTCACGACGTTTCGGCCACAACGCAAGCAGCCGTCCTCAGGTGAAAACCAGGTCCGTCGAGGCGACAGAGTCTGAATGAAACAGCACACGAGCTTGGAGCATATATATAAGCTGGGCGCATTGACAAAGGAATTTGTATATCAAAAGGAATTTAGCATATTTATGCACCATAAATATGCTAAATTCCTTTTGATATACAAATTCCTTTGTCAATGCGCCCAGCTTATATATATGCTCCAAGCTCGTGTGCTGTTTCATTCAGACTCTGTCGCTTAGACGGACCTGGTTTTCACCTGAGGACGGCTGCTTGCGTTGTGGCCGAAACGTCGTGAGAATTGTTTTATTATGTTTTATTTTTATTATTTTATTACTTCCCTTCTACGTGACTTTACCGAAAGAACCAAGAAGAAAAAAAAAGTGCTACCATTTAATTTAGTTTCACTTGGTAACTACACAAACGCCAATTCAGCTCATAGGAAATTAGTTATTTGGGGATAAAACTACGTTTTTGGCACATCAAGCCTGGTTTCCTGAAGTTACTGTCGACAAGTTCCTCATCTCTTGCTTGCCACCACAAGTCCTGCAACGAAATACACACTCGTGCGCACTGGGGGCAATGCACACTTACACAACAGATGCCCCACGTCGCGTCCACCCACGTGGACATCAGTAATGAAACAAGGCCTAAGCAGAAAATAAGCTTGGCGCGATCTATTCCGGCACACACAATCCCACACCTGGCCCAACAGCACAAGGAGCAACAACCAACATCAGCATGAACCCTCTTCCCTCGACCCTGAACGCGAAGGGGGTGGGTAGGATTGGGACTCTTAACGACCACTGCAGGAATCCAGGGTTAATGCAAAGCCTTGTTTACCTTTCAGTTACCATTGAAATCTTGCTTTGCTCTTGAACCCATGTCAGAACATTAAACAGGAAGAGGGAGAAGAAACCAAACGCAGCCCCATCCCTGAACTCCCAAGCATGGCCCCGTCCAAAGCCAGCTTCCCTGCATGCCACCATCCACAGCCTGTTCTACTTCACACACATCATAGGGGAGCTCCAAGCTGCTGCCCTTGACACCCCGACTCTGCTGGCCCAGGAAGCCACCATTGTTTTTGTTGATGAGCCTTGCATGCCTCCAGCACAGGAACCCTTCTTGTATGCCTCCACATTGCACTCCTTGACCCAGGTCAAAGAGGACAATGAATTTGAAGAGGGAGAGGATGAAGAAGTACGAACTAGACTAACGTCACTTCTCTATCCTCTTGTGAGCCTTCTTTGCTCTGCCCCTCTTCATCGGCTACTTATTTTCTGTACACCTCTTCAACCCCCACCCTGCTCCCACGAGAGGCCTGAGAGCCCTCCAGCCCCTCTCCTCTGCAGCAAAGCCCACAACTGTTGCTCCAAATCTAACACCAGGACACTAATGATGCTCTTTGTCAGGTGATTATAAAGTCGCGTACCCCTCCTCTCGCTGCAACAGCTCATTCTCCCAGCCATCGTCCATCGAGAGAGACTCACCTGTCCACCTTAACTCTAGGAGAGAAGCTGCTCCCTCTCTCGAAGGCCCCACCTGATCTGCTGATCCTCCTCTCCATACCCTGCTGATGCTGAAGCTGCCCAGTCCCACCTCGGCATGGGCCTCGGCACTGACTGCCCAACCCCCCCTCACATGGGAACCCCTAAGGAGTGCAGGGATGGTGTGGATTGCTTGAGGGCTATCCCCTTGAGAGGATGAAGTGGACTGATCATTGCAAGCCGTCGAACCCGGGATCTGCCAAACCCCTGCTGATATTCCTCCCCCTTGACATTGGCACCAAATTTTTATTTTTAAATCCTTTATATTAAGTTCACTTGCTTGCTTGCTTACGGCTGTGCAAATCTTTCGGTCGTTTTTTAACCCACTTCCCGTGATCCAATCGAGCTGACATTTTGCACACAGACTCGTTGTGCGTGACAATGTATTTTCGTGAAATTTTTTTCCCAAAATTTTACACTTTTTAGGAAATTTTTTATTATATTTAATTACCAATTGCTTAATGGTGGCAGCCATTCATCTGACCCATAGGTGGCAGCCATCTCAAGCCAGAGGACGAGAGGACTCTAGCCGTCACGCATATCAAGGATTTATAGTGAAAAAATTTGTTTTTACGGGTGAATTTTTTATGAGTCAGGCTGGCCACTTCAGTTGCTATCCTGGTGCACCGTGCCACCAGGTGAAGTCCCCGTGTGTCTTCTCCTGCACCAGCTGCAACTTGCATTGAGCAGCTTCAGCTGCTTAAGTCTCTGCAAGCATTGCAGAGTGCTGGTGATTGAAACTAGTCGCAATACGAATGTTATATGATCTGTGTGTGTATATATGAGACACTTTTTGCTCTCCAAGTGTAAAAAGATGTAGAGTTCAACTTTATTCCACTGCGATTTACAAAAAATTGAACACTGGCAGCCAAAATATGATGTAAGTGCCCTATAAATTATATAATGCAATAATGAGCTTGTGTCCTTAAAGTTATCTATCGCATGGTCATATAATTAAACAGGTATTATTTTGTCAACCATATAATTTGACAGTTTCATAAAAAACGTTACTCTTAACATTACAACTCATGGTTAATCGGATGAAGCTAAACAGACATACATTCTAAAACAGCAGCATGCCAGAAATAAGGATGTTACAGTGACTTGTGGGTAATTGTAAGCTGTTATAAGGCATAGAAGGGGGAACGGAATTTAATTTTGATATTGAATGAGTCTTTGCATAATTTTTTTTTATAATGAAGAAAATAATTGTGCAGAGATTAAAATCCATCTTGAGTTGAGACAGGTTCTTTTGAAAAATGTAAGATGGCAAAACTGTAGAACACTTTTTAAACATGTTAACATTAAACACGCTGACAGAATTGAGCCCCTCGCTTGACACACATTGTTTGATTTTAATCTCTGCAGATGGCACTAAATATATTAAGCTGCATTCATCTTGGGAAGGTCGAATCAAGTTCCTTGCTCTGTCTGAATAGGTAATAGCAATTTCCGGGCAATAAATGAGCCCGCCAGATTGTATAAAGCGCCAAACAGGTGTTGTTTTTGCTGCTAGCAGAGGAATCTTAATTGGATTCTGTGTGAGCCAGACACAATGATTGTAATAAGCTATTTAGCAGCCTCAGAATTTGTATGAATGGTGCATTCTCTTGCGAATTAAAAGATGCTCTTGACCTGCAACAACATTCATCTGGTGCTGGGCCCATCGCTCAGTGGAAATAGGAATGGAATTACCTGTTTATGTAACGCTCAGTCATTGGTTTTAAATTGCACACAGTCTCCTGCATGACATTGAGATGGCGTCCTGGGTGCACTGCTGGCAAGTGGAGGATTGGGGGCAGCGGTGTATTTGCGTCTGCTTGTGCATGCGCAAGTGCATGTGTGTATATCACCATGTGTTTCAACGGAAAAAGGGAGGCGGCGTTGACTGGATAACCAGTTCCGCCCGAATCGCTGTGAGCACGCTCGTGACGTCCCGTTGCATTGGTGAGCCGCGTTGACGTTCTGTGCCCGTTTTGTCACCTGTCAGCGTGCGGTGTATGATGCGCCATTCCCAGGAGGTGGCTCACAACCCGTAAGGCGCTTCCACAGCCAGCAGCATATCGATGCCGTTCGTGATATGAATGTGGGCAACAGCTTATCCTCAATTTACTGATGTTGGCAGCGAATGTACAAGAGCTGTCACGCAAAATGAATTGCACAGGCATACGTAAGGCTGGTCTAAAACACCCCAACAATGTTAGAGTATTATAATAATGTGCACCCACACTTCCGAGGTTTTTTGGATAGTCATACGTAAAATGTTTATACTAATTTTATTCCTAACACGTAGACTTTCGCGACTAATCTATATATATAAAATCGTTCATGTCTGTCTGTGTGTGTGTGTGTGGACTTTGGCCCATACGCACTTTCATTGGACGGCGGTTGCCCCTGGCAACGGCTAGCCACGCCTTCGCCGCTTTCATTGGACCTGGCAACGGCTAGCCACGCCTTCGCCAAGGGCTGCAGTTTCATTGGACGGCGGTTGCCCCTGCCAACGGCTAGCCACGCCTTCGCCACTTTCATAAGCTCCGTATTTAATTAAATAATAGCCATTACACAGTATTGTTGGAGCGCTAGGGGGGGGGGGAAGGAACGCCACCCGTACCCTGCCTCTTCCAAGCCGACAATTTTAGGCAAGGCCGCAGGCTTTGCACGCTACTAGGCCTCGACATCCACCACGCCACTCTGAGGTAAATTCATCAAAGTTTTTCCTACTCTTCACTACACCCCCACCACAATGTGTGCTATTAATATTACTTTTAAACCCAACGCGCCAACAATCGATTACTTTAATGTTCACTGTACAAATACTCATTAAGCTGGGTGAGCGTACTGCCAGTCTATCATGTACACTGTAGCCTGCTTATTAAGCTCGGTGAGCGTACTGCCACTCTATCATGTACACTCTAGCCTGCTTATGAAGCTGAGTGCGTGTACTGGCAGTCTATAATGTGGACTCTTGCCTGGTTATTATAATCGATTCTTTATATGTTCTTTGTACAAACAGTCATTAAGCTGCTTGAGCGACCCCAGTTCGATTCCAACTCACGCCCACCACCGCTGACGATTATTTGAAACGGACCTGGCCCTCCCCTAGGTCCACTCAGCCTCAAAAGCGTAACTGCTGTCGTGTGTGAACATCGTCACTGGGGAGACAAAGGCGGCGGGGCATCGTGGATCCAAGTCCCGGGCGAAGCCGGGTCATGTGTATGTGTGTTTGTGTTTATGTGTATGTCTGTGTGTCTCTATGTATGTGTGTATGTACGTGTGTGCATGTGTTTGTGTGTATGTATGTGTGTGTCTATGTATGTGTGTGTCTATGTATGTGTGTGTATGTGTGTGTATGTATGTGTGTTATGTGTCTGTCTGTGTCTGCATGTATGTGTGTGTGTATTGTGTATGTGTTTGTGTGCATGTATGTGTGTGTTTGTGTGTATGTGTATGTCTGTGTGTATGTGTTTGTGTGTATGTGTGTGTATGTATGTGTGTGTATGTGTTTGTATGTGTTTGTGTGTTTACGCTCGCATTACACAAATGTGTTGCTGGTCTAAGGCGTTCCTCGCACAGCATTGCCGCTTTATTATTTCAGTCGTTTACTGCCTTACGCACCCTGAAAGTCGTGTGTGTCTGCAGCAAGCGCGTGTATGTGTACCTATGGACGCGCGCGCGTGTGTTGTGTAGGGGGAACGGTAGTGTAGTGCTTAGCGTGCTGTCTGTGTCTGTGTGTGTGTGTGTGTCTGTCTGTGTCTGTCTGTGTGTGTCTGCGTGTGTCTGTGTGTGTGTCTGTGCGTGTGTGGTGTGTGAGGAGCGGTGGGTGTAGTGCTTAACGCTACGCTGCGCTACCAACCCGGCGAACCCAGTTCCATTCCCGCTCACGGCCACCACCGGTGACGATTATTTGAACCTCCCCTAGGTCCACTCAGCCTCAAACGAGTAACTGGTGTGGCGTATTAACATCGGCACTTGGGAGACAAAGGCGGCTGGGCGTGGTAGATCCAAGTCCCGGGCGAAGCCGGGTCATGTGTATGTGTTTATGTGTATGTCTGTGTGTCTGTATGCATGTGTGTATGTATGTGTGTGTATGTGTTTGTATGTATGTCTGTGTGTGTATGTATGTCGGTTTTGCCGCCGTGGTGGATCCAAGTCCCGGGCGAAGCCGGGTCATGTGTATGTGTGTATGTGTTTATGTGTATGTCTGTGTGTCTGTATGCATGTGTGTATGTATGTGTGTGCATGTGTTTGTGTGTATGTATGTGTGTGTGTATGTATGTGGGTTTTTTTGTATGTGTTTATGTGTATGTCTGCGTGCCTGTATGTATGTGTGTATGTACGTCTGTGGATGTGTTCGTGTGTATGTATGTGTGTGTCTATGTATGTGTGTGTATGTGTTTCTGTGTTTGTATGTGTGTGTATGTATGTGTGTTATGTGTCTGTCTGTGTGTCTGCATGTATGTGTGTGTGTATTGTGTATGTGTTTGTGTGTGTTTGTGTGTTTACGCTCGCATTACACAAATGTATAATGCGGGTCTAAGGCGTTCCTTACACAGCATTGCCGCTTTATTATTTCAGTCGTTTACTGCCGTATGCACCCTGAAAGTCGTGTGTGTCTGCAGCAATGGACGCGCGCGCGTGTGTTGTGTAGGGGGAACGGTAGTGTAGTGCTTAGCGTGCTGCCTGTGTCTGTGTGTGTGTGTCTGTGTGTGTGTGTGTCTGTGTGTGTGTCTGTGTGTGTGTCTGTGTGTGTGCGTGTGTGGTGTGTGGGGAGCGGTAGTGTAGTGGTTAGCGTGCTGTCTGTGTGTGTGTTTCTGTCTGTGTGTGTCTGCGTGTGTCTGTGTGTGTGTCTGTGTGTGTGTCTGTGCGTGTGTGGTGTGTGAGGAGCGGTGGGTGTAGTGCTTAACGCTACGCTGCGCTACCAACCCGGCAAACCCAGTTCGATTCCCGCTCACGGCCACCACCGGTGACGATTATTTGAACCTCCCCTAGGTCGACTCTGCCTCAAACGAGTAACTTAACTACTGTAGCGTATTAACATCGCCACTGGGGAGACAAAGGCGGCCGGCCGTGGTAGATACAAGTCCCGGGCGAAGCCGGGTAGTACAGCTAGTATCTATATATAAAAGGGAAATTTGTGAATGTGTGTCTGTTCGAAATGTTTAGCATATTTCCCGAAATGCAACAAACTTGAAATTTGGCGTGTGGGTAGCTTCCAGACTGTACGCAATGCAAAAAGTATAAAAATAGACTTTGTATTTTGAGGGGGGGGGGGGGGGCGCAATAATGGATATATTTTGTACAGCAAGTGAGCGGTGACGTCACATCTGTGATGTCACCCGCATGTGGCAGCGTCACACAGTGTGCCTGCTGACGTCACGCATCCCCTCCCCCCACCCCCCGCGTAGGCCGTGTATTAATCCAAGACAAGAATCCAAGTCCCGGGCGAAGCCGGGTAGTAAAGCTAGTTCATAATAAAGGTTTTTGCAACCCTCCACTACCCGACACGGCCAATCAGTAAAAAATGTGTCTCGTTGACAATAGACAAATAGTGCACTACTTTAGCCCACCGGTGCGTTGAAGAGTGAATCCACAACACGTGACACATTTTTTACTGATTGGCCGTGTCGGGTGGTGGAGGGTTGCGACACATTTATAAATAACGCGATCTAACCCAAAAACCTTTATTATGAATAATTATCTTCCTGTGCAGTCAAGTCGTTTTTGAAGTATATTTCTGCTCAAATGAGCAGTGCCATGAAGTTCACTCATTTCCATTCTGCAGTGGGATAGGGTTTCAGGCAAGACAAGGGAAAGTGGTGTCAATGTTGTCCGTAAATGTGTCCTGTGTTGACAATACTCAAACCAGAGGCACCTTTTACTGGAAGGAACCCACTGGTTCCACCAGCCCACAGGGGATTGTTGTGTCCGCCCGTCGTGCAGGGAGGGGCTGGGTGAGGAGGGAGGGGCTGGGGGAGGGTGGGGAGGGGCTGGGTGGGGAGGGTGGGGAGGGGCTGGGTGGGGCTGGGTGGGGAGGGGAGGGGCTGGTCACCCCGTGGTGCCCTTATAAAACTCAACGTTTAACCTACTAACGCCGGCTTGTGCCCGCCCTCTCAGTCGGGCATATTTGCGGAATACACCACGCCGCCGTTGACCCTGGCCATTGACCGAGCAACCCAACGTTCCTACCAGCTCCCTCCGCAGGAATGTGTTAAGGCTCTTCAGGTAAACCAGCGTATCCAGACCGACAGCATAACCACCTTGTTTTTTTGTAGGGTTGCACCGAATGAGCGCTGACCAATATCGTACAGTTAAGAGGGTCTGTCTCACCAGGGAATGTTACTCCTGTACTGTCCATTTGTCATACGGGTGACACCTTCACTTTATTCCCCAGCAAGTGTTGCTCGCTTCACGCTGTTAGCACGCACTCCTGCTGATGCGCTCAATCGAGATTTACGGTTATTTCGTTTATTCATCACGAGCCTATGACCTCGGCTGATGATTATTGCTTCGTAGTACATGACAAGACCAAGCAAGTTTCCGCCTCTCATGTTGATTGTGAATCTATTGTCTGAATGAATCTCCCCCACACCAACCCCCCCTCCTACCCCAATACATCCAGAAAATGCCATATCCTAGAATAGCCATTGCTTCGTAGCTAACAGAATGGAATGTACATTTGAAAATTGTTCCTAAATGTGTTTCAAATGAGGCCATTAGAAATGAGCAAGCGGGGCCTTATCATAGCTGGATGGTCGTGAGTAAAAAAAACTGGCCTCGGGTCAACCCAGCCAATCATCCCTTTATCTACAGTAAAATGGCTAATACCTTGTTGGAGTATCAACAGTCATCATCTACAGATATACTGGCCCTTTCAATAGGGACGTGCATTTGCCATGATTGGCTCAAGGCAACCAGTGTAGACGAGCAACATTCTATGCCCTTAAGAGTCCATAGATAACAATTACTTTTTATGTTCATAAATAATAAATATCTCGCGACACTTTTTTCTTAATAATTTATTGAGCACCAGAGAGCGTTGCGCACCGTCATCCACATGGCCTTCCACGGGACTGGAGGCAACTTCGGAGCAGAGCTAGTTTGACATGGAAGTGCACTGCGGAGGCTGAAGTCAAACACCACGGTCTTGGATTGTGCTCAGCGTGGCATCCTGCTCAGGGATAGGGTCACCTGGAGGCATCCCACGGGGCCCGCTATGATCCAGCCAGGCGCAAGTTGCTACTGATTGATGATGACGCAAGTTGTATATACTGCATTTATTTGATCTCAGGTCATCTTTTACGTAACATCTCTATCAAACTCTGTTCACTGTGTTATACGTTTGTAGTTTAAATGTTGGTAACATCTGAAACATTTTAGATTTGGCATTATGGTTAAAACATCCAATATATTCAGACAAGGTCATAAAGAAGGCTTCTCAGGTGTAGTCCAAATAGTTTCAAAGACAAAGAATATATTATCAGAGCATGTTTGTTTGCATGTTTTGCCACAAGTACGTGTGGTTAATGCAGACTTGATTCCTTGCAAACGGTATCTTTGGTGGTTGAACATCTGAACACCCGTTTTATTGCCAGAAAGGTTAAAACCCCATTGTTATTTTTCATCATATTCAGCCTCCAGCGCCACCTCGAGCGTGTGTTTTGCAGTGCACGCTTCCACACAGCCAATGATCGTGTGCGTTTTGTAGCCCCCTGTCTCTACTCAATACCGTATGGTACGGATGTTGAACTTCTTTCGCACCGTACGAAGCCAACCGTGCTAATCGGATGCACGGGGAAGGACAACAAACTAAACACAAAAAGCAGTTCTAAAGAAATGAGTTTTCAATCTCGATGATTTAAAAGTTCACAGCTCCAGTGACTTCCAGTGTTTGTCTCTTCTGCTTTCTTTCATGCAGGATTTTCTTGCATAAACACACCTACATTCTGAGTACATTACAGTGCAACACTACATAAATACAATGTTCCATTTTTTATTATTATTATTCCATAATGTTTAAACAATTTAACTGTTTTTAGGTTTAAACATTTGTATCTAGCACCCCTGCTCGAAACTATATCAATGAAGACTCACTGCAGGATACACGTGAAATAGAACCTCGCAGCTCATTGGGCCCTTCCTGCTGAATGATAAAATCATCTTAAAATATATTTTATTCAGGATTTGTTTTAACTGCTGACAAAAATATATGACAATTCAACTTAGCAACATCGTATAAAACATCAGCCAGCTCTGTTTTTTTATCATTAGTCATTGTTACGATGAAAACAATGGGTTTTTTTTCCTCGGACACCAACTGACAATGCCGTCCTTTATTATTCACAACTAATTGACGGTGATTGTAAAACGTATTCATCGCAAAAATAAAACATTTGTACTTTTCATTTTACCATTGTTTAGCCACGAAAGCCTCATTAACTCTCGACTTTTTCATTAAAGTCCTGCCAAGTTATCACCAGTATGGGGGCAGTGTTGCTATGTATAGTCCCAAATGAGTAATTATTAGGTTTCTTTTGCACTGGGATGTTTTTTGCCAATACAGTTACATTGTGTGGGGTTGTTGTTGTTTAAGCTGTTGAAGGAAATTGAACTCCTCGGTGAACCCATGCAGAACAGGGGGAGAGCATACTCCACAACATACGGGGGCCTGAAGCACAGATCTCATTTATACTGTAAATCACAAGTGCCATTACTGCACTACCCTGCCGCCCCAAACGTAACTCGGGGTTCACCAAGTGCAGACGTGTGGACACTTGAATACAGACCACCCGTTTCTAGATGGATTCGCCGCTATTAATGCTAGCCCCCCACAGTCCATGCTCTCATTCCCAGAATCATTTTCCTTCGGCAAGAACCAATCTACAAATCCTGTGTGATGGAGCCACTTCGTACGTTATTATTGGGGTTCCGCCTCAATTTCTTGCCGAGATGCAGTTGGATTTACGGGAGCTTTATATAAAGCGTGAGGCTGTGTGACCTTGGGCAGTGTGCTGGTATAAACATTTTTTATATATATATGGCAGATGCACGGAGGTTTTGGGAATGTTTAACTTGGGTTCTGTTTTCCACCAGCCACACCTGACACAACTGTGACCTTGCGATATGAAGATCCTGTGCCATGATGGGTATGGAAAGGCCATGCAATGCAGAAAAATGAGTTGCACAAATTGGTGTGCTTATGAGGCTGATGTCATGGGGTCATTTGGTATGCCGTACATCAATTTCCCAGCACACAGCACACTTTAGGAATGCCACAGAAATGCAAAGTGGCTCAGTAGCAAGTGCTAACCACCAGACTATCCAAGAACATTTATTCCATTTTTTTACTCTTTTTTTATTGTCACATTATGCATTGGTCCTACGTTGCATGCACTTTGAAAGCGTGTCTCCCATTTACCATTCTTAAATCACGGTAAATCTGAAAACAATAGCCTTCATGACAAGAATATTGTTTTGCTCATTTTAAACTTATTAGTTCACAGCATGCCTTGTAGCACCATTTTTCATTTGCATTTGCCGCCTTCATACCCTTTGTGACATTAGCTGTTTGCAACTTGCTTTTGCACTTGGCAAATTATTACGATTAATAATGTGTAATATCATTATCTTAATATTTTCACATGATAACGAAAGCAAAGCATACGTTACCATCAATAGTATAAAGATTACAACTCTAAATTGTCCTGAATTTCACTATGAATCACACTTTCTGTGCATGGCATTTATTGTTCCTTGGCCCAGCTACTTTATCTAGTTCACTCAGGGCACACACACATTTTTTTATCGAT
The DNA here is from genome assembly GCF_015708825.2 of Lethenteron reissneri. Taxonomy (NCBI): domain Eukaryota; kingdom Metazoa; phylum Chordata; class Hyperoartia; order Petromyzontiformes; family Petromyzontidae; genus Lethenteron; species Lethenteron reissneri. Next base: position 9,994,626 of record NC_083807.1, read on the forward strand.
GCTCTGGATCAGAAATGTGGTCGTTCACAAAGAAAATGGAACAAAGTTGAAGAGTACACACAGCAGCACAGGGAGGTGCATGCTATAGATTCACCCTTTCCCATTCCGATGACGTATATTTTACGTAAGTGTCATCAGTTTTTCTACCCCGATTCCGTTCCGGTAACGTACGTGCGTTTGTGTCATCAGAACGGAACCAGAAGAAAAATAAAATAATTATCGGTAGACCGAGGCTCCCACAAGGCCATGCAGGAGGGCGTGTGGCACACTTTAGTGCCAGTATGGTTCTCTGCGGTGAGATCAATGTCTTTAAAAACAACGGAGCTATGCCTCTCTAAATAATATTAATGCTGAATCGCTTGTGCATTTTGAGATTCATCGGTGAACGGGACCCACCCTGCAACTTGCAGTTGTCTCGAAACAGAAAAAGTGTTATACTGAGAGACAGAGAAACGCATGACTTACGTAATGTGAGTAATTTGGAGACACTATATTTTAACTAATCAGATAGGTGGGGGAGCTGAAGCAGGACACATCGCTAGGAGGGCAAATGGCCAATAGTCTAGACTAAATTAAACTAACCAGATAAGGCCCACTGAGCTATATAGCCACAAATAATTGCTCCACGAAGTGGCTTATCACGTGAAAATTCATAGCAGCCAAATACTCTTACAACGCATGTTGATTCTAAATGTGGAGGGAAACACCGGAGGACCCGACAAAAAATCCACGCGACCATGAAGAGAGAGACATGCATACTCCAAATATACAGGTGTCAGGGTCAAGATCGAAGCCAATGACCTCCTGCATACTAGGCAAGGGAGTTAACACTCACCCCAATGATAAAGTGACTAATGACGGAGTGGCAGCCAGAGAAATGCACGCATCCGAGAGGGAGACCACCATGGAGATGGATCGATACAATTGGCTCGTGTGTGGGTACTGAATGATGCGTCGAGAAACTGAGATATGGCAACGGCTTAGGGAGGGAGGTCTTGATCCAGTAGTGAATCGATTGTGGTTGCTGATGATGCTTAATGCTGAATAAGCATAGCCGCTAAGTGCTTGCACCTTTCCCCCAAAAGGGACACGTACTACATTATTTCTAATGCATTGAATTTCTCCTTCATAATAAAAACCTTTGATATGATGGCATTAAACTAAAGGAGAAATTTGAGAAAAAAATATTTTCCTCGAGTGTTGAAAATACTTAATTTATATGCAGTACTTTAGAACTGTTGCATTATGTACTGTCCACCTGTGCATTAGTAAACAGACATTAATTCTAGATTTGAAGCTTTCGTGACTGCAATGATTCATACTCTTAGGTTTTTCGGTAAAGTCACGTAGGTAAAAAATTTAATAAATGAAAAAACTAAATTAAATCACGACGTTTCGGGCGCAACACAGAGGGACACTTGTGTTGTGCCCGAAACGTCGTGATTTAATTTAGTTGTTTTCATTTATTATATTTTTTACACAAACGTCCCTCTGTGTTGCGCCCAAAACGTCGTGATTTAATTTAGTTGTTTTCATTTATTTAATTACATTTTTTACCTACGTGACTTTACCGAAAAACCAAAGAGTATAAACGGACATTCCCTAATCAAATCTTTAAAAGGTTAATGTAAACAGTAATTAAATGTGAACTTCCTCTGGTAGTGGATAGCGCTTCGCAAATCACAGTTGGCACATTTTGCATACGGCCAACTTTACTACCAATGAAACGTTTAGCTGGCTAAGTTACTTCCTCTTATCCATCATGACCAGTTAGTCACACACTAACCGTGGCTGGCGAAATGTATTTTTTGCTGCAACTTTAAGAACCCATAAAGGTAAAGATAAACTGCAATTTCAGTGCAATTTATGGGTTGCAATCCTAACGGGCTGCCATTTGCATCACTCTTGATTTAACAATTATTACAGCGTGCAGTCGGCGGCTACGTGAATGCACACTTTTGCGCCTGATTGAGATGGCTTCCAGTTTTTTGTAGTTAGGTGTGATCGCATTTCAACGTGCATCCATTCAGTGGAACGAGTTATAATCCCGTGGCCACATAGCTAGTGCTTTCTATGTGTGTGTGAGCGTGAGTGTGTATGTAGTGGAGTGGTTAGAGCAATGCGCTACAGACCCGGCGACCCAAGTTCGATTCCCGCTCACGGCCAATACCAGTGATGGTTATCTGAATTGGTCCTGGGCCTCCCCTGGGTCGACTCCGCTTCAAATGAGTACCTGGTGGTGTGTGTAAACATTGGCACTGGGGAGACAAAGGCGGCCGGGCTTTGTGCTGGCCACTCAACCCCCTCGTGTGCTGTGCTGGCTTTCATAGGTGCTCGATAACAGCACTTGCCCCAACAGTCTGCTCAGGCTATATGGGGTATCTTTTTTGTGTACGTGTATGTATGCACATGTGTGTGTGCAAGTTAATGTGTGTTTATGACAGGCGTGTGTGTACTCTTAGGCTTTTTCGGTAAAGTCACGTAGGTAAAAAAAAATAGAAATAAAATAATAATAAATGAAATTAAATCAATTAAATCACTATTTATTTTTTACCTACGTGGCTATACCGAAAAAACCTAAGAGTATGAATCCTTGCAGTCACGAAAGCTTCAAATCTAGAATGAGGCGTGTGTGTATGTGCCTTTGTGTAACTTCTTTATTGGAACACCTGTGCCGGCCTGAAACATTCAGGCTGGTGGTGCCTAAGATCCATGCTGGGAATAACCAGGCTGGATTGTGTGACGAGCTCACAGATCATTGAACGTTTCTCCTCCAGTCGGCCAGATTGCATTAGCTGGGTCATGCAGCCCACAATTCCCAGGCACCATATGCCCAAAAACAGCTTTAGTTTGGTTGCATAGAGGAGTCTAAATGGGCACAGCATGGGCTGGAGAGGACATGGATTGATGTTGTATAGGAGAATTTGGAACTGATTGGACTTGCCTATTACTGGTACCAGCACTTTCAAGATTGCCCTCTCTGGAGGAAGCTCGTGATAGATGTCTCCGGGCAATTGGAGGCAGTCGCCCTCCGGCAAAAACGCAGGGCGGTGGAGAAATGCTCACAATATCAAGCAGAATGCCAGACGGCTAATACACAGAGTTGGCACACTGGGGAGCACAGGTGGTATATCTTGCCAGTCATCTCAGTCAGTTGCATGATAACTCCTGAGTCTGTAATACTTTGAATGCCAATGTTTTATTCCTCTGAGAATTTTTTTTTTCAAATGTCGTGCATGTATTGTAATATGACAAGAATAATTGTTAATCATTGCAAGCAATTTAAAACAATGGAACTAAAACATTGTTTTGAGAGCACACTCGAAACGTAATAGTGAACGCATCACTAGATACAGACGAATGGAGAGATGGAATGACATAAAACCAAGTGCACGGAAACCCAACCTTAAAATTCTTCCTAAATTATTATATAAAAGTGAAATTATGCTCATACCGAGGCCAAAATGGAATGCAGCACGTTTGTGAATATAAATGCCAAAGCAAGAGGTCATGTCACTCAATTGCTGGCATAGCGCTGTTGAGTAAGTGGCACATGGGGCCTGACAGCTGAGGTAAGGCAGGGTGGCTCATAGATGTTGTAGCCATAGCTTGTCACAATTGGAGACTGAATAATATCTTATCGCTCATTCTTCCCACCATCTGGCATCATAGAAGTCATTTCTACCCACAGCCTCCAATGTGCACCTGATGAGTTAATGAGTTAATGATGACGTCACCCTGCTGCTGCTCTATATAAGAACGGGAGACACAGCAGAGCCTCACCATTCTGGCGAATTGCCCGATGATGCTGGATGCAATTACCAGCGAAACGTCGTACTCAAATTCTAAATGTTGTGGCTTCAACACACCGGTGGGCTAAAGCAGTGAACTATTTGTCTTTGTCAACGTGACACATTTTTTACTGATTGGCAGTGTCGGGTGGTGGAGGGTTACGACATTAGCAAAGTTAATGGGCCCCAAAGTGTGGATGTTGGGACTGCACATTTATTGATCCCAGAGGCAGATTTGGCAGCAGTGATCTTAGGTGACTGTATAGTACTGACAAACCCTAATGAGGATGACACTAGTCCATAGTTGTCTATGACTGCATCAATGCTGCTCTGAGTTGGTCACATGTGCTCAACATTTTTTTGATGATGATCTTAGACAGGAAATGCTGATGGTTATTTTGCATATGCACACAAGGCTGTGTGCTTTTTACGCATTTTTGAGTCCTGTTTGAAAAGTATGACTTTCCAAACTGCAGTTATTCTCTTTTCAAATTTGATTGGTCATTAATTTCCACCTCGACATAAGGAAGTTTGTCATAATTTCGTTTCCTAGAACATCAATGTGTGTTATTAAATACTTGTGGAAAGCCTGGGTATTATGGCACCTTGACTCCCACGGGAAGGGAGTTTTTCCAAATATGTGCAATCCACCAACCCTCACGACCTCCATCGTGCTGGATTACAGGCCACGTTCGTAGCCTCTACAGCCCGACATAGGGACCTTGTCAACAATTGAGTTCACTCAAGAGAGTTTTAAATCATTTAATCAGAATTCTCCTTGTAGAACGAATACATTCTATCAATAATCGTGGAATGACCTGAATTATCCTTTTGTGTTAACCCACGTTTTCAAGTGTGCATTTTCGACGGTGTAGATAATTGAATTACTGTATAGATTCTTTTCCCACCTATATAAGTTATTAGCTTTCCTGATGAGCTCATTACTGGTTGGTCCTTGAAAATTGCACAGGGCATGAATTGGATTTGAACGATGAATATGACATATTCCTTAGAATAATTTTAAAAGGCCGTATGTCAAGCCCGCATGTTTGACATTATTTATGGCAAATGTTTATCTATATTCAGTTGTACAAAGTGGTGCATTTTAGAAAGGTAAGCGTTAATCATAGCTTCATTATAGGGGGTGGGGGGAATTGTGGGGGCATCACTGCAGTCAATTGCATTTAAAGAGCATATGGGTGTCACTTGATTGCTAAATAAAATTGTTGGGGCCGTGTAAGGTAGCACTTAAACGTGGCATATCGGATTGTTGTTTGTAGCAGGAAGCTGAGATTTCAATTCAGTGAAAGTGATACAAGCCATGTATAATGCATTCAATAAGGGCATATCTCGAAGAGGCCTATTGATTTGGGTTTTGCAATTTAAGAAAGACGGATGGTTTGGGACAAAAAGTACGTGGAAAATAGCAATGAAAATGATCTCCGGATTGAGGCCGACGAGCTGCAATGTATAACCTCGAGAGGCATTCAAAGACCCAGGAATATTTCCATTCCAGCAGATGAGACAGCTGAGTAAGATTGATGGTGACATAAAACTATGAGAGGCTTCAGTGGTCGTGACACAGTTAAGGTGTCGTAGCTGTACACAACTTCTAACACTTGAAAGCCTTGCCTAAAACACCGCTTAAAGCACAAGCATGGATATGAGTTGGAGACGCAACATGTTCACTGTGATCTTTGTAAATAGGCTGTCTGCACAATGTTGTAAATCTTGTGCCCCTTTATAATAACGTGTTGTGACGTATACAGATCTTTGAACACACATGCATTTTGGAATTTGTATGGATCTAGCGGAGCACAATTATAGGTAAAGCGCTTTTATCATAAACTAGCGGGAAGTACCCGGAATTGCCCGGGCGAAAAAGACACACACACATCGACTTAGACACACACAGACATCGACCCACACACACATCGACCTACACACACACACATATGGACTCAAACACAGACATGGACTCACACACACACATTGACTTACACACCAATCCCTGATGATGCCACAGCTAGAGCAATTTTCTCCCTCTGGCGAACCTTAGCGAGGAGCAGGTTGAGAACAAAGGTCTTCCCAGTACCGCCAGGTGCATCAAGGAAAAATATGCCTCCATTTTTAGTCTCAATGTCTTCCAAGATTTTCGTTTGGGCTTCTCTTTGTACATTCATCAGCTTTGGTTAATTTTCCTCAATACATTTAAGAAGCTCTAAACCATCATAGGATATTTCACGTAGCATCTCTTGAGCAAGGGGGCATGCAGGTTGTCCCTGTAGGGTGTTGGTAGTCCGATAGACGCGAGGTCTTTTCCACCAATGGAGTGCAGTTTGTCTTCAAGGAGGATGAGGGCCTGGTTAAAGATGACATCAGAAAAGGTGATGTCGAGGTTTGGATTTTCTCGTAGACCTCTGGAGGATGTCCTCACGCATGCCCACTTTGTATTTTTGCCAGAGTCCAATGGGGTTAGATGGGCTGCAAACTTGAAGACTTATACAGAAGAGCAATCTCAGTTGAGAAGGGGACTGACTCACAGAAGCTTCTGTGATAGCTTTATCAAGACGCTGATCATCCTCAAGAATTCCACAAACATTGCAAGCTTTCCTGTATCTTTGACAAACAACTAATTCCACTGTTTTGAGGTCTATGAAAGATGTGGGCCCTTTGACAACATGGAGAAGCATTCGGAGAAAGTAGCACTCCTGATTCTTGGGATGAACTGTGTAGAATATCCTAAGGCATCAGGTTCACCGTCACCAGCACGTCGCTTCCATTTTTTTAGCAGTGCATGTTTAGTAGGAGGGAACTTCATGCTAGAGCAGATTGGCAGCAAATGGGTCACTTTGGCACAGAACAAAGAACGCCATGAAGGTGGTATGTTGTGGAGCCAGGGCCTGTTGCTGGGCATTTCCTTCGGTGAAGTAGATGCGTTGACCATTTTTGAGGTGAACTGCCAAATGGATGACTGTGGGGGAACACTCATGGATGGGGAAGCCAATAATTCTCCAAATGGCCTCATTCCTTGGAAAAAAAGTTTTATCCTCATCCACAATTTTCCACTCTTTTTGTAAGGCAAAGACAGCCATGTCAGAGCCTTTGTTGATGTATTGACAAACATATTTGATGGCTTTCACAGAATTGCAGATTTCCACATTAATGTGTGCCTCGAACGTCTTGCACGGAAGAGGGCAGTAGGGAACGATGCACCGGTTGTCAACCTTTATTTCAGAGTTAGTGCCAGGTCAGAGCGTTGTTTCAAATCCACCATGCTCAGTATTTCTGCGACGATATAGAGGATAGCCATCATGGCCTGAGTGTCTCAAGAAGTTTCGTGGATGCTTCTTGGTACACCTGCGGTCTTGCATAGATGGCGAATTAGGATTGAACTGCCCACATGGACCATGGACCATTTGCTTGCAGGCCACATCAACAAGGGCAGGGTCTTGATGGGGGTCAAGTAGCTCAGCACTGACAAATGTGTCAATGTCACTTGTATGAATTTTTTCTCTCATCCATCGCAAAATGTGAGCATGAGGAAGATGACATTGTTGGCACTCAATGGTGTGCAAGTTGCTGCTTGTCTTTACAAAGACGCCGCCTTCGTTCGTCGTAATAAGCCTCATGAGTTCATCAACTTTGAGTTTGAAGAGCCTTGCAATGATGTCATGTCTGTCTGTTGGCTTTTGGTTTGGAAAAAGCTCAACCTGGATGTCCTTCCATTGAGGATTGCAAGTGAAGGTGATAAAGAGATCGGTCCTGCCATATTGGCTGATGAACGTCATGGCATCCTGGGTCTTCTCATGCCTGTATCTTGGTCCACCTGTGAAGGATGAAGGCAAAATAAATAATCTGCGCACATTCTGAGCGTTTGCATCTACGTTGGCATTGATAGCATCCCTGAGATGAGCATACTGTTCTACACACAGGTGTTTTTGATGAAGTTGAATGCCAAAAAGGAGCTTACTCTCAATTTTGGCATACTCATCGACAATATACTGGTGAAATAGGTTGGCACACTGTAATATGGGGTTGCCTCCTTTTGTCCATGAACATGAAGGAATAGAAGTCTTTAGAGGAGACAGTTTTGTGAGGCTGTCTTTGCCATGTAGCTTTGATAATTTGAGGAATCTGGATGTGGTACCCATCTTGGATTTGCCACAGTATAATGGGGTATTGTAGGGCATCCTATGCTCTGTTTGTCTCAGGAATTAGTTTGATGGTGTTGTCTTGGTATCGAAGCACAATGTCTCTCTTACCATGTTCCTCATCCACCGTAAGAACAGGAACCTCAACAGATGTTGTGGCATTGAACCTCCCTGCGTGCTCCCCGCTTGGGTGGAAATAAAAGGTGCAGTACGCCAAATTGAAAATGGTTGCTTTTCCCAACAATGTAACAAAATGATCGACGAAATGTAATCAGCTGTCGCAAAGAAAGCCCAACGTAATTAGCAGTATAACATCGAAATCAGCATCGCAGTACTCTATATCAGTAAATAGCGTGACGTGAGCAAACAAAACAATAGAAATGCATTGAAGAAAGAAGCTAGAATAAGTATACATTATAGAGCAGCAGTCCGCACACTTAAGTTAAGAAGCAGGCTACAGTCTAGATTATAGACTGCCAGTACGCTGACTCAATTACATAAGCATTGCTGCAGTCGACATAATAAGCTGGCAATTCGGTCAATAGCTTATAAAGCAGGCTACAGTCTACATGAAAGAGTGGCAGTACACTGACCGAGGTAAAGAACCGGGCAACAGTGCACATTATCGACTGGCATACACTCACCCTGCCTCATAGCAATATTACCAGTGTAGAGAATAGACTGCCAGTGCAGTGACTTTAATTAATAAGGGGCCGTCCATAAATGATGTCACACATATGGGGGGGGGGGGGGGCAGACATTTGTGACGATGTGTGACGAGGGGGGGGGGGGGAATTGAGAAATGTGACGTCACATCTAAATGCGCAACTTTTAATAAATATAGTATAAACACGTTCTACTTAATTAAATATATTTTTAAATAAATGTTTTTTCCTACAACATCAGAGTGCAGCGCCACATTAAATACGCACTACAATGACAATAGTTTAAAGCGATTTGAAGCATGTTTTATTTTGTGGGGGGGGGGGGGGGGCAGAGCTTTGTGACGTCATATTTGAGGGGGGTCTGACTTTTTGTGACGCCGTGTGACGAGGGGGGGGGGGGATCAAAATCGTCCAAAATCGCGTGACGTCATTTATGGACGGCCCCTAAGCAAGCAACAGGCCACATCACAGAGTGCGATCAAGAAGAAGGCTGCAGTGTAGAGAAGTGGAAGTGTTTTATAATTGTAATAGTATTTGTATTAATTTATTTAGTAGTCACATTAAAAATGTAATGGCAATTGGTGTATGTTGGTGACAGTAATGAAAGAAGCAACGTACGTGACGTTAGGGAAAGTTGGAAATAAGAAGTTAAATGAATGTGTTAAAAAAGTGAATTAATAAAGTACGTTGACAATGTTGTTGCTGCATGTTGGTTTGCAATTTGTCCAGCGAAGGCGAAATGGAGATAGTTATTTAATTAATGCTGATGCATTGCAATATAATTTCCAGAAGCGTTACTGCACATTGCAGCGCACACACACATCGAACCTGTTGTAAGGGAGCTGTGAATTCATATGCGTTACCTCGCGCAGTGTCGACACGAAAGTGAAATGGCCCCTCACCCCCACCGAACGCGTGCGAGTTGGTAGGGGCCGTCCCCCCCCACCGAACGCGTGTGACTTGGTAGGGGCCGTCCCCCCCCACCGAATGCGTGCGAGTTGGTAGGGGCCGTCCCCCCCCACCGAATGCGTGCGAGTTGGTAGGGGCCGTCCCCCCCCACTGAACGCGTGTGACTTGGTAGGGGCCGTCCCCCCCCACCGAATGCGTGCGAGTTGGTAGGGGCCGTCCCCCCCCACCGAACGCGTGTGAGTTGGTAGGGCCCCCCCACCGAACGCGTGTGAGTTGGTAGGGGCCGTCCCCCCCCACCGAACGCGTGTGAGTTGGTAGGGGCCGTCCCCCCCCACCGAACGAGTGTGACTTGGTAGGGCCCCCCCCCCCCCACCGAACGCGTGTGAGTTGGTAGGGCCCCCCCCCCCCCACCGAACGCGTGTGAGTTGGTAGGGGCCGTCCCCCCCCCACCGAACGCGTGTGAGTTGGTAGGGGCCCCCCCCCCCACCGAACGCGTGTGAGTTGGTAGGGCCCCCCCCCCCCACCGAACGCGTGTGAGTTGGTAGGGCCCCCCCCCCCACCGAATGCGTGTGAGTTGGTATGGTCAAAAGCTGCGCTATTATATTGAACTAGGTTAGGCGCCCCCCAACAACATAGTATGTGGTTGTTCGGGGGCGCCTATGGCACCCCTGAACAACCACAGGCTGTGGCGCCCCCGAACAGCAGTGGACAGAGCACGCCTCTCCCTCAGGGCAGCTCTCCCTCAGGGCAGCAGTGGAGAGAGTGCGTTTGGCTCCCTCACGGCAGCAGTGGAGAGAGCACGGCTCTCCCTCAAGCCAGCAGTGGAGAGCACGGGGGTCCCTCAGGGCAGCAGTGGAGAGAGCACGGCTCTCCCTCAGGGCAGCAGTGGACAGAGCACGGCTCTCCCTCAGGGCAGCAGTGGAGAGAGCCTGGCTCTCAGGGCAGCAGTGGAGAGAGCGCGGCTCTCCCTCAGGGCAGCCGTGGACGGAGCACGGCTCTCCCTCAGGGCAGCAGTGGACGTAGCACGGCTCTCAGGGGAGCAGCGGAGCGAGCACGGCTCTGCCTCAGGGCAGCAGTGGAGAGAGTGCGTCTGGCTCCCTCATGGCAGCAGTGGAGACAGCGCGGCTCTCCCTCGAGCCAGCAGTGGAGAGCACAGGGGTCCCTCACGGCAGCAGTGGACGGAGCACGGCTCGCCCTCAGGGCAGCAGTGAAGAGAGCGCGGCTCTCCCTCAGGGCAGCAGTGGAGAGAGCGTGGCTCTTCCTCACTCTCACTCACCCGTCTCTTCACTCTCACTCACCCGTCTCCTCTGAGCTTCATGCGATTGTGTGTGAGTGAGTGTGAGTGAGCTGTGTGTATGAGTGAGCCGTGTGTGAGTGGATCGACCGTCAGCTTTCCGTGGCTGTGTCTCCAGCGCTGTGGCCATGATGTTGCTGCTTCTCGGGGCTCCGAGGTGCGGGGCGCACCACAACAACACGAAGTGGGCAGCTCGCGGTCACGTGACGCACTTCAACCAATCCGTGCCGCGTTAATCACAGTCACAGAGTGACAGAATGACAGAGCTGGGTGTTTATACTGGTAGGAACGAAGTGAACCAGCCTACAATAGATTATATCGTCCGTCCGTCCGTCCGATGTCCGATTACGTGTAGCAACATCGCCCCCCACTGCAAACACTTGGCAGGACCCTACAAAAATCTTTAGACTCAGTGAGGCTTTCCTGGCTAAACAAGTGTAGCATTCCCTTATAATTCCCTGAGATAGCTTTTAATTACAACATTTAAATTAAAAATTTGCTCGCAGCGGCCTAAAGCCTACAGCTAGTTCCCTGAGATAGCTTTTAATTAAAACATTTAAATTAAATATTTACTCACAGCGGCCTAAAGCCTACATCTAGGCCTAAAGCCTAGAACTAGGCCTCAAACTCTCCCTTCGTATCGTACCCCCGCGTATGTGAAAGGGAGTTAATGTTTAACAATGTTACATTCCCTGCTGTTTTTAAATAGAAACATTTAAATTAAAAGCTTTTACATAAATAATTAAAACATTTAAATTAAAAATTAACTCACAGCAGCCTAAAGCCTACAGCTAGGCCTAAAGCCTAGAACTAGGTCTCTAACTCTCCCTTCGTATCGTACCCCCGCGTGTGTGAAAGGGAGTTAATGTTTAACAATGTTACATTCCCTGATGTTTTTAAATAGAAACATTTACATTTAAAGCTTTTACATTAATAATTAAAACATTTAAATAAAAAAATTAACTCACAGCGGCCTAAAGCCTACAGCTAGGCCTAAAGCCTAGAACTAGGCCTCAAACTCTCCCTTCGTATCGTACCCCCGTGTGCGTGAAAGGGAGTTAATGTTTAACAATGTTACATTCCCTGATGTTTTTAAATAGAAACATTTACATTTAAAGCTTTTACATTAATAATTAAAACATTTAAATAAAAAAATAACTCACAGCGGCCTAAAGCCTACAGCTAGGCCTAAAGCCTAGAAATAGGCTTCAAACTCTCCCTTCGTATCATCCGATTAGGTGTAGCAACATCGCCCCCTACTGCAAACACTTGGCAGGACCCTACAAAAACCTTTAGACTCAGTGGGGCTTTCCTGGCTAAACAAGTGTAATAATACATTATGTTTATATTCTTTGGTTATTCGTTCCTACCAGCCGACCCCGCAGGGTCCTGTTATATATGTATTACTAGCTTTACTACCCGGCTTCACCCGGGACTTGGATTCACCACGCCCGGCCGCCTTTGTCTCTGCCAAATGGATGACTGGGGGAACGCTCATGGATGGGGAAGCCAAGAATTTTCCAATGGCCTCATTGCTGCTGATGTATCTTCCTTGGACAACATGTTTAACCACATCCACACTTTGCCCCTCTGTTTTGTGAGGCAAAGACAGCCATGTCAGAGCCTTTGTTGATGTATTGGCAAACATATTTGATGGCTTTCACAGAATTGCAGAATTCCACATTAAAGACCATTCTGGCCAGATGGCCAGAATGGTCAGAATGGTCTTTGTGTGCAAACATCTTAGGGTTCTTATGTTCTTCTAAAAGATTTGCATGAAATGCATATTAATTTGATGTGACCATGGCTGGTCTGGATATTGGAAGAATATGTTGCTCATGCATTTGGAAATTTGGGTTGGGGTTAATGTTAATAATATAATAATTTTATCAAGACATACCAACAAGTCAAACGTGCACTTTCTCAGTTAGTACATTTCTATAAATGTTCAGTTCATTTAAAAACACTCAACATTTATATGTTGATGAAGTATTGTGAATGTCTGAAACTATTTATAGATGTCCTGTGTCCATTATGGCTGCATCGTGTCCCCAGGTCACTTGTTCCTTTATTACAAGCATGTGTTACCATGCCTTGCATTAAATTACAATTAATAAAAAAACAGTATGGTGCAGTGTCTGGATATTATCTTGTAAATTATTAATGTCCATAATTTGCTTTAGTGAACTAATTAATTTTAGACATTGATGAATATATAATAATTAAAATGTCTCAGGCTGCTGTGGTATGCATGACTTGAAGGTAAGCTTCTGTTTATTGGTCGGGAGGTTGATAAAGTTGCTTTCTCGTGGATGAAGCAGTCGACATGTAGAGAAGCACACATTTATCAATTAATATTGATTGTAACGTCCAAGAGCCATGCATTGATTCATGCTCGTAAGAATCGATTATGTAAGATTATTTTAAATTGTATGATAATGCTCAACTGAGGCTTTTGCGGTGAAGAAAGCGGTACAAACGAGTAGGATTTTTTTTTAGAAACAGTCCAAACGAGAGAGGAAAAAATACCTGACGCAATACATTTGTTTGTGACCCTGATTCCTGACAGGAGAATTGTCTTGGGGTAGGGCTTCGAGGAGGCGTTTGAGTTGGTATATGTCTACGCGCCTTTGAAGGCATGACTCCTGTTAGCAGAAGCGTTTCTACCGATAAGGATGAGTGCAATCGAAGTTTTGGGAAATCACTCTTATTTATCTGCAGATTTCTGTTTGACATCACTGAGAAACACAGATAATAGACTTCGCAATTGAAACCCACCATGGTTTAGAGGAATTTGGTTTATGTGTTTAATGTTATGAATGTTGTTCAAACAGTGGTGCCATGATGGAATGCTGCTGTTAACGTTTTTTTTCAGGATATTTTATTGTTTTAGAGTAATTATTATTTCAAATAGAATATGTGAAATAAACTGTTTCACAATGCTCAGGTTACTACAGGGACACTGAGGATTTATGATAACCTGAAAGTGCATTAATATAGTATTTAGAGTGAATAATACACGAGAAGCTTGCCTAAGAGCGATTAAAGATAATCTCAATAATTCTGCAGATGTAGGCCTGTTCATTCTTATGGAAATAGCATGGTGCTTTTTTGCAGTAGATAATGGGTATTAAAACGTGCTTTACAATGGCTGCTCCCTTTTCTGAAGAAACGTTTGAAATGAAAAGTGTTGTGATTGTCACAGTTATTAAATTGGCGTTGCTTGCTGCCTAATGCCTAATTTTTTTTTTCAAAACTCTAATTCCACAAAGCAAATATATGTATGTGCCTGCCATTTTGTTGATTAAGTCACCAGATTAAGTGACTTTCAATATCTGTGTAAAGCAAACATCAGTATTAGAGGTGTGGATAAAAAAGTGACATATGCTTTCAAAATGAATGACTATTTGGAACCAGGCAGTAGCTTATAAGGTAGAGCAGGAAATTGGATGCTATCTGCTCCATATAATTTTGAGCACGTACGTTGAGATATGTGCGTGTTAGAGATCTCTTTGGTGATAAGCAATTATGGTCTTTGCTTTAAAATGGTCTTTCACCAATATTGCTTCTTGTGGTAATTTAACATAACCTTATTTAAATTATAAAACTTCTAGTGACAAAGTATCACAAATCCTCACATGTGACATCCTTGGAACATGGTGTCACAGAACTGTCTCATGTTCCTCAATTGACCAACTTAGCTGCCCGAAACAGAGCTTTCATTGCAGTCGCATGTATTCAATTTCGTATACCTTTAAAACTGTTTCCATTGCAAAGGGCAATTTAAAAATAAAATTCCTAATTTATTTTGACTTGTTTGAAACCATCAAACTGACCAGAAATGAATTGCATTTTTCTGCAGTGGTTATTTTGGTCCTTCAATACAGGTACTGCGTGGTGCACCTTGAGATGCAGTGACATTTAGATACTACATGAATGCAAATTGTTTGTTTTAATCATATTGTATAATTAGTGACTTAACATACCTGTTAGCCCCTTGAGCCACACAGTCACCGATCTTACGATTACAACTGTAGATGAATAAGCATGATTTATGCTGACCATGTTTGCTGCTCCAAAATGAGGAGAATAGTGGCTTCCAAAGACATATAGAGCATTTCCTGTGCCAAATGAGTCACTTGAAAGCATTGTTTTCCAACATTGTACCGTTTTATTGATGTTGACAAGAAGCTACCGTTTTGATGAAAATGTAGCTGTTGAGGCACTTTGCTAATTCCTCTGCATTTGAATAGACACACCTTATCTTCCTGCCACTGCTGTTGGAATGAAGCCCTTTTTAAATCCTTTATATTAAGTTTGCTTGCTTGCTTGCGTGCTTGCTTGCTTGCTTACGACCGTGCAAACCTTTCGGTCGTTTTTTAACCCACTTCCCGTGATCCAATCGAGCTGACATTTTGCACACAGACTCGTTGTGCGAGACAATTAATGTTCGTGAAAGAAATTTTTTTTCCAAAATTTTACACTGTTTAGGGAAAACAAATTAAATATTTAATTACCAATTGTTTAATACTGCAGACAATCATCTGACCCATAGGTGGCAGCCATCTCAAGCCAGAGGACGAGAGGACTCTAGCCGCCACGCATATAAAGGATTTAGAGTGAAAAACTTTGTTTTTACGGGTTATACTTATTTGGCATTCTGACACCAACTCTCACACTCGGTCTTTATAGCAACATTATGTGCCTGCTCATTTGTTGAGGCCCCTCTTGACAATAGCATATCCCCAGATTCCCATCAGCAGTGTGACTTATAAAGTTCCCCAGCCTAGCTCCTTATCAAAGCACTTTGCTTTTAATAAAGTCGGTGCCACGTACAAAATGATGTGCTTTAACTTTGCAAACCGATGTCCCAAAGGTCATGTCTAACAAGTAGTGTGTTGCAGACCGAGTTTAGGCTATGTAGTCTCAATGCAGCATTATACCCCGACACACAATTATTTCATATTCTTCTCAGGAGATGGTCAGTTGTCTATATTTGCCATGGCTGCCACAGAAAAATAGTATAAAGGGGCCTTTGACAATGTTTCGCTTTTATATCTCTATTGCATGCATCCCCGTTACACTACCATGTGTATTCAGTCTGATGTGTTTGACTGTTGTAACGTTTCATTCTTCTTAGCATTACTTGGGTCTCTACGTGATGGTGCCCTTTATATAAACACTACCTCGTGTCACTGGCCTTGCATTTCCATTCAGTACAAAGTAGACAAAACCACGTGTAAGACTCTGTTAAGGTCCTCTTTCTCAGACTGCTTGGAGTTTAAATTACTCATGCCTGTTATTGATCTGCACTGCAAGTTGCTCGGATTCTTACACTGCCCAATAATCATTTAAAAAGTGTGTTTTTTGTACTTTTTATATATATATATTTTTAAATATGTGTATATCTATTTGAATATCATTCATTCACCAACATTAGATCATGGAATGTTCCCACACTCTCACTGTGTGTTCTGGGGTGCAGAGGAGGAACAATTGTCCTTTATGATACATTGCATCATATATCAAATGTTCAATGGCTTTCACAAAGCTAGCAATTCGATTTTTCGGGATAAGCAACCAGATATCATTAGCTGTTGTTTGATGTCACCTGTGTACAGGATGTATATATATTCCTTGTGGTTAAGGAACCTTTTATACATATTCCTCAACGTAAGCAAAAGTAAGTTTATCGTGATTGGAATACGATGAAAAATATTACGCTTTTTACCCTACATAACGGTCGTTACAAAAGGACTCTTTTTCATTTCCGATTGAATCTCTGCAAGCTCTCACCAGCTTAAGCAAATGGCATTCCTCTGAGTAGCATGCCTTAGCCTTGTTAAATCTCAACATTTGTGTGGCCTTCACCACTGGAATACTACATCCCAAACCAACAGGAGAGCGAAAAGAAAGGGGCGATAAACCACTGTGAATGGAATAGTCAAGGGCATGACCTGGGAATTGCCTGGAATATAGCTGCAGAGTAAAAAAAAATAGAGCTTTTTTAACTCTTTCCCAATCTCGATGACATTAAAGTCTTTGAAATGTTACAAAGCCAATGTATGTATAGCTCATGAGTAGAGGATTAGATGGATAGATAGTAACAATAATACTCTTATGGTTAATACCACTGCGTTGCTGGTATGGGGTAATAGAGCAGCACAAAATAAGCTATTACTGACAAACAGATTAGTGCTTTGTTTCCATATTTTATGTTGTACATTCAGCCATTTTCTGTTCACTGATGGATGAAGGACTTCTAAGTTGGCTCCATTATCTCTGTTCCTATGCAACTATAATTACTGCATTATGTTGAAAGTTATTACGTGCAGTGAATTGGAGACGTTTTCCATCATGTATCAGTTGTGCTGTTATGCATATATGAAAACCTGCACACATTGGTATGAACAAATTCTACCTAAATGGTAGATAGGGGAGGGCAGGACAGATAAGCTGCCACGGTTATAAAAGATAGAAGGGATTGCTAAGATAGATTGGATAGAGAGGATAGATTGGCTCGGATGGAGAGAGAAGATGGAGCTGACAGATAGGACACACACAGGCACACACCCAGCCAGCGATAATGCAATTGCTTAGCTCACATCCACATTATAAATATATCTAATATCACATGCTTTAATTATGTATGTTGAACTTCTTTCACGCCATATGTGCTAATCGAAGGTGTGGATTCTGCCGGCACAATCCAATAATACTCTAACAATATACTGATTCATGTCTATTCAATGAGATTTGTACGTAAATAATAAATTATTTTTTTGTGTACACTTGCTGGAAACAGATTTTGGGATTTCTTTTAGACTTGGACATGGAGTGTAATAAAATGCACATATATCTATATTTTAACATAGACCTATATGGCAGGTTTGCACTTTGGGTTTTATAAAAGTAGTAAACTCATAATCTGTGAATTTATTTAAGATGATATGTACGTTGAACTTCTTTGGCAATATATAGAGCCAACTGTGCTAGCCAAAGGTGCGGGGCTATAACATATAGCCAACAGTCGTGTGCCTTGTAATCTGCTAATTTTTGCGGATCAATGGCATTGCGTGGTTAATTCCTCCAATAATCCGCAGCCCACCGTTTGGCGTGATTTTTTTTCCCACAGTAGATTATAGTGTAACCTCCCCGGTGGCCCGCCGCAGATTACAGGATTCGCTGTACGGTCCCCCATATCAACGGCGACTGTTGGATTCCCGCTCTTATAAGCCGTATGCAGCACGTGAGATACAGATGTATTTTATACTCAATAGGATTCAAAAGTGAGACATACCCAGTTGCAAATGTCAGTGAGTGGCCAGAGTTTTATGGGCGAGGACACCACAGGTTAACCATGGGTTCAATGAAATCTGCAGCAACAGAATGGTAATATGTTATTTTAATGCCACCCCTGATGGATACATATCTCAGAAATGTGTTTACATACAAATTAATTTTTCTGAACAAGTTTTAAATTCTGCCATAGAAATGCCAATTTGGCTTACATTGGTCCACACACTATTAATTTAATGTTTATATTGCAGCAGACAGCCCTGCCTTATGGCAATTCCTAGGTGGTTATGGCAGGATGGTGCTGTGGTGTAATGCCTAGCACATTGGCAATCCAGTTGAAGTGGTGGTGCTCATTTATAAAATCCCATGATCTCTGTCTACCCAGCAATATTAATGGATTAACCACAGATAGCCGATTGGCAGGTCACGTGTGTATGGTGAGGTAATGTGTGGGTACTCCCTTCCCCCCCTCTTCTAAGGCTCCTGGCAAGCATGGGAGAGTCGGCCAAACACCCTCTAGAGGGGCTCTGCAAAGCTACTTCTAGTGAGGATGTAATTGCAGGGCTGCACCTTTACCTTTCATGGGGAAGTGAACCATCAATGCTGTACATTTTCCTATCTTTTGAAAAATCGGAGTAAAAGGGGTTACACCTCAGTCGGATAAAAGCTCTCTCCTTTTTCGAGTTTGCAGTGAAGCCCTGGGTTTAGGTTGTGTACAAATTGTTGTCTGCTGACCCTAGAGGATTCATATAGGATTTGGGCTCCGGTTACCCACCCCCTCCATAGCATAGTGTTTGCTGTATTTGAGATTTACATCAGTCCAGGGGTGTTTGTATTTGTATTCTAGGCTGCGGCCGCTTTTGTTTTTAACTGATCATTTTGCAGTTCTAGAAAAAAACTTAAAACTCCAAACTTCATCATATCTGTAAACTGTACACTGCTCACTTTAGACTGACAAAAAAATATTTCAGGAATATATTAGACCGTGGTAGCGATCGCATTTCATTCTAAACGATTGTATGCTGTAGTTATTGCCCGGCTGTTTTCACATGGAATTGTGCAAGTAGTGGTGAAAACATTTAATGAGGTGAAAATGTACATTGAAAACATTTAATACACACTCGTAACTTTGGTACACATTCTTACATGTAATTTTTACATACGGACTGAATTCCAAAATTCCGTTTTCATCTTTATGCCTTTTTGACTGCTTACCTCTGCTGCCAACTCCAAAAGTGTTTAGATTTTAAAACATGTCATGCAGAAACGCGTGGCATTTTTTTGCTCGCGTTCCGGTGTTATAATATTAAACGCAATATTTGGAATGTTGTTAAAATGTCAGGCTTTTAGCATCGACATTAATGCTAAAGGTAATGTTAATTTTAAGTAACATCCAGCGTTAATAATAAAAAAATAAGAGATTTACAAATTTATTTGTATTTGAATTGGACAACATTTACAATGCACCCCTCATAATAATCATCTATGGTCAGCATGTAACAATACATTTTCACTTAAAATAGTTTTTAATATTCCCCATTATTGTATAGAACATCGTGTGTATGAACGTATCACATTAAGTTGCTGACAATTATTTGCTCGGGGTAGACACAAGTGATACAAACAGGACATTTTAGTTACAAACAAATAATAAAGTGTATCATTCTTGAATCAAATGTTTACCTGAATCGTAATACGATATTTAATTAAAGTGTCAATGGGGAAGGGGTAAATAGATGCATCAATTCTAAATATGTGATGTTTTTTTACATTCATACGAATGTAACATTTATCAACTATGAGCAAAACATACGCGCTTTGATAATGTAGCTCATCTGGCACATGCATTTGCTTGGTATATAGTGCAAGTGTAGTTACCATTTTACTCAGAATGCATCTGGAACAACACTAAAAGGAAAATGTAGTGGACTTTGCAAATAAATAGCGTGAAGATGACGCCACTCAGGGTGTCAAAGAATTCATGTTATTTTTTAGTCATCTGTAAACTTTGGTTTCAAATGTGCTAATAAATGTAGACAGTAAATGTTGTAATTGGTATGATCTGAATCGGGGAAAGAATATAAAAGAAATTCACACTTTTGGCAAATTGTCCTTTTACAGGTAAGAACAACAGGTTCCACACTGACCACCAGGGATTATTTGTCTGTCTGTCGTGCATAGCCACGCCCTGTATTTGTATTTCATAGAGCGCTCCGGGCGGGCTCAGCACCACGTGACGCGCTGCTCCACGCAGCTTGCGCCGCTCCACGCAGCTTGCGCCGCTTGACACAGATCGCACGAATTCGCTGTCCAACCAAGTTCCTACCTGCCCACTCCAAATGCATTGTACAAGGGCATATCAGATCTGACCTGTTACACCAACGTCCGTAATCGAAGGTGCTCTTTACTTGCCAATGTCACTTGCTGGCCTGCTTGCAAGCGCCCAATAATCATTGCATATTGTTTGAGCACGGAAGTGCAAGGCAATTTCCAATGATGTCACCACTGGGTTCATTGAGGTGTTCTTTCAAAAGTTTGTAGTGAAAATGTTGCAAATGCTGAAAGCCTGCAATTTCCCATAAATGTTCTGGGCAAGGGGAATATTAGATGTTTTATTCATTTTCGATGCACCATTTGGGAGATAAAGAGCATGAAAAACGGACAGACACTTGTGAATTATATATAAATAGATAGTTAAGCAGTATACACAATAGCATTTCAAGTACTACATCGAATTATAATCACTCATTAACACAAGCTGCCTGGTAACTGATAAACTAAAATGTCAACAAGTTATATTTTAGGCAGTTGGCTGTTCTGGCACAGACTTGAGAGCAGAAGACTTGTATTTGTAAATGGCATGTTACAATGTAGTGGCTCAGACAACTGAAACATGCAAACACAGTTGGTATATTGATAGTGCCCATTAGACACTGTCATATAATTCATAATGACAAATACATTTTTCAATGGCTCAAGAATGCATAACACATATATATATATAAAATCGTGCATGTCTGTCTGTCTGTGTGTGGATTTCGGACCATACGCACTTTCATTGGACGGCGGTTGCCCCTGGCAACGGCTAGCGACGCCTTCGCCGCTTTCATTGGACCTGGCAACGGCTAGCGACGCCTTCGCCAAGGGCTGCAGTTTCATTGGACGGCAGTTGCCCCTGCCAACGGCTAGCCACGCCTTCGCCACTTTCATAGGCTCCGTAAATAATTAAATAATAGCCATTACACAGTATTGTTGGAGCGCTGAGGGGGGGGGGGGGAAGGCACGCCACCCGTACCCTGCCTTTGCCGGCTGGACAATTTTGGCGAGGCCGCAGGCTCTGCACGCTACTAGGCCTCGACACCCACCACGCCACTCTGAGGTAAATTCATCAAAGTTTTTCCTACTATTCACTCCACCCCCACCACAATGTGTGCAATTTATATTACTTTTAAACCCAACGCGCCAACAATCGATTACTTAAATGTTCACTGTACAAATAGTCATTAAGCTGGGTCAGCGTACTGCCAGTCTATCATGTAGACTGTAGCCTGCTTATTAAACTCGGTGAGCGTACTGCCACTCTATCATGTACACTCTAGCCTGCTTATGAAGCTGAGTGCGTGTACTGCCAGTCTATAATGTGGACTGTAGCCTGGTTATTATAATCGATTCTTTATATGTTCTTTGTACAAATAGTCATTAAGCTGGTTGAGCGACCCCAATTCCATTCCAACTCACGCCCACCACCGCTGACGATTATTTGAAACGGACCTGGGCCTCCCCTAGGATCGACTCAGCCTCAAACGCGTAACTGCTGTCGTGTGTGAACATCGTCACTGGGGAGACAAAGGCGGCCGGCCATCGTGGATCCAAGTCCCGGGCGAAGCCGGGTCATGTGTATGTGTGTATGTGTTTATGTGTATGTCTGTGTGTCTCTATGTATGTGTGTATGTATGTGTGTGTATGTGTGTGTCTGTGTGTCTGCATGTATGTGTGTGTGTATTGTGTATGTGTTTGTGTGTATGTATGTGTGTGTTTGTGTGTATGTGTTTGTCTCTGTGTATGTATGTGTGTATGTATGTGTGTGTATGTGTTTGTGTGTATGTCTGTGTGTGTATGTATGTGGGTTTTTTTATGTGTTTATGTCTATGTCTGTGTGTCTGTATGTATGTGTGTATGTACGTGTGTGTATGTGTTTGTGTGTATGTATGTGTGTGTATGTATGTGTGTGTATGTATGTGTGTGTATGTGTTTCTGTGTATGTATGTGTGTGTATGTATGTGTGTTGTGTGTCTCTGTGTGTCTGCATGTATGTCTGTGTGTATTGTGTATGTGTTTGTGTGTATGTATGTATGTGTTTGTGTGTATGTGTATGTCTGTGTGTATGTATGTGTGTGTATGTGTGTGTATGTGTTTGTGTGTATGTGTGTGTATGTATGTGTGTGTATGTGTTTGTGTGTTTACGCTCGCATTACACAAATGTCTTGCAGGTCTAAGGCGTTCCTCGCGCAGCATTGCCGCTTTCTTTTTTCAGTCGTTTACTGCCGTACGCACCCTGACAGTCGTGTGTGTCTGCAGCAAGCGCGTGTATGTGTACCTATGGACGCGCGCGCGTGTGTTGTGTAGGGGGAACGGTAGTGTAGTGCTTAGCGTGCTGTCTGTGTGTCTGTGTGTGTGTGTGTCTGTGTGTGTGTGTCTGTGTGTGTGTCTGTGTGTGTGCGTGTGTGGTGTGTGGGGAGCGGTAGTGTAGTGGTTAGCGTGCTGTCTGTGTGTCTGTGTGTGTGTGTCTGTCTGTGTGTGTCTGCGTGTGTCTGTGTGTGTGTCTGTGTGTGTGTCTGTGCGTGTGTGGTGTGTGAGGAGCGGTGGGTGTAGTGGTTAACGCTACGCTGCGCTACAAACCCGGCGAACCGAGTTCCATTCCCGCTCACGGCCACCACCGGTGACGATTATTTGAACCTCCCCTAGGTCGACTCAGCCTCAAACGAGTAACTGGTGTGGCGTATTAACATCGCCACTGGGGAGACAAAGGCGGCCGTGCGTGAGTGGTGAGGGAGGGAGAGTGGTGAGGGAGGGAGAGTGGGGAGGGACAGTGGTGAGGGAGGGAGAGTGGTGAGGGAGGGACTCAGCCGCAAAACGAGTAACTGGTGTGGCGTATTAACATCGCCACTGGGGAGACAAAGGCGGCCGGCCGTGGTGGATACAAGTCCCGGGCGAAGCCGGGTAGTACAGCTAGTTGTACTATAAAGTCTTCAAGTATGTCACCTGACGGTTGCTTGTGTTGCGATTGAAACGTCATGATCAATTAATTTTCTATCAACGTGACTTTACCAAAGGAACCAAAGAGTACACATTCGTCTTGGTTGCCCTCACGTTACGCTATTAAAATGGCCATTGGCCAAAACATTGGTAAATCTATTTATCAGTGATACAAAACAATTATATTTTGAATTGCAATGTTATACAACCATAATACAAGTCGTTTTTTTGAGTTAGATCGCATTAATATATTCAAACGCTAGACCATAGAGCTCAATGTATCTCCGACCATGAACATCTGACCAGTGAACTCAAACACGTACACCAGGCTCTCAAGGCGAATGGATATTCTGACTACACAATCCGCAAAGCCATCACCCCAACCGTGAGGAAGGAGCCATCTGAAGATCCACACAAAACCATCACCTTACCTTACATAGCAGGGATAACCAAAATCTTGAACAAACACAAGATCCAGGTCCGATTTAACACAGTGCATAAAATTCGTGACCAGATCTCATCTGTGAAGGACAAGATTCCTGACATGCAATATCCCGGCGTCGACAAACTAAGCTGTATATGCGGCAGCAGTTACATTGGGGAAACCAAATAACATGTCTCAGACCGTGTTCGTGAACATAAGGCAGATCTGAAACACGGCAGGACCAATTCTTCTGTTGTGGCTGATCATTACCTTAATGCGGCTGGCTCACATGAAATAGATTTCTCTAAGACGATGGTACTTTGCAAGCCGACTGGCTATCAACAAAGATTTGTTCATGAAGCCATCCATGTATACAGACACAGACACAATTTCAATTGAGACGACGGTTTTAAACTCAGCAATCATTGGAAAGATGTCATCAAACACTTTGGGTCAAGACTTGATTTGTGTTTTCTTTCGTGACTGCAGGGATTCATCTTCTTGGTTCTTTCGGTAAAGTCACGTAGAAGGGAAATAATGTGGCCGAAACGTCGTAAGAATTGTATTTTATTATGTTTTATTTTTATTATTTTATTGTATTTTATTGTCCACTTCCACGGTCAGCAGTGTAGGTGTGTGGAGCGAGGTGGAATGCTTTGATTGGTGTAGACCTACTGCCGGTGTTGGGGCCCTCTCCTACATTAACATTAGCTGCCCCGCCCATCTCTAAACCATTATAAATAGCTTGCCCTCAGAGGTTAACCTCCCTGTTCCTGATGACGACCTCTTATTTTGTGATCGAAACGTCGTGATATTTTTTATTTTTTATAAACTTAATTTCATTTTTATTATTGTTATTATTTTTTCTATCTACGTGACTTTACGGAAATTACCATAGAATATTAATTCCTGCAGTCACTAAAGTTTTAAGTTGGTATATTAATAGTTTTAATTACTTGGGCATTTTCCATGCTCATGTTATTTGATTTGGTTTTGGCATTCAATGCCCTGTTGATTTGAGCATTATTGTAACCATTCAATTGCAGAGCTTCTTTAACATGTTTAATCTCACCTCTCAGACTATCACCATCTGACACTTTCTTAGCCGGATGAATGAGCGTCTTGATGAGAGCGGATTTCTGTGTGGGGTGACGATGTTCCTGCATTCAGATAGGCGTCGGTGTGCGCTTTCTTCCGGTAAACGCTGTGTGTTATTTTACCATTTTGACCCCGTCCGAGCAGAATATTCAGAAATGGTAGAGTTCTGTCAGCTTCCACTTCCATGGTGAACTGGATGGATGGGTTTTGCAAGTTGAGATGATTTCGAAATTCGTTAAGTGTATTATTGCTGCGTGGCCAGACCACCAATGTGTCATATCTAAACCAAGCAGAGGGTTTTAGCGGGCTTGAAGCTATTGCCTTTGTTTCAAAATCTTCCATGTACAAATTCGCTATCACAGCAGACAAAGGAGAGCCAATTGCTGCTCCTTCCTTTTGTTTATATAATTCACCTTTCTACAAAAAATAGGTGTTCTATAGACAGTGTCCAGCTAGTCGTGGCATATCTTTGGCTAAACCTGTGTTCGTTACTAGAGTGTCGAGTAATTTAATTGACTCATTGACCAGAATCCTCGTGAACAGAAAAGTCACATCAAAACTTTCGAGAATATCATTAGGGTTAAGCTTAATATACAGGGTGTTTAAAAACATCGACCCGATTTGAAATCGCTATTTGTCTGCAACCACGAACCGCCCATGAATGAAACCCTTACCACTTGAAAGGGCGGGGCGTAGAGTTTCAAATGATTACCGCTAGATGCCTCTCCCAGCGCACAAACAGCCCCTAGCCTCAGTCATTCACAAGACACACTGCTTGAACGTTGGATAGGTCGCAAGGGACCCCAAGAATTGGCGCTACATTCTTGGCCCCCAAGATACCCAGACGTCACACCCTGTGACTTTTTCTTGTGGGGATACGTCAAAGACTGTGTTTTTGTGCCACCATTAGCGACTAATCTGGATGACCTCAAAAACAGAATTCACGATGGCAACATGTTACCATAGAGGTTAGTTAGTTTAACACGTAGACTTTCGCGACCAGCCAGATGTTTGGAAAAATAAAGCATCCGAGTCAGATTTGGCAGGTACATAAAAGACAGAAATTAATATCTGGTACAAAAGATGTATTACCGAAGGTATCAACAGAAGGTGTGTACCGGATAAATTGCATTTATGGCAAATGCTATTCATAATCAACGTTTTTGGGTTCGTTACTAGAGTGTCGAGTAATTTATATTGGGCAAACAGGACGGATGATCAGCAGGAGACTAAAATAACACTAAAGAAATATTAAATTCTCCCAAATAAAACTGTCAGCAGTAGCAGAACACACGTGCCAACAAGGACACTCAATTGATTTTGATAATGTTGAAGCTCTGTGCAAAACTAGCTACTACTGACCAAGACTAATTAAACAATATATCGAAATTGAGATAAATAAAAATGATTTTTACCGTTCGGATAGCTACAGACTTAGTGCTGCTTGGTAGCGAATAATCTAATAATACATTGTTTAAATGCATGCCTATACAGGCCACCATACTTCAATCGGGATTACCATGGGTACGGCTATTTTAGTACACACAATGGACAAGAAGTACAAGATCAATGGGCTCCATAATGCGCATGCATAATGTACGTTAATTCGATAATTCCCCCCCCCTCCCTACTTTACGCAAGAAGAGTGCACAAGTGTTGTCATCACATCTACGCCTCTATTTAAGGAACGAAACAGGTGAACTCCACAAATCTGGCTGTCGCCTGATGAAGCTAGTTGTTATTACTGGTGAAACGTCGTACTCAGATGGTAAATGTTGTGGCTTGGCTCTCCAACCCACCGGTGTGTTGTTCTGGTAACGAATTGGCACGTTATGTTTAAGTGACAAAGCTTACTAATTGGCTGTGTCGGGTGATGGCGGGTTTAAAGACACATATATTTACGTAATCTAACCCAAAAAAAACTGTATTATGGATGATATTGGTCGTGAAAGCCTACATGTTAAACCAATGTTATACGATTTCCATGGATATATACGTGCATGATATGTCATCCCTGATTGCTTTGACAAATAAAAACATTTGAAGATGTTTTAATATATGTGTAGTGCCAAACATTGTGTTGGATCTTCACTTCGGTTGCTGTCTGGAGAGATTGGCTCATGCCATAGGAACGTGGCATTTACACCATTGGTTTAGGGTCATGAACAAATATAAGAACCATTCATGCACTTGTCAGATGAGAGTTTAGACTGTGATTGTCAAATTACCTTACTGCAGGGCAGACCAACAACACCATTTGTACACAGAGCTAATCAAATAAATCTGATTAGAAGTTATGTATTCCTGGGGCATTTATTGAAGGTTAACTGAGATCAAAGATGATGACAATTAAATAAATAGGCGAATGAGAGCAATACTCTTTGGTTCTTTCGGCACGTAGGTAGAAAAAAACAAGTAATAAATTACGACGTTTCGATCGCAACACAAGCAATCGTCATCGGGTACGAAGATACAGCCATAGAACTGCTGAACAAGAAAGGGCTGTTGCAACAAGAGGCTATATATAGGTTTGAGGTGGGTGTCACTCAAGGATAAGTAGGCGGGGTCAGAGATGCGCTAAAGGAGGATCGGCATGTTGATGCAAACGAATCACACTGGGAAATGAGTCCCGTAGTCGCACACGAGCACCGTCGTCGTACCCACAGCAGCCACGAGAGCAAGTTGGAGCCTTTTTGGAAAGCTCAAAGCTTTTGGAAAGCTCAAATTGATAATGTGAAGCAGTGTGCCAATGTGACTAAATAAGATAATTTTACATCAACGCATGTTACCCCACTATGCCATGGATCAGAAACATGGGCACCGATGAATAAGATTGAAAATGTCATCAGTAGCCGAAGAGGCATGGAGAAATGCATGCTTGGAATTACACTGAGAGACAAAACGAGGAACACGCGGATTCGTGAATAAAGTACTTATAATAACATACTGTTAATACTAGTAATAATATCAATGGTTAAGAAAAGTGGCCTTGGGCAGGACACATTTCTGAAAGGGACAATGGTTGAATAGTGAGAATAACGACAGTGGCATCCGCAGGAGATAATGTGTCCGATGCCTATGTCATCTGCGGAGATGGAGCAATGAAATCCACTCGTTGGCAGATGCTGGGTGAATTGTTGCATCGTAGGACTGTGAGAGATGGTGTCGGCTTGGGGAGGCTTTCATTCAACAGGGGATTGATTATGGCTGATGATGATGATGGATTAGTTGTGCAGATGCTTATCCTGCTCGTGCATATCTG
The DNA here is from genome assembly GCF_015708825.2 of Lethenteron reissneri. Lineage (NCBI taxonomy): Eukaryota > Metazoa > Chordata > Hyperoartia > Petromyzontiformes > Petromyzontidae > Lethenteron > Lethenteron reissneri. The sequence goes on from NC_083807.1 coordinate 10,022,778, forward strand.
CATGCTGTGCACATGCGTTGAGAAGAAATGTCATGCTTGCAGCGCGGTTCCAGTGACATGCCAGTGCAGGGTGACACCCATTAGAGCTGTGAGAGACACTGCATGCTCATTACGAGGCCACTGGAGGAGCGATATAATATATTCAGTGTGCTGTTGCTTTACTTTTAACTGCATTTTATTTTGTCAGAGACATTGCATCTCATTTATGAACCGTGGCAAATATTTGACGTCCCGACAGGCACATCGTTGAAGTGAAGGATGAATGATGGAATGGGAAATGTTAATGTATGTGGGTACATTGTACATGTATCTAGTGTCATATGACATTAATATTTTCATGTATTTATCGTGTGATAAAAAGCACACACATATCCAACATTTTAAGATGTTTTACAATCTCTTCTATAAGATATTATGTTCAATCCAAGTCACACTGTTGCAGCAAGTGCAACAGTCTAGCTGTGAACAGTGATTACAAGTGATTTAAGTCTTTTTTTACAGAGGGATGGCCATGGATGTTGGACTTGATCTTCTATCCCTCTCAGAAAAAAATGGCAGCTGCTGTCATTGGCAAAAAAGGCCAACATTGTCTTAGGCTCAAAACTGTTACTTAATGCCATGCATTTAAACAGCTAAGATTCTGTTAAACAAGGAACTTTTTCAAATGCCAAGGAGGTTGGAGGATGGCCTTCCTCACAGGCTTTCTTTTCATAGCTTTTGATGCAAGCCCTGGGCAATGTACCCATGAAACTTAAAATTGGCTTCTCAGGGTTGCCCTATGACAGCACTCAACAAGACCTGCAGACAGTGACCTTCAACAAATACTGTATATCTCAAGCATTCTCAGGAAAGTAGTAGCCATCGCCAGCCCTCATAGTAAATTGGCCTCCTCTTCATTTGCTTTGTTCCATTTTGGGGAGGTACCTCTCACATTTCTACCACAGATGGAGCTCAAATACCATGAGCAGATGAGCATTATATATCATCAAGGAGCGATACAGACTCTATCTATTTTTAGATCAATGTCCCCCCTGATCACTTGCCCCAGTCAACAATACTTTCTCGCGACCCAGCCCTTTAAACCACCCTGGAGACAGAAGTTCAGATCATGTTGTAGCTAGCAGCCGTCTCTCTATTCACCTGTAATCCTGAGGAGGAAGCCTTTTACATATGCTTCATTGTCCCCAAGAAGAGTGATGGATTCTGAGCTGGGCTGGACCTGAGAATGTCCAACTCATTTCTGAAGGCAGAGCACAAGAATTGGGTCCTTGCAGACTATTCACCTACTATACTAGCACAAGGACTTGGTGATTTATGTCACCCTGTAGGATGCCGCTTGCCCTATCCTGTTTAAGCTCTACACTGATGCTTCTTCAAGTTAATAATGGAGCATCAGGCATTTGAGTAAAGCATCATTCCCTTCGGCTTGGCCACGGTTTATATACAAAAGTCCTAATCTTGCTCATGTAAGCACTGAACGAAGCAGGTCTACAGTTGCATTCCTACCTGGGCGACCTGCAAGATCTCAGGTGATTGTGCCAGAAGCACATGGACATGCGCCTACAATTTCTAGAAGCACACGACCGGTTTGCTCAGCCGGCAGACAATTCATTATTTATCCAACTCAGCAGCGGGACTGCTTTCGGTCCATGGAGCCCCGCTGATTCGGGCTTCCTTCTCCTTGTGGGGGAATAAACGGCCCAGATTCATTGCACCGTTCAGTACCTGACAAAGCCATCGACGGTTCCTGCTGAATCGATCGTGCCCCTGCTGGGGTCACTCACTGCCACGATGGGAGCTGTTCCCTGTGCCACTATGGACAAGTTCCCCACCGGCAATGGCTCCTGTTGGTGCACTGGTGCCCGCTGACAGGGTACAATGGCCCTGCAGGTGGAGACTATTGGGAAGGCAGCGGCGACATGGGATTCATTGAAAACGTTTGCGATGCACTGCCAATTGGTCTTGATTGCATCTTGGGGGGCGGGGGGGGCGGAGAAATTCAGCAGATCTGTTCCTATCAACAACCTCACCCTCATCAGGGTGTCTTGCTTGGGTATGAGATGCTACGTGTTTGGAATGTCATCTGCATGGATACTGATGAATACAAATTAATATTGTTTATATTCGTAAAAGCAGTTTTTTGTTGTTGTTGGTGTCAGTACCAGTATGGGACACAGCCTCCCTGAAAGTGACGGGTTCAAGCTCTCTGCTGACCCATTGGTAGTTGTGCACACACTTGCTCTCACACACACTTTAAATAACATGGATCTCCTTAGCCCCATCGTTCCTGTGCTACTGTGTCAGAATTTCATGAATATAAATGTCAAGTTGTGCATTGTTATGGCTACATTCTTAAAGGTTATATTTGAAATTATGTGAGGTGTCCATTTATGCTAGTATTTGTGTTATAGCTGGGTATGCTTGTTAACTTATTGTTGTGACCCTCAATCATTGTGTGTTCGGGTCGCTTCTGTCTTTAAATATACGTTTTACTAATTATTGGCTGTACTATGCATGAGTGATAGCGTTACAAGGTCACATGTCATAATGCCTCTACGAGTAGAGCATCCGTGTTTTTGTGGTGTTCTGTCTGCAGACGGTGGCTCTATTGCTGCAGGAAGATACTGCCTTTTAAAAATGTTTACACTTATGCGGCTGTTGACACTCACTCGGCTTTTGTCTCAGACAGCAGTATTTTTTTAGTGTAGTCCTTTTGTGACCAGACCAACTACACTCCAGAAGCCACTCTAATAACGACTGACCGTCTTAATTCAACTTCAGCGTCTTGGCAATGCTGGCTCGTCGCTCTGACGTGGCTGCTATGAGCTATGTGAGACGAGGCCTTTCCTCGCGGTGGCTTTGTATGTATATTTTTTTATGCAGGGGCACACACTGTTGTAATTGAAACGATAATTAGATTAATTCGAAAATATAATACTTGGGGCCCACACATTAAATTATTGTTGCGAGATTTTTTTTATTGAATGAGCTAATTGACCACAGGATTCATGGAGAAAAGTCAAAATCTCTCTCTGGCCAAGAAATGCACTGCTCATCTCAATTGGTGGCCTTGAGCTTGTGGTAGGAATTCGAAATTCTTATGGCAGTTGCCAATCTCTCCAAAGTGGTTACTGCTAATTCTCACAAAATAGCATTTTCTGAAACCTGGAAACATATTTTAGTCGACTCCCAACTGGGCGACCTTCAATTTGCACCTTGAGTACAGCGCCAAAGCTTTCCTCGTATGGATTGTATTCCTCCGCGTGACTGGGCGAGGGATCTATGGCATGTTACCCTCCAAACCTCTGCACCGCTATTCATTATTACGTGCGGTAGAATAACGTTGAATGTTCTTTTCGTCTGGTAGGGCCCAGGTGGGCGTCATGGAACCTGGGGGTGTTTATCTGCATCCGCTGTGCGGGAATCCACCGCAACCTGGGAGTTCACATCGCACGCGTCAAGTCGGTCAACCTCGACCAGTGGACATCTGAACAGATACAGGTGGGACCTCACCTGTCAAGACAGTTACCTGCTTAGGCAGTTGTGGAACATTCCACATACCCTCCAGTCTTTCCATCGACGATCACTGTGATGACCGAGCCAACTTACGTGACAGGGAATATATTATATAACAATGATTTATGTTTGTTCAATATTTTCGATTTTCTCGTATGACACAGTTGTTTATTTCCTCCGATTTCTATTTGCTTCATCGCTGGACTTTGTGTTATTTGTTTTTCTTTTATAATTTTGGTGACAAGTCACGCTTGTAATTGAGACTATCCTGGTCTCTTGTGTTACTCACCTGGTTCAACAACATGAACTTTCATCGATATTCATTTTCTAGACCTATGTGGCGTTATTGGATTTGTAATCCTCTCAGAGATTTGAACTCCAAATTTTGTAATTGAGTCGGGCATCTTAAGTTCAGTGCCACCTTGGCTGGATCCACTAGGCCCAAGCTCATCCATGTGTATGTCAACTCAAGCATGCGAGTGATTAATGAAACTGCGATGGAACATTAATATATTTCATATATTACACTTCACTTAACATTTTTATTTCATCAAAGTGTATGGCATTAAGTTTAAAAGGAAAACACGTTTAGGCTAAAGTAAAATCCAATAAGCTTTAATTTTTTTACGTATATGCTACTCAAGGTTATTTTCAATGCCATACATTGGAATGCAGTGTATATCATATTTGCCAAATGTTTTAGTTGTTTATGCAGGCACACACTTAAAGTGAGCTTCATTCATCTGTGTATAACTATATTTTAAAACAGGTCCATCGCCATCCCCTTTGCATGACCCCACTATAACTCCCTACTCCCAGTCAGCCTCGAGGAACCGATGCCATAACTAATTCTCAAAGTGTCGTTAATCCCGTAAAGATTCAGGATGCCTCAAGAAAGGTATAGTCCTTCCTCTCAAGACCTCCCCGGTGGAGTGTATGTCCGATTTTATTTTTTAATTTAACAATTGCACCAGGGATTCTAATGTTATCTTCGTTGTGAATTATTGGCTTTCTTCCAGGCTCACCCTTGAGAGTTGTAGCCTTTCTGCAAACGGCCTATGGATTTGTGCTCTAGTGCTGGTTTTGAGATGAGGCATTGGCACCAGATCAGCCGGCAACACCTCCTTGCCGTGCCATGCCGTGGCGTTGCAGTACAGCCTTTTATTAAGAGAAGACAACAAATGCGGTGTTAGTAACGCGCTATCGGGAAGGCTCTGTGAGACGACAGCTGTAATCTTATGGCCATGGATGAGAGGATGGAAAGCGTTAAGCCCTGCGTTCAGATGCAGGATTTTTTTTTAGCGGCAACTGCTGTAGTGGAATACATTTCGGTGGGTGTCAATGGGATGTACTCAAAGCTTAGTGGTTCGGCGGAAGGGGAGCCTTGCGGTCAGTATATTTGTTGCCACCCTTCATGCACTCAGTGCATGTATACACTCGGTATAATATGGCAGCGTTATGTGGGTTTATGGATGGGTGTGTCTGGGTATGCTTGTAGCAGTGTGCTTATTACCAGCTCCGTTTTTGGCAGTCGAGGTCTCACTCCGTTTCAGTCGAGTGGCATAATTTTTTTATTAGCTGCGCAACACTCTGTGGACGCTTCTTGGCTTGTCGCTCCAAACAAAGCCCTGGGTCTGCTCGGCCACAGTTATGGCCTCTCCTCTCTATGCTTGTGAGACGTGGGGCACTCTAAAGGAAGATCTGCGTTGGTTTGGAACATTCTGGCGAGCTTGCGTGTGATCCATCCTTTGGGGTTAACCAGACTGGATCGTGTTAGGAGCTCACAAATCCTTGAAAGGTCTGGACACAGTCCCATCAATGAGCTCCTCCAGAAAGCAAGGTTGCGTTGGCTGCGCCACGTAGCCCACCAGCCCAGTCACTGCATGCCCAAGCAGCTTCTGTTTGGCCTGATAGAAGGTGCTAAATAGGTGTGGCACAGGCTCGAGAAAACTTGGACTGATTGTGAAACAGAAGGATTTAGAGGTGATTGGACTTCAAATGACTGATACCACCAGTGTCAAGATCGTCCTCTGTGGAGGAGGTTCGTGAAGGGCACTGCTGGGGAGTTGGAGACAGTCGCCCTCCAGCAACAACTGAGGGCAGAGTAGTGATGCTTTCAACAATGAGCAGAGCGCCGGGTGTCTTAAATGCAGAAACTTGGCACAGTGGGGAGCACAGTTGGTGCATCTGCCAGTCATCTCAGTTAACTCATGGCACCTGGGTCTCTTCCGTGATATCCTGCTCACGGGCCTTTGACACGTCACGTGGCCTCAAAGTGCACCTAGCATGGCACAAGCACCGTGATGACATCACAGCCACTTAGTGGTGAATGGCAGTTGTTGTTGTTGTTGTACCCGTGTGCATGGATAGTGGAAGTGTAGTGGTTCTAGAAATTCAAGTTCGATTCCTGCTCACGATATATAACAGTGTCGAATATTTAAACTGGGCCTCCCGTAGGTAGACTCAGTCTCAAATGAGTACTTGGTGTGATGTGTTAACATCAACATTGGGGAGACAAAGGTGGTTGGGTGTGGTATTAGCTACCCACCCCCCCCCCCCCGTATCCCGTGCTGGCCTTCATGGGTGCTAGCTATCAGTACTTGCCCCAACAATCCATTAAAGGCTACATTGGGGGTCTTGGTCTTTGTACTCATGTGTAGCTGCATGTGTGTGGTGTCAGTGTATCATGAGACGACTTCAGAGACACGACTGTAGGGGGTTTCTTATTTATTTTTTAATACTTTAACGACAGGGTCACAGAGTAGCATTAGCGCTGACTGACTTATAGCCTAGCCAACCATACAGCGACAGCGGCGACATACAACTCTATAGCTGGCTGACTATATAGTGATGACGGCGATGAAAGAGATGGCAGCGATGACAGCGACGACAGCCAGGACCCCAAACCCACACACATGACAGCCCCAAACCCCCGTTTGCCTCTCCCTTATATTCACTCAGCATGGCCAAGCCCCGCCCTTGGACACGCCCCTCTTCTCGAACTCTCCCGCGGGTTCCAGGAGCTTCCAGTTCGATCTCCTCTTTGACCCTTGGCCCAGTTATGCCCCCCCTGTTGGTCGCTCGCGTATGTGTCGTCCTATGCTGCACCCACACCCGTAGTTAACACCCATGGCCACTAGATGGTATGTTGTCATTACATATGCATGGGTTTGTGCGTTCTGTGTGCATGCATGTGTCTGCTTGTAGCCGCACATTTGTGTGCTTGTTCGAGAATGTGTGAGTGTATTATTGTGTTTGTTTGCATGCATGTTTATGTAAACTTGTACGTGTGTGTACGTGTGCGTCTCTGTGCTTCGAGTCTTCTAAACAATGGTTGTTGAGCACACCCAGAGGCCTAACCCACAAACCAGCAACAAACAGCCCTCTTAAAGGTATTATAGATATGAGTGAATACGTTTCTTAAATTGAGTAAGGTTATACAAACTTCGGGAAAGAGGCGATGGGATGGAATTCAACGCATCCTTGTTTATGTGTGGGTGTGTGCATGTGTGTGGGGAGTGGTACTGTAGCGGTTAGCACGCTGTGCTACGAACAGAGCGACCCGAGTTCGATTTCCGCTCACGGCCAACACCAGTGACTATTATTTGAACTGGTCGTGGGCCTCGCCTCGGTCGACTCGGCCTCAAATGATTAACCTAGTGCAATGTATAAAAACATTGCCACGAGGGAGACAAAGGCGGCCGGGTGTGGTACTGGCAACCCAGCCCCTCATGTGCCGTACCAGCCTCCATAGATGCTCGTTTTACAGCACTTGCCCCAACAGTCTGTTAAGGCTATATGGGGGGGAATCTTTGTGCGTGTGTGCGTGTGTGGAATTGGCATTTGTTATCTGCAATCTGGGAAAGCAAGACTGACCCCACAGGTGGTATTTTTCTGGCTGTCTCTTCACTGTTTGGACGAATCTCAGCCCGCGGCACGCGTCCATGTGCATGCCGCCAGGCTTTCTTTGTGAGAGACGTTAAGCCAGATTTTGCCAGCCACTCTGCCTTTGAAGGTCATCGAACAAGCAGGGGCCATTGTGTTGCATTGTCATGGCCTTTAAAAAGTACTTCTGGCATTAAGTGCAACGAGTTTGATCTCAAACCAGCCTCTGGTGACTTCACACCAGGATAACAAGTTCATATGCATTTGTTTTCATCCTCGCAGTGGCTTTTGGCTAGCCATCGAACAAAGACGATTACCACATCGCGTGCTTTCAGATGCGCTTCTGCGGCCGTCTGGAATGCCCTTCCTTCCGATATTAGGAAGCCCCTGGAGCTGTGCACTTTTCAATCTAGATCAAAAACTATTTTTTTTTACAACCGCTTTTTTACGTTTAGTTTGTTATCCTTCCTCGCACCTCCGATTAGCACGGTTGGCTACGTACGGTGTGAAAGAAGTTAAACATACATACGTTGTTGTGCTTGCTTTAATGTGCCAAATGATAATTTAGTTAGCTCGACATAAGGTAGATGCTTGTCTGCTTAATTTGAGGAGCATAACGTTGTGATGCAGTATTATGATTATTGGAAGTAGTTGTGCTGTAGGGAAACATGAAGTTATAATGTCTAGGCGGGTTCGGTTATTGATGACAGCGTGATCGGTACATCATTTATTGGCGATAAATCAAATAGGGAAAAAATTACCTTCAGGAAAATTAACCATTTCCAGTTGATGTGTTATTACTGTACATGCAGTGTACAGTATTGTTACTCACGTATATTGATGTGAATGGGCACGTTTTATAACTTGTGGGCGTAATTTTGACGTAAGAAAATGCAAATGCTGACAGCTAATATATTACAGCACGGTATGTTCAATTGCAATGTTCTTTTTGGCAATAAAAAGCAATACATTCTATTTCCTTGGCCTTGAAATGTGACTGCTCGTACATAAAACCAGTGTGTGTGCTACACAAAGAGACTTGTGCCGTGAGGTAGATTTTTTTCGACTAAAACCTTTGCGTGCACGTTTTCTTTTGGCAGGCATTGTAACGGTGTTTTTTTTTTATTACGAGATACCTTGCGGTGCAAATGTCATTTCTCATGAAATATTTAACTCGACCAAAAAGAAACACAAACTCAAATCAGCCTATACGCAGCTCGTGCAACGTTCCTTTCACTTCTGTCATGTTTGTCTTCTTTCTCACATTCGAAACAATGGTTCTCTGAATTGTCCTCGGAAGTGGGGGTTTCCCCCCTTCTTCATCGTTTCGGAAGGCACGGAATGAAAAGAGCAATTTCTGCAACCACGTTATCATTTCGAGTGACATCGCCAAATTTGATGGCTTAAAATATATATTTTGTTCGAGTTATCGTTGAATTGTTTCAATTGATTTGTTTTTTATGTCTCCTTCCACAACAGCACATGCAGGACATGGGGAACGGAAAAGCCAAGAAGCTCTATGAAGGATTTCTCCCCAAGGATTTCCGAAGGCCTGTTTCTGACCAGTATCCTTTAAGCAGAGCTTATGTCTCTGAGCCTTGTGGGGCATTATAATTGTTTCCTTCCCTTGCGCAGTGGGATGTTGAAACCATTCATTATGCTAACATGACATATGCTAGCCCCTGTAATCTTCATGAGTTGTGAAACAGTCCAGCGCCTTAGACATCACTTATGTACACTACACGTGCATACCTATGCTCCGTAATGGCGGAGACAGTGGCGTTGCAACATTACAGCATTAGAATCTCTCACTCAAAACTGTCCATATTACAGATTTTTTTGGTTTAGATCGCGTAAATATATGAATGTTTCGTTAAACCCGCCACCACCCAACACAGCCAATTAGTAAGGTTTGTCACGTTAACAGAACATGCCAATTCGTTACTAGTACAACACACTGGTATGCTGGAGAGTAAAGCCACAATATTTATAATCTGAGTACGACGTTTCGCCAGTAATTACAACTAGCTTCATCAGGAGATAGCCAGATTTGTGGCAGCCAGATTTGTGGCTGTCGCCTGATGAAGCTTGTTGTAATTACTGGCGAAACATTGTACTCAGATTATAAATGTTGTGGCTTTGCTCTCCAACACCGGTGTGCTGTACTAGTAACGAATTGGAACGTTCTGTTTACGTGACAAGCCTTACTATTGGCTGTGTCGGGTGGTGGTGAATTTAACGACACATATATTTACGCGATCTAACCCAAAAAACCTACGTGTTAAACTGACCCAAAACTGTGTTTGCATTAAAAGTTGCAAAGCAAAGCATGTGAATTTGAATAAGGTATATCCGAACTTATTACCTACCTTTAACGCCGATTGCTATGCATTTACACAATCAATATGTATTTACATTGCAATTATAGCAAGAGTAGAATCGTCTTCATTCTATAGAGACCACAATTTCAATTGTTCTTTTTCACTTGCTCGCTACACAGGCCTCATTATCTGTGCTTTGTTCCATTGCTGTCACTGAGTTGTGTATTGTGCTGAACTGGGCATGGTCAAATTAAGTGCTGCTAGGTAATAGATTGTGCGATTGGGATGATAACATTAAGCATACTTAATGTGGAAGTCCCTTTTCCATGTCTTGAATGCAGGCTCTCGGAAGTGTTGGCTCAGTGTTTTCCCATGTGCTCAGTAACGTGCAGTATTTTACACAGCCATATATTAAATTAATGTTATTTAAAGCCAGCGGAGAAACCATTGCATTGAAATATGTGTTTGCAAATTAGATGTGCGAATATCCATTTTTTTATCTCTGTAAAATTATTTTATGCCCTAACCATCACAAGGTACTGTAACCAAATGACATCGCATTTTATATTGGTTTTCTACTCTGCCTTGTGGCTCATATTTTATGTGTCCCCAATAAAGCTTAATTAGGTTATAAATAATGTCTAATTTGATCACTTTCAATTTCGTACATTTCCTGCAAAGTAAAAAAATGGCTGCCAAATGAAATTGCACAGAAATTGAATATACATTATCCACATGTCAATAAATGTAATTCTTTGAGTCATGTTCTAAAATTCATTTTGGTGCCTTGCCTTTACAGATTTGTTTTTTTCTCTTCTGTAAATGGTTAGTCTTTCAACATTTTTGAATTTTTCTAATAAAAAATTAATAGTTTATGGATACGAGTTTTTTGCAGCACTATTAAGGGCATTAATTCCTTTTGAAGGTCAGCTGTAACCTTCCAACGACATAAGGCTTTTGCCTCGAGGATGAACTTCGTGCGTTTGCCTTGCTTTGAAGGTCACCCGTGGATACAGGGAGGTTAATAACTACAACACGAACGACTCCACTGCCTTTAACATATCCATGTTTGTTTCTGAACGTCTGACAAGAAATGCACACGGTCGTTTGCCCTCTGCTGTGTGACGTCACGCGAATGTCAAATTGCGTATGTGTGCGCCATGTGTGGCAGTGGCATGCTGATCCTTGCTCTGCCCTATAATCTCAGTGACCCATATTCCATCCCGGCCTGCTGCACATTAATAAACCTGCTCTCTGTGCTGGGCTCGGGCCTTCCCTAGTTTGACTTGGTATACAATTCAGCAATACACTTAAGTGGAGGAGACAGGTTTGGTGTCTCAAGCACAGATGAATTCTGAGAGAGCTAGCCGCAGGGCAGTGATGTTTTGTCGGAGGCAGTCCACCAAGGAGGCTTATAACCTGTATCATCTGTGCAGAGTTTTGAGCGTTTTGCCCACACACAAAAGTGCAAAACTTTACTAGACAATTTGCCAAAGCAGTGCTTTTCTGAAGTGTGCATTGAGACTGAGGTTATGTAATTAAAATATACTTAAAAAGGGTGTGTATAATAATGTACAGACAAGCCAGCCAACCTATTCAGTGTTAACCTCACTACCCTTTGCTGCAAATTTCAGTAAATATAATACCATTTTAACAGCTTAATCTAAAATGCACTGTCTAATAACCATACATTGCTTAGCCAGGGCTCTGATGCAAGATATAATTTTAATCTTGCTTGGCCATGCTGTTGAGCCATTGAAAAAAAAACATTGTTCATTTACTGTGCATTTTTAATGAGATCTTCTTGGCTGCTGCTTTTTTTTGCATTTGTTCTACATGGCAATGCACATGAGTACTGCCCGTTCAAAGTGTATGCTAACAAGTGCAACCGTGGCAAGCTCTTTGTTGTAGAGAGAGTTGCACTCGGGATTTTTGTTGTTAGGACAATGCAGTTGAATTATTGCCCTCAAAACTTTATGTATATATTAAGGTTGCACCATCACATCATGTATGCAGCTTTGCCTGTTCAAGCTCATTATATTATCTTCATTATTATATTTAATGAAATGGATTGAGAACTTTCATTTGTTTAACGTTATGAAGTTCACTTGTTTCAAAATCTATTTCGTAATTAAGTTCGACTCAAAAAAGCTAGTCATATTTGAGTTTTTGTTGTGAACGAGTGTCGTTACTTTATAACTGTCTCATTTGAAAACGTATAGTTTGCTCTTTAAAGGGCTGCAATGTAAAGCTTCGTTTTCATTGTTTTTGTTTCAAACATACAAAATTAACATCATTATCAGCCATGGTCTATCCGCTGATGCAATGAATTAGCATAGGATGAGAACATTTTATTTAAAAACAATAAAGACACCCGCTAAGCAAAATAAAACACTGCTACCATTCGTATATACGTTCAACTTATTTCACACTGCACATAGCCAACAAGACAACAAACTCAACACAAAAAACGGTTAAAAACGGAATCATACCATATATTTAATGAATAAAATAAAACTAAAAGGAAACAAATTACTCACCAAGTATGCGCAGTTTCCACGTGGGTTACACAAAAGGTTGTGGTTTCTGTGAGAATAGGTCTCCTTTGTGTAGCCTTCTGTACGAGGCGAATTTATTGCATAGTGAAACACGGACAAATACCGGCTACCCAGTCAAGAGTAACAGCGCACGAGCCTGTGACGCAACTGAAATATATATATATGCGCAGGACACGCACCCATTGACCGCGATATAACCAATAAAATAGAGTAATTGTCCTGCTCAAATGGGCATTGAGGGATTGGTGCTCATCTGCTGTTTACAGCCCTAAGCCAGCGGTGGAATTTTCTCGTCCCCTTAGTGGTAGTTTATCCATAGAACAACCACTCTTGACATCCCCATGAAGTGGAACTTATTTTGATGAATCCGGCCACCTCGCCGGATTCAACAAAGTCGGGAACAAATAGTCAGAGCTCCCAATATAGTGCACGAAAAATATTTTTTGCTCATTTATATTTGAATTAAATAATGTATGTATCTACACTATGGAATAATTACACATAGCAATGAAAACTACAAATTTTTTTTATTATACCAGGTCTGCCCCACTGAGCAAGATAGGTCTTTTTCATAAGCGACCTGGCCACTAATGATAGCTTCACCAAGTGACTTATCACGTGGCAATTTATCACAGCCAAATTCTCTCAACGCATGTTTCTAATTGTGGAGAGAAAAATCGGAGGACTCCGATAAACATCGACGAGGCCACGAGTGAGAACGTGCAAACTCCAAATATACATATTCTTAGGTTTTTTCGGTAAAGTCACGTAGGTAAAAACATTAAAAAGTAAAATAAAATAAAAATCACGACGTTTCGGAGGCAACACAAGCTTCCGTCTTCAGGTGGTACCGTCACAGCCACGACAGCTGCATCAAGTAAATGAGAGATTGCAGGAGCTACCACTGCGTTTATATAATGGCTGGATAAGGTGGTGGGGCAAGGGCCGCATACTTATTATTAATATGGTACGGTGAGGCTTGAGACCAAGACTAGACTGCATAACAAAGGCTGAGCCCCTGTTATGGAGAGGTGCGGTTTGTGACTCAACCTGTAACAAGAGGACCACCACTAAACATGGTAAAACAGTAATGGTTGTCTGTCAAATAAGATTGGCAAATAAGTATAGTGGGTTCGAACCTACGACCTCCTGTGTACCATGCAAGAGAGATAACATCTTGCCACAGCTGCAGATTAAACAAATTCGGAAATAAATTAAGTCAGAGTTCCCATTGCGATGATATCAGCTTTTCAATATATAGTGCATTGACGATACATTTTGCTCATTATTTGAATGAAGTAGTGTCTGTAGGTACGTATGTATGTATGCATACTGTGGAGTCATTCCGCACAAAATTAAGGAAGTTTGCATCGTATAGTATAGTTATGCTTTGCTGTTCTGTCCAGATGGTGCTGAAGTCTGCTTGCTTGACCGCAGTTGGAAAGATTGGAGTTGAAATCCCGCTCAGGTGTTGACTCACCCAATCATCCGCCCACCCACATCACCTTTCCAGCTATGGGAGATGTCTGGCATCCTTCAAATAATTAATGTGTGTATAATTGCGAAAGATAAATAACATTTGCAAGTCATTAACGTGCAGTACACATGTTTTAACTCTCAACAACCAAACTTAATACTTTATAATATAATGTACTTTTTAAAACTCTGAGCCCCTTGCCATTACTATAAAGCAGAGGTAGAAGGTCCGAAGAGATGTCGTGATGGAGGTTTAAGAGTTTGTTGTAAAATGAATGTAAAATAAACGTGAGAGAGAGGGCCAAGCAGAGAGCATGTCGACAACCGAGGCGTCCAAGTGCACGCGTTAACCAAATTCCATCCAACAAATAAGTATACACCTATAGATTTGCGAGTGCTAATGTCACGTACCTTTGTAATTCAAATGGTAGTGCGTAGTACGTGACATGTCCGAGGGTAGATGTGCGCATCTTGAATTCCCTACGAATGATTAGTGTGGAGCTTTCCGATAGACCCATGCAGTTGGATTGACTGCAGAATGCCACTTCTCACCGCGTGGAGATCCGTTAGCGTACGCACTCGCATTGTTCCGGTTCGGAAGGTTTTTTTTTTTTGTACATTTAGTTTTCTTGATTTAATTCACCCTTTTCTAGCTCGCTGAATATTCCCGCTTACTTGGATCCAGCTTTGAGAGACTTTACTTAACCACTTTGAGAGAGACTGGTTTCTGCGATGGCAATGTGGAATTTACTCCCATTCAGACGCTGTCTTTCCGAAATAACTGTTCTTCACCTGAGGACGGCTGCTTGCGTTGTGGCCGAAACGTCGTGAGAATTATTTTATTATGTTTTATTTTTATTATTTTATTATTTCACTTCTACGTGACTTTACCGAAAGAACCAAGAAGATTACTCCACAGGCTCAGTTACTGCCATCCAACGAACGGCGGTCAATGCTTGTCTGAGCCTATCATTTTGACCGCATATTTTATTTCAGTATTCCCATAATGAAACAGAAAATTGCTTATATTCCGCTTGTATTGTGAGGATTATGTGGGCCGACGTTGCCAGTTAAAAGGAAGCTGCTTCTTTGTCAAGCATTCAAAAGAAATTGTTATCAGAAAGCGGCATGCTGTGACACTGAGGCTGAGCCAAATGGGCAGACCCTGCTTGCTTGGCATGCCTTGCCATCTATATGTAGTTTTGTCCCATCAAAAGCTATTTCCAATAGCAAAGTGTTGGATAACTGCTGTTCAGCTCTCACTGGGCTCTGTGATTTTGAGATCCCTGCTTTGCAAAAGCAAGGTTTGCCCTTCTCTTGCAGTGCGTTTGAATTGTCCGTTCCCTGGGAAATATTTCTCCCCCCACTGACAATGAATTGAATCTACTGAAGAACTGTTCCCACGAATATATTTATTGCCCAAGTCACACCACCGCTGTTGTTATTGTGAACTATAATCACAGTGTGTGTTAGCAGCTGCGAGGTTGTATTTTTTAATGACGGAATATGGTGATTGGTGTTTCGGATATCTATGTCAAGAATCCACTTTTGAACAAATACAACGACGATTGTTTTATGGTTTTATGTTAGCACATTGTGTTGCGACATTGCATTCCTTAGTGACAGCATCTCTGCAGGGCTGCTGAGGCTTTTATAAGGGACAAGTATGACAAGAAGAGGTACATGGACAGAAATGCTGACATGAGCTCACCCAAGGTCAGTTCCTGCACCAATGAACTTCCCACGTGTGAAATGTAGTTGTAAGGACATTACCGCAGCCGATTAAATGTTACATTATAATTTGAAAATATTCAACACGTTTTGCTTGACTATTAATTCTCGCAATGTCAGCCGAATAGGCTAGCAGTCGGCATGCTCGCCAAGTATAGGTATGCTCGGGGTTTTTTTTTGGCGCCTAGGGAATAGAAAAACGATGTCGTCTGCTGCAAAGTGATATTGTTTGTGTAAGTAGGCCACTCACAAAATTGGGTATTTGGTAAATGCCAAAATTTTGCATGGCTTTCTTCATACTAACTGCGTATGATCACAATGAAAAAAAGATATACCTAATAGGGTTGTCAACCGAATTAAGGACATTTTAAGTACGCATGTAGTTAATTCTATATGATCTCAGCACTCATGTATCACAAAAAAAATTTAAATCTTTGTGGAAAAAAAATAGTTTTCGTGTTTTTGCAAATAGTTGCACGATCTCAAGGGTGACACTTTTTATTTTGTGTGCGCTATTGTATTTGTGCCAAAATACATAATTAAAACCCTTATACGGCTGCCGTGCTTGCATTTTGATATTCAGTTGTTTAAGTTAAGACTGCCCCATTAAAGGTTAATGTTCTAAATATATACGTACGTATAATGTTATTTCCAATGATTGTTGATGCTGTTGTGGAATAGTCTACAAATATTTATCATAGCCAAATACTCTCAACGCATGTTTCTAAATGTGGAGAGAAAAACCGGAGAACCCAGATAAAAATCGACGAGGCCACGAGGAGAACCTGCAAACTCCAAATATATAAGCATCAGGGTTGGGATCGAACCTGCGACCTCCTGTCATTGTAGTTTAACACAATTGTGCAAGGCAGTTCATTAGTTCGCCCTTCGGTTTATTTGCTGAGGCTGTTAACCAATAACTCTTTGCTTTGTTTAACTTTTAATGAGTAAATATTGTTGTGAATAGCTGTGTAGCTTTCTTGAGAACAATGAGTGTTGCATGAAGAGACTGGTCCCCACCAAGCCAAGAGCTTTCAGTGAAGTTGATGACAATCACACTCTTATATTAACAGGAAGACATTGTGGACTTAATTCACATTTACTTTCCCGGAAGTACATTTTGGTCACATAGTACCAACATTTCATGGTAAATTAGTCAATGACTCAAATTCGTATCTCAAGCTCTTGCTGCATTAATCAGGTCCCTTTTTTTACTTTGAATATATGTGTATTTTTACACGTGTGTGCTAACATCTAAGCGTATGTGCGTTGGTAATATTTTACACCGGAGTGTGAAAGTTGCATTTGTTTATAAGTTGGCTTGGACCTCTATCACTTGAATTTGCCCTGTTTGGCATGATGTCCTCTTCCTCGCCTGGTATGCAGGAGGTTGAGGGTTTGATTGCGACCCCAACGCCTGCTGTATATTTGGCGTTTGCGTGTTCTGTCCATTGATCGCGTGGATTTTTTTCTCCGGGTCCCCCATTTTTTCCCTCCACATTTAGAAACATGTGTTGAGATAATTTTGATTGTTTACATTATTTGGTTGCTGTAAATTTTCACGTGGTAAAAAAAGAGTGAATGCTTCATTGGGCTTTACCTGGTAAAATTTTGTTTGTTTTATTTTTTTAATCTTTTGTTACTGATTTGCTTACCTTTCCTATTAGTTGCACTCACTATCGTGTTTGTGTATTGTTTGTTGTAACGTTCTGACCCACCCCTACTGGACATCTTTGAAAAAGCCTTGTAGCTTATCGGATTCCTCCGGTGCAAATAAATATTTCGATTCTGATGCATTCTGCCACGAATGAAACGTACATAAATAACGCCGCTCTCCTTTTGTTTTCTGTAGCTGTACTAACACCACCGGTTGACTCGGTCTTAACAAATGAGCACATGCAGCGCCATGTGTCAGCGCAGGGGAACAGAGTTGAAGGCAGGCGTGAGCCACCCACCACCACCTCGCTGTGCCATCCTTCGCCCCAAACTAAATGTGTGCTCTCATTAACCACGCCGATACTGACGGTCCCTGGGACACGCTGAAGATAGTCTTTGTTTTTCTGCATGTGTACCCAATGCATCATTTTGGCATTTTATATCATTTTTGGCACAACAATTGGATTGCATGCAGTTGAGACTATAACAGGCATCAGCATAATTTAGCTTTTGAACTCGGTCTAGGTTTGGCCCATTGTGATCCGATTATGAATTTGTCTTGATTACATTATGCACTTATTTTTCAAGTGTTTATTGTATTCCTGTTTATTTATTTGATGTTCTTAAACATCACTGCACATTACAAGCTGTGCTTGCGATCAGGTTATGAGCATGGTGTAAGGGAAGATACTCCTAGCATGTAAATTATACATAAAATTAAAGTTTCTTAGGCTCATTTTAATTCTCATCTCTGTGAACTCGTCTAATTGTTGTTGTTCAACATTTGTAAACACGTAAAAATATATTATTTGGTCTTTTTATATTGCAGTTAATGCTTGATAATACATAAAAATACGTTACGCTGCTGACTATTAAAATGCATATTGTGCATCTGCTGTTTCAGGAGAATCTGTTTACGAGTGCTGTTTTTTTTCTTCATATAAATAATGGCAGTTACATTTTCTTTGCAGAGAAATGTTGAAAAGGACAAAGAAAAAGACAAAAAAGACAAAAAGAAAAAGGAAAATAAAAGCCCTGCTCCAGAGAAATCTCAGCCGGTGAGCATTGAAAAGCGCTTTCCCTTACATTGGAGTTACGACACATGCGAACACGGGTCAGAGTCTTAGATGTATAACCAATGTGGTTATATCGCGATCGATGAGGCAAGATCAGATCGCACTGCATTGTATCGCAGAAGTTGTTATACATTGTCCGAGTTGAAATATTACGCGGCAGAATGCAATGCGATCGAGTGCAATACTGCTGCAAAGTGTGTTGTTAGTAGTCATAAAAATAAAAGTCATACATAAAATAAAGATCCCCCATATAGCCTTACAGACTTGGGGCAAGTGCTGTTAGTGAGGACATATGAAGGCCGTTACATCACGCAAAGGCAGTGGGAGGCCAGGACCACGTCCGGCCACCTTTCTCTCCTGAGAGGTGATGTTTACGCATTGCACCAGGTACTCATTTAAGGCTGAGTCGGCCTAGGGGAGGCCTAGGACCGTTTCAGATAATAATCACTGGTGAAGGTGGCCATGAGCAGGACTCAAACTCCGGTCACCGGATTCACAGCGCAGCGCATTAGCCGCAACACCGTTCCACACACACACACACGCCGACATGTACACATGTATACACGTGCACTTATCCATCAACAAAGCATATATGCACATTTACACCAGGCCCAGCTCCAGCTCCTCTTGGATGGGAGGGCCGGCAGAGCAGAGCTGTTCAACAGTAAACTTTCGCACCTCCGATCAGCACGGTTGACACCATACGGCGCAAAATAAATTCAACATCCTTACATACAACTTGGGTGAGGGGGGGGCAATGAGCCATTGTGTGGTGCAGGGCCCGCCATTGTGTAGTGCAGGGCCCGCCCCAGCAAACTCCTACGTGTATGATTCGCATGCACATAAACGAGCATACACAACAACCTATAAAGCAAACATGCACACATTGACCAACGTGCACGTACATGGAGCACACTCGGAAAGAAATCTGCACGCATACTGTCTCTCAACAACAACCGCCATTCACCACTAAGTGGCGGTGACGTTACCACGGCGCTTGTGCACTTTAAGGCTACGTGAAGTGGCCTTAAAGTGGTGGATGTGCCATGGGGGGAAGGCCAGTTCAATCAGCCTTTCCACTCATAGTGCTCGTAGCCACCACAGCAGCCAATGGGGGCTCTGGACGGGTACGAGGGGCTAGCAACTCATCCACCTTCAACTTATCACTGAACCACGTAAAAAATATCACCATACAGTCTCTCACACACGCACACGTACACATGCACCCTTTGTGTGCACACACTTATACAACACATATGCATATTCTCGCAGTAATACAACTATTCTCATACCTACACACATACTCCTATTGATAATAATGAGTGGTCACGTTATTCCAACTTGCTCCCTGGTTTTGGGGAATGTTTTATTGCGATCTCACCTGATTGCAAATATTCGACCCTGGCACAATCGTTTGGGTGCAGAGTGGGCAACTGTATCGAGACCTATTGCACGTTGAAATAATTACGCCAGTCGTATGTCTATACTGATGCAACCAACAGCCTTAAATATAAGTAACAACTAATGTTTTCATCCATCAACTGATTGGTTCTCGAGACCAATATTATCAAGCAGCATCTTTTTTTTTTCAGCAAGCAAACTCTGGACTGGTCTCATCAGCGGAGCATCATTGGTTTGAAGTAAATATAAGCACGTCTCTATATTGTGTCTCCCATCAACCCATTGACTTTCTAGGTCGAGATTAAAGTGGAGATATTATCAGGCACCAATAGTATCTTGTTAACAGTGTACATTGACCGGAAGAAAAGTCTCATTCAGGATGTTCTACGAGAACACTTTGATTTACAAAGTTTGATCCTATGAAATGGTCGAAGCCATTGTGTATGTTTTGCATAATTCCGTATGCATACTGTAGATGAATGCAACATTTTCTACCCATTGTCATACAAGGAAAATGAGTGCTGTATGAAGTAGCTGACCGCATCGTGGTCTTGTGTGGCCTGGCTGTTGATATGCGAGATAGTTGACAAATCTGTGGCATAAGGTAGGAGTGGTGCTGCAAAATGTGGTACTCGTGCAGTTAAAAGTAGATAATTTGAAGAAGGATCACTCAATTGCACAGGCATTAATTAACCTTGTTATTTCTATAAGCGCATTTGAAATCATACAGTTTGTTGACTGTAAAAATGTATGCATCAATATACATATATATAGGAGCTGAGAGCAGTTATCCAATGTGTTCTATGTATGACATCACCTTGCATGGAATAAATATATGGGAAGCAGGGAAGCATGGTAGGAGAATATGCCCGTTAAATCCCTTGGTGAAGAAGTAGTGTGCAGAGTTTAAATGTGGAAGAGAGTCTCATAAAATTGAAATATGATCTGGGCATCCTTCAACTTCCAAAATTCAAGAAAACGTCAATGAAATTCGCGATTTTGCCATCTGACTATGAGACAGATTTCTAATGGTACAACATAAGCCACATTGATTGACTGATGAGCAAGGTGTCAGCAAGATGGGTCTCCAAAAATATTGACCATTGGCTTGAAGTGAACTATCATCAGGTACAGTTGGGCATCGTCATGAGGCACCATTGCACAATATCTTCCACATGCATAAGGCTGTAAGTGAGTGATGTGAAGACCAAGTCGAAGGGGTTATTTTGGGTAGGGGTTACAATTTTGGAACATTGATGGACCAAGCACATTGCATTTGAAGGGGTTATGTATAAAAGTAACGGTTTCGTCAGAGGCCGTTATTACTTTCCATGTCAAGCCATGGGCATTTTGATTCTCTCACCCTGTCCACCCCCAACCCTTGTACATCTTCTGAAATAATCTGGCATTTGTGGCATAGCATAGCTTTCTGCAAGCATTAGTCTCAACAAGGCATCTAGTTGAAGCTTGAGACTGTTACTATATAAGTGTTCATGTTATTCCTGTAAAAAAGGTTACTTTTATCCCATAGCGTTTGTTCAGCAATAGGATGTTTTAAATTAAATAACAGGTTATAATGATTTGATACGTAAGTTGAAGCAAGTTATTGATGTGAGCAAGGTTGGTTGGGGACATTTGGCCACCGCAAATCAATTACTCTGAAGTCATTCCTTTATTTTGTTCTTGACTTTTTTTTTCCTTTTAAATAAAAAAAAATCATTGTTCCATGCAATTGGGATCAGGTGGGGTCATTTTAGCTCACCGTACCCCTTCATGATGGCCTTTCATCCTAAAATGCTTAGCTAAGCCCTCTCCTGGACCCAAAGCGCTGCACCCATAAAGGCAGTGTGACATGCATTCTATCTTAATTTACCAGGCTCCAAGCACAGGCCTGAACTATGATGCCATTGGGTTGCTTATTAAATTGCGAATGTCACCGAGAATGATTACTCTGTCGCTAAAGCGCCAGCGTTCTCGCTGAAGCAAAAGCATCAAACATGGTTAAGGCGTTATCATTTGTCTGTACATGTCACTGATTAATACTTTCAGATACATTCACCTTGCTGAATATCCATAAGTGGTATGACAACAAATGCAAAGGAAGCATTTACGACTTTTCTTGCTTTTCATTTCAAAGCATGTTTTTGATAAATAGAATTTGATGTTTGAACCTTATGACGGGACCCCGGGGTCCCATATGCACCCGGCTTTCATATAAACATTATATTATATTCTTTGGGTCTTTCGGTAAAGCCACGTAGATAGCAACAAATTATAAAATGATCATGACGTTTCGAGCGCAACACGAGCAATCGTCACTAGGTGAAAAAATATAATGAGAGAGCTGCCAAGGCAGGAGAAAATACAGCGGGGAGAGATGCTGAAACACGAAGTTATATAGGCTTGAGATGGGCTCAGCCCAAGGGTAAGTGGGCGGGGCTAGAGGTGGAATTTGCATGTCAATGTAAGATCGGTGATGTACTTCCACGATGACGACGCAGCTGTGAAGGTGGCCATTGTATTGTGAGAGATTAGCATGTCATTGTAAACGAACCAACGCAACGGTGGCTATGCTAGTGAGACATCCAGCTCGTTAAAAAACGAGAGACAACACCACATCGAGGAAAAGGAGCAACGGTGGCTGTGCTAGTGAGACATTTAGCGTGTATGTCACTCAGAGAGATGGAAATAACTGCTAACATCGGCAAGTAGGATTAAAACATCACAGCAAGTTATGACTTAAACTGGTTAATAACGTCCTTCCAATGATTGCTCAGTTTGTATCCATCTTCTCGGTTGAAATTGTGTCTGTGTTTATATATCTGGACTAGCTGTACTACCCGGCTTCGCCCGGGACTTGTATCCACCACGGCCGGCCGCCTTTGTCTCCCCAGTGGCGATGTTAATATGCTACAGCAGTTACTCGTTTGAGGCAGAGTCGACCTAGGGGAGGTTCAAATAATCGTCACCGGTGGTGGTCGTGAGCGGGAATGGAACTGGGTTCGCCGGGTTGGTAGCGCAGCGTAGCGTTAAGCACTACACCCACCGCTCCGCACACACCACACACGCACAGACACACACACAGACACACACAGACACACGTAGACACACACAGACAGAGACACACACAGACACACAGACAGCACGCTAACCACTACACTACCGCTCCCCACACACCACACATGCACACACACAGACACACAC
The DNA here is from genome assembly GCF_015708825.2 of Lethenteron reissneri. Lineage (NCBI taxonomy): Eukaryota > Metazoa > Chordata > Hyperoartia > Petromyzontiformes > Petromyzontidae > Lethenteron > Lethenteron reissneri. The sequence continues at coordinate 10,045,602 of NC_083807.1, forward strand.
ACACAGACACACACAGACACACACACACAGACACAGGCAGCACGCTAAGCACTACACTACCGCTCCCCACACACCACACACACAGACACACACAGAGACACACACACACAGACACACACAGACACAGGCAGCACGCTAAGCACAACACTACCGTTCCCCCTACACAACACACGCGCGCGCGTCCATAGGTACACATACACGCGCTTGCTGCAGACACACACGACTTTCAGGGTGCGTACGGCAGTAAACGACTGAAATAATAAAGCGGCAATGCTGCGCAAGGAACTCCTTAGACCTGCAACACATTTGTGTAATGCGAGCGTAAACACACAAACACATACAAACACATACACAATACACACACACATACATGCAGACACACAGACAGACACATAACACACATACACACACATACATACACAGAAACACATACACACACATACATAGACACACACATACATACACACATACATACAGACACACAGACATACACATAAACACATACACCTGATCCTGCTTCGCCCGGGACTTGGATCCACGATGCCCGGCCGCCTTTGTCTCCCCAGTGACGATGTTCACACACGACAGCAGTTACACGTTTGAGGCTGAGTGGACCTAGGGGAGGGCCAGGTCCGTTTCAAATAATCGTCAGCGGTGGTGGGCGTGAGATGGAATCGAACTGGGGTCGCTCAACCAGCTTAATGACTATTTGTACAAAGAACATATAAAGAATCGATTATAATAACCAGGCTACAGTCCACATTATAGACTGCCAGTACACGCAGTCAGCTTCATAAGCAGGCTAGAGTGTACATGATAGAGTGGCAGTACGCTCACCGAGCTTAATAAGCAGGCTACAGTCTACATGATAGACTGGCAGTACGCTGACCCAGCTTAATGACTATTTGTACAGTGAACATTTAAGTAATCGATGTTTGGCGCGTTGGGTTTAAAAGTAATATAAATAGCACACATTGTGGTGGGGGTGGAGTGAAGAGTAGGAAAAACTTTGATGAATTTACCTCAGAGTGGCGTGGTGGGTGTCGAGGCCTAGTAGCGTGCAGAGCCTCCGGCCTGGCCTAAATTGCCCACCCGGCAGAGGCAGGGTACGGGTGGCGTGCCTTTCCCCCCCCCCCTAGCGCGCCAACAATACTGTGTAATGGCTGTTATTTAATTATTTACGGAGCCTATGAAAGTGGCGAAGGCGTGGCTAGCCGTTGGCAGGGGCAACCGCCGTCCAATGAAACTGCAGCCCTTGACGAAGGCGTGGCTAGCCGTTGCCAGGTCCAATGAAAGCGGCGAAGGCGTCGCTATCCGTTGCCAGGGGCAACCGCCGTCCAATGAAAGTGCGTATGGTCCGAAATCCACACACACACACACAGACGGACAGACAGACATGCACGATTTTATATATATAGATGGCTTCATGATTGAATCTTTGTTGATAGCCAAGAATGGTAACTTGCCATCCTTTTCCACCTCCATGGTGAATTTGATGGCTGGATGTTGTGGGTCGCTGCTGCTCTTATCCGCATGGCTTAACCGCAAAAAAAAATCTATCTGCACAGATGCATACGGACAAGATACATATTATCAAACAGGAGGAATTAACAGTGCAACGTATCTAGCTGCTAAATATCTGCAGGTATTAGGATTGTCATCGATTGGATAAGACTTTATCATCATGAGGCCTCCTTTGCCAGTACCAATCAGTTTCAAGGACAATGCATAAATTATCAGTGTTGTTTTTTTTTTCATTTGACTGCAAGTATTGTGGTTAATGTTAACATGATTCCTTGCAAAAGGTGTCAGTTTTGTTGCCAACAAAAGGGGAAAAACCCTATTCGTGGATAAGACTTATGATCCTGCCCATACCCGAGCATGGAGTGCATTCGCTTGTTCAGCTCTTCTGCGCATTCGTCCTCGCTGCGCTTGGACGACATGACAACAGAATGATCCGCGCCAGGTGGGTCGCGGCATTCATGTGCGCAGTGGAACGGAATCGCCAAAAATAAGTAAATTAATCATGATTTTGACTTCTGTTTATTCGGGACCCCGGGGTCCCGCCATAATGTTCATTTATTTGGTTTGGACTGACCTAATAGAATTCTGTTTAGCTTGTGTCATTACATTGTGTAGCAAATTGCATTTGAGGGATGATAGCAACATTTTTATGGTGGAAAAACAAAGCTATTCAGGCATACAAAACATAATATATCTTAAAGAAACAGCGAGAAGTTACATAAAAACGATCAACACTTTACTGAGACATATTTAGAAGAAAGGTCAAGCCTGCTCATAGTGTTCACATCACTGAATGTGAGGAGCATTGCTCAGTTGGACAGACATTATTTTTGCTTGAGATGTGTGTGGATGTTGATGGTAATAATGGTTTTATGTGTGTGTCTATGCTGCTGGTGGTTGTGTGGAAAGTTTGTTGTGATGCCAGCAGCCCAGGGTTCAATTCCTGGCCATAGATCAGAATCAGAATATTTATTTATGCTGTCGGAATCCGATGAGCTATGAAGCTGTTTTTCACATATTTCCAGTATTATTACCAGTGATAATATGTTCAGGCTGTGTGCAGATCAGGAGATTGAATGACAGCACGAGGATTGAATTATTTGTATGGGGCTTATTAGTATAAGCCTCATAAAGGAGTTGTGTTTTCCACATATTTCACTTTTCCCCCACATGTCAAACATCCATTCATGGAATTTGCCAAACATTCCAAGACAGAACAATCCTGAAAAAGAGTGACGAGACTCAGTGATATTTTCTTGGATAAACAAAAATTATGATCTGCCCCCCCCCCCCCTCCTCTCCTAGGTTAGCTCAGCCTAAAAGGAATACCTGGTGCACTTTGTAAAGAGGAATTGCCCTGGACCCAGCACCCCTTGTATACTGTGCCTTGTTTCTTTATAGATCCTCACTAAGCAGTGTTTTCTCCCGGGAGCTGTATGGTAAAAAAAATAAAAACGAGTTATCATCCTTGTGTATTTCTATAAAAGTGTGTGCATGTACATATTTAATGTAAATGATAATTAGCATTTCCAAATGATTTAAAATCCCCACAAAATCTGATGGTATTTATGTTGTTTCCTGAATACTTTTTTAATTAAATTGGCTTCTGATGATGAAAAAGCTTGGTCGTTTTGCACACATGAATAGCGGTTGAATATAGCAGCAATCTCCAGCTGCCATTCATTGCTCTCTGTGGAGAAATATCTTATTATTGAGTCACTCTGGCAAATAAGCGCATCGCTCATTCTGCATCTGTTCTTAAATGTGTAAAATGTGCATTCTATTGGAAGATATACGCAGAAACACACTTGCCCTTACACTCTAAATGTGAATCCAATCCATCACACTCAATTAGGAAATGCAGAGGTAATTATAATAATGATGCAAGTCGTGTGCAATTACTTAATTACAAAACATGAAGAATATTTATGAGGAGGTTTCTGCTTAGGACATCTGGAAAATCCCATATTGAGTATAAGTATGAAAGAAAACTCGAGTACCCAGAGAAACCCTTGCGTACAAGCAGAGACGCTCAAAGTTTTCACAGATTGGGCAACATCCCACTTCCTCCGCTACGTTACTGCCATACCTCTTATTCATATTCTTAGGTTTTTTCGGTAAAGTCACGTAGGTAAAACATCAAAATTAATAAAAATAAAATAAAACAAAAATCACGACGTTTCGGAGGCAACACAAGTCTCCGTCATCAGGTGGGACCGTCACAGCCGAATTAGCTGCATCAAGTGAGGCAATGATTCAATGATTCAAGATGTAATCCCTTAAAAAGCAAGTTGAGGGGGAGGAGAGGGGGGGGGGGCTCATCAGAATGTGGTAGCCAATGAATGGAACGTATCGGGAGGGAGGGGGGCGGGGCTCAAAGACGGCACGGAGTGCCAACGTACAACGCATCGGGAGGGGGAGGGGGGGGCGGGGCCAAAAGAATACACGACGGCGTGGACGCGGTTGCTGCTGTACAACGCCAACGCATTGGACAGAGAGGGGGAGGGGAGGCCTGATACACATGATAGAAAAAGAACGAAAATGCCCATGTTTATACCAATGCTGGCTGAACAAAGAAGAGAGTACTGTTAAACACTGGGGATGTTAACACTCGGTAAAGTAAAGTAAGATAGTGCCTGTCAGATAAGATGGTCCAAAAAAGTGTAATTAAGTCTTTTTTGCGTGGTTGATAACATCTTTCCAATGATTACTAAGTTTGTACCCATCATCACGGTTGAAATTATGTCTGTGTTTGTATATTTGTATGGCTTTGTGTACAAACCTTTGATGGTAGCCGGGAGGTTTGCAGAGAACCTTGGTCTCGGAAAAGACAATTTCATGAGAGCCCACCGAGTTGTAGCAATGATCGGCAACGGCCGAAGAATCAGTTCTACCTCTGTAGGGTAAGCCATCGTGTGTCACACACGTAATTGATCTTTGCATTATCCACGAACTCCACCTCTGAAGTGCAAGAATTCTAGCCATGGTCTGCTCACCTAGCTTCATGGAAATGTCAACTGAAAGCACAGTGGCTAAGGAAGAGAACTGCAGGGATATGTTCTGGAAATGTACTTGAATCGCATATGTCACGAATAATGATATTGGCCGACGAAAACCTATCTCTTGATCGAATTGCCTTAAATAACGACAAAAATAAGCTATAAAATACATTAAAATTATCATAATAACACAAAAAATGTGCTTAGAATAAACAAAGTAAGTAAAAAATAAATATGAAAGTATTCAATAGTAAATCTTGACTTAAAGCTTTCGTGACTGCAGGAATTCATATTCTTTGGGTCTTTTGGTAAAGTCACGTAGATAGGTTCAAAGAAAATAACCTATCTACCTTAAATGATGACCATGCTGCACAATAGTATCATCACTTTACCCCATCACTCTATGTCTCATCACTTGATTTCTCTCTCGATGCAGTCGTGTAGAGTTCCAGATGCAAATCGCGGATAGCCAAAATCGTGGATAGGAAGTTCGTGAATAAGGAGAGAATACTGCACTATATTTCACATGAACTGCACTATATTTAACATGAACAACCAAGAGAAAACGGGCTAACAGTCTGCTATATTTGTAAGTGTAAGTTGTTTTGTTATTCAACACAACCAGGAGGCAATTATGGCATTCACTGAGCAGTAGATACACAATGCTAATGCGTTTTTTTGTAGAATGACATGTTCAGAAATTATGAATGCTAGAAAAGAGAGTAATTTTATTGTCCATTTAATCGTAGCATAAATATTGATGAATTTTCTTATTTATTGTTGTTTATAAGTGGTTTTCATATATTTTAGTGCATCCCCTTTCTATGAGGTTTTCTTTCTTAAGCTGAACAAAGTGCTATGCAATTATAAGCGCTGCCACTGGCTCATCCTTTCTGTAGAAGCCAGATAACCTTCCGCTTAGTCATGTTGTCGAAAATTAATGTGAGAGTACTGTTAGCCAGCCTTGACCTGACCTCAATGCGGGTGAAGGCTGTGAAGAAGGGTGGCTACATCATTAAAAAGAATAAAACCATTGGAATGGCCAAGTTTTCTCTTCTTTTAAGCGATTGTAAGAGAACCACATTTCTAAAACTCCGCCAGAGAGCGCGTTTAACACGACTAAAACTGAATACATAATCGCGAAACTTGTGTAAAAAAAACACCTTAATTTAGCTTATTTTCATTAAATAATACTCCCTTCATACCCTTCCTGCATTCAGCCTCAATGCATTATGTTTTATATTGCTTGTGTGGCATTTAACATTGTTGCACGTTGTTTAAAGGCTTTATATATATATATGTCATGTAAAAGTCAAGAATGTCTCAGACTAGCACGGCGTAGTGCTCAACTCCATGTCAGTCCTTAGCCAGTGCTGGGCATTGCACATTTCCACAATAGGAGCAGGCAATGACAACCATTGTTGACCTTTCACAACGTAAGTGTTTATTTTATTGGCCTGGGCTTAAAGAAAGTCTCAGTTGGCCCCCATCTGGGATTTGAATCTGTCACCCTTTGCCTGGATGTATCTCAGCGGGACCAGACCCACGTCATGCACGTGGCCTAGAATCACTGAGCTTCATCTTCCAAAATGGAATTGCTCTCTAACACCAGAGAGTTAAAAAGGGGAGAGAAAAAAACCACGCAGAACGTTGGTAAGGGAAGTATTGGATATCTGTGGCATACACTCGTCTATGGTGCTGTTTTGTGTAGCGTTTCTCCAAATTAGGTTTATTCGCTTTATTCGTAAATATGGAGCTCTATCTATTGACCTATAAAAATAAGCTTCACATGTCTGTCTCTCCACGTAAAAAATGCAAATATGTCTTGCACAACCGATCAACCCCACAACCTACTGAGAGTGCAACATTTTCAGCAGCATTGTTTCCAGTTGTTTGCAAACAATGGCCCACTTATTTATTTTATTTCTTATATTCTCCACAATGACACTGATCATTTTGAGTTATGTTTTATTGAGTCAGAGCAGCAGTTCAGCACCATTGATTCAAGCAATTCTGACTGCTGATGAAACACTATATGTCGAAACTGGTCTTGAGTTTGTTTGTCTTTAAACGATGCTGTTGGATGCTGTAAGAAATATTTTCTTTTTTTTTGTGGGCAGACGAATATTTGAAGGGGACATTTATTGTCTGCTTTCTTATGTTGTTATTTATATTCTCCCCACTAATGCTAATTATTATTTTGAGTTATGCTCTATAGCGTAAGTGTGTATTTTAGAGTGATAATTCAAGTGGAAACGCATTATATTGTTTACTTGGAGCTCACAAGATGTTGTGAGCCATTGAGATGACATTTGTACAGAAAATAACGTCTTCATAACACATTGGATTTGACTTGCAATATTCAAAATATCTGACAATTAATGAATATTATTTGTGTCTGATAAGTAATGAATATTATTTTTCTTTTCACACAAAGGAATGGTATACTTTACACCTATGATTGTTCAAACAGATACATACATATATGATTCATAATATGATTTTGTGTTAGGTTAAATATGTGTTGTAAGACCATTCACCACCACCCAATCTGGCCAAACAAATGAAATCATCACATGGTGTACAAGAGTTAAACGCACCAATTGTTATTGTTTAAGCTCACAAGTAGTGAATGTGATGAATGGCCCGTTAAATGTTTGTACACCACGTGACAATTGTATTTGTTTAGCGATGTTGGGTGGTGGGGGGGGGGCTCTTACAACACATATATGTCCAGATCATTATTTGACCTAACGCAAACATAAATTACGAAGGATCATTTTAGCTGTGGTAGCTTTGTGTCTAAAGTCAATATGTAAGATATTTAACACAAAAACTCAACACATTTGTGAAATGCCGACATAGCATCACCAAATAATGTGTTTAATATATGGTATATACTCTTAGCTTCTCCCTGCTTCTCTCTGGCATCTCAACTTTAAACTACCCAGCTCTGAAGCCCATGTAGGAAGTGTCCTTTGTGTGGAACAGAAACAGTGAGTATATGGACTGCAACAATCTATATATATAAAATCGCAAATCTGTCTGTCTGTCTGTGTGTGTGTCTGTCTGTCTGTGTGTCGCCGGACCATACGCAGTTTCATTGGACGAAATGTGAGGGATTTGCGAGATGCGATTGGTCCGTTTGGTTTTCCACGGCGGTTGCCCCTGGCAACGGGTAGCGACGCATTCGCTGCGGGGTGGACGCCATTTTTAATTCCCGTTAAAAATATGCGCACGCATTAACACGCGAGGCCGGAGGCTCTGCACGGTACTAGGCCTCGACACCCCACCACACTATAGGCCGTACATATTACTGCACAGCGGCCGAGGAGATCGTGGCTGGGGGGGGGGGGGGGTGCAGGGGTAGCAGCCCATCTGTGTATATATGTAAGGTTATTAAAAAATATATTTTTCACCCGGGCAACGCCGGGTACTTCTGCTAGTGTTCATATGAAGTAGGTGGTCCTCATTAAGATATCAGTCAGAGGGAAGAGGCTGGCTAGCACTTGGATTTCCTCCATGTGAATCGCCACTTGTCTTTTTAGAAACGTCAAGAAACATCCCACACTCCACTTTCAACTTTAGTACGCACAACTTCGAATTATTATTCTGTGCAGCCCTTTGTCAATCCGTCGCTGTATGGCACCGTGTCAGTCGTGGTTGTTCTTTGACCATACTTCAACACGTTTTGGTGAAGGGGGCCCCAAGACTTGTTCATAAATAATTCCCCACTGATTTTAAACTCGGCGGGGAATCAAACTGCTGGACAACAGTCCAGTCCCTGGTCATGGTGGTATGTAAGTATAGTATGTATGTGTAACATGTATGTATGTTGAACTTCATATTATTGGGTCTTTCGGTAAAGTCACGTAGATAGGTTCAAATAAAATAACAAAAAACTACGACGTTTCGATCGCAACACAAGCAATCGTCATCAGGAGAAAAAGGAGCGGGAAAGCTGCTGAGGCAGGATGTTTTAAAGGTTTGAAATGTGTGTAGCCCAAGGGTCATAAACGAAGTGGGCGGGGCTAGTGATGTTAAAGTGAGAAATTTGCAGGTAAATGTAAGGTCGGAGAGCTACCGCCACGACGACAAAGGCGCGGAGGTGGCCATTGTATTGTGAGAGATTAGCATGTCAATGTCAGATGGCAGAGCCACCGCCGAGGACATGAGCGACGGTGGCTGTGTTAGTGTGAGACATTTAACCTGTTAATGTAAAACCAGAGAGCCGAAAATAACTACTAATATTGGAAGGTAGGATGGAAACATCACAGCCAGTTATGACTTAAACTGGTTAATAACGTCCTTCCTTTGTTATTTTCTTTGAACCTATCTACGTGAAATTTCGATTTAAAGCTTTCGTGACTGCAGGGATTCATCTTCTTGGTTCTTTATGTAAAGTCACGTAAAAGGAAAATAATAAAATAATACAAATTAAACGTAATAAAATCAAATTCTCACGACGTTTCGGCCACAACGCAAGCAGCCTTCCTCAGGTGAAAAACAGGGCTATCGGAAAGACAGCATCATTCGGACGCTGTCTTTCCGACAGCCCTGTTCATTCTAACACCAGTGGCAAGTGATATCTGAACCAGTCCTTCTCCCCGCCTCCCCACCCCCACCAATGTGCCAACTCACACTGACCAATGTGGTGAAGTATGGTGAAACATAGAGAAGCCTTCATCCACCAGTGAATTGAGGGCTGTAGATTATCATTACATGTCATATTTACATGTTGCATCGCTGTATTTTGCAACACCAAAATGAAGACAGAAAGCACAAACCAGTGCACGGATGACAGACCGTTATTTGTGCTATAACGCAATGATATTGGGTTTACATGCCTCGTTAAGTTGCCTTCTGATACCGAGTACAAATCTATTTGTGAGCCAGAACACACGGTGAATGATCTGAACAATGTGAAACTTCTCTCGCGTTCGCTAAAACTGAGCACCCCCTTCATCCAGTAGGGAACGTTCAGACACCTTTGCCATGAACCTGTAGCCATGCAAGTGCTCTGTGAGCCGAGTGTAACCGAGTCAAGTGTAGGCACACTTTTTTCCCGAGAGCGTTTTTTGTGCAGTCATCAGTGACCGCAGTTGATGCCATCGGTGACCATCGATATCACGAGAAGCGTTTTTAAATTGAAGAGATAATGGTTTTTGATTGTTCACCCTGAGGGTTAAAGTAGAAATCTTAAGAACTGTGGACTCGATGTGCTGATATAGGCATTACCCTCCAAAATCACCGATCCATCGTATTTTGATGTTACTTTTTGAATAATGTCAGCAATATGAGCTGCGTATGTAAGTGTTCGTGCGTGTGTGCGTGTGCTTGCGCAACCTATACTTTATGTGGCCATACAGAGGTTCTTTGGCTTTGTGTAATAACGGATATTTTCGTAAGTGTACATATTCCTACAATTACCTGCTTCATTGTCAAAAACGTATTGCGTGTATTTACATGATTGCCAGAACTGTTCCAATACTCCCAAGGGCGACGGTGCAGGTGTTCCTGTGGTCCAAGCTTATGAAGATAATTTAAATATTGTGGTTTTGTATTTCAATTAATTGCTTTGTTTCGTGATATCACGGGTAATGATATTGGCCTTTGGAAACCTTTTTTATGAATTACCTTCAATAAATACATTAATTATCTATTACCTTATTTTCCCGCATATAGCCCGCATACGCATATAACCCACATATGCATATACCTTGCAAAAATAGCGTTTTGTGTAAAAAAATGTCAGATAGCCCGCACCTCCATATACCCCGCATGCATTCATATCTTTAATGTCGTTACCGCAAGCTTAATTCCATTATATTAATACAAAGTTTACATTTGTAATACATTACAAAATCAATTGTTAACATTAAAATCATAACATGCACAAAAAACTAAACTAGCCGGAAACGAGTGAACTTAAAACAGTAAATAAGTAACAAAAGTAAATATACAATAATTAAGCAACACATAACTGGTAGATAAGTAAGTAAGCGTACTGTTAGGCTTACCAGCATTCTACCTCATCATATTACAGCTACTGGACCGGTAGTTACCCCTATACAGTTTTAGCACTGGTAGATTGCACATTGTGCAGACAATTGCGGCACTACGGTAACGCCATTGCCTCCTGGCAACAAAACCAATGGAAGTTTGAAACAAAGCTCATGGTCGCGACTGTATAGTACTCAGCTAATAGCAGCGGCCTAAGGGACTCAGCAATTATGATTCTGCGTCTGGTAGACACTTGTTAAGGTCCTTCCCATTGTGCAATCCATAGCCTCAGCTAAACTTTCGCACCCCCCTACAGCCACTGAAAGTATTACGGTAAACAAAGTGCGCCCACTTCAAACATTGTCGTTTCATTGTACAAAAATTCGAATCATTAAAAACGTGTTAACATGTGCAATTTTAGTGTGAGTGGTTTATTCAGCAGTGCTTTAGTCAAAGGTAAGTGTTGCATAGTGGATAGTCTTACCATGAAAAATTAAACGAGTTATGACATGTCACACGTGTAAAATATTTTTGGGATAGCCTGCACCTCCATATACCCCGCTGGGTCTTGTTTTGTTTATAAAAAGTGGTATACCCCGCGGGTTATATGCGGGAAAATACGGTAAATACATTACAATTATGTGTCTGTCATATTTTTATCTCGTCACTTTATTTAATCACTTTATCTCATCACTTTCTCACATCACATTCTCTCTCATCACTTTATCTCTCATCACTCTTTCTCAATGCAATCGTGTAGCGTTCCAGATGCGATTTGCGGATAGCCAAAATTGCGGATAGCAAGTTCGTGAATAATGAGGGAATACTCTATTCAGGTCCAAAGGTTCAGAGTTAGAATTTTTATTTAGATAGAGGTGTTTATTAAAAAAATTTAAGTTATGACATTAGAACATGGAAGCCTGAGGATGGCTCTCAAGGCTCTGTAAATTGTTCATATTGTGTGCAGTATTGCAGTAGTTTACTTCATGTGTGACATGAATCAAGAGGTTCACCTTCGATTCCTGGCCATGGGCCCTCTGGGCGTTCCCTAGGTTGACTCGCCCTGAAACCAGTATCTGGTTTGGTGAGTAAAAAGGTGGCCATGCATGGTGTTGTTCACACTGCTCGTAAAAACCTAGGTAATAAAAGTTGCACATTTATTCATGTGCTTAATACCCCCTTGTTCTCCACACTGGCCTTAATAGCTGATCACTAACAACACTTTCCTCAACAATCTATTTAGGCTACACGGGGGATCGTTGATCTTTTGTCTATAGGAGTGGGGACGCAATGCTGTGTTATTTCACACAATGCACTTCCCTGTGACCTGGGTTTATTCTTGGTCAAGTACAATACAATTGCCGATGAATACTTTATCTGAGACTGGCTTGATCAGATCTTTCAGCCCAGCCTGAAATGGGGACTTAGTTTGGTGTGTGGAACATCTGCAGTGGGAAGTCGAAGAAGGCTGGGCATGGTATTGGCCATACCACCCTGCGTTGTGCCCTGGTAGCCACAGTGATTATTAAGAGCTCTGTGATTGCTTTGTGGATGAAAATCAAGTAAACACTCGTTGGACCCACTTGCAAGATAATTTGTCGTTTTCAATTAATTGAACCTCATGGCAGGACCCCGGGGTCCTGAATAAAAAAAAATATTTTTGGAGACTTCGTCCCACCGCGCACATAAACGCCGCGACCCACCTGGCGCGGATCATTCTGTTGTTATGTCGTCCAAGCGCAGCGAGGACGAATGCGCAGAAAAGCTGAACAAGCGAATGCACTCCATGCTCGGGTATGGGCAGGATCATAAGTCTTACCCAAAGCTGCTCAAACTGCCGACACGACTTAAGTCCTTTATTTGTCACCACGGTATGCATAATACAGTGAAACTGCTCTCTTATCTTCATTGTTAGTTGTGACCTACCAATGTCTGCATCCAGGATCAATCGATGACAATACTATTACCTGCAGATATTTAACAGATGAGATGCGTTGCACTATTAATTCCTCCTGTTTGATAATACTTCTCTTGTCCGTATGCATCTGTGCAGATAGTTTTTTTTTTCCGGTTAAGCCATAGTCCCCACATACCTCTCGTATCAATGCAGATAAGAGGAGCGGAGACCACACTACTCTGTAGAGTAACATTTATATAAACGCGTGTTACAATATGAACAGCGCAATGAAAATGCGTACTATTTCATTTACTGTTTACAAAGTGTGTTCACAAATCCACACTGAGAAACACGATGATTGACAGAAGGGTGTAAATATTTTTTTCGATAGTGTATTTAAATAGAGGTACTGCAGGTAAGTAGGTATATAGGTAAGTAGTTTTCAGTTTTAAAGGCATAGTTTAACAAGATAACAGTTTCAGTTTTCAGTTTCATTTATTTGGTATAGCCCTGTGAGCCATTCGGCTCTTGAATCGGGTGAAACCGCAACAAACAAAAAACAAAAACATGAACAAGAAAACATCTTAAAGTGACTATGCGCAAACAGAAAAATCCAGGAAAAAACTGTCTTCCAGAAAAAAAGCACCGTACACCAACGCTGTGCAAAATCCCAGTGGGATGCAAGTCAAACAACAACCACAAGACAACTTAGATTAAAGCCATCATTCTAACTCCGTACTACAACAAGCAAACATCACCAAACCAAAACACTTTTCGAAATCACCAAAATAAAGCCATAAGCAATGTGACAGTGATCATAGGAACTGTGACCGAAATTTCACAATTAACGACATCAACAACATGTACCACCACACCCTGTAGCCATAGCTGGCTGCATGAGTCACTCCACAACAGCAGGAGCCACCATCCTTCTAACCCATTGGTGAAAAGGAGCAAAGTTTTTGTTTGCATTATAATTTCATGTTTATGTGAGAGCCGGGGGCCTATTGGACCCCGGGATTCCGCCATGAGTTTCAATTGTCAAAACGCTAATTTTGTTGAGCTGACCTTGTCTTTCACTTTTTTTTGTATCTGCTTTCAATGGTTCATTAATTGTTTACTAATTGAATTATCGTTCATGCCACAGAGTAGCTATTTAAAGTTGTGTGTATGTTCTAGGTCGTATGCCCTCTGCACAGCAGAAGTTAACTGTTGCCAGTTATATTTAAGCAAATGTGCTTAATTATCCAAATACCATCGCAATATATTTTCCATCATCAGTTGGAAAGTTTACATTTTGTAGATGTTGTTAATAATGTCCTATAACATTTGGGGGGAGGGGAGTGGGTGGGGTAGTAAAGGTTTAAACACATGAGTATCTAAGTCTCTTTTCCACGAAAAACACTTTTTTCTTCTTCTAGAAAACCAAAGTGTGGATTATATGAATCGGCACTGTCCAGGACCCTCAGAAATTACCCACGTTGTATTCATACTTTTCAAGAGCCTTCATGTTCGATTAATGGCATCTTAGCATCCTATTTCTGCACATCTTTCAATACTGTGGATGCAACACACATGATCATGTCAGCATGCTGCCATCGTGTAATGGGTAGCGTTCTGCACTTGCAGTCCTGAGATCGCAGGTTCGATTCTACCTCCTGGCACGACAGTTCAAACAAAGGGGGCAACGCTTCTTAAATCCTCCTGCCTACAGTTAGTCAATTTAGAGAATAGGCCAAACATCCTCTAGATGGGTACTCGTGAGCTTCCTCTAGTGGAGGTCATTCTGCCAGCATTGGTCTGAGCAAGTACATGCATTGTGTGAATGTGGAAAATCCACCACCGGTGCAGAATTGCCAACAGAGGTGAGTATTTTTTACTCCGTGATTATTTGAGCGTGGAAACACAAAACAGATTGATTTTATTTTTGGTTCGACCACATGAGTATTATGCCAGCATTTACAAATCAGGTCAAATATATATATTTGTTTTTCAACAAAAGCCCGATACACAGCATGAACCGCAATGTACACGGAGGGGCACAGAAACTCGGCGGGTAAAAAATTACAAAATCTATGCTCCTGCAAAAGTAACAAATATTGTTAAATGTTGTTGATTGCGCTGCATGGAAACACACGTCACCTTTTGACAAGATGAATCCACTTACGTTACAAAATCACCTTCGCTTCAAACACAACCCACTTGTACGTGTGTATGTTGAACTTCTTTCGCACTGTACGTAGCCAACAGTGTGCATTGTGGGTTGAAAGTAGGTGCAAGTGTCAGGGCACGAATGCGCGCTTCTAATTGGGAATGGATCCATGAATTAAATATTGCAACGCAATATCTCATTGATTCTTACAATAAATACAGTGTAACAACTTGGCAGACTGTATTTTAAATGTGTCTTTGGCTAGTCTCATTGCTAGAGTTGATAGGTATGTCTCTACTGTTGGATACAATAAATTGGTATCTTTTCATTCAGCAGTGAACTGAGAATGGATATTTATGATTCATCCATAATAGAGGTTTCTGGGTTAGATCGCATAAATATAAATGTGTTATACTAGTAGGAACCTCCTGGTTACACCAGCCCACAGGGGATTATTGTGTCCGTCCGTTGTGCATCCAAACATGGGAGGGGTGGGGCTGGGTGGAGAGCAGAGGGTGGGGAGGGGCTAGGTGGGGAGGGTGGGGAGGGGCTGGGTGGGGAGGGTGGGGCTGGGTGGGGGGTGGGAGGGAGGGTTGTGGAGCTGGGTGGGGAGGGGCTGGTCTCCCCGTGGTGCCCTTATAAAACTCAACGTTTAACCTACTCACGCCGGCTTGTGCCCACCCTCACAGTCGGCCATATTTGCGGAATACACCACGCCGCCGTTGACCCTGGCCATTGACCGAGCAACCCAACGTTCCTACCAGCTCCCTCCGCAGGAATGTGTTTAAACCCGCCACCACCCAACACAGCCAATTAGTCAGTTTTGTCACGTAAACAAAACATGCCAATTAGATACGAGTTCAGCACACCGGTGTGTTGGAGAGTAAAACCCACAATATTTACAATTGAAGTATGACGTTTCGCCAGAAATTACAACGAGTCTCATCAGGCGAAAGACAGAATTGGGTGGTGGTGGATTTAACGACACATATTTCCGCGATCCAACCCCAAAAATCTCTTATGTATAATATTGGTCGCGAAAGCCTACGTATTTATGATTCATGATGGTAACTTTTAAATATGCCATACATTAAACAATTGCATTGGAATGAAACAAAACAGAGCTACGTATAACAATAGAAAAATGTACGTGGAGTGTTGCTCATCCAGCATCAGCAAGAGAAATGTTGATGATAATGATGATTATGATGATGAATGATGGAAGGAAAATTACCCCCCCTGATGGGGGTTAACAAAGAATGTTCCTCCTCCTTCTTTTGCACAGAAGCCGCAAGAGCAACAAAGCATGGGGACACCAGCTGTACAAACGGCGGCCGAACCCGCCATTGATTTATTAGGACTGGGTGAGTAATGTGCACATTACATCCCGTGCATCTGCCAGAGCATAATAATTTCAGCGATCGCACTCAGCCAAGCATGTTTGATTCCGCTCGCTTTGTGTGCCCACTTCCGTTAATTGAATGGAAGCAGAATAATACGGCAAACCGCTTTCGATCGTATCCAGATAAAACGCCCCTGGTTGCGTAACAGGCGCTGCAAATTGGAAATGCATCAAGCAAAAACAATAACGCAAAGAAAAAATATACAGGTTTGGAGGAATTAATTGTTTTGATAAACAATGGAGCATATAAAGGGAGGCATATACTCGAGATTGTTATCAAAGCTTTTGTCACAGTTATGGAATGGTCACGATTTGCTTGTGTTTGTTGTTTATCTTTGATATATCCAGTATTGTAAAGCATGAGGTGTGGACCATCTGTACTTTGGTTGAGCTAAACCCTCCTTCCCAAGCTGCTTCATTTCATCTTTCCACATGAGCTGTCTTTCTTATCACCTGTCAGTTGGATAACGAGCATTGTGCACATCTGCCAGTTGTTTGACAATCACTGAGCAGGATCACGATAGTTGCCCATTCCCTACTTGCTTATTGCTATGCAGCGAGACAATACAGAAAGGCAATTCACCTGAATTATTTCCCACAATGCGCTGTGTGTACACATCCTTTATACATTACAGAGTTGCTATTTTGTCTTTGCATTGACTGGGTTATTGGAGCCTTATGTTGGCTTGGCATACTTGATAAACAAAAACATTCAAACAATGTTTTTTCTCAAGGTCACTTGAACTTCTCAGCTCTTTGAGTAAAATCCTTCGTTTTATTTGTGAAACCCCATCTTGGGGTATAGATCCAGGCAGTGAACATTACTCAGCATCACATATCACCTGACCCTTGGTCTGCCTCAGCAAAATGAAGACTCGATTAGGCACAAATATCTGGGCTTGAAAGCCGTTGAATCATGTTTATTTTGGCTTTATTTGGCACTGGTGAAACCGATTGGCCAACAAATGCTCTTTTTCATTGGGGTCCTGGGTACTCCGTATAAACCTGGTGACAACAAAAACGAAAGATCAACAAAAACAATCCAAAAACAGCTGTGTACATGGTCAAGTTCCAAACGGCAAGGTCATGCATAATTGTCATGACAACGAGCAAAAAATGTATAACCTCTCAATTAAAGAAAAGACAATAGGTCATTGTACATTCTGTCTTTAAATGACCCCCCCCCCTCGCCGCATACATCTGCTCCCACTTTGAAACCTGCAGAGTTGGTGCAGGCAATCACACGCACTCGCGTTGAACACACTTGGGATTTATGAAGTCTTTCTCCGTGGGCATTGACCCTTCAAAGCCCGGAGTGTTGGATATCACCGGAGCATTTACGCATCCTCGTGTTTGGCTGGCCTTGCCGTGACAGCCGTATGCTCCCGCAAACAACAGGACATCAAACATGAGTGCTCCTGCCTATTTTCCCTGCTCTTTTATCTCCTTTGCTCTCTCTCTCTCTGTGCCTTCTGTCGTATCCGAGTATTGTAACTCCAAGAGCAATAGCCGGTCACTCTATTCACATGATCGGGCTTCCGCAGTGTTGAATGAGTGTTGGTACAAAAAAACAAAAACTCTTGAGTATGCTGCAGTACTCTGGATACTGCCACATTGCACTGCCGCAAATATGGCAGTATATTGGACACTAATACATGTCAAAACTCAACACATAATATGTTTTAGTATTGTTTTTTATTGAACAAAAGCCCGGTACAAAGCACGAACGACGGCGGCGGGGAGGGGTACTGGTGTTCCACGGACGACAAGCCAGAGGCCAGGTGCCCACAGGGCAGAGGAGAGGGGACATACAAAACAATTCAAAACAGCAAATACACTTTGGGATTAAGTGACCTAAAATTAAGCTTAATCGAGGAAAGCGTGGACTGAGGCACCTGTGAAGGCTACGAGCTTTTGCTTCGTCTCCCTCCATTACGAAGCATACGTAACAAGGACCGGCTTGTAATGTGCTGACAGTGCCACGCTGCCACGAGAACTCATTTGCGTCATCACCCAGCCAGTTTTTCTCTGTCACGAACGCGAGCAGGAAAGCGTTTTGTGTGCTCCAATTGTTTTCCGCTCGCCCCCCCCCCCCCCCCTTATTTATCAGCCATTGATACGGGGCTGAAGGCACTTCGATTTTTCCATACCGTAGGGGACACTACGATAGGCAAATGTATCTATTCTCAGAGGCAAGAGTGCTGTGCTCTAGTACCGGTCAATGATCACAGGGATTACAAGGCACTTTTTTGACAAATTTTCCGCTGGATGCTGAGGGTCACTGAACCACGTGAGCGCCATCATTCGTGCCTCGGGAGGGCGACCACAACGTTTGCAGGTGCATTGTGTTAAGAGGCCCCGCTCATAAAACCTAGCAGGCACAACCATGCTCTCACACCCCACTTTGTTGAGATGTTAACTACTTCGCCTGGTATACAGGAGGTCGTAGGTTCTATCCCGACCCTGACGCCTGCTGCGTATTTGGAGTATGCATGTTCTTCCTGTGCTTGCGTGGAATTTATTTTTCCGGGTCCTCTGGTTTTCCCCTCGCAATTATCAACATGCGTTTAGAGTAATTGGCTGCTATACATTCCCACATTAGCAATCATTTTTGGCCAGGTCGCTTCTGAAAATGAGCTATAAAGCTCAATGGGTCTTCCCTGGTAAAATAAAAAAAAATGTTTACTTGACCCCAGGCCGCAACGTCGCATCAGAGTCAGGTGGTGATACCCCCTGGCTCACTTCCCTTAGCCCGGGTAGGAGGTTCTTTGATGAACGCCACAACAACAATTTACGGGATGCCTGCAAGGCGCTTCTGGCCCTCCTTGGGCCATAAGCGCGTTGTGGAGATCCAGAGGTCGCCGTTTAAGTCTCCTGGCACTACTGTTGAAACAATGGGCAGGCTTTTTATTTTGTTCTTAATAAATGGGCAAGTTTCTTAAATGCCCTCACCTCTTGTCCACACAGCAGTCTAAATGGGTACACCAGTTAGTCGATTGGCAGGTTGCATGTGGTGGGGTAAAGTGTGGCTACTCCCGTCACTGGCCAGTTTAGAACATTCGGCAAAATGCCCTCAACAGAGGATCTCTAGAGCGGCTTCTCGTATGGGGCTCTTCCACCGGCAGAGATAAATTAATTAAAGGGCTGTATCTTTATTGAGATGCTTGCTTATCCAAATAACAATCTATGTCATGGACTGTATTTGGACAGCATGATGGCACAGTGCCTCATAGTGCAAAGGGTCTTGGTTCAATTCTCGACTGGGCTCTTTGTGGAGTTTGTAGGCTCTCCCCCTGATTTGCGTGGGTTTCGCCATGTTCTCTAGTTTGCTCCCATAGCTAAAAACAAACATACAATGTTTCTAGTGTGGGCCAAAGATCTCAATGCTGATAAAATACCTGCAAATTACTCAATCGGGATTACACATGGCAACATCACCCACTACGGCGAAAACTAAACTATTTTATTTTACCATGTAAGGCCCACTGAGCTACGTAGATCTTTTTAAGAAGCGACCTGGCCACAAATAATGTCTCAACCAAGTGACTTGTCATATCAGCCAAATATTCTTAATACATGTTTCAAAATGTGGAGGAAAAAAACGGAGGACTCGGATAAAAATCCACACGACTGCGTGAAAGACATTCAAACTCCAAATATACAGACATCAGGGTCGGGATCAAACCCACGACCTCATGTATACCGGGCAAAGTCGTTAAAATCTCATCACCGTGGCACCCAGTTTGCAGGACCGCCCTTAAATAGAGGTGTTTAGACTCTGTGAGGCGTTCCTGGGTAAACTAGCATGATCATGATAATAACTATATCCTGGCCATATTTAAATGTTCATAAAAATCTGCTTCATTTAAAATGGTGACCTAATTAAAGTAAGCTCATAATGAGTTTTACAGTCTACATTTTTTTATGCCAGTATTTTTATAATTAGTGATACCGTATTTAATTATCGGTACATTTCATCCCCTGAAACCGTGTGTATTTTTATTTTGTTTCCGTTTCGCCAATACAGGTGTCTGTTAATGACTAATTTTCTAACACTCATTTGAAATATGACTTACTCTTGTCTGGATTGTGTCTGTCATGAAAGCAGTCCCAGTTAATTAGCCAAGTAGCAACCTTTCTCACATGTGTTGACTTCATTAAGAGGTGCATTCTGTCATCAGTGTACTGGCATTGGGGTTCAAGCATTGCAGGGACTACATTTTAATGGCAAGACAGCGTTGTGTTGGGCTCTGCGCTTCCATGCTGACAGACTTGAGGCAGATATGGAAATTCCACGTGATTATGGCACAGACCAGTCTTTCCATGGAGTAACCACTGTAGGTGTGCAAGAGGTGGTAAAGCACACCAGCCGGTTGCCATTTAGCTAAATTGATCCGGGACATGATTTGACTTCTTGTTTTCACATGATTGTTACTATTTTTTGGCCATGCCTTTTGCTACAGCTTGAATGGCTTGCATAAATGTCACAGTCTAACAGCGCTATGCATAATGGGATTTGTTCTTCATATCCATCTGCCTTCATATATCTACTGCATTAAAGGGTGTAGCTGTGGTGCAGTGCTATGAACCCAGCCCTCTTGGGTTTGATTCTTGGCCATGGTTAGTGTCAGTGTCAAGTGTTATCCGACTCGGTTCCGGGTCCGCCCTTCACCAGTCCGCACTGTTCAGCTTTGTGAGTGACGGACGGTGACGTAAAGTCAAACAACCCCCATGATCAACACAGTGTCAGGAGGCCTTCGTCCAGCAGAGGATTAGCAAACGATTGAGGTTGACCATTGTTAAGTTGGACGATTTTTACATCACGTGACTGCTTTTCCAATGAGAGTATGGAGTAATGAACTGAATGGTGCAGGATGAGATGATATAGCTGCATCTTTGAATACTTTCAAGTATTTGACTAAGAGTAGCTCTAATGAGGAAAGACAAGACCAGGAGAGATGAAGGGTAGCCTGTGCAGAGGTGGTCTCCCACTGTTTAAATGATATCGGGATTGCACCCAGGATATGTATGATAAATTGTGCTGCTCTGGCATGGTGACAAGTGTTAGTTCTGTATAATTTCATGGGTAAAAGGATATAGAAATGTACAACCATTTTTTCTTGCACCTTTGTACTGGATATACATAATGCCTAAATTAAGAATGGGCAGTTATGATTCAGTTTATCACTTTTAATTAGTTGATTGGAGTTTGGGCAGTTGATTTTTTTTTTGTAAGAGCTCCTGCTGGGAATAAACCTTGATCAGTTTGTGGCTCCCATTTATAATTACGTATTTTTATTTTAGTAATTAAGTGTAAGTGGAGTGATTAGGGAATCATAATCGTGCTTAGTAGTGGAGTACTTCTCTATACAAACCCATACATAAAACTTAGATGGTCTCACGCATACGGTAACTGGATGCATAGTTTTCTTAATGCCAAATTGGTGATATATTTAAGAGCATTTTGTCGATCAAGTCAGGATTTTGAGAGCGACACTCTCGTACTGCCAGAGTGACCTCAGCCAGTGACCTGACCCAGGTCACTCTTGCAAATGAGCAAATCCTGCCCCTTTTGAGTCCTCATCTGGTTAAACAAAATAAACTTGGACCTTGCACTTGGTATAAATGCATCCTGTTGAATTTCTGTTTGAAATGTAAATTTGCACTTGATAGATTCAGGTGGGTTTGTTTTTAAATAAACAAATCAAAATGCATGAAAATAAGCGGGGCACCTATTCATCTCCACTTCAGGGATTTAGGCGAGAGACAATTTTCGGGCCAAAAGGATTTCAATAAAAAGTAGCTGCATCCAGTTGCCTCATTTTGCAAAGCACAAACTACGCCTTTGTCGAGGGATTGAACCCCTAATGCATAATTTAGCATAGCAGTTGGCTGGGAAACATCGCGTTCCCAAATAGGGATGCTTTCCTCGCTCAAAAGAAAACCTGCAAATTTCAATTGGTGTCTAGAGAATGCCCCTGGCGCAATAATAGGCTTTTAAAGCACGGGGTATATACACTTGCTATTCCCTTGGCTTTCTCCGTGTTATTTCAACTCAAGGAACCTTATTTCAAAGTACATTTTTGTGGACGAAGGTCAGACATCCTATATAATAATGAGGCGCTCATTTATTTTAACAGATCAAACCCGCCGCAGTTGCTCGTCTCTGAAGGGCCCCGAGATTCTACAATGATTTAACTTAACTGATCCGAATGGAATGTTGGGTTTCTGTTTTGAAAAGGCATCTAACATTCAATATAAATTCTCAAATGTAAGTGACATTAGATTTTAAAGGTATGTCCAAGTTTTTGTTGTTGTTATTATTTTAAAAAAATCTCATTCCTTGTTGACAAGTATTGCTCAATTGTTTGGCCAACAGGACTCTAAGGCATTAGACAATCCACAGGATGGCAAGCAGGGATGCCCATCATTCCCGTAAAGATTCATCACTGTGCCATATCAGTTACGTTGTGGTTGTTGTCAGTAAGAAACTTCCTACTTCAGGGCAAAGGCCTCTCCCACTTCAATTGCTTCTTTTCCATCGTTGCTCGCTGTTCGGCATGGGCCTCTCAACTCCACAATGTAGTCTCGCTGCTGCCATCTCTCCCGCCGTCTTCCTCCGTTGTCTCCACCTCGTCGTTAGTTTTGTGTCTTGTCTCTCCTCAGTCGTTCTCATGCCATGTCCTGCTCTTTTCCACTTGATGTCTGTTGGGCTTTAACAACGGCATCGGTGACTCCTATCGTGCTTCTTATTACTTCATTCCTTAAGCTGGCTGTTCGATTTAATCCTAACACATTTATTTACATCGCTCTTTATTAAACTTGTGGCTTTTTATATTATTGGTTCTTTCGGTAACGTCACGTAGAAGGGCAATAATACAAATAAAACATAATAAAAATTCTCACGACGTTTCGGCCACAACGCAACGGCTGCGTTCAGCCACAACGCAACGGCTGCGTTGCGTTGTGGCCGAAAGGTCGTGATAATTTTTATTATGTTTTATTTTTATTATTTTATTATTTCCCTTCTACGTGACTTTACCGAAAGAACCAAGAATATGAATCCCTGCAGTCACGAAAGCTTTAAATCGAAATATGTGGCTTTTTGCTACATATTTCTCGGTTTACGGCTATGTCTGCAAGCTGAACATTAATTCTCGCAAAATGCACATGATCCAGATTTTAATTAAAGGCATTCATTCAAATTATCTATCTATCTTTCGTAGAATGAGATAGTTTTGACCCAAGCAATTGACCTCACGAACGTAATCAATTTCACTGCCATTTATATTCACCATTTCTTGTCATTATTTTAGTCGTCGTTGAATTAATTCTAAGTCCAGCTGCTTCTCTCTGCTCCGTATGTATGTTTGTTGAACTTCTTTCGCATGCTACGTAGCAAACCGTGCTAATCGGAGGTGCGGGGTCTGCAATCATAGTTTCATTAGAATGAAGTGTCTGTTACTCAGTAGAACATAGTGGGCCCTATTCCTGAAGGGGTGTATTCCGATTTTTGCAGTGAATATACAGAAAACCTGTTCCTCTTGGAATACTCTTGCCATGGGTGAAAATACGTACAGCGAATGACAGCCATTTCCAAACTAAGAGTTGATACACGAGGTTTCTGCCACTGCTTTGTTATTCCCCGCCCACAGATGGAACCGACATATCACTGCTAGATCCGCCTGCATGCAATACTGGCTCTGCTAACAGCGCAGAAATTCTGCAACAGCAGATTCGTCGCGCAACACACCGCATAGTCTCACGATTTGCCGAACACACCCTGCAACTTGCGAACGGGGGTTGCACAAGTTGGCAGCGGTAAAGTGCAATTGTTTTCATATCCTATGTACATACACACGTGTCCTATATATGTGATTTAAGTCAAGTCAAGTGTATTTGTTTAACCAGATGAGATTTCAAGAGATCGGGATAGTCTCATTTGTAAGTTAACTGTTTCACAAATATTGAATGTCAAGATGTTTCGTGTCCGAGAGGTCAACACTGCAAATGCAACCACACCTTGCCATTGATTCCTTCCTTCTGCTTAATCTGAAATCAATAACTGACCTCCAATTACAGTTCTTATAATATCACCCCCGTGGTCTTCGATCGATGGGTTCTGCTCCAATGACTGTTTCCATAATTTCACGATCACTGGAAACATCATAGATTTTGGGGACATGCATCTGGGCTCTGGTGCTAATCCTGGGCCAGAAGCGATCTAGAACTGGCCCATTTCTGGGCCAACAGAACCCTCTTCCAGTGATTGTGTAAACAAGGAATCTTTCATGAACAAGGAATATTTCACCAATATGCAGGTGTTCTCTATCCATCAGAACTCCTTCGATATTGCAATCAGTGTTGGCCTCGGCAAAAGTTATTGTATAAGTCTCTTAGGTTTTTTCGGCAAAGTCACGTAGGTAAAAAATTAAATTAAAATTAATAAAAGTAATAATAGAAATAAAATAAAATAATAAATCACGACGTTTCGGAGGCAAAACAAGTCTCCGCCATCAAGATACAGTAATTGATACAGTAAATCTAGCTGTGACGGTCCCACCTGATGACGGAGACTTGTGTTGCCTCCGAAACGTCGTGCTTTATTATTTTATTTTATTTCTATTATTACTTTTATTAATTTTAATTGAATTTTTTACCTACGTGACTTTACCGAAAAAACCTAAGAGTATGAATCCTTGCAGTCACGAAAGCTTCAAATCTAGAATTGTATAAGTCATTGATTAATGATTATGATTTAATAACACAACATCAGACTGGTATCTCGATTCATTATCGTAGTCACTAAGCATTATTTTTCTCTTTCTCAATTGTATTACATTTTTGTTGTGGACATCATGTCACGATATGACGGAACTTTCCATTCGGAACTCCGACACAGCAGGGCATCATCTCATGCTAGGAAATGGCCCAGGGAAGGTGATATCAGAAACCTACTTCTGAGATCTTGTAAAGTGATTTTATTTCCACTGGGATTGCATAACTTACCTGCATGCCTTTCTCTAGACAGATGTTAACTGCATGACAGTCTACCAAACGAAATACAATCTCCGGAGTTTTGCCAAATTACATTTTATGTTATGGTTCTAATTGTGTAATCCTTGGCGATGATAGTTAGACCATCAACTTTGCACACTTGAGAACTATTTAGCCATGGGTGGCCACCTGGATTAGAACCCAGATTTCAGAGCTTTCCGCTTAATGCTCTGACCTCTGACCCACTCCACCCTGTCATCCCAACTGATCTGCTGATCAAATACCATAACTATTTGAGCGCTATAACCACAACACCGTCTGTTTAGAATGGGCAATGTTTTGTCATGACGGATTCCTTTGCAGGAGTTACGAGACGCCCGCTCGTATTTTGTGAACATGCACGTTTTTGAACGGTGAATGAATTGTGGAGAATGGATTACCACATCCATCCCACATGCCTTTGAGCAGTGCCCAAGTCCGAAATGCTGTGATCCTGCCACCAGAAATTGCTGTTCATATGAATTGTGTTCAGTGGCTCTGGTTTACTTGTTTTTCATTTCCCATATCTATGCCTACTTCATTACACGCTGAGGCACAGTTGAATCTCATCTACAGTCGAACCTGAGGGCCCTCCGTGATTTTTTAATTCCAGAAACGGGCCAAATCAACAAAAGACATGGCCATCGTTCTGCCAAAAGAGGATTGAATGATGGCCAACAACCTTGTTAAATTAGTATTGGCAAAGAGTTCTAAAGCTTCTTTTTGAAGCATTCAAAGAGTGGGGCTAATGCTCGTAAGGGGAATATTTTATTGCTAAACATTACATAGCTGTCAAATTGTTGAATTTGCATTGTGCAGTTAAGTTATTTTTTTTTAGTGGATGCAAAATAACAATTATTTAAAGCAATTAATTTTCATAACAGCTCTGTGTCTCCTACTATTCTGCTTCATGTTTTTTCTCATAAAAGCAGCCAAACTACAAGAAAAGAAATAAAATTTACATTTTTTATTCTTACAAGATCTCTGATCCTTCGCCAGAAAGTTTCTTGAGAGTTTAAAATAAGCGGCTCATTAAAAAACCCTGCGCTTTTTGAAGGAATGAAAAAAAACATTTAAAATAAATATCAGCATCATTTTTTCGTAGTATTTGTGTGTCATGACGCACATGTTACTTCGATTAAGCACATCTTCCCAGTATTTCATCTGCATCTAATAGACGATCAAGTTCAACTTAAGAATCATGAACATGCATGCGTAGGAATGTATTTGTGTACGTCGTGTGTATGGATTTGTTGACCGGTTAACATGTATGTTCTTTCCAATTATAGATGGCTATATAGTATATGCAAATAATAAAACATCATAATTACTAAAGTTACATTATAGTTACATGTAATTAACCTCTAAAACATGTTTTTAGGGATTAATAACTTAACTATGAATTTAGTGGTTGTAGCTACGGTTATTATATAGTTATTATGTATTTATACATCTTCAAATTGTAAGTCGGTGTGTATATTTACATCACAAGACTGTTGGGATGTTCATGGAATTTAAGTAGAATGTTAATGATTCCTACTCTTCTGTTACCATCATTGTGACAATGAATACACTAAAACAATCCTCAAACAAGAAAGTAATTCTCATTAACTCTTCCACAATGCAAAATTAAAACCAAAAACAGAAAATCTACCCAGTATTGCCATTTTGTAGTAACTCCAAACAGACAATTCTACTCGTCTCACAAAGCTCCTGCTGTTATAAATATGCAAAAAAATGCGATTATATTCTAATACGAGCTTTAATAACCGGCTTCGCCCGAGACTTGGATTTTTGTTCTAGATTTGAAGCTTTCGTGACTGCAAGGATTCATACTCTTAGTTCTTTCGGTAAAGTCACGTAGGTAAAAAATGAAATTAACACATGGCCTACGCGGTGGGGGGGGGGGGGTGACGTCAGCAGGCACACTGCGTGACGCTGCCGCATTCGGGTGACATCACAGATGTGACGTCACCGCTCACTTGCCGTGCAATATATATCCATTATTGCGCCCCCCCCCCGCCCCCCAAAATACAAACGTCTATTTTTATACTTTGGCATTGTTTACAGTCTGAAAGCTACCCACATGCCAAATTTCAAGTTTGTCGCATGTCGGGAAGTTATGATAAACATTTCGAACAGACACACATATTCACACATTTCCATTATATATATAGATAAAAATAAAAACGGTCAACAACATCCCCAGACACTATTTAAAGAATGGATTTGGGCTCATCCTAAGCCATTCTCCTGAATCATTGATGAAACTGCCATATTCTTGTGGCAGCAATCAGTATCCCGTTGCTGTTTTCGAACCAAATGGTTCTCCTTTTACTGAATCCACAGGGATGATTTTGTTGGGCTAAGTAAACATAACCAAAATTTGAACTCATTATCATGAAGCCCCTGATAAAAGCGAAGTGAGACTAAAATCAGAAAATCGTGCTGAGTTTTGGCTTCCAAAATGCTATTCTTATATCCTAGTGTGTTACATGACATAAAAGGGCACCATCGCATTTGCTTATGGAATTGGTGTCTAATATATTTGTCATTCAGCACTTATGGGTTTAACTGAATCTGGCAAAAAAATAAAGACGAGCAGATGCACATTTTTCAGCGTAGGCATTTTCTTTTCTCACGCGCATGCCGTATTATTAACCCATAGCTAAGTGAGATAACGATGCCTATTAGTATTTAACATGATTACCAATTGCTGCCAAAATTATTTTAACGTCGCCCATAATATAGGCGTGCAGAGTTGTTGCTCGATATGTGCGAGGCGGGCATGGTTTTACATTAAGAAAGCTTAAGCCAGGTCTGGAAAGCTAAACATGCCAGTGTCACTCAACATTATTAGTTCTTAGCACTGCGATATGAAAGCAGCTGCTGCAAAAATGACACTGGACAGCAGCACGAAACCCCCGTGTGCATTTTTCAAAGGTCGAGCAAACACGTGGCGTATCGCAAATCCCTCCAGCATGTGGCACGGTGTTAGGGGCTCGTGTTATTTGGGCGAACACGGGGCCACGCGCAAAGCACTCGCCGATGCTGCCCTGGCTCCACGCGTGATCATGGATGTGTGGCCACACAAACTCTCAACTGATGGATGAGTGCACACTGGCCCCACGTGTGTCTGTGTGTGTATGCACGCTGCGCTACGAACCTAGCTACCCCGAGTTCGATTCCCATTCAGTGATGATTATCTGAACCCGTCCTTGGCCCTCCTCCCCTGGGTCGACTCAGCCTCAAATGAGTATCTAGTTGAGTATGTAAATATTGCCACTCGGGCGTGGTGCTGGCTACCCACTGTCCTAGTGTGCTGTGCAGGCGCTCATAGGTGCTCGCTAACAGCACTATTAAGGCTATACGGGGGATCTTTGTGTTTGTCAGAGGTATAATCTTAATGCACCAAACGTACGAGCACGTTTGCGTGAGGAGACGGTGTGTAACTCATGCAGCCATACAAGTGTTTTGGTTTTTCCTTCCTGCATTTCGTATCAAAGTGCAGCAAACAAAAAATGCGCAGTGTATATAAATGTGTTTTTAATGGTTACGTGTGTATTTCCGCGTTGAAATGCACTTGTAACCAGCTGTCTTTGAAATACACTTGCCTGCATGCTTTTCCTTTCATCATTGCTCAAATCTTCCTCCAATCAAGACTGCAGAAGCCGTGCCTGCGATAATGTCAAATCTTATTTCTCCGCTTTTGTTTTAGAAACAAGAATAGCAAGGCGCTTACCCCGAGGATGGGAAAAATCAGCCACAATAGAAATTAAGGGTTCAGGTAGTTTGTACACATACACTTTTCACTAAATATTAATTAATGTTACGAAGGTATGTGTGTAGCTGAGGCAGTTATTGTCACGAGTAAGCTACACAACATGTATGAATATTTGTCTCTGTTGTTTTTCTCTATTCGTTCTTCCATCCTTCCACGAATGAACGAATTCATAATGTATATGAGCCACACATATTCAAGCTGACATATTCAAGCTGAGAATAAGAATGGCCGGCAGGGTACTTCATGCTGTGCAGGCGTGATAACGAACTGTAGCATCATATTTAAACGCACGTACTCTGCAAACGCAATGTACGTCAAGCACAACAACAGAGTCCCTCTGACTAAAAATACCTGCAGCTCTGGTAATATATCAATCCATCAAGTCATTTATACCACGGGAGAAGCTGTTTTTTTCTTTTTACAAGGGGGAGGTGGTTATGGGGAATGAAGAAAACTGATCAAGTTTAAAGGGGAAGATATTATATCTTGCTGATCTCGTCAAGGAACAAAAGCCATCACATAAACTCTGGTCATCCTTGCAGCAGCTTTTGGATAGCCATTGAACAAAGACGGTCACTGCATCGGGCGCTTTCAGATGCCCTTCTGCGGCCATCTGGAACGCTCTTCATTCTGATATTAGCACTGAAGTTAAGCAATTTTAAATTTAGATTGAAAACTTATTTCTTTAAAACTACTTTTTGCCTTAATTTCTTGCCCTTTCCCGACACCTCTGATTAGCATGGTTGACTACGTACCGTGTGAAAGAAGTTCGACATATAGACGTATAAAGGTTCAAACCTTTGTTGTTAACTATCTGTTTTGCAGCTTAAAAACGTGTATATATAATAGTTGTATGTCTGTGCGTGTGTGTGTCATCAGCAGCTCTTTTGAATACGCTCGTTAATGCCCTCCCAGTGCCTACACTACGCGGCCGCGTCGTGTATGCGCACACAGGGGCGGTTTCTTCATTAGGGCGATTGGGCGACGCACCACCAATGTCATTCAACCACAGAGTCACGCTAGCCGTCACTGTGCCTCTGGATATAGTCCAATCAGCGTCATGCTACGTTCTGTGGAGTACCGCCTCTTTTTGGGCGATTTCCCTCCAGCTGAGAATCGCCCCGAGTGGCCCCATAGACTTACATTCAAAGATGTTTTTTTTCGAACGGGGGCGCTGCAATGCATTCTCTATGGCTTCCGGGAGGGCTCGCCCTAACGTGCTTACGTCATCATACGTGCTTACGTCATCATACGTAAGCACGTTTCATCCAACAATATAATGTGTTGCTACCTAGTGGAATCTTTAATAAAATAAACTTGAGTGGTTTGTTTTAATAGTGAGTATAGAAACAAACAAGATGTATTGTAAGAGTCACTTTATTTTTCATTAATATTAAAGAAGTGAAGTTGCCTTTACATGCTTAAGCTGTTAATTTATCCATTGCATGGGTGGACCTTATCCTTATCAATCATCCAGACATTTGCCCCCCCTGAGAGATTTTGCAGGAGCCGCCACTGTGCGCACATATATTATGTACGTGCACATGTATATACAGAAGTAGTAGTTTCCCGACCAGCGGGTTTGTCAGCGGATCCCATAGGTGTCCGCGAGCATCATTAGGGGATCCGTGAAAGACGAGAAGACCCACAGGTGGTCTGCAAAGTGCCAAGGGGTCATCGGTCTATATTTTGTGAGCAACCGTTCGTGTGACTTACACATACGCAGCATGAAACGGCAAGCACTAAGTACAACAAGTTTCCAGAAATGCCCATTGGCACGTACAGAGAGGGTTGCCCTCTGTGTGCATTGGCTGCTGTGGCACTGCAGAAGCATGTTGGAGCTTACAGAAGTAAGCACCCTTTTCCCCTTAGCCTCCTTCCTGGGACCCCCTGGGAGCTCGCAAGGGTGCCTTGGATATGTATTATGAATACGCAGACATGAGCACATGATACATTATGCATGTACTGTACGCTTGTCACTGTGTAGTGTACATTCTGGATGCAGGTGTTTGGTTTATTTTTGGCGCAGGTAAAACCCATTGAGAAATATATCCTCATTGTCGACGAGGCCTTGGTTACACCATAGAAACCTGGTTACAGAAATAAATCGTGAAGAAAACTATCCCGTAACAATGGTACATGGTCAGGTACATGGTATTAATGGGCGTGTGTATTGAATGTTACTCCTATCTGTACGCTTTTTTATTCCAAGATTGTAAATGCGTGTAAATTGATTCCCGTTCAGTCATGCATTTATTTAGCATCGGGGTTGAATGACGTGTGGATTCGTCGATTAACATTGATTCTTGAGCACGTTATAAAATGCATCAAATTTAGTTTATGAATGGATCGTGTTTCTATTCCTATGTTGGTATATATTCGGTTCCTGTCAACTCTGCAGCCACTTGAAGTGCTACCATTCGCCGTTGTTGAATCAAAGTGCGTTCACCCAATCGTGACAGTTCATCAAATGGCCAGGGCGGTGAATCATTCCACCGCTCATTTTTTTAAAATTTACTTTAACGCAAACAGTGCACTTTTACAGTACCCATAGCGCCACCACTGAAAGGTGCATTACAAAAATGATGACGGCAAAGACGAGGAATTTAAGTTGCCGAGCCGGTACAAACCGCTCCCCCAGTGGCAAGCAAGCACCACCAGCCTCTCCAGCGGTCCCGTTGTTGGGGCGGAGGGAGGGAGGGAAATAAATAATTATATATTCTGCCACTGTTCTTTCATCCATGATGCACGTGCTGGTTGCAAAGGAACAAGCTCAGTCGGGTGGAAAATTACACGGGCAGCTTTCAGTGCGATTGCTGTGCCCGTGTGGATTAGCTTTCCGGGGAAATCAGAACGGGATGGCACGTTTACGGAGGTGGGAGATTGGAGGAGCGTCTGGCAAAACAGAGATTGTCAGGCAGCTTGAATGACACCTGACCTGGCTTTTGCAAGTTTACTATTCTTATTTTGTTGAGGTTGTTTCCCAAGAGTGAATGTCCTTATATTTCTTATCATTCGGTATTTTCACGTTGTTTAGTTTGCCTTCACAATTCCCTGTTGTATGAACTTAATCCAACAAGTCTTGCCACGAGCGCCTAGGGCACTCACAACTGCGGGATTTGTTACTGATTTAAAATTATATTCTGTTTTTTTTCCGTGGCTTTAGAATGCAGCAGCATTCTACAAACATGAATGCACAGAAGCAATGAACAAAAGACTTTAAAAATGCAGCCATTAAATTTTATGACAGGTGTTAGACTTTATGTGCCCATTCACATTGGTTGAACTCCGTTAGCTCTGTGTAGACTAAATCTGGCAGTGTGGCACCATTAATTGCTTTGTGGGTTATGCCCCCTTGATGTGAAATCAGAATATAATTAATAAAAATGTTGATTACAAGACTGCTTTTCCCACCATTTTAAATCTGACAATGTGGAATATCCATCACTGCTTCAAAACAATCGAGTCGAGATGAGTACCACCCAATGCACGATTGAATGTGAGGACACCGATTTAGATATCATAGATAAAGAGCTGGAATGACATTAGTATATATTTACAAATTCTATTTATAGTTTGTAGATGTACTTAATTGTGAGCTAAACAGTGCTAATTATCTGCAATTGAGCAGTTGTGATGATGATGATAATAATGGTTGCTTTGAGAGAAACATTGTTTTTGCTCGATAAACCATAATAATTGATTTACAGTGCGTATAACTAAAGTGTGCCGTATTTAATGAGAATGACGGCATTGTGTTTTTTTGTTGTTGCTGACAAGACTTGGTAATGTGGGCTTTATATGTAGTTACAGTGTTCACATTCTTCCAAATTTCACAAAACTGGCATAAAACGTAACAAATAAATTAATCGTCGGTAATGACAATCTCGTTTAAACAGTTTCAGTTAAAGAGACGGTAGTTATCTACAAACTCTTAATTACAATACGGTCATGTATTTTTAAAACATACGTAATCACATGATGTAAGAGTGAATTGTGCCGAGCTGAAAGTTTAGGTACAACAGAGCAATCAACTGTTTACGCAAGGCGTGAAAGCAGATATAAAGAAAATGTCATGTTCACACTTCTGCTTCCACATAGGAAACGATCTGCTCCGTTGTTATATGTGGCTTTACACCAGGATTGTGATGAGAAGTGTATGCATAGAGGCATGCCATTATCTCTCCATAGGAACGTCTTTAAGGGCGTTAATAATAAACATAACAGTAACACTGTGGGTGAAAGTACACCCACATTCACGAAGCAGGCAGCGAATTGAAGAGAAGAAGAAGAATAATAATAAGAAAAAAACACTTAGTGTGACATTTCATATTTGCTGTTATAGGCAAATGGTGGCAGGGGGCGCGGGAGTGCAATTTTATGTATTTATATAACCATAACCCCAGAACAGTACACGGATCACACGCGTGTACTGGGACCTCCGGGGCCCACTCTCAATTCCTGCGAGTGCACCGTGGTATTTGGGGTACAGTTCATTGCGCCCGCTTTCATGTACGGACGGTCGATACTGTTCGGTGATGAAAGGCCCCGCTGCGACTTTCGGAATAGAAACGCGCCGGGGATGAGAGAGCCGGCGACCATCGCGAGCTCAAAAAATGGGGGGCCACGCATCTTCTTCAGAGGGCGCGAACACTCCCTGGGAGCCCGTGCCTTCCTGATTAGAACAAAGGGAGACTTAATCGCTGTCTTCACACGGGGACGTTAACCCTTTCCCCGTTGCGAGGACGTTTGCAAGTTGCAGGGCGGGTCCTGTTCACCACCAAATCTTGAAACACGCAAGCGGTTCAGCGTTTTTGTTTTTTTTATTCGAGATCACCGTTGTTTTTAAGGCATACGTGCCGCAGGGAACCGTAGTGACATTACCGCACTCTACGATAGCTGGCGCCAAACTGTGCCACACGCCCCCCCCCCCCCCCCCCCGCGTAGCCTTGATGGAACCTCGGTACCGATGAAGTAATCCAGATTGAAGTAATTTTATTTGGCTTTTCTTTCACTTCTATTCCGATGACGTATGCACGCATGTATGCACGCGTGCGTCATCGGAACGGGAAAGGGTTAAGCCGATGTCTCGGTCATCTCCGTATGTTCTTGGATTCTATGATGTGGCCAGAGTTATGATGAAATTAAGAAGCCATAAGTATCATGATCTCTCCCCCTCATCTCCTCAATCATAAAAAAACCGAGTCTGGCTTCCTTTGTTTAGTTTGTTAATAGTTTGCATGCATGCAGAGCACTTCAGCACAAGATAGAGCGTCTTTGCTGTGCATGGGACTTCATTGGGTTTGCTTCGTACGCTCGGCAGTGGTGCAAGATCACCACTTCTACCCAGTTCCCGGCCCTCTGTTTCATTCGAAGGGAATTTAACCGGAGCAATGTTTCACCGAGTTGAGAACGGCCTCGAAGTGCTCGATTATGCATCGTAAGGCAAACGGAGCACTCTGGCACAGTTATTTATTAATAAACCATTGATATTTATTTCACCGAATCAGCATTTGTTTGTGTAATTGCTTACCATATATTGCTGCAACATTTGCAATGATCGATGGTGTTTATGGATGCTTGTAATGCACGTGAATCTCTTTGTATTCTGTGGTGGTAATAAACCTGCTGGCTGTGGTGTGCTGATAATCTCGAGTGAAAGTGAATCCGGTATTCTTGTCATTCACTGTCCCCTTTACTTGTAATTAAAGCAAGGACGTATTGATCGGAATGTTTTATGTTAGATTGCTTTTTTTCAAGAAAAAAAATCCTCACTTTGATTTATACACAAGCACTACATTAAACGTATGATTAATTCAACGTGTTAGACCACAATTCATAATTAAAACGATGTCCAGGCCATTTCCAGTCAGCTGTTGTATGTATATTAAACTTATTTCGCTCTATACTTAGCTGACCACGCTAATCGGAGGTGCTGGGGAAGGACAACAAACTAAACACAAAAAGCAGTTTAAAAAAATGAATTTGCAGTCCAGATTTCAGAGTGCATAGCTCCAGTGCCCTCCTAATATCGGAAGGAAGAGTGTTCCACATGGCCACAGAGGCGCATCCAAAAGCGTGCGATGCAGTGACCGTCTTTGTTCGATGGCCAGCCACAAGCCACTGCGAGGATGACCGGAGTTCGTGCGTTGCTTTATGCTCCTGTTGGGTGCCGTGTTGGTCGTCGCGGTTGTTTGACCCCCCGTTGGTTTACTTCACCACGCCCGATCAGTACCGCTCAGCGAAGGGGGAACCCAGTGCCCATTCAGATATCACCCATCACTGACGTTAGCTATCGCCTGGGAATCGAACTCAGGTCAACAGGTTCACAGCCCTTTGCCCTAAACACTGAACCACCACCCCACCCCCATCACCATTTTAATATTTGTTTGATTAAACGTTAGTCTGGGATAAAGGAGTGGTGGTGCAGTGGTTAACATACTTGTTTTGAACCCAGATACCTGGGTTTGATTCTCGGCCATGACTAACACCCATAGTAAGTGAAACCTGAACTGGCCCTGACTCCCCACTCCTCCTCTACCTCCCACTTCTCCAATCTGCGTGGACCATTATGATGAGGTATATAAAAAAGCATGACTCACGAGGCATCAGGGGCAGTTTCTTCATTAGGGCGATTGGGCGACGCACCACCAATGTCATTCAACCACAGAGTCACGCTAGCCGTCACTGTGCCTCTGGATATAGTCCAATCAGCGTCATGTCACGTTCTGTGGAGTACCGCCTCTTTTTGGGCGATTTCACTCCGGCTGAGAATCGCCCCGAGTGACCCCATAGACTTACATTCAAAGATGTTTTTTTTTCGACCGGGGGGCGCTGCAATGCATTCTCTATGGCTTCCGGGAGGGCTCGCCCTAACGTGCTTACGTCATCATACGTAAGCACGTTTCATCCAACAATATAATTTGACGCCACCTAGTGGAATCTTTAATAAAATAAACTTGAGTGGATTGTATTAATAGTGAGTATAGAAACAAACAAGATGTATTGTAAGAGTCAATTTATTTTTCATTAATATTAAAGAAGTGAAGTTGCCTTTACATGCTTAAGCTGTTAATTTATCCATTGCATGGGTGGACCTTATCCTTATCAATCATCCAGACATTTGTCCCCCCTGAGAGATTTTGCAGGAGCCGCCACTGCGTGGCATGAAAAGGTCTTCTTCCAGAAATGTTTATACACAGACTGCAGATTAATTTACCTGAATATACCTTTGCACAGTTTACATGGTATCCTGCTGTAATTTTTGGTTTAGAAATGTGCTTACATTTACCATTGTCATTTTTATTGTAGTAATGTGTTTCCACATATATGTGTGAGATATACATTGTATTAAGCAACGCTCTGTAAGCTAAAATCAGGTAAGTGACCATTAAGATGAAATTCGGTTTTGCAAGGCCTGGGATAATATTAAATAAAACATTGATTTTTTAATGGGCTTTTTCAATTAGCTGTTTTGCACAAATTCATTATTTTCAACAATGCATTGCCTCTTTTTTATTTGGTTCTAAATATCCAATGTGATTTGTCTTGTTTTTGATTCATGGATTTTTCACATCCAGTTTTCGAACATGTGCCCAAAGCACGTGGTAACAGTGAGTGAAACATGATGGGAAAAAAACAAAGTTGTAAACAGACTGCCGAACATAAGCATTATTGTTTTCGCGGTCAAGCATGCAAATCTACCATTTGGCTATGGGAGTTGAAGCTCAGGGAACGTGATATGGAATATTAATGTCTGATTTCTTTCATGGGTTCAACCCTGCCGATGGCTTAAAAAGGGAAGGGAAAAAAAATGTGAGCTGTTTGATCGCTATTTATGAAGATGCTTTCAGTGAAGGAATGAGCTGCATACTAAATATGTGGTCACGGTTAGAAATGAAAAGTCAACGTTGAATTATTTGTTACTTCTAATGTCGTTTTTATTGGCCTGGGCAATAGATTTGTACTTACTTTAAGTGTAATTTAAGTTCCTGGTTATACAATATCTTTGAAAAATACAACTATCCGCACGGTAGGTATGATGTGGAGTACATGTTTTTTGTTCGTATTAAATAAACGCACCGGCGTTTCTGCAACTACATACATTGCATATAAACGTACCACGTGTTTTTCTTCCATTAATTATCACGTGTCTTAGCACGGGCTAAAAACACCACAGGTCCATCCTCATTGACTCTTGCCTTAGAACAAAAGATAGTAAGCCACGATTATTGTGCAGTGTCCCTTTCTGAGTGCAACAGGGAGAGGGCAATGAGACTATTTTGAATGTGGCATACTTTGAGACAGCATTTGTAAGAAAAGTTGAGACGGATGATTTGTTGTTGTTTTTGTTGTTGTCAGTTAGATAATGTTTAGTTAGAGCATGTGAAAAGTTTAGCATTATTGAACAAGACGACTTAAACTTTGCAGTTGCCCATGAAGTTTTTTTTTATCTTGTTTTTATCTGATAATTCTAATCGTGGCATGCACGATGATAGTACATTTACCGACCTTAATACTTACCCCATTGTAAAGAAATACATTGTATTTTTTTGTTTAATTACTTTTTTTTCTAATTCACTGACTTTTGAAAAGTAATTTGCATGTCAAGAAATAATAGCCGCAAAAATAAACTGCCTGTACGTACATGTCAACAAAATCACGTGTGTAAACCACACAGCGAGAGCACGGGGTACCGTTTCCATCACATACCGAGTAATTACTTTTTATTGTCGTGCCGTTTTGCAAAGTAAAAATTAGGAGAAAACAAAGACATCGTTTCCGATTTTAATTGGAGGGAACGGGGTGTTTAATGTGTCTGTGTATATGCTGTCCTACTCACAAGTACACAAAGATAAGAGCAAATAAATGCAGGTACCTGTGGGAGCTCAAAACTAAATTAATGTTTGTGTGTACGTAGACGATTCACATTGCATGAACACACTCATCCACACACTTAGTTTTTTCGGTAAAGTCACGTAGGTAAAAAAATGAAATTAAAATTAATACAAATAAAATAATAAAAAATCACGACGTTTCAGAGGCAACACAAGTCTCCGTCATCAGGTGGGACCGTCACAGCCAGATTTGCTGTATCAAGTGAGGCAGGGATTCCAAGATGCAAGTTCTTAAATACAAGTTAACGGGGAGGAGAGGGGGGGAGAGCTTATCAGAATGTGGTAGCCAATGAATGGAACGTATCGGGAGGGGGGGGGGGGACAAGGCGAGAAGACAAAGACAGCCTCAACAGACTTTTGGGGGCAAGTGGTTTTAGTGAGCACCTATGAAGGCCGACACGGCACACAAGGGGGTGAGTGGCTATCACTTCGCACGTGATGCTGGCTAGAGAATACAGGCAGGAGCACACCCGTGTTGATAAGCATCAAAGAGTGTCCATATGAGTGTTGCGCAATGCTGAATAGAGTCAGCTGATGCTGCAGGAATAATCTTCGATTCCCATAATTCTACCCTCGATGATTCCTCGAGGAATAGTGATTCTTTTGTGATTCCCATCTTAAAATATCCATTCGTTGGAATGGGATTTTGAAACATTCTGCCATGTAAGGGAATTTGATTTTCTCGTGATTATAGCTTAGCTGACAATACAAATGTAATTATAGGCTAGGCTCAGGTTAAAATCACACCCAGAACCTCCGTGACATTAGGTTTGAATCCATGTTTCAGCCACCATTGATTCAACCAATAACTGCACAACAACCAATCTATTACATTTGAGTTCTCAAGCAAATTAGCTGAATTCCAGCTCGGGTAATTAATATCGTTTTGACTACCAAGCTTACTGCGTTTCATTGCAGCAGGGCATGTGAGAAATTGTACCCCCTAGTATCTGGATAAAAAGTAAGGGGACTTTAAGGGATCTCAGAAGTAGCTCTATGAAATCTACTTGTATGGCCCATTTTCTTTGATTGGTTATGCAATTGCTGTGAGATTTTTGAATTGATACTTTACCTGACAACGTGATGATAAAAAAACAAGTTGGTCATTTTTGATCAATCCATAGTGCATTCAGTCAGTATAATTCAGTACGAACTGTGAACAATAAGTATCTAAGTTCGTAATTGAGCTCATGGACTTGTTAATTGCTGTGTTGATGTTTCAGTGTGCAGGTGCATAGACATACGTTTTAATGCACATAGAGGAACACTTGTGATTTGTGTCCTAAAGTTTTCCTGCCTCGACATCGGAATTGTGCTCCTACTGCAAATGTGCTCATCTATTTTACAGATTGTGTGTGTGTAAAGTACTGACAATAGCGGCTCCATGCAGTCAATCCGCTTTTGTAGCAAAGCTCGGGCATTTCATTTTGATTTTTTCCAACAGAAAGCCAGAGAAATGCCATTTGTAAACGTCAAGGCTTGGTTTAAACGTGAGTAGGCAGAATGGCGCATGCAGCCTTACATTCATTTCGGTTCTTTTCAGGTTCCTTTATTTAACCAGCATTTAAGCCAGAATAATGGAATTCATCAGTTAGCTTTGACAGCTGTTATCACGGAGTAACATGTTGTTTATATATTGTTTACATTGGAAACCTCCTTTGTGTTGAATGATTGCTGTCAGTGAATGGCAATTTATCATGTGTTATGCACACTCAATATAACATTTCTTTTCAGGAATTCAGTGCAGTAATTGTCGTGACATTGAAGCAGTGAAATATAACATTTATGGTCACCATTCTACCTCAATTCAGCTGCTCAAGTTTAGTTCTATTTGCAGACTAGTAGAAGCTTCTAAAACCTTAATATCTAAGCATTTAGATGCGATTTTAAGAGACATTATGCCTGGTACAAAAATATGCCATCTTCTATGTTTAAACAATTGCCACGTATTACTCACAAATCATGTATTTTGTGGTTACAATGTGCATTTCTTTGAGATGTAATAGTAAGTGTTGGTTCTGGTTACTTATACACAAGCGATTATCTTAGAGGTAGGGACACAATGCATTGGTATGCATGGAATTACAATCATCCCATTGTCCTCATGGTAACTTTGCCCTATAGATTCTAATAAAACGTGTACAGATCCCCTGTATATATGGCTCACTCCAATTGGGCCTCAGGGCCATTCTCTCTTCAAATTTGCATATGGTACCCAAAATGTAACCCCCCATTGTGATCTTCTATTCAACATACATCAATACACTCACATCACTGCTCACTATTAGCTGGAAATAATATTAAGCCGTTATGTTTGCACAAGCGTTTACATTAATATTTACCAAGAATTAAATTCAGTTTGTCTCTACTCTGAGTTAAGTATGCTTTGCTCAACACTGCAGCCACTCGACAGCGAGTCATAATGATCAGTATTGACAGTAGGGCATCAATTCTGGCTGAAATAAAAGTGCTTCTCTACTTAATTTGGGGTTAACATGTGCTCTGAAGGGCTAAGGTAAAGCTCTTAATCTTTTGGTCATCTAGGGACCATTCTTGACAGCAAAGCCTTTGAATTCATCAAGGAAGAGAGATTCCAACTTCCTGACTCCTACTGTGTAAAGCTCTCTGTCAATACCTTGGTATTCCTGAATCACCTAGTGCATTTAATGAAAATGCTATTTTTGGTCGTACATTTTAAGTGATTGATCTATTTGATATTGTCTGTGAATAAATATAAAACGCTGCACCAAGCATTTTTTTCTTCAGTTAATCTCGACCGAATTAACTTTAAGTTTGCTTAAAATGTCAGGCAGTTGGGATACACGTTTTTTGTACTAATCAAGTTTGTCACTGCATTTAATATATTTAGCAGCGTGTTCAGTCCAATGGCGGAGCCAGGGTTTTCAGGTAGGGGGGGGCAACCCCTCCAGCAATGAAAAATGATAGGAGTTGTTAGTAAGTAAGGACTTGTCCCTTGCTTTTTATTCGACGCGTGTGCGGCGATGGCGCAGCCATCGATCGAGGGTCGAATTCGAACCGTGTTTGATCGGCATCGCGCTCGCTGAAGGTGAATTGCCTTCAGGGAAGTCGTGTACTGTATACGCAACTGTGCACAATTCTGTGAGTCACTTATAACTGCTTTGTCGTTACTTATTGCCAATTATGGACTCAGTCTATTGTCTTATCATCTCATAGAGTCCCTGGCACGTAATAATATGCTAAACAGTGGCAGTGGGGGTTGCAAAATGCTGATTTATTACTAATTAACCCCAATGATCCGATCGAAATTAGGGATTTTGATCTCATCATTGCGGGGGGGGGGGGGGGCACCTCTGCTAAAAAACAATGATTGTGTATGTTTGAATGTAACTGGTAGATATGTACAGTGATCCAACTGTGTTTATTGTCTGATGAATACGTGGTGTGCCTCATCTCGACGCTCTAAAATTAAACAACCATCAAGTTCATTACATTTATTTTAAATAGGCCTTCACCACTGCCATAATTTAAGAACATTACAGAGAGTGTATTGAAACAAAGAGGCCTTTACATTAACATGTCCTAGAAAATTGGATTACTAATTAGACATAGAAAAAATAGCCGTGAGTTGTGTGCGTAATTTCTGAAAATTATGATCATTATGGTAAGCTCTTAAGTGCACCAGAAATTACAACTTTTTTGTATTTGTTTCGTGGGGGAGGCCATGTTATGTATTTCTCAAAAATCCAACACAGGCAGGGAAATGTGGTGCAGATGGGCTCGTGAGAAACATTTAAAATGTTCTATGGTGGCTATGTCTGTCTGAAAATATTATGTTGTTTCAGAGTCGCCAACCGCTGCCAGCAATGGTGATACTCAGTCTGCAGCGCCTGCCAGTGAAGATCAGGACATTTTTGGACCAATGGTTTCAAATCCCCTGCCGCAATCCACACAGGTATGGAGGTCACACATGGCACTGTGTTGTGAATGTGTTATGCAAGTGTGATGAATCGACAGGTGTAACTTCATGCAATCATATATATTTTTTATACTCTTTGGTTCTTTCGGTAAAGTCACGTAGGTAGAAAAAATAATTGATCACGACGTTTAGATCGCAACAACAACCGACCGTCTTCAGGTCGATTGTTGAAGACGGTCGCTTGTTGTTGCCATCGAAACGTCGTGATCTGTTATTGTTTCTACCTACGTGACTTTACCGAAAGAACCAAAGAGTATGGATTCCTGCAGTCACGAAAGCTTCAAATCAAGATATATATTTTTGTATGACCATACTTTCGGGGTTGTGATAACCCAATCATGATGATAGTTGATCTTCTACGCTTCCAGAACATGAATTGGATACAGATTTTGTTTTTAGATTGTTCACGCTATTGCTTATGGATTTTGGGTTATGATATAACCGTGATATTGAATATCTGTTCTTTCTAGATTTGAAGCTTTCGTGACTGCAAGGATTCATATTCTTAGGTTTTTTCGGTAAAGTCACGTAGGTAAAACATTAAACATTAAAATTAATAAAAGTAAATAAAAGTAAAATTAAATAATATAATAATGTAATATAATAATAAATTTTAATGTTTTACCTACGTGACTTTACCGAAAAAAACCTAAGGATATTGCATATCTGTTTTATCTCCATGTGTATTGTTTAAATAAGTCTAAGTGGCTGCAAGCTGTTGCTAAAAGTATGTATAGTTGGTTAATGATAACAGAAAGCTTATGGTAAATTCGATAAGTTATGAGTTCATGGTAATATCAAGCATCATGGTTTAACACTTTGAGTTAGGTTTGTAGGGTTTTGCATTGTCATTAAAATATGCCATGTTTTTAAATGCACTCACAAAATTCTCGATTGGGGTTAGGCACGTCGCCCCCAAACGGTG
Source organism: Lethenteron reissneri (assembly GCF_015708825.2). Taxonomy (NCBI): domain Eukaryota; kingdom Metazoa; phylum Chordata; class Hyperoartia; order Petromyzontiformes; family Petromyzontidae; genus Lethenteron; species Lethenteron reissneri. The sequence continues at coordinate 10,088,179 of NC_083807.1, forward strand.
AAACCACTCCAGACTATATGAAACATAGCGCCTCCATGATAGTTTTGCGTAGTAATAATAATAATAATGGCACGAATACCAAATGTACTAACTACATAGCTTGTTGAAAGTTGTGGGTTCGTATTTGGAGACATGGATTTTGTCTCAACATACATGTATACATTTAAGACTTAACTAAATGTATACCTTGTTTCCATGGGACATTGGCTCTTGTTGTCTTTAGTTAGTTCTATAACTCCGAAAACTCGAGTTAAATTAGAACTAAAGTTGGTTGAGGACGTGGTATTTCCTTGATTTGTGTCACTCGTGCTATCACATGAGCTTATCAGATCTTTCCCAGAAATACTTTGACTAAGACTTTCTGAGAAATGCTTGTGAGCATTGCTAACACAATTAAATGCTAATTGTTCAATATTAAATTAAATCTAGATTTGAAGTTTTCATGACTACAGGGATCCATACTCTTCGGTTCTTTCGGTGAAGTAATTTTATACCCACGTGACTCTACCGAAAGAACAAAAGTGTATTAAATTAAATGTTACATTATGTTCCCTCCACCGACAACATTTTTTATTATTTCAAGTCCCATTAAGTCTTTCTTCTCCACCTGAATTCTGACGTTGGGAATGTCGGTCTGCCCATGAAGTGAAGTCTGCCCAGAGAATTTGGACTCCAGGCCAAATTAGTGGCCAGCTTGAGTTGCCCAAACATATAAAAGCGTCCTCCCAAAACAGCCACTCAGGTTGTTAAGCTCATGAAAATGCAGATTTATTGCTACATGTGTGATTTATTATTCGTAACTTTCCTTATATAGGCACATAGATATACACAAATCAAGGACAAACATCTTCTTGGTTCTTTCGGTAAAGTCACGTAGAAGGGAGGACGGCTGCTTGCATTGTGGCCGAAACGTCGTGAGAATTATTTTATTATGTTTTATTTTTATTATTTTATTACTTCCCTTCTACGTGACTTTACCGAAAGAACCAAGAAGATGAATCCCTGCAGTCACGAAAGCTTTAAAACAAGGACAAACAATATAGAATACAATTGCATGAGTATCTTTGATTGTACTTTTTAAGTAAATAATAATGTTTATCGGCATGACCTTGTTCTGAATTCACCTTGATGCCAGTGGCCAGCGAACCACTGTGAATCGATTCTAGATGTGAAGTTTTCGTGACTGCAAGGGTCCATACTCTTTGGTTTTTTCGGTAAAGTCACGTAGGTAAAAAAAAAGGAAAATAAATTAAATCACGACGTTTCGGAGGCAACACAAGCTTCCGTCTTCAGGTGGAACCGTCACAGCAAAATTGCTGTATCAAGTGAATCTATCTGTCATAAGACATGAGGGACATTGTCATTGACTATTTACCGGCTGGTTTTAAAACACAGTCTTGGAAGTGGGAGGGGAATTGGAGGGAAATGCGAACAGAATTGTAGACGACTGTACAAGGGGAAACTGAAATAGTTCACGCTCAACGCCCTTACTGTTGGGCTGATTTGCATGAAGTCAGCAATTTACCTTTTCACAGCTGCCTGTAGCCTTTGTGTGACATTTACAAGCATGCCACCGACTGTAAAATTTCCATTTAGACCCTGCGACGTGAACGTTTCCTTTCAGTAGGACAATTTGTACACTCTTGCCGTAGCGCGATATCCGATTCTGAAAATTACTGGTAAAAACTCATTGTAACAAATGTATAACACCTGTCCCTACTTAACTAAGGTTTCATGTTTATTTTTTTTAAGAGAACTGATATCATATATCACGTTAATTAAGTGAAAAATTCAATAAAGAAGTCATAATTACATTTCCCTCGCAAAAATATATATTTATTTACGCACGTTTATCTGATTAGGAAAATTACCGAAGGTTTTTGTAAATTCACACGGAATGCCTCTCAGAACTGTGTGCTCCAATGCTGCATGTGCTGCCACTGAATTTGTTTAGTTCCATGCACTGCATTCTAAGCTGCTGATAAACAGGCCCGTCAACACAGCAAGAGCCACTGCCTTGCTGATCTGACATTATGCTCGGCTTGTCACACAGGTCGCCATGGTGGCAATATGTTAACTACCTCACCTGGTATGCAGGAGGTCGTGGGTTCAGTCCCGGCCCTGCGACAGTGCCTGTATATTTGGGGTTTGCATGTCTCTCTCTCAGTGGTGGTGTGGATTTTCCTCCGGGTCCCCCCGGTTTTTCCCTCCACATGTAGAATCAACATGCGTTTCGAGTATCAGGTTGCTGTACATTGCCGCATGATAAGCCACCTCGTTGAGCTGTCATTTGTGGCCAGGTCGCTTCTGAAAAAGAGCTGCATAGTTCAGTGGGCCTTACTTGCTAAAATACTGGTAGGAACCACCTGGTTCCACCAGCCCACAGGGGATTATTGTGTCCGTCCGTCCATCGTGCAGGGAGGGGCTGGGTGGGGAGGGAGGGAGGGGTTGGGTTGGGAGGGTGGGGAGGGGCTGGGTTGGGAGAGTGGGGAGGGTGGGGCTGGGTGGGGGGTGGGAGGGGTGGGGCTGGGTGGGGAGGGGCTGGTCACCCCGTGTTGCCCTGATAAAACTCAACGTTTAACCTACTCACGCCGGCTTGTGCCCGCCCTCACAGTCGGCCATATTTGCGGAATACACCACGCCACCGTTGACCCTGACCATTGACCGAGCAACCCAACGTTTCTACTAGCTCCCTCCGCAGGAATGTGTTAAATAGTTTAATTTAAATTTTAAAAAATGCTTAAACGAGACGCACAAAGTAACAAGTCGCACATGTGCTCAAAGGGCTCGCCATGCCCCCCTGTTGCCCGTGTATTTCTTTACGCAGCAGATTGTTACTTAGCACAGCTGCTTTGAAATTGCTTGGGTCATACAAATTGGCTTAGATGCATGTTCGTGCCAGCGCTGTTTGGGGAGCCAAAATTGCTTACCTTGTGTTGTTCGGTCGTTTAAACAAAAGGAGCACAGCAGGTGTGATTGCATTTTATGCACTCTTGGCAGTGTGTTGCATTTTATTTCTTTAGTAACGCGGTTTAATTATTTTTGGATGGAAATATGTATTAATGCATTTGCGGTGTGATATGTGTGCGCATGATGTAGTTTTGTTTTGTGTTAAGTGGCCAGATGGACTGTTTTTAGCACGCTTGCCACGAAGCCTGTTTGTTCGTGTAGCGGGTTCCACAGAGGCACACACTCGAACTTGGAGGCAACACGTTTATTCTGAATACAACGGGGTAAATCATATAACCACTGAACGGGATAACGATATAGAGTGGTAATAACCACGCATAACTACATCACAACTCGACGGGATAATGACTTAGGGTGGTGACCACCACGGTTAGCTACGTCACCACTCAACGGGATAACTATATACTCGGACCAGGTCAGCTAACTCACTGCCTGGTCCACGATGCCGTGCGTGAAGCCCGAAGACCGAAGACTTAGCCGGCGGATTCCATTCCCAGAGACGAACAGCCCAGATCGCTCTCGGGACTCGGCCTTTATGGGCTGTGGCGTGGCCAGGCACCGCCCTTGGCCACGCCCCCTTCCAATCTTTCTCGGAGACTGGGCCCACATCACGTGTCTCTCTCACCACCTCTTTGGCCCTCGTTACTACCTCATCCGGTCACGTGCTGTCTCGGGTTCACCCAGACTACCATGTCCTCACCCGACCTCTCTCTCGCTGTCACCCGAACCATGCCCCTTAAGGGCCCCTTCCGTTCCGTACTCATCCCAGTGCTAGAGAGAAACTCCACACCTACGATACTGGCGCTACACCACAGAGACACTATTCACGCCACTCCATATGGAATCCGTGATTTCTAATTCTATATCCACAAATTAATTTCCTTTTGGAATTAGTAGGCATGCTGATGACTATTGAAAACAATGAATAACCTGTGGAAGCATTCACAAGAGCAGGGCCTTGGTTTTTTCTCATCTAATTTCCCAAATTATAAATATTAAATCACCCAAAACCACAGTCATGAATTACAAATGTCACTTTATCCCCATGATTACTCTTTTCTTTCTTGCAAAAAAATCGATTAAAACCCCCTAACCTGGTTAAATGCTGCTGTGGTGCAATGGTTAGCAAACTGAACCTATGATCCAGATGTTCCCTGTTTGATCTTCCGACTTTACATTTCAAACAATGGAGCAAGTTTATTAAACTCACACCCCCCCCCCCCTGTCCACCCGGCGGTATTCATGGATTGACCACATTCGATCAGCTCGTCACATGTGGTGGTTGTACAGTGTGGATACTCCCACTATCTTCCAAGACGTCTGGCCAGGGTAGAAAATTAGACCAAAATACTCTCGATGGACTCTTGGGTTTTCCGAGTGGACACTCTTCTACCAGCAGTGGTGTGAGGAAGCAATTGCAGGACCGGACCCTTGCCCATTATGTGGTTAAGTAATAGACATTTGATGAAACAAATGGCTCTTTCATTGGTATATAATGGACATCAATGTTATGTCACTGTTTTGTACAAATACGTTATTTACAACATTGGTGTTGGTGGTTATCCTCTGAGACATTGTCTTTATCCCAGTGAGTTTCTGCAGGTAAGCGTCTCCACAAATAAACAAGTACAAAGGTAGCGGGCCTGCTCCCAATCTTTCTACCCCTGCTTTTCATAACCGGTTTAGCTTATATTGATGGTTCATGCACACATCGAAACTTGCTGTAACGGACCCACGTGTTGCCTTAATAATAAAAACAGATAAACAAGTACGAAGATGCACTTTAAACTTATGCAGACCTCTGTTGGTGAGACCTGCACTTGAAAGGACACTTCACAGTTTGTGCTCGACTTTGTGTTTTAGGTGACCCAAGACTTTTTTTCTGTACGTTTTTTTACTCAAAATTTGCCAATCTTGAACATGAGCTGGGGCATGAAATCTGCCATTGGATAAATGGGAGGCTGCAGGCAGGTGTTTTTTCCCCTTTCCCTTGTTAAGGGTGCGTTCTAAATCTCATCTCGAGAACCGTCGGATGTTGCCACTCATCACATCGGGTGGCCTGTGAAAAATGGCCATGCTTGAGTCAGTAGCACAGGGCAAGGGCAAGCCATCCCTCAATGTCACTCCTTCGCTGGATATAGGTAGGGCAGCAACTCAGCACAGTTCTTCTTTGGCTATGGTGATAATTAAAATGTATCCTATCTATATACTGGCCCCTGTCATAGGAGTGTGCAATTTTCACCATTGGACGAGGTCTACCAATGAATACCAACACCACCCAGTACTCGTGTGGAGATAAGAGACACTTTGGGCCTTTTTCACGGAACATTTGTTTTACTAACAAAATCATGTAAATTAATATGTTTACTTGAAACAGAGAGCTCATTGAGATGCAGTGTCCGCCATTTCAAGGGAGGTCAGGTAATTGTCATAGTCGAGGAATTCTATATAATAATGGTTGCACGGTGGTGAGATGTTAACTACCTCGCCGGGTTCGATCCCAATCCTGACGCCTGCATATTTGGAGTTTACATGTCTCTCTCCCTGTGATCGCGTGGATTTTTCTCTGGGTCCTCCGGTTTTTCCCTCTACATTTGGAAACATACTTTTAGAGTATTTGGTTGCTATACATTTCCACATGATAACCCACTTCGTTGAGCTATCATTTTGTGGCCAGGTCGCTTCAGAAAAAGAGCTATATAGCTCAACGGGCCTTACCTAGTAATATACAATTGTAAAAAATAGTTACAGTAAAAATATGAATACACAATTCATTTGATAAGCAATTACAGAATGAATAAAGTCTGAACACAAAGGAATAACATCACATGAGGAAAGTAAAGAATACAAACACTACATTTTAATAAACATTGCCTGAAAATAAAATAAATCACGATGCAAGGCACCCGTTGGATTGCACGCATGCCTTTGGATTGCACCACTCTTCGATTTTACATTAATATGCTAATATCTCACATTAACATAACCACTTCTATGCCCTCGTCAAGGAGGCCGCTTTGGATTGCACCACTCTTCGATTTTACATTAATATGCTAATCTCTCACATTAACATAGCCACTTCCGTGCCCTCGTCGAGGAGGGCACTCTCCTATCTTACAGTTACACTAGCTGTACTACCCGGCTTCGCCCGGGACTTGTATCTACCACGGCCGGCCGCCTTTGTCTCCCCAGTGGCGATGTTAATACGCTACAGTAGTTAAGTTACTCGTTTGAGGCAGAGTCGACCTAGGGGAGGTTCAAATAATCGTCACCGGTGGTGGCCGTGAGCGGGAATCGAACTGGGTTTGCCGGGTTGGTAGCGCAGCGTAGCGTTAAGCACTACACCCACCGCTCCTCACACACCACACACGCACAGACACACACACAGACACACGCAGACACACACAGACAGAAACACACACACAGACAGCACGCTAACCACTACACTACCGCTCCCCACACACCACACACGCACACACACAGACACACACACAGACACACACACAGACACACACACAGACACACACACACAGACACACACACACAGGCAGCACGCTAAGCACTACACTACCGTTCCCCCTACACAACACACGCGCGCGCGTCCATAGGTACACATACACGCGCTTGCTGCAGACACACACGACTTTCAGGGTGCATACGGCAGTAAACGACTGAAATAATAAAGCGGCAATGCTGTGTAAGGAACGCCTTAGACCCGCATTATACATTTGTGTAATGCGAGCGTAAACACACAAACACACACAAACACATACACAATACACACACACATACATGCAGACACACAGACAGACACATAACACACATACATACACACACATACAAACACAGAAACACATACACACACATACATAGACACACACATACATACACACGAACACATCCACAGACGTACATACACACATACATACAGGCACGCAGACATACACATAAACACATACAAAAAAACCCACATACATACACACACACATACATACACACAAACACATGCACACACATACATACACACATGCATACAGACACACAGACATACACATAAACACATACACACATACACATGACCCGGCTTCGCCCGGGACTTGGATCCACCACGGCGGCAAAACCGACATACATACACACACAGACATACACACAAACACATACACACACATACATACACACATGCATACAGACACACAGACATACACATAAACACATACACATGACCCGGCTTCGCCCGGGACTTGGATCCACCACGGCGGCAAAACCGACATACATACACACACAGACATACACACAAACACATACACACACATACAAACACACATGCATACAGACACACAGACATACACATAAACACATACACATGACCCGGATTCGCCCGGGACTTGGATCTACCACGCCCAGCCGCCTTTGTCTCCCAAGTGCCGATGTTAATACGCCACACCAGTTACTCGTTTGAGGCTGAGTGGACCTAGGGGAGGTTCAAATAATCGTCACCGGTGGTGGCCGTGAGCGGGAATGGAACTGGGTTCGCCGGGTTGGTAGCGCAGCGTAGCGTTAAGCACTACACCCACCGCTCGTCACACACCACACACGCACAGACACACACACAGACACACGCAGACACACACAGACAGACACAGACAGACACACACACACACAGACAGCACGCTAAGCACTACACTACCGCTCCCCACACACCACACACGCACACACACAGACACACACACAGACACACGCAGACACACACAGACAGACACAGACAGACACACACACACACAGACACAGACAGCACGCTAAGCACTACACTACCGTTCCCCCTACACAACACACGCGCGCGCGTCCATAGGTACACATACACGCGCTTGCTGCAGACACACACGACTTTCAGGGTGCGTAAGGCAGTAAACGACTGAAATAATAAAGCGGCAATGCTGTGCGAGGAACGCCTTAGACCAGCAACACATTTGTGTAATGCGAGCGTAAACACACAAACACATACAAACACATACACACACATACATACACACATACACACAAACACATACACACAGACATACACATACACACAAACACACACATACATGCACACAAACACATACACAATACACACACACATACATGCAGACACAGACAGACACATAACACACATACATACACACACATACACACACATACATAGACACACACATACATAGACACACACATACATACACACAAACACATGCACACACGTACATACACACATACATAGAGACACGCAGACATACACATAAAGACATAAAAAAACCCACATACATACACACACACATACACACAAACACATGCATACACATACATACACACATACATAGAGACACACAGACATACACATAAACACAAACACACATACACATGACCCGGCTTCGCCCGGGACTTGGATCCACGATGCCCCGCCGCCTTTGTCTCCCCAGTGAAGATGTTCACACACGACAGCAGTTACGCTTTTGAGGCTGAGTGGACCTAGGGGAGGGCCAGGTCCGTTTCAAATAATCGTCAGCGGTGGTGGGCGTGAGTTGGAATCGAACTGGGGTCGCTCAAGCAGCTTAATGACTGTTTGTACAAAGAACATATAAAGAATCGATTATAATAACCAGGCAAGAGTCCACATTATAGACTGCCAGTACACGCACTCAGCTTCATAAGCAGGCTAGAGTGTACATGATAGAGTGGCAGTACGCTCACCGAGCTTAATAAGCAGGCTACAGTGTACATGATAGACTGGTAGTACGCTCACCCAGCTTAATGAGTATTTGTACAGTGAACATTAAAGTAATCGATTGTTGGCGCGTTGGGTTTAAAAGTAATATTAATAGCACACATTGTGGTGGGGGTGTAGTGAAGAGTAGGAAAAACTTTGATGAATTTACCTCAGAGTGGCGTGGTGGGTGTCGAGGCCTAGTAACGTGCAAAGCCTGCGGCCTCGCCTAAAATTGTCGGCTTGGAAGAGGCAGGGTACGGGTGGCGTTCCTTCCCCCCCCCCTAGCGCTCCAACAATACTGTGTAATGGCTATTATTTAATTAAATACGGAGCTTATGAAAGTGGCGAAGGCGTGGCTAGCCGTTGGCAGGGGCAACCGCCATCCAATGAAACTGCAGCCCTTGGCGAAGGCGTGGCTAGCCGTTGCCAGGTCCAATGAAAGCGGCGAAGGCGTGGCTAGCCGTTGCCAGGGGCAACCGCCGTCCAATGAAAGTGCGTATGGGCCAAAGTCCACACACACACACACACAGACAGACAGACATGAACGATTTTATATATATAGACTAGCTGTACTACCCGGCTTCGCCCGGGACTTGTATCTACCACGGCCGGCCGCCTTTGTCTCCCCAGTGGCGATGTTAATACGCTACAGCAGTTACTCGTTTGAGGCAGAGTCGACCTAGGGGAGGTTAAAATAATCGTCACCGGTGGTGGCCGTGAGCGGGAATCGAACTGGGTTTGCCGTGTTGGTAGCGCAGCGTAGCGTTAAGCACTACACCCACCGCTCCTCACACACCACACACGCACACACACAGACACACACACAGACACACACACAGACACACACACACAGACACAGGCAGCACGCTAAGCACTACACTACCGTTCCCCCTACACAACACACGCGCGCGCGTCCATAGGTACACATACACGCGCTTGCTGCAGACACACACGACTTTCAGGGTGCGTACGGCAGTAAACGACTGAAATAATAAAGCGGCAATGCTGTGTAAGGAACGCCTTAGACCCGCATTACACATTTGTGTAATGCGAGCGTAAACACACAAACACACACGAACACATACACAATACACACACACATACATGCAGACACACAGACAGACACATAACACACATACATACACACACATACAAACACAGAAACACATACACACACATACATAGACACACACATACACATCCACAGACGTACATACACACATACATACAGGCACGCAGACATACACATAAACACATACAAAAAAACCCACATACATACACACACACATACATACACACAAACACATGCACACACATACATACACACATGCATACAGACACACAGACATACACATAAACACATACACACATACACATGACCCGGCTTCGCCCGGGACTTGGATCCACCACGCCCGGCCGCCTTTGTCTCCCCAGTGCCGATGTTAATACGCAACACCAGTTACTCGTTTGAGGCTGAGTCGACCTAGGGGAGGTTCAAATAATCGTCACCGGTGGTGGCCGTGAGCGGGAATCGAACTCGGTTCGCCGGGTTGGTAGCGCAGCGTAGCGTTAAGCACTACCCCCACCGCTCCTCACACACCACACACGCACAGACACACACACAGACACACACACAGACACACGGAGACACACACAGACAGACACAGACAGACACACACACACACAGACACACAGACAGCACGCTAAGCACTACACTATCGCTCCCCACACACCACACACGCACACACACAGACACACACACAGACACACACACACAGACACAGACAGCACGCTAAGCACTACACTACCGTTCCCCCTACACAACACACGCGCGCGCGTCCATAGGAACACATACACGCGCTTGCTGCAGACACACACGACTTTCAGGGTGCGCACGGCAGTAAACGACTGCAATAATAAAGCGGCAATGCTGCGCGAGGAACGCCTTAGACCTGCAACACATTTGTGTAATGCGATCGTAAACACACAAAGACATACAAACACATACACACACACACATACACACAAACACACACACACACATACACACACATACATACACACAGACATACACATACACACAAACACACACATACATACACACAAACACATACACAATACACACAGACATACATGCAGACACACAGAGACACACATAACACACATACATACACACACATACATACACAGAAACACATACACACATACATACACACACACATACACACATACATACACACACACATACACACAAACACATACACACACGTACATACACACATACAGACACACAGACATAGACATAAACACATACAAAAAAACCCACATACATACACACACAGACATACACACAAACACATACATACACACATGCATACAGACACACAGACATACACATAAACACATACACATGACACGGCTTCGCCCGGGACTTGGATCTACCACGCCCGGCCGCCTTTGTCTCCCAAGTGCCGATGTTAATACGCCACACCAGTTACTCGTTTGAGGCTGAGTGGACCTAGGGGAGGTTCAAATAATCGTCACCGGTGGTGGCCGTGAGCGGGAATCGAACTCGGTTCGCCGGGTTGGTAGCGCAGCGTAGCGTTAAGCACTACACCCACCGCTCCTCACACACCACACACGCACAGACACACACACAGACACACGCAGACACACACAGACAGACACAGACAGACACACACACACACAGACACACAGACAGCACGCTAAGCACTACACTACCGCTCCCCACACACCACACACGCACACACACAGACACACACACAGACACACGCAGACACACACAGAGAGACACACACACACAGACACAGACAGCACGCTAAGCACTACACTACCGTTCCCCCTACACAACACACGCGCGCGCGTCCATAGGTACACATACACGCGCTTGCTGCAGACACACACGACTTTCAGGGTGCGTAAGGCAGTAAACGACTGAAAAAATAAAGCGGCAATGCTGTGCGAGGAACGCCTTAGACCAGCAACACATTTGTGTAATGCGAGCGTAAACACACAAACACATACAAACACATACACACACATACACACAAACACATACACACACATACACACACATACATACACACAGACATACACATACACACAAACACACACATACATGCACACAAACACATACACAATACACACACACATACATGCAGACACAGACAGACACATAACACACATACATACACACACATACATACACAAAAACACATACACACACATACATAGACAAAGACAAAGATCCCCCGTATAGCCTTAACAGACTGTAGGGGCAAGTGCTGTTAGCGAGCACCTATGAAGGCCGGAACGGTACACGAGGGGGTGGGTGGCCAGCGCCACGCCCGACCGCCTTTGTCTCCCCAGTGGCGATGTTTACACACCGCACCAGGTACTCATTTAAGGCACACACATACATACACACAAACACATGCACACACGTACATACACACATACATAGAGACACGCAGACATACACATAAAGACATAAAAAAACCCACATACATACACAACAACAACAACAACAACCGCCATTCGCCACTAAGTGGCGGTGACGTCACCACGATGCTTGTGCCAGGCCAAGTGCACCTTGAGGCCACGTGAAGTGTCGAAAGCCCGCTGGCAGGAGGTCACGGGGCAGACCCAGGTGCCACGGGTCGACTGACCGAGATGACCGAGATGACTGGCTGATGCACCCTCAACAGCTGGCACTTCAGCCAGCCACTCACAGGGGGTGACCTCTTCCAATACACACACACATACACACAAACACATACATACACATACATACACACATACATAGAGACACACAGACATACACATAAACACAAACACACATACACATGACCCGGCTTCGCCCGGGACTTGGATCCACGATGCCCCGCCGCCTTTGTCTCCCCAGTGACGATGTTCACACACGACAGCAGTTACGCGTTTGAGGCTGAGTGGACCTAGGGGAGGGCCAGGTCCGTTTCAAATAATCGTCAGCGGTGGTGGGCGTGAGTTGGAATCGAACTGGGGTCGCTCAAGCAGCTTAATGACTGTTTGTACAAAGAACATATAAAGAATCGATTATAATAACCAGGCTACAGTCCACATTATAGACTGCCAGTACACGCACTCAGCTTCATAAGCAGGCTAGAGTGTACATGATAGAGTGGCAGTACGCTCACCGAGCTTAATAAGCAGGCTACAGTGTACATGATAGACTGGCAGTACGCTCACCCAGCTTAATGAGTATTTGTACAGTGAACATTAAAGTAATCGATTGTTGGCGCGTTGGGTTTAAAAGTAATATTAATAGCACACATTGTGGTGGGGGTGTAGTGAAGAGTAGGAAAAACTTTGATGAATTTACCTCAGAGTGGCGTGGTGGGTGTCGAGGCCTAGTAGCGTGCAAAGCCTGCGGCCTCGCCTAAAATTGTCGGCTTGGAAGAGGCAGGGTACGGGTGGCGTTCCTTCCCCCCCCCCTAGCGCTCCAACAATACTGTGTAATGGCTATTATTTAATTAAATACGGAGCTTATGAAAGTGGCGAAGGCGTGGCTAGCCGTTGGCAGGGGCAACCGCCATCCAATGAAACTGCAGCCCTTGGCGAAGGCGTGGCTAGCCGTTGCCAGGTCCAATGAAAGCGGCGAAGGCGTGGCTAGCCGTTGCCAGGGGCAACCGCCGTCCAATGAAAGTGCGTATGGGCCAAAGTCCACACACACACACACAGACAGACAGACATGAACGATTTTATATATATTACATGCTAATTTCTCACATTAACATCACGAGACCCAGCCACTTCTTTATGACCCTTAGGCTACACCCATTTCAAACCTTTTAAAACAGTCCGCCTCAGCAGCAGACCATGCTTTCCCACCTGATGACGATTGCTTGTGTTGCGCCCGAAACGTCGTGATTTATTTTATTTTTATATCTTCGTGACTTTACCGAAAGAACCAAAGAGTATGGATTCCTGCAGTCACGAAAGCTTCAAATCAAGATTGCCTACAAAAATTGCAATTAAACCATTTTGAGAATTTTCTTTGAAAAGAAAATCACAAAATATTTTAAAGAAATACTCTTGCATGAATTATTGAGGTAAAATTCGATGATCGAGGTATTTTATTTCCGTGTAAACATTTTCTTAAATAGTTATCTCACCGTTGATGATGTTCACGCTTGTACCATGTGGTCCAGGAGCTTCCATATTTTATACTGGTAGGAACGAAGTGGACCAGACCACCAATAGATTAATGTGTCCGTCCGTCCGTCCGTGGGAGGGGTGGTGTTGAGGGTGGTGTTGGAAATGAAAGACTACGAGTCTTTAAATCTCACAGCGTTTCTTGTCAAAACAAACACTTTTAATTAACGTTACACTAGAATACAGTATTTTTTTCTTTAACTCCTCTATACCCGGTCGATATCTCTGTACCGGTACTAAGTATTATTCTTACCAGCCCACCCCGCAGGATCCTGTTTTCCGCCATTCACAGATGGCGATAAAACTGACCGGAAGGATTACAGACCAATTATTTCCTTATCGCACGTATGTACGCTGTTCACAAAGATCACTGGGAACAGAATAATGGGAAAACGTAGATGCCATACAACCACATACGCTTGCTATCGACCACATGCATACCATGAAGCTGATTCTGGAAAAGAAGAATGAATATCAAATACCATTATGCCTGTCCTTTGTAGACTGCAAAAAAGCATTTAACTCAGTGTGAATTAATGCAGTTATACGATCTCTCACAAACCAAAGCCTAAATAAAATATCTTTAGAAATCATTAAAAAAAGCAGTAAACAACGGGTTTCATTCATAAAGTAACAAAGTACATATTAGCATTGGAGTCAGACAAGCAGACATTCCTAAACCAATTTTATTCACGGCGACAGAAATACAGGCGTAAACATGCATGAAGTAAAATCTTAACCATTTAAGATTTGCTGATGGCATAGACGGTATAACAACCAACTGGAAATAACCATATGGAATGGTTAATGTCTCGGCCTCGCTGTGCGCTGTGTTGCACCACTATCCGAGTAGTTAACCTCGCATTCAATGAACCTTCAGAGCCAGGGTAAACATCTGGCTCCAATATATTTCATGAATAGAATGAGGTAAAACTGTGGGAAAACACAGCACAAAATACAGCATCTGGTAATACTTGCAATATCAATACAATTAATGAACACTGCAGCATCATAACATTGTCTTAGATAACATGAATCTCAATAATGTCCTGGATGGACCAGGCACCTACATTAGCACTGAATAGCTATACAAGAGAATAAGCTACTGTGTTAAATAAGGTCACTTTGTGTAATCAACATACTGCAGCCCAAATGTACAGTGTTGCATATAACACTGAACTGTGGATGAGATACTTCTTCATCCTTGCTCTCAAGATCACATAATGTTACATGGGCACAAGTCTGGCTTGACTTATCCAACTACAAATAACATTCAAAGTCATGCAAGTGGCAGGCTTCGTTGTTAACTCGGCCTCATATTTATCATACCAATTTAACAGCATTATAAAGGCATTTACAGCATTATAACGGCAATCCTAACATAACAGCATTCCCAGTATTATAAGAACATAAACGAAATATAATAATAGGGTTGTTCCCCTTTCTTTCTGGCAACGAAACTGAAACCTTTTTACAAGGATTCATGTCTGCATTAACCACAATACTTGCAGTCAAAATGCAAAAAAAACACTGACAATATATGCATTGTCCTTGAAACTGACTTTAAACTGAACTTACAGACAATGCTTATTAAAGTCACAATGAACAGATGCACCTGTCTTTACTGAGAGGCTAATTATGCCTAAATTTTGTACTCTGTAATGGCTGATACCCCTTCCTCGTGGCTTAGAGAACCTTAAAGCAGATTACCTGCTGGATCTCGTCTCTGTTTCAAAGAACAAATTTGACCTAAGGTCTACACTCATTTACCAGCTTAATATTCCCTATTGCCGTACATATACTGGAGGAAGGGCCTTTGCTATTGATGCCCCCAGGGTCTGGAATGCTATTGCAAATAAATTGAAACTTGAGTCACTACCTATGAGATCTTCACTCAAAACTGCTTTAGAGGAGTTGTACACCCCTAGCTGCCAGTGCTATTCAGTGACCTAAAATAAAATGTTTCGCTCTGGATGATCGCTACAAAGTATGACCTGTGTTTTGATTTAGTGTGCTGATCTTAAAGGTGCATTGAAAATTTACAATACTCCGATTGATGCTCCTGCTGTTGTGGAGTGACTCATGCAGCCAGCTATGGCTGCAGGGTTTTGGTAGTACATGTTGTTTATGCCATTTATTGTGAAAATTCCGTCACAGTTCCTATGATTGCTTTTTCATTGCTTTCATGGCTTTATTTTGGTGATTTCGAAAAGTGTATTGGTTTAGCCATGTTTGTGTTGTTGTAGTACAGAGTTAGACTGATGGCCTTAATCTAAGTTGTCTTGTGGTTGTTGTTGTTGTTTGACTTGCATCCCACTGGGATTTTTGCACACAGCGTTGGTGTACGGTGTTTTTTCTGCAATATTTTTGCTGTCTTTTCTTGGATTTTCTGTTTGCACTTAGTCACATATTCACTTTAAGATGTTTTTTGTTCATGTTTTTTGTTTGTTGCGGTTGCACCCGATTCAAGAGCTGAATGGCTCACAGGGCTATACCTAATAAATGAACTTGAACTTGAACTTCCTGGTCACGTGACCAACTCAACACCATATGAGGAAGTCCCTGTGTAAGCACACCCCCATAGCTGCCGTGGGGCAGAACAGTTAAATAACCTAAAGAATTAAGGCTGCAAAGTTGGTTCAAGATAAATGTGAGCGATCCCTCCCACTCAAAACCATCCAATTTAAATGTATGCACAGAACATGCCTCACCAACCAGAGGAGGGCAAAATTCTCCACCACCATTTCCCCAGACTGCCCCAGGTGTTCTAAAGATGCCACCCAGACATACCTCCACGCCATTTGGTCATGCCCGGAGATCATTTAATTTTACTTACACACCACGAGGCATTTCAACAGAATATGTTCCACAAATATCTCACCCTCAATCTATTTCTCCCTCTGGGGCTTAAACCCCCCCCCAGCATATCGAAGCCGCAGCATACCCTACTCCAGGCCATCAATATATTATTTAAACTGGAGGAATCCAATGAGCTATGAAACTCGTTTTCACAGATGTCCAGTACGTCCAGCGGGTCAGCAAGTAATATCACGGCAAGGGAATATCTACTAAGCAATTGGAAAGACCACGAACCCCCATCTCTGACACATTGATGCTACTCGCTGTAAATACTAGCAGCGATGGGAACACCTCAGCAATAAATTAAAAGGAAAGGAGACAGAATTTGAGGCAATATGGGATCCTTTCCTCAACAGCCCCCTCCACCTAGTCCCCCTCCCTGGAAGCCTCCCTAAGAGGATAGAACGAGAGTGGAAATAGGAGAGGGAAAGTGAACTGCTCCTGAAAAGACAGACCAGCATCGAGGGGAGAGGACAGGTGGAAAGAGATTGAGAATAATGACACCCCCCACCATCCCCGCACTTAGTTCTGGATTTTCTATTTTTTTTTCTCAACTCCTCCACCACGAATATCAGAAAATGCCCCCCTCTCACGTGACTACATAATCTACAGGGAGAATCACAATCCCAGAGGACACAACGCGCAGATCCACCCCGAGGTGTTTTCCAGCCTGTAATCTGGCGGACATGCAATGGGTTCAATAATAGTTACATAAATTAATGTCACTGAAATATTGAAGATAGTTGTTTGAGGATATGACAGGAAAACACATCGCACTATTTATCCCTTTTTGCAAATATTTAATGCAGGCGGTCCATGAGAGCAGGTTGGAGTGCTTTAGAAACACTGAAGTTGATCATGCAAATCAACAAACCAATCTGCCTAACAAAGGATGTTATAATTATGGCTTAACATGTAGGCTTTCGCGAACGATATTATTCATAATAAAGGCTTTTTTAGTTACATCGCGATCTAACCCAAAAACCTTTATTATGAATAATTATGGCTAAATACGACATGCATCACAAACAAGGACATTGACAAAGAAAATATGAAATCTCAAAAGGGCTCAAAAAGGCATGGGGAATTAAATGCTTTAAAGTGCACTGAGATACAGCAAGAGGAACACATGGAACGGAGAACATACGCACGCTGTAGACATCGTACTGACTGTTAACGTACCATATTTTGAACTTTTTTCGCACTGTACATAACCAACCGTGCTATTCGGAGGTGCGAGGGAAGGATGACAAAAGTAAAGCGTGTGCTTGGGCAGAGCACATTGCGAGTCGGGGTGATGGCCAGTGGTCGACACTAAGAAAGGAGTGGCAGCCCCAGAGAGGCACATGTCCGTTGATACATCCAAAATGGAGAGCCACCGTGGACACCAGGCATGAATTGATACTGGTAGGAACCTCCTGGTTACACCAGCCCACAGGGGATTATTGTGTCCATCCGTCCGTAGTGCAGGGAGGGGCTGGGTGGGGAGGGAGGGGCTGGGTGGGAAGGGGAGGGTTAGGAGGGGCTGGGTGAGGTGGGTGGGGAGGGGATGGGTGGGGGGAGGGTGGGGCTGGGTGGGGGGTGGGAGGGGTGGGGCTGGGTGGGGAGGGGCTGATCACCCCGTGGTGCCCTTATAAAACTCAACGTTGAACCTACTCACGCCGGCTTGTGCCTGCCCTCACAGTCGGCCATATTTGCGGAATACACCACGCCGCTGTTGACCCTGGCCATTGGCCGAGCAACCCAACGTTCCTACCAGCTCCCTCCGCAGGAATGTGTTTATTACGGTTGATGACTCAACTAAGTAATATAATGCATTGGGAGGTTTTGTAATAAACACGTTTGAGTATTCGTGTTAAGCCACTTTTGAAAATGTGATGAGAGTCGTCAGGGATGTAAAGACATTGAAGTGGCAAAGAGGGTAATTCCATCATTGTATTGAGTTCATAAGTTATATGTTGATAAGGAGCAGTAGCTATCACCTAAACTTCTCACCGTCTTCTGTGCACTGATTGCAGCAATTGTGTTAAGCTGCCCTAGATGTCTTACATGCAGACATGTATCGTTAAACATTGATAATGTTCACCCATAGTGTATCCACCTCTGATGTTAGGGAGCTGGTCTCTTTGTCATGTAACTTAACTTCGACCCCCATCAGACACCAAGTTCAAGCTGAGCCTCAGGGCACATGACCCAAAATAAAATAAGAACATAAACTTTGTCTTTCTATTACAAACCGTTAAGCGAAGTGACCATTATGGTGTCTGTGGGATTTGCCTTGACAATTACATTTGGATTATGTTTTCACATCTGATTATGTTCTCTCCATGTATGAGCTATCAAAACAGTTACGCAACATGTATGAAATGAGGATTTCTACAGAGAGTGTGCTGTGCATATGGTTGCTGGGGGTGGGGGGGTGCCATGTACAAGGGCTGTGAAAGTCGTGCCACCTTCCTGTGTGTTTAACACGTACAGTGAGGGAAAAAAGTATTTGATCCCCTGCTGATTTTGCACGTTTGCCCACTGACAAAGAAATTATCAGTCTATAATTTTAATGGTAGGTTTATTTGAACAGTGAGAGACAGAATAACAACAACACAAAATCCAGAAAAACGCATGTCAAAAATGTTATAAATAGATTTGCATTTTAATGAGGGAAATAAGTATTTGACCCCTCTGCAAAACATGATTTAGTACTTGGTGGCAAAACCCTAGTTGGCAATCACAGAGGTCAGACATTTCTTGTAGTTGGCCACCAGGTTTGCACACATCTCAGGAGGGATTTTGTCCCACTCCTCTTTGCAGATCTTCTCCAAGTCATTAAGGTTTCGAGGCTGACGTTTGGCAACTCGAACCTTCAGCTCCCTCCACAGATTTTCTAGGGGATTAAGGTCTGGAGACTGGCTAGGCCACTTCAGGACCTTAATGTGCTTCTTCTAGAGCCACTCCTTTGTTTCCTTGGCCGTGTGTTTTGGGTCATTGTCATGCTGGAATACCCATCCACGACCCATTTTCAATGCCTTGGCTGAGGGAAGGAGGTTCTCACCCAAGATTTGACGGTACATGGCCCCGTCCATCGTCCATTTTATGCGGTGAAGTTGTCCTGTCCCCTTAGCAGAAAAACACCCCCAAAGCATAATGTTTCCACCTCCATGTTTGACGGTGGGGATGGTGTTCTTGGGGTCATAGGCAGCATTCCTCCTCCTCCAAACACGGCGAGTTGAGTTGATGCCAAAGAGCTCCATTTTGGTCTCATCTGACCACAACACTTTCACTCAGTTGTCCTCTGAATCATTCAGATGTTCATTGGCAAACTTCAGACGGGCATGTATATCTGCTTTCTTGAGCAGGGGGACCTTGCGGGCGCTGCAGGATTTCAGTCCTTCACGGCGTAGTGTGTTACCAACTGTTTTCTTGGTGACTATGGTCCCAGCTGCCTTGAGATCATTGACAAGATCCTCCCGTGTAGTTCTGGGCTGATTCCTCACCGTTCTCATGATCATTGCAACTCCATGAGGTGAGATCTTGCATGGAGCCCCAGGCCGAGGGAGATTGACAGTTCTTTTGTGTTTCTTCCATTTGCGAATAAAATCGCACCAACTGTTGTCACCTTCTCACCAAGCTGCTTGGCGATGGTCTTGTAACCCATTCCAGCCTTGTGTAGGTCTACAATCTTGTCCCTGACATCCTTGGAGAGCTCTTTGGTCTTGGCCATGGTGGAGAGTTTGGAATCTGATTGATTGATTGCTTCTGTGAACAGGAGTCTTTTATACAGGTAACAAGCTGAGATTAGGAGCACTCCCTTTAAGAGTGTGCTCCTAATCTCAGCTCGTTACCTGTATAAAAGACACATGGGAGCCAGAAATCTTTCTGATTGAGAGGAGGTCAAATAATTATTTCCCTCATTAAAATGCAAATCAATTTATAACATTCATGACATGCGTTTTTCTGGATTTTGTTGTTATTTTGTCTCTCACTGTTCAAATAAACCTACCATTAAAATTATAGACTGATCATTTCTTTGTCAGTGGGCAAAAGGACAAAATCAGCAGGGGATCAAATACTTTTTTCCCTCACTGTATGACTTACCTTGCCTCATCACACCTTCCTGTGTGATGAGGCTAGGTAATGTCGTTGCATTGACACATGCTGCTCTGCACCTGTGACTCAGTGTCGCCAAATGATGGATAATGAGGATAAATAAACGTGACCATGAATAACTGTCAAATATTTACAACTTTCTGAGGGTCTCAACTCAGAAACACACTCGTTGCATATAAAAAAAATCTTACATCACAATATGAGCCTTGCTTCCGGTGGTTACTACAATCTAAAATACTAAATTAGGAATTGACAAAGCATCTCAAGCAGGGCCATCTTTAAATAAAAATGTTGAGCCTCATTGAGACTTATATTATTATATATCCCATATAGATCCTCAATCCTATCCCTGACCACCAATCCTATCCCTGACCACCAATCTCTTAAATGTAAGGTACATGTGTATATGTGTTTCTGTTTTTATTGCAACACAACGCGAGCCCGGTAGAATCCGCCCATCGCAAACGGAGGGGAACAAAAACTCCGCGAACAGAAAATCCTGACCTTACCCGCACCCCCTCCGTAGGACGAGGGACCACCTGGTCCCAAACTCCCGTTCCCTCCCCCCATGTGATTACGTGTGTTTAATTACGTCCGTCATCTGGTTGACAGACTCAAGAAAGCTGGGTGGAGTTTGAGGCTCTTGGGATTCAAAGTTGAGGAACTGCAGGTGGAAGATTGAGTGCTCTGGCAATTGACTTGACATTTCTCAGAATCACAACCCTGGAGTTCATGCCTCCTTTATTTTTTTATGATGGTAAATTAACAGTTATCACTCCAGGTGGCGCTATAAGTGGGGAAATAAAAACAATTCCCACCTTGAAATATGGCATGACGGAAATTGAAAATCTTCCCTTTTTTATCATATCGGGGGGATTTCGTTCATTAGCATGGCTAACTTGCAGACAAGTGGTATCAATTGTGAATTTGTTTTATCCTTAAAACATTGATACTTACGAGTAGGTTTTTAACGACTTTTGTTTTTGAGACGTAAAATGGTGATTGAGATAAAAATAACTACACATTTGGGGTGTATACATATTTATTCAAAGTGCTCATTGAAACATATATTATTGTGCATCATGTTCTGCCATTGACTTCAAACGTTATCAGTCTATGGATGATATGTATTTAGCAAATATTATATTCAAGTCTTAAGTTTAATTTGTTTAACTGGTGAGGACTCAAGAGACATAAACAGTCTAATCTTTAAAATCACAACAAAACAAAGCAAAGTAAAAACAAAACACCATCACATGAGCAATCAAAAATATTGCAAACATGAATTAATGTAAAATCAAAAGCTGAATGTTAAATTCTCTGCATTGCAATTGACTTGGGCAGATTACCTCCAGGCTGATGATAGCACACATTCTAAAACTTAGCTGCATAAACATTAAGCACATGTTGGTTGATCATATGACTATTGACTAATATGTAAGCAAACCAGGAAATATGTAAAAATAAATTGCAAGTGAAATTAGAACGAATTGACAGTGGATCATCAAGTTGTGATTTCGGTGGTAGAGGAACCAAGAGCATTTTTGAAGCAAAGGAATACCTGCTGTTTGGGGCATGAAAAGCGAATGATTGAGAACGACGTGAGTGCTTTTCTCCCTGGTAAAATGCACTTTGTGCTGTGGAATATTTAAAACGTTGAGGATTCTTACTTTACCCCCTCCGGGTGGCACCCTGGCTTTTTTGTGGCAGCGGGCCTGCTGCTCCCCATCTTTCTACCACCTGCATTATAGAACCCAGTTGAGCTCATGTTGTTCGAGTACGTGACACAACGTGATGTAATGCCCCCCCCCCCCCCCCCCCGTGTTGCTTTTTAAAAAAAGAAAAACAGTTAAGGATTATATTCTTGGTTCTTTCGGTAAAGTCACGTAGAAGGAAAATAATAAAAGAATAAAATATGAAATAATTAAAATTCTCACGACGTTTCGACTGCAAAACAAGCCATCATCATCCGGTGTGAAATCCACAGCAGGAACAAATTGTGCATTTCACACCTGATGATGATTGTTTGTTTTGCAGTCGAAACGTCGTGAGAATTTTTATTGTTTTATATTTTTATTATTTTATTATTTCCCTTCTACGTGACTTTACCGAAAGAACCAAGAATATGAATCCCTGCAGTCACGAAAGCTTTAAATCAAAAGTTAAGGATTATGTAACGATTGTTTTCATTGAAGTAAGCACACAAGCCAGGTGCAAAGCAGCACCCAGTGGTTTCTGGGTAAGAGGGGCGGACAGAAAAACCACGAAGGAGGAGGGGAACTTTCTGGTGCTCGGTGCTCACCCTGAGGGGGGTTATTCCGAGAGGTCGTGAGGATTCTGATTCTTAACAAACTTTGGATCGTGAAGGGACTGAGTCAAACATTATATATAACCATACATTTGAACTCACCTTTATTTACGTGTTCGCATGGTATCAAGTAATATTCAAGATGCACCCTCCGTGTTTTATTCCTTGCTTAATATTATACAGTCTCTTGAAATATTATCTTGTGTATTAATGTTTCTTTTTTACGTCGAATAGGATGCCAGTGAAAACGCTTATTTATAAAATACTGCTTTTTGTTCAATATTGTACTTTAATGTTCATAGAAAACAAATGCCCATTATTAAAAATTTAAACGTAATTAATCGCGTGTAAAAGCTTCAAATCCATGTCAATACTCGGGTTTGATGTTTCCACGATCCAGTGTTCTCCACTGCATGATGAGGCTTTCCATTTCAAAATCCCCTGCTGAGCTCCTGACCCTATCCCACGTGGGCTCCGCACACTTTTCCCCGTCATTGTAAAAGATATTGGCCATCTGTCTTTGACACAGATCTCGGTGCTTTGAGCAAGAAAGATGGATGTCTGCTCGCATCCAAATTGCTTTGATGATATTGCTCGTCTGCCCGGGCAATTCTGGCATTTGAATTCATCTTTGGTACCTGTTATGCCAAACCCCACAGGGCTGAGTTGCTAATGAAAGCCCAAAACTTTCGATGGAGTTATACTTCCTAGCCTGAACTGAAGGCAATGCAGTCCATATCCTGGATAATGCACGTGCATATTTTTTTATTGCCGTGCCTATTCCAAAAGCACTCTCATGTCTGTCTGTGTATTTAATTTATGAATGATGAATTTTCACTTACTGAATGGGGTTTTATTGTTTATCCCGGGTGTGCCAGGAATTTAGCTGCATAAGGTGTACTAGGGCTGGGGAATCATATCCAATTCCTAGGATTCCACTAGGTTTTTTCACAATACAATCATCGTTCTCCACGGCATGATATTAATTTTCACAATACGACGATGATCACGAAATCAGTTTCTCATAACAATAATTATATTTCACAATTTTATGTTCTAATTTTTGCGCTCTGTTGTACTTCCAGTACAAATAAAGATTATTGAAAGGT